>NW_027256883.1:87527488-88759154 GCF_029215685.1 Pituophis catenifer annectens
TGGTCTATGAAGGCAGCCACTAATCAGGGGAGAAATCAACTTAGCTCTTACAGCTCTCTAAAATGGGCAATGGAGGATGCCATGTTCCTGAGTTTCTGCCTCTCCTGTGTCGCAGAGACAAAGGTGTTCAACCACTTTTTCCAGTATATTTTTTATATTTATATTTATCTTCCAAAACAACAGTGGTTAGTGCTTGGCATGTTGCCAACATAAAAGCTTTTGCCTCTGTTTAGATTGTTATACAGGTGGCTCAAAATTCTACTTCACTGAATACTTAGGTTTTCAAATATTATATCTATAATACCCATGTGTCTTTAAAAAGCCAGACACCTGAGAGTTATGAACAAAATGAGAATTCTTCATTTTTGTGAAAGGTCCTTACTATTTCTCATATAATGCTTTGATTTCTCCAGGTTGTTAAAGGAAGAACAGGCTCTTACAGCAAACTAAACTGTGTTGATTGTGGTACATAAAACTAAAGGAAAATGCAGTTAGAAAATAGGGAGGGAAATATCCACTTTTCTGTTAACCTGGAATCCATTTTGCATACTATAAAGGAGCTATAAAAGGGCATAAAAGCAATAAAGAATATAAGCAACTTTTCCTCTTATAGTTTATCTAAGGAATAAGATTTTTATTGCTATAAAGAAGGAAGGAAGATTGATTTTTGTTTTTCCCAGTACATAATTGCTTTTGCAGTATATAAAAAAACCCCACTTGGTATATTGATGTAATAATTATATACTGGATTACATCTCTCTTTCCTCCATAAATTTCCCATCACTAATTCTATAAACAAAATTATCAAAGTTATCAAAATGTAATTCATAGCAAAGAGCTTTTTTAGCTTCCTCCATATGGAGTGTGTATATACACACACAAACACACATACAAATATATATGCTGTGCACACACACAATTATTTTACACTTTTGTTAAATAATTCTATTGTAGAATAGAAAACTAGATACCAGATAATACTTTTCAATGCTTTTAATTCAGTTATCAATCCCCCTATTTCAAACTTGGAGTGGTATACTCCAGGAAACGAGTCCAGGAAATGTGGTGTCATCCAAAAACAAGTCACTTATTTGTGTAAACAAGATCTAGATTTCTGAATGGTCAGATAGGGGGAAAAATATGTGGTGCAATACAGTGGTGGGATTCAAATAATTTAACACCTGGTTCTCTGCCCTAATGATTTCTTCCAACAACCAGTTTACCAAACTGCTCAGAAAGTTAACAACCAGTTCTCCCAAAGAGGTGCGAACTGGCTGAATCCCACCACTGGTGCAATAGGCAATAGAAAGCTTCTCTCTGAATGTATCATTTGCCCCGATTTAATTATGTGTGGAAGGTGATATTCATCCAATGAAAGAATGCATATTTCAAATATGAAATCCTGGAGGCAAATAGCAAAACAAGCCAAAATCTTCCTATCTTGCCTAGAAATACTAGAATCAATTAGGGGTATGTTGCTGAAAACAGAATGGTAGGATAGACTGATTTTATTTCTTTATTCATCCAGTAAAGAAATGGTGAGGGATAAATGAATTAAGACACAGAGCTGAAATCTGGAAGACTCAGAAGATGAAACGGAGATACAGCATAGTTATCAGCCTGAGGAGTTTCAGCTGGAAGAGTCACAGATCAGGAAAAGCACCATTTCCATCAACCAGGAAAGGTAACTATTGCTGGTCTCAGATGACAAAGAGGCAGAGCTAGCACTCTCCCCCCTCACACATCCAATTAGTGACCCACAACAAAGAGAGTAGGGCTGAACAAAGAGGCTGATCAGGAGATTATTAGCAAAAAAAGAACCTTGCCCCACCCAAGGAACAAATCCAGATCACTTGGCTCCTATATAAGGAGAACCACATGCCTCACAGATCCATTGGTGACAATTCTCCATTCACCTCACCACCATGTTTCACAAATCTTTAGCCTGCTTTCTCTAGATTTTCATGCCAAGTTAGTTTGACCCTCTAGTACCTTATTTATGATATGAACTTTCCTTGTCTCTAATTTAAGCTGGCTGAATTTTGTGGGCTAAGTATTTTGTGGATGAGGGGCTACAATTGTTTGTTCAACCCTTTTTGCCACTAAAGTTCTATTAGAAAATCTTTTTAATTAAGACTAACCATGTGTCTGTGATTTCTATGAGCTGGGACAAGACAAACAGAACTATTTGGTGGTATGTTGCTGAAAACAAAATGCTGGTGTGGACTGATCTTGAACTTATACATTGAAGGAATGATGAGTGATAAATGAATTAAAACACACCTGAAATCTGGGCAGAAAATCTATTCTCATGCTATATTCACTCTGCAACAAAGAAGAACCCTACCCAGACATTAATGTAAATTCTAAATAATTCTAAATTCTAACATTTAAACTCTGAACATAGAGGGGGGCATTCTGTGATCACTACCATGTGTTGATAGGGAAGATCTGAAATGAAAATCATATGAATACACTTTCAATCTAGAGGAACTGGGAACTTATTTACCACATGCTTAGAATACAAACATGTATGAAAATGAATATCATTACAGGAGAGATATGGTTGGAGAATGTGTCACCATCTCTCCTAAATATATACCGTATTTTTCGGTGTATAAGATGCACCTTTTTACCCCCAAAAAGGGGGTGAAAATCTGGGCGCATCTTATATGCCGAATGCAGCCCAGCCCACCTGCTGGCCCCCACCCTTCAGCCATTTTCGGCCAGTTCCAGGTGACAGGGATCTGGGTCAGGGCACAGCCTGAAGAACAACCCTCCCTCTTCGGGACGGTGTGGGGGGGGGGAAATCTGCCCAGCAGCTTTGGGGAACAAGGCAGGTGCCACGATTTGCAGCTGGTCACTCCTCTGGCTGCGCTTACTTCACTCCCCAGCAATATGAGGAGCCGCCGCCGAAGCTGCCTAACCCTCTCTGCGCCCAGGGTCTGCCGCCCAAACCCACGATCCCCTTCCTGATTCCAAACATGGGGTGTGTGCAGAGACCAAAAAAAAAGTGTACCGTGTTTCAAGCGGTGGATCTGGCCAGGAGGAAAGAGAAGAGTCTGCTGAGAAGGAGGACGGGGGCACGTGGCTCTGCAATGTGCAGAAAAACACTTTTAGGCAGCAGCGCTACAATCTCTTTCCTGAATCCAAAGCACTTCCCAGTTCCCCGCTGCACATTGCAGGGGAACTGACCGCCACCTGAAGCGCGACTCTTGAGGTTTGCATTTTGGAATCCGGGCAGCGATGGCTGGAAAGGAGGAACATTTCCCTTTAGGGGCTCCCATTCAGCTTGGCTTGGCTCCTGGGTGCAGAGAGGGTTAGGCAGCGGCGGCTCCTCACATTGCTGGGGAGTGAAGTCAGCACAGCCAGAGGGGTGACCAGCTGCAAATTGTGGCACCCGCCTTGTTCCCCAAAGCTACTGGGCAGATTTCCCCTCCCTCACCGTCCCGAAGAGGGAGGGTTGTTCCTCAGGCTGTGCTCTGTCCCTCCCCCCAGAGCATGCTAGGGGTCTCTTTGGGGGAAAGCAAGTAGTCTCTGCACCTCTCGCTTGCAGGAGGAAGAGGAGGGTGGCACCACCTTAAATGCTGGTAGGCAGAGGTAAAATACTTTTTTCCTTGTTTTCCTCCCCCAAAATTAAGGTGCGTCTTACACTCCGGAGCGTCTTATACACCGAAAAATACTTAATAAATACAAATAGTTGAAGAGGATATGTTTTGTTTGGCAATGTCATGTCACAATTCTGCTTTCCTTCATCCTATTTTAGTCTTGGTTGAATATGATCAGCATAGTGAGTTTTGGTTCTCAATAAGGGGAGATAGAGAAGCAGTCTTTATGATTCTAACTTTCCTCCCATCTTGGTGCTTCCTACATGACATTCCAAAAGAGGGGCACCATCATTGCAAAGATTCACTTCTGTATAACTGCATGATGAGAAAAAATCTCCCCTTTCTGCCTAATTTCAGGCTGCTCAGGATAGTCTGTTAACTGCGCATCTTAAAATATGATTTAGTAGTTATTAAGTGGCTGCCCCATTCTGCATCAGCTGTCTCTTCCTTAGCAAATAACTCCCAATGAAATGCACAAGAAAGAAGAACTTTGAAGATGATACTACTTAAATGGGTAGTAATGTTTACTGTATATCCTCAGACTGTATTGTAGGTTTCAACATCAGCTGGTTTGGATAGAATTGTTTGCAGAAATCCTGCCAAAAGCCAAGTCATTATAGTGATTAAATGATAATGAAAGATAAAGTGAGGAAGACTTATTTATTATTTAAATAATGCTTTCAGTTTAACAATGAGCAACATTAACAGGTCACAGTCATGAAAGCATGAAAAGAATGAGGGGCAAAAGAATGAGGGGCAAAAACATAGTAAAGTAGTATTGTGATCATATTGAGGGAAGGAAAATCTAGGTGAATAAAAAGCAGTCTTTCAAAAAGATGTTTATTTGATAGCACAAGATCCCAAGAGAAGTAGTTAGGAGCCTATACTTGTTACATTTGAATTGCCAGCATATTAGTAAGCATATTGTCTGGAAAAATCTTACATACTGATAATTGGCACTTTTACAAGGATGAAATAGAGATACATCATTTTCAGTTTACATATAGACAAGCATAACTTATTATTTAATATAGGAATAAGAATTGGTCTATTTACTGAGTGTAAGGCATAGTTGAAATGTGTCATTTCCCCCTCTCCTGACTAAAATGATTAAAACCCTACATTCTTAGCATTTGTGAAGCTGAGTAAATATTTGTCCCCAGACCAGGAAAAAAAAAGCCACAGTCTGTGGATCTTCTGATGATTCACTGTGAAAAGAGTTGTGGTATTTTAAATACTTTGCAAATTTCAAATCCTGGGCATGTGTTAACATTGTTCCCCATGCTCTTGTTACCGTGACAAAGAAGAAAAATCTGTGACTGGCATAAGTCTGTTCTTGTCATTAGACTACTCATCAAGCATCCCTTGACTGCCCTACAAAGGGAATATAATTTATGATTGACATCCTGCCAGGAGAAATCAACCTCATCATGTCAGTTTGAGAACCCAAGGCATCATGCAGGTCTCCTGGCAGGGGTTTTTGTCATGCTCAAGGCCTTGTGGTGTTTGAATAGACCATTGTGCCTGCAGTGTTAGACTTGGGCAGTTGTGTAATAACTAGTAGTTGAAAATTAGCAAAAGGCGTTAGCACTGAACGTCAAATTGCCACTGAGCAACTATTTCAGTGGGCCTGTATTACTAACTGCAAGCTAGATATGCAGATTATGATAAGTAATAACTTGTAACTAATAGAATAAATTTTCTCTACTCATTCGGCATTAATAAGATGGACACATGCACGATTCCTGTAGCATATGTCCAAATACATGGAAATCCTGAGCTAATTAGAATTCCTGTTCACAAGGAGAAAGTCCAAGAAGTTATATCATCATGCATATAGAACAGAGCTGTCAAACTCCCGACCCGCAGGCCGGATGCGTCACACGCTGACCACGCCCACGCCCAGTTTAGTGAAGGGGGGGAAGTCCTGATACATCACATGATAATGTGAGTTTGACACCCATGATATAGAATGTCTGTACACCTTAGCCCCAAAGTTTTGCCTGACAAAAGACATGATTAATATCTGCCTCAAAATGCAAGTGAATGTGGTTAGCAGATAACATTTTCACTTTTATACAATCATGTGCCAAAACTATATAGGCATAATGTGAAAACTATCACCTATTCAAGTCTTTGAGCATATCTAGAATTTTGCACTTACGTTGTGCAAATTAAATTACAGGTAAGCCTTCACTTGTGATCATAATGGAACTGCCCATTACAGTCATTAGTCAAGATAGTTGTAAAGCAGGTCACCAATATGACTCAATCAAAATTTACAAAAAAATTTGTGGTGGTCATTAAGCGAATGCAATAGTTATTAAGTAAACCCATTGTTATCTATGGGACGTTTTTGCTGAAAACTGGAAGTAAATGCCAAGTTTGGGCAAAAACATTGTAAATCATGGTGATGTGCTCGTGGACACCACAAAGAGCCATAAATATGGGATGATTGCACAGCATCTAAAATACAGTCATGTTCCTGGGAAAAGGGGAACCTGATTGTCAGAATTTTAGAACCATATAATAATTTCTTTTTGAGAGGTCTGTTGTAACTTTGAATGTCACTATGCAACCAGTCAAGGATTACCTGCATTTCTTTGTACATGTCATGACACTGTTAAGGACACAAAATCAATCTAGGCTGTTTTTTCTGGTTACTCAACCAATTCTAATTAATATACACCTCAAGGGTGAAATAGGAAATCTGGAGAACAATCTTTTTGTTCTTTAAAGTAGATTTAATCTCATCTCCATGCTGAGTTCAACCATTTTTAGGGACTCTAATAAGCACATGCAAGTTATACATGTCAGCTTTCCAAGATAATAATATCAGAGCAAAATGTTGCCAGTGCCACTGAGTTTCAGATCAAACTGGTCTGATGAAAGTGACATTAGTTGGTAAGATATGGCATGCATGTTGCTATAGATGTAGTGTGTTATATTAAAGCACACACATATACACCAAAGTTGTGTCACAGGGATCCTGATTCAGTTCTGAGGATTCAATAGACATTTAGCATGAAAATCCAAATTCTTTTAGATTCTTTTTTAAACAAACAGGCACCAGAGCAAGCAAGCAAGTTCCTTTATTTTCAGCATTTTAAAATTTTAATTTCCCAACTATGTTTCTTAGTAAGTGATAGCAAGGGTTAGTTAAATGAGGCAAATCATCTCTGCTGTCCTTTCTTCATCTCTGTCCAAGGCTTGATCGTTACACTTGCTTTTCGAACAGCGTTTTTCTCTTCTCAGATACAGCAATCCAAAGCTTTTGTCAGCAGAGCTATTTGCAGATTATGATGTGATTTTAATTTATGCATGCATTGCTTTATTTCTAACTCTGCCTACTTTCTAATTTTAGAGTTAAGGCCTTACAGAAAAGAGTGGCAATTTCAGCTTTTCAATCTGGTAGCTTTTCTTTCGTTGATAAATCTTTTATCTTTTTTTTTCATCTGTCATTTTCTGACATCCCACTATGCCTTCTGCATCAGTTAGCAATGTCCCTCAGTACTGCTCTAGTCACCAATAATTATCTTCCACAGCAGAAACTCTGCCCAGTCCAACTCAGATCTACCAACTCTCATTGTTCTTACTAAAACTATTAATCTATCTTCAACAGTCATTGCTGCCTGCTCTGTTCTTGTTGCCAATCATTTTTTTCAAAAACTTCCAATTCTTCATCTACAGCTAGCATCTATATGACAATAACATTTCTTCTGGCCCACTAGAAGAAATGCTAAACCTGATCGAGTTAAACCAGACATTCAGAAGACTGAATTCCGACTCAAGCAGTTCAGTAGACAAATCAATAGAGCTGAATCAATTCCCTGAGAGGAACTATTAAAAGACAGACCACAGAAACAGAACGACATGTTGTCACTTGTAGCTTATAGCTCAAACCTTTCAAACTGATTATTAATAAGCTAGGGCCTGCACTGAATGGTAGGCCCATACTTGTATAGAGACAACTACCAACTGGACGTAGATTTGCACAAGCAATACAAAAAATAAAAAAAAAATAAAAAAAAAACCAACGATGCTGGCATGAACTCCAGATTCTGAAAAAAAAAAAAAAAACCACCACCTAAAAGTTTACTTTGCCCCGCCACCTATATCTATGCCAATAGTACCATCCCTAACCCCAAAAAAACATACAAGATTAGAATCATTTACCCATGCTTTTCTGATAATGTGATATAAGCCATCATCTGCCAGCAATGCCTCTCTGGATTCTATGTACCACAAATTGCACAACCATATGTATGCATGTACAGTATGTATATGTATTTGTTTATCAAATTTCTACTGATCTCACCTAACTGATTTTGGGTGATTTACAACATCATCATAAAATAGTATAAAAATGTGACTAAAGCACAGTTAAAAACAAAGTTAAAATGTACAAGTTAAAAAGTGAAAAGTTAATAATTTAAGAAGTTAACATACATGCACACATACATACACAAATAAATATACACAAGCTTAACATCAGGACTCAAATCAGGACAAAATAAGAGCATTTCAATCTTCCCAATCCTCCATAGTAGATCTCAAAATAACTCCATGGTGGACCCCAAAAAACTGTTTCAGAAAAGTACAGTTTTAATAGCATCATCAAAGAAGATATTATTGAACTCATAAACATTAAAAATGCAAACTCAGAAGATCTCAACAAAGCACAATGGGGTTTTAACACAATTGTTACGTAATCTGTTTCATCTGCATAACAAATCTAGCTTTCCCTCCCCCTTTTCCCTTACCTCACCCCAATTTAAATCCATCATTGGATTAATCTACTCTACTTGTTAGGGTTATTACATGTATTCATTTATCAAGATGTCTCTGGAACTCATCAAGCATATCCTTTATTTCTTCTTTTTAATTTGGTATTGGAATCATTACATTATTGTATTAAAAATAGGTGTTTGGGACATAACGAACGTTGCAGTGGAATGCAAATTTATTATCCGATAATGTATTGTACTGAATCAGTAATTGTTTCTTCACCAAAATAGTCTGATATTGGTAATTTATCAGATTATTCCATTAACTGAATTAATATTAAATACTTCCTATAAAGGTAAAGGTTCCCCTTGCACATATGTGCTAGTCGTTCCCGACTCTAGGGGGCAGTGCTCATCTCTGTTTCAAAGCCGAAGAACCAGCGCTGTCCAAAAACATCATGCATGACTAAATGCCAAAGGCTCTGTTACCTTCCCACCAAAGGTTGTCCCTATTTTTCTACTTGCATTTTTTATATGCTTTCGAATTGCTAGGTTGGCAGAAGCTGAGACAAGTAACGGGAGCTCACCCTGTTACACGGCACTAGGGATTCGAACCGCTGAGCTGCCGACCTTTTGATAAACAAGCTCAGCAATTTAGCCACTGAGCCACCGCATCCCTTGTATACTTCCTATAGACTTCTATAATGTTGTAATAATTGAATTCATTTATTGCTTGATTTCTTTTAAATACCCTGGAATAATTATCTCAAGGAATTAAGCTCCTCTTTATACACATAAAAGATTACATAAATCAAATGTTCATTAATTTGCATATGTGCTCAAAATGTCCTAGTTTCCGCCCCCTATTTTCTTGTTTTAATTTTGATTTTCCCATAAAGCATAAACAACAATACAAGCATGCTAATATCTAATCATTATTTAATTTGACAGAATAACTATTCATAAGGAAAAATATGTGAATGATTGTTCCACCCATTTGATAAAAGTGAATCATTAATGAAGATATATTTAAATACTATCCAGGGAGAAACAAGATGACAGTTTATTCTAACAAGTTATAATCTTACAGCATGAATATCTTGGCATATACATTCAGCACATCACTTTAAATGGCTTCCCCTTATTTCCATACAACTGCAAACATATTCTGATCTATGAGGATTATATTCCTACCAGGCTGCTTTCAAGTTGTGCATAGAAGGTTTAGTCCAAATGGAAGGGAATCCAATCGTAATTTTTGCAACTGCAATCAATGTTATGTTAAAAAGATGTTAAAGAGCTAGTTCTGGCTGCAGGGAATAGCTGAAGGCTGTTGGCTGCTGTATGGAACTGTCCCACTGCTCAGGTAAAATTAACATAGCTCTTGCCAACTATCTTGCTAGGGAAAGAAGAAGTGTGCCCAGTGTGAAGAAATCAGCATAATGAAATCATTCTGTGGTGCCTTGTTACCAACATGCCTCCTATCATCTTTTTTCAAATTATTTGGAGACATCATTAATATGACATTATCTTAAAGATAAGGGTAAATCTAAGCCCTTTCTTCCTTGGAGAACTGGGGTTCAGCCCATTGCCTGTAGCGATACAAGATGGCATAGAAACTTAACATGTATCTGCCAGCTGTGGTTGCCACAGAATCTGGCAAGAAGCTGCTTTAATCTATAATTTTTGGAACATTTACACTTTTAGTTCAAAGAATACTGTGGCTACATACATATTGTGCATGTTTATTATATATTCAGAGGATACAAGTCAATCATATTTGGATCCTTGGATTTTTATATTGAGGAGAAATAGCAATTTATTTGAAGTCATTTAACCACAAAGCAATCCTTTTTTTTTTTTTTTGAAGTCCATCTTCCTTTGGAACTTAGAAAAGAGAAATATATTGTTATTTGTTAGTTTTTCCCAAGAGGGGAACAACTAGACAAGAAATTTTAATAAAGAAAATTTGGGGGTGAGGATATTTGATTCCCTCTTTCTTCAGGGCAGTGATTTTAATCCTCCTCACAGGAATATTGAATGATTATCATAATGATATACATGATGTAATTTGAATATTCAGCATTTACTGTGAAGTAGTGATAGTGCTTTACAATGAAATCTATAGGAAATATATTTCATTGTAAAGAAAGAATATGCTTGACAGAAGGAATGTGTTAAAATTCCATCAATAATGTGTTTTTGCATTTTGACTCCTACATTTTTAAAAATAAGTTTCAGGAATCTTAAGGGGGGAAAAACACAATATACAAATAATTATGTAGAAGCTAATGCTTTTAAGATGATAGAAATTTGGCACTGCTTACCGTAGTGGTGTCAAACTGGTGGCCCGCAGGCTGGATGACTCATGTGCAGGACACGTCAACCCCCAGCTCCGCGAATCGAAAAACCGTCGCAATAGGTCACGTGACGGCAATGTGACGTGGTGAGTTTAACACCCATGATTTAGAGTAATCTTGGTCATAATAACTGAATGAAGCTGAGGATTTTTTCTGATAATATTTCTTTTAGTGAAAAGGATTTGGATAATCATACGGAAGAATAGGGGGCAATATTTCTGTTGGTGGGAAAATCAGAGCAAGTTATGGGTGAGCACAGTGCTCCCAGTATACTTGTGTAATGTTTCATTTCATTTTACTTGAGATTTTCTATTTTGCCCTGTTTTTAATTTTTCTATTTTTATACAGCAATAATATAAATTTTGACTTGAGGTAAATTAGCATTTGCATCACCCGAGGCTGGAACTATGTTTTTAATACCATTCTATCTTGAATTATTTCTGTATTTAGAGTGAGAAGTTAATGATCTAGCAAATGATTTATGGATTTCTAGTGCTGTTAATGCTGCGTAAGAACCCGGTTTTATTATTTTTCAATTTGAAAAACATATAATAGTACAATGTAAAAACTACAACACTAACAGAAAAAGGTATGGTAGTAGTTATACAGTGGGAAAATAACCTACCTACATTGGTGGTTATCAAAATAAATTAAAGAAAGGGGGGAATTGGAAAAAAAATTCATATAATATCCATTTAATATAATTCAGTCCTTAAGCTCAGGGCCGGATTTAGATGAAAAGAGGCCCTAGGCTATTCCACTTATGAGGCCCTTTCACCTATAGTGAAAGTGTAATTTTAATTTTGCTAACAATTTGAATGTAGGCCCCTCTTGATCTTGAGGCCCTAGGCTGAAGCCTAGTTAGCCTATAGGAAAATCCGGCCCTGCTTAAGCTTATCATTAAATCTAGACCGTATAAAAACACATTGCTTTATTTTTTTTTTCATTTTTAGAACATTTAAAAAAAAATAAACAACAGTCTCATAGTTTGAATTCGTTTCTTGCTAACAGGAGGATATTTTTTTTTCCTATTCATGTAAGATTACTCTCTTTGTTGAGCCCCAGGCTTGTTAGAGTCAAAGCCCTACATGAAATGATAAATTCCATGTTTGAGGAATATAGCTTAACATTCCATTATATATTATTACATTTCTTTCCAAAATTCTATTAACATATCCTATGATTTGTAACCAAAACAGAGCTATGGTGAAGAAGATCAAACCTAATGACATCCCTCAAATCTATTTGATCCATATGGCTTTCTTGCTGAGAAAAAACTGTCTGCAGTATACGGTTGCTAAGAGGTGAAAATGACTTGATGACATATAACCAATCAAATTTATTACAAGGCTTCACAAGAAAATCTAATATCCAACTCTTTCAAAACATTATTGGAGGGATCCAATGAACATGATACCGTACATGCTAATGAATTTATCTCACTCTTAAGCCATACGTATGTTTCACATTTCTTAAAACGTGGACCTACTGATTTTCCAAGATTGTTATTCCAATCATATATTCCACAATTATACAACAGAAAATTTTCCTATCAGTTGATATCTGTTGAAATTGCATGTATACATTTAGTATATTTGATTCATCTTATTGTAATATATTTTGAGAACAATATTTTCTGAAGGCTGTATAAATGATAAATCCTAATTTCTTACACTACGCTATTGAAATTTTAGATCTCAAAGGCTGCAAAATAGACTTTTTTCAAATTGATAATGGAACTGAATAACTGTATTAATGTACAACTTCAATAAGCTTTGGTAATGACACCATATAATTATCCAAATTGGCTATGTTATCACTGGCACATAGAAACAATTTATATTTGCTATCAAGTGCCATCATATCATTAATATCTTGAAATTATCTAATGAATGAAATGAATGAAATGAAAGGTTCAGGAACCAAATTAGAGATTAATAGAGACAAGGGGCATTGTTGATAGATTCCATGAGATAACCTGATGTTTCAAGAAACAAATCCATTTGTAATTATTGTAGCCACAGGGTGAAGATATACTAAATTGTAACCTAATAGATAGAGGATTATGAAAATCCATATCTTCTTAGAACATATTTAAAAATACTGTCCAAACCATATCAAAAGCCTTTTCACATTCCATTGTTTAAAGCAGTTGATTCCAATATATCAGGCATGATGCCAAAAATACTAATTTGCCAAATTAAAATTATCAAATCCTTGTCTTTTTTTCCTGATAAATCCAGACTGAGTATGGTATTACTTTTGCTAGCATCCTAGTTTGTGTTATAGTTAACATTTACTATTATTGTAATATTTGGCTTGAAAATGAAATATTTCATTTTTATGGGATCCTAAATATTTATCAGAGCAATGGTGACATTAGTTATCTTTATTATCAAGAAAATAAAGTGTCCTTCACTATCACAATGCTCATATTCCATTTCATTTTCATAAATAGCTATACCAGTTGCTGAATATTAATATGAATATCAATTAATATAGCTTTGCCCAATTCAGTTGCTGAGCCTCGGTAACACATGTTCATTAAATAGAGCATGTGTTTCTTGCAACATAATTTACTGTTGTAATTTTTCTATCTCATTGCAACTTTGGCCATTTTTTAAAAACCTGAATATGTTTAGATTCCAGTTTTATTATTTTAATTGTAGGCAAAGTATTTCTCAAGATCAATTTCCCAATTTTTCCCAAATTACATTTCATAATGTAATAATGTATCATAATTCTCAATAAAATGGATAGAGCTTCATATACTGAAGTTACAGTTCAAGAATAAGCTCAATAGAAATCTGAAATTATTTTGAAGGGGGATTTAACCATGGTAAGCAATGACTTGGAAAAATATATGGACATATAAATGGAATTGATGAGTGATTTATTCCCTAAAGGTGATGTACAACTATTAAACCATGAAATCGATTCGGATATATTTTTCCCTGGATATACAAAAGACTTTTACTAAGGCATCAATGATTTCTCTGGAGGGGACAAACTACCATGGCAAAAAAAGTTGTTACAAATATTATTTACTGAATATACAAAATAAATTTGTTAAAGTTACCTCAAAAACAGATGAAGAAAAAACTAGAGGCTCTTTCTGAAAAGATTAAAAAGCAAGACCCTTACAAATTCAGGAAAGATTTATAAAGTCAATTTATTTGATCAGGTCTAAAAGGAAAATAGTTATATCTCTTTTTTCTTACTGGATTTCTGCTGACAAGGAAAATATGATGAAGTCTATGGATTTGTGCTTTTTATTTAAGAGGTAAACTATAGAGTGAAGAAAGATTATATTTTATTTAAGATGGTGACAAACTATCAAAATTGTTTTTTACTTGCTGAGATGAAATGAGAGGTTGCTCTTTTTCTGTTCCCTTTGTTCTTTTTCATATCTTTTGGATATTTTTCTGTTTGTATTTTTTGTAATTTGTATTTGCTTTTTTTTTCAGTTATAATACTTAATATAGTTATTTGGAAAATGTCTGGGTTCAATATTCTTAATGGAATAAAATGTATTGCTAGATATATAGAAAAGACGCACAATACTTATTAAGCTTTTCTTTATGTAAAGTGAAAATACTGATTGAAGTGTAACTTGCAGTCTACCTTTGCAGTTTTTATTGGGGGTGGACTCCACCCCCAATAAAAGGTGGGGCAACCCCCACTTTTTATTGGAGGTGGGCAATCCATAATGAATTTACTGGTAATCCTAGTCAGAGGTATTGTGAGATTCAATTGTCTGGTTCCAACTACCATTTTCATGTCACTAAGCCCTTCCGTCCCCGCTTTCTGAAGATATTCCCAATCCCAAACTATCTTTCTTCCATATTAATGTATTCTTCCACATCTGTGTATGAACCTGCTAAAGGTTCAAGGACAATGAAGATTTGGGGACAAAAAAGTATATTCTAACCTTAAAGAGATATTTTTTTCTGAGTTGCATCGCTAATCTAGGTAGTTCCTTTTAGCCTCAAATAATCAATCTAGATTATTATTTGAGAACTCAAACAATAGTATGTCCTCTTCTTTCAAGGGCATCAATATTTCAGAATTCTTTGCTCTTCATACATTGATGATAGCAGGAACTATGCTAAAAACAATCTCCCATATTTTTCCGAAAGAGTACATTCTCTCTAGATCCTTTCCTAGACATCATAACCATCTTTCTCAATTTCAAAAGATACAGTGAAAACAGAATTATATGACAGTTCCCTAAGTGCTCAGACCTTACACATCAATTGGATAATAGGGGTGGGCAGGTGAAGAGTCTGAAACAGCAGAACCTTACCTAAAGCATTTGTCTCAATCTAGTAAAAAGACTTGGAAATTGTGGGCCAGAGGACTTAATTGCAGCAATTTTTTTTTAGTATAGACTAAACAGGCATCTTATTTTCTAGGTCAGGGAAAGACTTTCTCCCTCCCTGCCCATGCTTATTTTTATTTTGTATAAGCAGACACACTGAAAAAGAAAGAAGGGGTGATATCGGCCCTTAATGAAATTTACACTATTATTCCTTATCTCGCACTACAGGTAATCCTCACTTAATGACTATTTGTTCATCATTATAATGGTGCTGAATGAAAAGACTTACGAATTGTGTCCAAAGTTATGGCTATTGCAGAAGTCCTGCAGTTACATGATGAAAATTTGGGCTCTTGGCAGGCTGCCCACTATGTCAGTAGGGGTGCTGCAACTTCCCCCACCCATGTATCTTCCCCATAGACATCTATGTCCATAGACACCCAGGAAGCTCTAATGGTGCAATGTGAAACAACCATCGCCACACAGGAAGGCCAAATGTCTAGGAAGCCTCAGTTTAGTTTAATGCAAGGATGAGAACAGCAAAAGTTAGTCTGCATCACTCCCAGCATGTCTGGGATGGGAAGGCAGGAAGCAAGCAGGCCAAAGGGATGAGGTGGACATTAAAGCTGCTCCATGTCAGAGTTCCAAGTAACACCCCCAACCAAGTAAGACTCCAAGGCAGGCAATTCCTCAAAGTTCCATTTTATTAGAGATGTCATATTGGCATATCTGGGAAAACCCGAATCTGAAAGCGCCCGGGTTTTCCCCACCCAAAGGAAAGTCAAAATCCCTTCCCCTGCACCCACATGTCCATCACATGGTCCAATCATTCCACTGTCCCAATTGGAGATGTTCCCCAGTCACGCCTCTCCAGGTGCAGGCTGAATGTCCTTGACTCCCAGAGAAAAGAATGTTGTTATGGCTAACTATCTCTACCCACTCCATGCAACCCCCCTCCTAGTTTCTCACAGCAGGCCTATGCACTAAGTGTGGCAGCCCTGAAGAACCAAAGAGAAAGATGGCCTCCAGGGCTGACACTCCAATCTGAGCCTTTCCCAACACATGGTGATGGCAACTAAACTGCCTCCTTTAGTGCATGCCTCTTTCTTCTCCTTCCTGTGCCTAAAGCTTTGCAAAGGAAGAGGAAGAGAGATCCAAGAGGAAGGGGATTTTCCCCTCCTTTTCCAAAAAAAAAAAAATAACATTTGAAGGAAAGGGAGATTTCCTTTTCAACTGGAGTCCAAGCCTCCTCCTCTTTGACCCAGTAAGGAAAGAAAGAGGACCAGGGGTGAAATCCAGCAGGTTCTGACAGGTTCTGGAGAACTGGTAGGAGAAATTTTGAGCAGTTGGAGAACCAGTAGTGGAAATTTTGAATAGTTCGGAGAACTAGCAAATGCCACCTCTGGCTGGCCCCAGAGTGGGGTGGGAAGGGGGATTTTGCAGTATCCTTCCCCTGGAGTGGGGTGGGAATGGAGATTTTGCAGTATCCTTCCCGTGACATGCCCACCAAGCCACACCACACCTACCAAGCCATGCCCACAGAACCGGTAGTAAAAAAATTTGGATTTTACCACTGAAGAGGACGTGTCAATGATTTTTGGAAGGAGATTGGAAGAATTGCTTTCCTAAAGAAGGACTAGGGGTGATATGATAATAGTATTCCAATATCTAAGGGGCTGCCACAAAGAAGAGGGGGTCAACCTATTCTCCAAAGCACCTGACAGCAGAATGAGAAGCAATGAATGGAAACTAATCAAGGAGAGAAGCAACCTAGAACTAAGGAGTTAGAATGACTTGTCTTCAGAAGTTGTGGGTGCTCCAACAGTGAAGGTTTTTAGGAAGAGATTGGATAACCAATTGTCTGAAATGGTATCGGGTCTGTTGCTTGAGCAGGGGGTTGGACTAGAAGACCCCCAAAGTCCCTTCCAACTCCAATAACAGTCTGTTATTCTTTAGTTTTCCCTCCATTCTCACTATCTCCCTCTAGCACCTTGTTTTGCCATATACTACTTCACCCCTATGCATATTCCAATTATTTTTTCCTACTTTTGTAACAGGCAGCTCATTGGACAGGAGGGGGTTTGCATGGGGTGGGTAGAAATAGCCACAACAACATTCTTTTCTCTGGGAGTCAAGGACAGAGAGCCATCCACCATACAAAGTCCATGACAAATGTAGTTAGGTTGGACCCAAGCCCCCAAGTGGAGCAAATGGGGTATAACCCAACCTGGTGGTGGGGGAACAGGCAAAGGCTGGGGTAAGCACATCCCTGATGTTAATGAAGAAAGCCCCTGATGGGAGCAGTTCAGTTTCTGTTATTGTGCATCAGGAAAGGCTTAGGCTGGAGTGGCATTAACAGCAACCACATTCCTGTGATCTGTTTGCTTCCTGCCTTCCAGAGTTGCTGCAAATGGTGCTTGCTGGTGTCAGCTGCCCCAACCCTTGAGTAACCCTTCCCAAGCATTTGGCTCTTTATGTGGGGAGTAGTTGCTTTACACTATGTCCTTGGAGTTTCCCAGGCATTTGGTGCTTCACAGGGCATGATGCCTTTTGCCACATTGGTACTGCTGGGGCTTCCAAGGATCCATTTGCTTAATGACTGCAAGCAGGAGTGCTGGGATTAGGGTTTTTGAGTGAAACCATCACGGGACATCTTACTTAATGACTGCTTCACTCAAAAACCAAGATTCCAGTCCCAATTGTGATTGTTAAGTGAGCACTACTTATATCCAGAATCAAACTCAAATTTACATTCTTTGGGGGTAATTCCAAATATGAATGAGGCCTCAGTCAAACATCTAAGGAGTCGGACAACAGAAATTCCAAACTGCTGCATAGTAGGAACTGTACTGGCAAAACCAGTTGAGGTTTGGGCTGCTCTCATCATACCGCTACATCATGGTCTTCATCCACGTAGTAAATAATTAAAAGCAGGTCTGAGCAAGATGAAGCTGCTACTGAGCTTGAATCTTGGAAATATTCCCCAGGTTTCAGTGAGCCAAAAGTAAAATGTAATCAGCGAAATGAAATTTATGGACACTTTGTACTTCAGATATATCCAGTCTTCTGCACCAAGAGGGGAAGGAGAGAGAGAGTTGATGATGATAATCTCTTTAAAATGTCACATTTTAAAAGCTTTCACTAAACAATTTCATATGATTGGGTACACATGAAAAGGTATGAACTTTCAGTTCATTGGCCTTCCACAAGGGAATAGCATTTGCTTGTGTATTAAAGCAGCACATATGATTTTAAAAAGAGAGTGGGCTCTTGAAAATATATTGAATTTGTCTAACATTATCGTTTGTTCATTTCTGCAAATGTATGTTAACATGTTCCAAAACGTTTCTTACTTTTTCCTTCCTAATAAACTAACTAAGAGCCTTGGTAGTACAGAGGTTTAAGGCACCCTGTTATTAAGCTTATTAAGACCAGCTGCCTGCAATTACTGCAGGGTTCGAATCTCGCCAAGGCTCAAGGTTGACTCAGCCTTCCATCCTTTCTAAGGTAGGTGAAATGAGGACCCAGTTGTGGGGGCAATAAGCTGACTTTGTATAAATATACAAAAGGATGAAGGCTATTGCTGAGCACATTGTAAGCCGCCCTGAGTCTTCGGAGAAGGGCGGCATATAAATCAAATTTAAAAAAACAAAAACAAAACTATTAGCTAAGGCCTAAAAAGCATCTTTATTTGCATAAAAATTAAAAGGTTCAACTTTCCTGGGATAATGCCCATTATAAGGGAAAAATGTACCTCTCCCCTACCTGGTATATAAAAATACCATGGGGAAAGCATATTATCTATGCAGGCAAAATTTAAATTATTATTACCTGTATGTAAATGACAGAAGAAAATTGCAATTCTCATGGGAACATATTCTTCACAACCTCCCTTAATTTTTATCCATTTCAAGGGGAGTGGATGGTGTAGATTATTTTATAGATGATGTAATTGTGAATATTTTTTTTTCTTTTTTCCCACTACCCCCACCCCCCCAATGAAATATATCATGCTAGGTATGGTCAGTAGTTGGGGAGAATTTTTTCTATCTTCTCATCCCACTGACTTCCTTCCAGTTGCATTTTCTTCCTGTGCCAGATCACCTTGGAAACCATGTTAGGTAGCATTGTTTCCATGGTGACCTGGCATGAGAAGAAGAATATGGCCAAAGAAGTCAAAAGGTTGAGGGGGCATGGAAAAACTGATTGCAACAAGTGAAATGTATTCAGGAGGGAGGGAGGGAGGGGGGAGGAGAGAGAGAGAGAGGGAGGGAGGGAGGGAGGGAGAGAGGGAGAGAGAGAAAGAGAGAGAGAGAGAGAGAGAGAGAGAGAGAGAGAGAGAGAGAGAGAGAGAGAGAGAGAGAGACTATTCTCAGCCACTGTATCCTTAAGATGTACTATTTCCAAGGTGCATCAGAAGCCTCAACAAATCCTGTAAATCTACCTCAATATTCAGTCACACGCATACACCCAAGACACCAATGAATTAATTGCAAGAAAAGAACCAAGTTTAACATAGAACATAATTTGAAGTGCATATAATTCTACTGAGGCTGTGCAGGATATGAAGATCAGCTTTTAGAGATCAAGCAAAGAAATCTCAAAAGTTCCATACTTCTTTAAATGAGAAAAGGTGATTATTTGATTCAATTAGGAATCACAAACTGTTCATGCTATGGAATGGACAATGAACTCAGCCAGGAGTCATTCTTTACTCCACTCACATGGAGGCTCAAACCCCTTTTTCATGGGAGGAAACAAAATAGAGCAATATGGATATTTCTGGCTGAAAAGAGCAGAACAAAGTGAGTTAAATAAAATGCTTTTTCTTTGTATCTATTGTTGGCTCCCTGAGATTTTTTTTAAAAAAAATGTTTCAATAAACAGATCCTTCACTTTCAACAGCTTTATGACTACTTTTCTCTAAAGAACTGTCACAAAACCTTTTAGCATTATAACTGAGTAATGTGGCAAAAGAATTTCAAAATGGAAATGAATGGAGCTGAATTGCTGGTTTCCAGTAATCTCCATGACAGATGCAGGGTTAAATATTTAATAGGGAATTATTATGTGCCACTCAGTGATCACAAATTTAAGGCTGTCAGTATTTTTCTCCTTAAAAAAGTACACATCTTTGCCTTAAGCAAAACTGACTTGGCCAACCTGTCAATCAATTTACATAACTGCTGGGTAAACCATCTAAGAGACTCCTTAAATTCATCAGCAAGAGTTCTGGCATTAGTGAAAGAGTACTAATGGATGGGTTTCATTTATAAAAGTAATGTTGATTTTGTCTTGCTTTTGATCAAATGCCCTCAAGCTATTCCATCAATAAACTTATTGAACTTTATTGGATTTACTCCTACATAAGCTGCATACCATTGAGCTGCTGATCTAGAATTCATCAACTTCCACATTTTTGTCTCAGCTATAATTATTTTCAGTAATGCAAATAATCACTATCATAAGCATCACATAATAGCTATAAAGATAAGAATTAGAAAACCATAATAAAATATTTCTTTGTAATTTATTAAAAACATTTGATATTATTCTGTGTGGAAGGGGTTAGGACATATAAATCACACATAAGCAAAAGACTTCTTCACAGAAAAAGGTTAAGCTTTACTGTAGTTTGTTGTTGATTTTGCAAATTTTATCAATCTAGCCCAGGGGTGTCAAACTCGCGGCCCTGGGTCAGATGCATCACATGTTGGCCATGCCCAACCCCACTTTAACGAAGCAGAAAAAGTCACGATACATCACATGACAACAACCTGACAACGCAAGTTTGACAGCCCTGAGCTAACCAATTGTGATTCACAAACTATGTTGTTTGAAACATAGTTTCATGTCCTGGCTTCAGCCAACAGAGAACACATTCATGCAGTTGACCAGCAAAGTGCAGGCATGACGTATGTGGTATGGATAAATACAGCCTACTCAAGGAATGATTATTATATATCTATATTTTGGTATGGGGTATTATTCTAATCTTAAAAATATACCATATAAACAGTTTGCCATTCCCTCAGAATCTTTTCTTCTAAGGAAGGCTAAACAGCTTTATGCCCTCCAGAAGTTTTCAACATAAATAACACCCTACCTGGATTGATCGGAATTGAAGTCTAAAATGCCTGGAGGACATTAGCTTCACTTTCAAAGCCAACTAGACTAAATCCAAGACAGCTGTAGTGATTTATGCAAGGTTTAAGAGCCACTATGATATAGTGGTTAAAGGGTTAATTTCAAATGGATAGATTTAACTTTTAATTCCTGATCAGTCATTGAATCTATCATTTGACTTTTTTTTGTTAATTATAGTATCACAGACATTCCTAATTAAAAGAATTCTTTTGTGAGGCTAAAATAGTCAGAATGACATACAATGAGGTCCAGCTGAAAATGCAGAATATAAATATAACTAATATATGTGAATCTCAAAAATAGAAAAGGAGGAGAAAGGCGGTCTGGCTTCCCTCAAATTTCTTCCACAAAATAAAGATTGTCTTGATAATTGGGCATCTTAAGAATATACATAAAATCTACTTAGTGACTATGGAATGTTGCTAATCAGTTAGCCTATCTAATAGAGTTCTTGTGAGGATATAATGCATGAAATTTATGTTGTTCTGAAATAGATAAGATAGAAAACATTATTTTAGAAATGTCTGATAATCTGATCACTGACACTTTGGAATTACAGTAGATCTATTCATCCATGTCATCGCATTTAGGCTTCTTTATTCACTTGTATTATAAATGTTTAAAAGAACTAGAACCAGAATCTTCTATAGTTTCACCTGGGTGACCTAAGAACCAGATCTGAAAGCTCAGAAGCACTTTTGGAATCCTGTTTTGATGAAGTGGAGAAAACAATGTTTCTTGCTTACGGTTCCATTATTAAGGAATGGGTTTTCTCTAGATATCAGGCTTACTCCCTAATGCAATGGCCCTCCAAAAAAGCATTAAAAACTGAATGATTTCTGAAGTTCTTGTATGGATGTTGTATGGATAACTCAGGTTTAATACTAAGATTTTATCATGGTATAACATGAGAGGGCTGTAGCAATGTAAATTAGAATGTTTCTGAGTTGCAGTGGTGGGTTTCAAATTTTTTTACTACTGGTTCTGTGGGCGTGGCTTGGCGGGCGTGGCTTGGTGGGCATGGTAGGGGAAGGATACTGTAAAATCTCCATTCCGTCCCCAATCCAGGGGAAGGATACTGCAAAATCCCCATTTCCTCCCGATCAGCTGGGACTTGGGAGCAGAGAATAGATGGGGGTGGGGCCAGTCAGAATTTTTGCTATCGGTTCTCTGAACTACTCAAAATTTCCGCTACCAGTTCTCCTACCGCCCAAGATGTTAAAAGATAGAAAGGATTTTGGATTTTTGGTGACTGAACTAAAGAAACAAAACATCCCATTCAGGTGGCATGTCCCAGTTGGTATAATATTGAGATATCAAGGAGAACGATATCAACTAAATACTGTTGAAAAAGCGGAAGAATTTTACTATAAGGTTTTTAAAATGGGTTTAACATCTCCACGTATAATACACGAGGGGAATAAAGAAAAGCAAAATCAACAAGAGATTGAAATTCAGGCTAAGCAGATGGAGGTGGAGGTAACTGAAAAACAACAAGTTACAGAGGCTTTTGTGGATGAGCCGCTTATGGATTCTCCTTCAGAGGCTACAGTTGGACTACCTATAAATACAAGAGAGGCGGCTTTGGATTCTAATGTGATGACTTATCAAGCTACAGACCAGCATGGAAACCAAACAGTTGATATACAACTCATAGAAAGGAAACCAGGATGGAGATTTAAGCCACAAAAAGTTAAGAAAAGAAGAAGCAGGTCCTACAAAAATAAAAATTTTTAGACCAAACAACAGTGTAATGCCAGTTACTTAAGAGCTGATTGAATATTTAGAAATTTAGTTGAGGCAAAGTATTGGTGTATATTATCTTGAGGAGAGTGACAGATCTCTGCAGTGCTGTACTCTTGGGATGTGAAGATGGCCATAAATTGAGTGGATTGGAATTTTCTATTTTGGATTCTTTGACAAATGGATTATGTTTATGCTGAGCTATAAGGCAAGAGAACTATGGGATTGGGGCATGCAGAAGATCTGGCTGTTATCCCAACACAGTGGTTGGAATTAATAATCTAGATGGAAGACATTATAGACGATACTATATGGAATATAAATATAAAGTCACTCGGGTGGTTTTTTATATATGAAAACATTTACTATTGATGGGGGCAGATGGTAATTGAAGATACCGAACATACTGTTGGAATTAGGATGTGATGTTACCCTAACATGGGTAATGGAATTAATAATCCAGTTGAGAGACATTACAGAAGATATCATATGGATTACAAATTTAAAGTTAATTGAGGATTTTATATATATATATATATATATATATATATATATATATATATATATATATATATATATATATATATATATATAAATTCTTTTTTAGTGGAATAGGCAGAAGAATAAAGATATTGAAAATATTATGTATGTAGACCTGTAGGAAAGTGGGTGGAGACAGGTTAGTTTACTGATTGTTTAGTTTAGGAGAAGGGATGTTATGTTATATCAATATACGTAAAAGATTCGAATTAAGAGATATATGTATGGGGGAGGAGGAAATGGATAGATTATGAGTTGAAATTGCTAAATTAGGATTTATTATATAGTTTTACAGCTGAAAGTTGCTTTGAATGTTGTTTTGAAATGTATAGTATAAGGGGGATATAATGATATTGTTAGAAGGATAGATTATGAGTTGAATAGATGAAATTGCTAAATTAGAATTTATTATATAATCTTACAGTTGAATGTTGTTTTTGAAATGTATAAT
The DNA here is from genome assembly GCF_029215685.1 of Pituophis catenifer annectens. NCBI lineage: Eukaryota > Metazoa > Chordata > Lepidosauria > Squamata > Colubridae > Pituophis > Pituophis catenifer. The sequence goes on from NW_027256883.1 coordinate 87,551,386, forward strand.
ATAAGGGGGATATAATAATATTGTTAGAAAGAAAGGGTTAGTATATGGGGGTGGAATAAAAGGATGGTAAAGTATTATATAATCTGTTATTAACTTGGGTTTTATTTTGGAGAAGCCACAGGGGGAGGGGAGGGGGAGGGGGGGGTTAGGGCGGAGGGGGGAAAAAAAAGGGGGGGAAATTTGTATTTGAAAAACTTTTTCAATTAAAAAAAAAATTTCCGCTACCAGTTCTCCAGAACTGGTCAGAACCTGCTGAAACCCACCTCTGATATTATTGGTTGGTATTTGTTAATGTATTACCATGAACATTTTCATGTTATTGTATTAAGGTCCACTGCTTTAGGTTTCACAGCAGATGTTACAGTTGTTAGTGCATTTTTGTTGTTGTTGTATTTTGTGCAGAGTTGGTAGCTTAATAAACAAATAAATGGCTTGCTTCACATAGGCATACTAAGTCTTGGTATTGTCTTTATGTCTTTAAAAAATAATATTTAGTTGGTCTCTTTGCATGTGAAATAAGATGGTTTATTCAGGTACTTGAACATTTCGAAATCTGTTCTGATTGTATATTTTTCTTTATATATTTTATGGGAATATATAATAAAGGTAATGTTAGCTGCTACCTCACTCTTACTTGTGCTTCGATACCATGCAGTGATAGTCTGTCATGAACTACAGGGAGGGTGATGGGAGGGGCGCTTCTTGGGGGAAAGCAAAAGTGATTGCTGCTTGGGAAAAGAGAGAGGAGCTATATTTCTCCCCCCCCCCGCCAAGATGCTGCTTGTTGTATCTCCCCAGAACGTTGTTTCAAGGTCACCTGGTTGGGAGAAGAATGCAGCTGCCTACTAACCCACAGTTGAAATGAACATTCTCAAAACGCATGCACCTGATTGGCCAGGAAGGCAGTCATGGGAGGCAGCTATGGGAGGGAAAAGTTTATCTTGAACTTGGTGTGCAATTCTCAGTTCTGGCTATGTACTACTGCAATGTACTTGATTTCTAATAAAACTATCCTTTCTCAACAAATGGAGCCAAGGATTGTTTCTTTTTTTTTTTTTTTATTGAAAAAGTTTTCAAATACAAATTTTTCCCCCTTTTCCCCCCCCTCTCCCTCCCCCTCCCTAACCCCCCCTCCCCACCCATCCCCCCCTGTGACTTCTTCGTAACAAAAAAACCCCTAATTCATAACAGATTACTTACTCCCTCCTCAAAATACTGACCTTTACTTACTAAAAATATTATAAATATCATAACATCCCCCTTTATCCATACGTTTCAGAAAAGAAGAGAACAAAAAAAAAACAAAAAAAAACATTATACTATAACTATTATAAAATAACTTCTAATTTAACATAATAGTGTTTTATATCTATATATTATTACAACAATTCAAAACCACCTTCCACTTTAAAACTATACGATAAATCCTACTTTAATATTTAATCTTCTATATATATTACTATAACATTTCAAAGCGGCCTCCCCTTAAAATCTAATTTAACATTTATTCCACTCTATCCATTTCCTCCACTCCCCTAAATATATCACTTAAAAATCCCTTTTCTTAAACTAATCAGTCTGTAGTTAGCTTATTCACCCACTGTCCTGCAAATTTACCATACACAACAATTCTTAATATCTTTAATTCACTGCCCACACTACTTAAATATATATATATATATATTCCATTATATCTAAATAAAAAAAAAGAAAAGACAATAACTTTAAATTTATAGTCCATATAATATCTTCTTTGAGGTCTTTCCGCTGGATTGTTAAAACCAACATCCATAATAGGGTAACATAGCTTACTGATGCAACAGTTTATTCAAGATCTTCAATCATATCTGCCCCCATCAGTAATAAATATCTTCTTATATGTATAAAAGTAAAAACAACCACCCGAGTGACATTATAATTATATTCCATATAATAATAATTGTGGGTTTCATCAGGATTATTGATTTCCATCATCGTAGTGGGTAACAACCGGATCTTCTGCATGCCCCAGCATGATTTTCTTGCCTTATGATTCAAGATAATTATAATATATTTATCAACACAAAAAGAAATTTCAAAGTAGATAATTCAAATCCATCAGTTTGAGGCTCTTTCCACGTCCCAAAATTACGGCAATGCAGAGATCTGCCACTATCCTCAGGATGATATTGACCAATATGTCGCCTCCTCTATGTTTTCACATAATTATTCATATTTTAAAGTCACTGGCTTCACTGTTGCTTGAGTTAGAAATTTCTATTTTTATACAACCTATTTCTTTTTTTGTTTTCTTTTTGTGGGTTTGACTTCCATCCTGGTTTCCTTTCTACAGATTGTGTGTCAACTGGTCGGTTTTCATTCTGCTTTGTAGATTGGTCGTGTTGATTTTGTTTTGGTGTCTCATGTTTCTTTTTTATCCCTTGTATATCCCCTAATTGGTTTCCATGCTTGCCTTGATAAGTCATCACATTAAAATCAGATGGCACTTCTCTCAAATTTGTAGATAATCCAGCTGGGGTGTCCGGTAAATCCAAAGGCAATTTATCTGGTACAGTCTCTGTAATTCGATATTTTCCCTTTATTTCCAGCTCCTTCTGCTTATCCTGTATCATTCCTGAAGATGTTAAATTCATGTTCAACCTATTTTGATAAAATTCTTCCGCTCTTTCAATAGTATCTAACTGATATCTTTCTCCTTGATGTCTCAGTATAATACCAACTGGGGCATTCCACCTATATGAGATATTTCTCTTTTTTAACTCAGACACCAGAAAACCAAATTTCTTCCTTTCTGCTAATATCTTAGGTGGGAGTTCCTTGTAGATCCATATTTTTCTTCCATACAATTGCAAATTAGAATTAAAGGAATTTTGCACAATATTATTCCTAATTTCCTTGTCCGTAAAATAAATCACCACATCTCTAGGCAGTTGCCTTTGCTTAGCAATCCAGGAATTTATTCTGAAAACTCTGTCAATCCTACAAAACACTTCGTCAGGTTGAACCTTTAAAATCCCAGCTAGAATTTCAGAAGATATTTTCCTTAAATCATCTCTATTATTTTCCTGCAAACCTCTCAGTCTTATCGCATATTCTGTAAAATTATGTTGAACCATTAGAACCTCTTTTTCAATCCTCTGTTGCAGATTTTCTACATTACCAGACTTTTGGTCAGCATCCATTTTAGGTTTTTCTTCTGAGCTATTATCCTGAATGTTTATCAAATCATTTTCAATTTTTTGAATTCTATTGTCCAATTTATCTTGAATTTCATCCATTTTAGACTCTAGTAAATTAGTATTTGTATCCAACTGTATCATAAATTCTGAAAAACCATTAACCACTTTTAAAATTTTTTGCTCCAAAAAGTCAAACTTAGATTTTACCAGTTCTTTAATTTCCTGCTTAAATTCTTCAAGATGCTGATTCACAATCTCATCCCTTCTTTCAATCTCCTCTAAGAGAAATTCTATTATATTAAAATCAGGTTTCTGAGACTGAAGAGTTAAAACTTGTTCCTTTAAATTGTGGGTGAGGGAATTCCCCCCCCCCTTCTTGTTTATCTGACTTTGTAAGTCTCAGTGCCATGTTTCCGCCCAGGCAAGCTTTGTTAAAAAGAAAAAAAAAAGAAAAAAAAAACAAGAAAAAAGACTTCTTTCCAGTCAACAACAATATCAAGTCTCCAGAAAAAAAAAAGAAAGAAAAACACAGGAGCGAGGTTTTGTCTACAAATGTAGCCAGTGGTATTTATTCCGCTACATTGTAATAATAGAAAACGGAAAGACTTTTCCTTTCTGCCTCTTCTCCAGCTGCTGCAAGCGCCATTTTAAAAAACTTTTTTCCCCTCCTTTCCTTTCCTCTTTTCTCTTAAGTTATTTTTTATTTTTAAAAGATAAGTAAAATACTTGCGGTTCAGTATTACAGATCCAGCTCACATTTTCTTTAAGTAATCTGTTAGATTCACAGGCTTGCTCTTGACGCCTGGCTCTGCATTAGCAGAGGTCTCCCAAAGCCCGGAGCGACGGCTGGGGATATGGGGCATCTCATCCGCTCTGTCCCAAAAGAAAAAAAAAAACTTTTGGGACTCTGCAGAGAGTTCTACCCACCCCTGCCGGCTCTATCTCCGTTTCCTCATGGAAACGGAGTTTTTTCGAGCCGCCGTTCCGTTGTGAAGGCGGCTCTGACAGGCAGTGGAAGCTGACGATCCCAAAGGAACGTCTGGCGGCGGCCAGCAGCAAACAGGAAGTCCCGAGCCAAGGATTGTTTCTGTTTAGAGCAGTGGTTCCCAACCTTTTTTTGGTCATGCCCCACCTAAGCATCTCTAAAATCCTGATGCCCCCCCCCTTGTGACATATAATTCTTACTATTCAAAAAGTGAATTCCTACTCACACGAAGGAAGCCTAAAAGGCCATTAATTTGGTTTAAACAAGGTTCCAAATTGACCCCATTAAAAAAAAATCAAATTGCCACCCTGTAGGGCGTAGGCCCCACGTTGGGAACCACTGGTTTAGAGGTTTAAGTTGCAGCAGTTCTGACAGGTATATTCAATGTGTACATTCATTCAAAGATCCCAGGTTGCTGTTTTTTTCCCCTTTGGAATGTATAAATTTGATTTCTAAATAAATAAATCCTCACCATCTGCATTTTAAAGTGCTTTGGGAAATAAATGTTTTCTTTAAAAAAAAAAATGAACTGACTAAAAGAAGATGGTGATATGTATCAATGAATAATAGTCCTGCACATTTTTGACAATGTTATTTGGAAAAAATACAGATGGCATTCTATCCGACTGAGTTAAAGATCTGATCTGTACAAAGATTCTCAAAATACTAAGAAGCAATAATAGAGTTAAAAAGAAATCTGCACGTCAGCAGGACAAAAACATTCTGGCGGTAGCCAGCAATAATATTAGGATAATGTGCCCATAAACCCTTTATGAGTTGTACCATAAACATTCATGGGGAAAAATGGAAATTTGGAATAAAAGAATTGAGCAAAAGAGTCAAGCAAACAAAATTGCAAACTGCATTGAGGTTTGTAGAACAATAATAAGAACATTAGAAGGGTTTACAAAAAAGTAATTTTTAAATAATGGTAGACCCATCTACTACATACGGTAGGTAATAGGATGTGGTTACCAAAATGGAAATGAGTGCTCTAAAAATAGATTTCTGCCCTTAGAATTTGAGAACAGTTACAAATGGATAATACTGCTGGCATTAGTAAAATATTACACGAGTAAAAAATGGCACACGCTCCCTTATTAGGTCTACAGAAAATAGCATGTTAGTGATTAGATATTTCAAGGTCAAGACATTTCATGGACCATTTCTGCTTGGGGAGAAAAGGTAGTTGCCAGCAGGAATGTGTACTCTTGCAGGATCACCATTACTGCTAAAATTGAAAAGAAAACAAAGTTATAAATAAATGACAATGGGGGTGGGGTAGCTGGGGCCCTGGTGACACGAGGGAAGCTCAGAGTCCATTGGGGTTGGGTGCTCAACACATTTAAACAGAGAAACAAACCACCTGGGTAAAGCAACTTCCAAATCATACCTGCAAAAAGGCAATAGCAACGTTACCAAGAAGGAAATGGCATTGACACAACTGAATGGTGCTGATAATGAGACTTCCCCAAGACAGAAGGTATTTCTGTAATTAGTCTGGAAAAAACATTGTAATTTCCTGAGGAACTGTGGAGATATTGCCAAATGAATACGAAAATCTGGTCACCGGTGGTGCTGTAGCATTCTTTTATTTTACAAAGATACCTACAACTGGAATATGGTATGTGAGTGGCATGAACCAAGGATTTTAGCTGTTAAGAAACAGATGTTTGAAAAATAATATTAAGGCATTTAGTACAAATAATTTTGATGGATCAGAATTGGCCACTTTAAACTGGATGATTGCCTGATGTCCGTAACTAAAAATGGAAAGGCAGCAATGCTGAAAACAATATTTCTAAACTTTAATTCAATAAACATTAAGAGCAGATGGATTAGAATTAGAGAATACACATTTAACATGAAGATCATACAACTCCATGCATGTCGTAAAAGATGATGACAAGGAATGCTGTGGCTAATTGCAATTATTTCTAACTGCAACATCTAGAAAGGATGTAGTGTTCCTAATGGGTAAATAACGTGAAAAAAATTGAAGAAATGAAGGTACTTAGATTGGATATAAGCAATAGATTAATAGAATTTTGCAAAATTTTGTTTATTGCCTACATCTGCTTAAAGTAACATGTATGTGGTCTATACATGAACATCATTAGACTGAGACAAATAAAATCAAATAAATTACAATTTCAGATATGTGATGGCAGTGCTTTGCTAGCTTAAAGAATACTTAGAAAGATCATTATGAAAGTGAAAAATTCAGGTTAACTTAAACCTGATTTACAGGTATTATATTTGATGCATTTACATTTGACTGAAAACAAGTGAAGATGGTAGATAATTTTGTGTTTTGGGATTCCAGAATATATAAAGATGTGTATTATATTGAGAATTAATAATCTATGGAAAAAAATATTTTGAATTGGCGATTTTGAGATGGTTACTAGGAATTATTATTATTATTATTATTATTATTATTATTATTATTATTATTATTATTGGTTAATCTTTAGTGAGATTCACAGCCTTTGAGGCTGGTTAATAGCTCAGCAGCTCGAGTCCTAACCAAGGACCTAGGAACTGTTAAGGTATCGTCGGAGGATGTAAGCTGTTCTGAGTAAGGTGGTTTTTTGTAGAGTCAAAATGTTCAAGTCAGGCAAATTTAGAATTTGCCTAATAGCGGGGTAGCACTTTGGGTATTGCTCCAAGGGCTCCAATTACAATCGGGACAACACACAATTTCTTTTTCCACAGTCGCTCAACTTCAATTTGCAAATCTCGGTACTTTGTGATTTTTTCTTGCTGCTTATCTTCAATCTGTGCATCACCAGGTATTGCAATGTCAATGAACCATACTTTTTTCTTTTCAACTATTGTTATGTCAGGTGTGTTGTGGACCAAGTGCCTGTCAGTCTGAATCCTAAAGTCCCACAAGATCTTGAGTTTCTCATTCTCTAAAACTTTCTCAACCTGATGTTCCCAGTGGGTTTTGCTGTACTCAAATCCAAACTTCTGGCACAATTTCCAGTGAATTATCTTAGCAACACGGTCATGGCGTTGTAGGTAGTCAGTTTGTGAAATTTTGCTGCATCCACTGATCAGGTGGTCAACTGTCTCCTCTTTCTCATTGCAGAGGCGGCATTTGCTGTTGGTGGTAACATGTTGAATTTTTGCCTTCATGCAGTTTGTAGCTAGGGCTTGTTCTTGAGCTGCCAAAATAAAGCTTTCTGTTTCTTTTTTCAGTACTCCTGATCTTAACCAGTTCCAAGTTAGTTTCTGGTCAGCTTTGCCTTCAATACTTTTCAAGTATTGGCCATGCAGAGCTTTGTGTTTCCAATTTTCAGCTCGCTGCTCAATTACTTCTTTCTTATATTCTGCTTTTGTTTTAGTTGTCTTTAAAAGGCCTCTTTTATTTACTTCCTTAATCATTGGTTCTTCACTTTTCTGGATGTAATCATTCAAGCTGCATTTTTCTTCTTCCACAGTCTGCTTTACTTGTAGGAGTCCTCGACCACCCTCTGCTCTTGGTAAATATAATCGGTCAACATCACTTTTAGGGTGCAAGGCATGATTCATTGTCATAAGCTTCCTTGTTTTTCTGTCCAAATTGTCTAACTCCATCTGGGTCCAGTCAATTATTCCTGCAGAGTATCTAATCACAGGTATAGCCCAGGTATTTATGGTTTTTATGATGTTTCCTCCACTCAATTTGGATATTAATATCTTACGAATTTGCCAAATGTATTTGGCTGAAGTTAATTCCTTGACTTTATTATGCATTAAGTCAGAGGCTTCTAAAATCCCCAAGTACTTGTAGACTTCTTCTGATTTTACTGCCTTTATCATTTCTTCATTCTCTAGTTCTATTCCATCCTCTTCTATGATTTTGCCTGCTTTGGTTGCTATTGTTGCACATTTGTCAATTCCAAACTGCATACCAATGTCTTGGCTGAATTCTTTTGTGTTTTCAATTAATAAATTCAGTTCAGTTTTTGTTTTACCAAACAGCTTCAAATCAACCATGTACATCAAGTGCGAGATTTTCAGTCCTTTCCTTGCAAGTTCGTATCCACAGTTCATCTTCTTTAAAATGATTGTCAGTGGAAGCATTGACAGTATAAAAAGTAGGGGTGAAAGGGAATCGCCCTGGAAAATGCCTCGTTTAATTTCAACTTCACCCAGTTCTTCTTCATTAGCCATAAGTTTCGTTTTCCAGAGGTTCATTGAAGATTCCATGAATTTTTGTATGTTGCTGCTGATGCCTAAGATTTCCAGGCATTTCTTGATCCAGCTATGGGGAACTGAATCAAACGCTTTTTTATAGTCTATCCAAGCCATGAACAGGTTGGTTTGTCTTTTCTTTGAGTTCTTTAGGATTAGCTTGTCAATCAGCAATTGATCCTTTGTTCCTCTTGAGCTTTTGCAGCATCCTTTCTGTTCTACAGGAAGCAAGTTATTTCTTTCCAGGTATCCATAGATTTGGTTTGCAATGATAACAGTAAGAAGCTTGTATGTTGTTGGCAAACAGGTGATTGGCCTATAGTTTCCAGGGTCCTTTCCTTTTTCTTTATCTTTTTGGATCAAAAATGTCCTTCCAGTTGTCATCCATTCATCATTTTCAGGTGTTTTTAGGATCTGGTTCATCTGGGTTGCCAATCTTTTGTGCAGACTTGTAAGTGTCTTTAACCAGAAGCCATGCAGCTCATCCGGTCCAGGTGCACTCCAGTTCTTCACTTTTCTTGACTGTCTTTGCACCATTGCTTTTGTTATTTTCACGTCTTCCATTTTATGCACTTTAATAGAGTCCTCAACCTGTTTGATCCATTTTGCATTTCTGTTGTGCTTCTTGTTGTTTTCCCACAAATTCTTCCAGAATTTCAGAGCTTTCTCTTTATCAGGCTTTTCATTTGTTGTTACCCTGTTTCCATTTTCTAAACTCTTATAAAACTGGTGCTGATTTGCTCTGAACTGTGAGTTTTCCTTGAACTGAGTTACTTGGTTTTCATACCTTTTAATCTTTTCAGCGATGGCAACAACCCTCTGCTTCAGCTCTTCAATTACTACCGCAATCTCCTTATTCCTCAGATCGTATCTTGCTTCCAGGCTGCTTTTGACCTGCTTGTTCTTTAGCTGATCTTGCCTTAGGTTCTTCAAGTTGCTCAAATCTCCACATACTTTTTTGATCTTCAATTCTAACCGAATTTTCCACTTAGGCTTCCCCTTCTTGCCTCTTTGGTTCTTTTGTATTTTCAACCCCAGTTCTTTGGTGGTTATGACGGCTGCTGCATATATCAGTTGGTTTGTTTCAGCTAATGTAGTGGTTCAAATAGTTTGCACAGCCTCATTGACCTTTTTTAGTACATTTCTCAATTCTTTCCGGTTCACTTGGTTGAGCTTTGGCAAATGTGTTCTTTCAGCATCTTCCATTTGGTGCTTTATTTTTCCAGCTAATTGAGCACTATCTGTTGGTGTTTGTTCTTTAGTGTTTCCTTGTTCTTTATCTTCATCCATTTCAGTATCCTCTTCTTCCCTTTCTTCCTCAATTTGCTTTTGAGTCTGGAAATCATTCTTGATGTTACTCTTCTTTGTTGATGTACTCAGACCATTAATTGCTTTCTCTTCTATTGCTATTAATTCTTCTGTAGTGAAAAATTTGTGGTTTAGGATTACACGTCGTTGGTCCATTAACCTTTATTCACTGGTGTCACAGTCCGTATGGTTCATCTTCCAAATCTGATACATTCGTTTTTGAAATCCATGTTTTGCTGGGTCAGACTGATAGTAAGGTTCCATAATAGAGGTGTTTTCTTCCCTGGTCCAGATTTTTCGCTTTTTGGGTTTTTCTTCCAGTAGCTTGTCAGCTCCATGCCCTGGTTGCCTAGCAGAGGGAGCTGAGCCCTGTAACTCATTTTGCGTAGAATGCCCAGGAGCCATAGCATCCAACAGAACCCTTGTTAATCCGGGCGACGATTCAGCTGGCATAAATTTCATTTTTTCTGTATTCACCATGTGTGAATGGGTTGTGGAGCAGATTTTGTCTGGCCCTTCACCTAAGGTCTGTCTGATATGGTTGCACCTGTTCAGCATAGCCCTTAGGATCACTAGAGCACGCAAGCCCCTCCACCACGACAAGGTAGAGCTCCTCTGAGGGGTTATTATTATTATTATTATTATTATTATTATTATTATTATTATTTATTGAATTTGTATACCTCCCTACTCCCGAAGGACTCAGGGCAGTGAACAGCCAAATAAAATACATATAATACAAATGTTAAAAAAACATTAAAATACAATTAAATAATTGGCCAGGAAAACGAAATTTAAAACACCCCAAATTCATAAGACAAATTTAAAATTTTAAAATTTTAAAAGTTTTAAAAAACAGTTTAAAAGAGAGGTTAGGCCAGGCCGGCCTGCTGGAAAAGAAATGTTTTGATGGCACGGCAGAAAGCGCGCAGGTCCGGGATCCTCTGTATCTCCGGGGGGAGCTCGTTCCAGATGGTGGGTGCCCCCACAGAGAAGGCTCTCCCCCTGGGGGCCACCAGTCAACATTGTTTAGCCGATGGCACCCTGAGGAGCCCCTCTCTATGGGAGAGTACTGGTTGGTGAGAGACTACTGGTGGTAGAAGGCGGTCTCGTAGATACCCCAGTCCTAAGCCATGGAGCGCTCTAAAGGTGGTAACCAAAACCTTGAAGTGCACCCGGAAGACCACCGGGAGCCAGTGCAGCTTACACAGGAGGGGAGTCACATGGGAGCGCCCCGTCGCTTCCATAACCACCTGCGTGGCCGCATTCTGGACCAGCTGGAGCCTCCAGGTGCTTCTCAAGGGGAGCCCCATGTAGAGAGCATTGCAGTAGTCCAGGCGGGAAGTGACGAGGGCATGAGTGACCGTATTTAACAAGTCCTGATCCAGAGAGGGACGCAATTCCAGGGATTTCAACAAAAAGCAATCAAATCCTTCTAGATCCAATAAAGTCTCACTGTTCCTTTGAGGCAATAATTAATAAGCAGACACATGCGATGTGAATGGATAATGTACAAGAAAAGAATTGTGTTGGCAAGATTAAAAGAAGTAGAAAGAATGGAGTACAATAAGTAACAATTAAAAGTGTTGCTCAAATGTCCTTCAGAGAATTACCTGTTGTTAGGCTGGATGGGCAAGCATTTGATTCATGCAGTTACCAACAGTTGAGTCAAAGGTGCTTAAATAATAGTTAAGCAATAATAAAGTATAAAATTGCTGCAAATTTTGTCAGCCACAGGTTTATTGATTGCTCACATTTCTGTAATACTTTTTGTACACATATGACACAAAGCATTTCCTCTTTCTTTTTCAGTGAGCTCTTATATACATTTTCCAATATGAGCACAGTCTCTGATCAGATATGGTCATACCATTCTGACTATTGGGGCAAGGGAGGAAAGTTACATTCATGAAAAAAAAATTAGCTCTTTTCTTTACACCCTTCATTGCCTGTTCATGTGTATGTCACAGCTGATAGGCATGCAAAAATATCTCTCTATTCCTAGCTATCAAAATCCATCAGTTCAAGTATCCCAGAAGATGATAACTGCTTCACTTGAAAGATTACAATAGCATTTGTATTTTTTTTTAACACGTTGAAGCAGGTAGAACAAATTTAATGTTTTTTTTGGGGGGGGTTCAACTTGAAAGTAGAGTACTTTTCAGTTTAGGAGAGAGCTAAGAATAGATGACTTTGTTTGTTGACTGTCGTGATTGTAAATGTTTTCCAAAAAATACAGCCCCTACAATTGTGCCTCCTGAAATCTGTAATAGCTTTACAATGCTTCAATATGGTTGCTTGAGAAATAGTTGCAATGTCAGCGCTGGTTAAACAAGATTTCTAAGGCTAATTGATCACTTCACTCATATCATTTCTTTTCATCATATTTAATTAGAGACAACTACATTTATAACCCGACTCCACTAGAAATCATTTCTGGAATTTAATGGACAGGACATTAATCTTCCATTAATGATCTTTTATCTGAGGTTACATGCAAATCAACCCACTATGACCATACAAAGTTGAATAAGCCTATTCTCCTGGAAATGTTTATTGGTAATTTCGAAATATAGCAACTGCGTATCCAAAAGTCATCCCTTAATATGCAGGGGTTTCATTATGAGTTTTTGTCTTTTAAAAAACCCATCTTATTTTTTAGTCACACTAGGGCAGCATGTACAAGGTTGCAAAAAAAATTACAATAAAAATATTGGTAAGCAGAAAAATTATTATAAGCATTTAAAAATCAAGTTAGGCTGAATTGAATTTACAATTAATTGCAAAATCTGGCAAGAAGAGAATAGACATTCATTCTGTTTCACCTTCCAATGATGGCATAGGGATGCTACCAATTATATTAATATAGTACAATCTACCTTTTGTTAATAAGTCAGTTAAATTTATTCTTGTCCCATCAGCTGATAGGAAACCCAGTATGGGTCACATTATACATTTGTCAAAAAAGAAATATTCATGGAAAATATTATACTTCCATATGACCAGCTATGGTTTTCTTTTCCTTTTTTAAGTCAAATCAAATAATTTCTAGCCATAAGGTCAGAAAAATATTATTTAGATGCATTTAAAACTCAGTTATGTTTGCCAGTATTGACTATTTGTTAAAAACCTATCTTGATTTTTAAGAACTGTTTTGTTCCCTAGGGATTTGGCAACACATCAGATCTTAACAAGCAATGTTTATTCTGGGAAAATAAAACAATTGGTTGTCAGAAATGGAAATTCTCAGGAGGCTCTTCAACATTCTTTTACTCTAGCAGGTTCATTGCCTTCAAAGACACTACTCCACTGAAAAGTATCTGAATAATATTTAGCACTCATAATAGCACAAGATGATTCACAGTGCAAGCAATGAATCTAATTTTCAATGCACGTAACCAGCAACTTTGAGAATTATACAAAGTTAACTGTGGGGAAAAATGCTAAACCTAAATGTTGATACAATGCTAAATGTTGATACAAGTCAACATTTAAGGTACAAATAATTCTAATTTCCAGTGTACTATATATTTTTTAATTTTCCCTCCTAGTTTATTTCTGTTTCCATTTCAGTTCTATGGAGTAGTTAAGGAATTACAACAGTCAACTCTTGTTTAACTATTTGGTAAGTGCTGTCCTTAAGCCACATTCAAAGCAGCAAAAACTACTTTTCTGGGAGTGATCCTAAGGTCTATAGTTTTTGTGGGAATGAACATGTATTTTGATTAGTAGAACAGGAAACCTCTATTGATTGATTGATTTAAAGATTTCATGCTGCTGAGTACAGAAATCACCTGATCCTGATCTAGTTTAGTTTAGTTTAGTTTACTTTATTGTCATTGCACCTCATGCAACAAAATTAAATGCCATCTTCAGTGTACATTATACATAAAAAATAAAACAAAAACGCACATCCTTCGCATTCTATACAATTGAATTGAAAACCCCTGATGTTGCATTAATATTGCACTATACAGTAGAATTCAATAGAGTTACTGGGATAGAAGCTGTTTTTCAGCCTATTTGTCTTTGTTTTTATTGTCCTGCACCATCTGCCAGATGGTAATAGTTCAAAAAAAAAAAAAATGGTGCCCAGGATGAGATGGATCTTTAAGAATGTTTTAAACTTTCTTAAGACAGCAGGAGCTATAAAGCTCTTCCAAAGAGGGGAGAAGGCAACCAATGATCCTCTGGGCAATGATGTTAACCCTCTGGAGCGCTGTCCTATCTGCCACTGTGCAATTGGAAACCATACACACAGGTGCAGTAAGTTAAAATACTCCCTATGGTGCAGCGGTAGAGGGTCACCAGCAGTTTTTCATTCAGTTGTTGTTTCCTGAGAAGTCCTAGGTAGTATAATCTCTGCTGGGCCCTTTTGACCAATGCTGCAATGTGAGCGCCCCATGTCAGGTCCTCTTTTATCTGTGACCAAATCAGATATTTTAACATGTTCCAGTCTGACCTGGATAATTCTGAGTCCAATCTGGCACCCAAATAAAGGATGAGATTTATAAAAATTTATAAATTTATTAAAGTAGACATTTTAAAAAGCAGTATAGGTAGATCTTGTTTAGCAACCAAAATTGGACCTATCTTGCATGCGCTACATTAGGATTCTGCATGCATTTCAAAATGCTAGTTTTAATTTCCAAAGTCATAAATGATTTGTTAGCTAGGTACTTGCAAGAGTACTTACTCAGTAGTAGGTCCTATTCCAAGTTGATTTTAATTTAGCAGGTTAATTGTAATTGGATAAATCATGAAACATCAAGTGCTATCAGTATAAACCCGGTCATTTCCTATCCAGAGTTGAACTGAAAACAGACATCTAAGATATAGGTATACTTTACATACCCAAAAAGAAAATGTTTATAATGTCATGATTGTATCTGTCATAGTCCCAGAGTTTTAGTTCCTTTTTATTACACTGTGTGGTTGGTGCCAGTAACAATTTGGCAGAAATAGCAATATTTTCTCAGATGAAATCACAATATAATTTATCTAGCAAAGCCTACTGTCTGGCACTCAATTGGGAATGGAGAAAATTGTTCGAAAGAGGACAAGGCAGTGATAAACATGATAGCACATGCTGTTAAATGTGCCAAAATGTTCCTGTAGTAGCAGCTTGTCTCCATCTGTTGAGAAGGTTGATGCTACTGGATCAACAGTAGCAGTACAGGTTGATGCTACTGTAAAAGCTCAATAGCATCAGGTTCAGCCCAAGATGTTTTGCTGATGAAAAAGAGAGATGACTTCCACCTTATTCCATCAATTATATCAACTATATTCACTACAATCTACCAACTGCAACTTTAATGAAATTAATGGGAACTGCACATTGATATTCTTACACTGTTCCCCATACTTTTCAATGCATTTTCACAAACTTTATGCAAGGAAGCAGTTGTGCTTGCTTTATATACCTGCTCAATAACATTCTACAATTCTGAGTCAGCTCCAGTCTAAACCAACCCTATACACCTCTTGATTTCTCTGACCTAAGCATCAAGATTGAAAGATTTGGATCTCTTAAAATTTTTGGTCTGGCATGGAGGCATTAAAAAAGTAGCTGATCTAGTGTTCTGATCTAGTTAACTCACTTAACATAGTTGTGCTAGATGAATCATGCAGTGACAGAGGATATTAATGGCTAAAGAGAGCATGGTTAATAGTAACTATATATACTGCTCAAAAAAATAAAGGGAACACAAGCAGAAGACATCCGAGATCTGAATGAATGAAATAGCCTTATTAAATACTTTGTTCTTTACATACAGTAGTTTATACACTGCTCAAACAACTAAAGGGAACACAAAACTACTGTATGTAACGAACAAAGTATTTAATAAGGCTATTTCATTCATTCAGATCTCGGATGTCTTCTGCTTGTGTTCCCTTTATTTTTTTGAGCAGTGTATATTTGTAATGGTTGGTTGTTCAGATAAAGAGAACAGGGAACAGCTTAATGAAGGAAGCCTAGAGGAAATCACCAGGAGAGAGAGGAACCTGTATATTCTCCAGGGATTGGAACTACATACTTCCAGCCAACAGAAAATGATATATGAATTTTGGGACATGCTGAATGAGGAGTACTTATGGAGGATATATAATGTCCAGATGAGGCACAGTATCTACAGGTAATCTTTGTTTACTGATTGTAATTGGGACCAGGAACTTCACTGCTAAGCAACACAGACATAAGGTGTAATGTCACATGATCATAGTGACTTGTGACAGCAATTCTCATAGTCCCAGTTGCCATCATTAGGCAAATTTTGCATGGTGGCAATATCATATGTGTGATCTCCTGTTGCCTTCCCACTGCTGACTTTACTTGCCAGAAGCCAGCAGTGAAGATGACACATGGGGATCCAATGATTGCAGCATTGTAAAAGCTAGCTGGTTGCCAAGTGCCTGAATCACAATCACATGATCATGGGGGCAATGTGACAACCACAACTATAAGAATCCATCATAAGTATTCCTCATTCAGCACTATCATAATTTCAAAAGATCGCAGAATAAGTGTATGTTTAAGAGAGGACTACTTCTATTGAGTAATGCCTATTCATACTCTAGAGATGCAGCTTATTTTTTGATAGTGTGACCACACTATTAAATACTATAGTAAGTACCTTGACATTTAGAATGCCACAAATCAGATTTTTAAAATCTAGGGGTGGGTGAGAAATTGGTTGCATGATCATTCTATGTGGTTAAAACAGTTCTGGATTTACTGAATGTATAGTGGAATTTATAATGCTAGTATCTCCTGAATTTCATATGTTTTAGAATTTTGTGGTGTGATACGCAAATTTTAACAATGCCTCAAAATGTCCATATTACAAAAATGACCTGTGAAAAGTGTGTATAGTGTAAAAAGGATGTAGAAAGATAAATGTTCAAAGACATGCACAGGCATATATGTACAAAATATATGAATATTGCTTCAGAGTTTTTCTGCTGAGTGTGTAAATAATAAAAGCTAAGCAGAGCATGGAAACAAAAAAATTAACATTTTAGTGGAAATAAGGATGAACTTATCTATCCCTCAATTAATGTGATCTAAGATAATAAAAAAAAGTGGTGCTATTGCCAAAGGAGTAACAGAATACCAGCCTGCAGATATTTAGGTAAGATTGCCATTCCTACAGTAATTGTCTGAAAACACTTGTTGATATTTACAAACCAAGAATTAAAACCAGAGAAGATTTACCCAATATCCCTGTTTTAAAAAGAGAGCCAGCTTTAACAATTACTTCACATTGCACTGAGAATAGGACATATAAGAAAATTATTGTTATTCTTATTTGAAATAGATAGTGAACATCAGGGGTGAAATCCAGCAGGTTCTGACAAGTTCTGGAGAACCGGTAGTGGAAATTTTGAGTAGTTCAGAGAACCGGCAAATGCCACCTCTGGCTGGCCCCAGAGTGGGCTGGGAATGGAGATTTTGCAATAGCCTTCTCCCAGGAATGCGGAGGGAATGTGGATTTTGCAGTATCTTTCCCCCGCCACGCCCACCAAACCACACCCAGAGAACCGGTAGTAAAACAATTTGGATTTCACCACTGGTGAAAATGAAGGAATTGGCTGCAAATGGATATTTTCCAAAGGTTGTTGAGGTTTCCTTCTCCTTTGATAGGAAAACTTTAATTAAGTTCATGATAATATTGGATTTGGGGATTTGTTAGTGCTTTAGTTGCAGAACTAGAAAAAAATCAAGTTAATAAATTGTTCCTGGCACATTATCTAAGGTAAAAGCTATGAGCAGAGTATGCAAGTTTCAGTTAAATCAATTACCATAAGGCCAGTAATGTCCAGTTGAGAAACATTACTTCTATTCCAAAAGAAATAAAAAGTGCAGATTCTCATAAAGCTTCAAGTCTAGTGACACCTGATTAGACATTCACCTAAAAACTGGATACCTCTATTCATTGTTTTTAGCTTTACTTGGGAGATTCTGTGGAACATAAGTGAAATGTAATCATTTAAAATCAACTGGTCCACAAAATTATTACAATAAAGTAGGTCCAGTAATAGTGATGATCCAACAATATTATATATTACGGTATGTACCAGATGTAATGTTGCACAATCAGAAATCATTAATCATTAAGTGGCAAGAGAATGGAGTTATACACACAGAGGACATCTGGCAAGGTCAATTATCCTTTTGTTACTCACTGCTTTGTCAAATATATCCATCAGTTACCTAAAAGACTTCTTCTGAGTTATGAAAGACACTAGAGAAAGAATAACACAAAAAGAATACAGGCCATCTGACTAAAAATGCCACCATTCAAGTTTTCCATCTATGATTGTTGTTGTTCAATAATCAAGGAACTTGATTCAATGCCTTTCAAAGTCAGCTATTTTCCAGAATTCCTAATGCTGTGCCTGCTTTAAGGTTAGGTGGAATGAGAAAACTGACAGAAATACCGAGCATCAAAGGCTTTCTCCAGGAAAGATTTAATGTGCAGTCTGATTCACTTCTAGCTTTGCAATAAGTGCATTATCATCAATACAAAATATAGGTAACTAGTAACCAACTTAATACTCTTGCAGTCTGCAAGAGGAGCATTCTTCTAGAAACAGCTTCCTCAACAAATTCACTTAATGCTATTTCAGATTCTGCAGCTTATTCTCAACGATGTATTTCTTTGGGGATTGAAAAATGTTATTATTTTTAGAATAAGAATTCACAAGGGTATGGTAGACTTCATCTCCCACCAGCATGAATAGACTTGTTTCCTTTGTTGCAACATTACCTTAAAGCCATGCTTAAAACAACAAAAGCTATGACAAAAATTCAAGGAATATCTTGCAAACTGAGGCATTCTAGTACATAAGCTTGATCTTTCAAATCAAAACACAAACTACATTGAAATTTACATTTTACCAAAGCTTGATTTAATTCTCCAATTTTAAAAAAAGGGCAAAATACAAGTGACCTTTCCAGACGACTTGGGGAAGGGGGAGGTGTTCTACGATCTATTAATCTGGGAGCAAGGAATTAGGAAGTATGAAGAAAGGATATAATACTTGAATTCTACAGCTCTATCTTTGGAAAAATCATCATTGCGTTTGTTGGAAAGCTAACCAGATAAGGCCCTACATTGTACTGGGAGTGACACTTGTATAGTTGCCTGAGAGTCACTTCTGGGAGAAATGTATACACACAACCAAGAGTTTTCCTTCATTATTTTAGCTTTCTTCTTACCATTATACCTACTTCTCACAAAATATTTGGATATAAAGATGGAGTCTTAAACTACTGTTAATGGTAACTGATAACTCTGAGGGTTCCTATCCCAATTTATTTAGAGGTAGGAGAAGGCTGTGGACCAAGAACTGTGGAGTACACTTGTAGCCCAATGTGCTTAGTGCAGGACATCATAATGATGGGGAAAAGGCTGGACCAGACAACTGAAATTATGAGAAGCACAAGAAAGATGTAAGATATAAGATAAGTTCTAAAGTGGAACATGAGAAGAGGTGGGGTTTCTATGCAACATCAAAAGATAAGAAAGGAAGAAAGATTCCCCTTGTTATCTTTTTTGAAGTCCTCTGAGCATAGAAGGATTGAGGGGGAAGTAGTGCAACTCAAAGGAACTATAACAGCTGTAAGAGTAATGGATTCATGACAGCAGTAGGATGATCAAAAAAAGTGAAAAGGATATTGCCCTTGGCCTCGTTCATCATCAGCCTTTTTTGATGAACTTAATGACAACAATGAAATTGATATAGTTAGGAGAAATAATAAATTGATGAAGAATTAAGAAAACCATAGAGAAACATATAAGGTACAAATGGAGAAGAGGGGACCCACAAAATAAACAGAGTAATTGATTAACTGCATGATGCTAAATGGTGTGAACAGGCATTCCACATTCTTTGCTTCAATTATTAAAAAAGAACATTTGATATACTTCACAACATGGTTTCTTAATGTTCATGAAATATTGATTTTAAAAAGATGACAACAAGTTGCTGAAAGTCTCCCAAATGATCACCTTCAACAATGCAAAGCTGTTCTCTCTTAGGTTAGAAATTCCATTAAATGACAAATTGCCTCCTTGTTCTCTCTCATGTAATGTGTTCAGCAAATATCATTTGATAGCACTGTAACTTACCTTATGGCAGTGATATGACTTAGCAAAAAGTATATTGCGGGCGATACAGAGACCATATCAAGTTTGCTGAAATGTACATTTTCTAAAAACTAACATTACAACAGGAATGGCAACACAATAATAACATTTTTATACGTTTGTCAGTACCTGGCTTTTCTTTTGCAGAAGAGGTTGTGCAGCCATAGGTACTGTAAATTTCATTTTTTAAAAAGCACGGCGGGTGGAAAATTGAATCATTTCTGTCACTTTGCTTGCACCGAGTGTAGGCAACTATCCTTTTCATGAGACAATTTTGCAAGGCAATCTATCCCTTTAATCACTGAAAAAAATAGGATATGCAAACACAATATATCCCTGTACCATTTGAGAATTCCTAATTGACTGATGATGTTTTTAGATCCAGCTGTTACCTGGCAATCTAGGGACAGCAGAGCCCAGAGCCCCTATCTTTTATACCCGTTTATACCTATGTAAATGCTACTACAGATGTTTACTGATGTTTAAACTACTGTTTAAATATGCATGCCTCTAATTTGGTTAGGTTTTCAAGTGCTCTTTTGCACTAAAGGGTCCAGAGCTTAGGCCACAATGAACAAATAATGGCCATATAAAGATGCATGAATACATGAATATGTATTTTCCTGCATTTCTAAATGTTCTAACATCAAATAGATGAAGTGTTAGAATATATTGTGATGCAGTATTCTGCTCTTTTTCATGATCACCCAAATATTCTTCTGGAAGAGAAATTTGAGTCTTAGGAGCTGTCTTGTCTAACTGAAAACTTGCTGTTATTCTTTTCTTAGGAAAGGCTTCAGAGACTTTTTACTGCTAAATGTTTTGGTCATCCTTAGCTTTATATCAGAACTATGCAATATTCAGTTTTGAAGTTAGATTTTAAGGTGTTTTGAATTAATCCCTGAACCATTTGGCCTTCCACAGATATCACTTTTTCAAAAATCAGATTAGAAATTAGAAATTTATTTTTATCTATATAGTTATTTAATTAAAGATTACAATTTTGGTTATAAGGAAGGTTTCAAGCTGCTGCCATATGCCAAGAGGATTTTTTCTCATCTCTGAGGGCTGACTGAAGGAGCTGTCTACCAGAGGAGCTGAGCATCTGTAATAGGGTACAGAAATGGAGCTGAAGATCCTGCACTCCCACACATTGATGAGAGCTGAAATCTTTTGACAGGCAGCTCTTTCAGCCAGCCCCAGAGATGAGAGGGAGCCAAAATCCAAGCAGAGAGTGGAGAGGCAACATGGTAAAGTAAGGAGAGCAGAGGAGAGACTAATCAGGCTTTTGTATAAGTCCAAGGAGGAACACCTCAATCTTCTCTACCAGAGAAATTTCTAGCTCCAGCTACCAGTCATCCTAAAATTTCAAAGTTGCAGAAAGGTACCAACCTCCTTCTATGCCACAAGACAGGCAACCAAAGGCCAAACTCTCCTGCAGTAAACTTGGAACAAGCATCAGCCTTTGCTACAGACCTACCAAACATAGTTGTGCCTATGGAAAACAGATTGCTATTCATCATTTATCTGTTTGGGAAATAGTTTTAGGTTGCATTGTGGAAACAATACTCTTGAGGGAGGAAATAGTCATTGTATCTCTTCTGGTCTGAATTCCCCGAGTCAGAAGCTGAGAAGCAGATCAGCTTGTAGC
This sequence comes from Pituophis catenifer annectens, assembly GCF_029215685.1. Classification (NCBI taxonomy): domain Eukaryota; kingdom Metazoa; phylum Chordata; class Lepidosauria; order Squamata; family Colubridae; genus Pituophis; species Pituophis catenifer. The sequence goes on from NW_027256883.1 coordinate 87,572,848, forward strand.
TTCAATTGAGCAAATGGCAACTGATTCAGATATTGAAAGACCAGATTCTGGCAGGTCTCTTAGCTTCAGAGCAGGTCTGAAACTATGAAAGGCTGAACAAAAATGTCCCTGATAGGAGAGGTCAGCCGAGCCATATCCCTAATCAAGACACCCCAGTATCTGCAGCTATATAAGATCAATCTCCAGGACCTTGCATCTCCATTGCAAACAACTCCCTGACTCCAGACCTACATGTCCATCCCTCTCATTCCTTGGCTTGCATTCGAACCTTAGCTTAACATTCAGTCCACCTTGTGGAATTCTTTGGCTCTTACACCCCTGAGCTATTACAGCCAACTCTCATAGCTCTGAGTATATTTCTTTCCCATTTGCACTTCACTAATAATATAAACTATTAGCTAAGGAATCTGTCTTAAATGTTTTCCAGCTAATTACTTACCTGATTCCTGACTATTATTAGGAATATGTTGACATGACAATAAAATCTTTCAAACTTATATTTGCTTAGCTGTTTTGCATTGGCTGGCACATGATGCCTTCATAAAATAGCAACATTAATATTTAAGGATGTTGGTTATAAATTAAAAGTAATCAAACTCTAGCCCAGAGGATATAAAATAGTTGCAGTTAAGAACAGATTGTTTGTACTCATCTAAATGTCCTCAATGACATACAAAGGAGAAAACCTTCCTTTTTTATATAGTTACTGTATAATGAAAGCAATCAGTTTGTGCCCAATCCCCTTCTTGGATGCCTTTGGAAAAAAAATCTGCCTTTTTCAAAATTGTGGAGGAGTCAAGAGTCCTCACAATCGTTGTAGATTATCAGGACAGTCCTTCTTGGGTATAGATTTTCCCAGGAGCAGGATTTTTTCTCCTTAGGCATTTTTTTCCTACAAGTTTGGGACTTTACCAATGTGTGAAATTTAGGGTGATAGCTCTAAAGTTAAGCATATAAACATAATTTTTTAATAAAACAAACCCAAACAAATTTTCTTTAACCTTTCTATGACTGGGAACCCTGGTACAACTGAATCTGCACTGCATTTTTTAATCATCTCATTAAGTGTCCCCCAAATAGTTCTCTCAAATAACTTCAAACTAGCTTCTCTCGAAATCCTTCTTCTTCTCTTTGTAGAAAGGATGGAGAATTTTATCCCTTAGCCACAGAAAGACCATTTCCATTTTGTTTCCTAATATGTCATGAATTTTAAATAAATAATAACCCTGTATCAATGATTAAACAACTCAGATGTCAGAAAAAGCTCTCAAATTACCTTAAGCTAAGAATCTTCAAGCACTAAGTAACTGAGAAAAGAGAAAGCAAATGGAGGAGCCAATAAAATCACTTTAGCAGAGAGAGACTTCATGCTGGTCATGCTCAGAACAATCCTTATGATGGTATTTGTGACATCAGAACTCAAATATAAATTCTGAGGCTAAGATCTTAAGTAATACACACTGAGAGGTTTCATCTGACTCCCATTGAGAATTAGCTCTTTTATTCTACAAGCTCCAAGGTTTGAAGTGCATCATTCTTCTTCCTCAACTGTTGTTTCTCTGGAAGACATTTGGCAGCAAGCTGAGTAATGTCTGGTAATAAATCCTAATTTTATGAAAATGACTTAGACATTCCAGTTTTTTCACAAAGCGTAGAAGAAAAAAGAGTTTAGCAGATACATGTGTCTCTTTCAAAATGAGCCTCGTAACTTTTAAAATTCTGGTCATTTTTCTTAGTAAATAATATTTTTGGCTGGCACAGTTTTATCAGAGTGAAGCATGTGGGTGCCAGATACAGACACAGTCACTGTTGGAGGCTAATCATGTTGCAAAATCTGTTCTCTTGTCTAGCATGGTGCCTATTCTTTAAAACAAACAAACAAATGAGGCACTACTCCCAAAATACCTGTTGTTCGCAAATCACCCTCTTGACTTCCAGACTTATTATTTTAATTTTCCTTGGGCTACTGCATGTGGGTTTACATTGTATGTGAAAAATCAAGTTGTCAGAAGCATTAATGGAATAACTATGCAATTATCTACTGTATTTATTAATTAATTTTAATTAGGTGCATTTTGGAAATACCTATAGAAAAGGCAGAATAATTGCCAAGGGCCACTTAATAAGATTTACAACTCTCTCATTCAAATTTAGCACATAGCCCTACAGTATATCCATCTGGTCCTGGATACTCTACAGTTGGATTAAAATGGAATAATATATATTAATTCCTATTCTTAACATTAAAAATAGTATGCCATGTTGATATGGGGAATGCCATAATGTAATATCATTCTACCAAAAGTGCTTTATCAGCTTGTCAGAAGATCAGGAAATGGTAGGACATTTTGGTGGGTGGCATTGCAATTGTTCAACAGCTTTTTCTCACCATAGAAATGTTGGCTAATAAATAATCATGCTAAAAGGCTTGGGCATAAACTATAAACTAGCCAAACTATGGAGTTGCTGATTTTAGATGGAGATGTCAAACTCATGCCTTTTACTTGGAAAGTTTCAGCAGTGTTTTGCTGCTGAAAAGCATAGCTCATTGGAACACTCTCTTTTTGATCAGGATAGGTTCCTTCAATTTTAATTTGTCTGCATCTAATGCTCCTTATAATGGCCTAAACTTGTCATTTAGGATAATTGCTTGACCCAGTGAAAAAAAATTAAAAACTAATTATAACATTCTCTTCTGGTCTTGTTATTAGACTTCACTAGTTTTGTTTGCTTTTGCTTTTGTTTGCTTTTGTTGTTGTCAGGTACTTATTCATATTTCATTCTTCTCAAATCTGGTAAGAGCACAATTCTGTCCCAGATTCTGCTTTGCTGCTATCAAATTATCTGAAACTGATTTCTAACCATACCTTATTCTTATGTAACAAACTATAAACATTCTTCTGGAATCTCTTGGGGTTTATCTCACTCAGGTTTATTTATGAAGGAGTACGTCATACATGTATCTTTGATTTGATATAGATGTGAGAGCTTATTTTAATTTCCTGCCCAAGGATACTAAGTGAATTTCAAGTTCTTAGTATTCAAAATAGTATTATAAAATGGAAATACAACACATAATCATATTTGTTCATTATTTTAAAGAATCCTTTTGGTTGGTGGGTTGGTTTTGTGTTTGTTTTTTGTTTTCCAACATTCACTCTAGGGTACAACTGTCAGTGTGCCATATTCTGTATTTCAGTGTGGCATCACAAAATAAGTGGGGAACACGGTAAAGTTCCACCATTATATAACTTAATCTTTGGACAGCAATTTTTTGAAATGGTAGAAATAAAGTAATGAGCCACTCTAGATTTGAAGTGGGTAATTAAGCATCTGTTAATTACAACTTCATTAATTTAAAACTCTCTTCCAAGTTTTTATATTCATAATTTATTTATTTAGTCTGCATGATATTCCTGATATTATGCAATGCTTCATGCTTTTAATCTTTGTGGATGTTTACACAGCAGTACAATTCATGCTTTGGTTCAGTAACTAATGTATAATATCCCTTTAGAGAGAAAAGAAATTCACCAAACTTTAATTGCTGCTGGCTGTAAAGATTTATACATATAATCTGCCTGCAGTCCCTAAGTAATTCTAGTCATCATTAAACTTCAAGCTTCCCTCAAAAATGTGCAAATATTTTGCTAGAGCAGGAATATCCACATTTTCCACAGATTTGCATTAGTCAGAGTAATTGACAATCTAAAATTATGCAAAGTTTACTATGAGGATTTTACTGGCTTCAGAGCTTCTTCCAGAATTTCCTATATGTTCATTCGCCCAGTGATTAGAAGAAGCTATAAAAGATGTCATTGTTCTTTTCTGTTTCATGTTTCATATGGTTTAAAGCTATGCCCTATCACAAAACCTTATTTCAGGGCTGAGCTCTACTGATATTTGGCTTTGTTTAAAACCTGGGTGCCTTTTCATCATAAACTTGTATTAAAACCCTAAGGAAAGCTGCATGTGTTTGCTTGTTTATATTTCTCTTCAGAACTTTCTCTTCCCATTTCCCTGCCCACTTTTACAAAAGATAGATGTCTTATAAAATGATTTTCTGTGCAATTTTCTGTTGATTAGTGTTGGTGTATTTGGAATGAAATTTCCTTTGTGGAAAGTCAAACCAAGCCCAATCATGACTGGGTTATTCCAAATATTTGTTAATTTCAAAATTTGCTTCAAAATTTGCATATTCCATGCAGCTGAACAAATTGTCACACCTGTTACCTTTATGTGCTGACGTTATTTAATAGGGGTGGAGTTTTTTTATTCCTTGGGTTGCAACAGGAACTTGATATCATGACTGATTCTGGTTCATTTTCTTACCCATATCCTGACCTAATTTTATGATATCTTCAAAAAGATCGTGTGGACTGCCATGGCCCATTTAATTACACTGTACTAAGTGTGAATAAAATGGAGGACAATGAAATTAAAAAAGAAAATCCTGGTTGCCTGGGGAAATAACTATAGAAGAAAGAAGACATATTCATTTGAGATGACAACAAATTGCTAAGAATTCTTCTTCCTATATATTTGTAAGAACTTAAGTAAATTATTTCAGATCTGCCCTAATACCCCATTTACACTTCATTTCTATTTGTTTGGGCTCCGAGGTTAAGTAGTCGTGGTTCAGCGGCATCCACAACCAAGTAGAAAAAGATGTGAATGACAATTCAATGCAATTGAAGCCCTGGTTGTTTTTTCACATACAAATCATACACAATTGAGCATGGAATGAAGCTTCAATCCAGTGGTGGAATTCAATTTTTTTTTCTACAGGTTCTGTGGGCGTGGCTTGGGGGGGCATGGTGTGGCTTGGGGGTGTGGCTTGGAGGTGTGGCTTGGTGGGCATGGCAGGGGAAGGATATTGCAAAATCTCCATTCCCATCCCACTCCAGGGGAAGGATACTGCAAAATCCCCATTCCCTCCACACTCCTGGGGGAAGGATATTGCAAAATCTCTATTCCCACCCCAATCTGAGGTCAGCCAGAGGTGGTATTTGCTGGTTCTCTGAACTACTCAAAATTTCCACTACCGGTTCTCCAGAACCTGTCATAACTTGCTGAATTTCACCCCTGCTTCAATCCCACATCTCTGTGTGCTGTCTAGAGGTTTTGGATTTCTATGAATCGCCTTGCCCTGGTTAGAACTTGGACAGGGATGTAGGCTAAACTGGGAAGTCAAAAAAATCAGTAGCAAAACCATTTAAAAGGGTTCATGGACACAGCTTTGAAGCCAGTAGGACCAGAGTTCAACTTGGAAGACTTTTTTTTTTCCCCATCGCACAGTGATATTTTCCTGTAAAAAAAGAATATTCTGTAATAAGAAAATGTAAAAGACAATATGAGAAATGAATGCCTGGATCAGACACACAAAGAAAAATACAGTACATTCAGGAGAAGAAAACAGAAGTATAAGCTCACTAAGGAGCTGAAGCTGTTTGAGTACTTCTCTGTAGTAGATGTAAAGCCCTGCAGGTATCTGGTAATTCTTAAATGAATGGCCTGCTGGCTAGCTAAGGATCGAGTCAAACTTTCTGAAAGGTGTTTTTGTGGTAGAAGTGTTTACTCAAAGGCAGAAAATGTTCTGTCATTAGAGCTTTGCCTGTTGATCAGGGCTGCTGGCATTCTTTTTGTTAACAGGTTTGAAAACAGCCTAAAAAGTTGGGAAGCTGTTGTTTTAAAAATGCTATAAACATAACATTGTCCTAAATGAGATTTAGAAAAAGAAAGTTAGACATTTTTTTGGTTTCTGAGTCCCCTTTGCTGAGAAGACTCAAAGAATCAAGGAAAGAGAACATTTGTTTCAATGTTGAAAAAGTAAAATTGGCAGGGAAAATACAGATGCTCAAGGATTATAAAATTTCTTCCTAATGTTGCTTTGGCTCAATGGTATAACCTTAACTTATACCTATTCTCTGAGATTGTTTTCTCATATTCATGCTTTCGACCTTTGGGAGATAGGTCTTAGCTTTGTGTAACCTGAAGCAGCTGATCTATTATCTGAGATTTTCCTGTCTTGATTACTATTGTCCTAGAATTGTAACTACACAATTCTAGGACACTGCACTACACAAGTGACTAGATCACTCCTTGCTTGAATGAGGCTCCTCATTGCTCATGACCTTTACTGTCTGGGGGACTGATTAAAATGATCAACCTCAGAAGTCAGATGGATCCTAATAACTTGTGGCACAAGCTTGGAGATTTTTCCAAGAATCTGGAACCCTGGAACCATTTATTTGATGTTTATTCCTGGCTCATAATGATTTCCTGTTCTGCCCATACAGAGTCCCAGTGAATGGGGTTATCCTTCTATTCAAGAACTGATGGTGACAGTTTGACTACCTCATCTGCTACAGTTCATTCATCTGAAGGAATAGCCACATCCATCCTGCATCTTAGGGAGAGAGGAGCAGAGATCCAAAAAAGGGTTGGCAAGCTTCTGCTGGTGTCTATGAGACTTCATTTCTTATTTCATCCTCTACAAAAATTAGACAGCCATCTTTCCTCCCTCTGTTAACCCTCTTTTTCAGCTTCTACCACACTAGCTCCTCAGCAGTATCACAACTCTTGTTCACCATCCTCTTTTCTTAGAGCAAAGAAAAGGCAACATGATGAACAGCACAGTAATTCAACTGTGTGTGAGAATTGCTAGATTGCAGGTTTAGATTCTTTTCTTCTACTGGGATTCTAGATTGCCAACCTTTATACCTGCAGGATGCATTTGGGTGCTTATGTTTCCAAAGCACAGCTTTTATCTACTTGCAGTCTCTATTCCAACAACTCAGCCCTGCTGATATTCTCTCTCTTTTCTGTCTCTTACGTATATCTTCATGCTGTTACTGCTAATGGTGATCAGAAAAGGACAAATACATTCCTCCACAAAAGAGCAATGACAGGTATGATGATTAGTCTTTTTTTTCAGTATCAGCATCTAACTGTTTCCTCTCCAATTTTGCCTTCCAAATTTACCTTATTCTAAAAGATTCAGGTTTTTTTTTAATCTGGAGCAAGAAGGGACAAGGTGTCACTGTTTATGGGTGACAAAAAGCACTTCTCCCTCATGAAGATGTTGATTCTAGGTCTGTACCTGCCTGTGAATGAATTGGCCAGATGTGAACCTCAACTTGTAGCCTAATATCCACAACAGGTTCCAAATAGAGAGGATTTCCTTCTTAAACATATCCATTTATTCTAGAAATCATTTACTTTGGGATTTACTGATTCTCCATGTTATCCAATCTTCATTAGCATATCTTTAATGGAACATATACTAATGAAGATTGGAGAACATGGAGAATCAGTAAATTACACACCAGACCTTACATATATGACTGTAAAATTCTAGTATTTCTACAAGATAACAGTTTAAGTGGCTTTTCCAAACCAGGGGTTAAAAAAAGGAAAGAGAATGAGTCAGTCTAAATGTTTAGTCAAGAGGAGCTTGTGAGGAATTTGGCTGATTGTCCCAACATCTCATCCAGTGATTAATATAGCCACAATTGCTGATTGTAGGCTAGAGTTTTAGAAATGCCTTTCATAGAACCAATGGTAATAGAAGAATGGAAACCCCAGTTTGACAGTGTTTCTCCTTGCAAGGCTCATTGCAATAGTTTCTTTTTTGTTTTCTTTTTCTACTGTTCTGAACTGCAAGAGTTGCCCTGACCACTTTTTCCCTCAAATTCTTATTGTGCACCCAGGCCTAGTGGTGAGGAAATGATGTACATCAAATCTCAGGATCCCATGGTGCTTGTGACTACACCCAGAGGATTTATATTGTCTTCTGTCTTTTCACCCAGTGCAGCAGCAATTGCAACATTGTAGGTTTCTAGTTAGACAAGCAGATTATCACAAGTCTGAGAAAAGATCTTTAGTTTCACACTACCTCTGAGTCACATCTCATAACATGTTAAATGCCAATGATCTTTCTTCATTCCCTTCCATGCTGGGTGTATTAGTATTTAAGCAGAATGCTTGCTATTTTCTTTTCTTCTGATGGATTGCTTGCAGTAATGGTTTAATCTGGAAAAGAGGGGACAGAATCTGCTCTCTGCCAATGTTTTTTTTCTTTTTCACTTCATTTCTCCTTTTAAGCAACAATGATGTTGCAGAATGTTCTTTAGCATTTTTGTGATCTCTCTAGCTTATTGGTTTAGAAAACATAGTGATAGAATGAGAAGGCTAAACAAAACAATGACTTCAATGCTTTTAGTTGTGTGATAGGATAATGAATATCCCCATTCTGATATAGTCTACAAATTAATATTTTCCACAGTGACTTACACAATTGATTATTACAAGATATGGAGATAACCACTAACTTAAATGGTTTTGGAAACATATCAATTATTTTTTATTTTTAAAAACTTATTAGATATGATAAATAGTTTTGTTGTTTAATATAAATTTTCCTTTGAATTCCAAGTATCGGAGAAAACCAGAATGATTTTACCTTCATGACATGTTTATAAGCTTTTCCAAGTAATCCATCTGGTTCATGTTACAAAGGCCTTAATTAGATCCAGCAGCATTGGGCTAAATCTTCTACCCCAATAGCCCCCAATCTTTTGGGCACCAGGAACTGGTTCCATGGTTTTTTCATGGATTGGAGGGGGCATGGTTTCATGTGCTACCTGCATCCTGTGGATGGGACTTCACTTGTTTGCATAGCCCGATTTCTGATATGCTGAGGCCGGTGCTGGTCCACAGACCAGGGGTTGGGAACCCCTGTTCTATCCTTTCAAAGTCAGGAGACGGGCAGCACAGTTAATAAACTTTGCCACTTCCTGCTATGAGTTCCTTCCTCTACTGTTAAATTAAAAACAGGTCATTTGTACATAGCTATGAAGAGATTTGGATAAATTGTGCTGGTCATACAGGAACTGAAAAAAAATATACCAGCCGAGCCTGTTTTTGGAATGATTGTAAAAATCACACAAATTTAATCCTCATTTGTACCTTATCTCCTCAACCAAAAGAATGTAGATGGATTATTAATTAATATAACACATTCCAAGACATGGCACTTTATGGAGGGACATAAGTAAAAGATTGAACTTCTCCATGGAACTCACTATCTAATGAAATGAATTGAAGGAGGCCGTAGCATTGGGTTGGCTGGATGTCCCTCTTGTTCTTGTCTTCCAGCCTCTTCTGGAATAAAATATTTATCTGGTACTCACGGTGGGCTCAGTGAGACACACTGCAAGTTCAGTCCATGCATTTTCTAATGTGATGGCTGCTTTTATGCTTATTTTAAAGAAGCCAATTTTGTTTTCCTTTTGAAGCTGATAGAAAAGGGTAATTATCTGTGAACAGCAAATGTTCTATTATCAGTTGTTGGTGGGAGAGAGAAGATTAGTCAAGAAGAGGAAGAGAAAAAAAAGCATTCTGTGTTGTTTCATATCTGTATATTTTCAACCCTTATGTTTTATGGAAAGAGACTGGAGAATTCAATACTGTCTTTAAAAAAAACACACACACTGGCACACCTATAACCAGATATCTTGTGGGTTATAATGTGAAACATTTCTACCACTGCTTGGTCAATATAAAATGAACTTCTTAACAACTGCAGTGTTACCTGGATTCCTACCTTAGATAAAACATTGGACATCTTTGATTTTCAAGCTTCTTTAAAGATGTAGTTTGATATAAAGCCTATTTCCAAAGCATAGTTTTTAAAAAAGAAATTACATATTTATCAAAAAGGAAAATAAGCTTGCACAAAGAAAGTTTGCATATAAAAAAACATGCCTGCTGCCTCCATGGCGTTTTTTCAAAAACCCTCCCTTTTAAAAGATAAATTACTATAATTGTTTCATAATGTTTTAGATATCTTATTCTTGAAATCTGATTGGCTAAGTAGATGTAATTTCCCTGCCACCACTTAAAAAGCTTTTCAGAAAATCTTCTCAAAGTACCAAGAACAGGTGTGGTTTACTAATGGATTTCAAATATACCTTGAGTCACGTAAGAAAGTATTTTTTCGTACAGATAATCATGAGCAGGAATCTAAATCTTTAAAGCCACACAATTTGCAATCTATTTTCCAGAGAAACTCACTTATATCTAGCCTGATTTATGTACCATTGTTCTAAAATAATTTGATATAACTGCATGCAACATACTGTAGTCATATTTTTATCAGTATCAAAGTTTTCTATCAATATTTTTCAAGTCAGTATGAAAAACTAGATAGATTATATGGAAGATTACCATTTGTTTCCCTGATCCATGCCTATCTTGATAATTCTAGAGATAAAGGACTTCAAAGCAGCTTATGCCTATTGAGTCACAGAATATCTCTGTCATTTTATTACAGTGCGGCGAGTCTTTTGTTAAAGGAACTAAGTTGAGTTTTATTATTTAAAATAATGACTATTCTAATTTTGATTTTCTTTTCTTGAACAAATTCTTGAAAGATGTACTACATGGCTCCCTACCAAGTGGTGGATCCATAATTCCAAAGTTGGCATGGCTGATAGATATAATACTACCCAAAATATATACTACTGAGGAAAATCATCTGGCAGTCTGAGGTGAGATATTATTAATATGTAGATGACAGCAAGCCTACTTTTTTTTATTGAACTGTAGTTATCCCAGCTGGAGAAAAAGGTTTTGTATGGGCAGGATGGAATAACTTGTAATTATTCATATTAAGACAGATTCTATGTGGAAAATTCAATTTTGTTAGATGACAGCATACCACCCAATCTAGACAGGACTGTGCTCCCAAAGTGAAAGTTAATACCTGAGGCCTTGAACTTTGGTAATGAAAGGAGGGTAACGTGCATCTTACCCTTGCTCTTTTTGGCCTTCACATCTACTGCCAGAAAGTATAACAAGGTTCATTTTACTGCAAATATAAATTTCTGTGCAATTTAGGGTCTGTTTATTGGGATACCACACCTCTTAGAGAGCTGTAAATATTGAATGCCACTACAACCCTCTTTGTGTTTACTTCTATTTTTCAGCATGTTGGATTTTGTACCCAGATTCACTTGAATGTTTGGTTACTTTGTATAGGGATGCTGCAACCAAACGACCATGAGAGGCAGCAAAGAGTTAACATATTGTGTGTCCCTTTGCTGCCATCCCATGGTCTTCTAAATATTTGCAACTCAAATAGCCTTAGCATTAATTTTAAATTCTATTCTATTATTGTATTTTGTAATTAGACATTTCCTTTGCCATTTTTGAAAGGTTTACCTTAACGCATGAGTCATACATATTTTTTAAATAAACAGATAAATAAAATTCCTTTCTAGTTGCTGAGGACTTCAGAGTCAGCCTCCAAAGAGTGCTTTAGAGTGCATGAGAGCATAAATACAGCACCTGTAGGCAACCTGAGCAGTGCCACTGTGTCTTTTTGTGGGATTGTGAGATTGCTTTAAGGTATTGTAGGCAAGTGTTATGTTTTTGTTCCAAGTTGTACATGAAATATTGAACTTTGGAATTAAATCAAAAGACTTCACAGTCCCACTTTCTTTTTAAAAATGCAGAGAAATCTTCAAACACTCTTGTGATTTTTCAGGGTATTTTTTTTTCCCAGTGAGTAAAAGTTTTTTCTGACATTTTGTTCAATCCAGTAAATATAAATATTTGGAAATATGCTTTACTAGGGCTAGTAGCATCAATTCTTTTATAAGATACACAGAAATGCAGCACTACTGATTTTATTATTAATTTGTTACATTAAATTAAAATATGGTAAATTCAATTGGTCATAATATATTAAATTAATTGCATTAAAATTTCTTTTAGATCATCCCTTAGAAGAAGAAAAAACCATACAAGTTAATTATTTGTTTATATATAGATAAACCCCCTAATAAAAACATTACTGAGTTTGGAGTATTAAACAAAGGTTCTTCACACAGGAGTGAAAAATTATGTATCTATAATTGTTTCTGGAGTACCAACTGCACCCAGTACTTAAACTTTGCACTTTACACTGTCTTTGTATTCAGCCAGGAGAGATTAGGATGACAAGGTCAGCCTACATACTTCTAGTGCTCTCCTTTTGAAATGTCACAACTTCTTGCCATTATTCATACCACACTTGAAATAATTCATTTTTCATTTGAGTTATTTTAGTTCTCTTTTGCTGATACTTGGGCTTCCAAAGGCAGGCAAGCCACCTTGATATTGTTTTGATTTTTTTCAAAAAACGTGATTTATTCTAATTTTCACCTTCTGCCAAATTTTTGCTATAATTTAATCAGCCTTGCATTCTTTAATCTTAGTAGCAAAATTAACTTAAATCTGCATATTCTATGTTGGGCAGAGCTATATAAATCTGAGGTAAAGATGAGTTACTTATTCTGATTTAGGGGGAAAAAAGCTCCACTTTTTTTTTAAATTCCTAAGTATGTTGCACATTCTTTTGCAAAACTCCTTTCCCAATGCAAAACTCCATAGGCGCTGGCATCTGCTGGAGGATAGAGGGAGCCAGTGGCAAAATGTGTATGAAAACATCATGCAACTATGGCATTTTACAAATTTGAGTCACATATCTGGATGCAAACACATAATGGCAGAATTTAAATCATCATTATTTGTTCATCATTTTAGCAGCGTGTAGTTTGCTGAGGGTGCCACTGCTCATTCCGGTCATACTTGAAAAGAAATAAAAATAACATGATATACTGATAATAATTCTGATTAGATTTTAGCGTTTTTTTATTGGTTCTTAGAATTAGTTTAATTTTTTTTTACTGTTTGCTTGTAACCTTGATATAGTGGGCATTCTTGTTTGTAAACTAAAAAGAAAAAGAACTCCTTTCCAATGTGAGAATTATTCGATATACATTCCATCGTGCATTTTGAGTCAACATGTATAGAAATGGAAATTAATTCTTTCCTCCTATGAAGTTATATCTCTCTTCCTAAAAAAATCTTCTCTGAAGAATGGGAAATGAAAGGGGGAAAATTGGGGATGTTGTCAAGAAAGAAAGAAATATTAAGGAGGTTTCAAGAAGTATTGTATTATATGGGTTGGAAAATTAATCTTTCTGCTATGTTCGCAGTTCTCACTCTGGTCCACCACCTAGAACCCTTGTTTCTAATTGGATGTTCTGTTTGACAACCCGGTATAAAAAGAGCAGGCTTGCTTGAACTCAGCTGTTATCGACAGCTGAGCAGGCACTATGTTAGCTGCCTCATCGACAACCATTGTTAGCAATAAAGCCTGTTAGCTTTATCCTTTCCTTCTCGCCTCCATTCTTAGACCCATTGTTCTCAGTACAGAATACTTTTCTTCCTCTCTGTTTTCTTCTGAAAATTAGTGGAAGATAGTTTTCTAATCTGATAAATTTAGCAAACTAACTTCTGTTGGTACCAAGCTAAAAGTATTCTAAGTCCTGTTGAAAACAGTAGATTTAACTTTTGAATAAAAAATATTGCAATGCATAACTTTTCATTCTTGTTTGTTTTTAAGATCATGCTTCTTTCAGGCTGGAGGCATGCAATTATTCTATCATCAGATGAAGGTGAGATATGCTAGATACTAGAGCTGAGCATCAGTGCAGTACAGATTGCAAACCAGACACAGAATGGTTGATTTTGATTGGTTTTTAACTAGCTTCAAATGGGACAAAGTTGCACAAAATTTCATTTTGTTAGATAGGGCCCATTGTTCAAGTCTGTCAAGATCTTAACTCAACTTTGTTGTATAACTTCAAAAAGTTATACAACAAAGTTGAGTTAAGATCTTGACAGACTTGAACAATGGGCCCTACCCAACAAAATGAAATTTAATGTAGAGAAAAGCAAAGTTTTATACCTGGGCTGTAAAAAACCAAAGGTACAAGTACGGATTAGGTGAAACCTGACTCAAAAACAGTAACTGTGAGAGGGCTCTTGGAATCTTAGTGGATGATCACTTAAACATGAGTCAGCAGTGTGCAGCAGCCACCAAAAAGGCTAATACAATCCTTGGTTGTATAAAGAGAGGCATAGAATCAAAATCACTTGAAGTATTAGTACCACTTTATAAAGCTTTAGTAAGACCACATCTGGAATATTGCATCCAGTTTTGATCACCACATTACAAAAAAAAATGTTGAGACTTAGCAATAGCAATAGCACTTAGACTTATATACCACTTTCCAGCCCTCTCTAACTGGTTTACAGAGTCAGTATATTGCCCCCAACAATCTGGGTTCTCATTTTACCCACCTCGGAAGGGAAGTCAACTCGGAAGTCAACCTTGAGCCTGGTGGGATTTGAACTGCCAAATTGCAGGCAGCTGGCAGTCAGCAGAAGTAGTCCGCAGTACTGCACTCCAACTACTATGCCACCAAGGCTCTTTGCACTTTGGAAAAAATGCAAAGAAGAGCAACTAAAATGATTAAAGGCCTGGAGGCTAAAACATATGAAGAACGGTTGGAGGATTTGGGTTTGGGTAGTCTAAAGAAAAGAAGGACTAGGGGGGCATGATATTTGAGAGGCTGCCACAAAGAAGAGGAAGTCAACTGAGATCACTCCAAATCAAAATCCTCTATCGTTCAGATGTCAACAGGCAACAAGGGCAGAAAATCATGCTACTCACTAAAAGAATAATTTAAACATATTCTTTGTCAATTAATGCCTTTATTTGGGAGGGGGAGTATTATGCTCTACAGTTAACAATTCTGCCCTCAAACCAGAGTGGCTCTTGCAGTGACCATTTTGACATAAGGTAAATCATGAGTACAGAAAAAGAACCAGATGTGTATATAATTATTGTCACTGAAATTATATTCTATTATTACACATGATCTTTTTGTGCATTTGCATATATGAGACTACTCTCTTTTCACAAAAACCAATTATATTTTTTTATTATCATTCACATACTTGTTTGATCTTCCTTAAAATGGTTTGCTTAGCAATTTTCTATCCCTCTCTCATCGTTCTCCCCAACATATTCCAATTGTTTTATTTAAAGACAATCATTTGAATGTTATTAGGCTTTTTTAAAAAAAATTAATGTGATTCTCTCAATTTATTCTTCTAAGCATTGTGCCCCAATCCATTTTGCCTTACTGATAGGGAGTTGTGTGTATTAAACATTATGTAATTCACTGGAAAACAAAAGTTGGGCAGGAAATCTTAGTCAGACGTAGGATTATTGGGAATGCATGTCAGGACACATTAGGATCATTCAAAGAAAATGGTTCTTTGGGTCTCTTATCACATTGAAGACTAGGCAGGACATAACATGGAATGATCAGGTGTCTTTTAATCACATCTATAGTGTATTAGGTAAATAAGTAGGAATAGGCATAGAATAGTAGCAAAGTGAGATCAGCCATGTTTCCCTCCTTCATCTGAAATTCATGAACTGATTCACGCAAGAGTTGCTAGTGTGCTATGCAGTTTACATGAAAACACAATCAAAGACCCTTCTCCCTTATCTCTAACCAGATTTGTTAGGTACAAGGAAAAACCAAGCTGATAAAGCAGTACACATGACCAATCAATCTTTCAAAATACCACATAGACATCAAAGTATTTTTGTATATTTCAACATGTAAAGTTTATCTCTATAATGCAAAAGCACACAAAACTAATGAGAAATTGACACATTGTTCTATACATGTTTTTAACTACAGTAGCCATCTTGAGGTTAGTAGCTATTCCTGCAGGGCAGGCTAATACTAAATAAACTTTTCTCTGTACCTTTGACTTTTCTTACTCATCGATATTCTACCAACTCATGTAAGCTGTTGTTGATTTCCCAAAACACTTTTTCATGCCATTTTTATGGTACGAACAAATGTCATTATAACATGAGCCATAAAAAATAGTTTTATTATTATATTTTAATATTAAAGGTTTTACTTGATATATAGTTCTCTAGGTCAGCCTAGCAACTTAGATTAAATGTATTTATATTACTCAATATATAAATGTGTCTAATATGAAATCAAATATAATCCATGTGTGATTATATATTTTAATATTACATATGAACAGCTATCATTTTAGACTCTCACAGAATGTACAAATGTCATCATATCAGCTAGTCTTTTAAAGATAATTTAGTTGTAAATTTAGGCTATCAATGTTTAAAGAGCACAAGTTTATTGTCTTGGGATATTAAAGTATGTCATTAGCATTCTAAGCTTTCACTTCTTACTGGGCAGGACACAGCACAGAAACAATATCCTGTTGTTTTGGTATTTGTTTGTCTTTTTCTTTGTGATATGGCTATATATGGCTATATTTCATAAGTGTTATGACTTATGATTGTAACTCATGGCACCCAAAGGTCCAGGCTTGATTTTACAACCATTTCTACAGCAGTTATAAAGTGAATCACATGGTTGTAAGTTGTAACCCTGAAACCATTCCCCAAATAGGCATTTTTGCAAAAACTGATAAAAAGTATTTCAAAATGCTGTCACGTAAGTGCAATCATTTGCAAATGTCAGCCGATTGCCATGAGCCCAAAATGCAGTCATGTGATCCAGGGGGAGTGGCACAATATTTTACAATGGCTGGAAATGCTTAATGAAATGTAAAGCACCCTTTCTGAGGCAGTTATAACTACAAAGAGATGTTAGACAAACAGTTATACCTGGAGAACTACCTCTACGTTAAAGACTTCTTTAGAGAAATCTGGATAATAATTGAATGATTAAAACTATATTATGCAAACTAAGTAGGCCAGTTGGTTTACTATTTAAGAAATTTGTCCTTGTAGAAATGAAAGCTACAAATCCAAGCAAGAATCACCAAATTACACTGAGGTTGGATAAAATGTAGATGTTCAAATAGTTTCAAATAATGCACTATTTCAAATGTCTAATGGCAAGAATACCTATCAATCCAGTGCACTGATAAACATTGCACTTCAGCACTATTGAGATGGTTTTCTTTCCTTCACAAAAGATAAAAAAATATAAACTTATATTTTTCTCAACAACCCTGAGGAAGAAATCTGGAATTCGGATATATTTATTTGGTCATTTGATTATTCATCAGCAGCATTTAAACAGTTTTTCTCAGTTCAATTCACAAAAGTTAAAGAGATACATAATTAAGCTGTGAATTTTCTAGTTCCAAGCCTATCATTTATCCCACCCACCCACCCACCTACCTCAGTGAAACTGAACTTCACAGTTTAAGAAAAATTGTGCTCTACATGTTTTGGGTAATCTATATAAAGAATCTGCTTCTGGAGCTACTCATTCTGAACTATACTAGACCTTTGGCTGAGCCTGGAGTAGTTGATCAACTTCCAGACTCTAAATCTCTTTTTCAGCAGGACTTTTTCAGAGGCCCAGGAAGAATTTACTTCCACAATCTAAGAACGAAACATACTGAAGGATTTAACTCCGTAAGGCCCAATAACCTCCTTGGGATAGCACTCAATGAAAGATCCTGACAGACTTCTGCCTACATTACGAGCAGAGGTCTTCAAACTTGGCAGCTTTAAGACTTGTGGACTTCAACTCCCAGAATTCTCCAGCCAATCCACAAGTCTTAAAGCTGCCAAGTTTGAAGACCTCTGATTAAGACTCACATTGCTGGACTCAAATCCAGTCTATGAAAAGGGTTTGACTTAAAATAAATGTAGGAGGTTGTAATGGATAAGACTAACAGATAGATAAGGGGGGAACAGAGCTGCTTGTCCCTTTGCAGTTCTCTTGAATAACTTTCTCAATGAATGGAGGAAACAAAAGAAGAAATTGAGATGGCAATTTTCTTCTTCTTCTTCTTTTTGAACTTTTTTTTTTTAAAAAAAAACACATAAACATACAAAAATCTTTTCAGAACGAGCCATTGATCCGGTCATAAGTAGGTACAATTACTAATTCCTCTTTAACAAAAGCTTTTCCCAAATCCCCGCTAATTACCATAAAAAAAAGAAAAAAAATTCCTAACTTATATTTTTTTACACAAATCAATTACCTTCTATTATTTCACCACAAATCTTAGTTTCCAAATAGCACTTAATTTTCTCTAACATTATTACCCTAAACTCTATCTGAAAAAAGAAAAAATTCTTAAAACCCATTACACTAATCTTAAAATCCTTAATTCAATATCATTTCAATTTATTTTCCTTTTAACATGGATGGATATATCTTAAAGACATAAATCAACAAAATATTTACGCAATATTTTAACTGTTAGAATTTATCATCTTCATTTTACTATTTATCTTAGCTTAACCTTTTTAATCACAACATAATCATTTCATTATTAGTATCAATTCCAGCATTGTCATCTTTATTTCTAAAAGTTTATCCCAGTATATAATCTTACTCTTAATCATCCTCTTTTGGCTGTTAATCACAGCATAGTCTTCTTAGGTTTTACTGTTATTCCCAGTATAATCATCGTTTTTACTGTCAATCCCAGCATAATTATTTTTATCTTTATTGTTATTCCCAGTATAATCATCTTGTTTTGCTGTCAAACCCAGCATAATTTTCTTAATATTTTACTGTTATACCCAGTATAATTCTCCAAGTTTTGCTGTCTATCCCAGCATAATCACCTTAGTTTGCTGCTTATCCCAGCATAATCACCCTTTTTTTTTAATTTTACCATCCATCAATACATTACTTGTTAATATTCAAACACATTATCATTATCATCTTTATAACAATTTAACATTGAGGCTTAGTTCTTACTCCAACCACTTCCTTATATAAATTAGTAAATTTCTGTTAATATATTCTATTCTATATTCTCACATATTCTTAGTTTTTCCTTTATTTCAGCTTTTTACATATTATATCATATTCTTCTCATATTTATATTCATTTTTATTAATCTATAAAAACCTCCTTTTTATTATTACTGTCCATCTATACGTTGCTTTATTTTTAATCACATTGTTTCTATCTTCTTTTTTCCAGCCGTGTATATATCATTCCTCCTATCCTTGTCTGTAACATATATTCCATTACAGTTTCAATGTTCGCAATTTAATTCTCCATATATCAATTTAGTTCTTTTTCTTACTTCTATTTCAGACAAATCACATAAATTTTCTTCTTTTGTTCCTGTGCCATTTAACTTCTTTTATTCCTGTGGCAATTAGTCCAATTATAAGAGTTCCATCATACTTTCCCTTTTTTTTTCAACAAAATCAAATTGTCTGCAGCAAAGAAAAAACAGCTCCATCTCCAAAATCCCACGGTTGTTATCTGAAGTATTCACAATGTTCCCAAACGAGAAGTCAGTTACAATTTTATCTCTATTTTAAATTTTGTATTTCCATGTTTTATTTTTATGGCTGTTCACCGCCCTGAGTCCTTCGGGAGTAGGGCGGTATACAAATTCAATAAATACAAAATACAAATACAAATACAATGTTTCTTTTTAGACCAGAAGGTATCCCTCTACAATCCACAATTTCCTTTAGTCATGCAAATCACCATTTTGTTTCAAGTATAGAACATTCCAGCCCAATTCTCTCTTTCTATGTTTAAAAGTAGTAATTCTTCTTTATCTTCTTTTCTTTAAAAGTCTAATTCAAATTTAAAGTTGTTCAATTTTGAACCAAGTCTCAATGTTTATTTTTAAAATTTAGTCTATTCAGATATCAATTTTCAATCGGGTCTTTTTCTTTTCTTTTAAAAATTTCATCTTAAAATCTTCTATGCCCCTTAGCTCCACAGCCATTAATTTAAAGCTAGGGGTCTTACAAAATAAAAAGCCATTACTCCAAACATTGGAGTAACAAGCCTGGGTTGGTTGACACTCACCTGGCTTCAAAAGGCATCGCTCTTTTCTGCTTTCCTCCTGCACATCGCTTGCCCAGTTTGTCCCAGCTTCATGGTGGCCACCATGGCTGCTGCCCCCCATCGCCGACTCACAGAGAGCTCCCTCTGACCTCCGAGGAACTTGCCCATTCCTCTGGTCATCCGAGGCACCTCTCTTCCATCCCCGTCCCTGCAGGACGGTTCTGGTCTGAAGACCCATCGGCGGCGGTTCGGCAGCTGGGTTTTTGCGGGGCTCATCAGAGCCCGCTATTTCCCCGACTGTCACGCCACGACATCAAATCGGAAGTTTCCAATTTCCTTTTTTTAAAAAAAAAAAAAAAAAGAGAGAGAGAGAGAGAGAGACTTTAAAAGCTTTGGAGCAAAACTTTGCTTATCACAGGTCATCTTACCTGAGAAAGATGGAGGACAAAAGTTATAGTAAAGACTAATGAAAAGCAACAGAACAAGACAAAAAGATTGGAATAATCGCTCTTCAATTAGTCAGAACAAACGATTAGCCAAAAGGCTGATGGGCCTGCTCTGACCAAATAAAGGAATGGCTCAGGAAAAGTTCATGATATAAAATAAATCTATGTGCTGATAACCAGTCAGATTTAAAATGTAGTTGTCTAGTTTGTAGTCAGGTAAATTATAAAAACACCGAGTTTACATAATACTGAACGATGTTACCAGAATAGTTGTACTGATCAAGTGTCGCTATCTGCAACTTGTACTTTTCATTAAGTTTTGCATTCTCCTCTTTTTTATTCTTCTTCTTCACTATGAGGTTACGGCAAAATATTGCTCTATACATTGGATGAAAGAATTGCAATTCATAAAAACTTTATGGTGGGAAAAAATCAATTTTCTAAGCATAAGGGCCACACAATATTTGAAGGGAGGACCAAGGCTGTTTGTTGGTCTTTACAGTGTGTTCTTATTTAATGGAAAATGTATTTGCTTCAAGGGTGAAGAGCAGGTGACAGGCTTATACTTGCTCTTCAACAAAAAATATAACTCAGATTAAGGCAATAATATATTAAAATGCATGTCTGACCCTGATCCCCTGAAATAAAGGAGATTCAAATACTTAACTTTGGTGATATTCTTTTCAGTTTCCTTTAAATAATAAAGAATATTAGTAATTTCTATGGAGAGCTGTATAAAAAGGAAATTTTCACAAGATTTATAGGTAATGTGTGAATACAGCACATATAGTCTTCTGGATTGTGTGTCCTATCATCAATACATCTAGAATGTTTAGGTTATGGAATAAGGTGATTACGACCTCATGATAAATCATTCGAAAGAAATTACTTATAGAAGAGATTGTGCTCAGTCTGGTATTGCAGAAGCCTAGGTGATGGTTTAAAACTGATATAAGTTTAAAATTATTACAGACTTAGCAGAATTACTAAAATCAAATTCTTTATATAGATCTGGAAGGCTTTCCAGCTATAAAAGTCATACTCTTATATATTTACATGCACAAAAAATCTGAAATCCAAATACTTTAAAAATGCAATTTAACTGGTATAATCATACAAATATTATGCTCCGCTGGAATCTTGTTTGAAAGAATGTTTCATCTATTCCCTTAGAGTTTTTAATCTTATAATATGAAGAAAAAATATGAAATATAAACTGAGCTAAGGCAGAAAGCAACCTGCTGGAATATTTGGAATAGTTTGCAGATGCTACAGTCTGTACAGTACAGTTTCTGCCCTTTGGAGGCAAATATATCCTAATTCTTAAGTACATTAAAACATGAATCTTCTTTATTACTTTTGCTATTCTTGGCCTTTGTTCCCTGAGCCCATTTCTTATTATTCTTGCCTATTGCACTCACAGCAAATAAGAACTGTGCCATGAGCATCCTGTATCAGAACATCAGGGGCTTTGAAACAATGAACTATGCTACATTTTCAGCTTGGGAAGATACTAGGAATTAGAGACCGATGGCATTTGCAGAGCTCATTTTAGACAGATGGCAATTAATAAAGCTCTGTCAGGAGAGATTAGCGGAGCAAATACACAGTTGCTGCTATGGGAAGCAATTGCTTGGGCCTTTGAAGGTGGAAAGCAAGGCCAGGAAAAAAGGATTCATTATCTTTGGAAATAACAGGGATTGTTTAGAAGCAAAAAAATATTAATTATTGCCCGTAATGAATATAAAATGGATGTGTTTTTCACTATCCAATCTGTTTAGGTTTATGAGCCATGTTTCCAAATGAACAAATTGTATGTTCTCAAAAATACATAACTACTATTTTCCCATCACTTTTATTACCTTCTCTTGGATTTAAAAAAACAAAATCTAATATCGTCACAGTTAATATTATAAGTGAAACTGAAGAAATGCTGAGTGCCATGGCTTAAAATGATTCCTCTGCTTTAAACTTTGGCAAAATGTCTTCCAGTTATATTTGTAGGAGCAGAGTCAGCCACATACAAGTGAGAGGGAGTTATGTTTTAAGGCAAGCATATTCAGTATGATCTTGAGCAAAATAGGCAAGAACTGTTATATAAGCAAAGGAGACTGAAATATTCCTTAAGTTTTTGGAAACAACATAATACTCCAAAGAGAGTCAGGCAGGCTTATCCCTGGTTCTCTAGGATACAAGAAGGATGGTAGTTAAACACAATCAGGTATGCCAGATTCTCTTATTAATGCAAATCTCAATATAGCTCTCGACTTCCAATGGAGTATTTTTTCTGATTTGTCTCCCCTAAAGAGCTTACATCAATCTTGCAAGTGACATAGTGCCTTCTTCCAGATTCTGTATAGTTTCATAGAATAATTGCAGAGAAGCAGAGCTAACTTTGTTTCCACTTGGAAACCACTTCTGCACTTTGTGCTTGGGGTGGGGAAAAAAATGAAATTTTGGATGTGGGTTTTGCTGATTAGATAAGATTGCTGTTATAGAAATGGCTAATATATATTACTGTGTAAAAGTAAAAAGTAGTATGATTATCTTATTCTACTGTGCTAAAAAGAGTCAGAAGTCAAAGCTTTTCTTTCTTTTTTTCTCCCTTACTTTCCCATTATTTTCATTTTTATTTGTATTTCATATTTTGATAAACTAATACAAAAATTTAAAAAATAATAACTGCAAGAAAACAAAAAGTAATATTTAAGGAGGTTGCTCTCCCTTTCTGAAATTGAATGATTCCAGATTCAGGTTCAGATTGGTATCAAAGAATACCTAAAATATGTCCTTTGCCAAATCTTAGCATAGTAGAATATATAGTATTGACAGTTAGTTAGACATTAATCTATAATAATATTGCATTCCTCAGGATCATTTCCCATGATTTATCTCTCCAAGCAGAGATCATTTTTCTAACATCAATATTTTCTAACGTAAATTTACTTGTATTTTACAGTTTGATTTTGTGATATCAGTTGTAAATTAGAGCAGTAAAATTCACTATTCTAACAGAAGTTTTAATTTAATTTTTATATTCATTTTAACTCTGATTTTAAATTTAATCTTTTTTTATTTAGCTTTCATTATCCAGGATTTTTCCCATTATTTTATACAGTATAGTAACACACACACACACACATGACATTCCTCATCCTTCTTTTCAGGGAGTAGATGGGTGACTTGGTTGCATCTATGTGTACTTGCAGAAGTGATGTCATTGTTGTCATTGACTGACAAGTTCGGTCACAGACGGAGTCAAACTAAAATAAAGAACTACAGAGAGAGGTGTTATGCCTTTTTAAAGTTCTGAACAGGAAGCAAGCACATTGTAATGAATGCATAAATGACCTTGGGAGACAGGAGGGAGAGCTGTAGGCTGGACAACCAATGTGTAAAATATATCTCAGTCTACAGAAGGAGAAAGGATGAGGGAAATGTCTCAGAAGTAGCCCTCCCTAGTTTTCCAGAGAGTAAAAGGAAAGGAGCGAAGAAATATTTTTTGCCTTGCAAGATTCTGTTAATGTAACCTTACAATAAAGATAGATAAATAAAGATTCTCCTGGATGTACTCAGCTCTGGGAAGAAGGTAATGATGAACTATTTCTGAAAAATGTTGCCAAGAAAGCTGTAGGGACTTGTCCAGGCAGCCTGAGACTCAAACACAAGCACACAATTAAATAGAAGGGGAAAAATATTAACAAGAGGTATAGAAAAAACAATAAAGACTGTCTGATCTGTGTTGCTCTTCTTTCCATGACAGCCATTCACTTAATAATAGCTAGGCCACATTAAGTAGGGGCTACTTTGTCTGTGCCAGCCATTGCATAAGCTTAGAAGCCAATATAAATCCAATTTGGTTACCGGCAGGAAGGTCCAAGTGGATAATTATCAAATAGACAGTCTAGGAGGTTAATGTGGACCATTTGTCTGGATCTCTTTAAAAACAAAATTATTTTAGGATTTCTATCAAAATATCACAGTGATTGATTACTGAAGACTCAGTAGCTCAAGCCTGCTCCTGTTAACTCAGATAACTGGAATTCATTTATCAATGCCATGTTGTGTGCTCTGTATCTTGGATAATTATACCTTTTATTATAGTGAGCAGAGAAGAGCATGAAAGGTACTCTGGTGTACTCTTCTACTCACTGTCTCAGGCTCACCATTAGCAGAAAAGCTAAATACATAGCTGTCTCTCAACAGTGGTAAGAATCCTAATTAAAGTTCATGAAGCACTTGAAAGCTTTCAAAGAAGGATTCAGGAAAGAATTTCCCATTATGTTTGCCAGCTAAAATTACTCTGCTAAGCTAGAGTTTGGCATACTGATCTGATACTTAACACCAACTTGACATGGATAATTTGGGACCCACCAAGTTCACCACGTATGGCAGTCCTCCACATGTGGCTAACTTGGCCTAAATGGCCAAGGCTGTCAATATTGACGAGAGGAGGCCTCCAGGATCAGAAGCTATAGTAATTTGGAGTCTTGGGAAGTCACCAGTTGCTCAGGCATATTTGAGCAAGACTTGGTTTTCTTATTCTTATTATTATTTTTAATCCCCTGTGGATTTAAACTTCATTAATATGAGATGTTTATTAATTTGTTTGATGGAGGGGCTGATTTATATGATACATTTCATTCAAGGGGTCAAGATAACATGTGTAGTAAAGGTAAAGGTAAAAGTTCCCTTTGCACATATGTGCTACTCGTTCCTGACTCTAGGGGGCAGTGCTCATCTCCGTTTCAAAGCCTAAGAGCCAGCGCTGTCTGAACACGTCTCCGTGGGGTCATGTGGCTAGCATGACTAAATGCCAAAGGCACACGGAACGCTGTTACCTTCCCACCAAAGATGGTCCCTATTTTTCTACTTGCATTTTTTATGTGCTTTCAAACTGCTAGGTTGGCAGAAGCTGGGACAAGTAATGGGAGCTCACCCCATTACACAACACTAGGGATTTGAACCGCTGAACTGATGACCTTTCGATCAACAAGCTCAACATCTTGGTGAGAGCCACCACGTTTCTCACATGTGTAGTACTTAACCCCTATTTTTCTGCCAAACAACTTTGTGAGGTAAACTAAACTACAAGAGAGAAGCTGACTCAAAGATTCCTAGTAAATTTCTGTCTAGCTGAAGTTAAACTAGGTATTGCTTCTTCTGGTCTAGCACCTTAATCATCAGTATATTTCATCCACTATGTAAGGGAGAAGATCCAAAAACCTGCAAGCAGTTATGAGCAGATCTAAAATTCCTTGTGATCCTTCACATCATATTTATGACCAAAATTCCCATGAGTTGAATTGTTGGGGAAGGGGGGCGATCTAGCAATAATGTATGTTTGGGTATTTAACCTAAAAATGCTTTCTCTGGCTTTCCCCTCTCAAAAACAGTGGCTGCATAATGAAAGGGAAACAGCAAAAAGCAGGAAAAGGCATTGAACATTTGTGACATATTTGAGATTATTTCTCTGTATTAGTTTTTATTTTAAAAATACAATATGTATCAGTGGTGGGTTTCAAAATTTGTTACTACTGGTTCTGTGGGTGTGGCTTGGCAGGGCATGGCATGGCTTGGTGGGCATGGCAGGGAAAGGATACTGTAAAATCTCCATTCCCACCCCATTCCAGGAGAATGATACTGCAAAATCCCCATTTCCTCCCAATCAGTTGGGACTCGGGAGGCAGAGAATAGATGGAGGTGGGGCCAGTCAGAGGTGGTATTTACCGGTTCTCCGAACTACTCAGAATTTCCACTACCAGTTCTCCAGAACTGGTCAGAACCTGCTGAAACCCATCTCTGGTATGTATTGAGAGAGAGAGAAAGAGAGATGTTTCTAGCCACTTGAATGGCTGCCTGAAGTGTTTCCTAACTCAGTTCAAAAATCAGAGGAAACTATATATTGTAGTAGAAAACCACACTCTAAAGAAGCAATTAGACTACAATTGCTGGAAAACAGCAAATGGCTTCCTTTATTTAGTGGTCAGGTCACCTAGACTTGGGAAATAAATATTGATGAGGCTTCTCGCAGGTATTTCATCATCCCTCCAAGCTTAACAAGGTTTCCTCCCTGTTCAGAACTGGGGATTGCTTGCACTATTCCAATCTGTACAAGAGCTGAACTCAAAGAGATGAGTTAGTGATTGGAGGCTTCCTGAGAGATTCAATAAATTGGTTGCTGCTAATGGTCTTGTCTCTATTTTGTTTTGTGTTTCATTCGCTTTTTGTGTGTGCCTGGATCAGGTGCTTGAATGGTTGGTAGGTTTGTATTCAGTTCCATTCATTTATCTGAATGCTAGACTTCCAGGAATTCTCTGGCTCTCTTGCTTCATGTTGGTTTTCAGTAAATTTTTCTTATTTGATTATATTTTAATTTAGGATGACAAATGTGTCATTGATCTGTCTGATCCATGTTTTAGTATAGAACATGTAATAGATAGAACGATAGATAGATAGATAGATAGATAGATAGATAGATAGATAGATAGATAGATAGATAGATAGAATTTTGGGAGGAGCAATACTTTCTAGGTGTTGCATGACTGCTTCTGCTATACTCTCTGAGATGGAGGACCACTTTCTTTCTATTCAGTTTGGGCATTGTGCACACAGAACTTCCTTGTCCACTTATATCTGTATCATGCCACTGCAGTTGTACCTAAGTTGTGTCAGTTTAAGAAGGTCCTTTGAAGACACTTTGGCAATAGCTTGCAAGGTATTCACTTCAGCAATTATTGTTGAAATACAACTTATTGCAAGGTAACTGATTTGAAATCTGCCCATTTTTTAAAAAATAATTATTTTTCTTTTCTTGAACTAGCTAGAATTTTATCAAAGGTAATTGGAAAAATAATGATAGGATGCACTCTTGGACTTAGTTTTTCTCTTGGGCTGTAAAATTTTCCAATTCTAAATTAATCAATCACTTTCATTAATGAGATAGCCATAATTTTATGTACAAGCAGTCCTCAACCACAATTGGGATCAGAATTTCTGTTGCTAAACTTGGCAGTTGTTAAGTGAGTTGCACCTGATTTTATGACCACTTTACCATGGTTGTTAAGCGAATCCCTGCAGTTGTGGATTATGTGGTCATTAAGAGAATCCAGCTCCATTGACTTTGCTTGTTGGAAACTGGCTAG
This sequence comes from Pituophis catenifer annectens, assembly GCF_029215685.1. Taxonomy (NCBI): domain Eukaryota; kingdom Metazoa; phylum Chordata; class Lepidosauria; order Squamata; family Colubridae; genus Pituophis; species Pituophis catenifer. The sequence continues at coordinate 87,600,145 of NW_027256883.1, forward strand.
AAAGGAGGCAAATGGAAATCACATGACCTTGGGGTGCTGCAACTCTTTTAAATACATCCTGGTTGCCAAGTGCCCAAATTCTGATCACATGGGTTACTGTGGTGGTCATAAGTATGAGGATCAATCTTAAATCAATTTTTTTCAGTGCCATTATAACTTTGAACAGTTCTAAGGTGAGGACTATCTGTACTGACCTGCAACAAATAAAATAATTCAGGGGTTGGGGGGGGTTTTGGTATATTTTACATTTCAGTAGTATCATGCTGATTAGCCCAAAATATTCTAAGGTTGAATTAAAATAACATGTATAAACAAAAATCAATTCTGTCTTTTTTGTGTCAGCCTGGACACACACAACAATGTCAGCGATTGAGATGTTGCAGTCTGCCTATATGCTTTTATATGAATGTGTAAGATGATAAACTGACTTTTAAAAGGTAAAGGGAGATTATATCAGTTTTCATTTCTTTATTTTCACTGCAGATTATTTTTTGTTTTTGGCAGAACTGTGACAATAACTATTTTGTTGTTGCTTAGCAACCTTAACTGGTAATGTGGCTAAAGGTTTAAGGGATTGTTAAAGCCCTATGTTCTATCCCGCTGAATGATGTGAGGCACTGAACTGAAGATATTAAAATACTCTTTCTACACTTGATGATTGTCATAAAATACCACTGATACTATCTCCCCATTTGCATTTTGTGCCCACACAAAGGGACCAATCCCTGCACAGAGATCAGAATTCTTTAGTTTTCCAGAGTTATTTTTTTAATGCACTTTTCAGTCAACAAGGACATACAATTAGTTGCCTTTTCCATCCAATCACTGTTTTTGTGTTGCTATTGTTCCTAGAAAAGGCTCAATGAATCTACCTCTCCTTTCCATCAATTAACTTTTCAATATGGAATATATGCCTAATAAAGTAATATTTCATTGAATTGGATCTATAGGAATTTAGGATTAAGAATTTTTAAAGAAACTTGTGGGTATTTCCTAAAGTTGTCAACATTTTATTGTCACAAGACTAATACAGAATAATTTCAGTTCTGCAGTTGACTATTTAGCTGCCAACTTTTCTAAAATATTTGCATTATCTCATAAATGCTTCCTAACTGAACATGCATATTTAATCATTTTTGCACTGTATTTAGTTTTGTATTCCTGATAGATTTTGCATTGTTGACTCCTGGTAATTGCCTGGACAAGTCCATGCAATTTTCTTGGAAGCGTTTTCAGAAGTGGTTTATTCTTGCCTGCTTCCTATGACTGAAAGAGAATAATGTTTTTAACAGATTAACAAGAGTTGGAAGGGGCCTTGCAGGTCATCTAGCCCAACCTCCTGCCCAAGCAGGAGACCCTACATCTTCCTCTATCTAGGATCGAACTCACAACCTCCTGATTGTGAGGCAAGAGCTCCACCTCTAGGCCACCGGGTATGTTCTTAAATTGGTCCAAGGTCACCCAACTAGCTTCACCTAAGGCAGGACTAGAACTCAGTTTGCCAGTTTCTAGCCTGATGCCTTAACCACTATACCATACTGGCTCTGTATGTAATATGTATGTATATATGTATGTATGTATATATGTATGTATGTATGTATGTATGTATAGGTACCTTGTTATTGTTCTAGTGTATAGGTTAAACTATTAGTATAATGGGATGGCTTTAATGCATTGAAATTGAATCTTGCTTGTCCATGACCAAAATAAAAGACTGAAGAGAACATATTGAAGGGGAAAAAAGTTAACCCATATGAAAAATCCATATTTTCTGTTTATTAAACAAAACTATTAATTTAATCTTTTGCAATTATGGATGTTTATTAGTTTGTTTACAATAGGAAGCTAAGAGAAATTAAACTATAATTAAGATATATATATGTAATCAAAATACCTAAGCAATTCTGTAGAATCAACTGTTGACTTGTAGTGAGATGAACTCTTCAGTAAAAATAAATATACCTTCCAGATGAACTTGTTGACTGCTTTATTGAAATGTTCTCACCATGTTATGAAAGTGGTGACTGTGATTGCACATCAAAGCCCTGCCTCTTTCATAGTGAATCATGTGAATACCAAGTAGTGGAACTTCAACTGCACAATCACAATACTATCTTGATTTTTTTTTTTTTGATAGACACTGTTGGATTTGCCATTAGCTTCTTCTAAAGTGGTTTTTATCCTACCAAAAATTCATCTTCCTTGCAATTCTCAGCTGATCTCTATCCAAAGAGTAAGAGCACTATATAATTGCTAGATATTGGGAAATTTTTTAGCCATGTAATATTCCTTTTTATGTAAAAACATGCAATATACGTGCTGTATTCTTTATGAATTTCAAACTTTTGATAAATAACTTAAAGCATACAAGCATTTACAAATACCCCTGTGATCTCTTGACCATTTTCAGTGTTTATATATTTATAAATACTTTCCCTTGTGGCTACTAAATTTTATGTCAGCAGAGAAAAAGGGATAGTGATTTTGTTCAGTAGTGTGTTAGTACCAGGTATTTTAAACTAGTGTACATAAAATGTACATAAAATTATCATCCTGTCTTAAAAAACAGGATGATTGTGTCCAAGAGAGTGAATGGGAAGAAACAGTTGAGACTCTCATTTATCAATCCTATTTTTGAACTATAATAATAAAGATATCTGAAGCAATGTGAAGATATACCCATGAAGATATACCCATAAGAGCCTTGGTGGCGCAGCAGACTTAAGCACTGTTAAGTAATACCAGCTGCCTGCAATTACTGCAAGTTCAAATCTCACCAGGCTCAAGGTTGACTCAGCCTTCCATCCTTTTGAGGTAGGTAAAATGAGGACCTGGTTTGTGGGGGCAATAAGCTGACTTTGTATAAAAAAGAACACCGCTTCAGGGGGCCCCCGAAAGCCCTACTAAGCAGGTATATACAAAAGTATGAAGGCTATTGCTTAACACATTGTAAGCCACCCTGAGTCTCCGGAAAAGGGCGGCATATAAATCGAACCAATAAATAAATAAATAAATAAATAAATAAATAAATAAATAAATAAATAAATAAATAGTTTAAGTAGTGGTCACAATTGCTCTCATTTGCTGAGTAAATGCCAAAACTGTCAATAAATACCTTCCTACAATTGGAACAGGTATCTTCAAGAACAAGTACTTTTACTGCCAAGTCCAGGCTTTACAGAGAAATAATCATCTAAATTCTTATCATTTAAAGACAAGCCATAGACTCCTAATACTCTGAGAATTTAGATGCACCAGAGATACTTGCTACATTAAAAATGAGCTTGATCTTTAAGTGTTTTAGGCAACTTCACTTCCCAGCAAAGAAAATTGAAGATATGTTCAGATAGATGTGCTGACATCTTTTTTCCCCATCCATCCCCATTATATAAAACAGGGGTATGCAATTTCTTGTCGGCATGTAAAGGCTGCATTCCAAAAATGAGTGGAGCCAGAACCTCTTTTAAGAGGGGGCTTCAGGAGTTGTAAAAGATGAAAAAGGTACCTTAAATGTCTTCAAAGCTTAGGGTAAATGTCTTAGCCTTTAAGCCTCCACAAGTTCAGTGCTGCTAAAGAAGGCAAATTAGTAACAGTTAATTCTTGGCAGGCACTCTAGAGCCATAAAATGGATACTGCTAAGTTATGAGTGGGTCATGACCATACCTTTTGCATACCGTGAATAGAGAAGCAAACACAAGGATATTACATTTGCATTAATTTTAACAACTGAGCATTAATTTTACTTTAATAGGAGATTATGTTGCACTCAATTTGGAATACCCAGGAGTGTCCACAGCAGGGTGAAGAAGTCAATATTGTAACCACAACTGCACAATCAAAGCCCCATACTTTTGGGGATGACAGTACATGTCAAAATGATAGGACTTCAGTCGGATGTTGCAGCCACATTTTAAACTTTTTTGACCCTCGTATAGACTCCCCTGGGAATACATCAGCATTAGATGGCCAAATAATTTGTCATGGCTAAATAATTCACCAAAAATGCCACCAACCGGAGAGGGCCCAATCAATCATCTATTCATTCAAAGCCAGCAGGGTACAATGAGTCTCTTGCACCTGAAAAAGCCAGGTGTAGGTTACATAGGCATTACATAGAATGTTGTTCAGACACTTTGAGCACACAGGAAATCCCAAATATGGAAAGTATTGCTTTACAACTGATAAAGGAATAAGAAAACTACAAAATGTGAAAAAATATAGATAGATTACTTGAAGTACAACATCACAGCTTTGATGTATGACTTACCCAAAGCTCTAATTCTTATTCTAACAAGCAGTCCCAGGATTTTACCATGGGAAGAAGAGAGATAAGAAAATGCTCTGAATTAGCTGCCTCCTCTCAAGGCATGAACTGTGTAATGAGTTAGTAGGCACAGCTTGATACATTAATAAAAACTTCCATTCCTAAGGATGTTTTATAAAATGTACAGCAGAGAACATGTTAAGAAACATATTCGTAATGTTACATTCATGGATGGAACTATAAGCCTGATTATGCAATTGATTTTTTGTGATGAGCTAGGTCTTATTCTAACAATTTCAACAATAATAATTTTCAGAAAAGCCTTCTTAGTTCTTGGTTGAGAAGCAGCAAGGAAACTCCTTCCAGTTCATGCAGAAGAAAGACAAAAAGCAATTTCTTTGCTCCATCCCCTCTTTTTCAAGGTTGGAAAAAGAAAACAGTGGAAAAGAAAGATTCTTGTGGAAATGCTGGAACTGCATCTGACCTTCTACATGCACAGCTTGTTCTCAGGCTAATTTGCAAGAGAGACTGCAATGACAGCTAGAATAACTTGAAGCTGTAGGTGACCATTTCTATTCATACATGGATTCCAAGTGGCTATAGGTTTGTCTTCTATGTGCTCTATTCATTCATTCTTTAAAAGGTGAAGCCTGCTGGGTCTTCCCAAGCAGATGCTAGAAAGCTGATCGTTCCATTTTTATTTCTTATAATAAATGAAGAAAATGTAATTGCCGGTTACAACCCAAAAAGGAACTGCTTGGATAAGAGAAGCATACTTGCACTTTGAAGATATCCAGATGCAATATTTGACTAAATCAGAATCAATCAATTCTTTAGCATTTACTTCTGGAAAGAGACAAATGAACACTTGAGGTGAAGCTGAAGTATAGACCTTCTTGCTAAATGTTTTTGGATTTTATTTTCTCTGAAAAGAAAATAGAGATGATAGAGAGTCAATAAATCACAAGGAATACATACCAAAAGGATGAGAATGTGTCAGCTAAAAGGTTAATGCATAAAAATAGGGGAGTGTTGCCCTATGCATAGCTCAATATGTACTATGAGTCAAGGGTATTGAGGATAAACTTGTAGTTTGAGTAGAACTCAAGGGAATTACCAATTTATCTCTCAAGCCAATTCACCTTAGCTTCATAGTTTGGAGTCAACCCAATCCATGGTTGAATTTCAGCTGCAGTCCCTGGCATCTATTCTATAATGGTGTAGACACAGGTATCCTACCAATCACCTCAATCCATTTTGAAATTAAATGTGAAATGCTGCTCACTAGATCACATTCTCTGCTCAGTTCTACCAGGTGATCAACATGACACCTCCCTGATTTTCAGCCAGTTACCCCGGCTCCTTGTCATTTTTTTAATCCTAAAAATAGGACATCATTTTTGTATACTGTAGTTCCTTCATACATTATTGGGTATTGGAATATTATCATTCTACGATGTAGCACATGCTGAAGTAGAATTATTCTAAGGAATTCTATTTAGGGAAAAGTGGTCTATTTGAGTACATAGTAAGCTCCATTATTGCCATATTCTGAGCTTCCTCTGCAAGATTTCTTTTTCTATTGTTGTATGCATATGTACATTTTCATAAACACACTCTTTACGCTGCAAAAATGGTTTTGTTATCAGAAAACTGTAGGGTACAATATAAAAAGCATCTAACCAGATATCAGTGAATAATATAAAGGAATAAAGTGGGCCATTTTAATCAACCCTAACCTCCTACCTTCCCCTCTTTAGAGGGTAGATCTGAAGGAGGTCATATACATCTTCAGTCAGAGTTCTTAATAATGCAGGGTCCCTAGCAAAAATACAAAGTGCCTTCTGCCAAGTGCACTCAAAATTGCACTTCAGATTTTCATGTCAGATCAATGTCAAAAGCTTGGGGACAAAGCATGTATATATCAGGGTATTTAGGGCAAGATATCAACACATGCACACACACAAACACACAGAGGGAGGGAGGGAGAGAGATGCTGTGTAAAAATACACAATATTTGAATGCTAAAGTAAAACTAGTGGATATTGTTGTTAAAATGTATATCTAAATTATATCTAAATCTAAATTATATATAAAATATAAATTATATATAAAATTTAAATTTATAAAACATATTTATATATGTTGCCTTCTGGCAGAAGATATAGAACAATTAAAACTTGGACCACACATTTTCTGAATAGTTTTTATCCCAGAGCTATAATTGCACTCAATAATGAACTAAAGGGCCCCCATCAGTGAGCTGTTGGACAGAATTACTTGGTCTGTTGTGTGGATGTTTGGGTGATTCAGGGATGGGGAATTTGTGGTGGGTGAGGTGTTTGTTTGGGGATTGTTATGTGTGTTGGGCCTGGTCTCTGGGTGTTATGTGAATTTCGTTGTATGGGTATACTGTGTATATATGTACAATGACAATAAAGCATATTTATTTATTTATTTATTCTCTTATTTCCAAATGGATGTGTGTGTGTGTGTGTGTATGTATGTATGTATGTATATATATATATATATATATATATATATATATATATATATATATATATATATATATATATATATATACATACATACATACATACATACATACATACATACATACATACAGAGACACACATATATATGGCAAATCCCAAAAGACATGTCTTCTCTGCTATGGTGCCCACTTTATGGAACACTTTTCTTGCATTCCTTTCATTATCAAACTAGGTTTTTTCATTACCAACTGATGATGTTGGTAATGAAAGGACCTTACATTTCAACCCTGAGCTGCAAATATTCTCTTCTAGCTCCATCCCTTATGATGTACCAAAAGTCCTTTAAGACCTGTTATTTGAGGGTTCCCAGGGAACCCAAGGCTTGTTTAGATGACTACAGTGTCAAAGTGGCCATTCTTATCAGCTCTTTGCCTAGAGTTTGTTTTTATAATATTTTTCTCTTAATGTGGTTTTTAAAATATTTTTGAAACTATTTTATGTGTAAAATATGTAACATATTTTCTGTTGTTTTATTCTTATGCTTCCCAGAGCTATTTTTTGTGAGATGGATGGCTACACAAATTTTATTAATTTATAATCCATATATAAATATATTCATGCTTGTTTCAGTCAGGAATTTCTCTCTCCCCTGCCCAGTTTTCTTCTTTCACATCCTCTACCAGAAATTAGAAATCATCTATTCTGTTTGTCCTTTTGATGTTTTCAGCTATCAATAATTCTCTTGGGGAAACATATTACACTGGTTTGTTATTGCATTCCCACCACTATTAATATTGCTGCATGAATTAATCTTATCCCTGCCACTCTATGTGCCCCTCCAACTGTTCCAGGTTATATGTTGTCACTTGTTACTAGTAGAACAGCTGACTTCTATCAGTGGTAGGCATATTTCCAGCAGTGTTACTTGCCCAGTGCTATCCCTGGATATATGTAGTACTTCTGTCAAATCAGTAACATTTCCCAGATGTTACTGTTACTACATCCAGTTAGTGTTGCTGCTAAATATCCACAGCTGCTTACTTGGCAAAGCTTATCTAGCAGCTGTTTTATCTAATGGGTCTCTCACCACCTGCAATCCAATAGATGCACCCCGTAGTAAAGTCCCAGGCTGGTTAATTTGTGCACCTCTATATCAGCCACGTATCTTCCTCTATTCTAGTCTATTTAACTACTGTAATGGTGTGTAACGTCATGTCTCAAAGAGTCTGCAGATTTTTTTTCCAGTAGTCATTATGAATACCCCATGCCACAGTACATTTTAGAAGAACACTGACAAAGAACAATTTGAAGGTATGCTAATGATTTGGAAACTCTGCTGAATGAGTCAAGAAAATTCAAGATCAGAAAGATGAACAACATGGATATATGTATCATGGAAACTCTCAATGCATTAATATATCCATATAATAAAGAAAATTTTATTGCTAAAAATTTGCCACCAAGTATAGCAATCATTAAAAACAACGTTCTCCTTTGAGTGATGACACTTTATTTCTAAAAATGAGACTGAAACAGCAGCCTGCACTTTTCAGCTGCTCACTATGTATCTATTTGCAGGGCTAAGTATCAACTGAATATATTAAAGGAAAATTGTTTCCATGATCTAACAGACAAACTATAATATTTTGAAAACTCTTCCGGAAATGATAAAAGTTAACATCACCATAATCTAACAAAATTATAGCAATACTTCTAAACAAAGACAAATTCAGTAAAAAGAAATAGATTAATATAAAATCATGGAGCATTAATTGTATGCTTTTATTCAGATGATCACAGCAACTTCATTGTCTATTTTTAGTAGATGATGTCTTTCCTTCCCAGAAACAAGTGCTTAACCAGGTGATCTCTTAACAAAGATCGCTTAACAAAGGCCTCCCAAAGAGCTCATCTCATACCTCCATTATTTAAGTTTCAGATTAAAATAATATGATAATATTAAATAATTCATGATTGTGGTATTAAACCATTAATACTTAATACCACCACTTTGAATTATTTTCAAAAACAAACATGGTACCAATATATTTATCATAACAAGTGTACAATATTCAGGCAGTCCTCGACTTAACGATCATTTGTTTAGTGACCATTTGAAGTTATGGCAATGAAAAAAGTGATTTATGATCTTTTTTCACAATTATGATCATTGCTCAGGTTCATGTGATCAAAATTTGGATGCTTGGCAACTGGCATGTATTTAGGATGGTTGTAATGTCCCAGGATCACCTTTTGTGCCCTTCCGAGAAGCAAGGTCAAGTGAAGCCAGATTCACTTAACAATTGTGTTACTAACTTAACAACAGCGAAGAGTCACTTAACAACAGTGGCAAGAAAGGTCATGAAATGGGGCAAAACTCATTTAACAACTTCTGGCTAAGGAAAGGAAATGTTGGGCTCAATTGTGGTCGTAAGTTGAGGACTATCTTTTTCCCCATAATCAACTGGGTATATAGCCATTTCAGTTCTTGAGCAATGGGAAGCTGAAAATCAGAGAATTGGCACTCTTCCTCCAGCAGCAACTACTGTTGCTAGTTTAATTGCTAGTTTAACAGTAGCAAAGCAAAATAAATATCCTGTGCCAATTTTCAGGTGGCACTTGATCTTCGCAGAGGTCTTGTTACAGCTGCTTCCTTCAACTGCTTTAAAGGCCTCTTTTTAAAGAGAGGTCTACCATACCTTCCAGTACATTTGCTTCTCCTCCTCTTCTCTCAGTATCATGGCACTCTAGCAAAACAAACCAAATGGTATGATAGAGGAATGCCTGAGTTGATTCCAGTCTATGATTACTTCATTACAGCCACTGCTGAATTACCTGAGTTTATGCCTGAATCTATAGCAAGAATTGTGTTGGAAGATGATAGATCATACCCTTTAGCATCATATCAGAAAACATGAAGTTAAGCAGTTTCAGCTCTGGCCAGGTGTGAGGCCATGCCTTTAAAGAATGTTGAGCATGGAATCTTTGAGGAGCAGTTAGTTAGCAGTTAGGAGCAGTGGAATGGCTCCTATGAGAGAGTGCTGGTGGTCTGAAGGGCTAATTTTAAGAAGTAATGTTAGTAACACAATGTACACATAAATTAGTGATGATTATAGTTTAATTTTTGTGAGAAAGAATGGTGGTTGTAATATAAATATACTGACTTTTCTTGATAAGTCTTCACAATGGAGATCTCATGACTATAACCCAGCTTTCCCAGTTACTAAAGCGTGTATTATGATGATCAGGTCATTGTCATTTAAGGCTTGTGGCTCTCCATGTAGAGTTGAACAATTGAAAGGAGATATGAACAGGAGTTGTTATTCTTTACTAAGTTTAAAAATATTTTTGGATGCTATTCTTGAACATGTAGCCTTTCTTCAAGCTAAACATGAGGTATCCTGATAAGAAGGGATGTTAATGTATGGAAAAATTCATAAAAACAGCTCTATGTATGAAATCCTCTTACTTCAGGCAATTGCACCTTACCTATGGAAACTATGGATCTTCAATTGTTTCCAATTGTACATTATTCAGTTGCTTATTAACTTATTAGCACCCAAAGGTGCTTTTTCGAGAGGCAAATGGACTTTCTGGTTTTTCTTTGAAGACGTTTCGCTTCTCATCCAAGAAGCTTCTTCAGCTCTTGGATGAGCTGAAGACTTTTGGATGAGAAGTGAAACGTCTTCACAGAAAAACCAGAAATCCAGTTGCCTCTTGAAAAAGCACCTTTGGGACAACCATAACCGGGATGACTCAGAATCTCCACAAACATTTAGCTAAATATGAGTTTTGTATTTCTCTAAATATTTTTGTTGCAATTGCTTGGAATGTAATTGGATATAACCACAATTACCAGAATTCCAGAAATGCTTTGAAAAAAATTCAAGTTCAAGAAACTAAATGGTCCCTCTGGGAAGTCCATTCATTGACATTTCTTCTAGATTTTCTGGACAAATTTTATACTTTTAAAAAGAAGAGATTGTTCTTAAAATTCTATTCTTGTATGGGGAAATAATACAACCAGAGTTACAAATTCATCATTTTAATGGAAATTTGAGAAAAACAATCACTCAGAATGCCTCTGTTTAGCTACTTCTAATCAACAGAGGGGGACAACCAGTTTGGTTGGCAGAAGTATCTTCTATGCATGTATTGTGCATGTTCAAAAACTGCAGAATATTATATTGTAAAGGATTACTTGCAATATGAGCACTTTTAAATATTATCTCAAACTGCCTCAGTCTTTCACTGCAATAATACAATCTATCAAAATACTACATTCCACCAAGCACACACTGTTTACGTTATATTAATTTTGTTGTTTTTAATGTAAACCTATGCATGCCCATAGCACTACAGAATTTTGTAAACAAAACCATTAAAGAGTGACTTGGTCCAAAAAGCTTATTGTCAAAGAGATAATGAAAATCACTGCAAGATGGATAGTCAAGGGTGCCAAGGAATAAAGATGAACAAAGGCAGTTAACTTGATTTAAGGATGTCTTGAGACTACACCATGGATTTTGCAATCCTGAATTGTAATTGGACATGTTGTGTAAAATAAAACTTGTGTATTAGAAAACTTACATTGGGATCGAATGTATGTTTTTTAAAATTCCACTTTTTTTTGCTCTCTGCCTCCAGAATTTGTCATTTAAAAGATTTTAGTCCCTTTAGCTCATACTGTATATGGCTTTCCTTGCATCTCTACATTTTTATACTGCTAAAAATCAGGATGGAGGGGGCAGCACATATTACATATAAATTACTTTAAGATTTGGATTATGAAATCACTCAGATTCGGGAAGCTCTGGACTCCGACTGGGTAGATCCAGGGGGGATGATGGAAGCAGGTCTTGAGAATGTTATCTGGGATGAGTTTGATCCTGTCCCTCCTGGTTAGTGCTGGCTTCCTGGGAGGTGATGCGAGGCTGGCTCCAGGGGATTATAAATGCTTCATTGAGTGAGGGTGTCTTCCCCGCCGCCCTGAAAGAGGCAGTGGTGAGGCCTCTCCTCAAGAAGCCTTCCCTGGATCCAGCTGTATTGGCTAATTATCGTCCAGGCTCCAACCTTCGCTTTATGGCGAAGGTTGTTGAGAGTGTGGTTGCGCAACAGCTCCCCCAGCACCTGGATGAAATGACGTATCTGGATCCATTCCAGTCAGGCTTCAGGCCTGGGTACAGCACGGAAACGGCATTGGTCGCATTGGTTGATGATCTCTGGAGGGCTCAGGACAGGGGTTGCTCCTCTGTCCTGGTCCTATTAGATCTCTCAGCGGCTTTTGATACCATCGACCAGATATCGACCGCCTGATTCACCAGTTGCATCCCTTTCTAGATCGGGACTCCTTACGCACAGTTACTCATGCCCTTGTCACCTCCCGCCTGGACTATTGCAACGCTCTCTACATGGGGCTCCCCTTGAGGAGCACTCGGAGGCTCCAACTGGCGCAGAGTGTGGCTGTGTGGGTGGTTATGGGAGCGACATGGCGTTCCCATGTAACACCTCTCCTGCGCGAGCTGCACTGAATCCCGGTGGTCTTCCGGGTGCGCTTCAAGGTGGAAAAAAGTGGAATTTGGTTATCACCTTTAGAGCGCTCCATGGCTTAGGACCTGGTTATTTACGAGACTGCCTGCTACCACCAGCCAGCTACCACTGGCTCCCGGTGGTTTTCCGGGTGCACTTCAAGGTGGAAAAAAGTGGAATTTGGTTATCACCTTTAGAGCGCTCCATGGCTTAGGACCTGGTTATTTACGAGACCGCCTGCTACCACCAATAGCCTCCCACTGGCCGGTACACTCTCATAGAGAGGGGCTCCTCCAGGTGCTGTCGGCCAAACAATGTTGACTGGTGGCCCCCAGGGGGAGAGCCTTCTCTGTGGGGGCACCTACTATCTGGAATGAGCTCTCCCCGGAGATACAGAGGATCCCGGATCTGCGCACCTTCCGTCGTGCTCTCAAGACTTTTTTATTCCATCAAGCCAGCCTGGCCTAAATCTTTCCCCTTTAAAATGTAAATTTTAATTTGTTTTTAAATTGGGTGTTTTTAATTTGTCTCGGCCAAATTGTTTAATTCGGTTTTATTCTGTTTTTAAATTTTGTATTTATGTGTTTTATTCTGTGGCTGTTCACCGCCCTAAGTCCTCCGGGAGTAGGGCGGTATACAAATCCAATAAATGAAATGAAATGAAGTGAAATGAAATGAAATGAAATGAAATGAAATGAAATGAAAGAATAATAGGTCTCTGTCAGAGTCATAGCTATAACTCCAATCATCAAAGTTGTGCCTCTATTTTTAAGAAAAATAGCTGGAAAAGTGCACAGTTGTTATCATTTTGAAATTTTCCTAATCTATGTGTTAAGGATATTGGTGTTGTGTTACCAACCAGCAGAGTAAATGCACAAGGAAACGTTGCTGAGAGCGATGAATAAGAATTATGCAAACTGGTTTATCAAAAGCTTACTTTATAGTAGAAAAACAGTCTCATAGTCTTTAAACAAATTCCAAGTCTTTGCCATTTAAATCAGTCCAGTAGTTACAGATATCTTCTTACTCAACAAACAGTAGTTGGTTAGAATAACAAACTCACTCTGGTTCTCAAACCATGATGGTTGCAGATCCATCAAACGATGATTACAGATAACTCCTCTCAATGGTAGCTTATCATAGCAGCTTCATCATCAAACTGAATACGTTACAGTACCTTACTTAAATACTCTCACAACCAGTCATTACCTAATTATAGCATGACTCAGCATTAAAGTCACATAATACATTTACAGATTAAAGTTACAGTACACTTATATTGCCTGGACAACTGTTAGGCTCAAACCATATCCTAACACTATGCTTTGTATAAATATCCATAAAAAGCATTTCAAAAAAATGCATCACAAGTATTATATATTCAACCTTCTCAGATATTTGTGTCAATTTGGTGAAGATCATTTGGGTTTGTCTACTCTATTTGGGACAAACATAGCATTTATTTTCTACTGAAATACTTTAAAACCCTAATCCTTTTACACATATTGTTAACATTGTTTTGCTGTTTATCTTGTAATTTTGTATTAATTTCCACATGCCTATGGGAAGCAGGTGTGCCAGTTTCGTGGAGAAAGGTTTTTCCGTGTACAAGGAGGAGTGTGGTTTTGTGTGCTGCCTCAGTTCTGTGGATGAGACCACTTATTTGCGCACACCAGTTGCTGGCATGCTGTGGACTAGTGCCAGTCCATGGACTGGGGGTTAGAATACAATAGAATAGCAGAGTTGGAAGAGACCTTAGAGGTCTTCTAGTCCAACCCCTGCTTAGGCAGAAAACCCTATACCATTTCAGACAAATGGTTATCCAATCTCTTCTTAAAGACTTCCAGTATTGGAGCATTCAGAACTTCTGGAGGCAAGTTGTTCCACTGATTAATTGTTCTAACTGTCAGGAAATTTCTTCTTAGTTCTAGGTTGCTTCTCTCCTTGATTAGTTTTCACCGATTGCTTCTTGTCATGCTCTCAAGTGCTTTGGAGAATAACTTGACTCCCTCTTCTTTGTGGCAGCCACTGAAATACTGCTATCCTGTCAACCCTAGTTTCCAGACTAGCCAAGAACACTGCTATCATGTCACCCCTAGTCCTTCTTTTCATCAATAGTAGGGATGGGGACCCCTACTTTAAAAGTCTCATTATAAAGACAAGCTTTTCACAAGAACTTTTGCATCTCTGAATAGAACCTCATCTCCATGATATCTCCTACAGTGAACAGAAAAATGTTTTTAGTCAAGATTTTTTTAAAAAAAGTTATCTCCTTTGTGAATATTTTCTTGTATGAAAGAGTGCTACATCTAGAACTATCTATTTTAGCTACTTTGCTCCATTTTCTTGATTGTTTTTATGGTCAGAAATTATATTTGAAGGTTATTTCTTTTTTTGAAGAATAAACTGATTTGTATGCTTCCTTTCTTAAAGTTTCTTGATGGTATTTTTTAAAATTAGTTAAACATTATAGGCATGCTTGCTTCAGAAAAAAATGCAGAAAAATATCACAATGATTGAACATAATCTTCTGATTTAATTCTGCTTCCACAGAAAATATTGGTTAGTTTGTTTTTTTTCCCCTTCTCCCAAGTTTATTAATCTCCAAGTGTGCTTAGCATCTTGGTTTCTGAGAGAAAAATCTCATCACTGATAATATAGAAATTAACCTTCTATAACATTTAGAATCAAGATGTACTTACTAAAGAGTATTACTTGAGAAATGGCAGATGAGGTATGCATTCGTTAATGAGATGGGAAAAGGGGAATCTCTCTCATTTTTGGATGGTACTTTATTGGCAAAAGATACAGCTGAAAAAAAAATCTTGAAGGCAATATTTGCTTAATGTTTTAAAACTATTCATGATGAAGGAAATATATTTAAATTTCACCCTTTGAAATCCTGTGAAAGAAAGCTGACTATGAATTTGCTACATCTGAAAAAAGAGATTAGCATTACCTTTTGCTCAGGGGTGAAATCCTCCTGGTTCGGACCGGATCGAGCAATCTGGTAGCAATTGTGGCAGGTGGTTCAGAGAACTGGTAGCAATGGCGGTGCGAGGCTCCGCCCACCCGCCCGGTGTCGTTACTTCCTGTTTTTTTCTTCCTTGTGTTTTTTACCATCTGCACATGTGTAGAAGGTTTTGCGCATGCGCAGAGGGTTTGCACGTGCATGTGATGCACTAGTGCACATGTGGGGCACATGCACTTCCGAACTGGTAAGGAAGGTAAGTAGATTTCACCCCTGCTTTTGCTGGGTGAAATGGAAACCTCTTGTTGATTCTGCTTATATGTTTCAATGAAAAATCCTGGCTCTGTATTGATGCTCCCTACCTGAAGAGTATGACATAGTTATTGTGACATCACAGTGATGTTGTGCATTACTGAAGTTGACTACTGATGTTGCTATTTGCTTGAAATGTGATAATCCCATAACTCCTCATGTACAGGTAGTCCTCGATTTATGACCACAAATGAGCCCAAAATGTCTGTTGTTAAGTGAGACATTTGTTAAGTGAGTTTTGCCCCATTTTATTATCTTTATTTGCTACAATTGTTAAGTGAATCACTGCGGTTGATAAGTTAGTAACCCAGTTGTTAAGTGACTCTGGCTTCCCCATTGACTTTGCTTGTCCTAAAGTTGTAAAAGGTGATCACATGACCCCCGAGACACAGCAACAGTTATAAATATGAAACAGTTGTGAAGTATTCAAATGTAAATCACATGTTCATGTGGATGCTGCAAAGATTGTAACTATGAAAAATGGTCATAAGTCACATTTTTCAGTACTGTTATAACTTTGAACAGTCATTAAATGAGCTGTTGTAAGTCAAGGACTTGTAAAGGAAGGCAATAGGCAGGCAAGAACCAATGTTCAGTGCTGGATAAGACATGGATGATGACCTGTGAGATGTATCAGTCTGAATTATAGTATTGTGCTTACAATAGTATGAGCCTCGGTGGCGCAGTGGTTAGAGTGCAGTACTGCAGACTTCTGTTGATCACTGGCTGCCAGCAGTTTGGCAGATCAAATCTCACCAGGCTCAAGGTTTACTCACCTTCCATCCTTCCGAGGTGGGTAAAATGAGGACCCAGATTGTTGGGGACAATATGCTGACTCTGTAAACCGCTTAGAGAGGGCTGTAAAGCACTGTGAAGTATATAAGTCTAAGTGCTAGTGCTATTGCTATAGTAATGTAATATAGATACTCTCTGAATATCAAATAGAATATAGATACATAGCATTGCTCAAGGCAATTTTAAAAAATCAGATTCAAAATAACACCAGATATAATCCTATTTCCTGACAAATGAAAGCATGGGCTAGAGAGAATGTCTACTTCTACTACATGTGCACTTGTCAATTTTTTAAATCTCTTTTGTGCCTCATTGGGGGAAACTTGGAAATGGGTACACACTTCCACACAGACCTATCTTCTAAGTATAGTACCAGTAACCTAATGAAAAGAAGCAGGGGTGGGTTCTACCTACCTTTACTACTGGTTTGCAATGGGGCCGTGCACGTTCTTCTGTGCATGCGCAGAAGCATTCTGATGATGTCGGGGTCAGTGGGCGGAGCCTCCCACTGGTTTTACTACCGGTTTTCTATAGAACTGGTCCGAACCAGTGGCAATCCACCACTGAAAAGAAGCCTAACATTGTGTATCCTATGCTTTCTTTCAGTCTCTTGGAAGTGATCTGGATAGAAGAGGTTGCTAATAGGAAAAAAAACCTCACTACCATTGTTTAAGTATAATTTCATTTTTGATGAAAAAGGCATTCTTAAATTATCAAAACACATTTACACCCACTTACACGGTGGCCTTAGAAATAGATGTTAGTTTGGAAAAGTGCAGGACAATGCTGTTGCTGTACTGGAAAATACTGCTGACAGAGGAGAATGTGAATTGTAGTCCCACATATATGAAAGGAATAGTGTAAAGGATGAGTTTAAAAATGTCATCAGTGCTAGAACACTTAGGATAACCTTTAAAAAATGAGGAAACATGTATTTCAGTGTGCTGGAATCTCCATGTCTGTAGCCCTAAAACATTACAAGAATTGTAATTAAGTATAATTAGGTCATGCAGTGATGCAAAGGGAAGATATAAAATGAGATTATTCCCCAAAGACAGTTAAGGAGTTAACAATTCTCTCTATATCTCTGACTTAATACATAAGGATGCATAACTAACTATTGTTGTAAGCTCCTTGCCCACAAACATATTTATTTATGCATTGCTTGCTTTTGCTTGTCTTTGTTTTTCTGAACGTACAGAAAATTGCTAGTTAAACTATGCTTGAATTAAATTAAAAGATAATTTCACTTTTAAACTTTTGAAATGTTTTATATGTTAGCTTATAATATCATTCTTGAAAATTCATATATTAATCAGGAATCCTGTGACATCTTTTTAAACAATGATTTACCAATTTTTCACCTTTCTTTAACAGCAACAGGGGAGAAAATGTAATTTTAAAGATAAGAAATGCAGGGAAAATAAAAAAATGACACATAGCAAACACAAAGATATGTAATATGAAAGCTGTCATTATAATTTGCAATTTTGTGGGATATACTATATGTCTACAAGAAATGACTATTTTTTTTTTTTTTGGCCTATGGATTTGATGTCAAAATTTTCTGATATAAAAGCTGCTGATTGAAGTTTCCATATATCTATCTGCCCATATTAGGAAGGGAACAGGATTTTATTTCACATTCTGAAATAAATTCACACTTTCCAAACCAGTATGTGAAATGGATTTCTTCAATATTTAGATTTCTGATAATTTAGCTCACATAAAACATCAAAATTAAGGTATAACATGAGCTATTTTAGCAAATCTTTTCTGTAATCTCTAGTACTAAAGAAAATATATTTTGAAGTGTTTTGTTTTTTTTTAATTTCACTAACTGGTGTGAAATGAATAAGAGTCTGCAAAAAAGAAAAAAACCTGACAATTTTACCCTTCATTTGTGTATATATCTACTTTTCTCAGGATGCGGAAAAAAATATGAATCAGGAAGAGCCTTATACTATTTGTAATCCTACTTTTAGAATAGGATTTTTCAAATATTAAGGTTAAATAAATGAGAAGTAATGTTACTATCAAAATAATGGCTTTTAATAGTGTTCATTAAATATGCTGAGAATTTCATATTTTCTCTTTTGTTCTCTTTCATTTTATATTATATAATCTTCATAAGGAATAGCAAAACACCATCCCTTTTGAAAAAGGGGAATAAATATGAAATAAAGCATACAATATGGATTATATATCACCCAATTACCCAGGGAGCATGATGGCTCATATGGTTAGGATGCTGGGTTGATGATTAGCAAGCTTGCATTTGAGACCTGAGTGCTACTGTGTCTCAGAGTGAGGTCTCATCATTTGCTCCAGCTCCTGCTGATCTGACAGTTTGATAGTGAGTAATCACAAGTAGATAAATAGGTACCATTTTGGTGGGCACATTAATGGAGACATGAAAGGAGTACCCAACTGGACATCCCCTGGGCAATGGTGATGTCACCAGCTGATCCTTTCAACCCAGAAGCAGCTTAGGTGCTTCTAACATGAATGCAAATGGGATATGGATAAAATTATACATGCAAACATAGAGTATCTTGGTGTATCATTCAGTGCTATCAGAAAATGGATTGATGCATTTAGATTGCTGAATGTATCCATTTTCTCTGTTAAAAGATATACTCACTTTAACATACACTTTTGGTATTCACTGAGGGTGGACGAATACTAAGTTGTCCTAACTTATTGAGGCAATAGTGAATATTAGTTGAATATTCATAGCACTTCACATGGAATCTTAGTAGTACTTGTAAGAAAAGTATATGGCAGGCCAATATCATAGTGAAGTTACAGACTACAACAAAGTCATACTTCCTATGTTCATGTCTAATTAGAGACATGAAACCTCCTTCGGGAGGGGAGCAACAGAAATAGACCATAAAATGCCTGTGTGGGGTCTCTAACGATGCTTTGAGCTCAAAGTACATAGCGGTTATAAGCAGTATCCTGAATAAAGGGAAGTGAGCTTCCTATAATCTTCTCAGCTGTCCTCACTACTTTCTGTATGGACTTCCTATCTGAGGCACTGCTGCTACCAAACCAAACAGTGATGCAGTTTGTTAAAATGCTTTCAGTCATGCCTCTGTAAAAAGTGGCCAGGACAGAAAGAGAAAGATGTGCTCTCCTCATCCAATGCAGGAAATGCAGATGCTGGTTTGCATGCTTCACTGAGGATGACGTCTGGAAAGACCAGTTCAGATTGTTAGTTATCTGCACTCCCAGTTACTTAATACTGTCGACCACCTCTACAGCTGCATCCTTGATACTGAGTGGGGTATGAATATGCCAGTTCTTTCTAAAATCTACACTGATCTCTTTTGTTTTATTAACATTTAGAACCAGGCTACTTTTATTGCACCAGTCCACCAGAGCCTTTACCTCTTCCCTATAAGCTTCTTCATTGTCACCCTGGATAAGACCCACCACTGCCATGTCATCATTAAAACTGTTACGTACTATTTCAGCATTAAAACAAATATTTGTAATTATTATTATTTATTTTAAAAATTCAAGGGCTACCCATACAGGTGTTACAGGTCCAACTTCAAGTTCATCTTTTTTAGAAAAATTGACAAGGGAATTTGCATTGCATTGCCATAGCTTTTCAGCTGGCCCAGTGTTTCTTCAGCTTCCTTTAATCAGGTTCACCAGTGAGTTTACCTCCTGCAAATCAAAGAAAATTGCTTTCCTTCTCTGCTAGTTTAATTGCCATGTAGTAGAGACAGAGCAGAACATGTCTTGAATTATTTTCCTTAAAACTGTCAATGCTTCCTTATTACCATTCTCTTTAAAAAGTTAGTTCTTGGAGGGGATTTTGCCCCTCTTTTCACAAATGTTGTATTCAATGCAACCTTCCCATTCTTTATTGCCAAGATGACTTGTTTTTCAGAACTATTTATTAGATGAATTTTTCATTTAAAAAATAGTTTACCATTATAATGACTTTCATATTGTTGATGATTTTAATATTCTTTGGTGGAGGGTTTTGCATTTACATTTCTTCTTCAAATCTTTTTTTCTTCTTGAAATGTCTCCTGAATATTACCAAACATTTCCACAAAGATTTCTGCAGCAGTCTTTAGATAGATTTCTTATATATTCTGTATCAGATTTAGTATTTCAAATGAAACAAGGAGCCAAGCTTTACCAATTGTTGGACTGGGAAATATGAAATATAATCAGAAAGAAATTATGGCTACTATACTGTATATAGACTGCAAAGATCTCTATGACTATTAGGCCAAAGTGATACAGAATATTCTCTTTACTACCAACTAATTGTCCAGGTTATAGTAACCTTATGCTTATTTTAATCCTACAATTGTGCTTGAAAATGTTATATTCAGCCCTTGAGATTTACTTCTGAATACTGCTACAATGCATTGCCCAATTAGACTGCAATTCTGCCAAAGTATTTATCAACTGCTGCTGACAAAACTCAAATACAATTAAACATACAAGTAGTCCTCAATTTATAACTATTGGTTTAGTGAATGTTCAAAATTATGTGGATGCTGAAAAAAGTGACTTATGATCAATCCTTGCACTTATGACAATTGCAGCATCTCTGTTGTCATGTGATCAAAATGTGGGCCCTTGGCGACTGGCATGGTTTTATGATAGTTCCAGCAACCAGAGGTTCTGGCAAGCAAAGTCAATGGGGGAAACCAAATTCACTTAATGACTATAGTGATTTGCTTAACAAAAATGGTCATAAATCGGGCATGACTCACAGCCATCTTGCTTAACAATGGAAATTCCAGTGGAAATTGTGAGCATACATCAAAATCTACCTGTATACAAATGCTAAATTACAGTATCCAAGATACACAACAAGTGTATTAGATCGATTATATCTATAATATGTAACTGACAAAAAGGTGTTAAATCATATAAAACTAGACACACCACTGGAAGCTAAAGTCATAAGATTATGTCTGATTTACTTTGGCCATATTGTGTATGCAACTTCATAGGAGAAGGCAATAATGCTAGGAATGGTTAGTGGACAAAGAAGGGGCAAGGCGGCAAGCAAAGAACAGGCTGGCTTGATAACATAAAATCTGATGCGAAGTTGAATATACAACAATTGAAAGAAGTTGTACTTGACAGGGTAGCATGGAAAGCATTTGCCTATAACAGTGATGGCTAACCTTTTTGTCATCGTGTGCCAAAAGCGCGCATGCAACTCATGCTGGCACCCATAATGCAATGCTGCCCTCTGCACATGTGCACACAACCCTCCACCCTCCCCTACATATGTGTGTGTGATCCCCTATGCTCCCCCTGCCCCTCCCCGTGCATGTGAGCGGGACCACCCACCCCATTTTGGGCCTAGTAGGCCTCCCTGCTGTTACAGATGTTATGTCTGCCTTGTATGCAGCTTTAATCCTCTTTAGCATTTATCTCCATTGTTTTGTGATGCATTTCCTGCCTCTCTAGGATTTACCTCTATTTGCTTCCTGTTTCTGTTGTATATTTGTATTTATATTCTCAATGACTTGTATAGCATTTTAACTGCATTTTGATTAAAACTATTTGAAACACCTGCAGCATCCCAGAACCAAAAATGGGCCGTGGGGGGTGCTGCCCCACACACATGCATGCACGTCTCCCACAAGCCCCCTGCCCCCCATCCTGAAAATCAGCTGGCTGGCGGGAGGCGCGCATGCACGATGGGGCTGAGCTGGGTGATGGCTCGCATGCCCGCAGAGAGGGCTCTGCGGGCCAGCTGTGGCACATGTGCCATAGGTTCGCCAACATGGGCCTATAAAGTCACCAAGAGTCAGACATGATTAAATAGTTAAAAACAACAACATGTACAACAAACTAGAGGAAGTACTTAAAACAGAATAAAAAGCTGGAAGATGGGAATGTTAAAAAGTTTTATATGCCTGAAACAACTTTTGGAAAAGACAGGAAAAATCTTTTTTTCCCCCCCAAAAAACAAAACAATTTCTATTAAGCAGCTATTTGTTATTCATGAATATCAAGACATTCAAGATATCCTAATACAATTTATAGAGGTAATCCCATACAGCAAAAATGCATTATACCAATTTTTATTTTTTAAAGTCTTCTCTGAATTTATTAATACACAATTTTAATTGATTACTATGTTCGATATTTATAAGGCCAGAAGAAGTATTTACTTATTTCTTTTTAAATATTATATCTGTCTCAATCCAACCCAAGGTCGTTGTTATGAGGAAAATAAGAGGAAGAAAGAATATTAGGTATGTCTGCCATCCTGAGTTATTTATAAAAATAATGAAGACAGAATATAAATAAATATGTCTATTCTCTTTATAGTATTTAACTATCACCTAATTTTTTATATGATGGCAAATGGATGAGTAATATATATTAGTAAGCTTACTTAAGCTTACTTAAACGGTAAGCTATTATGTGTGTCATTTTTAGAGTTATTATTTATTCGGCAAAGCCAGTAAGGTCCATTCTTAAGCTCTATAGAAAGCTTGGCTGCACTACAAAGAGATGGAACAATAAAAGCAGAAAAGATTGGAAATCATTGTAACATAATAGTGAAATAGATTTGTTTGTGTATTAAATTTGACTTGTGCATTGGTAACACGGAACAGTTTGTGCTTGCTTGTCAAATTGAACAGCATTTTTACTTTCAATACATCAGAATATATACTATATCATTTCACAATGTATCTGTAAAAGAGATCACTGGCTTTTTGTTTATGAATTTAAAAACAACTTCTATAGAAAAAAATACATGAGAAACAAAGAATGCCATCCGTATACTTCTTCAAATGGATGAAGAATGTAATAACTCTTGTGACCTTTTGTCCATCTGTACCTGTTCAAATGGAAACTCAACCTTGTCAATAGCAGGGTACATTAGTCTACTTTTCTCTTTCTATATTTATTTTCATCTCTAGAAATAAGGAGAATCCAACTGGAGGTTGAGGGGAAAAATGCTAAGCAAAGAAACAATGGTGTGATTAGTGAAGCAGAGAAAAATAAGAATAGCTAGGAATTCCAGACAGTGGGACTAAGTTCAAGGTATGACCTCAGTTGCGAGATGGTGCAAGACGTCTCTCTGTATCTGAATTCATAGGTTATTCAGGCCAAACTGTGTACCATGTGTGTGTATTTAATGTGTAGGATCTTTAATGTCATTGACCAGAAGAATTAACTCCTGTAGAATTCCTGGCATTGTTTTTCCTCCACTGAGTTCCAGGACTGAAGAAATGTTTATTTTAATAAGTGCTTGCCAAATATATTTCTATTTTTTGGTCCCCCTTTCCTTCATTAAATAGTGTTCCTTTTATTGTTTCATATGAATCACATTAGGACAGTATGTATGAATAAAGAGACAGATATAGACTGATAGACAGCTTTTAAATCAATTGATGAATACAGTCACATTTTAGACTTTGATTAGTTCTTTCATGGATCATGATTCAATTACAGTACATATTTCACACTGCATAATAACCTGAGATAAAACAAAATGTGTGGGAAAAACCCAATTTATCTCGTGCTAATGGCAATGCCTACACAAAGCTTTGCTTAGATGAGTCCAGGGAGAAAAGCGTGATGGTAAAAAATTCTGTTTTATAAGAATGAGGATAAAGAAAGAGAAACTGGATCATCCCCTCTGTTACATAAAATGTAACATAGTTTTTGGTTTTACATGTTGCTTTTTAAGGAGAAAATGAGGACCCAGTTGTGGGGGCAATAAGCTGACTTTGTATAAATATACAAAAGGATGAAGGCTATTGCTTAGCACATTGTAAGCCACCCTGAGTCTCCGGAGAAGGGCGGCATATAAATAAATTAAAAAAAAAAAAGGCATAGACATCAAGAAAATGTGTGCCTGAGTTTGAGCCATATTTCAATGGCAGCAGCTGGGTTCAACCACATGTGGCCATCCCCTTAATGCTTTCTTTGCTCTGATGAATGTTTTCCTGCGTCCTAGTGGACAATCACTTGAATGTGAGCCAGCAGTATGTGCAGCTACCAAAAAAGCCAACGTGTGAAGTGTTAGTACCACTTATAATGCCTTGGTAAGATCGCACTTGGAATATTGCATCCGGTCAGGTCGTCACCGTATAGAAAAAGATGTTGACACTCTAGAAAGAGTGCAGAGAAGAGCAATAAAGATGATTAGAGGACTGGAAGCTAAAACATACAAAGAACAGTTGCAGAAATTGTGGATGTCTAGTTTAATGAAAGAAAGACTAGGGGTGACGTGATAGCAGTGCTCCAACATTTAAGGGGCTGCCACAAAGAAGAGGAGATCAAGTTATTCTCCAAGCACCTGAGAACAAGAAGCAATGAATTGAAACTGATCAAGGAGCGAACCCACCTAGAACTAAGGAGAATTTTCTTCACAGTTAGAACTATTAATCAGCGGAACAGCTTGTCTCCAGAAGTTGTGAGTGCTCCAACACTGGAGATTTTTAAGAAAAGATTGCATAACCATTTGTCCGAAATGATGTAGGGTTTCCTGCCTGAACAGGGGGTTGGACTAGAAGACCTCCAAGGACCCTTCTAACTCTTTTATTCTAAGACTACATCGCCATTGTAGAAGCCCAGTTACATGGCCATCATAGAGCTCCAGAAAAAGTGTGGCTTCTTTAAGGCATTGTTGACAAAAACAGTGAGGATCCTTGTTCAAAATCTGAACTACTTCTGCTTCTTTCAATTCTGAATATGGACTAACTAATTTTGCTTTCAACACTCATTTTAGAAATCTACAATGCCTCCTGATATGCCCATCCATGTTTCTAATGTTTTATAAAAAATGAAGCGGAATGTACTTTTTGACAGGCATGAGAAAAATGTACAATAGTGATTTGTTTCTGAGACCAAGATGACCTCACTTGGCAACATGCCAAAACAAAAAATATTGTATATGTAATCTACCCTAAACTGTTTTTTTAAAAACAGGATAAAATGAATAATGCTATTTCTATTTCCCTTCTTGAAGTTTTGACTCCTTGTACCTTTTTTCTTCCATCCATGGAACACCTTATGTAAAGTAAGGTTACAAAAATCTAGTTAGACAATAGATAGAAATATAGATCATGCAGTATGATAATTCTAATCACAAAAATTTCCAATTGCTATCAAATGCAAAAGAATCATCAGTAACCTCTATTCCCTTTTGAACTAATACTGAATACTGAAATTATACATTCCCTTCCCAATAAACAATCATTCATTTTATCAATTGCAAAAGGCAGCTTTACTTACGTTCTTTCATTATACATTTAACACCATCAAACAACATTTGCCTATCCCAGCTCTTTGGAAAGGACTCAATAAGTGGATAAAAATGCTAAATCCAATCTGAACATCTGGGTGACTGTGCTGCCAACCATAATAATAGCAATAATAATTTCTTGTATGCTGCCAGAATCTCCACAACTCTGAGTGGCTGACAATAATCAAACAATTACAATAACATCGGTAAAACATAAAAGATAAAAATAAAGGGTGGCAAGCATGAGAATATTTAATGTCTCATTTTTGAATCATAAATTTCATTTCTATTGTAATTGTATCAGTAAATCAGTAGAACTGATCTGGAACTTGCAGTGTTCTGATCTAAAATAGCATAACTACTGTAGGTATTGCCAGAATAATTTTTCTTCCAGTAAATAGGCAGTTAAAGATAAAACATGAGAAGAGGAATGAAAAAACTATGCATCAACTGTTACATTTCTGTTCAAGAATATTAATAGCAAAAAAAGACATTTGTAAGCAGATTAGCAGAATTCACAAACCAGTTTTTAGATAATAATTTATACAAATTACAACAAATGTCAATAAATATATCCCTTTGATTATTATTTATGTTGTCAGTATAACTGGAGATTCAAATAAACAGCATATGGATGTTTTTAAAAAGAAACTTCCTGATGAGAATCTTGAGAATTATGTAATTGGTTAAGTGGCTAATAGCAATCTACCTTACTGCCAATATAATCTTTTTTCAAGGGAATTATTTTCAGTCTTAGTAAACTTTTGTAATACTTGGACTTTTCAAAGGTAACGTTGATTATAAGTAAATTCCCACAAAAGCTTAATATATCTATACATGTGGGATAACACCAAGAATTTTTAAAAAATGAGGTCAGGTGTTTTATAGTTTTCAAACACGTCATCTAGTGTGAGTGTGGGGTTTTTTAAAAAAATATTTTCTTTAAAAGAGTTTGGATTGTGTAGATCACACTGAAAGGGAAGAAATGAAATACTAATATCCATGGCATTTATGATCTAAATGTCAGTTATGTACCAGATTATATAGCATTTCCAAGGAGAATGCATACTGTATAACAGTATAAGCCAAATGAATTTCTTCTAAAAAATATCTTGAACTATGAATTTGCAAAGAAGTAAAAGCATTTGTTTGATTTCCATAATTCAACATTTTGAAGCACAGTTTCTTTCCCTCATGGGAAGATGTCTTGTTTTTCATCTTTCACAAATACCTATATATATAAAAGCAAAAACCATTCACGCATAATCACGTAATCTCCAGAACCGTAAAGCCTACAAACTTGAAACTTACCTTGGCTTCTAGGTGCTCACTAAGAAAGGATTTTTTGAAATGACCATCAGAGCATTAGTATTTCCTATATTATGATTAACACGCTCTGATGCTAAGGAGTTCTAGTCCCCCTCCCCATCTGAAAAGAAATCTGTTCCAAATGCAAAACACAAGCAGAGGAGAGGAGTTTCACTTTCAGTTTTACTTTCACAGCAGCAACCAGGGGATAGGATAGGGGAGGCTTCTGTGGGGAAAGCCTGAGGAAGAGAAAGGGATAGGAGAGGATAGGGTTCTGTGGGGCAAAGCTGAGGGAGAGAAGGGGAGAGGAGAGGCCGATCATAACTACTCATTAATTTTCAAGCTGTAAATGTTTATCAAGCCCAATCACATAGTTTCGTAGTGAAGCATGGCTATCCAGCTAGTTGTTACATAAATCTAACATCATCACAAAATATCCTGTTCTAGTTACTAACTATTCATAGCACTCTAAAGTCTTTTTTAAATATGTCCCTTTACTATATCTTAAAAAAATTAGAAATGTTTACATTATCCTTTAAAAGTACCTATGCAACTGGCCCCAAAAAAACTCAATAATCCTTTTAAAACTGAAGTCAATTTGAATTTCATGTGACCTCTTTAAAAAAATCATTTGGACAGGATGTTCTACAGGTAACCAACTATATTTAATTAATGGATCTAACTATATTGACTGGGACAGGAGTAAACCCAATTAAATGCAAAGCAGTGAAAGTGGCTTAAGAAATGCTTGCAGAATTCCCTGTTGTGAATTTCAGTAATAATTGATCTGATCCACATGACTAGGACAAACATGCATACTGAAATTCAGTTATCCATCACCTTTCATACTTTATCAATATTCTAATCCAGTTCTGAATTCTATCAGCACATTAAAATGCACTTTCAGTGGAAGGTACTTTGAATAGAAATGATAGAGCACTCGTATTTAGCCCTGAAGGTTGTCTTATACTGAGTCTCTACTACTGAATTGAGAGGGGAGATGGGGGAGAGAGACAGAGACAGAGACAGAGAGAAAGAGAGAGGGGAGAGACAGAGAGAGACAGAGACAGAGACAGAGAGAGAGAGAGAGAGAGAGAGAGAGAGAGAGAGAGAGAGAGAGAGAGAGAGAGAGGCAGAGGCAGAGGCAGAGGCAGAGGCAGAGGCAGAGACACACAGAGAGAAACAGAACTCAGGATTATATGAAGTTCAACAAGCATTCCTTCAGAGTTTCCCCAAAACAGAAGGGACCAAAAAAAATCTTGGGTTTAGAGGAGAATTCCAGGGGGGAAATGAGAGTTTAAAATCATTAAAATGGGTAAGACAACCATTTCACTCTTAAAAACTCATGAACTCCTCCCAACAATAGCTCTAGTTCTACTGTTGTTTAGAATTTTTTATATTTCATTATACAATGTATATGGCTGCTCAACTCGAAAAATATGATTCTGAGAAATAGGATTAAAAATAGAACAAAAGAAACAATAAATTGTTTTTTCTTAAGGAGAACTCAAGACCACACCTTAGGGTTCCTCCTACTGTTGGATAGACCTGTGAAGACCATGGCAAGAAACCATTTGCTCAACTTTGCTTGGGGCACCAGCTGCTCTTGGAATTCTCAGTCCATAATAAAGTCTATGTCTAAAACCTGCATACCAGCCTCAGGTTCAATGGGATATGGTCAGCAAATATTACATAGTGTTACAACATACCTGCTCCTTTTTTGCACTCCACAGTTCCAGCACAAACAGCCCAGAGATATCCATAGTTGATCACGTGCATTCTCAATTGAGTAAAAAGAGAGGTAAAAGGAGTCCCTGTGGATTTTACTCCACTAGCCATTGCCGATTATAGGGACAATGTTCATCTCCATTTCAAGACCATTGAAAGCCAGTGCTGGCCAAAGACATTTCCACAGTCATGTAGTCAGCATGACATTATGGGGCACTGTTACCTTCTCACCTAAGTGGTACCTATTTATCTACTAAAATTTGCATGCTTTCAAACCTCTATGTTGGCAAGAGCTGGGGTGAGGATGGGGACCCCTTGCATGGCGCTGGGGTCTCAAACCTGGGAAAGATCCTAATTAATTGCATTTACTAGGATGTGCCTTATTTACTCCTTTTCTAAGAAGGCTTTATGAACATGTAGCATAGGCTAGAGAAGGACAAGAGAAGGACAAAGATTTCATTAAAAGTATCATTTCCCATTGTTTCATGAGAAGAAGGCAATTCTGAATGGCATAATGCTTTCATTGCATGTTCAATCCTGTCACCTCCAGTTAAAAAGATTGTAGTTAGCTGGACCAAAAGAGTTTTGTTTGAAGCTTTGAAGTTCAGCTGCTTGGGCAGATAACACTGGGATTGATGAATCTATTGTTTGACCAAGCATTAAGTAGCTTTATATTGATTTTGGAATGTAACATTTGAATATATTTGGATCAGAACGTGTATGGGAGGTAAGAGAGAATCTGCAAATGTCGCCTTCCTATAAGTTAGCAATAGAATGCTTAAAAGCCTGGGGAAATATCAATATCAAATCACAATGGAGAGATGCAAAGACAGCATATTCCAGTTGCAGATTATAGATGTGGAATAAAATAGAATAAGGAATTAGAACAAAAGCCAGCCAGCTGTGCAGGATATCTGGATGCTGATATGCCTACTAAAACATGAAGTGTCCACCCCTCTTCAGATATCTAAAATTACATGAAAATTTGAGACGTTAGCAATTCTAAGTGAGATCTTATGGTGTCTTGAGGGGAAATTCTGAAATCTCTTGATATTTCCCTGAAACTGCATAAGATTTGCATCATGTTTTATGAGATTTTACCAATTTGGATCATGCGATTGAGGGGGGGGCAGTGTTTTGAGGTAATCTGGATCTTTCAGTCAGAGAGCATGATGGGAGTCATGAGCCAGAAAAGTAAACGCTAACTTGCAGATTACAGCAAGTACATATACTTTGGGAGGAAAGAACAGGATGGGAAAATTTATTTATTTATTTAGTGTATGGCTGGTCACACACAATATTAAAACACTTCATTTTTACAGGTTAAAACAATTAAAACAATTAGAAAAAAAACAGTAAGAAAACTTAAGAGGAAAACAGAAATAACATTTCAGAGTTTAATGTTGAGTTTGGAAATCCAGTCAGTAGCTGTCATTGTTATGCAGAAGAAGTCCCTAAAATCTCCTGGATACCTTCTGTTAGAGCATTCCCTCACTATATTTTGGATAGTCTGTCGGGGGGCCCCGCAATCGCATTGTGCTGAAGATGTCTTTCCCCATTTATACAAGGAGTTGGCACGCACCCCATGAATCGTTCTAATTCTATTGTATGTCACCCATATGTGTCGGGGTAGATTAAATCCTGGAGGTATACTATTAGAATTAATATGCTCAGAAATATCTTGGGGGAATAGCTACTCCACGCTTCCATCCACTTTTGTGTGGTGTTCTGATGATCGGCCAACAGCTTAAGCGCTGTCAAGAGTGGTGGGTTTCTTGACTTTAATTGGCATCTTAAGAGATCAGGAATGTAGCCATGAATGGATAGAGAGGAATTTAACAGGATCTTATTATACTCCCGAATGAGAGCTTCTTGTTGTCGTAAGTGCGGGGGAAGTATGTGACTAACAACTGGTAACCAGTAACTAGGTGTAGATTTTATGCACCTAGTAATTAGCCTCATCATATGGTTGAGTTGAACATCAATAAGTCCTGTATGTGAGCTGTTTAGCCATACAGGTGCGTAGTATTCTGCTGCAGAATAGCAAAGCCCAAGGGCTGCACATCGAAGAGTTGGGGCTGAAGCTCCCCAAGTTGTTCCGCATAGTTTTTGTAGAATGTTATTTCTGCTGTTAACCTTGGCAGCCATATTCTGAATATGTTTTTTAAAAGACAGAGTCCTTCTAAGGTGACCCCCAGGTATTTTGGTGTTGCCTCATATGGGAGCAGTTTGTTGTTTAGGTATACATTGAGTTCTCTTTTTGCCAATTTGTTGTTCAGGTGAAAACATGATGTAACTGTTTTACTTACGCTTGGGATTAACCTCCATTGGTGGAAGTATGTACTCAAAGTTGTAAGGTCGGCTATAAATACGCCTTCTGTAGCTTCAATGTCCTTGTGGTTATATGCTAATGCCAGGTCATCAGCATAAGAGAACTTTGTTGATAGCGTGGGTGGCATATCGGAAATATATAAGTTAAATAGAGATAGGGCCAGCACGGAGCGCTGAGGGAGTCCGTTATTCAGGTCTCTTTGCTTGCTGATTTTGTCACCCATGATGACTTGAAAGGTCCTTGCTGGGATGGGAAAAAGGGGAAAAGGATGGGAAAAAAAACAACGTTATCTAAGAAACTCAGCCTTCCTTACAGCTCTGGTTAATACGAATGGCTGAGAAGGTCATGCTAGATGCTGTCAAATGCATGGTATAAGGAAGCAATTAAGGAAAGCACTGTTTTAAAGTAATATTTAAATGGGTTTTTTTGATAATAGAATGAAAGCAAGGAAGAGCGCATTCTGCTGTGCAAAGTTGTCTGCTACTTATACTATGTATCTTTCAAAATTTAGCATAAATTTACATGGCACTCTAGTGCCTTCATTTGAATATTTATATTACAACCAAACCATTTACTATCACAAGTCTGTTTCAGAGAGAGAGAGAGGGGGGGGGAGGGAGGGAGGGAGGGAGAGAGAGAAATAATACTGGGTTTTTTCCCAATACATTTGAACCACATAAGTTAGGAATTCAAGAAATATTCTCCTAAGAAAGATTTACTCCATCCATATAAATATGAAGGCCATATCTATACCCAGAATTATTTTTAAAAATGTGTGCAATGAATAAGTCCGAGTTGGAATATGGTAATTAACTTTTCAAAATGAAAAGGTATGGATAGGGTTGGGTTTTTTTAAGACAACTGTGAATTGAAATAGTGAAAAACAAATTACACTGCAGCATTGTTTGTGTTATAACAAAACCAAAGCCGCATCTGCTGACATTTATTTCAGATGATATAGTTAGATAATCTCTCTATACCAAGGTTTCCTTGGCCACAGTACCAGCCTGTTATTTTAATACTGTGTCGGCCCAATTTTTCATAAAGCACTGGCAGTTTAATTTCTTGGTAATCACCTGCACTCAGACAGTTGAAGCTAAACAAGGAATATGTGAAAACTTTGAGAAATAAATTTCAGGATCAAAAACAGTGCTAATTCACTCTACTGAATAGATTCACTTTTTTTGTCAGCATTTAAGATCTGAGAAATGGAAAGATTTGCTTTGGAATTAAATGTTTGTTTCTGAGCTGTTTAATATAGGAGTCTACATTGCTTGAAATTACTTTAAAAGATCTTACTTTTTACATATTCTCTCAAAACTATTTCCAGTTTGCATATTTCTTTCCATAATCCTATTATAATTTTCAATGTAATAGAAACACCTGGTTTTGTAATAAAGAACTTTGAAGGACATCTGAAAAAAATCTTAATTATTCATTCATTCATCCATTCATTCATTCATCCAATTTTTGTTATAAAATTTTGCCTTCACTCTGGATTTTGCCGCCCAATTCAAGGAGAAAAAATTAAAATCTAGTAAATTCCAGGGAATAAAGAATTCAATTGTGAAACATGTACTTCAAAGTTCTCCATAGCAAACATAAGAATTTCATGGCAAATATTTTAAGATCAAGGATATATCTGGAATATCTAAAAACAATTATTTAAATGTGGCCAGAGGAAAAATGCATAATAACAGAAAGTGAATGTACAAATGTGTTTTTCTTAATACTTCCCTTTTGGGGTAAACAAAATTTTGTGTAACATAGAAAGAGAATAGATAGTAAACAGCAAGCAAAGTAAAAGGCAGAAAATAAGAGGAAAGAAATCTATGTAAATCTATTTTATGCCCACAACATTCATTATATCTCTGCACGTATATCTCATTTGTGTGACTAATGCCCGCTTTCGACGTTCATACAACGATTCATACATTTGTATGTGCGCTGCCTAGAATTGCTTTTGATGAGATGGATGGCTGTTTAAATTTAATAGACGAATAAACAAATTATCTCACATTCTTAATCTTTTCAGTTATTTCTTATTGAAGATCTCATCTACTTCATCTAACCATATTATCAGCTTTCCCTGCTTCTCATTCTATTTACTCGTCTTTCATTTATTTGTTTTGTGATTCGGTCCTCATTCATTTTCTTTATGATCAAATCACCTTGCTGTACTATTTCTATCCAAGTCCCTCTTTCTGTGTGAGTCCACATTCATTCAGTATCTATTCATACTTGATCTTATCTCCTTTTGTTTTACCACAAAGATTTATTAAACATCCAATTCCCATTGCCTTCAGCTTACTTTTATGTCTGTCCTGGCATATTTAACTCTGTTTCATACAACAAAATGGGGAGAAGCATAGTCTTTTTCAAGTCTTTTGACAAGCATTCACTCCTTGCAGTAGACAACTGACTACCATTCCACCAACATTTACATGTCTTGAAATGTTTCAATTTCCCTATCTTTAATAAAATTGTATATTGTTACATAAATGCATCTACTATCTTTAATTTTTCATCAAGTATGTATGTATAATTTTCAACTATTCATTCCATTCTCCCTTTCACACAATTGAGTCCTACTCCTCATTGTATCATATATTCATATATATCACATATTCTATCCAATGTTTTCTATAAATCCTTTGGGCTTTAGCAAATCCAGTAATATTAGCATATAAGCACATTCACATTCCATCCAAATAACTCCAACGTTACCAGAATTCATTATAATTTATAAGTAAACAAGGAGACATCATTTTCTTATTCTCTGCTTAGTATTGAACCAATTCCTAAGCATTCCATTTATTCTCATACACATTTCACTTATCTCACATACTGCTCTTAGTATATTCAACGTTCAGCCTTCCATTTGTGCAAACCTTTTCATAATCCAAGCCTACTTATATTATCATACATTTTTCTCTAAATTAACAGCTGTCCAACTTATTTGTCATTATCATATATTATTATTGACTGGCAAAAAAATAAAAGCCTGCTTTACAGACTCTTAGTGGACCATTTCCTAAATGTTGTTCATTGTCATATCTTTTCAATCAAAAGTCAACCACATATCTTCTTAGGCACACTTAACAAATTAATCCTCCAGTTTTTACATTCACTTACAGTATGTTAACTTTCCTTTTATAGGAAAAATAGAAATTTTTCACCATCACACATATAATCTTCAAAAACTAATTTTAGAAATCACACAACCAGTACAATAAGTAGATTACACCAGATTTGAATATTAGTCCATTCACATGGTAATTGGACTAATATTGGTAACCCCCTATGTGTGTAAAGGGAGTTACCAATTTCATATAGCTGTGGGCTCAAAAATTCCTGACATTGATCCAGTTATAAAGGTAGACTTCTGAACTCACAGAAAAACCAACTGAATCTAGTAAAATTGAGCTCCAACATTTCTAGTGCTGAATTCTGCTTTGAGAGAAAATTTGCAGCATTATTAAACCATGTTCATATGAGTTTTAGTACTAATTTCTACTAAATTGGTATCCCAATTTCTAGCCTGGTCCCTTAATCACTTAGACCAAACTGGCTCTTCAATTTGATTTAATAATTCAGTGATCAAATTCATTTAATGATTTAATTCAAATTCAAATTCAATTCAATTCGAATTCAATGATTAAATGGTCAAATTCATCCACTGTTCATAGCAATATTTCTTAACATATGTTTGTTTTAACATTAATTTTTGAAATACCATTATCTTACCCCTGCCCCTTTTCTCCATTCTTATTTTTAGTTAAAGATAACAATTTTAAAAAATTGAGCCACATTTCTATGTGGGACTAGTTTGCATCTGACAACCCAAAAATATGTAAACTGAAATGTTTTGATCTTCAAATACATTTTCCCATTGCAACTTATCAGCAAAGACAGGTCAAAATTCTACTTCATGAACTTTAGAATAGTCATTTGCAATAATGTAACCATGTTTACAGAAGGCATCAGCTGATTTCCAAGCTGGCCACTATCTGCAAACACATCACCAGCAAAATACAGAGCTAGACTTTGAGTGCATGACTTCAGTTCCCAAGCTTTGTGACAACTATTTTCCATCCAAAATATATACAGAAAGTCTAATTATTTCTTTTCACAATAAGCCCTTAATTAAAGGAGACCTAGTGCATCCCTTCTTGTAAAGTTTTCCACCTGTTATATTTTCCCTCATTTAGAGATTTGGATCTCCACAGTAATTTTACCCGGCTTAAAGTAAAAAAGGAAAGTGATTAGGTTTTCAGTGTCCCTGGCCTGTCAGTTATCTAGTGTAAGATTTTAGAGCATCTAAACTAAATTGTCCCAATTAAAACTAATAGAGGCCAATTAATGCTGCTGAAGCTTCTAATGAGGATATGCTTCTGAACTAAATGAAAGGAAACAGTAGTTTATGAAAACAAACCTTAGTAAATTCTTAGAATAGTATTCCAAAGAGGTAATTAATATTGCTACATGTTCATTATTTCTTCATATTTGGAAGCAGAGCTACAGGAATTAGCTTCATTTGAACAAAAGAATATTGGAAACCTATGGCATACATATTTGCACAAGGCAGGCAGAACATTTGATAAACAAACAGGCTTCTTAAATAATCCTTAATCTTGTGGTAAATTTCAAAGCAGAGACAGTGTAATACAAATGTTCCTAAATAAATAAATGTTTGCATAAATGATCAAAATGTTCATAAATTCACATCCTGCATCCATATTATCAATGGATTCCGTTGACAGTTGCAAAACAAAATGGCAGCTCAGAGCTGAAACTCCGAGGCTAGGAGGGAGATGTTTTGACATTTTCAAGAGTGTGGGGGTCAATTAACCATCCACAGACCCCCCTCCCAGCAAGCTGAGGTATTTTCGGCTCAATAGAGCTGTGGATGGAGCCCAAGGATAAAACCCGAGCCGAGCCCGAAGATCAGCTGTTTGTCAGTA
This sequence comes from Pituophis catenifer annectens, assembly GCF_029215685.1. Taxonomy (NCBI): domain Eukaryota; kingdom Metazoa; phylum Chordata; class Lepidosauria; order Squamata; family Colubridae; genus Pituophis; species Pituophis catenifer. The sequence continues at coordinate 87,636,105 of NW_027256883.1, forward strand.
AAAAGACTGAGGGCGGTGGGGAGGATGTCAACATGGCTGGCTGCCATGACCGGGTCAACCACTGAGTCTAATATAGCTGGTGAAATGGTTGGCGAGACGGTGGCAACAGCGACTCCAGATAGGGTGTTGATAATGATGCCTGGGCTAATAGGCACTGCTTGTAGCAACATGGCGGCGATGATGTCTATGGCAAGGGGGGTTACAATGGTGAGGGGAATGGCGCTAATGACAGCGACGGCGACGGCAACACCAGGAGGCTGCAAGGAAGCCCTTGTTGTTAATAGAGGAGAGGGCAATGCTGCAAAGGCTATAAATGTTAGGATCCCTTCAACCTCTAGGGATCTGTTGCACTCCTCTTTCTTGAAACTCTGAGGACTTATTAAACTAATTGAACTAAGTAGCCTGAGCAAGGTGATGGATAGGGACTGAGGATTACAAACTGGAGATGATGACTTACTCTCCCCCTCAACTGTCCCTCTCTCCTTTATCAGATCTAGATCTATTACGACCACTCAGCATTAACTTGCAATCTTAGATCGATCTGCAGCTTTATTTACCACCTGTTCCCCCAAGATTACCCTGATTATTTAACCCTAAATACTTTGTCCAGTGGCTCTGCCTTACTTTTTTGATCTAATCCTCGGCCATCGCTGGTATCAGGACTGGAGGAGATACAGACATCGAGAGTCTTGGATTATGGGGAGATAGACCACCTTCTCTTTGTTTGTTTCAAATGGTTTGGTCGCTGTGAGAGGACGACCTTTTGAGACCTCTACCCCCACCTCCTTTGGATGGACTTACTACAACCACAAGACTTCCCATCGTCGTGAGAGGGCGATGATGTTCCGATGTATTGACATTTGTAACTTACTGGTCTCCCTTTTACATCTATTTCCTCCCTTATTTTAAATTACCTGTCTTAACCATCTCTAACACTCTTAGAAGAAAATGATCCTTCATCTCCTTCAACTCGCTCCTATCTTTGATGTATTCAACTGCGGAGCTCCTTGCACTGCGAGATTCCCCCCTCTCGCATGTCTGGCCCTCTCAGTTATCAAGGGCCGCCCTTGAGGACGGGTTTTGGAACCCTGAGAGGTGGTTTGCAAAAAACCGACGGCTTTGGGGGTTTTTAGATAAATCTTTAAGTTCTATTTTAAGGGGTTCTGGGAGGGATTGTGGGAATGGATCTGGGGGATCCATAAATCCACTGAAAGGGGTAATGGGTCTGATAATCATGGTGGGGAGGATGGGGACAGAAATCTGACAAGGATGCAGGGGGATGAAGCAATGGGCATTAGTATAGTAAGTGGGAGGGGCAGATATGACGGCTGCAGGGGGCCATATTATGTTTCGGGAGTGCGCACTCGATGTTTACGAGCGATTGCCCACTCTGACCCCCAAAGCACTGCTCGTTTCCTGGGTTGTTCAGAGTCTCAGACCCTGGGTCTACGGCTGATGTTATGTAATGCCAGGTCAGTGGTAAATAAAGCCCCCCTCATTCATGATCTTATTTCAGAGGGGGGTGCTGACCTGGCAGGGATTACGGAGACCTGGTTAGGCCAGGAGGGAGGAGTTCCCCTTGTGGAAATGTGCCCGCCAGGTTTCCGTGCATTCCATCAGCCAAGGGCTCAGGGAAGGGGTGGGGGAGTGGCAGCAATCTTTAGAGAAAGTCTTTGCCCGAGGGAGGCCACTGTTCCTCAGATAGCCGGATGTGAGTCCCTCCTTGTGAAGTGGGGTCAGGGGATTCAGATGGGCCTACTGATTGCGTACCTGGCTCCCTGCCACATAACAGCGGTCCTGCCTGAGCTGCTCGACATTATAGCCGGGGTGGCGGTGGAAACCCCCAGACTTATTGTTATGGGGGATTTTAACCTGCCATCTGCTGGTGAGATGTCGGAGACGGCTCGGGAGTTCATGGCTTCCATGACGGCCATGGGCCTGACCCAGGTAGTTCAAGGCCCCACCCACTTGGGGAATCACACTCTGGACTTGATTTTTATCTCTGATCAGTGGCTGAATGATCTAAGAATAGGGGATATAGACATCAAGCCCTTGTCATGGTCTGATCATTCTCTCCTTCACATGGACTTTCAAGTCACTTCCACCCACCGCAGGGAGACGGAACCAACCAAATGGTTCCGTCCCAGGCGCCTGATGGACCCCGAAAGGTTCCTGATGGAGCTTGGGCCATTTCCTGAGACTCTGGCTCACGACTCGACTGAGGACCTGGTGGTCGCCTGGGACAGGGCGGCTACTGGGGCCTTGGACCGCGTCGTGCCTTTGCGGCCTCTGACCCGATGCCGATCTCGTCTAGCTCCTTGGTTTTCCGAGGAGCTGAGAGAGATGAAGCGTCGGAAAAGACGCCTGGAGAGTGATTGGAGGACAAGCCGATCTGAATCTGACCGAACACAGGTGAGATCTTATATTAAGATCTACCTAGTGGCGATAAGAGCGGCGAAGTCTAGCTACTTCTCCGCTCTTATTGCATCTGCAGAGAACCGCCCAGCTGCGCTGTTTAGGGTGACCCGCTCCCTACTTCAGGTGGGGGTACGGGAAGATCCCTTAAAGGGTCGAGCTGAGGATTTTGTACAATTCCTGCATGATAAAGTCGCTCAGATTCGGGAAGGCCTGGACTCCGATTGGGTAGATCCAGGGGGGGAGACTTGGGCAGGTCTTGAGAGCGTTATCTGGGAAGAGTTTGACTCTGTGGCTCCTGAGGACGTGGACAGGATTCTGGGCAAGCTTAACGCTGCCACATGTTTATTGGACCCGTGTCCCTCCTGGTTGGTACTGGCCTCCCGGGAGGTTACACGAGGCTGGCTCCAGGGGATTATAAATGCTTCCCTGAGTGAGGGTGTCTTTCCCGCCGCCTTGAAAGAGGCGGTTGTGAAGCCCCTCCTCAAGAAGCCTTCCCTGGACCCGGCTATATTATCAAATTATCGTCCAGTCTCCAATCTTCGCTTTGTTGCGAAGGTTGTTGAGAATGTGGTGGCGCGACAACTACCCCGATACCTGGATGAAGTTGTCTATCTGGATCCATTCCAGTCGGGCTTCAGGTCACGATACAGCACAGAAACGGCATTGGTCGCATTGGTGGATGATCTCTGGAGGGCTCGGGACAGAGGTTGCTCCTCTATCCTGGTCCTATTAGATCTCTCAGCGGCTTTTGATACCATCGACCATGGTATCTTACTGCACCGGCTGGAGGGGTTAGGAATAGGGGGCACTGTTCTTCGGTGGTTCTCCTCCTTCCTCTCTGACCGTTCGCAGCTTGTGTTGGCAGGGGGGCAGAGGTCGACCTCGAGGCACCTTATTTGTGGGGTGCCGCAAGGGTCAGTTCTCTCACCCCTTCTGTTCAACATTTATGTAAAACCGCTAGGTGAGATCATCCGTGGTTTTGGGGTGAGTGTTCATCAGTATGCTGATGACACACAGCTATACATCTCTACCCCAGACCACCCCAATGATGCCCTTGCTGTGATGTCCCGTTGCCTGGAGGCCGTGCAGATCTGGATGGGGAGAAACAAGCTCAGACTCAACCCCTCCAAGACCGAGTGGCTGTGGCTTCCGGCGTCCCGGTATAGTCAGCTGGTACCATCACTGACACTAGGGGATGAGATCTTGCTCCCCACAGAGAGGGCCCACAACTTGGGTGTCCTCCTGGATTCACGGTTATCTTTAGAAGATCATTTGACGGCCGTGGCCAGGGGTGCCTTTTATCAGGTTCGCCTGATCCGCCAGTTGCGTCCCTTTCTGGATCGGGACGCCTTGCGCACGGTCACTCATGCCCTAGTTACCTCCCGTATGGACTACTGTAATGCTCTCTACATGGGGCTCCCCTTGAAAAGCACCCGGAGGCTCCAACTGGTCCAGAACGTAGCCGCGCGGGTGATTATGGGCGCAGCTCATTACGCCCATGTAACACCTCTCCTACGCGAGCTGCACTGGCTCCCGGTGGTCTTCCGGGTGCGATTCAAGGTGTTAGTTATCACCTTTAAAGCGCTCCATGGCTTAGGACCTGGGTACCTACGAGACCGTCTTTTGCCACCAATAGCCTCCCACCGACCAGTTCGTTCTCACAGGGAGGGACTACTCAGGGTACCGTCAGTCAAATTATGTCGACTGGCGACTCCCAGGGGGAGGGCCTTCTCTGTGGGGGCTCCAACCCTTTGGAATGAACTGCCCCCGGAGATACGGAATATCCCTGATCTCCGTGCTTTCCGCCGTGCCCTCAAGACCCTGATGTTCCAACAGGCAGGGCTAAACATACAAACATGCAAATGATTTTTTAAATGTTATCTAATTCTGGGTTTTATTTAATTGACCAAACTAAGTAACAATTTTAATTAGCAATTTTATGATGTTTGTGTGTCTATATTTTTCTTGACTGTACACCGCCTTGAGTCCTACGGGAGAAAGGCGGTATAGAAATATAATAAATAAATAAATAAATAAATAAATAAATAAATAAATAAATAAATAAATATTTTTTGAGGGGGGGGGTCAACACACTGAATTTACTCCCAATTTGGTGGAACGTAGACAAAATTAAATTAGCTGGCAAGGTAGTGTCTAGATCGGAGATCCAGTCTTGAATGGAATATTATGAACATGATTGGGATAAAACTAGAATTGAGTTGCCCTTATGACATACTGGTGAAAATATGCCAAAGCTGATGATCCAAGAAATTATGCATTTGGAAGAAATAGAATTAAAGATGGAACTTTACTTTATTTTGTATTTTATAATTAAAAAGAGGTATTGTACATCTTGATTAACCAAAGCTATTAAGGAGCCTGTCTAGTGACAGTCATAACATATGAAAGACTGTGACTCAGACTGTAAGAAAAATAAAGGATATATTTAATAAACTGATGAAATGAACAAAAAAAGATATGTTATTTATCTGTGAAACTTGGAGAAAGAGGAAGAGTATCATCGATCTGAATAAAGATAGCCTGATTATGTGGACTTGATGAATACATGCTGAGAAGTCAGAGGATAGATTTAAGTATGAATGAAAGCTTTAACACATGTGACAGAAAATATAAATTGCTGTTTTCTAGGTTGTCCTGGAGGTTTATTAAAATAGGTATGTTCACTGCCTTATTTTTAAAAATAATAAAAGAAAAATTAGCACATAGAAGTGATAATATGTTCTAAATATGGGACAGACTATTATTTGGTAGTATCAAAAATGGATCTTGGAAAAATGGATGCAGAAAGAAAAAGTTTAAGTCTGGCATAAAAAGAAAATAATTTCTCAATATAATTTTATTTACTTATTTAGTGTATATCTTCTGTTTCTTAACCGCCCATCTTATTCAGAAAGGGAAAATAAATAGAAAATATATGCAATGGAAAAGGATGTGAAAAGTACTTGAAACAACTTAAAAAACCATAATCTTATATTAAAGAGGGGCACAGAAGTATGTGTATAGGATGCTTGGCGGAATAATTGAGAAAATCTGGGATGAGGAAAATATGAATACACAATCATGGGTCCATTGAGGACAAAGAGTGGAGCAGAATGGTAGAAGTATCATAGTGGTAATGATAATTATGTTATCCATTCAATCATGTCCAATCTTGGTGATTCTATGGGCCAGATCTCTTCAAATCTTCTGATCTTGCACTACTTCTTTGTGTTGTTCTATGCTCTGGCTGGTGTCCACTTTGATGGTGTCCAGCCATCATGTACTTCGGTGGTCTGGTTTCTTTTTACCGCTAACTCTTCCAAACGTAATTGCTTCCTCCAGTGAATTCCCCCGCATGACATGGCCAAAATAAGTGAGATCCAGTTTTGTGACTTTTGCTTTCAGTGGCATGTCTGGTGCTATGAACTTCAATATTTGCTTGTTGATCACCTTTTCTGTCCAAGGAATATGCGGGAGCCTTCTCCAGTGTCACAGCTCAAAGGAAGTCGATTGTCTTCCTATCTTGCATTTTTAAGGTCCAACTTTCACAGCCATAGGTAGCAATGGGGAACACAATAGAACAGACTGACTTACATTTGGTTGCCAGGCTAACATCCTTGCTTTTCCATATTCAGCTCATGTTCAGCATTGTTATGCAACCCACTGCAATCTGACATTTTATTTCTGGGCTGCGTTCACTGCTTTGAGCAATCTGTGATCCTTAGAAAGTGAATTTAGCACAGAGATATTGTGATGCAACAAAAAAAAAGCACAATTTATATAATATATATATAATTTTATCTTTTTTTATTAACTTATTTTTGTTAACTTATTTTTGTTAACATCTTAGTCTTTTGCTTATTAATCTTAAAGCATGCTAATACCCAAAATTATTTTGATTTACTCATGAAAGGTTTGGTCCAGGGGTAGGTTCTACTTACCTTTACTACTGGTTCGCAACGGGATCGCGCACGCGTGTATACTTCGCTTGTGCATGCACCTTGCTTCTGCGCATGCACAGATCACCGATGATGACATCCGGGCGGTGGGCAGGGCCTCCCACCAGTTTTACTACCGGTTCTTGTGAACCGGTCTGAACTGGGGGCAACCCACCACTGGTTTGGTCCCCTTGAAAGTGTCTGCCAAAATCAAATCCAAGTCTTCTGCAAAAGCTCTTAATTGTACAACTCTTTCTTATTGTTTACACACTTAATCCTGCCACTTTGTTTTATATCTCTATTTAATATTTCAAAAACTAAAATAAACAAGAAAAGAGACCATGGGCATTGTCCTTGCTGTATTCTCATATTGTTTAATTAAATCTCCATTAACAATTATTGGGCTTTATATGAAATTGATTTCACCCATTTTATAAAATTCTCCCCAAAATTCCTATCTTCCAAAACTTTAAATTAAAAAATCAGTATAGATTGACAAAAACCTTCACTGCATCTAAAAACCTCAATGCAGCTTGTTTTTCATTATGTTGTTCCAAATATTGCAAAATATCCATCACAGTTCTAAGTTATCTTTCAACTATCTTTCTTTTTACCTCATAGATACATTGACAAGAGATAATTTTGATTCAAAAAGGATTCCCACTTAGCAGGAGTTTTGTAGCTTTTGTTAATGTTTATGGACCTAATCTAGATTCTTATTGTGTTTTATTAATGTTTTCAGCACTTGAATGAGTGTATTGATGAAAAATGGTGATTGGAATTCAGTGACCCAAGCTTAATAGATATAGCAGATCTGGCATGAAAAAAAAATCTTTTTTAATATCATCAAATTCAAGGTTATAATATAAATTTCCTATGTATCAGACAATACTGTAATTATATTGAAATGATATAATTTCTGAAACTGATTAAGGTATTGAGAAATTGGTATTCAATATTTCCCTATTGAATTGTAAAGTATTTGTTATATAAATGTGGGCAGAGATCTTACAATGTTTTGATTTCAACTCAGAACCATTAAGTGCCTAATTTTTTGAATGGGAAGCATATAAAACATATTTGAAGTTGAATTATTGCTTATGCATCATATAAAAATAAGATTAATAATAAAAGGGAAATAATTTAAGATGAACTGAAATATTTATGGGCACAGATGATTAGATGCCCATCTACTAATTTGTATGGAGAAATATAGAAAAACAAATATGAATTAAAGACATTATTACAGCAGAGAGAATTCACAGCAGAGAGAACAAGTTTATGATTGAGATACTTGGAGGATGGTTAAACACCAGGCAAGATTTTGGCTAATTGCTATTATTATTATTATTATTATTATTATTATTATTATTATTATTATTATTATTATTAACACACCTGACATAACAATAATTGAAAAGAAAAAAGTATGGTTCATTGACATTGCAATACCTGGTGATGCACGGATTGAAGATAAGCAGCAAGAAAAAATCACAAAGTACCGGGACTTGCAAATTGAAGTTGAGCAACAGTGGAAAAAGAAATTGTGTGTTGTCACGATTGTAATTGGAACCCTTGGAGCAATACCCAAAGGGCTACCCCGCTATTTAGAAATTCTAAATTTGCCGAACTTGAACATTTTGACTCTACAAAGAACCACCTTACTCGGAACAGCTTACATCCTCCGACGATACCTTAACAGTTCCTAGGTCCTTGGTTAGGACTTCAGCTGCTGAGCTGTTAACCAGCCTCAAAGGCTGTGAATCTCACTAAAGATTAACTAATAATAATAATAATAATAATAATAATAATAATAATAATAATAATAACAACAACAACAACAACAACAACAACAATTTACATAGCTTACTGTTACTATTATTACATAATAGTAACAGCTTACATCCTCTGACGATACCTTAACAGTTCCTAGGTCCTTGGTTAGGACTCGAGCTGCTGAGCTATTAACCAGCCTCAAAGGCTGTGAATCTCACTAAAGATTAAATAATAATAATAATAATGCAATGATTCCAATATTAGAGGTGAAAGTGACAAAACATGTAAAACTTCCATGGATATAAATTGTAATTTTAAAAAAAATCTACTTAGAATTATATAGTAAACTAGAGAATGTACTGAATGAAGATATAGAGGCTTTTTAAAATAATTAACTTACTATATTCAGATGATAATCAAAAACAACTTTTATTTGTTCCACTATCTGAGGTATAGATTAAATAAATTATTTTTAAAATGACAAGTGGTAAAACATTAGGACTAGTTGGATTTACATTTGAGTGGTATAAAACATTTATATATCTTTTGATGTCAAAACTTTGTCAATTGTATGATGAGATATTTGATCAGGGAATTTTATTACCAGTATTTCATCAGCCTTACTTTATAGTTATACCAAAATCAAGTAAAGACAACATCCAGAGTGCTAATTATCATCTAATCTCAGTGATTAATGTTCACACAAAGATTTTAACAGCAGTGTTAGCAAATAGATTACAGCAAGTGATATTGTTTGTTATTAAAAAAACAATCAAGCAGTTTATAAAAACTAGGCAAGGAGCAGGTTAAGGTGTATATTTTATAGACTTGAATAAAAATAAAGTTCAATTTATAATTTTAGCATTGTGATCCTGAAAAAATATTTGACAAAATATGTAAACAGTTCATGTTTGCTGTACTAATTAGGTTCAGATTTCCTTTGAAATTCACAAAATGGATGAAGATATTATATGAGTCACCTACATCTAAAGTAAAAGTTAATGACATGTTTTCTCTTATTTTTTTCACCATTTAAAGAAATGTGGACATCCACTTTCATCCTTGATTTTTAATCTGTGTGGAACTCTTGGTTTATGCTATTAGACAACATACATGGAAATCTAGGGAGTAATATATAATTCAGTTGAACATAAATAGGTTTTATTTGCAGAAAACCTAATTTTGTCTATTTCTAATCCTCACATTACTCTAGTGTTGGTGCAAATGATAGTTGCCTTTAGTAAAACAGTAAAAGCATGATACTCTATTAACTGGTCTAAATAGTTGATGTCAATAGGTAAAAATTTGGTTACTCAACCATTTAAAGAGTACCAATTATTTATTTGCATTGAATCCATTAAATAGTTAGGTATCTATATACCATAATATATAACTCAGTTACTAACAGGCAATATGAATAAAATATATAGAGAGATTTCTTCAAATATCAGTAGTGGAGTCATTAAGCCTCACCCTTTGAGGAAAGTGAATGCTCTCAAAGTTAATATTATTCCCAGATTAATTCATATTCTGAGAGGAATTCTAGTTTATATAACTGGAAAATATTTTCAGAAGATAAATTCTTTGTTTAGAAAAAAAGTATGGAGTTCTTTGATTCCAAGAATATCTTTAGAGAAAACGCAATTACCAATTAATGAGGAATGATTCAGCTTTCTGAATCTGGAGCTGTATCATGGTCCATCATAGAAAAAAGCTAATTAAATGCAGTACAAATATGTGTTTCTAAACATTGCATTCTTTAAACAACTGAATCTTAAACATACAGATTTAGAGAGTAGAAACATTTATTCAATTTAACCTTTGACACATACATCTTTTGAAATAAATAAATAAATAAAGTTTATTGTAGATAAAGTATATTGAAGAACATAAAATGATTTTGTTAGAGCCCAGTTCTTCTAGAATTCTTTATCAATGAGATTCTTTGCAAATATTTTAAATATAATTTACCCTGTTTTCCCTAAAATAAGACATCCCCTGATAATAAGCCCAATTGGGCTTTTGAGCGCATGGCAATAAGGCCAAACACTTATTTCAGGGTTCAAAAAAATATTAGACAGGGTCTTATTTTCGGGGAAACACGGTAGTAATGTACTGACATTTTTAAATTTTAAACTTTATTTTCTTGCAATAATGTGGTTCACTATAGCAAGAATTCTAATACCAATACAAGCTATTAGGGACATTGTAAAAGTATATATACTCATGCACGCTTCAAGTTGATTACATCTCCACCAGAGGAAAATTGACAGCCAAACTTTTGTAAAGTATCAATTGAGGAGTCCAATAAGGAGAAGAAAAAAATTGACTGGATAATTTCAAGATCACAGAAAATATATTTAGCATTTCTTAACACTTAAAATCATTATTATTATTTTTTAAACAGAAACTTTAATAGGAGAACAATTCTCACTTCAAATGAACTGTAGATTGAAATGAAGAACAGAAAGAAAAATATATTCTTGTTAAATAAAATTGGATTATCTCCTGGTATAAGGTAAATTAATTTCCTGAATATAAGTATGGACAGTACTCCAAGTCAGTGAATGAGGTGGGGAGGGGGTTTGTAAATTTTATTTTTTCAAGAAAAATTTTGAGCATTTCAGTTGTATCAAAAACTCCGTTATGATTTCAAAACATTATTATACAATGTACATATAAAAAGAACCGATTTGCAGAACGGTTATGTTAAATTTCACATTTGTCATAAACATTAATTACAGCCATTTCGCTATCGCCATTGCTATCAAAATTAAATAATAATTATCAATAATTATTATTGATATGTCCAACTATAAAATTTGAAGGTTTCTTAACAAGTATAGCATTTTCTGACCACTTCCATTTCCATTAAAATTGGAGATGTCTTGGCGACATTTCGACGAAGTCTCATTCGTGATCTTCAGGCTGGTGTTTTCGGCTTTGTGCTTCTAGGAGCAATGTGTGATCGCAGCTGTTTCTTTCTTTTAACTGCCAGTAGGGGTGTGAATTGATTGGGTGGGAGCTTGGCTGTGTTCTGATTGGGTGGAGGTGTGTTCTGATTGGTTGGGGGTTTGGCTGTGCTCTGATTGGATGGGGGGTTGGCTGTGCTCTGATTGGATGGGAGTGTGTTCTGTTTAGGTGGGGGCTTGGTTGTGCTCGGGTTTGTCTGAGTTGCAGGGGGATTTGAACTGGTGAGCTGCGTTGCTGTTGTCTGGCTTCGCGTTCATGGTCGTGCTACATCTTCGTGGTGGGTGTCAGTTTGCTTCATGTATGGATTGGAGGGGTTTAAAGTGGCTAATTATGCAGCTGTGGTCTGGCTTCTGGTTTGTAGTCATGCCTCATCAGTGTGGGTTTGCTTTTTGCGTGGATGTGTGGTGGTGACATCCTGTGTGGTTTTTGTGAATGTGGGTCTGGTGTCATTCTTTGTGTTAGGGACTTGTTTGTCAATGAGGGCGGGTTTCCAAATGGCTGGTAGGTGGGAGGTATCATCTCTTTTATTCATGCTGTGTGGGCGTTTTTCTATCTCGATGGCTTCTCTGATTATTCTGTTGTTAAAGTGTTCAGTTTTGGCGATAGTTCTGGTCTTTTTAAAGTCAATATCATGTCCTGTGGCTTTAAGGTGTTGGACCAGGGAAGAAGTTGGTTCCTCTTTTCTGACTGAGTTCTTGTGTTCTTCAATGCATGCACTTATTCTTCTGTTGGTTTGTCCGATGTATGTGGTGGGGCAGGCGGTGCATGGGATTTCATATACCCCTTGATTTTCTAACTCAATTTTGTCACACACACACACACACACACACACACACACACACACACACACAATTTCAGACTGGAAAAAAAATCTTCTCCTGTTAGATATACTTTTCAGTCCTTTGGCATTCCACTAATTGTAATGGCATTCCTAGTGGAGATATGCCTAATCACTATTCACTTCAGAGCAGGAGTGTCTGCAGGGTATGTCCAAAAATATCATTATTTTGTGGTTCGCCAGCAGCCCACGGAGCTAGCAGCAGACAGTGAGGAGGCTGGGGAGGACCATGGGCCAGTCCTGGAGTCTGGGGAAGGCCTGGAAGAAGGCTCTGTGTCGGAGGCAGAGATGGGGCCAGGGCCATCTGAGAGTGATGCACAGTCTCCGGAGCCTCCAGAGAGGCAGAGAAACAGGAGGAGCCTGTTCCTAGTGCACACATGTGCAGAGCTGCCAGAAGGCAAGAGCAGCTAAAGCAAAGAGGATGTCTCGGGAGTAAGGCCAGGAGATGATTGGCCCCTCCCATAAGGCTTAAAAGAGCAGCAAAGGCTCTTGGGCTCTTTGTAGGAAAGCAACGTTTCTAAATCTGTTTCCAGTCGGCATCTCTTGTTTCTGAACTTTGTGGGGCTTTGCCAAGAAAGGCCTTTGGCAGGTTGCCAAGAAGATAAAGGTTTTTTGAGGAGCCAAAGGACTTTTTCTGAAGGATTTGTTTTGGAATTCATTTGGACTAAACTGGGAATAAAGTAATTCTCAACTGTTATAATAAAACAGTTTTGTTTGGGACCAATTGTGTCTTGTAATAACTAAATGAGCCTGGGTCACAACACAATAGTACAATTGCAACTCTATCAATTTTTAATATGTCACACATATAATATATATAAAAGACAAGTTGAGTTTCAACTGTGGTATTGTGGCTCTTAACTTAACTTTTTTGACCATATCTTGTGGACACCCATGTTTCAGGGTTAATTTTCTTTTTAAAATCTTCTGCTTTATGATTTTACAAATTTAAAGGATAAATGGAAATCCTCCTCCTACAGATGCATTTTAGAGTGAAGATTGCTGCACTGTTTCAGCAACAATCTGAATTTCAGGATCTACTTTTAGATAATAAACAGTAGTTTCAGATTCATAATATTTGTTCATACCATTACTCAAAGAGAACCACACAGTATAACTGCAAGGAAGAGGAAGAATACCTTTATCCCTAGTTGTTTTGTAGCAGCATGGTCAAATACTTGGTACTTTTTAGAAACTCCTAGGAGTAAAATCAAGAAAAATAACTACTTTTTTTCTGGGATCCTCCAAGGTAGTTACTTATCTAAGATTATCTGTCTGTCTGTCTCTCTGTCAGTCAGTCGGTCTGTCTGTCTATCTCTCTATCATTCTATCTATCTATCCATCTATCTGCCTATCTATCTATCTATCTATCTATCTATCTATCTATCTATCTATCTATCTATCTTCTATCTATCATCTATCTATCTATCATTCTATCTACCTACCTATCTATCTATCTATCTATCTATCTATCTATCATTCTATCATCTATCTATCTATCTATCTATCTATCTATCTATCTATCTATCATTCTGTCTGTCTGTCTGTCTGTCTGTCTGTCTCTATCTATCTATCTATCTATCTATCTATCTATCTATCTATCTATCTATCTATCTATCTATCTGAAACAAGTACAACCAGATTCAGTCTATATGATTTAAAACTGGATTGAACTAAATAAGTAGCATCCAGGGAAAAAAAATAATTCATTTTTCTTTGTTGGATTCCAGCATTAGTCTTCTAAAGTCTTTTGAATCTTTCTGCATTGTATGAAATTTTATTACAAGCATTTCAATGTCTAATGTATATTTTATAAACCTTCAACTTACTGATTACATCATGAGAAGCAGCTCAAAATTAGCAACTTGACTTCTAGCCAAGAAGGCAACATGCTGTGTCACAGCTTGTTTTTCCCTCTCTCTATAAGGGGGTGAAAACTATCTAGGCTGCTTGTTTAAAAGGATTGGTAAGCAGAAATGTTAATTAAATTGTTTAATTTAAGTTTGCTATTTTGGAGAGACACTGTGCCTCACAAGAATAGGAAACAAAGCATTTCCATTGTATTTCATCCACTCAGCATCTACTTTTACAAATACAGAAAAAATTCTTACCAGTTGCTGATCCAGCTGTGCCAGTATCTGAGTGTTTGGTTTCTGAGGCTGTAATTGCCTTGGCTGATAGTTTCATCATTTATAACTTGGGAAAGGTCCAGAGAGAAATTTTAACTCCAAATTATAATCTGGAACTGAGCCAGGAGAAATTTTAATATATAAGTATTTATTTGCAAAGATAAGTGTACTTCCAGATTGATTGCTTGTGAAAGGAAGGGATATTATTTAATATTTGCTGATAGGTTTGTTTATTTGTTTTCCCTAGGCTTTCCTTTATATTGGAATGCAGCTTCTGAAATATATATGTTAACATATACAAATATGCATGCACAAGTATGTCACATGCATATATTTTGCTGGTATCTCCAGGACTGGTTCTGTTGAAATTGGCAGTTCTGTGTTAACAAGTTTAGGAAACTGAGTAATGCATAGGATTTGAAAGGGGGGTGGGCGGTAGGATGTTTCAGAATTATTTTTCTACTCTTCCTTTGGCTGGTCATCTTAAATTTAAGGCTATGTTCATTTCAGTTAAACATAGTAATTGTATTTTTTTCATGAATCTATAGGTGTATAAAAACAAACAGATTTACACAAAAGTATTGTATCCACCCATTCAGAGTGCCTTCCAATCTTCCATATCATTTTCTATAACATTTGATTTTGGGGGGTGTTTGTTTGTTTGTATGTTTGTTTGTTTTTCCCTTCCTTGATTCCTACTTTCCTTCCTCAAATGCAGGCAGCATTGTATGAGTAATGAAAATACTTGGATTTGATGTTGTATTGAAGAATGCTCCTTCCAATACAATATTTGCAAGTGATTTGTATTCTTGAACATCTTGTAGTTTATTCAAATCTCTTCTGTATAAATGGTGTGTCTCTCCTTCGTATACAATGGCCAAAAGGAGCTGTCTGTCAGAGTTCCAACCAATGCCCTAATAAAATCAGGAGCCTCAAGCCATTTTGCAAGAAAAATGCAGTTGTTTATTAGGAGCGCCATGTTGGCATGACCTAAGTGAAGTCAGCTGTGACTTCACAGTTTGCACCTTGCCTCTGACCCTGTTGCCTCTCCCCCCCCCAAGATGTGTCACTAGTAACATTCCCCAATGAAGCAATTTTGTGGGTCGTAGAAATCACTCCCTCTGGCTGTTGTGGGTCTCCGTGGAGATGGCCTCGACTTCGGCCGGCTAGGATGTGTTTTGTTTTAACTGAGGTGTGAATTCCTCGGTGCAGCTGCAAGGCGCAATTTCCCATCCCCCTGTCTATGGCAACTCAGGAGCAGGTCAGGAAAGTTTCACAAGTTGACACTGTCTTCATTTTTATGTTGCAGTAGTTTCAACCAAAGAGGCTATAGTGAATGAGCAAACTTTCTTCCCCCATACTCAAACAATCAGGATCTATGCCTAAAATCACAGGAGTCTAGGAAGGAGATTACCCAGAGCCCCTCCCTTTGTCTACAGATAAAACAAGAAGTTCTCAGCTTTCTAACACATGGTGAAGTGTTATGCAACATGTAATAATCTTCAGAATTCCTAAATTAGATTCCTAAATACTAATGTAGATAATACTAAATTATTTGAAGTACATATATTTTAAATGGGGGAAACTAATCATATGGGTTTTTTTTAATGATTTAATTTTCCTGGCAAATTGCAGAAATGTACCTTGTCTCATGTATAGAATTAATCCAAGTTACTTCAGTAGTTTTAAATTGAAGGGTTTCCCATTGCAGATGCTATCGTACTTATGGATCCTATTATTTTAAAAGAAGATTTGAGTGGTGAGTAGGGAGGCAATCAGAAATTTCTCATAGCTATTGAAACTTTTTTTTCTGAAGCTACTGTACAGCTCACAGAGGTTAAGTATAATTCAGCCAAAGCCTCTTCGTTCCATCTTCAGAAATGCTATTCACAGAATGAATACAGCAAAATGGATATCTTTATATCATTTTAATGGAATAGGATTTAACAAGTTGCTCTGCATGAAATAGAATAAGATATAGAATTATTTTGACTGCCAGCCTAAGAGCCTTTGAACTGCATTTAGATATCATGGGATGTATTTGAACTTGTCTTCATCCAAGTTTAAAAATGACTGTGATCCTGGTTAAAGGGTATACAATTAATACCATTTGCTAATATTAAACAGAGAATACAGTCACATCAGCATTACAACAAGCAACTACTCACAACCTTTTTACAGTAGATGAGATTACATCTAAGCCTTGTCCAGATTGTTGTGACAGGACTAGAGAGAGAAATTTCATGTTTCTCTAAATTCCAAAATCACTTACCATATCTTGGGACTTCAGTAGTTGCAGGAGGCTGAATGTTTTAGCTATTTGAGGCTACAATGCTTTCCATTCCTAGCTTTATCATATGGGAAATATATAAATAAGAGAAGATGTGAAAGGGAAAAAAAGCAAGAATAAAATCATTTAATTTGGAAACCATGAGTGAATGGAAGAGATATTTGAATGTTCTACTTCAACATTAGCAAAAGCAATATCACTATTATAAAAGGAAGGCTGTTTTTAAAATTAAGGGACAAGAAACTAGTACAGTATATAAAAATGTTAGTGATTGATAACAGAAAAAAGTATCCCATCCCAAATCTATTTAAGATTTATAAGCCTGTCATACTGAGGAAAGCTTTTAGAGCGCTCCAGAGAATGGATGTTCATTTCTAATGGTTTATTTGCCACTTGGTTTCATCTTAAGGTGGGATTTTAAGACAAATTTAGGTATCTCTGTTTAGATCAAACATCTTTGTCTTTTATTAATACACTGTGAGCAGCATTTTCTAATCTACCAGTGCTGTAACTGTGACAATTAAAATTATTTGACCCTTCCATGCCTGATCGCTCAGCATCTTGCTTAATCAGGTAATACATTAAATAGTCAATTAACATAAATGCAACAATATTTGACTTCACAGCAGATTTACAGAGCCAGCCAAGTTTGATGTGACTTGACGTGATTAAAGCAAACCCAGATAGTATATCTGGAGGGATACAAGGAGTAGGCCATAACGTATATTTAATATCCTATTAATGTTAATTAGGCTTGCTTCACTTGTCTCATTTCCTATTGCATCCTTGTCCTGTAACTTGTCTTGTCCTTGATGAATGTTGGTGCTCACAAATTAAAATCTCCCTATAGCTAGCACTTCTACTTTGATAAGGGAAAGAAAAAACCCTCTATTTATAATCCCTTCTGAATCTGTTTTGCAGTCTATAGTCTAGACAATAAGTATTTGGCTATTATTTGCAAAGGATCAATTTAGACATTTGTGCAGATTACCAATGATTAAAAAGAAAAAAAGAAAAAGAAAAGAAAAGCAGGCTTCATCCTTCCTTCCAGTTAAATGACCTTTCTGCCAATTATGTCAGGCTCAAGACTTGCTTCCAGAAAGCAAATAGTTTAGGAAAGGTTTTAAACATTTTCAGAATAAACAATAGGACCCGACTTTAACGGGGAGGAAAAATGACCACACTCTGATGGGAGATTAGTGATTGCTATACAGGTACTCCTCAATTAAAGACCAGAATTGGGACCAGAATTTCAATTGATGAGTAAGGCAGTTGTTAAATGAATTATGCCTGATTTTATGACCTTTTTTTTGCTACAATCGTTAAGCAAATTACTGTGGTTGTTAAGTGAATTATGCTGCTGTTAAGCAAATCCAGCATCCCCCATTGACTTGTCAGAAAGGCTCTAGTGAGGTTTCAAATGCTGATTACATAAACCCAGGATCCTGCAACCATTATAAGTACATGCTGATTGCCAAGCGCCTGAATCTTGATCACATGACTATGGGGATGCTAGAATGGCCATAAGTGCAAAGACTAATAAGTCACTTTTTTTGGGGGGGGGGTGTTGTAACTTTGAACAGTCATTAAATGAATGGTTGTAAATCGAGGACCAATTGTACCAAATTTGGAGGTTTCGTGGCTTCTCCAGAAAGCCTCTAATGCGAAAATACTACAACTAAGAAGTAAGGCTTGCACAGAATTTATCATATCTTTCTTCCTATGCAAAATCCAGTTAGGCACATCTGTGCAGAGAAATTAATGGACGGACATGTAATTGCCATTTGGTCAGATAATCAGAGCCAAGACATCCTGAAATTATTTTCCTTTCCTCCCCACCCACCCACCCCTTTTTTTTTTTTTTTGCAAATCAGTTCAAATCAGTGTAATCATGCTAACATGTATTTTACTTTAGGCCACATACTTACTAAGAAGGAAAACATTTGGAAGAAAAGGGGGGGGTTGTCAACCATACAAAACATTTTCAGTTTTGCCCTAGGTTTATAGCAAGCAGAACAAAAGAAACACAGTTGCAAGAAGAATGAATAGGTTCAAATTATTTGGAGGCAGGAGCAAAAGATTTTGTGAAATACAAAGCTTTGCCAACACAGATGGTCTGGCTTGATCATGGCAGAGACTGGATCTTTGGACAGCCTCTGCAGTAAGGGAGCTTTCCAGTATGTGCAAAGGATTGCATATAACTTTGTCTCTTGAAAGATTTGAAATAACATATACAGCTTCTTACACAACCTTGAAAACAGAGGTGCCTTTTAAAACTATTCATTTCTACTGTTGTTGCTTAACCCATTTTGTAATTCTTGCATAGAGACAATTACTCTACTCAGCGACTGTTTATATGTCTTTGGGAGTTGTTGGAGGGGAAAGAAAATTAAGAAAGGAACATAAGAATTGGTCAGATACCGAAACTTGTTTAAGAATAGGGCAAATCAGTGGTGAAATCCAAATTTTGTTACTATCGGTTCTGTGGGTGTGGCTTGGTGGGTGTGGCAGGGGAAGGATATTACAAAATCTCCATTCCCTCCCCACTCCAGAGGGAAGGATATTGCAAAATCTCCATTCCCACCGCACTCTGGAGCCAGCGGTGGTATTTGCCGGTTCTCCGAACTACTCAAAATTTCTGCTCCAGAACCTGTCAGAACTTGCTGGATTTCATCCCTGGGGCAAATGTATAAAATACTTTATAAATTCAGAAACTTTTTGGTTATTTTTGTGTATTTCATACTTTAAGAATATTTTTTTACAATCCATTAATATTATGCAATCTGGATTAGTTCACAAGCTACTTCTAGTCTAAAACACTTGGCTGGAAATGGTGTTCCTTCACTGATCAAATAGTATCCAAAGTCAGCCAAAATTTTGGAATATGAAATGGTCACAAATTTTACATCACATTCCTGCCAGTAAGTATACAGTAATAAGCCTAAATGAAGGGATCCTTTTTCCTGCTTTGAATTTCAATTTGATGTAGAGAAGAATTTGGGATCAATATAATTTGCTGTTTCTTTCAAATATGTGTTCTCAGTTCCAAAGTTTGCATGAGAGAGAGAGAGAGAGAGAGAGAGAGAGAGAGAGAGAGAGAGAGAGAATACAGTGTCATAGGAAAGCAGCAAATTCTTACCCAAAAGTGGACTTAACTAAATTGTTCAGCTCTTCTTTTCTTACATTAATGAGAGAGCACCCTCTGGTGGCAGCCTATTTGCTTAATTTGACCTGGGTTATACATAATTCATGACAATAAAGAAGTGCCCCAAATGGTTGCCTTAGATGAATGGGTTAACTGTAGCAACAGGGAGAATGGGGAGTCTTATTTCTGATCATTGTTTAATTTTCTTTCATGTTCCTGAAAACTTGTGAAGGAAAAATTTAAAAGTGATTTAATCTGTGGTTATAATTTAAAAACATGAAGAAACAACGTGCATTATTAAAGCCGGTGTCTTACTGAGATGGTGAACCTATGCTGGAATTGTGTCACTTCAGAAGGCAGGAAAATGGATTTTTAAAAAATGAAATGCTTCTCCAAAGGTAGACAAAATCAGTATAAAAAATAGCATTTCAAGGTGCAACTCTTTGTCCTGTCATTTCATTTCTATGCGTGAAAGGTTGTTCTTTTTTTTTTTTATGCTTTTGTCTTCTGAAGCACTCAGTTATACGTTTAGAAATGGTACAATCTAGTCTTAGGAATGCAAAAACTGCAAGCTGTAGCCTCTGTGTAGCCTGCTAGAATGCCCTTTGCAACCTTAAAAATCATATCTCTGTTGTTTTATTTTTCAGAGGTTTAAGACATGAACACCTAACACCTACCAGAATCACAGCTATTTTTAAGTCCTGAGGTAAATAATTTTGATATGTGGTACTTAGTGCTCTAGCAACCTGTTCTGCTGCACTCCTGGTGAGAACAGAAGATGAGCATTACTGGACTATATCTACTCTTGCAGTGTAATGCCCTTCAAACAAAGGAACCTAAATTCTTTGAAGACTGGAGAAAGTGGATCTAAGGCAGCACTTGCTTTATTCAACCTAAAGTAAGATGTCTAGACATTGTAAAATCCATTGGCGGGCAAGACCAAAGTGAAAAATGGGTGGACCAGAAACCATATTTCTTCCAAATCATTCAGTACATCTATACATGTATGACTACACATTCAATTCACAATATCGTGCATCCATACAACCACGCAGATACAGCTGTTTCATCTTTATCCCCCTCTCTTTCTTTCACTTTATCTCTCTCCTCTCTCTCTCTCTCTTGCTCACTTTTTCGCCTTCCTTTCTTTCTCTCATCTATCATTCCTAGCAACCTTCTGCAAAATATAAAGTGTTCACCTTCTACTACAATAAATCCACTAAAGAAAAAAAACATATCCATACTGATGAAATCTTTTTCTCAAGCGAATGGCCACCCTTGGAGTGTCATTACCCAGAAAGGGTGATGTTAGATAGATGCAAATGCTATCTCGGTTGCATTGGTCACATGCTCAAAATTGCCTTCCTACATAATGTACATAAAAAAACAATAAAACAAATCCCTGTCTACTGGCTTGAAATATAAATGTGTAAGGAGAGTGGAAAGGAAGGCAAATTATTATTTTTCATATTAGCATAATAGACTGATTAACTGAGACTAAAGGTTCAGTATTTGATAAATTAGGATTCTAAATATTAGTATACTAATATACTATTAGTATTAGTATTCTAAGAGCACCCATTAGAATCACATTGCTTTTTTTATCTGCTGTAGTTTTCTAATTTCATAGTGCATAGTAGAAATATGAACTGTGCTGATGGATCTTAAATGCACCATGATACCCAAGAAGGAATTCCAAAGAAATTTATTTTTTGCCCTTTTTTTTCTCTCTCTCCATAGACTGTATAGTGAAATCAACTCTGGTAAACAATAGGTGACAGATGTTACAACTTCACATCCTAGGTGGAATAGCTGAACTGTTTTCTTTACTAGTTGTGCGTGTCTGTATACCACTTTGTAGTTTAAAGTGACTGAAGTTAATTAAAGATAGCTTAAAACAATTATTTCAAAACTGTCAGAACATAAAAGTGAGGATGGATGGATGGATGGAAGGAAGGAAGGAAGGAAGGAAGGAAGGAAGGAAGGAAGGAAGGAAGGAAGATAATGTATAGATTTCAAATATCTTCTAATATATATCAAAGAAAGATATAAGGAGTGTTTACTATATTATAGATATATCCCAGTGTTCTTTTTGTTTAGTCAATTTTTTTATTTGTCCTCTAAAATTCTCATTAAACTATTGTGAATTCAGCTCAATAAATCTGCAGAATTGTCCATGTCAGATGTAAATGCCTTATTCTCTAATGTGTAAATAATGTATATATGGAACATCAGGGGTTAACTTATTCTTTGGACTTTAATGTATTCATAATTTACCACTCCCATTCCTGGCTCCACCCCTTGTATATAAAAGGAGCCATCCTCCCCATTTTCCTTGCTTCTATCTTGAATATTCAGCGAATATAGAATGCCTATTATGATTAAAGAGAGATATATTTAAATCTCCAACTTCTATTATCTTTATTGAGTCTGATCCTGAAAATATTGCAACAAGCTGGTAGCAGAGGATGGTTAATTGACTCAATAAGTAATTAAAAATGTCCAAGAAAGATAGGCCCAACACCAGGGCCTACAGCAAAGAAATAGAAACTGATCAAGAGATGATCAACGAATCCACTAATGCGATTTCGAGAGAATCCGAAGAATACACCACTGAAGAAGAAGAACTGATGAGTGAAAACAACGACCAGGAAGAAATTGAGATAGAAAATAACGAACTCAGATCAGAGATATTAAAGATACTAAAAAGCCAAAAGAATGATGAAAGCCTCATCGCGGACCTCCAGGAGATGCTGAGGAACAGCGGAGCAGCGAGAGAGAAAAACATCATTAAAAAAAAACCCAAAGATCAAAAAACTGTGAGTGAAATGACTACTGAGAAAATAGTTGTAAAAAAGAAAAGATGTGACCTCGCGCGAAATTTTGAACGGCAGCCATCTTGGTTTCAACGAACTTCAAAAGAGAGTGAAGCAGAGCCAATCAAAACGCTCAGTTCAAAATTTCTGGCGCGAAAAACGCTATCAGACGAAGAAAGTGAAAAAGAAGTCTCAAACTCTTCAGATGAACCAAAATCAGAAAGTGAAGACGATTTAACAAAGTCTCAAGTAAAGTCAGCAATGAAAACGCTTTTTGCTGCTTTTGGGCCAAGATTGAAAATCTCAAAGACATCAACGAAGAAGCAAGAAATCAAACCGACAACTCAAGACCTGCACGCTCCCATCCTGACTTCGAAAACGACGACACCCGAGCCCAGAGAGCCATGCCGATTCCGTCCTACACCGCAGACAGAATCGAGTGCCAGCGCACACAAGAGAAAGAGAAGAACCGTCGCCATCAACAAAGCCCCAAAAACCGAGCCAGAGACCGACTCATCTGAAGAGGAGCGGATCGAGAGAGCTGAAATGGAGAGAACCTTCCACAACGACGCCAAAGAAGAAATGAGCAACGCGCATGTGCGAAACTACGTAGACGGCCCCGAAAGACTTGAACTGGCCAGAGAACCGCGCAGACTCGTTACAAGCATCCCAATGCCGTTCTGTAATTTCCTGCACTTGAGAGACCACGGACTGCCTCAGGTTGTAAGTAATGGACAAAATAATGTGGGGAACTTACCCAGTGACTTCCCAAAACTTAGAGTTGATGGCATTAATTTACAAGAGTGGTACCAACAGCTTCAGGTTATTTTTATGAAAGAAAATTTACTATTCTTTATAACTAGTCCTCCAAGAAGACCTTGGACTTTAAAAATAGACTGTTTACATCATAGAGCATTTTTCATAATAATTTCTAGCGTGTCTCCTGCAATGTATCATAGCATCAAACCAAACCTAACTGTATCAGAAATAATTCAATGCATGTTTAATCTATTTCACAGCGATAGCGTAGCCACAACCACAAGAATGTCTAAGGATTTCTTTTCTTCTAGAGTGAAACCAGGGGTTTCTATAAGTGAACATTTGATAAATCTAAACAAAATAAGAGCTGAGCTGCAATTGAGGGGGGAAGTGATTTCAGATCAAACTATGAAAAGTGTTATTATCAATTCACTTGATCCATCATGGGATAGCTTTATGTCACACTTAGATACCATTAATTTGGGATATTTATCAATAGAAAGTCTATCTAACAAATTGATAGCAGAAGACAATTCAAGAAAAAATCGTTCCAGTAACCAAACAGAACACAAATCTTTTAGGAAAGTAGTCTTTCAAGATAAATATAATGAGGCCTTTAGATGCCACAATTGTGGATCCAGGGAACACAGTAGAAGAGACTGTCCCAAAGTCCCAAGGGAGAGACATAGGCCAGAATATAGGAGCAAATACAATTACAGACAATCTTCCACAGATAGACACAAATATAGAAGTCCACCAAACTACAGAGAAAGTAGAGGGGGTAGAGAAAATTCAAAAGAGAGAAAATCTGGGTCACTAAATGGGCTAAATAAACAAGACAGCACCAAAACACAACAAGATGAGAACAATAATTGGCTTATTGATTCTGGTGCAACAAATCACACCACTAACAACAAAAGTATATTATCTTCATTTACAGAAGATAAGTTTGTGATAAAGGTAGCTAATCAAGAAAAGGTTCAAGTATTAGGCAGAGGAAATGTGACCTTGCCTGGTTTAGGGAAAATAGAGGGGGTATTATTAATCCCAGAAATACCTCACAACATACTAAGTGCTATAAAACTAAGCAGAGAATCTGACATCAATATAGTTTTCTCAAAGGGGAAAGCAAATATAGAAAAGAACAAAACAAATGTAGGCACTGTGATGATAAAAGGGGGTCTACCCTATCTGATAACCAAAGAAAGATGGTTACATAACATTGATTCAAATATGGAAGATTGTATTGAAGCAGATGATGAAAATGTCAGTAACAGTGACAATGATGAATGTAAAATAACTCATGATAACAAAAATACACACAATGAGAAGAAACCAAAAATAGGTAAACCAATTCATGATGAGTGTGCTCACATCTTACATAGGAAGTTAGGACATGCAAGCTTTCCTGTAGTACAAAAAATGACTGAACACGCAGAAGGTGTAAAAATAAAAAATTGTGAAAATTATTTAGAATGCTCAGTATGTAAATCCACCAAACTAAAAACCAGTCCCAGACCAAAAAAATCTAACAGATCAACTAACAATATTTTTGATTTGGTACATATGGACTTAGTTGGTCCATTAACTCCATCAATTACCTATAGAAAACGTTACTTCCTAACAATAGTGGATGATTACAGTCGCTATGGTTTTGTTTACACATTAAAGCACAAGGATGAAACCTTTCAGAAATTTAAGGAATTCTACAAACGCATAGAAACACAACATAATATCAGAATAAAACAAATTATGACAGATAGGGGATGTGAATTCATGTCTAAAGAATTCTCCCAATGGTTAAAGGATAGAGGGATGCTACATTTCACGTCCAATCCATTTTCTGCATTTCAAAATGGGATTGCAGAGAGAAAGAACTCCACACTACAAACCATGATTAGATGCACATTAGAGGATGCTGGTTTAGGCAAACAATTTTGGTCAGAAGCCTTACATTATTCAAATTACACTCAAAATAGAACATGGTCCAGTATTGTGAATAAGACACCATATGAGGTGATGTACAATAGAAAACCTAAATTAGCACACATGCACATATTTGGAGTTACTGCAGACGTGCACATACCTAAACAATTGAGGAGAAAGGGAGAAAACGTATCCAGGAGATTAAGATTCATGGGATACGAAACTGGAACCAAAGGGTACAGATTCATCGATAATAATAACAAATTTATAGTATCCAGAACAGCTGTGTTTCATGAGCAGGCCAATTGGTCTAAGTTGCACCTTAATGAAATTTTTCCTAATAAAAGCAAAGATAATATATCTTACGAGGAAGGAACAACAGAAAATCAAAATATTAACAAAAGTAAAAACAAAACCAAAACTTGGACAAATAGTCAGCATAAAATAAAGACAGACACATTAACAAAAAAGGAAGCCAGATATTTGCATGACAACCATAGCAAACCTGAAAGAAATATTAGAAATAATAGAAACCAAATACCAAATAAATACAAAGATTATATTATGCATATGGATGGAGAACAAATAACACCTAATACATATGAGGAAGTATTGAAACTTCCCCGTGAAGAAAGAGAAAAATGGGAACTAGCTATGGAAAAAGAAATGAAAAGTTTACAAGGATTAAATGTATTCACACCTGCGATCGCACCTGAGGATAAAACAATTATAGGTACCAGGTGGATTTATAAAATTAAGAATTTAGAAGGAGGTAATACCTTATACAAGGCCAGACTAGTTGCACAAGGTTATGCACAAAAATATCCAGAAGACTATACTGACACATATTCACCCACAGTGAGAACAGAGAGTGTCAAAACAGCTCTTGTAGTAGCATCTGCACTCAATCTAGACGTGTTTCAATATGACATACAGACTGCATACTTACATGCAAAATTAGATAAGGAAATATATGTAAGAGCACCACACAGTCAATACACTAATAAGAACGAAATTTGGTTATTAAATAAGAGTCTGTACGGATTGAAGCAATCTGGCAAAAGATGGTACGATTGTTTGGTAAAAGTACTAAAGACCATGGATTTCAACGCCACCACTGCTGATAACTGTTTCTTTGTAAAAAAGAGTAATGATCATATTGAATTTGTATTAATTTATGTGGATGATATTTTATATATTGGAAAGCATAAAGAGAGCAGGGAAATCTTTGTAAATAAGTTAAACGAACACTTCTCATTGAAATCACTAGGTAGAGTGAATAAATACCTTGGTGTACAAATTAACAAAACAAAAAGGGGATTCAAACTTACTCAGAAAGATAAAATCATTGAACTCCTAAACAAATGTAACTTAAATAATGCCAAAACATGTGACACACCTATGCAAACTGATTTTCTTAGAAACAATGATGAATCTTCCCCTGAGTTTAAAGACAACACATTTTACAGATCAGTTATAGGTTCACTCCTTTATATATCTAATTGGACTAGGCCAGATATTGCATTACCTCTCAATTTATTGTCAAGATATGTTAGCAAACCAACCTTGTATCATTGGGAAGCTGTCAAAAGAATTTTAAGATATCTAAAAAGTACATTAGATTTTTGTTTAATATTGGAACCCAATAATGACAAAGAACCAAAAATTACTTGTTATGCTGATGCAGATTGGGCTGGTGATACATCATGCAGAAAGAGTACCTCTGGTTATGTTTTTCTATTGAACGATTGTCCAGTTTACTGGTATACTGGTAAACAAGAACTGGTAGCCACTTCTACCACAGAAGCGGAATATGTTTGCTTGTCTAAAGCTGCAAATAACCTTGTATGGTTCAATGATTTGATCACAGATGTTTGGAAGAAACCTACTTTACCATTTATTATGCATGAAGACAATAAAGCGGCCATTGAAATATCTAGATCCGATGCAATTGGACAAAGGTCCAGGCATATTGATATAAAATTTAAGCACGTGAGACAACTATCTCAAGACGGATTCATCAAAGCAATACATTGTGATACTTCTGAACAATTAGCTGACATATTAACAAAACCCTTACCTTCTAAACAACACAAATATTTAACTTCTAAATTATATGTATTATATTGTCCTGAATCTGAATGTAACTGGTGTTGTATAACGAACCGGCATTTAGAGGGGGATTTGTCAGATGTAAATGCCTTATTCTCTAATGTGTAAATAATGTATATATGGAACATCAGGGGTTAACTTATTCTTTGGACTTTAATGTATTCATAATTTACCACTCCCATTCCTGGCTCCACCCCTTGTATATAAAAGGAGCCATCCTCCCCATTTTCCTTGCTTCTATCTTGAATATTCAGCGAATATAGAATGCCTATTATGATTAAAGAGAGATATATTTAAATCTCCAACTTCTATTATCTTTATTGAGTCTGATCCTGAAAATATTGCAACAGTCCAGATTATCTGTTGGAAAGATAATTTTGCTAATCTAAATGTTTTGGTAAATGAACAAGAGGTATTCTGGTACCCCAAACATCTTTGTGACATCTGTGTCTAGAAGACCATTCCCTCTGAGTTTACTCTGACAGTCCAGGTCACACATCTTTTGGAATTGATACTATTATATTAACTTCTTTCCCCATCTCCATTTTGCAAGTAATTTAAATGCAATTTTGGTGCCAATCAGCAAGTTTCTTCCTCTTAATAGTTCAGTCCCAATTTTAAATAACAATATTTTGCTATTCTGATCAGAGATATTTAAACCTTAGATATCTTAACAGATGGAGAATTGTATGAGAGAAGTTATTGAATGTGAAGTAGTACCAGCTACCTTATTAGGATATAAAATTCTAAGCTTATTGAGAGGTGTAATTGCTACATTGAATTAGGCAAGGTCTTTCTGGGCCAGTGCTCTGTTTCTAATAGCAACTACCATTTTCATTTCCACTTTACAGAGACAGTGGGAATCACATTGGCCAAAGCATATCTGTATCTATTCCCTTAAACTCAGATCTAATCTGCAAATTTTCAAAGGTTTATCTGCAAACCAAAGAATCTTGTCTTAAAATGTACAACAGGAGATCAGGATTCATCCCTCATTCCTAATTTCAGTGAAAACTGAGGTAAAAATATGTAATAACAGTACAAAATTTCCAAGAGGATTTCCCCCTATTCTTACAGGAATTACTAGATTCAGATGATAATCTAGTCTAATTAAAATTCATTAAGTTACACTGTCATTGCAACTCCATGTTGGAACAGTGCAAATGCCACAGACCTAAGAGAGAAGATGAGAATAGAATTGTGTAGGGAATATTTCCAATGTTTGCCTTCTAGGACTGGAAGTAGAAAATCTAAAAGCTGGTTCTCAAGCAGCAGCCATAATCTAGTAAAAATTTTTGTTTAAAAGATAGCATTAGCTACTTAAATCCCTTTCAGTTGCACTTTTTTTCTTGGAATGTAATTTAGAAGTTTAGAAAAGATATGTTATTGTATGCAAACATACACTCCTTCACCAATCACTTTCTTTCAGCCCTAGGTGGAAGACAAGGTTAAACTGCCAGCACAAGAACTTGACAGGCTGCAAAGAGAGTAGAGGAAAAGAGTTCTGTGAGACGACCGGCACAGGAGGAGTCCCACCCTACTAAACAAGCAACACTGGGATTGCTTCTATTAAAATGGAACAGCAAGCACAAGCTCTCTGATAACCACCAATTAACTCTCATTCCATGTGCCTTGATTCATGAATCTTGCAACTGTGAATTTGGAACCCAGACTGGTTGAGGATTCTACTACAGGCTCTGACCTTGGGATTCTATCTGATTACTCTCCTGCGTGCTGCTTTGATTTGGAACTCTTGTAAGCCAAGCTTGCTGACTTTGGGGAGGGGGGACAATATATCTCTATACTTCAAGTGTGTGTGTTTGCAAGCCTCATTTAGTAAAGAGACAGAGAAAAATCTCTATTTGTGTGTGTACTTGACCTGGGAGAGAACATTATGAAATATCAGATTGATCGTTGACTCCCAAATATTTATTACGTGAAAATCATTTAATAAATATGCCTTTAGCTAATGGTACACTGAATAATATAGATCAGCAGATATGCAGCTTTAATTGCACAATCAAGGCAAAATCTCCAATTTAAGTTTAATCAGAAACATTTCTACCAACCCTTCAATGGAGAGACTGAAGTGAAGCAGTCAACACCTGACAAAGAAAAAACAATGCTGTTCTGGGTGGACAAGAAGAAAAAAGGAGATGAAATGAACTAACTTGTAATAACAGCAGAAATAGTAGAGAAAAGGGCAAGGAAAATCAAGAAATGGGTAACACTAGATAATGATGAGCTTTATAGTCTTTGGTTGAAATGTCTGACTGGTCTATACTAACTAGTCACCAAGCAGTTTACTCCAAGGAGGTGAAATTGAAGATTGGTTAATATCTGGCCAAACTTACCTGATAATGAAAGATTCAACAAAAGGGGCAACACCAGGCAACTACAAGTCAATTACCTGCTTAGCAACAAAACTTACAGATTACTAATTAGTGTGATAGTTGATACAGTCCAACAGCATCTAGTTGAAAACAAATTCTTTCCAACTGTGCATAAAGGAAACTGTCCAAACAGCAATGAACAAAACAAAAACAAAAAACCAGCTACTAATTGACAAGATGATTTTGGAAAACTGTAAGAGAAGGAAGACCGACTTAAACATAGCCTGGATTGATTAAAAGAAGACATTCAATTCCTTGCCACATTGTTGGATAATCAAGTGCCTAGATATAACAGGAGTTAGTGGAAATAGTCCTACATGCAACCAAAATATTGCAATGGAGTTTCTGACAAATGTGCCACTCATAACATCAATAGGGGAAAATAGTGAAAACTATAAGATGCCCTATGGAAATAACATCAAGACTCTTGTCAAACAATGACAAAGAATCATATCTTTCATCCACAAAGCAATATTGATAGACTCTACTTACCAAGGAGCATAGTTGGGTATGGAATGTTGCAGGCATATCAGAGAGTTTAAGAAGAAGAAAAAAGCATTGGAAGAATATCTGAAGAACAGTGAAAGAGATGCACTGAAGTTATTTCACTATGAAGGCTTATTGAGTAGCAGAGAGATTAAAGTGGCCTACAGAAAAGATGATATCTTTAACACCTTCAGATAACAACATCTGCCTATTCCAGCTCTTTAAGAAAGACTTGATAGATGGATAAACATGCCAAATCCAATCTAAACATCTGGCTGACTATACGATGAACCATAAAACAATAATGATAACAATAGCATTGACCTCTTAAATAGTCCTACTCACACTTGGAAATCAATGCTGACCACATTGGAGAACTTGGTGTAGACAATTAGAGGAAAAATTGATCCAATTCTTTTATTGACCCCACCCTTTAAAATCCACTGAATATAATAGCAGAGAAGTTTTAATTCATATCACAAATAGCCTCATCAGAAAACATTGTTCCATATGCCACCAAAATGTGAAAGTGGCTAACATTGTGCAAGTATTTCCACATATGTTATTAATTTAGCATTAGGTAGTTCCATGCAGTTAATTTACTATTTCAAGTTCAAAAGCTGCAAAATCAGTATATGATAATAGAAGATACGCATATTGGGTCTGCTTTTCCACTATTTATTGTATCTCAAAACACTGTTTTTATAGCTATAAATATAAGCAGGTTCTGAAATGTTTGGCTATTGTCTGCTGCATCTCAGGAAATCTAAAATCCAATAAATTCTCCACTTCAGTTCAATCAATCTTTATTCTCTCTGTACTCTCGTTTATCAATACAGTCTGCAGATTTGGCATTTCTTTCAGCTTGCCTTTCATTGCTTTGCTTCTCCGAGCTTCTCTTGATTATGATTAGACACTAATTAGTTCATCAAGTGTTGCTATATTATGTATGTGTTTTCTTTGTAATGGGCTATCGCAACACTGCACTAAGAAAAAGACGCAGAGCGGAATGCATGTTTGAATGGATGCCAGCTTGCCACTGTGTGAAATAATGCTGGGTGATTCAATTCCCATTCAAAACTAAGATTGCTCTTGCCAACAGCAATTTTTGTAAATGCTGATTATTTGGGTATACATGGGTATGTCTTAGATCTGAAGGTAGATGATTTTGGGTAATCTTTTGTAACAGATTTCCCTAATGGGTGACTCACATATAATTTTTCCCCTATTGTATTTACTATAAATGTTTACTATAATTGCTCAAGCAAAAAGCAAGTAATTTTGGCTCCAAGACACTGCTCAGACATCTGTTGCTGCCCATAACTTATTCCAGCTAAAAGTTTACAAATAATTTAATTAGTTAAGAAGCTGTTTGTGTGCCACTTGAGTATTTTACATACATGCACATTTTCTCAGGCTAAATGCTGACCTGTGCATGTTCAGGTGGGAAATGTGGAGATGTTTACCTCAACTTCTCTGCTTCCTCATCAGTTGGCTAATGTTCTGAAAGTCTCCAGTTACTAGATACTTCTCTCACACAATTATACTAGCACCAGAGATGCTCACATCTTATTTGAATAGCAAGCCAGTTGGTTTTAAGAGGGATTGCTACATACATACTTAGAAGATAATTTTCAGAGAAGAAAAGAAAAATGCCACAGCAAAAATTCTTGAATGAGACCATTTTTAAACAGCCTTAAATTTGTTTATGCTGTTGTGATTCTGGTCTGTAAAAGTTCAAATACAAACAACAAACAGGTTTTTAAAATGGTCCAATGTAAACTGAAAAATCACATGATGAAGTGACATGCTACAAAATGCCATACTGAAATTGTAGACATTGGGCATCAGAATGGCCCATTCAGAAATATAAATCATTGTACTTGCAAGCTATTAAAAACAATGAATTAGAGATTCATCCATTCAGGCAGATGGTTTTAACTGTTCAGCACCCAAAGGTTTAGGTTTTTATCTTTGTACCTTTGACTTTGCGGTACTGAATTTGGATGCCATCTAATTTGTAACCAAATCTTCATTTTCATCAACATTTATTGCAAGGTATATACAATATGTGATGTCCATGTGGTGTAGTGGCTTATGGTGTTGGATTAGGATTGTAGTAGACCCAACTTCAAGTCCAGCTTCAAATCAAACTTCTGCTATAAAAGCTCATTAGATGACCATAGCCAAATTACTGGCTCTTGGCCCAAAATACTTCAGAGGGTTGTTCTTAGGAAAAAAATAGGAAGCCTGAATACCTGAACAAAAGATGGAATATAAATCTACCAAATAAATAATGGCAGGAATAGCTTAGATCTATTGGAATTGCTAACACAGATGGGAAAAAAATTCATTCCGTTTTCTGGATAAAAAAAAATTCAAATTTTTCCCTTTCATCTGAAGTAGAATTGAAAGAATTTGAGAATTGTTTCAATTCTTTAATATTATTTTTAAAATGTGAGAAAAAGAAATATCTGCTAATGTTTGTTGGTTCCTAAAGGCTTCATGTTAGGGGATAATCATTTGGAATATTCATTTTTTAAACCATTAGTAGCCTTTGCTTTTAATCAGGAATACAGTTCTAAAAAAGAGAAGGCAGTCTTTCTCTCCATGGAACCATGTACATTTAAGTATACCTTCTGAGTCTCAATAGCCCCGATAATACATAATTACATAGAGCTCTCTCTAAGCTTTTTCAACTGACCAGAAGAAGAATAGAGTCACAACTGAAGCAGGTTGGACTTACAGCTATCTTCAGAAGTTAGTGTACATTTACTATGGCAACAAGCCATCTCCAAACTTTTCAAAACTAAGTGACCTACAAACTTCAGTTTTAGATAAACTTTGGACTATCACTCCTGTGCTTTTCTCCTAGCTTTCTTTTTCAGTATTCCATTCAAAGAAACAAGTGAATGCTCTCTTTGCCAAATATGGCATCACATTAAGGAACCCAGGCTGCTGATTAGAATGGATGCCAGCATTTATCTCCTGTTGACAGCCCAGACAAAGGGGACATAACTGAAGCTTTTGAAATTGTAAGGAAACCTTTCGGCATTAACAATTTTGACAGCTATCCTTTTCCCTCTATAGGCTACACTTGCCATCGTGATAATTAGATTTTGCTAGCCTATTGTCACTTCCCCTATTTACAGTGTAGTCTTCCTGCCGTATTTGTAGATTTCATCTGGTTAAGTCAAGATAACATTAACTACCTACTTGACAAAATGTCAGCAAACAGTGGCACATACCATTTGCAGGCAGCCTTTCTTTCTTTCATATTTATAGTGGCTTGGATTTTGGCAAGCTGAAATAATAGCATGGCTTTGTTATTTCAAAGACACAGCCTTGCTTCTGGCCTTTTGGGGATCCAGCCTGGGTGAAGCAACCAAATGCAATAACAGAAGGAAAGGAACATGATAACTCAAAGCCAAAGTATTATTTCGAATGTGAAAAATAAAACTGCATATATAATATCCAAATCTCAAAGATACCTCATACAACTGACAATTTCAGAACTGTTTCTTAAGCTCAAGTGAGCCTTTCAAACAAAAAGGTGAGCATGTAGCTTGTGAGGAAATAGCTTAATGAATCAAGAAATGTTCTAGAAAAGACTTGTTGAATGACTGCAGAAAGGGAAGCGATTAACAAACGATAAGATCCTCCCATGAAGAATGTAAAATGTAAGTTTATAGACTTGCCTGACATGGGATTCTAATTTAAATTAGCTTAATAATTATCTTCTCTTCCCAAGAAATGTAATCATGGAAGGAGAGTTCATATAGGATATTTATTGTTGTCACAAAACTTTCTATCTCTGGAATTTTATGAGCTGAAAAAGACCGCTAATATATCAGACCAAAGGCAACAATAGCTCAGTATTTTGTTCCCTAGCAGGCATGGGAGTCCCTCTGGAAAATTCATAAGTGACAATACACCTTAACACAAATGTTCCCCATCAACTGGTATTCAAAGGCACAATACCTCTAATACATGATCAGTAGTTATTGATAGCTGAATTTATCTACCCTCTTTTAAAAAGCATGCTTATTATCAAGATTTTTGGCAATGAACTCCATGGTTTAAATGCAGAATATTTGAAATAGTATTATCTGTACTCTATTCTAAATCTCAAATTATGAATGGCCCTTGGATCTAGTATTATAGGAGGGGAAAGGATAAAGCTATTTCCAAAGCTACTCAAACTTCATGCACAATTGCATATACATTCTCACAATTCAGTCTCCTCTCCACATAAGCTAAACAAATACTAACATTGTAGCCTTTGCTCACAAAAAACTTCCTCTAACACTTCAATATTTTGGTTGGACCTTTCCTATATCTTAACCAGCTTTAAAATATTTTGATTGTTGTGGGGTGCCCAAAATCACTTCTGGTGGGTTGGGTGGCTGTACAAATTTGATAAAATAAGCAATAAAATCACCTTGAAATACACAGACCAATTCAGGAGAAGAGGAAACACTATACTCATCAGAGGCTACAACTCCATGAGACTTAGTTGATATTACAGTGAAAGGTAGAAAGTGATTGTTCCTAGTCACCTTCTGAGCTGAGACAATCTTTTTTTTCTGTAAAATGAGACAGGGTTGATCAATCCCCATATTCTACAGGGAAAAAGGAATCCCTCAACACTCAAAGAAGGGAATTTTCTGAGCACTGAGCTGCTTATCTGAGCAGTGAGCGGCTGATTGAAGATAAGGAGCTCAGTACTTAGAAACACTTTCTCTCTCCAAAGGAAGAGAAGTGTTTCCCTTCATCATTCTGAAAGTGAATGTTTCTTGTCCCGATCACCTGCTGCTGGGAGGCTGGGGGAAAAAAGGGGATCTGACATATTGAATCATTTGTCTACCTAGTCTATATATGCTCTGAAACTATGCAGGCAGGATTTTTCCCTAGCCTTACCTGAGATGCTTGGGATTGAATCTGTGACAGTCTCTATGCAAAATCTCTGTTCTGCAGAAATAGGGCCTGGGAAAATGAAGATGAGCCCACCCATTGCTTAATTTATAATACAACAATAAGCCTGAGCAAACAGGCAAAATCCAATTTCAGCTGAAAAAGCCAATCCAATTTGATTCAACAATTCAAACAGGTTAGGAAAATCAATTTTATTTGATTTAGACTTCTGATCTTAGTTACTAGATTGGGCTGATCTGCATACAATTTCTGGATCAATTGGGGAAAAAACAGAAAAACTGTGTGGCTAACTGCAAAAATAAAAGTGAATGATATAAGGATTGAAATAAAAAGCATATAATTGAGGTCATAAATGACCAGCTTCTCAGTGAGGAATGGAGCCTGGTCCTTTTGGAATATTCATGGCAGTTCATTTCCTAATAGTTTCTTTCATTCTGTTTCTCTGCCCCCAACCTTTCCCCTCCCCAGTTCCAATAGTTAATCTGTTCATGGCATCATTAATCATCTCACTTCAGAAGTAGGCAATTCTGTGAAAAGTTGAAAATCTCTTCCTGCACTATCTGTGATTGTTAGTTTTTCTGACAGCTCTGAAATATAACCCTCCTGTTGTGAGTAAAGACAAGAAATTTGATTATATTTGGAAATACTGCAATATGTAGTTCATGTTTGCTGCTTGCCATTTCAGTTCACATTTCCTCATTCACCTCTTTCTGAACTGTAGATATTTGCCTTGCGTATTTCTGTTTCCTTGTTTTTTATTCTTGTGACTTTTGTTAACTATTTTGTAAAAAAGGAAGGAATATAATAGTCTTTTGGAAGTTTTGAAACATCACTTATGACTTCTGTTATCATCCAAGTAACAACAGTGTAACCCTAGATATATATCACTGACAAAAATGGAAGAGAAATGCTTCCTTCTCACTGGGCAAAGATACAAATTGTCATCCAATAAAAATTTCCCACTGCTGGAACCAGGAATGAGTGATTCCTCTTCTACCTTGCATCCTGTCAGATGCCTTCAAATATTTTTGGGAATATCCCCTACCCTCCCATGACCTTGGTTTTCTCTTTACCACCCTTCCCCCAAAAACAGAAAACAAAAATATCTTATTTCTCAGGGTATAATCTTTGCCTTCATTTGAAAAACACAAAGTGGAAAATATGGATGACCACCTAATGCCTCACATGGTTAACCCAAAGCAACCGAAAACAATTGGTTAACCTAAAGCAATTGGTCCAACTTTTTAAAGTGCCACTAAAGTATGGTAAAATACAGTAATGCAGGTGGCTTTATCTTGTAATGTGCTTGCTGTCATTATGCTCCTTGTTCTGTTGTTAGGGAGTACAAACTCCTCCGTCCATGCTGTGGCCACAGAATCTCAGTTCCATTTCCCCCATTTCTTTATTTAAGGCAACAGGTGATACATATGTGTCCAAAATTTAAACTATATCTACTGCAAATAGTGACAATGGTTGATCCAAAGGCATCAGTGCAATATTTTACATATGTTTTGCATATGTTTTTACAGTGATTTCCTCCCTTAAGGAAAAATAATGTTTGAGCCTTTTGAAAAGGGAAGTGACCTGCTAAACCTGAGCTATCTTCCATCACATTACATTTCAGTTACATGTTGTGTTATTTCCAGTATTGCAATCTGTATACTGCAATTGGGTAAATCTAGGAATGAGAAGGTCTCACTTCACTTTAACAAAGGTTTGAGCCAGTGGTGAAATCCATTTTTTTTTACTACCAGTTCTGTGGGCGTGGCTTAGTGGGCATAGTGTGGCTTGGTGGGCATGGCTTAGTGGGCGTGGCAGGGGAAGGATACTGCAAAATCTCCATTCCCACCCCACTCTGGGACCAGCCAGAGGTGGTATTTGCCAGTTCTCTGAACTACTCAAAATTTCCACTACTGGTTCTCTGAACTGCCCAAAATTTCTGCTACCAGTTCTCTAGAACCTGCTGGATTTCACCCCTGGTTTGAGCAAATTCTCCTCTCAACCAAGAAACATTTTGTTAAGTAACATGCCTCAAAAAGTCTCCATGTCTTTCTTCTGCCTTATGATACAGTGACCACACATCCTTTATTTCAGAAAGCTGTCCTTTAAATTTATTTAATTGTTTAATTTTTTTTTGTTTGTCAACAAACAAGTTTTTATCCTTATGAATCTCTTTCAGATTTGCCCGTTTTTCAGGTTTGTCCTTTATTTTCTTCAAGAAAATGTGGTCATTGTCTCTCACAGATACCTTCTGTCACTGTCTGCCACACTTTGCAATATTTGGAACAGGCTTCTACATGGGCACTTTCTGAAATGATAGAGAAATCTACATGAAGGAAGAAAGAGGCAATAATCAGTTTGTGAAATGATGTGAAATGCTTCCTCAAGCTGGCCCCTTCATTATTATTATTTTTGCCTCCTCAAAGAGAATCCTATCATCTCCCAATTGGAGAACTCTTCAGAAACTCTGGGTCATTCACAAGGCCACCTAGTGAATATGTCAAAATTGTTGCAGCAAGATACAGTGATGACTGTAGTTATGGCTATAAATATGGAATTAAAAAAGGAAAAACTTCAGCATTTAAACACTTTTAACAATACCTCAGATTTGGGTTTGTTAGTACTTAAAGAAGAAAGAGAATAGAAATCTTAAATATGAAGCCGGAAAGGCGTGGCAAAAAAAAAGGAAGGCAGAAAGGTACCGTTTAGATCAACCAAACTGACTAAGAGATGATAAATGTGGAGATGGTATTATTAGCCCTCACTTTTATAATTCATATCTTGGAGGGGAGGCACACCAGCTTCTTCAATCCAGATATCTAAGCAATGCTGGAAGATCAACTGGTGAGTTGATCATCTACATTAGATCCATAGAAGGGACTATTCCAGATTGTGGAATAAATAGTGTCACTTTATTAAATTTTTCCTTCTAAAACAGCAATAATGATATGAGAAAATAAGCAGCAGTATTTATAGGAAGATGTGGCAATAGCTTACAGTGCTAAATATCTATTATATCAAGTTAGTTTAAAGACACAAAATGGAAGATCAGTAACAATAATGTGCAGATCCCATCTAAGGATTAAGATTTGAATACTGGGAAAAAAATTAAACACAATGCCCTCAATGGTGATCCTTACATGGAAAGCCATAACTATCAAAATAACTCATAGGAGTCATAGAACCAAAGGAAAACATTCAGATAATAAACAACAGAATATTTGCATCATGATTGTAATGTCAATTTTTATCTCTACAGCTGATGAAACTGAAATAACATGAGGTTTTGAATTTTGTACCTAATATGCACTAGGCTTAGCTCTCTATTACACTTTGAATATATGTTATATTCTTTACTTTCAAGGAACAGACAAGAACTAAGTTATACAAACTCACCATGCACCAATAAAAGGCAGTGAAGAAAGGAAAGAAAGTGGTAAATTATGGCACAAAAACCAGATTTCTTCAATCTGACAGGATTGAAGGAACTGAGACTATGGGGTGCAGATTCTCCAATCCACATGGTTTTAATGCTGAGTGAGAGTTCCACCAGTCGTAGTTTCAAGACGACACCAGATTTTGAACCTTCTTTCCATTTCACTCAATATGTGTTACTTATAAATTAAGCTTCTGTGTAATTTTGTTTCTCATGCTCCTCTGCAAATGGAAATAACACTGAAGCTGAGATCAATATTGGGTTAAATTCTAATAAGATATATGGGTTTGGGATTTTTAAAAAAACATTACAGATCCATTATTCTGACAATTTCTTGCACAGCTCATCTTAAATGACATACTAAATCTGAAACAGACAAGTAAAGACTCAGCCTTATTAGATGTAAACTCTGTTTTACTTGTGATTTCTAAATCTTCTGCTAATTCATTTTATGTTGTTCCATATTATCTAAAAATGCATGCATGTTTGGCTGAGAATTTAGGGCTGGGCGTTGCCTTTTCCTTACTTATTTGTGCTATTTCATAATTAATTATGGAAATTAATTATATTAATGCTGTTGAAACATTGCACTAAAGTGTTCTGGTGAATTTTTTTAGAGGGCAGTTCTCCACTGCTTTCGCTAACCCTTCCTATTTATCCAGAATTGGGAGCTGCATATAGTTGCTGAATCAACCATATGGCTGGGTTGGAGAGCACTTGCCTATAAAGTTGCCAAGAGTTGGACATGACTGAATGGTTAAACCAACATATGAATACTACCAGGTCTCAGCTGCAAAAATCTGATAATCACCCTATTCTTCTTTAGAATAATATTTTCTCTGCATTCTTCATCTGTAGGCTTTCCTTCTCCCCTCCCTTGCTGACCTTTATAGTAGATCTTTCAGGTTAATTCACACACACACACACACACACACACACACCTTATTGAACTGGCTTAAAATAATACCAAAATCATGTTCTAATCAAGATTTTGTACACAGCCAAAACTGAAGGCTAGAATAGACTTTTTGTGTGGTCTTGCAAATGAAACCAAACAAATTTCTCAATATATAATTGGTGTTTTCATTAGCAGCTCCAGATGCACTTTTGATGGCCAAAACGGTGAAGTAACAGAAAGAATAGAGAATGGGCCAGGGTAGTTTATTCCAGGAATATTTTCTCCCACCCATGATGCTCTTTTCTTGAATCACCTGGGGGTCTTCCAGACTGGACATTTGACAAGATTCAAGAACAGACAGGAGACCCATCACATGCTTTAGTCTTAATCCATGATATACATGGATCATCAAGGAACTCGCTGTCAGGAAGATGTGTTTCTTCAATGCACTTCATTGAGAGGCTGCTTCTCTGATGAAGTTTTGAGTTTTGTCTTGACAACAAAGGGAAGAGGCTACATAGCTTCATTTTACAGCCCTGAATTAGTGTTCTTCAACCATTGCAACTGAGCAGCATCTTCTGGTCTTTCCATATATTGGAAAATGTTAGGAAGAGGCTCTGCAGGCTCCTCCTTTTAGATTTATCTACCATTGGTAACAAGCTAGAACAAGCTTCACCTTGTAAAATTGCCAGTGGATATTAAAAGGAGGTTCTAATCAGGGGTGGGTTCTACTTACCTTTACTACTGGTTCACATCCTGCCCCCATGAGCAGATCACTAATGATGACATCTGGGTCAGTGGGCAGAACCTCCCGCCGGTTTTACTACCAGTTCTTGCGAACCAGTCCAAACCGGGGGCAACCCACCACTGGTTCTACCTCTTAGAATTCTGTCTCTTGCAAAAGCTAGAAGAGGTTTGTGCTTTTGCACAGCACCTGCAGCTTTGGGAAGCCTGCTCTTGCTTTTGCAAGTGAGAAAGAAGGCAAGAGATAACAGGGAGGCAAAGTACTGCCCCCATTTCAAAGACAACAGTTATGACACTTCGGTGGTGCAGAGTTTTTTCAGTATCATAAATTTAAGTTGCAGAGACCTACGCCCTAAGCAGTTAATACATTTACACGTAAATTAGGGCATAGACTTCAGTGGCAACTTATGACAGGAATTGTGAGTGATGAGAAATAACACACCATCCTGGGGAGACGAAGGTTCCCTATATGCAGTAAATTGTAGATATGCCCCACAACTTCCTTTTAGACTGGGCAAGCCTTCAAAGGGCTCCTTCATTCTCCAAGGGTTTGGGTGAAACACTTCTTTGAAATTGCTTTCCCTTTGAAAAGGGAAATGGCTGTCTTGCTTTATGCTTGGCAGATATAAAAGCTCCTTGCAGCTTTTGGAAGTGCCAGTCAAAGTTACAAGGTGACACAGTGTGCACTAATGAAGTAAATCATATTACCTCCACGGTTGATGGAGGCACATAATGATGAATTGTGGCTGCTTCATATCTCCTATTTTATTTATTCTTCCTACAATATAACAAGGAGAAGTGGGGGAGGGGAAAATCAATGAAATACTGGCCTGATGTCAATTAATTTCTGGTGAGGGTATGGTGGATTATAATGTTCAGTTGTTACACTGTGTAACTTCATTTGTGGTGTCAGCCTAAAAGTCACACTACATTTGCCTTTCACTGCAAAAGGACTCTTTCAAAAAGGGCGAATGTTCAATTTGTGAAGGATCTATCAATTATATACAATCATATATAAATCTGATGGCTTTTAGATACACCCATAAGAAATGTGATTTGATCTGATCATTAATGTCATTAAAATCAATATCTTGCTCACCAAGATAGGCCACAATATCTTTTTTTTAAAAAAAAAATCACTGAGAGTTGCAGTCATGTTAAAGACTGAAGAGGACAGGGCTGAGTTTTCTAAAAAAAAAAAAAATTCAATGGGAGAGTTGTTAAAAAGTTGTTGGGTACACTGAAACCAGCTATCAGTGTGAAATGGTAGTGTGATTTTCCTCTATCAATACAGTGATTGTTCAGAAGTTTGCCACTATATTTTGTTGGGTTGGTTATGGAAGGTTCTCAGACATGCAGAAAGGTTGAAAATCACAGCCTGCCTATAGTCCATTGGGCATTGAGAAAGCTGGCATAGTGCACAGTGGTTAGAATACTCAAGGTTGACTCAACCTTCAATCCTTCCAAGGTCAGTAAAATGAGGACCCAGATTGTTGGGGGCAATATGCTGATTCTGTAAACCATTTAGAGAGGGCTATAAAGCATTGTGAAGTGTTATATAAGTCTAAGTGCTATTGCTACTGCTATAATGATAATTGTTTCCCTAATATGACTTTGTGACTTTGGCTAAGCTAACAAGAGGACATGCATGGTAGATGAGCAAATATTTCTGCTCTACTGAAACAAATGAGGATTTCCTGTTTATTATGCTTTGGAATACTCCTTGAACATGATGAAATCAATGCCCCTTTAATGCATCCAGGAGATTACTATATATAGTCATTAAGAAATTGCTTAGACTAGATAGACTAAGTGCAAATTTTGCTCAACCACAGAGCTCCCTGGGTCTCTCAGTCTCTCTGGGTCTCTGTGTGTGTCTCTGTGTGTGTCTCTGCCTGTCTGTCTGTCTGTCTGTCTGTCTGTCTGTCTGTCTGTCTGTCTGCCTCTCTCTCTCTCTCTCTCTCTCTCTCTCCTTTCCTCCCTCCCTCCCTCCCTTCGTCTGTCTTTTTGTCTTTCTCTGTCAAACCTATCACACAAAATAGTTTTCATGGGAATAAAATTAGGATTCCTCCTCCCTCGTTTATTCCACTTTGATTGTTTTTAGAGAAAAGGCAAGACTGGCATAAAAGTAAATAAATAATATGGACAGTCAGTTCTGAATGCCCAGAGTACTTTGGGATTTTCCATTCAGCATTAATCACTCCCACATCCGTTATCTATTGGGAATCCATCCCAATGTTTTTACTCTCTTTGCTTCCCCAGAACATTTTTTTTTTACCACAGACAATCTAACTTTAGTTTTCCAAAACTGCAACTGCTCCTGGACTCTCAGATTAAGTCTGTTTTAGTGTTAAGAAGGCAGCTGCTCTGTCCAACTATCTTTTACATCTCACTGCAGCTGGGAAATTTGCCAACCTCTAAAGTAGAGTTTTTGGAATGAATAGAGAAACATCGCTGGTGTTTTGGGAAGAAAAGAGCCAAGGCTTTGGTGGCTTAAGTCAAATAGTATTTTATTAAAGATAATAATAGGAAAAATCACTGTCAAATCACTTACTGCTATCCTAGAATGGAGGAGTGAAGTGGAGTGGCAATAGGCCAAAGATGGCCCATAGTTTCACATGGATTGGTGAGAGATGGAAAAATGACTTATGAAAAGAATATACAATATGTGACTATTTATATATATCTTTTATTAATAAATTCAAGGCAGTGTACCCAGCACTCCTTTCTATTCATCCCTACAACAATATCCCTATGAGCAAGGTTGGACTAAGACAAAGAGAGTGTCTAACCCAAATTTACTCAATGAACTTTGGTAGCTGAAGGGGAGCAGAACCTTGGTTTCCCTACCTCAAGTCCAGCACCTTTATCACTTACAAGTTTGGCTTTAGGGAAAAGTGTGAGGAGTAAAATGTTTTGATGTATCCCCAAATTGCTGAGCTACATAAAGGAAAGGAGAAGGCATCCTCAGCAGCACTTTATTTACTGACAATCTGTGACCCACTGGGTCATCCTTTCATAGATATTTCTTACCTAAACAGAAAAACAGAATGACCTCTTCTGTTGTTGGATTGCTGTTATTGGTTCTGTATGATTTTTGTTTTCTCTGTTCAATGCAAAATCAGTCCTTTTCATGACATATTTGTTGGATTTGATAGCTGAGCATATTTCTATATTGAGATAACAATTGAAAATCTCCAATTGTACTTTACAGGGAACCACCCATTGAGAAGTTATAGTTTGACTTTGACATCCTATCTGATGTCTTTCAAATCCCGCCATTTCTGAAGACTGTCTTCTATAGATAGGTTATTAAATATCGCCACACCTTGTATGTTCATTGAATACCTCTGGATACCTCTTATTGCATATACCATTGTTCCTATATGCTGAGTTTCTGCTGCAATATGAACCATGGATCCTGTGCTTCAGTACCAATACCAATACCAATTTATGCAGCTCTGAACCTTCATTTGGGTCTGGTATTTCAGCTTGTATCATAATTGGCTTGGATTATTTACAGTGCAGATGAGACAGACTCTGTTTTTGGTATTCCACATATAACTACCAAAGAAAACATGTGTTCCTCTGGGGTACTTTAAAATAACTTTCTCTTTAAGTTGAATACTCTTGAAGTGAAATATGACTGATCATTAAACACTTGATTCAAAAACAGATGATGTCATATTTCTGGCCAGTTTAGATTGCATGACATAATCATCAGGGTATTCTGACATTATTCCATCATATATCTTGGTTCATCAATAAATGTTGAAGAAAGAATGATGCACCTTTTAATGTTTCTAAAATTATTATCATTCAATGTACCAGCCAAACCTCTTTATAATGTTGAGTTCAACATTGCTTGACTCATTTGGATGCAACTCAGCCTATCAACTCCAATTTTACAGCCATGTCAGCCATGTATTGTTGGAATAGACATCTTTCTCATGATTCATTATTTGATATGCATGGTAACACGCTGTTAGTCTCTTGATGTTCATCATTTGGAGCTCATAATGCTAGCCATCATCTCCAAGGGGAAAGAAAAATATGCATTGAAAGCCATCAGAGGAACAATGAGATTTTTAGATTATTTGCAAATGGCTTCCTTGTTCTTTCAACACAATGTGTCATAATGTTAGTTCTGTTACAGTGTTGCTTGATACAATGATGGTGACTTTGATTGAAATTTATGAATTACATCTACTGTCATGTTCACATTCTGATTTCCAGTCAGCATCAATGAAAAAGTAAGCTTTTGGCATTACTCAAATTTGTTCTTTTGCAAGTCAAAGGGACACAACATCCAGGTTCCATTGTAGTAATTTCTCCATCATTGTGGAGTATATCCTTACTTAATTCTGTGCTGCCTTGAGAATCCATGAAGTAATGAATACATTTGACTTTCTGGTTGAGGTCTGGCCAACGTAATGATAGATTTGCCCTTTAATAATCACAGAAGGATTCCATCTGTCCCTCATTGGAAAGACTTATTTGGCACTAAAATATGTCATTTGGAAGAGGCAATTGTATTGTCTAATCTCCTTCTGAACTCATTTGCAATATGTTGATGATTGCTGTATAAATTGTGGACTTCATTAGGTAGAAGTTGCAAATTGCCTATCCTGATGTTGCCCTTCATTTGGCAGAAATTGTGGTTTCTCAAGGGAATAGGAATGCATGATAGTGAGGGGAGACTTTAGCCATGGCACCATCAGCAGAAATATTATGTTGTGCAAGTGGTGCATTTTGTCTCACTTTTCTCTGTTGAAATCTTGTTGTTGGAAGACTGATACTGTCATGTTGAGGAATAATTACTGTTTG
The DNA here is from genome assembly GCF_029215685.1 of Pituophis catenifer annectens. NCBI lineage: Eukaryota > Metazoa > Chordata > Lepidosauria > Squamata > Colubridae > Pituophis > Pituophis catenifer. The sequence goes on from NW_027256883.1 coordinate 87,680,944, forward strand.
CCACATATTCTTGATTTTCCCTTTCCTCCTCCATCTTTTCTTGTCTCCTTATTCTATATCTTTCTTGTGATTCTGTAGACATGCAGCCCTTTCATACTTCTTTTTTTCATCTCCTTCCACATCCCGATAACATTTGGTACCATCTCTTAATCATGATATTCCCAGTCTCTTTCCATGTAGCATAATTATGCTGATGATATTTTATTTTATTTTTATTTTACCTCAATGTTGTATGCTTCAGAACAGTTCAGAATCCTTGATGGCTTGTCCATTGAGTTGTAGGAAGCTGTCATAGACCATTTAAAAATAGAATCACATGATCTCCTGAGAATTGGTGTGCCTGATCTCTGGCAGCCAATGGAAGGACCAGCCCACACATAGTTTCAGAGTAGGAAGCAGTTGGAACCTGTAACAGGTTGAGCAAGGACTAAGGTATAGTGGCTACTGAAATTGACTGATACTAGAGGAATCCAGTTTCTAATCCATCTACAGCCACAGCAGCTCAATTGATGATTTTTCAGACCAACCTAGTTCCTATGTTGTAAATAAATATAGGAGGATGGGGCACTATGAGTGTGTCTCTAGTTCCTGAACAAAAATGGGGTATAAATATATGTACATGTTTGCATGCCAGAGAAGGAGTACATAAAGCAATAAAAATATCCAGGATTCAATTTCTTGTTGCTGGGTAGAGGAGGAAGTGAGGGATTGTGAGAATGGCTGGGAAACTGTCACAGAACATTGAAAATGAAGATAACACAACCACAGTAGCAACCCAGCAGCAACAATAGCACTGAATCAGGCACAACTTTCCCAAATTTAATTCTCTCAGAAGTCATGGGTACCAGATTTTAGATGCATTCTGCAAATTAGCCCATGTGCAGTACCTTGGTTCAAAAGCTGTTACCCTATGAAGCACCATTTCATCCAGGTAAAGTTCATGAAAAGAGTTATAGTAGTACATAGTACAGTTGGAGCCAATCACTCTCTCTCCATTTTTGTAAGAAGACAGCGACAAAGCACTTCTGAAAATATTGCCAAAAAAGCTGAGTGGACTTGTCCAGGCATTGCCAGGAGTCAAGATGACTTGGAGATGCATAGTCCCTCTCCCTCCCCCAAAATATTAAATATGAAGATGTAATGTTTTATTTAATGGCAAGATATTCTACAGGAGAGGAGTTCTTGCAGAGAATCATCTTGGAATCTCCTGTTACACCTTATAAGGGATGGTGACTTCCAATAAGCATTCTTTACAGCCATATCTTGGATGGACAGATTCTATTTTGAATAACTCTTAATGGAGCTAGCCAAGCTCAAGCCAGTATGACTAGTTAGAAAAGGTTAAGTGTTGCAATTCTATAAATATGAAGGGCAATAGTTGGAGAAAGCTGCCATAGAATATGTTTCTGTTGATTTTGCTATTTTTATGGAAATTAGTTTTTTCTAACAAGTGACCTTGATAACAATCACAGAGATATAACTGAAATTACGAAATGCATTAATAATTACTGCAATCACAGATTGTAAGTGGAATGAACATTAATATAGAGGAGGAGAAGTGCAGGGCATTAGAGGACATGGACTAGGTCAGGGAGAACTAATCAAATAATTGTGTACACCAGAGTTTCTCAACCTCAGCAACTTAAAAATATATGGCCTTTAAGTCCCAGAATTCCCCAGCCAGCCAGGAGCTGAAATCCACACAAAGCCACATGCCACAAAGACATTCCATGCAGTGATTCAGGAACAACAATAGTATGCCATGTGTAAATATTAAGTGTACACATGGACCACACACAACCATAAGAAATCGAGGGCTTCCAACTTTCAATGAAGTACTGAATGTCATTATTTTAGCACATTCAGAGAGGGCACTATCTTACAATAACTTATATTTTTGTTTGTTTACATAATAGTGCTTATATCTCACCCCAATCCCAAAAGTCTCTGATTAATGTATAACAATAAATGCAAACAAAAGTAAAAGTAAACTACACCCACAATAAAACTTCCAAATGAAAAAAAATAACAAATTCAGGTGTCATGCAATCAGTTAATTGGAACCAAAGAGTTTCCAAAACATAAACAAATTGAGGCTATTTCAACAGCTGGGACAAGGAGATTCCATAAATTGGGATTACCACCATATTTATTATTATTAATAATAATTATTGACAATAATTAATTAATAATATAGTATTAATAATTTTTAATTATTATTGCTAATTGTTATTGTTAATAAGCCATAATGGCACACTGGTTAGAATGCAATATTACAGGCTAATTCTGCTGACTGCCAGCAGTTCAATTCTCACCAGGTCAAAGTTGACTCAGTCTTCCATCCTGCCAAGGTCGGTAAAATGAGTGCCCAGATCGTTGTGGGCAATATGCTGACTCTGTAAACCACTTAGAGAAGGCTGTAAAGCACTGTGAAGTGGTATATAAATCTAAGTAATCTCATAGCAAAGAAAAGACTATCTGATGTCATGTATTTTTGAAGTGGCACTCAAAAATAATTATAAACATCAACGTTTTTTTTTTACCATTTTTAAAATATATTATTATTGAATTTGAGAAGTCCAAAGACAGTAATGTTATATAGATGTCTCATTGTGGCCCACTGCATTAAATACTTCGTCTGGATTATGTGGATTTTTTGGAACAGTAAGTACTGTACTGTAGAGTAAAAATACTACACACAAAGCAAACATTTCTGTCTCAATAGTCTCAGGAAGTAATCAGATGAAATTGACAGCATGAATCTTGCCATCATCAAGTGTCTTCTTCTAAAGCTTAGTAATTGACAGAGGAAAATTATGAATTAGAAAGATTCAGAAACAGTATCCAAACCACTGGGTTAGGTGCATTCATTTATTAGTTTTAGGACTGGGACTATCCACCCCATTATTACATGGGCAAAAAGTGATTTGTCTTATCTAATCAAGCAAGGTATCAAGGTTTCAAAAGAACATATGCAAGTATGGAACAAGATATATATATATCTCATCATTTTTTTATTGTTCACAGCAGATTATGAAAAGTATTGACACAAAAGAAGATTTAGACACTAAAGAACATTTTATTTAAGGCAATGTTAGGAAAGTTAGTGGAAATATCCATTCAATGTACTGTTTCTTGATGGTTCTGCATGAGTTCTGTGATTATTAGCACTTTTTATAGTGTTTGGCTTCGGGCAACAATAAACAGAGCAGCAGCCATTTGATCAGGAACCAAGATATATCAGTTAGGTAACTTCACAGGAGGAGATAATAATACAAATTGCACCCTGGAAAGTTCAACTGAATAACTACTCTGAAAATCACCAGGCCAAATTTCAACTATTTTCTTTAAGTTAAACTTAAGAAAAAAGAAAAGAAGAAATTAAGTTAAAGAGAGTCCAAGGGATTAACTGTTTTTCATTATACAGTGTACTAACAGTGAAAAAGACATGGTGAAGAGAGTTTCTTGGTACCTTAGCTGTTTTTTTTCTTTTCTGCATCATTATTTTCTTTAGTATAGTTTGTTACTGCTTTTAATTATTGCTCAGGATCTTACAGAGTCAGGTGGCTCTGAACATTGGATTAATAAATAAATTTATTTGGCAAAATTTTGTAATTATTTACAAATGAGAGATGGATAGGACAAAGACATGTCCTTGATTTCACATGGTACTAATTAAGATCATCTGAAAGAAGAGAGGATAGGATGGCATGGTGCCATCTTTGGCTTCTTGCTATACTAATATAACAGGTGCAAACAAGGTGGTAGAGGTAGATTATATTTTACTACAGACATTTATCAAAAATGAACCTCTGGATCTGGATCCTGGGAAGGTGTTAGATCAGTGGTGGGATTCAAATTTTTAACAACCAGTTCTCTGCCCTAATGGCTGGGTGGCTGGACATGGCTGGATGGCTGGGTATGGCTGGGTGATCATGTGACTGAGTGGGCATGGCCAACTTGACTTCATTCACGGCAAGGTGGGGTGGTGCAGGTGGGCCGATGCTGCAGAGACAGGGGGATTTCCTATGTACTATTCCGAGCCCCTTACCCCCTCCTCTTGGGCTGACAAAATAAAAGTCCATCTAAAGATTGTGACTGCCTGCCAAGCGCATGTTGGCAAAAGGAGACTAGGGGGAAAAAGAGAAGGGCTGATGGAAATGCCCCATTTTCCGCCTCCATTCAGCTGTCTGCGCTGCACTGGATTGTGATGGGGAGGTAGGGGGAAACAGCAAAAAGCCCACTCAGTCCATACTCACCAGCACAATGGGAAATCTCTCTTCCAGTTCACCGGTTTGGGCATTGGAAGCTTGAGGGGTAGTCCATCTGCTGTTCTTCCAAGCACAGCTCTAGTGGCAGCCGACCATCGGCCAATTTTCTTCCAGCGCTCATGCAAGGAACACTCGAGCCTAGCAGCAGCATATTGCATGCTTTTCATTCCAAGCAGCCCAGTCTGGAAAACACATGGCTGGGGCAGAGCTCCTTAACAAGCTCCAAATGAATCATTGCTGCTGCTCCAAGTCTGGGTTCCCCGCACAAGCGCTGGAAGTTCGGTATCCCTTCCCTGCCCAGTCAGCCTGCACTTCCCTCTCACTCCAGGCACCAATTCCCCCAGCGCCCCATGCACACAACCCCCCCCCTCGATTTTTTAAGGATTAGAGCTGCAGGGAGGAAGGGTGCACTGAGGCCACCAGCGGACTTGTTAAGGCATGCAATATGCTGCCAATTTTGAGGGCAGGCTTTTTCAAGGCCGATCTTAGAGGGAGACAGATCAGAGATAGATCGCTGAAGAAACAGGCAGCAGAAATGAAGGAGAAAGGTAGAGCATGCTGGGGAAAAACCTGTGGAGATTGGGGAAGGCATGGGCAGCAGAAATGGAATAGAAAAGTAGGGCATGCTGGGGGGGAACCTCTGAAGATCGGGAAAGGCACGGGTGGCAGAAATGGAGAAGAAAGATAGGGCACACTGGGGGGGGGATCTGCAGAGATTGGAGAAGGCATGGGCAGATAGTTCAGGCAGCAGAAACAGCAGGACACAGGGGAGGCATCTGGGTGAGGAGTGGAGATCGGAGAAGGCAGATACCTGAGGCAAAAAGGTAGGCCATGCACAGTGGGTCTGTGTGGTCGAGGCAAGTGAGTGAGAGAAGCAGCAGCTATGCCATGGGCATGACTCTAGGCATCAGCCAAGGTGGGCGAGGTGAGATAAGGAGTGACTGGGTGGGGTGGAGACCCTTTGTTTTGATTGTGTTGTAATTGTGAACTATATTAATCTCAAGCAAATTCTAGGTGCAATATTTTGATTTACTAAATTGGAGTGCCACATACGCACCTGAGAATCCTGATGGCTGGTTCATAAAAGCAACTATTATAATTGCTGCTGGTACTCTTCCTTTTTTTTAAAAAAAAAAAATGGAGTTTTGGGGGAGAGGAGTCATTCCATATATTAATGTTTACCTAGTCATTTGCATTGCATTATTTTCACATTCTCAGTTGATCTCACTTGTTCTCTATGATGTTGTTATGTAATGCAAATAACACTGGCATCTTCACTGCATGATCCTTAATTGGGTGGCATTGCCCATATGTCTAATATAGGAAGCAGTGCTTTCATACCTTCATTTGCTGTAAGGGGTCAAATGATTTAGTCAATTCTGATTGCCAATGCAATGTGTCATTCCAATATTATAATTTACATATTGATTGGATGATTCACTCTTGTAAGTAATCTGGAAAAAAGTAGCAATCACTGCATGATGTGAATAGCACCGGTTGGAATTGCAAAGAGGTGAATATTTGCACCCTGTTTTCAGATCAAAGATAATATACAATCTGAAAACTTAAATTGTGGCACTGTAATTTGGATAAAATTTGTAAAAGGGTAGTATCGATAGCAGTTCCAATACCAATAGTATTGCTAAAATGCCAGTAAGATTATAGCAATTGCTTTCAAAGGCAATTTCGGCACATACTTTTTTCATGACAGAGAAATTACTGCAAATCAATGATATTATCTTTTAAACATGTAAATGCTATATCGCTCATGGTGGAAGAGAGAGCACAAATATTCTAAATGGCACTATGTGCGCAAACACACACACAGAGACACACAAAGACACACAGAATGAGAAAGAGAGAGATTTAATTAAGCAGTTATCAGACGTTCATATCAGACTACATAATGTTGACATTCACTCTTACATCATTAAAAAATATCAGTAATAATTACTTTACAAAGAACTTGGAATTTTAAAAAATGCTGTCAAAAGAAAATTGACTTCTGTGCTAATTCTGCAGGGAAAATAGCAGAGCATAAAGATAATAGAGCAACAAAAGAAATGAAAAATGGATTATATTCCAAACTTCTAGCCATAGATTTGTAGACATAGGCTGTGAAATTTCAATAGACAAGAGATGAGTTTTGATTTTGAGAGAAGCTTTTAAATACTCATTTAAATGAAGTGAACAGCTAAAATGAAGAAGTCTGTCTGATGTGCCAGAATCCCAGGTTTTGAAAATAATCTTAGTAAAGGTACAATCAAGAATGGTTTGGGATATAAGCAGAATTTTTAATGAAAATTTGTTTTATACAGTATAATAGTGAACTCAAAAACAAAGAGGTAAGGGGGAAAAAAGCTCTTTTGGGTGAAATAAAAGGAAGAGCAATTAAAGAATTTTCCAGAGAAGATAAATATTTCTCAATAAACTAAGCTTCTGTGGTGACAATTATTTATGTTAACTCTTAAGAGAAATGGAAATAAAAATGAATTATGCAAAATGAAAGCATTTTGAGTTTGCAAATAAACCAGGGAAGTGATTGGCATATAAATTATAAAAGGAAATAGGGAAAAAATGATACTGAAATTACAAGAAGATGATACTGTAATAAAAGATAATGTGATTATACAAAAAGTATTTCATCAATATTATTCCAGTTTATATAAAGATGAATATTTAAAGGAACAAATACAGAAATGTCTTATGAACAGCAGTAAGGAAAGTTTTTGAAGCTACAAAAAGTAAAACAGGAAACGTGCCTGGAACAAATGGGTTATTGGCTTCTTACTATAAATTCTTTGATGATGAACTTGACAATCTTTACAAAATATGGTGAATTCTGTTTTACAGATGAGAAAGATTTTGGAAAGCTGGAAAGAGGTTAATATAGCATTAATACTTCAACAAGAAACTATCGCCCTATGTCATTACTGAAAAAGTTGATCACAATAATTTTTGAATAAGAGGTTTAAAATAATTTTACAAAAATTTATTTATGATCAATGTGGGTTTTTACCTAACAGATAGATAAAGGATAATATATGGTAGACAATTTGGACTATTTGGAGCACCATAATGAAAGAAACAAGATGATTTTCTTAGATGCAGAAAAGGCCTTTGACAATTGATATTGGGCCTTCATTTTTAAAATTTTGGAAGATATGCATTTTGGAAAGAATTTTATAAATTCTTGTGATTTACATATCACAAGAAAGTAAAAATAATTGTCAACAAAGATCTAACAAAACTTTGTGAGATACAAAAAGGAAGAAGACAGGATGCAATTCTCTCTAACAATTCTCAGTTATTTCCAAGAGTAAGGTGACCAGACGTCCCGCTTTTGGCGGGACAGTCCCGCTTTTGAGCAATTTGTCCCGCGTCCCGCGGCGTTTCAAAAAAGTCCCGATTTTTCTTGAGCCCCAGCTGATGGCTAGAAGAAAAAAAAACTGTTTAAACTCTTGCCCGGGGCTTCAAAGGGCCGCCCTACAGGCAATCAGTGTAAAGCAGTTTTTTTTTCCCCTAGCTAAGCTTCAGAAACGAAACCGAAACCAGGGTCTTTGGTGCAGCGTGACAAAATGAGGCAGAGAGAGATTTATTTTTATTTTTATTTTTCCTCCCCAAAAAAGGTAGGTGAAAAACTGCAAACAATGGGAAATTTAGGAGGAGAGTTCAAGATTTTAAAACACAAAGGAAAAAAAGCTGTATTTAACTAGGGAATTGTAATAATTGAGATACTATTAATTGTATATTGTGTTGAAAGCAGAAATGGTTAAGTTGTGGTTCGGAGGAATATATGGGAGAAATTATTTGGTTTATTATTATTGGTAAATATAATTAATTGATTTGTAAGAAATTGGATTGCATGGAAATAATTGGAATATTCATGTTCATATTGATTAATATACAAAAAGATAGTTTTATAACTAATTGATTTATATTAAAATGTTGAATTTGTATTAAACAACTGTATTACATAATTACATAATTAAACAATGTGAGGATGGATATAAAAATAGATGACAATGGGAAGGGGTATAATATAGAATAGAAGGGAAAAATTGAATTTGATTAAGATTAGAGATGAGGATGAAGGGTAATATTGGTTTTTTTAAAAAATAGATGAGGAATAAATATGGCAAAAAGGAAATATAGAAATTGTAAATTTAATTGAAATGACTAAACGCTGTTTAAATTTGTGAACCAGCCAAATATTCTGTTCAAAGAAAATACATTGTATGTTTGTATGTGTGTTTCTAATTATTGCTATTTATTCATATTTGTTCTCTTTTATTCTTTAAAGTTTAACAATTCATTCTTTATCTTAATATCTTTATATTTGCTTGGGGTTGGCTTTCTTCCCTTTCATCTTTTTTATTGTACAGCAATCTTTCTCCTCAAACCTACCACCTCTCTCTTTTCTTTCCTTCTTACTTTCTCTTCCCCCCACCCTCTTTTTCTCCTCCCTACTTCCTCTTTCTTTCTCCTTCTCCTCCTCTCTTCCTCCCTCTCTTACCCTCACTCCTACTCTAATTTCCATTCCTTCATCCCTCTCTATTGCTGTAATCCTTTAATGCATATGGACTACTCAGAGGGCTGAAAAAGTTATTTTTGACTGGTCCTCACACTTTTGACCAGTCCTCGAACTTATGACTGTCCTCACATTTTACATTTTTGCCCTATCTTGTCATCATGGTGAAGAGAAGCAGTTGTGAAATGAGTGACATGGTTGTTAAGAATGCTGCATGGGCATAAATGTGAGGATGGTCATAAGTGTGAGGACCAGTCAAAAGTGCGAGGACCTGTCAGAAATGACTTTTTTCAGCTCTCTGGTTAGTCCTTTTGTGCATATGGACTACTCAGAGGGCTGAAAAAGTTATTTTTGACTGGTCCTCACACTTTTGACCAGTCCTCGAACTTACGACTGTCCTCACATTTTACATTTTTGCCCTATCTTGTCACCATGTTGAAGAGAAGCAGTTGTGAAATGAGTGACATGGTTGTTAAGAATGCTGCACGGGCATAAATGTGAGGATGGTCATAAGTGTGAGGACCAGTCAAAAGTGCGAGGACCTGTCAGAAATGACTTTTTTCAGCCCTCTGGTTAGTCCTTTTGTGCATATGGACTACTCAGAGGGCTGAAAAAGTTATTTTTGACTGGTCCTCACACTTTTGACCAGTCCTCGAACTTACGACTGTCCTCACATTTTACATTTTTGCCCTATCTTGTCACCTTGTTGAAGAGAAGCAGTTGTGAAATGAGTGACATGGTTGTTAAGAATGCTGCACGGGCATAAATGTGAGGATGGTCATAAGTGTGAGGACCAGTCAAAAGTGTGAGGACCTGTCAGAAATGACTTTTCAGCCCTCTGAGTAGTCCCTATACACATAGCCATGGCCACCCGGTCACATGACCAGGTAGCCACGCCCACCCAGTCACATGGCCTTCAAGCCACGCCCACACAATAAGCCACGCCCACAATGGTGTCCTTCTTACCAATGTTAAAATCTGTTCACCTTACCCTATAGACATAGCCATGGCCACCCGGTCACATGACCAGCTAGCCACGCCCACCCAGTCACATGACCAGTTAGCCACGCCCACAAAATAAGCCACGGCCACAATGTCCCTCTTTACCAATGTTAAAATCTGGTCACCTTATCCAAGAGATACAGTATAAAATAAGAGGAGAAGACTGGAGATTAAATATTAAAAAAGAAATTTATAAATTAAGGTCATTTACTGATGACTTGGTATTGGTTCTGAAGGATCTGCTAAATAGAATTAATGGAAATTAATTCTATTAATGGAGATTATTAATTAATGGAGACATTAATGGAAAAAATTAAAAGAATTTGGTAAACTAGCAGGTTTTAAGATTAATAATCAGAAGATGAAGATGTTAATAAAAATATGAAAATAGAGATAAAAAAGAATTGAGTAGCTGGGTTTTAAGACAGAAAAAAGTTATTAAATGATAAAAGAGATGATAAAAAAGCATGTGTGAATCAAATAAGGGTAGATGAATCTGTCAGTTACAATTTTCCTATTGCAATTGTTCTTCCAAATATTTTCATGAATATCACCCCATTTACATTTTTCATCTCACATAGAATTATCATAATTTTTTAACTTCAAGATAATAACATGAGATTGGAGAGTTCCTCGATGCAACTTGCAGTAAATATCAGAAAAGTGAGATGGGTGGCATATAAATTTAATAAGTAAATAAACTATGTGAAACAGAGAATATGGATTATAATTATAATAAAGTTTTAACATATGGCATAAAAAGTTTTAGATAATTACTTTGAACAATTGTAGTCCATAAAGCCTTAGAGCTAGTAACAGAGGTATCTATGGCTTTGTACTGCTTTTATCAGATGGATGAATAGAGTATTTCAGTGCTGTGCTGCAAACTCCTGCTGTTAGCGGTGTGCATGCAAAATTATAAGGCATATAGGAAAGATATGGACTTTTATAACCATTCTATAATACTACTTCTGACACCTTCCCCCTCTTACCTGCATCCTTGTTTCATAGGACACTTATAATACTCTCTCTCTCTCTCTCTCTCTCTCTCTCTCTCTCTCTCTCTCTCTCTCTCTCTCTCTCTCTCTGTGTGTGTGTGTGTGCAATTAACCATCAAATTTATTCTGAAATAATATCCATAGGACTGCAGATTTCTTCTTTAAACTTCCCTCATTACTTTTAAGCACAAAGCTGATTGTATATATTTCCTTAACAGCAATATTTCTAAATCACTCAGAATAGTTTACGCTGTTCTTCGAGTGATCTAGAGAGCTTGCTCCATTTGTCATCAATAATAATGACTAGATGCCTAAAATAGTTCTACAGTTGGGGACTGAATAATTATGGCTGGTTCACACAGCGTTTGGTTTACCTTGATTTAATATGCATCAACTTCTTGACATTAAAAAAGAAATTATCTGAGTGGTATATCAGGCACAAAACCTGAACTTCCGTTATATATTACTAAATCACTGCAGTTGTCTTAAGGGAGGTAAAATACTTCCTTTCTGGAGTCAACTTTCATTAAGATCAACCCTAAGAGACCATGTACAATGTTAATTTTCAATTTTAACACTGAGTTTAAAACTTATTTCCAAACTTAGTTTTGCCTCCCCCCGCCAGTTCCAAATAGTTTTAAATGCAAGACTGCTAAGTTGCTTTGGGTGTACAAACAGAAGTACAGGTTGCAGATTCTCTCTAGGTCTCTCAAGTTCAGCCAGTAACAAAAACAATTTTAAATTTTCACATATTTTAATTTTAGCTATGCCTCTGAAGACAAAAACAAATGGTGAATTAAATACTTTCAAAGCAAGACAGCAATTTGCATAGCAACAGTAACCATGGGGATGCATTTTAATGACATCACAATAGTGTTATAGCAGCAGAAATGGATACAAGTAGGAATGAGTTAGGAACAGTTATGTTATAATGGTCAAGAGTCTTAAGTTTCTAGAAAGAAAAATACCTATTTCCAGTCATTTTTTGCCCCAAACTTGTTAGATTGAGAATGTTTAAGAAAATTAAGCACATTGCTACAAAATAGTTTGGTAATAAGGTAATATTTCACCTATGTACTTAACAGTCATCTGATCACCATAGCTAATTAGGAATTGTATGCAGATGAACATGAAGACTGACAAAGAAGGAGAAATCTAACCTAAGATTAGATTATATGTTAGCAATACTATAGATTAAAAATGCATGTTCTGATAAACAGCATTGAAATGGAGAAGTTAGCAGAGAAGGAGTAGATCATTCTATTCTTCCCTCACATTTATACCACCATAGCTATCTTCGCCTCAGGTCCTAGATCATACTTGCTCTTTTACCTAGAAAGATTACTCATGAATGGCTGGGCATAAAACAATTTACAGTTGTCATGCAACTAGTCAACCCTCAGTCATGGAAACTCACAGGATGAATTTAGATAAGTGACATTTTCTCACCCAACCTTCACATGCCATCTTGAGCTCCTAAATGAAAGAAGGGATAAAAACCCAATAAACAAATGAATCCCATCTTCTATCCATCAACATTATTGGCACTTTACACTCAGTATTTTTCACTCATTCCTCCTAATAGAGAAATTCATTTTTTGTTTTCTATGTCTGTGAGTCCAGAGATGTAGAATGAGTAGCTCATGTTCTTTTATGCAATCCATTCTGCATATTTATTTGATTGCATCTCTGCTACAAGTTTGCCAGGAAAGAACCCTGATTTTTATATTTGTCATTAATTACCAGACCGCAGCCATTTCTATCTGGTTCTGCACCACCACTTGCTTCACGCCTCAATTGTTGGCAAAGACACACTAATATGCGTTAGTCTAATTATAGATTGATTTTTAGCATATTAAGTTTAAGGCCTGGATATTGAGGAAAGTATTTATGAAAAACTTCTTAGTACAAAACTATGCCGACCTGTTACTATAATACTTATATAAATTCTCTATTTATTAATGTCAGCCATTTTTGTTTAGGTTAGGAGATCTAAATTTATGTTGGTTTAATCAGCTAACATTAAACAAGACGGTATTGTTTTCACTGACAGTTCTCTGAACTGTAACTGTTCCCATAAACAACAACATTTTCAAATATGAAGGCAGAGGAGAGTTTAGCTCTCATATATTCCATCATTTCCTACTTGGAAGATTTTGGCATTCCTTGAAAAGCATTCATTTGTTTAAGTAAAATGGATTTATTTCTACTTGATAATACATCATTGTCTGAAAGTTATTGCTTAAATAGCATGATGATGCTCTAGACAAGTCTTGATTGGGTAGTTTCTCACATTTCTAGTAAGACGGAAAAAAGCTAGTAATAAACAGGGCAAAACCAGCACTTGGCAAGAAGTGCTTTGCTTCTTATTAAAAGGCAGAAGGAATGGAGAAGTGTGCTAATCTATTGGGCAATTGAGATTACTGTGGGGTTCAGCAGCAATATGTGACAATCTAAATCATGGAGATGCTTCAACACATAGAATCAACCTCCTTGGAAGGATCAAAACTAGATTTTATGTCCTAACTCTGTTTTCCCCAAGTTTTTTCTGCCTGTCATGGGCCTAGTGGCCAAAGATGCTTTCCTACTTAATATACCTCACAAAACAGCCGAGAGATGCCTCAGGACTACGTTAGTAATATGCATGAAAATGAAAAATAACCCTCTCAGTTTCATTTATTGACTAGTATCATATAGCCAGATCCATATACAGGTCTGTGCATTTTCCTTCCTTAAGTATTTTTAAAAATTTTAGCCATTTGTTAAATTTACACCTTTCTTTTGTTAAGAAAGAATCTTTTCAATGATGAATATTTCAACAGTGTCCAGAGTCTAACATTTTAAAGAAGAAATATTCACTCCCTTTTAAAAATATTTTCAGTTCAAAAAAAAGACACACAGACAAACACACAAAGATATATTTTCAATACATGCTTGGTCTTATGTTTTTCCTTCCCACACAATATAAAGGGGAAGCATCAACAACATGACTCTGAAGGACATGCACTCAGTTAGATTGAAGTCCATCTGATCACAGAAACTAACAGGAGAGCAGTTGCATTGATCTAACATATGTGACTTCGCAACTGACCTATAAGGCTTTATGTGGAAGCAATAGCTTTTGTGATGTCCTGCTGAGAACACTGATGCTGCTATTGTTCTCTACATCTTTTTTGAGGAGTTGGAACTGAGCAAATACTTCCCACAACTCTGCCCTTAGTGCATGCTGTTAACCTCTTTGTCTTCTACTTTTTCATTTCACACTACGGCTGCAAATATATACTCTTTTTGTAGTCCCAAGTGCTATATCTGCGGAAATTTTACATTCAAGAAAATGGAAAGAGTGGCTTTTTAATCAAAGAATATGCATGCACACTGCTGACTCATCCTATAAGAAATAGGATGAAAACATAATCCTAAGGAAACTTAGAAACAATTAGTTTTTCATTCCCCCCACAATATGCATTCTGTTTATAATGTGGAGGACCCATAAATGTTAACATTTATTGGTACAATAAAAAGCCATAGACATTTAGGAACCAATATAGGCAATAGATTTCCAGCAGAAGTATATTTAATTAATAATATTAATAATACTTTTTCCACTTTTATTAATATTCAGGTTGGAGAAAACTGCATGTAAAGCCTTCTTCAATGAAAGAAACAAGAAATTCAGAGAGAAAAAAATATACACAGCTGAAATATACTGTATGCATTTGATAGTATTCTAATACATAATTCATATTTGCTGAGTCTTAATCCAACTGAAGTTAGAGGTCTTTTTCATAAAGACCCACTCTCAATGTGGGATGAGACAAGTCTCTGTTCATTCCATGATGTCATGAGAAGGAACTTGTAATTTTGATACCTGACTATACCATTAACATTGCATCTATGAAAGGGGCAATGCTATTTCAAGGCAGTAAATACTGCTTTACAATGTATTTGTCTTATATTCTAATTAAATGTAATTCTCGGCTTACTCTACCCTGGCAATATGCGAGCTTGATTAGTAAAGGAGCTCAGTGTAGGGTAAGACATTTGTAAACCAAACAATGTTTGCCACCATTTCAAACAAAGAGACATGGGAAATGTTACTAATTTGGTGTGTTTATCTTGATATAGATAGATAGATAGATGACAGACAGACAGACAGACAGACAGACTGAATTCTTTTTTGCCAAATAGACACACAAGGGATTTGTCTCTGGTGCATAAACTCTCAGTGTACATATGAGCAACAAATAATAAATCATGATCATAATTATAAAATACAATCATCGTAATTAATAGAAACAAACTAAGTGATAATCATAGGATACTAAATAAGCAAACAACATAAATCATGAAATACTAACAACAAAGTTATAGTCATAAGAGACTAAGGAAATAGGAAAGTATTTAGGATATTGGGACAGCCATTACAACATATTTCATATTTATATTTCAAACCTTTATTGTCAATGCACAACATGTGTACAATGAGATTGAATGAGCCTCCCTTGGTGCAGCCCCCCTCAAACACAGAATACATCACAATAACTCAATAATTAAAAGAACAGCTAATCAACACTGATTGGCTGAGTGGTTAATAGATTTCTATGTTCAGCTATTGACCAGAGGAGCCAGCTCGAGACTCACAATCATATAAACATATGTATATTTTACTGTCAAAATAGATAATTTAAAACAGCTTGACTTGGTCTCAAGTATATTTTAAACTGAGTTTGGAAGAGTTGGGAGATTAAAGAGTTCTAACTTTTGCTGAAACTAGTGGAGCAAAATATTTATGATTAATTTAGTTCCCATTATTTTAATTAGGGTTTAGATAGAAATACTTGATACAAAACTTGATTAAATGATTCAGACAGAAATGCTTTTAGATAGAAAGTTTGATTAAGACCACTGTTTGTACATATAATTTTCCTCTAACGTGCGCTCAGAGAGTGAGATTTGATTAAGTTTTTCACTGACACAATTGCTTACATCAAAACTAGATGAAGATGATTTCCCCACCACCATTACCCAATTTGTAATTCCTACTGACCAGATCTGGATCAGAATAGAGAGGCTATGTGGTAGGCAGGAAAAGAAATCTCACTGGGACAAGTTTAATACCTAATTTTATCTATACATTCAAAAGTTGCAACCTCACGCTTGGTTATGGGGTTTAAATTATATTAGCGAAAGAATTAAGACAAAACCAGTTAGAAGAAGAATGTAGCCAACATATATTGTGGACATACGTAGCAAGATTTAAGCATAGTGCTTTGAAATTTACCTTCCTTTATTGATATTTATTAAGTCTGAAACAGATATAGACTTTTTATTTATTTTTATCAAAGATCATCATAGCATGTAAAATTACCACACGTGAGATAAAATTTATGAGATAAAATATTAATAACATCATGTAGATTACAAGGATAAAATTACAGAGGATACTTACCTGTGAAATACCGTATATTTTGGTGTATAAGACACACTTTTCCACCCCCAAAAGTGGGTGGAAATGTCTGTGCGTCTTATACAGAGAATGTTGCCAAAGTCCCGCCCACCTGCTGGCCCCCACCCTTTGGCCTCTGCCACCCAGCAATTTGCCTCCTTGCAGCAAACAGCCTGGTCAGCTTCAGCACAGCCTGATTTAGCACGAGCAGCTGATTGGTGGTTGGATCTGCCTCCCAGAATACTGCCTATCAGCTGTTCCAGCCACCGCCACCTATCCCTGCCACCTGTAACAGGCCGAAAATGGGGTGCGTGGAGGCCAAAATTGGGGTGCACAGAGGTGGCAATACCTGACAGCCATGATGGGCAGCAACAGTGGCGATGGGCGGTGGTGAACCCCACAGCCTGGAAGAGCTGATAGGTGGTATTCCAGGAGGCTGATCCAACTGCCAATCAACTACTCATGCTAAATCGGGCTTTGCTGAAGCTGACCAGGCTGTTTACTGTTTGCTGCAAGGAGGCAAATTGCTGGGAGGCAGAGGCAGATTTTTTTTTCTTGTTTTCCTCCCCAAAAGCTAGGTCCATCTTACAGTCTGGAGAGTCTTATAGTCCAAAAAATATGGTACCTATTAGAGTACATCTATAACTCAAGATTGTAAATTGGTAAATGTTATAAAAATATAAAAGGCTACGTTAATACAGACTTTATAACTAAGGTAAAAGTGAAACTAAAATCAATGGAGTATTGATGGATCCAATTATGATTATTAATATTATTATTAATATTATATACATTTTATTTTTCAAGTTGTGAAGAAAGAAGGCAAGAAGATAAGATTTATCCAGTCCAAAGTAGGGGAGCTTTGGTATGTTGTGTCCCACATATTGTCCCAAAGATGTTTTTTCAAGAGGGAACTAAACTTTCTGGTTTTTCTTTGAAGACGTTTCACTCAGTGGTGAGTTGCTACCGGTTCACACTAGATTGGGCGAACTGGTAACAGTGGTGGTGGGAGGCTGCGCCCACCCACCTGGACGCTTCTGTGCATGTGTAGAAGCGCCCTGTGTGCATGCAAGAGCGCGTGCATGCACGAACGAACCAATAGCAATGAGATTTGGAACCCGCCCCTGGTTTTGCTTCTCATTCAAGAAGCTTCTTCAGCTCTGGCTGAATGGTCGGGAATGGAAGGATTTATACTCCTTGCAGATAGTTGATATTTTCATTCTTTTAGACAGTCATTGAGGCTACCCGGAGGTTTATCTTTGTCATCAGGGTCACCTGAGTAGTGCAAATGGGTGTGGAGCCTTCTTGGAACTGTTGAAAGAACTGTGTTGTAGACTGGAGGTAGATGATCCCTACACATCTGTTGAGAGAGGGCTGCTCAATTTTGACATAGATGGCCTTTTTGATCCCTCTTTCAAACCAGCGGCCTCTCTGTCCAAACTTTGTATCTTGTTGTCTTCAAAAGAGTGGCATTTGTCATTTAAATGCAGATGGACTGCTGAATCTTGTCCTGATAGGTTTGTTCTCTTATGTTGTGCCATGCATTTATGAAGTGGTTGTTTTGTTTCCCCAATGTATAGATCTGCACATGGTTCACTGCATTGTACTGCATGTACCATGTTGCTCAGTTTGTGTCTGGGTGCTTTATCCTTGGGGTGGACAAGCTTCTGGCACATATGTGGTCTAGGTTGAGGTTTGTTCTGTCATCTAAGGTGCTGTCTTGTAGCAGTCATGTCTTCACTACCACGACAGCTTCAATTGTGCCCTGCTGGATTTCTCTTTTGAGGCCACTCTTTTGAAGACACAAAGTCCATATTTTGGACAGAGAGGGTTGCTGTTTTGAAAAAGGGGTCAAAGAGGCCATCTATGTCAAAATTGAACAGCTCACTCTCAACAGAGGGGGAGGAATACAACATCATCTATCTCCAGTCTACAACACAGTTCCAAGAAGGCTCCACACCCATTTGCATTAGTCAGGTGACTTTGACAACACAAATAAACCTCCAGGTGACCTCAGTGACCCTCTAAAAGAATACAAATGACCAGCTGTCTGCAAGGAGTATAAATTCTTCCATTCCCCACCATCCAGCCAGAGCTGAAGAAGCTTCTTGGATGAGAAGCAAAACATCTCCAAAGAAAAACCAGAAAGTCCAGTTGCCTCTTGAAAAAGCACCTTTGGGACAACCATGACCTGGATGACTGAGAATCTCCATAGACATTTCCCACCTATTCCAGCCTTTTTCTTTTCCAAAACAGCTTTAGTACACTATGTTCACATAGCCACAATATAATAAAGTAAAATACATAAGCCAGCAGGCAGATTTCAGAGAAGGTTCCATTAAACCTGCATTGTCCTTTGGGTCTCAAGAATAATAGCACTTCTTTGACACAGCAAGCAAGAAAAGTTTGAAAATGAAAATGACTATGTTTTGATGTTAAAAATACATCCATTTTGATTCTTGCTGCTTTTCCAGTTACTTGGTTATATTTGCTTAACATTCATTCACTCTCTTCTCAGAGAACTTCATCATACTTGGAAGTGCGAGGTCAGCAAGCTAGTTCTGTTAATTATAATTAAAGGAAAAACCTGCTGAGTTCGTTTTCTCTTACAGAACTTCTGTAGTCAAAAGAAATAATATCTAGTTTATAAGTGTAGTACATTTTTTTAAAGGAAGTAGAGAGGCATCCTTTCCATTCTTTGGTTCATTTTTCAACCATTGCATGGAAATGATTTTCTAAAAATTGCACATATTCCAATTTTGATGCCATAAGACTAATCAGAATGATTAATTCAGCATCTCCTATATGACCTGCCAGGGTACATTAATGTGCTGAAATACAATATGAAGATCTTGGAAATAAAATAATGAAACCTTGAGAACCCAAGGATATCTTTCCTGCTGCAACATGCAGGCATATTAAGGTTCTTGATGCTTCAAAATGCTTTAACTTTCACATAAATATTTTTACATGACCTCTATGCAATAACAGATGAAGAACGAAGACAGTCCACAAATTAGGTGAATATCAATACCATTAGCTCTGTGGTTTAATTTCAGTCTTAAAATAGAATTATATAATGATTAGTTAGTGGTGATCAGTAATAATGTCAGATTTCATCTAGCATTCAGAACCAAAAAATGATGCCTTGTCCCCACCTTGGGATTTATCAGAATATTATCATGAGGTTTTCTGGAGCACTACTTTATCAGTTCCCAATAGTTTACAAAGTCTACTCAAATGAATTCAGGAATTTTTGAAGACAGTCTTGTTTTAGTACTAGTTTAAATATCTTTGTTGATATTAATGGCGCTATAATCATATGCATGTCTATATTTTATGAGTCCAGAATTTCAGAGAATTTTAATCAATTTGTGTTAGCACTAACTGCCTCCAATTCCAATCAAAAATTGACCAACAACTGTGTGGCTTTTGAACTCAGTCTGCAGGCCTTGCCTCAGCATATTGGGTTATAAATTGATTTCATCCTCATTCTGCAGAAAACAAACAACAAATAAAAAGTGTTCAAATCAGAAAAACCTGTTTGCATACCCCTTGCATGATCCATGCATAATTGTTTGGTAAACCTGTAAACAAATAAAAAAAAAATCCATTCAGAGAGGCTGGTAGGTGGTGTGAGGAAAGGTTAATTGCAAATAATGTGAATGAATGCTCCTGAATATGGCAACTTCATAGTGATATAACAATAACCTGTATTCGAAACTCTTTTTGAGTGAATGAATAGATAGAGTTGAAATCAACTGATTTCATACACAGTATGATGCATACACAGCATCACAACATCAAACATTCAGTGAACAAGACCCTGAACCTCTAAGGGTGCTGGTAGTGGACATTGATTGGAGTCTTGTTTTCAGAAGGAAGTGAAATGTTCAAAGCGAGAACAGGCAACAGAAGGCAAGAGGATAGTGAGAAAAATAGCTTTTCTTTGTCATCTTGAAAAAGTATTAAAGAAACATCAGTTTTGAGATGAGACAGCTTGACAATGTCAAAACACTTATTAGATGTAGAGTTCCGTTATACATACTATATGTCTCCAACTGGTTTGAACAGAGACATTATTTTATGCACATGGACAAGCAGCACATGGTCAGCCCCATTTCTTTCAGCAGGACTGAACTTTGCACATCACATTCTAGACAGTGTGTATAATTATATTTCTGTTTCCTAGCATCAAGATACCTTGTTAACAGCCATTTTATATATCATTCCTATTCTGCTTTCTCAAATCAAACATCAGTTTTAGATTGCTTATAAACATTTCAGATTGAACTTTTTCATTCCCCCAAATATTGAATTGCTACTGGTCTTCCTTATATTTTTCAAAAGGAATACGAACAATTCAAAAACTTGTGATATAGGCTAAATGTTGTCCCTCCACAGATTGCTTGCCTTTGAAGAATAACTTCAAAGATTAGAATAACAAATAGTGGAATGAAGAACCACTTGTCCAATACTGTTACTTTTGGATTTATTGTCAGAGTACTTCCTGATGCTTTTGATTCCAATTTAAAACATGTCAAAGCTTGATATGATTTTGGCTGACCATTTTCAGGTCTATTCAGACATCAGGGTTCCAAGGAGAATAGTTATAGTACTTACTTCTTTTGTTGTCTGAAGATGAATGAGGAAGCTTCTAACAAAAATGGCTTAAATCATCCCAGTAACTATGCCATAGAAAATGGCGGGACAGTGTCTTCTTAACAATCTTTTCTTGCTTACTATTTGTTTGAAATTTGATTGAAGCCAGCATATTGAATTTCATGCTACTTTAGCCACCTCAGATTGCCCTTTGAGGTGCAAAGAATGAGCAATAGCTTTTTTTATTGTAACTTGGCCCACTTTGAAGACTTCATATCAAACCCACCAGCATATTTCATTTACTTATTCCATTATAAATGAAGCCTTTCTTTTCATGATCATCACTCTTGTTGATCTTACAAATTAACATATAGAAAGGATTTCACAAACAACTCCTAGCATTGTGGTAAGATAAAATAATTATAATGTACTCTTTCATAATTTAGTTTCAACGTTAAATGTCAGTAATATGAATTAAGCTCACATTCTAAACTATAGTAATTAGTATTCTTTATCAGCAAATGTATTTCTCATCCATTCCAAACTGATGAGGAGTCATCTGTTGTGATCACACTGGGGGGAAAAATCTTGAGATTAGTGGTGAGTATTACTTTAAAGGAATTGATAGAGAACTGGGGCCAAGATCATCAGTGGAAATCCTACTTAGGACAAGTAAGCAAATGGGATATGGGTCAATAATGTTTATACTTAATTCCAGCCAACCACTCCAATCTCATCTCTTCCAGAATAGGGTGCTTATTAGCCTTTATTATCCTCTAATACTTGTACTTCTAGGTAACAGAGATACTTCCCCGTGCTATTGCATGCCCTTTTCTATCCAGTGCATTGAATTTTGATTATTATTACATTTTAGTCAAATGATTAATTTTTTTTTTTTACTTCTGAAATCATACATACTTCGTTAGGGTTCCTATTTCATTCTAATTTTAGCATAGATTCATCTGACACCATCATTAAACTGACATATTCCAGAAAGAATTGCTATGTCTCTCATCTTTTTTGTACTGTCTTCATTCAAAGACTTTAGTGTGCTGTTACATGGGAGTTTAAATTGTTATAGCATTACCCATGATTATAAACAGGTTTTAGTGAATTCTTCTCTGATATCATTTCCCAGTAATTACTAAAGAGCCACCAAGTGTCTCAATTGCTTCTCTATCCCAAATGTGCCACTTTGCAATTCTGCGTAATGCGAAAGACAAATCAAAAACTCTGCCAAGGTTTTTTCCATTATATCCTTTTTTAATATTTGCTTATTTAGCATCCTGCATTGGGAAGAGCTATTACTTAAAAGCTTGCACAACAGATTTTGGATATTCTATAAAGGTATTGCTATGTATAAAGGTAAAATTTTATAAATATTAAGCAGAAAGATCATAATACCTCCTCCTCCTCCTCTTCCTCCATCATTTGTAAAGTGTTTTTAAAAGTACAAAGCACTTCATGTGCATTATCCTGTTATAATCAAATATTCTACTCTAATAACTATTCTTGTTTTGAATTCTTCAAACAACATTTTTAATGAATCATATATATACCATGATAACCAAGTTTATATAAACATTTTGCTCAACTTTGTAATTGAAGTAGGCTCAGAGCATCATTTTAAGAAGAATTAACATGAGTTTAACCATTCTGTAGCATACAGTATTCCATCTAGAACAACAAGCATAATTCCAGAAGGGTTCCATTAAAGTAAAAGAAAAAGGGCAGGCAGGAAATAACAAATAGCAATCACATCTTCTATTATTATGGCATGATCAATTCTTTATAGTCCTATTAAAGCTCATAAACATAAACATATAGCATCAGTAACTTTATGATAAGCAGGATTGAAAAATCAGAATAAAACAGAGACTACAACCTTATATAAATTTCTCTTGGAGTAAATCTTGCTAGATATATCATTATTTCGAGGCACATGGGTGTGGAATCAATCCTACAAGATGTTTGCCAACTCTCACTCTTTCTAATATCACAAGTCAGAGACTGCTTAGATGAATATGAAAATTTGCTGCTCGCATGTTGCAAGGTATGTGATGTTCCAATTTAAAATGAAGATATAATATGGGGATTTTCTGAGTGCTCTCAAGGGCCGGTTTTCTAGAATTAGTCACATGCTTTTAACAAGAGAGAAAGAATGGAACAGGGAAGAAATGAATATGCTGAACATGGCCAGCAAGTGACTGGAGAATTAGCTTGTCGTATCCATGTCCAGATGGAAAGTCAATCCATAATTCTTGTCATATGTCTTTATGACAGTTAATATATGACTCAGACTTGACTCAGACTTCCATCATTCTGAAGCCAATAAAATGAGGACCCAGATTGTTAGGGACAAGATGCTGACATTCTAAACTATTCAGAGAGTGCTGTAAAGCACTATGAAGAGGTATATAAGTTTAAGTGCTATTACTATTCCTTATTCACATTTATTTGTACTCTTCAAGGAATGTGCAATCTACTTTGAGAATTACTAGCTTGGGAATTCTGGGAGATGAAATCCATATATCTTAAAATTGCTAACATGGAGAAACACTGATTTAGCTATAGTTCTTGACTTGCTCCTGATTCTTGACTATTGTTCAGGAAACATGGAATTTGTTTTTCTACTATCTAACATTGGGAAGGTTAACTATGTAGCCACAACTTTTTTCATTTTTCAAGAATACAAATCAGTGTAAGGCTTTTTAACTTCAAAATCTATTCTTATTTTAAAGAACTCAAAATGTTGAGTCAGAGTTAAATGAGATTTATGAAGAAATGAGGAATATTTATGGTAAACTTCAAGCAGAAACATAGTGTGTGTTTTTAACTAAAAACAAAGTAAATAATTTCCCTCTTTCTCATAATCTTTATAAAAGTTTAATTGCCTTTAAATAAAGGTTAAAGAACTTTTTAATTGATTAGTGGTTAGTGCAGGGTCAGCTCTGACTCATCTCAACAATTCCTAGATTATTACCCGTTTTATTTTAATTATGGATGTATATGTGCTTGTTTATACCCCCAACTGTTATTTTAAATATATAGTTGTTACACTTGATTTGTTTTAGCATTTATATTTATTTACTTTGGTTGTTCAGTTTAGGAATTAATTTTATTGGGCAGAATGTTGTAATTTCTGTAATTTTCTGATGTGTACCATACCTTAGTAACAGTTATAATAAATTATATTAGCATTGTTGCTATTATTATTATGGTAAGAAATAAAGATGCTTCCAGATAAATAAATTGGGGTTAATCATTGAGATAGAGGGTAGTGAGAAAATATTAAATAATTCATGTTTTCCATAGCATATAACATAGCCTTGAGCCAGACAAACAAATTCAGTCAGCCTTAATTGACCCATATAACATCTAAAGATGGGGGAAGAAAAGTAATGAATTAAGCAATTTAACACCTCATTCAGCCAGTCCCAGATACCATGATTGGAGATAAGAGAGTGGCCTCTAATAGTTAATTCAATTTAATTTGAGGGCATGCCGGTTGATCGTTTTATTTTATATATCTTTCCTTTCTCTTACTATCAAGGTACCATTAAAAAAAAAAAACTTTTGCTCTAATTAGGATAGATTGTCTTCATTTCTGTCCAATATACTGTGTTTGTGAACTATATCCTAAGGTTGAAGCTTACTGGAGGATTTAGAATGAGGGGCGGCGCAAATTAGATATCTTCATCCTGCTCCAAGGGAGTTAAAGGAAGACACCCAACTGTCCCATTCCATTCTGGTACTGAATGCAGATTAGGACACAGCCCTAATTTACATTTTTATTTTTTTTTAACCATCTTTGACTTGCACAGTGTTTGTTTGCACTAGGCCGAAATACTATTCTGATAATACACATTTTTCTGCATACTTTTAGTGATGTAACAAAACATTATCTGTTGCTATGGTAATACCAAGCAGCAGGAGCCAAAATAATTAATACAGGTGTGAATAGCTCTGCTCAGTATGCTTTCATTTCGTTTCCAGCCAGTTCAAGTATAATCCTTTATTTTTTTTAATATAGAAAAAGATTTCTTGTTAATACATTCAGACAACTATGTGAAATGCTAAAGAAACCATACTCCCTGGAGAGTCCCTTGAATATTCTTTGGATATGGATGTGGTGAAATATAAAAAAACCTTTAGAAAGCATTGTTTCTGAGGCATTGAAGCAAGGAAGAGGAGCCGAAAAGCTAACTGTGAATTTGAAACCGTATTTTGGATTCATCTTATGAGAAGGAAGAGATAAAACCAAAACAATATTCTTCTATTCCTTCACATATTGCTAAAAAGTGGAACTGCTTATGCCCATTATTGAGAACAAAGTTTAGAACTATGTATTAAATTTGATCAAACTCTGGATTCTTAACAAACTAAAAGTGTGCTCTCCCCACTTCTCTTCTCTCTGTATACCAATGACTGCCTCTCTAACAATGCATCTGTTAAACTACTGAAGTTCGCAGATTTATTTTATTTATTTATTTATTTATTTATTTATTTATTTATTTATTTATTTATTTATTATATTTCTATACCGCCTTTCTGCCGTAGGACTCAAGGCGGTGTACAGTCAAGAAAAATATAGATACACAAACATCATAAAATTGCTAATTAAAATTATTATTTAGTTTGGTCAATTAAATAAAACCCAGAATTAGATAACATTTTAAAAAAACCATTCACATGTTCATATGTTTAGCCCCGCCTGTTGGAACATTAGGGTCTTGAGGGCACGGCGGAAAGCTCGGAGATCAGGGATATTTCGTATCTCAGGGGGCAGTTCATTCCAAAGGGTTGGAGCCCTCACAGAGAAGGCCCTCCCCCTGGGAGTCGCCAGTCGGCATAATTTGACTGACGGTACCCTGAGTAGTCCCTCCCTGTGAGAAAGAACTGGTTGGTGGGAGGCTATTGGTGGCAAAAGACGGTCTCGTAGGTACCCAGGTCCTAAGCCATGGAGCGCTTTAAAGATGATAACTAACACCTTGAATCGCACCCGGAAGACCACCGGGAGCCAGTGCAGCTCACGTAGGAGAAGTGTTACATGGGCGTAATGAGCTATGCACATAATCACCCACGTGGCCACATTCTGGACCAGTTGGAGCCTCCAGGTGCTTTTCAAGGGGAGCCCCATGTAGACAGCATTACAGTAGTCCATACGGGAGATAACTAGGGCATGAGTGACCGTGCACAAGGCGTCCCGATCCAGAAAGGGATGCAACTGGCAGATCAGGTGAACCTGATAAAAGGCACCCCTGGCCACGGCCGTCAAATGATCTTCTAAAGATAGCCATGAATCCAGGAGGACACCCAAGTTGCGGGCCCTCTCTGTGGGGAGCAAGATCTCATCCCCTATTGTCAGTGATGGTACCAGCTGACTATACCGGGACGCCGGAAGCCACAGCCACTCGGTCTTGGAGGGGTTGAGTCTGAGCTTGTTTCTCCCCATCCAGAGCCGCACGGCCTCCAGGCAACAGGACATCACAGCAAGGGCATCATTGGGGTGGTCTGGGGTGGAGATGTATAGCTGTGTGTCATCAGCATACTGATGAACACTCATCCCAAAACCATGGATGATCTCGTCTAGCGGTTTTACATAAATGTTGAACAGAAGGGGTGAAAGGACTGACCCTTGCGGCACCCCACAAATAAGGTGCCTCGAGGTCGACCTCTGCCCCTCTGCCAACACAAACTGCGAACGGTCAGAGAGGAAGGAGGAGAACCACCGAAGCACGGTGCCCCCTATTCCTAACCCCTCCAGCCGGTGTAGTAAGATACCATGGTCGATGGTATCAAAAGCCGCTGAAAGATCTAATAGGACCAGGATAGAGGAGCAACCTCTGTCCCCAGCCCTCCAGAGATCATCCACCAACGCGACCAATGCCATTTCCGTGCTGTATCATGACCTGAAGCCTGACTGGAACGGATCCAGATAGACAACTTCATCCAGGTATCGGGGTAGTTGTCGCGCCACCACACTCTCAACAACCTTCGCAACAAAGCGAAGATTGGAGACTGGACGATAATTTGATAATATAGCTGGGTCCAGGGAAGGCTTCTTGAGGAGGGGCTTCACAACCGCCTCTTTCAGGGTGGCGGGAAAGACACCCTCACTCAGAGAAGCATTTATAATCCCCTGGAGCCAGCCACGTGTAACCTCCCGGGAGGCCAGTACCAACCAGGAGGGACACGGGTCCAATAAACATGTGGCAGCGTTAAGCTTGCCCAGAATCCTGTCCAAATCCTCAGGAGTCACAGAGTCAAACTCTTCCCAGATAACGCTCTCAAGACCTGCCCCCGTCTCCTCCCCTGGATCTACCCAATCGGAGTCCAGGCCTTCCCCAATCTGAGCGACTTTATCATGCAGGAATTGTACAAAATCCTCAGCTTGACCCTTTAAGGGATCTTCCTGTACCCCCACCTGAAGTAGGGAGCGGGTCACCCTAAACAGCGCTGCTGGGCGGCTCTCTGCAGACGCAATAAGAGCGGAGAAGTAGCTAGACTTCGCCGCTCTTATCGCCACTAGGTAGGTCTTAATATAAGATCTGACCTGTGTTCGGTCAGATTCAGATCGGCTTGACCTCCAATCGCTCTCCAGGTGTCTTTTCCGACGCTTCATCTCCCTCAGCTCCTCAGAAAACCAAGGAGCTAGATGAGATCGGCATCGGGTCAGAGGCCGCAAAGGCACGACGCGGTCCAAGGCCCCAGTAGCCACCCTGTCCCAGGCAACCACCAGGTCCTCAGTCGAGTCGTGAGCCAGAGTCTCAGGAAATGGCCCAAGCAGATGACACAACAGTGATCAATCTCATTCGAGACAATGATGAATCCGCATACAGACGGGAGGTTGAATAACTAGCCTCGTGGTGCAACCAGAATAATCTGGAACTGAACACACTCGAAACCGTAGAAATGGTGGTAGACTTTAGGAGAAACCCTCCCATACTGCCACTCTTACAATACTAGGCAACACAGTATCAACAGTAGAGACCTTCAAATTTCTAGGTTCTACCATATCGCAAGATCTAAAATAGACAGCTAACATCAAAAATGTCATCAAAAAAGCACAACAAAGAATGTTCTTTCTGCATCAACTCAGAAAGCTCAAACTGCCCAAGGAGCTGCTGATACAGTTCTACAGAGGAATTATTGAGTCTGTATCTGCATCTCTATAACTGTCTGGTTTGGTTCTGCAACCCAAGAAGACAGACACAGACTTCAATGGATAATTAGAACTGCAGAAAAAACAATTGCTACCAACCTGCCTTCCATTGAGGACCTATATACTGCACAAGTCAAAAAGAGGGCTGTGAAAATATTTACAGACCCCTCACATCCTGGACATAAACTGTTTCAACTCTTACCCTCAAAACAACACTATAGAGCATGCACACCAGAACAACTAGACACAAGAACAGTTTTTTCCTGAACGCCATCTCTCTGCTAAACAAATAATTCCCTCAACACTGTCAAACTATTTACTAAATCTGCACTACTATTAATCTTCTCATCGTTCCCATCACCCATCTCCTTCCATTTATGACTGTATGACTGTAACTTTGTTGCTTATCCTTATGATTGTATATTGATATTGATTGTTTCCTGATTGCTTATTTGTACCCTATGACTATCATTAAGTGTTGTACCTTATGATTCTTGGTGAACGTATCTTTTCTTTTATGTACACTTAGAGTGTATGCACCAAGACAAATTCCTTGTGTGTCCAATCACACTTGGCCAATAAAAAATTCTATTCTGTTCTGTTCTGTTCTGTTCTGTTCTGTTCTGTTCTATTCTATTCTATTCTATTCTATTCTATTCTATTCTATTCTATTCTATTCTATTCTATTCTATTCTAATTCAGACCTGCATTTTTTCTGGGAAAAACTTTGAGCAACTGCTTCATCGTATTTCTTTGTAGGTTCTGGATCCACAAAAGATGGTAGTCAGCCCACACAGGATTTTCATAATGCATAATTCATGAAACACTACCATAGTACAGGGGTGAAAAATGAATGAATATTAGATTTCAGTGACCAGCATCTTTGTTCTCACCTAAGAATCAGCCCAACATTGGTCACTCAAATCAGAACCTTATAGATTGGGAGAGAGGAAAGAAATTGTTAGTTTTACCATCTGATCCCAAGGCCCCTGCTTCACCATTGCTAATCTACTATCTTGAATGACACTGTAAGGGCTAATTATTTTATGTGGCTGGTCAAATCATTTATTTTGTCTGTAGTCTAATTTAAAAGTACTATCCCAATTTCACAGCACTATTGTGTGTACAATTAAATGGAAAAGAACCAGCAAATTGTTATACTTCTTTAATCTCAATAATCAGTTCTGTTGTATTATTGTAAAAGGAATCATTGTTTCTCATGAACTGTTCTTCCCTTTGTATGTAGTTTTCTCATACTATTTTAGAATAATAATGATAAAAATGTAATGCTATCAGCAATAGCACGTTAAGATCACAGACCTGCTCTCAGTGTATTTGTTTGAAATTTGCATAGAAGTTCCTTAAGTTCCTAAATGTCTTGGTCAGCTGCTGTCCTTTATTAGCCCCAAAAGGCTTCAATTGTGTGACAATTGCTACCATATCTGATGAAAAATAAATAAATAACATCCAGTGTGCTTTTCCCAAATATAAGAAAAGATGGGTGGCATATAAGTTTAATAAATATATAAGTAAAAAGAGCTGCTTTCCAACACTCGTTCACTATCTATGAACTGAATATGATCAGTTATTATATTAAACTGAAACATGTCCAAAGCTTTGAAACAGATCAGGGGGTGAAATGTAAAATTTGTTACTACCGGTTCTGTGGGCGTGGCTTGGTGGGGGTGATGGTAATGTGACTGGGTGGGCGTGGCCAACTGTTTAAAAAAACTTTTCAAAGTATTTTTTCTGCAAATGCAAAATAATGCTTTGAAAAGGCTCTGCCGATCACGCAACACAGCTGGGATCGTCAGACCCTTTTCAAAGCATGTTTTTCACCACCTCTTCCCCGGAAGAGGTTGCAGAAAAAAATACTTTGAAAAGCCTCTGACGATCCCAACTGAGCCGCACGATCATCAGAGCCTTTTTTTTTATTTATAAAAGCATTTTTTCGGTGGAAGAAGTTGTAGAAAAAATGCTTTTAAAAGTAAAAAAAAAAGCCTCTGATGATCGTGCGGCTCAGCTGGGCATGAAAGGGGGGTGCAGGGATTTTTGCTACTGGTTCTCCGAACCACCCGCTGCCATCACTACTGGATCAGGCGATCTGGTCCAAACCAGGAGCATTTCACCCCTGAAACAGATTTACTTTCCTCCTATACTAGGAACTTCATGAAAGTTCATTTACTCTGTCAAATTTATATATTTTTTTTCTCCTTCAGAAAGAGGGAAAGGGGGGAAGCACTTATTTGAATTGGATGTAAGAAAAGATACTCATATACCTAGAATCCCTTTTACTTGGTTCTTATTTATTACTTTGAGACTGTGGCTGTCGTTTTTTCATTCAAACAGAATAAATCCTTTCGAGGTAGGTAAAATGAGGACCCAGATTGTGGGGGCAATAAACTGACTTTGTATAAAAAGAGTACCGCTTGGCGGGGCCGAAAGCCCTACTAAGCAGGTATATACAAAAAGTATGAAGGCTATTGCTTAACACATTGTAAGCCGCCCTGAGTCTCTGGAGAAGGGCGGCAAATAAATCGAACCAATAAATAAATGAACAAATAAATAAATCCCAAAGTTTGTAAATATGTAAAATAGCCTTAATCGTGATTCTTATTCTTTAGTGAGGTAGTATAAATGGGCATTGTACTGGTTGTTGTTAACTAAATTACTGCATTCTGTGCACCCAATCTAATTTGGTGGTTGTTTCTGTAGGTTTTTTTGATAGTAAGGTTTAAAAGAAAACAAGTAAGCCACTGAATATATTTGGGGGATTAAACAGGCTTCTATACTCAAAGTTCTTCCAACTCAATATTGTTAGTCAGAAGTAGAGGTGGGTTTCACCAGGTTCTGACCAGTTCTGGAGAACTGGTAGCGGAAATTTTGAGTAGTTCAGAGAACCAGTGGTAAAAATTCTGACTGGCCCCGCCCCCATCTATTCTCTGCCTCCCAAGTCCCAGCTGATCAGGAGGAAATGAGGATTTTGCAGTAACCTTCCCCTGGAGTGGGGAGGAAATGGAGATTTTACAGTATCCTTCCCCTGCCACGCCCACCAAGCCATGCCCACCAAGCCACACCCACAGAACCGGTAATAAAAAATGTTGAAACCCACCACTGGTCAGAAGGCTCATGATATCCAAGACTGGACTATCAATTTGGACTATTGCCCAATAACTCATTTTTCCAACTGTAACTTTGTTGCATTATATCCATTTTGTTTAGTTTTAGTTTTGCATTTATGGGCATATATTTTATACTATTTACCCTTTTGAATGCACACTTCTATTGTATACATTTTAAGAAGTAATTTCTTGAATATATTTTGTATGTTACTTTTCCTTAATATGCACAGATTTATGAATATTTCCCCAAAGTATTCATTTTATGGACATTTGATGACTAAAAAACTCCTTTGAAAAATTCAAAAAAGGATAATTGCATTTTGATTTACTGTACATGCTGATTCATGCTGTGTGAATTAGGTAAGACTAGTTTCAAAAGTCAAGTCTACCAGTTTCCATACCATTCTTGGGGTTTTTTTTTTAATTTTGATTCAGTTCAATAATGCCTACCTTATAGTCATCTAATTATTGTAGTTGATATATGATAGATGAAATTATTATTATTTTCTATATATCTTTTTAAAAAATAATTTACATTTGCTGCTGCCATCACATCTCAAAACTAATTCCATGTCTTCATTATTATTTTTTTTAATCCAGATGGTTGCAGTCTGATCTCAAGACTTTGTACCTGCCTGGACACATGCTGATCACATAAAGCATTTGTGACAACCCCAAAGTGGCAGGAGTAATGTCCACTGAAGTGAACGTCCTTTTATTTAAGAGAGAATATGAGTTTTCAATTGATTTTTTTTCCACTTTGTCATCCAACCAAACCAATGATTGAAACGTATTTCCTTCCCAAGCTTCTCTAGAACTGAACTGTTTAGGGATTATGAATGAAGTTGGCAGAAATAAAGAACAAAATGAAACATGCATATTGACTATTCTGTTAGAAAACTTACCTATTATTTGTGTTTTGTTTTAGCTTCAGTTAAATTTAGTTTTGCACCCCAACCTAAGAACAATGCATAAAAACAATGTATTAAATTAGAAAAAGAATGTTGCCAAGATTTTCCACAATTTATTTTTGGAGCTTTGGTATGAATTCTTATAATTTCCATTCTTGTCCAGAAGATTAACATAACAGCAAGAATTGATTGATATCCGCCCTCTGAGTAGCTCCTGTGCCAGCAAGTTTCAATGACTCTGGCAGAATATTCTTTTTTGCCTATTTTAGTCATAGTCATGCCTAATTTAATTACTGCTTTCCATCACTGATTCCCCCATCAACATCATACAAATATATGATATGTAGGAGGGGAAACAGTAGATGCCTTTGTGAATTTCTCATAGCTGTTGCAATATGGTGGTGTACAGGGCAATTCAGTATTGCTGATTTTGGCTCTATGTTGATATATACAGTACTTAAGCAAGCATCACTTCCTCTGTAAAATGTTAATTGTTTCTGATTCACTATAGCTTGAAGCACATGGATATAACTGTTGCATTTCTGTAATTCACATCTCTCAGTTTAAATTGAGTTTTGGTCATAAAGACAGAAGAAACTCAGGGTACACACATAGTCCTCTCATGGCAAATTTTCCCTTCAAACTGATTATATCTTTTGTTGTCCACTGGATAGGAAATAATAGATTATTTACCCAACCTAGTCATTTTTCTAATTATCCTTTCTCTCTTTGAGAAACATGCCCCTTTTCTATCAAAACAGAAGCTGAGAGAAAACAAAAATATTGATAGTTGGAATAGGCATGAAGCCCATTTAGCCATGGCATAACTGGGTATTTAGAAATATCAACGGACTTGACTGAAAAAAAAACATAAGTACATTAAGATATTCATAAATTTAGTACTGAATGGCTGGACAGACTTTGTACAAGTGTTGTGCATATTTTCTGTGTCCATTCAGTTGCCACAGATTTTTTCCTTTAATACAGATTTCACAATAGCTCTTCCTTTGTCTGTTTTTTTATTTCATCATCATATTTCATCAATGATGAAATGTAAAATTTATTACTACTGGTTCTGAAGTGGTTCGGGAATAATGAGAGGCACAACCAAGCAAGTGACAACAGCTCTTTAATATACAGTGAGACTTCAGCAAAAACTCAGAGGCTGCAGCCCTCCTTATATACAATCCAGGAGGGACTGTCAGCCAATCAGAAACTTAGGCAGGTTTGAAATTCCCGCTGAAAAGTATCAATACATAACACCCTTCCCTTCCCAGAAGGCACTAACATTCAAATATTTACATAAGTACACACAAAATCTCGCAGGTGCCCAGGCCAAGTTCTCGTCCTAGTTGACCTGCGCAGTTCAGTGTTTGGTGGGGCGTCGAGCTGGTCGGAGGGACTTTCTGTCTCTCCTGGCTCCGCCAATGGAACCTCCTGGATTTTGTCCGGGGCGTGGTTATCCCCAGCTGGGAGTGGCGACTCGCTGGGGCAGCGCTGGAACCAGGGCTTGTCAGCTAAGTATTCTCGCGAACCCGGGCTTGAGTTAGCTGTTTTGGGAAAGTTGTTGTAGTTAGGTTCAGAGATGTCTAAATTGATGTTTGCTTCGCCGACTACCCTTTTTCTAAGTTGGTCTATGTGGCACTTCCAGAGTCTGTCTACCCCCACGTCTACCGTGTAGGATTTTGGGCCTGTTATGCCCACTATGGTTCCTGCAATCCATAGAGGTCCGCTGGCATAATTGCGAGCGAACACCGGGGACCCAACCTGAAACTGTCTTAGCCCAGCGGTCTCTCCCTTGAAATTTTCATGCGAGTAGTTAGGGTGAAGCCTATCTAACACGCACCGAAGCTTCCTGCCCATGAGGAGCTCTGCAGGGCTTCTTCCTGTGGCGGTGCATGGTGTGGCATGCTGGACCGCTAAGAATTGGTCTATCCTGGCCTGCCAGTCCCCGTTATCTAGTCTGGACAGTGCTTCTTTGGCCGTTCTTACAAAACGTTAAGCCAATCCGTTAGAAGCCGGGTGGAACGGGGCCGATAGGGCACGGCGGATGCCCAGACCTGCCAAGTAGCCCTCAAAAAGGGTTGCCGTGAATTGCGGGCCATTATCAGATACCAGGGTATCCGGCAGGCCGTGGGTGGCAAACAGCTTCCTCAGGACCTTGATTACTGCCTCGGCTGTGGTTGAAGGCATTAAGATTATTTCGAGCCATTTTGAGTAGGCATCGACTACGATTAAAAACGTTTGCCCATGAAAGGGACCAGCAAAATCAATGTGGATCCTCCCCCATGGCCCTTTTGGTTTCTCCCACTCTTGGTTGGGCGCTACTGGGGGATCGGGGCGAGACTCCTGGCAGGATCTGCACTTCCCCACCCACTCGGAGATGACTTGGTCCATGTTGGGCCACCAAACGTAGCTGTGGACTAAGCTTTTCATTCTAACAATGCCCGGATGCCCTTCGTGCAGCAATTCTAGGACCCTTGTTCTTAGTTTCGATGGTACTACCACCCTGTCGCCCCACAATAGACAACCCCCTTGCGTAAACAGTTCATTTCGTTTGTTCACAAAACCTTGGTAGTCCCCCCCGTCCACCTTACCTGTCCACCCCTTCAGAACCCAACCCATCACAGTTCGAATGATTGGGTCCCTGGCTGAGGCTTTTGCCACCTCGGCAGAGGAAATAGGTCCCAAAGTCAAAGTGTCCAGTAGAAGGACGGAGGCTTCTGGCATTGGGTTGGTCAGTAAGTCAGGTAGGGGGCAGCGGCTGAGGGCATCCGCATGACCCAGGGTCCGTCCGGGTCGATGGACAAGCTGATACGAATAGGCCGAAAGAAAAATCGCCCATCTGGTCAAACGTGGGGAAAGAGCAGTGGGGGTGGGCCTATCGCCTGCCAAAAGTCCTAACAAGGGCCGGTGATCAGTCACAAGTTCGAATTGCCGGCCATAGAGGTATTCGTGGAACTTTTTAACCCCTGCAATTGCAGCCAGAGCCTCTCTGTCCAATTGACTATAGTTTCGCTCTGCGCTCGACAGGGTGCGAGAGTAAAATGCAATGGGCACCTCTAGGCCGTTCGGCAGTCTATGGCCTAGGACGGCACCAACTCCTACGGGGGAGGCGTCACAAACCAATACAAGTGGTAGCGCTGCGTTGTATTGGATTAGGAAACTGTCTTCCGATAGAAGTCTCTTTACTGCCTCAAAAGCGGCTGCTTGTGGTTTCCCCCAGACCCATGGTACGTTCTTCCCCAATAGTTTGTGCAGGGGATCTGCAACAGTAGCCTTATCTTTCAGAAACATTGAGTAAAAATTGAGCAGTCCAAGGAAGGCTTGGAGCTCTGCTTTGGTCTTGGGGGTAGGTGCGCTTTTAATAGCTCTCACCTTGCTTTCGGTAGGGTGGATGCTTGTGCCGTCCACCCTGTACCCCAAAAATTCAACGGAGGGGACTGCAATCATACACTTGTTTTTTTTTTAATTTGAGTCCCGCTTCCCTGAATCTGAACAGGACGTTTCTAACTCTGTCCCCAAGTTTGCCTCTCTGTCTATCATGGTGCCCTCCACAGCTGGGACAGCTTCGCCGAGGGCTGCCTGTGTCTTTCCTCTGGTGCTCCATTCGGAAGATGTCCTCATCTGACTCGGACTCCGAGCTGGATCCGGCGTCTTCTCTATGCACCGGGGCAGACTTGGGGCTGTCTTTGCTGGTCAGCGGACGCTGCAGCGTTTCTGTGGCTTTTGTGGAGGCTTCATGAGCCCTGGCCTCATCTAGGGCTCCAGCAAGCGTTAAATCAGGCTTGGCGAGCAGGCGCTGTTGTAGCCTAATGTCCCGAACACCACAGATTAGTTGCTCAAGCAACGCATCGTCCAAGTCCCTATAGTCGCAATGAGTTGCGGCTTTTCTCAGGCTGGCCATATATCCGCTGACCGGTTCTCCCTCTCATTGGACGCGCTGTCTGAGTTGGTATCGTTGCACGAACTTGGAGGGCACGGGAGCGTAGTGGGCCCGGAGCGTGGCCATCAGGGTGTCCCAGGAGACGGTCTGGACTGGCGTCGGCTCACACAGTGACTCTGCCATCTCGAACATGTCCGGTCCGCAGTGGCTTAAGAAGAGGGCTCTCTTCCGATTAGCGGAGAGCCCTTGCATATCGCTGGCTTCGAGCGAGCATTCAAACTTCGTCAGGTACGAGACCCATTTTCGCAGATCGGATCGAAAGGCTTGGGCGGAACGTAGGCAGACATGTTCGGTATGCCTCCTGTAGTTCAGCTTGTCACCTAGCTGAAGCTTGTGGTCTCACTGGTTCGCTTCTTGTGACCTCTATTCCACCTTCGTCGCCAATGAAGTGGTTCGGGAATAACGAGAGGCACAACCAAGCAAGTGACAACAGCTCTTTAATATACAGTGAGACTTCAGCAAAAACTCAGAGGCTGCAGCCCTCCTTATATACAATCCAGGAGGGACTGTCAGCCAATCAGAAACTTAGGCAGGTTTGAAATTCCCACTGAAAAGTATCAATACATAACAGGTTCTGTGGGTGTGGCTTAGTGGGGGTGGGGGTAATATGACTGAGTGGGCATGGCCAACCTTTTTTTTTTAAGTTTTAAAACCATTTTTTGTACAACCTCTTCAGCTGAAGAAGTTGTAAAAAAAATGCTTTTAAAAGCCTCAGACGATCCCAGCTGAGTTGCCTGATTGGCAGAGGCTTTCTTTTTTTAAAAAAAAAAAAAAAAGCTTCTGACGATCCCAGTTGATTTGCCTGATCGGCAGAGGCTTTCTTTTTCTAAAAAAGCCTCTGACAATCCCAGCTGAGCCACACGATTATCAGAGTGTTTTTTTTAACTTTTAAAAGCATTTTTTCAGCCAAAGAGGTTGTAGAAAAAATGCTTTTAAAAATAAAAAAAAGCCTCTGATGATTGCGCGGCTCAGCTGGGCATGGGGGGCCCAGGAATTTTTGCTACCGGTTCTCTGAACCACCCACCTCTATCGCTACCGGATCGGGTGATCCGGTCCGAACAGGGAGCATTTCACCCCTGATCACTCTTTTCTCACATATAATCAGGTACAAGTACCTAATATTGTCTGAATGTTGGCACTGATGAAGAGATTATTGTCTCTAAAACTAACAATGCTGCTTCAGCTGCTAATTCCAAGCAAATATTTTCACCTCTGATAAATAAAGTTAGCTTACAGAATCAAACTTTAATATGTTTATTTGGCTTGTTAATGTTATTTAGCTAAGAAAATCAAGAACTCATGCTAAATGCTAAAGGAAGTAACACGATTTGAAACGAATCTCCCTGGAAGATTGCACTAGTATAAAATCTCTTTGAAGGTTTAATTTCCGAGGTTTTGTTTGATTCAGTTCACATACAATGTGTTTTACTTTTGTAACATAGAAACAAGTGGAGAATATTCTTACAGCAACACTTTAAACTTATTATATCACAACTTTCAACTTTTGCTATTATTCCCCCATTAGAACGAAAGAAAGAATATTTCATGGGGAATCAAAAGTCCTTTTTAATAGCAGAGTCACTGTTATGAGATGGGTACATAATATAAACAAACTTCATGCCAACTAGAACTCTGAAAAAGCTATTATAAAACATAATTTTCTGAACTTATTAGAGGTAGTCCTTAATTAGCCATCACTCATTCAGTGACTATTCATAGTTATAACAGCACCAAATAAGGAAATGTATGACCAGTCCTCAGAGTTCTGACTGTCAAGATGTCCCTATGATCACATGATTGTGATCTGGGCTCTTGGCAACAAACATGGGGTTATAACAGTCCCGGCATATCACAGGGACTGTCATAATTGTCATTTGTGATCTTCATTGCTAGTTTCTGACAAGCAAAGTCCATGGGGAAGCTGGCAGGAAGTCACAAGTCACGGTCATATAATGTTATGCTTAATTGCACACAATTTGCTTAACAACTAACTATAACCAGAATTACCAGAACTGCTGTTATGAGTTGGTGCAGTTGTGCTTTTTTTTCACTTTATGACAATGTCACTTAATAACAGAGTTATCTGTCTCAGTTATTGTTATTACCCAAGGACTACCTGAATCTAGTATGCAGAGGTATATTTCTTCCGAATTTTGGAGATTTACTACTATGAATAACTAGACTATGTATCACCCTTTGGGTCATGTTTTCAGAAATATTTCCTTACCAGATTCCTCAATGCCTTCAACAATGACAGAGCTTCTAATGGGCTACCTTCACTGGAAAAGTTCAGGGAGATATTCAGAGAGGTATCTGCCTTGAAACTACAGTCAAATGTCAGGAGTTGAGTATAGGAAATATTTTATGACATTTTGTTTGATATCATACAATGTTTTCTGATATTTTTAATGTCATAAAATGTTTTATAAAATTTGTCAAATTTTAATTCCACATGAATCATAGATAGCAGATTTTGGATGCATTCTGTAACTTAGCCCATTTAAGGTACCTTGGTTAAAAATGGTTGCCTTACACTATCTTGTTTCATAACTCAAATGTTAATGTGTGTGTGTGTGTACATACACATACATACACACAGAGAGAAAGTGAGAGCTATATTCTTCTTCCCAAGAAATACATTGCATGGATACTGAGTTCAAATGTAACAATTCACATGTAACAATGCTTCTAATGTAAGTAAAACAGCAAATTTACAGTCAATATTGGAGAACATTGGTATATGATGTTGTATTAGATGTAATTACCTCAGTGTTCATTGCCAAAATAGACAATTCATTGTCTAAAAATCACTGGAAATGTAATTCTTGTATGGATTTTTTCCTCCATATTTGGTACTAATGTTGTAAAGCCCAACAATTAAATATAAAAATAATGTATAATAGAAAGTAATACTTTTGAAAGGTAGATTTTTTTCTTTTCAGTATGTTACAAATATGTCTAAACCTTATATTCTACACTGAACTAGCTTTCAACTGCTAAGGTTCTATATGTTTCTTACTGGACATTACTTTTGTGAAAAACGGCAAGCTAAGTTATGGGAGTATGTCATGATGTCAAAATTAACCATATGTGAAAAACATGAATATAGAATATAACAATGTGGAACTCATTTTGGATATTAATATTAAAAAACAGGTGCATAGTAGATACAAAGTTTTTATATTACAAAACATAACATTATAATTTTTACTGGCTTGTTCAATTTGCTAAGTTTCTTATATCAGGTAGAAATTATTATAGCTTGAAATGAAGAATAACATAATTTCAGTTTTATTGGTTCTAGTTGATGATTATAACATAATAACCTGATGTTAATATTGACTTATTTTAGCAGTCACATAAAAGTTGAAATACTAAAATATTAGTATCAATCCTAATTTTAGTATTGACGTAAAACTTCAAATTCTTCCATGCGTGTATACAGGTAGCATCAGTTTTCTCCTTACATTCAATGTACACTAAAATGAAAGGAGAGGAGAGTTTTATTTTTTTGATCTGGAAAAAGCTGTATTAGCCAGGCACTATTGCAGGATGATAATATATGGAAAAGATCCAGTGCTAACTTTCCGCACTGCAAAGCAACAGTGGAGGTTATAATAATCCAAGCATACAATGACAGCACTAGACCTTGTCCATAATAAAACAACCTTCTATTCAGCACTTTCGCATTTTCTTAAAGCTGGTTTAGGAATCCACTTTTCAAAATATAAAAGTAGCAGCATTTTAGCTTCTTTCCCCTCTGTTACCACACATTGGCAGTGGATGGTTTTACCTCATAAATCATTTTCCTAATACCACTGATGCTTTGGTGACTACTTAATTCTATTGATGGGATAAATTGGCTCCACATAATTTTTTATTTTGTTTATGTTGTGATCAATATTTCTGAGTCACTTTTTAATTCAGTAACTGCCTCAAAGTTAGCCTAAATGTTAAAATTAAGAAACAATGTTCAACTATAAT
This sequence comes from Pituophis catenifer annectens, assembly GCF_029215685.1. Taxonomy (NCBI): domain Eukaryota; kingdom Metazoa; phylum Chordata; class Lepidosauria; order Squamata; family Colubridae; genus Pituophis; species Pituophis catenifer. The sequence goes on from NW_027256883.1 coordinate 87,720,922, forward strand.
ATATTGCTGGCAAGCATCTGGGTTTTTACTTTCAGAGAGTTTTCTGTCATATAACCATGATAGTGCAAAGTCCTCATTTTTCTTTTCAGATACCTTCACACGTAATAATAATTGCATTGGTTTGCTTCATATAGTTAGAACTCAGATAATGCAGGGAAGATTATTCACAAGAGACTTAAATGATGGATTAGTAAGGGATGTGAGCTAACTCTGATAAAAACAAGAAATATTGGCCAAAAAATACAAAATCCATCAAGCTAATTTTGCTGACTTAAAATAGCTGTACTTTAATATTTTCCAGAATAAAGGAATGCAATTTCAAAGGGTAAAACAAAATCCTCCTATTCTTTAGTTGAAGGACTAAATACTTTAGTCCTTCAACTTTCAAAGGTAAACTCTTCATCATTTAGAACATCATTCAGTTGAGAAAGTTATTCAGTTTTGTCATGTTCATTTCATAACTAGCTGCCAAGTTGAATAGCTAAGACCATCAATTCTACAGTTCAGTGTTTTAGTCAAAATCACAGAAGTGTGGCTGGGAGAGAACAGGATCATGTCCACCACCCTTGTTCTTGACTTCCATGCATTGACCCAACCTTTCACATAGTGAAAGGATACACAATATTTTCCTAGCCAGATATCTCAGAAACTAAACTTTAAAAAATGGACACAGATAGGATAAAAATGAGTTTTACTCATTCAAGAACAGCTGATTCAGATTTTCAGATGGGGAAAATGGTGAACTAGACATATCTAAAAGAGTAAAGGCAACAATGCAGTGATGACCAACAGAGCAGTGGCAAGCTCAGTCCAACAGAAACTTTTCAGACAAGGAAAGGATGAGAGATTGCTCACTTGTGCTCTGGCTGGCTCTGCCTCATGAGGAGACTAGAAATCACGTAGTAGGTTTGAGACTTGGGAGGCAAGGAGAGTCATCAAACTCTCAACCATGATGGAGCTCTTAAGGACATTGGGTTTGTTCACTCACTTTCTAATCATATTGGAATTTACAATTATTTTACAGTTAAAAGAGGTCTTCCAAACAACATTTTGAAAAGTGCCAAATAGTGGGTAAAACTTCATTCCAAAATAGAAGAAAAACTAAAAACAGTTTAAAGAATCTAAAAAATATAAAACAAATGGGAAAAAGTTTAAAAATAATTTAATCTAAGAAAGATTTAAATGGGTTAAGAGACCAGATGATTTTAGAATATTTAGACTTTTTAAAAGACTTTTAAAAACTGAGAAAACAAACATTTTCATGGGAACATAAATTTTGTTTTGTTTATTAGGTTGAAAGTTGAGAATAAAACAAAGAAACTTGAGACTTTATCGATATAGAAATGGGACATTAGAGGTTACTAAAATTCTAGGCAGGAAAATGAAAAGTAAAATTTACAAAATGACAAATAAAATATGGGGCTTGAGATATTTTAAAGAATTTTTGAAGAATTGGGAGAGAAACCTATAACTAAACTGACAGCAATAATTTGTGTATCCTTAAATAAAGTTTGTAAGGTAAAAATGAAAGATGTGACAAGCAACAATATGGAAGAATTTTGGGCAGAAAGGATGAAGAAGGGATGAAAATTCTAGTCAATTTAGAAATAGTGGAAAATAAAGTAGTAAGACAGAGATGACAGAGTGGAAATACAAAGGATAAACCAAGAGATGAAAAAGAACCTGGGGGGCAAAGACTTATCTTTGGATTTGTAAAAAAAATAAATAAAAAACACAACATTTTTTAAATCTTGAAGAAATATTTGATATGAGAGAAAGGTTGAATCTCCATTATAGTAGCTTCAAAAAGATAGTCATTTCTTGATGGCGCAATATGTCTCACTTACTTAACATGCTTTTTTGTTACCCTGTTTCCCCCAAAATAAGACATCCCCTGATAATAAGCCCAATCAAGCTTTTGAGCGCATGGCAATAAGGCCAAGTGCTTATTTCAGGGTTCAAAAAAAAATAAAAATAAAGACAGGGTCTTATTTTCGGGAAAACACAGTATATGCTGTACATATGAGAAACCCTCTCTGAAACTTTTCTATATCTTCCATGGCTTTTATTTTTTAGCTGTTGATATGTGTACAATATTTTCTGGGCTGGAACTTTAAAAATATTCAGTTCAAAAATATTCAAATGAAAGATTTCACCAAAACTAGTAAGAGCTAAAGGATCATTGTAAATAAGTAAAGAAATACTCTTTCACTATACATGCTTTTTGCCTTGCTATTTTGATACAAGCAAACTATGTTCTCATAATATTTATGTTGAATAGTTTTGGAGCTCATAATGTAGAAAGCTCAGGTTCTAAAAACTTATATGGGGTGTCCCTACATGTTGATCAAATATGTACTGAGCAAATAGAGTTCTAATATAAAAACATGCTTAACAATGAACATTCTAAATTAGGGGTCACCAACCTTTCGGACCTTAGGGACCACTAAATTCATAATTTTAAATCCCGTGGACCACTAATATGAATTTTTTAAAAAGATAAATAGTATTTAGTCCAATATAAAAAATGCAAATAATTTTTCTGCGGACCACCAAAATTTTCTCATGGACCACCTGTGGTCCCCAGACCACCAGTTAGTAACCACTGTTCTAAATTGTGTATGAAATTGTCAGCCTTGCAAGTTCACAGGGGAGGCATGATCAGATGGACTAATTCTACTATGTTGTAAAGTTAAATTAAGAGAATTTTGCAAGTCTCAAAGTACATTTCTCCCCTGTCACCTTTACAACTCAGGAAACCAGGGGTGCCATGCTCACATTCCTTTTGTGGGTTAAACTATCTGTTGTTTAATAATTTCCCTGGCTGTGCTCTTCCCCCTGCCTCCTAAAGTCATTCCCACCTACTATTACAAGAATTCTAAGCTGGCAATGAAACAGCAGGGTGTTTCTACTAAATGTTATTCTACAATGTTTAATGCATGTATACACTTAACCTTAATTTTCACTCCTGACAGACCCATGGTGGCATAAACATTAACTACTAGTAAAGTCCAGCTAGCATTTTAACCAACTCTCTTAAATCACCATGAAGATTTTGGGGAACGGGAACTGTAGTACCTTGAATGATGTCACTATATATGATAGCAGGGCTCACAACACAATTGAGTTTTTGTACTGTATTATTGTAGAAGAGGTAAATTATAAAATGCTCTTCACTGCTCTGAAACAACAAGACATATGAAATATTAAAAAGGGGGAGGGGGAATAAAGCACTCCTTACAGGTATCCTCATGCTTAGGTACTTTTTATCCTTATTATACTACCCAGTTAATTGTCCTCTGGATTTTTAGAATTAAAAATATATAAAACCATTTTGAAATATTAGCAAAGTAAACTCCAACTCATTCACCCAGTTGTTTGTGTGGAGAAAACCTGCTCTAAAGCTATTACTCTAAGTAAACGGTCCTCTAAGATTCTGAGAATACTGTCACAAACGTATCATTTTATTCTCACACAATACTGCATATAGCTTTTTTAGTTTAGTTTTTAGCATGTGATATAGTATTTGGTACAGAAGAGGTACATGGAAAATATTTTTTCCCTGCCATTAATATAATAGCAGAACATAAGATGAATAGAACTGAATGGGGAGCAATTTGAAACAGACAAAAAGCTCACTGTTTATTTAAACAATGAACCCACTATCACAAGCTGTGGAGATGATGTCACCAGTTTTGAATAGTTTAAAACAGGAGTGTCAAACTCACGGCATTATGTTGTCATCACATGACGCATCGCTACTTTTTTCCCCTTTGCTAAATTGGCGGCGGGCATGGCCAGTGCATGATGAATCAGGGCCGCAGGCCGTGAGTTTGACACTCCTGGTTTAAAATAGACTAATATATAACTGATATGGCTATCAGTGGCTGCTAGCATAACCCTGATATTAATGATATCACTGAATGTAGCATCTGTGGAGTCCTGAGCAACATGAGCCAGAGACATTAATTCCCTTGTGCCCAAGTTATTAATTTACCAGGAGGATCACCACTGCAGAAGATAATATGCTGAATGAGACAAGTTTTGATTCTGAGCGCTCTTTCAAGATTGTATATTAGGAATTCAGAGCATGAATTCTGTCTCTTCAGGTATCTTTAGGTACCATCTATCTGATTCACACATAGAAAGTTCAAGAAATCTGAATTAGTCTGAAAATATAAACCAGTGGCAAGATGTGTAGTAGAACTTTTAAACATCTCTCATTAAGTGCAGCAGGTTATTTTCCCAACAGTTCAGCTTCTGGGTTTCAAAGCATAAGTAGAGCAATCATATCAATAAATGCACACTTCAGATTGCAATGCACATTTATGAATCAGCTAACTTCATTCTTTAATAAACCATATTCTCTTACACTAAGGCAATGGAGTATCATTTGAAGGGCACTTTACATTGCCCATAGTGGTACTCAGGAATGAAGCTATAAGGCTAACATTGACTTTTGTAGATGTGAACTATTTAGCTGACTAGCTAAAAAGAAATGCAATAGACACTGTACTCAACAGAGGAAACAAGTGTAGTAAACAGCCTCTAAATATAATGTCTGCTTTGTGGAGGCTTCTTTTTGACAGGCTTATCGAAGGTTCATTAGACAGAACCCTAAATCCAAGTCCCATGAGCTGCAGAAGATTTGCCAGCTTATACAGCTCTGCTAAGAATTTACTAAATGGCAGTTTGATATACCATAGAGAAGACAGCAAACTGCCAGAAGCACCTTTAAGAAATATAAAGCCAGATGGGGTAAAAGGCACCAGGAGAAAGTGAAAATTGCTTGATAGAAAAGGTAATGTAATCTGAAGGAAAATTCAGTCAGACTGCCAAGTACAAGAAGCAGTGAGTTTTTTCTGAGAGGGAAAAGTGATTCTCTACTCATTTCACAGTGATTCCACAGGCTAGACTTTCTTACATTTGGATAGGTTTGTGAATTGTGCATGAGCTGCTCTTTTGACCAGCACACAAATCTTTGCTTAGTCAAAATGGCATCTTCCTGTATTCTTCACAGGACTGCACACTAATTGTTTGCTTTGAGGGAGAGTAGTGATAAGGAACTTTGCCCCAATTAGGTAATTATTTCCCATTTTTGCCTTAATTAGGCACCTATAGACACTAGACAATGTAGTTAAACCTCACTAATATACAGCCATTCCTTAAAAATGCCTAAATTGTGCATTAATTTTCTGGTTTATTTTCCCAAAAGCTATCTAAGAATCCCAGGGCAGGGCAGGAGGGGAGAGAGGTTTAAGAGCCCAATAAAGGCAGCCCATCGTGGATAGATTCACCATGGCTGACCTCTCATGAGGCTTGCATTCACTGCAGCTGATAGGGAAAAGACTGATTCTCTATGAGTATAAAATTAATCAAAAAGCTTTTGCTAATTTATTCTGTTGTGCATTCCTTTTTCAAAATTCGAACCATTGCAGCCTCAGCTAGTGGAAGTTTGCAAGCCGTTAAAAAAAAAAACCTCACAATCTCCTGCTTTCTAGCTGGTGCCTTAACCACTGGACCAAACTGGCTATAATAAAACTATGTTTAGTTCAAAGTAATAGATTTGATGTTGGGTATTCCACAGAGCATTTGTAGGACTGAGCTTCATTGCTGCAAACTAAGTGAAGTATTTTTTTCTAATTGACTGATGATTAGATGTATCAAAATCATTACACTAAGCCATCAATTATTTTATTTTATTTATTTTTTTATTTTATTTTATTAGGCTTATATGCCGCCCTATCTCCAATGGACTCAAGGTGGCTCACAACAATAAAAACCACAATAATCCATTATACAAAGTTAAAATGCCTAATTAAATCAGATAAAGTTAAAACCCATATAAAACCCCATCAGTCCAGGCCGGGGGGACTCAAATAATCAAGTTTTTAATTTGCGGCGAAAGGTGCGAAGGTCAGGGGCCAACTGGAGCCCCAAGGGAAGTTGATTCCAGAGGGTGGGCACACCCACAGAGAAGGCTCTATCCCTGGGGGCCCCAGCCGACATTGTCTTGCCGACGGCACCCTGAGCAGGCCCTCCCTATGGGTGCGAACCGGGCAATGGGATGTTGTTGCTTGCTGCAGTTGGTCCACCAAATATCCTGGGCCTAAACCATATTTTGAATAGAATATTACATTGCTTCATTCCTTTTTGAGGCCAAACTTCTTCCTTGCATTTTTGCATGTGTAATTTTTAATGTGTCGGATTTTCAGACATTATATCTAGAAACTAGATAATACTTAGAAACCTATACTTAGAACACAGGAAACTGTTCCAATCCCTACCAGCAACAATCTTATTCCAAATATTTTAGCATTACAGTATAGTTTAATTCTGTTCAGGATTCCAGCCAAGCAATCACAGAATAATTACTCAGATACTTTACTATTCCTGCCATGTGTTCTGTCAAAAAAAACCCATAAACAAGCTAGCTTTTCATTGCCCTGTGTGAAAAGAGAGTCTTTGATCCTACCCCACCCCACCAATATTTTTTTGTACATTTGCCAGCTTTGATTTTTCTCAGCATGCTGATAAAGATGGTGCCATTTTGGCTACAAAAGCACTGAGACAGAACAAGTCACTATCACTCCCGACAAGTACCACAAACCCTGAGTGATAACATTACCATTGTTGTTAACTCACAATAATAGAATCTTGTAAATCGGAAAATATATCTTTCTTCTCTACCTTTATAGTCCAAGAAACTAGATGGTCCTTTCTGAGATGTTTGCCATGCCCACATTCCTTCCATGAGCTAAGCTGCCTCTTATTTGACCATTGTGGCGCCTCCTCTCCCTTCTCTTGTCTCTCAAGAACATTCTCACATATCATTACATTGTTAATATACTGTATGTCAGCTTTCTTCCACCTAAATTTCCAAAATTGCCCAATATGACCATGTTGATTGGGAATTGTGGAGTATTTTATATATAACAGAGCTGGAAGGCTCCAGGCTGAAGAAAGCTGGCACCAGGGGTGAAATGCTCCCGGTTCGGACCAGTTTGGCCGATCCGGTAGCAATCGTGGTGGGTGGTTCGGAGAACCAGTAGTGCTGGTGGCGCGAGGCTCCACCCACCCACCTGGTTGTCTACTCTTTGTGCATGTGCAGAGGGTCCATGCGCGCATGTGACGCACGCAAGCGAAGTGAGCGCACATACGGGGCACATGCACTTCCAAACCAGTAAGGAAGGTAAGTAGATTTCACCCCTGGCTGGCACAGAAGATTTCTACATTTACCACAGTTTATTTTCCATGCAGACTTTTAGCATGAAACTCAATTTGTCATGTCACTTCTAACATGTTCGTTTTGTGAAACAATTCACTTTTCTTGTTAATGGAATTGTTCTTAATTACATTTTCCTGATAATCATGGTGTGATTTAAGATCACACACAGCAAGCTTTTCAGGTGAAGCAATTAAAGCAGCATATTTATGGCTCTTAATGGCATTTGTCTATTAGGCCTCCTTGGCACCATTGATAGTTACATGTGAATTTCCAAAAAAAATGCAGTGATGGGATTTCTTGAGGCAACCAAATCAGTGGTATCCAAATACTGCCTTACGTTAATATAAATATTTTAGAATTCAGTAGTATAAGTAATACATGATATTTTTTGTTCCAATCATTCTGCTTTCAAAACTTTCATTTGATAGCAATTTTTCATTATTAGATAAAAAGCAACCGTCTGCTGAAATTTTATATATTATTTAGGGCAAGAGAGAATCATCATATTCAACTTTTCTAGTCCAGATTATTTTCACAATTAATATTAATTTATTGTCAATCCAAAGTACACACAACTGAAATCCCTAAGCAGCCTAAATGCCTAGGGGATTGAAATGCTTGAGGATTATAATGCTTTGAAACAGATTTGAATTAGGGATATAAAATATATTCCATGTTTCCAAAATTGTCATGCTTTGGCTACACTAACATTTTGCGTATGGTAAGCCATCACTTCAAATTTGTTCAGGAAAATAAAATTTACGTTGAAATAATTCATCTTTTTCCACATTATACAAAAAAACAAAAAACAAAAAAACAGACGAGCACAAATCGATGTATAATAAAACAAATCTGCAAAGAATGTGTATGTGCCCTAATTCAATGTGTATGTGGGCCATCTTTACCATCATTTCAAGTCAATTGTTTCTACAGAGAAATGAATTTCATGACATAAGTTTCATTTTACAAGAACTTCCTGTTGAGAGATAATGCTAGTTAGCTGTTCAGATAAATAAATATATAACACCACAACAAATAACACCATTAAAAAGTACAAAAGTAATAAAGCATTTTAAGCTTAAACTTTCTTTGAACATTAATCCTATATGTCTTCTTCCAAAGCCCAGAGGCTGTTGCTATTTTGCTGAGCATTCAAGCTGTTCTTATTTTCTTTCCAAATTTTGTATTTTTTTTGGGGGGGGGAGAGGGGGTTGCATGTAAAAATATGTTGTCAATATGGTCAGAACTCCTATAAGTGGAAAATAGCCAGATGTCAAGTACCTTTAGAAAGCAAAAAATCAAGAGCTTGTCTCTGCAAATCTGATTCTTGCTCAAAATCTTGCTGTTATTCCTTTACATCTCAGGATCTTTCACTGCATGTGTCTTTCACTGCATAAATTTGTGTCTAAAAGACATAACAAATGTTAAAAATTATGTATTCCTATCTATCAGCACTCATAATGCTAACATAATATATTCTCTGTCCTGATGTTATTAATATTAATGAAATTAATGATTAATATCATTAATTTCTAAGAAGAAATCATATTTAAATGTCCCCAAAATATTACATTCTAACTTTCCAAGCAAAGTATGGTAACTCCAGAAAAACTAATAACTGAACAGCCCCCATCTTCTTTCCATTCATATCCTGAGTCCAACTAATGTAATCAACTTTTTATTTGTTATAGATTGACTGTCTCTGAATAATTTGGTAATACTCCATTTTGAATGCATAACCAAAAACTGGGAGACTTTATTTGCTTATTATTTTTGTCTATCCTGTTTCTATTCCATCCATTTCCATATACAATAGACAGGCCATGTAACTTCACAATTAAAAGACCTAAACAACATTAGTAAAACAACTGAAACGTTGTGATACACATCATCCATAAACATTCCCTATATTTTTTGTGAAAGGTTTGAGTATAAAAGAAACTTTAACGTATTTGGGGGGTGTGTGTGGAAAGGAGGTCACAGTAAGATCTTCTGGTGGGGTTAGTTTCATAAAAGCTGGAGTTATCACCAAAAACAACTTAATCTAATCATCTCAAAATGGACCTTTCCAGATGAAAAAAACAAAATAAATCCTAAACAAAGCTCTAAGTTCTTAATATAAGAGAAAAGCTGTTCCTTTTCATAGGCAGGAGCCAACCCGAATAGAATAGAATAGAATAGAATAGAATAGAATAGAATAGAATAGAATAGAATAGAATAGAATAGAATAGAATAGAATAGAATAGAATAGAATAGAATAGATTTTTTATTGGCCAAGTGTGATTGGACACACAAGGAATTTGTCTTGGTGCATATGCTCTCAGTGTACATAAAAGAAAAGATACATTCATCAAGAATCATAAGGTACAACACTTAATGATGGTCATAGGTTACAAATAAGCAATCAGGAAACAATATCAATATAAATCGTAAGGATACCAGCAACAAGGTTACAGTCATACAGTCATAAGTGGGAGGAGATGAGCGATGGGAATGATGAGAAGATGAGAAGATTAATAGTAGTGCAGAGACTTATGTCAGCGCAAACACCTTGAATTTGATCCAGAAATCTACCAGAAACCAGTGCAGCATTGCCAGAATTGGAATCATATGCTTTATCAAGCAATGCCCAGGAGAAACCTAGTCTTCTGAATTTAAGAATGGTTTTTGAGTTTCTGACAGGGCACTGCTACAACAATAGCATGTTACACCTGTGTAATTAGGAGGTAACCACTATGTATATAATAATGGCCAGATCATATCTTCAAAGAAGAAGAGAGGCAATTGATTTGTTCCCAGCTGGACATTGTGCTTTTTTACACTGAAGGATAGTAAGGATAGTAAGTGTCATAGAACAGCTTTGCTCCCAATCAGAGGTGTCCATAGGACCCAATGATTTCATCAAAAGTGATACATCGGTAGTCCTCAGTTAATGACAGTTCAAAGTTACAATGGTTCTGAATGAGTGATACTTATGACCAATCCTCAAACATCTGCCCCCCCCCCAAGCACCTCCATGGTCATGTGATCCTGATATGAATGCTTGTCAACCAGCTCACACTTACAACATTCACAAAATCCCATAATTGGTGATTGACATGTGCGATCTTCCCTGCCAGCTTCCCAGAAGCAAAGTCAATGGGGAAGTTGGCAGGGAAGGTCACAAGTCACTCTGATAAGCCTCACACACCCAACAGCAGCAACCCTAAACCCCACTGCACTCACATAGTGCCACACTTGCACCTCACACACTCTCGCATCCTTCCCTTCACACCCAACAGTAGCAACTTACCTGCCTGCCAGCCTGATTCTCCACTGATTTTGGTTGTTGAAAGCTGACAGGAAGTTGTGAGGAGGTCCTTGGTTAATAGGCTAAACTAAGTAATCTCATTTTATAGAGGTACTTTTCAAACAAGGTTAAATTAAGGAATCAACTAATTGAACTCCAGATCAGGGCCCATCTCTATCTATCTATCTATCTATCTATCTATTTATTACATTTCTATACCGCCCTTCTCCCAAAGGACTCAGGACGGTGTACAGCCATATTAAAACAAACCCATCACAAAAATTAAAAACCGTTAAAATAATTAAAGCAATTTGGCCATTATTAAAACCCTTAGCTAAAACCCCTTTAAAACCAATTTAAAACCCATTAACATTAATTTATTCGGTCAGGCCGGCTTGATTGAACAATAGAGTCTTCAGAGCACGACGGAAGGCGCGGAGGTCGGGGATCCTTCTTATATCGGGGGGCAGCTCATTCCATAGGGCAGGAGCCCCCACAGAGAAGGCTACCTCTATGTTATTTCATGTTCTCCATTCTGAATGTTTGTTACTTGCTCACCTTGATGGTAGAGTTCCTGTAACCCTTTGCTTTCTCACACAAAAAGGAACAGGTTCCAAATCAAAATAAAGCACTACAAGTAATATCACCTTCTCCACCTGTGGTTTTACCCAGTAGATATAGAGAATATGTCTCTTTCTTTCTTTGTGGAGAAGATAATATAGTGCTGATGTTCCATTCTGAAGAAACCAATAGTCTCACATCCTTAACGTATTTTCTGCTTGAGAGATATAGTTCATAATTATACTGAAGAAGTAGGAGAGAGTCAGGAAAAACACTGCCCTGATGGTAGAGAAGGAGGATGACTTGCAGAAGGGATTTAAGCTTTCCATCCTGCTCTGCCTTGCCTAGAGACACATAAGAAGCCTTAAATTGGTCAATAATAAACAGCATAAAATGAGTGCTTTGTGCCAACTGTTGTCACAGCAAGTGGATTTACAAGAGCTTCTGTGCTTAGTGACCTGAATATCTCCATTTGTTGACACTGCATATCACATTGTGATGAATAGCATTAATGTTGTATAGCCTAAAGTAAACTTCTAATGATTTGCTTTGCATGTTTCTATTTCTTGTGAGCTGTTTACATAAATAGTAAAGATTCAGTATCACTACATGGTGCATCTAGAAAGTCTTTGAAAGCTATGGTAACATAGGGAAGATTTAATTCAAATATATGGCAAGGCTATTAAAAATTCTGGCTCAGAGGTCTTTTGCTGTTTTATCCATTAGCCAAACAAGAAATGTGAGAGAAGAAATTCATCATGTCCAAGCACTCCCTGATTTTAAACAAGCTGTGGAAAACATGCAGAGAATGGCTTTGGCCTTCTTTTCAATTTCTTTCCTAAGTTGTGGCCATAGGAAGCCTCTGTATTAGTATGTGTGAAGGAGACAAAGACAAAAGGAGGGGAGAGTCTGCAAGGCAGGTGCAGATATGCTACATGTGTTTCTGCTCAAACCTCTCATTGCATGTGATGATATGGGCACTGGAAAGCACAGGGCGGCTGCATAAACACTATTCTGCATTATATAATCAAGAGGGAAGGACCTTAGAATAGAAGAGGACTCCTTCAATAACAAATTTGGTCCAGTCCTTTATAGTTTTCAGAATGTAATCCTGGTGATGGACAAATGGACAGAATTTCACTATCATGATAAAACAGGCATGCCCATTTTATAGTTATCCTATTATCTGAATGCTTGTGTGTATTCATTTGTTTTTTTAAGGAACTATAGAAATACAGCTTTCAAATTGAAATGTGATAGAATTAGACTTTGGGTGGTTTATGGTGAATGGCTTTATACCCTAATTTGTGTCTGCATGACATGTCTTCAAATCAGATTTGATTCCTGGGGACTGCCCGGTCTAGTCCATGTAGTTTTCTTGGCAAGATTTTTCAGAAGTGGTTTGCCATTGTCTCCTTCCTAGTGCTCAGAAAGAATGACTGGCCCAAGGTTACCCAGGTGGCCTAAGGTGGGACAAGAATTCCCAGTACTGATTTCTAGCTTGATGCCTTAACCACTACACAAAACTGGCTCAAATTTGTGGTAACCTGGTATACTGAGTTGTCCAGATTGACTGATAATTTCAGGTACCTTGTGGCATCTTCATTGTTGTGACATATTTAACAGCACAGTAGAAATAGCCTTCCCCTCACAGCCTAACTGATCTTAAAGTTTGAGAGCTTTCAACTTTCAGAATTTCCCAGCCACCACATCCATTGCTATAAATTCTGGAAGTTCTGGAGGGTACCAAATTGGAAATGGCTGATCTAATTGAACCACTCTCTAAGCATCACATTTCAATCATGTAGACCACAAATTAATTGTTGTAGGAGGGTTACTTCTTTTGTAGGTAGCTGTGGTAGCCATAGCATATATGCAACTTAAAATCATTCCTGTATGAGTTCCCATGCCTTTGCAAACAGAATGTGAAAATAATTTTCCTCTTCCATTGTTATTCTCCATTAATTGATCCTGAAAGGAATACTGGTTCCAAAACCTATTAAACCTCAAAACATGACATATAAATTGCCCAGTATGTAAACTGAAACTTAGTTAAATTTCAGGAATTGTATATTTCCATATGTCTTGATATACTGTAGTTCTCCATTAATAAATGGTAACTTGTATATTTAGAGATGGTATGCACAGGAAAAATGTTTGTGAAAATAATACTAGAAAGTAGTTTCATTTTTTATGAACTTGTAACTGCAGTACATTGAGCAAAACAATGAATATAATAACATATCACAATAACTATAGCATCATATAAAACAAGGAACCTCTAAACTACATGATCCATAAAGTAGAATAGTATTAACTTGCATGTATTCAAAGTAGGAGGTATGAAATTAATTTATTTTAAAGAAACTTCACCAAGGTTTGGGGAGTGGGAGGGGGAAGTATTAATTGTGTTTTTTATTTTACTTTAAGAACTCCAATTCCAAGCATAAAATTGATGGGAGACTAATGTAAGTAGAACCATGTGAGAAGAAAAGCTCTAAAGTGTGATACTTTATGAGGGTTAAATTAATAGTAATGTGTCTGTGTTTATTTTTAATAGGGATAGTTTAATAAGTGAAACAGGAAAATAGTCCTTGAAATTAGCTCTTTCTCCCACATCGCCATATAATCACCATTTGCTACAAACGTTTGCCAATAATAGACCAGCTTCAATATATTGTGTCTTCCCCTAGATCAGGGGTGTCAGACTCAAGGCCCATGGGGTGCTTAATCTGGCCCATGGGGCCACCCTGGAAACAGTGAAGGACCGGCCCGTGGTGCCTCTGCCAGTGAAAATGGAGCGTCCCTCCGAGCTCTATTTCCCTGGCAGAGTGCTAGAAAAACAAACTATTAGCAAAAGTGGATTTCCCCCAGCCCCACCCGGGCCACCACAGGTGCCTCCGACATGAGTGATGTTGAGCTGGACACCCCCACCCTGAACACCCCCACCTGGACACACCCCATTGTGCCCCCCAACGTCAAACACAACCCTGATGCGACCCTCAATGAAATTGAGTTTGACACCCCTGCCCTAGATCCTAACAATTATTTCCATTTCAAACAGATGTCTACAAAGATATTCCTTCAATTTTTGGGAAAAGTAGACATTTTATGGCACCAACTCTGGACTATATGAGGATGGGGTAAATTGGCAAGATCCAATTTTTCAATTGTCTTTGGTAGCTTGTGTGATTGACATGTTGCAGCAAAATTTCTTTCCTGTGCTTCTGAACACTGCTTAATCATGGTGTCAAATTTTGAATGTTGCAATACGGCACTGTAAGCTGATGGTGACACCGTGTTTAAGAAAATCTATGTGAATAAACCATATGCTTCTCCATAAATTGTAATCAAGAGTTTTCCTGCTTATGCCTGAGTTTGAAAATCTCCCTCTCCCCGCATGCAAAGGTTATTGATGATATTCCATGGACTGATATTTCATTTCTGTATAATAGGGACAAGTTTATTTATAATAGGGTTATAATAGGGATGAATCCATGTTTCTTCAGCTGTAAATATGCTGTAAAGAAATTCCTCACTTATATGCTCAGAGGGTGAAAAACAATTGCTGGCAATTTTCAGTTCTTGAAAGTTTCTGCTCTGCCATCAGCATGCAAGGAGTCATCTTCCACAAGTCTTCCATTATGTAAGAATATCAATGTGACCCATATGCTGCTGTGAAATGCTCAGCTTGACAGCAAGTTTCTTTTAGGTGATCTGTCAATTGGCCATTTATCAGTTCATTAACATTTTTCATGTGAAACTTGTTAATTGTTGTCACAAGTCATTTACTTCCTTCTTGATCATACCCATCAGTTCTTCCCAGTCCATCTTTACATTTTTTCAGTCCAACAAGGCACAGTATTCATGTCTACACAGTTATCACCATAACCAAACTGCATTTGTCAATAAATTTCAAAAAAGGGAACTCCTTTGGCAGTCAAAAATTCAATCATGGGGCATTGCTTGAAGTGCACCAATGATTCACTGCAGGTTCCCATTTCATGGACAATAGAAACTTAATCTTTTCTTACAACAACTTCCCAAGTTAAAGAACATGCTAGAGAACTCATCAGAACTATTAGTGCATCAGTATCTTTTGACACTTTATAACATTGGAGGACTTATTTTTCATTCATCCTCATAGTAAACAATAGAATCAAATAACCTTGGCCTGAATATCAGGCCAAGCACATGGGAATGTGAGCCATCAGGATGTCTTTCAGAAATCTGGGTTTGCCCATACGGGGATACAATGTGTCAATTCTATCAATCTATATTGGCTTCTAAATAAATAAATTCTGAATAAGTCTAGAATAACACCAACAGCAATATATGTTCCACAAATCAAAGGGTTGAGTGAGGTCTCATGTAACCTGACCAATAGGCCGCTACAGTAATCCAAGCACAACATCTCCAGGCATGAATCAAGAGTTTGGCTATAGAGTAATGAGAATCGATGGATTCTGCAATATTTGCTAAATAGAAGTAGCAGATTTTAACAGGGGTATTTTTTCTATCTGAAATTTATTTTTATTCCACTATGACTCTAAGTTCTTTACAAGTGGGGAGATCAATAACTAGCAATCTGAAAACTTCAGTGTGATAAACTGGAAAGAAAGGGAAGAGATGATCAGGATGAAACACAATAATTTTTGTTTTACTCCCATTTAATTTTGAGATGGTGGAGGCACATCTAATCTGAAATTCTGCCTAGCCCACCCTGAGGCCACAGATAAACTTCCAAGTGGCCTCAATGACTCTCTAAAAGAATGCAAATGACCAGCTGTCTGCAAGGAATATAAATCCTTCCATTCCCCACCATCCAGTCAGAGCTGAAAAAGCTTCTGGATGAGAAGCGAAATGTCTTCAAAGAAAAACCAGAAAGCCCAGTTGCCTCTTGAAAAAACACCTTTGGGCTGCTCACAAAAAATACTTTATTACAAAAAATGCTTACAAAATTTCATACATATAAAAATAATAATGTATGTATAGCAGACAAAATTTACTCAAAGATTGTACAGCTATTTGGCAGAAGGTTTTTAAAGACTACAGAAATTTAAAGTTCAGAAAATTTCAATGTGTAGTTTTGAATCATGTTCAGCTGAACAGGTTGCAAAGAAGGCTGTGCAAAGCATTCAAAAGAGTTGTTTGACAATGGATTTTAGGACTCTCGAGGCATCTCTCTTTGAACACTTCAAGCAATCATGACCTTCACAGGGCTTACTTAGCTACTATGAAAGCTGACCCTGGTTATCTGTACATTCGTGTTCGTCCATAGACAACACTTTTACTGAAACTACAGCCAATCAAAAGTGATTGTGTACAGATATACACACATGGGACTAGCCAGCAAAAGCTATTGAGGTACATATGCACGCTTTGAAAAGAATGCAGGTACTTTCATGTTTTGAATACAGGTTCAATTCTCAATAAGAAGGGTTGCTAAACGTTCTTTCAAAGACTTTGCACAGATCTATTGCAAAACCCCTTCAGTTCATCATTAAATAACCCAGATTTCTAAGACTAGCGAGACATATCAAAATATTGGTCACTGATTCCATCACCCACCATTCCTTTTCTCAAGTAAATCTTTCATTTCTTACTGCTAAACAGCTGCCTTGGAGGCTACAGATAGTTGTCTATTAGGCAAAATAAAAAGAGAACCAATTTCTTATGAGATTACAGGGGTTTTGAACATGAGCATTTTTATCACCTATCAAGTCCTTCCCAAGGACCTGAATGGACAAATGTTGTTTGATAGCAATAAACATATCATCACAGGAAATAAACTGTTCCAAATATAGCTGCCTATTGCAAGTGGTTTTGTCAGTGTCACATCAACCTATTTTCCTTGGTAATTAGTGTCCGTCAACATTGCTCTGTAGATCAAGGGCATAATTTATTGTCATTTTTTTGGTCATCCTGCCCAGGACTTTTAGTTCCACAGTAGTTCAGTCCACTATCCAGCTATGTAGCTAATGATCAGAATTGTCCAGGTAGTCATTGTCTTGATAGCATTTCCTCTCCATTGAGTTTGGACTTTAAAGATTTTCTTTACTCTCAAAATGTATTCGCTTCCAGTGATTCCAGTGATTCTAGTGGTAACTTTTTTGCTGGATCTTTCATTATCAGGTAGATTTTGCCAGGTGTTAACTAATCTTCAATTTCAACTAATTTTATCCTATGTTGTTAAACTGCTTGGCAATGAGTGGGTGTAGACCAATCAGATGTTTCAACCAAAAACCATGCAATTCATCTTCACCTGGTGCTGACTAATTTTTGATCTTCCTTCAGGGGTGGGTTCTACTTACCTTTACTATCAGTTCGCAACGGGAGTGCGTGCACTTCTGCGCATGCGCAGATCATTAATTATGACGTCTGGGTGGGTGGAGCCTCCCACTGCTTTTACTACCAGTTCTAAAGAACCAGACAGAACCGGGAGCAACCCACCTCTGTCTTCCTTGCCCTTTTCTCCATCATTTCTGCTAAGTTATTTCATTTCAGCTTCTTTTCATTCTTATCCACCTTCTTTATCCAAGTTAGATTCTTGTTGTATTTCTTTCACTTGTTCCAAATCTGCACCCAGAACTGCACTGTTTTTTTTTCTTTGTCAGGTGTTGATTCATTGGTTCACTGAAGTCTCTCCATTGATGGATTGGTAGAAAAACTGATTCATCTGAAAATGGAGATTCTACCTATAGTGCACAATTCAAGCTTCATATCTCTTAATCTTCTTGGCTATAACTATTATTTGTTGCTTTAGTGTTTCCAGTGTTTCCTTAGTCTTCTTTGTTTCTAGGTCACATTTCTTGATCAGGTATTCTTTGGTCTCCTTGTTCTTCAATTTCTTTTCTTTCATCTGTTCTAGCTTGCTTGGATCTGATTTTAATACCGTTTTCCCCAAAAAAGACATCCCCTGATAATAAACCCAATCAGGCTTTTGAGCGCATGGCAATAAGGCCAAGCGCTTATTTCAGGGTTCAAAAAAATATATAAGACAGGGTCTTATTTTTGGGAAAATACGGTATGCTGATCATATTTTCTAACCTAATCTTCTAGTTTGGTGTGCACTGTTTGGCTTTTTTCTTCTTAGTTGATTTTGTATCTCAATTATTCAGTTATAACCACAGCCATGATGTACACTAGTTGGTTTATTTTTTGCAGTGAGGTGTTTATATTTGAAATTACTAATTATTGGCATCTTTTTAATAATTCTGCTAGGTTTTTTTTGTCTCAAGCTTTAATGAAAACAACATTTATTCTGTTGTTTTTGTGCTGTTCTAGATGCTCAATTATTCTCTTTCAATTTTTCTTTTTTAGTTAAAAGGCTTTGTTCTTTCTGAGTAAAAGGAAGAGAAGTGGGTGCCTGGTTTGAGAATGAAAATGATTCAATAGCTCTGCTCTTCCTCTACTGCTGACTCCCCTGGTTTGCCTCTATAATCTGAGCTAGTTCTAGCAAGTGTTTGGTTTTTTTTCTTTGCCCTGGATAGACCTTTGCAATTCTTCCCATTCTGTTTCTATGAATACTTTATTTTGTATTGTAAATTGATGTTGATCTGCTAGCCTCTGTTCTATTATTTCTGATTCTGGTGGTAGTGTTCTCAAAATTGGTGCATTCTTTTCAGATTCCTTTTTTTGTTGGAGTGGATTTGTAAGCACCTTTTCTTTCAGTAGTACTGCAGTTGCTATCCCCTGGATGCTCAAGCAACCATCCTAAATCCTGTAAGCGCATTTACCATCACATGACCAGGAATTCTAACACAGTGAAGTTCTTGTTGACTCAGGTGGTGATTAATCAAAAATGGGCTTCTGTAAATTACATCTCACCATATTATTTATGGAAGAGACACTCTTCATCTGGCAGCTCTGGTGAGACATGTCCAGTATGTTTGAACCACTTTTTAGCTTTCATCTTCCTCAGAGTACACATGCTCCACAACCATGTCAAAGTAGTGTCTCACTGGGGGATTATTGTTATTATTTTGGAGCATGTGTTGCTTTCTCATCATACAGTGACTTAGTCTGAAAAAGCTCCTTCAGTAATTGCTCCACTTAACCACTGATCTGAATCCACCATCTGTAATTGTTTTGCATTTTTTACACTCAGTCTCAATAACATTCTGTGAAATATTTATTCTGCTCACAGCCAAGCTGTTTATTTCCTCTTTGAATGTCACTAAATCAACATTTTCTTAGGATGTTGTGACCTATGCAAACTGAAGTTCAAGATTCCATGGATAGCTTTTTGATAGAATATTTTTGAACAAAAGAACTACAAAATGAATAGCCATCCCAAAAAATGCCACATTTTGATTGAAACAAAATAATAAGGACATTTAGAGGTTCATGTCTATGCAAAAGTGGATCTTTCAAAAGAACTTTAAAAAGCATTAATAAGATTTACACTATATATAGTGTTACCCCTGTGGGTAGTATCTGTCTTCCTCAATCTCAGGTCCTCTACCAGAAGACTGGGACTTCGTGGGTTTTGCACAGCATCTTAGCTGCTCCTAGCATGCTAGACTTCTGGATAGGGAACACTGCTGTTTTTTCTGGGAACTATTGGAGTGATTGTCCTAGCTTAGGTGTCACAGCCCCAAGTGTTTCTTCCACTACTATGATCATTTTGCATTTAATTTTCCACATCCTCTCTAGTTCTTCCTTCCGGCCCTGGTACTTCTCCTGCTTTTCATACTCTTTCTACTTGATGCAGCTCTCACTTGTTACTGTACATCTGGAGTGGCATGTCATCTGGCCAAGCCATTTACGCTTCCTTCTGAGATCTTTAGAGTAGTATATTGGGACATGATTATGGGGTGTCTGCCTCATAAGGCTCTGAGGTTCCTCTCAGGGAGAGCATTTAAATATAGCCAGCTGTGTGGAGGCAGGAAAGTGAATTTGTGGCACTACTGCTGCTCATTGGGAGAGGCACTAGGAAAGTGTGTTAAGAGACCCCCTTGGACCACCCCATCATTACTTTCAGTTGAGTTACATTAAAGTAGCAAATAACTGAATCTTTCAATAAAGCAAGCCATTTCCGCCCAGGATATTTGTGACTTCAGTTCCTCTAAAATGGGTTAGTGGGCTGGCCTCCAACTGAACAGTTGGATAATTGACCTGGCAATCATTAGAAAATCTTTGGCCATATTTCAGAATCTCATAGATGACATAATATATCAATGCCATTTTGATCTCAAGATATGGCACTAAAATTTGTATTTACTATTACCATCATTTGTAGTTCACTGAAAAAAAATCAGCCTATTTTCTGTTAATCGTTATATTCTTCATTATATGGAATTGTTATTTCCCCTCTTCTTTCCATATCGATTGTAAGGTTTTTATTTTTTAAAAGGCATGTGACAGAAGTAACATTATAATTATTCATTAAGCACTGTAGTGGAAATTAATATCTAGGCAAGCAAACCACAAGCCACATGTTTCCTTCACATATCAAATTCATCAAATAAACCAGGGGTGTCAAACTCAATTTCACTGAGGGCTGCATTAGCATTGTGTTTGAACTTAGGGGACCGGGATGGGCATGGCCAGCTCAACGTCACTTGTATGCCTGTGGTGGCCTGAGTGCTCTGCCAGCAAAAACAGGCTCCCAACCTCTGTTTTCAGCTGCAATGGCCTCCTGCAACCCTCTACCAGCGAAAACAGAGCTCAGGAGGGCCACCAGCTCCATTTTCACTGGCAGAGGTATTGCGGGCTGGTCCTTCACTATTTCCAGGGTGGCCCTGTGGGCCAGACCTAAGCACTCCATGGACTGAATCCGGCCCCAAGGCCTTGAGTTTGACACCCCTGATATAAAGGGCAGCAAACATAGGAGGAAAAAATATGGAAGTTTGAATTTTGAAATGTTTGAAAAATAAAGTTTTCCCTTTGTTTTGAAACTACAGATGATTGAATGGTATAGGTTCAGGATCACAATCCCATCAGTGAAATTCATAATATAATGGCAATGTCTTATTTTCAGCAAAATAACCACCTGCAGTAGAAAACTCAGAAATGCCAAATTAAATTAAAAGGCTTTATAATGTCATTTATTTTAAATGAGAAGTGTCTCTTGCTGCGTGAACTTTAAAAAAAGTTTGGATTAGTGTATCAGAAGTGGTTTTTCTCAAAGCCACACATAAATGGCACTTATCTACTCTTTTGGCTACACAGACTGCTGTTCGGTGAAGGAGAAATGAGGCCTGGCTCCAAATATCAATTCTCTTTTAACATTCAGTAAATGGCCTAGGTGCTAAACATCAGTGTAACACTAAGACACCATAAAAAATAGAAATTCTCTTTGATGAATATTTACCTGAGGTGAAGCTGTCATGGCAATATGTAGAAAAGCAAGGAAGGAAGATTAGTGGCTAATATATTCACAGCACGAATGTCTAAAGATGTCCCAAAACATTTGACTTCTGGAAATGAATGAGAGGTGTTACTAAAAACGTGTGGAAATCCACAGTGAAATGCCAATAATCTGTACAAGTTTCTTTTAACTTCCTGCAACATTCAGAGAAATGTTTGAACAGAGTAGGATTTTCCAATTCAAACCATATTTAACTTTAGGGGTAAAAGCCTATCTACATGCACAACTGTGCAGAAGATATTTGGAATGATATGCAAATTTATTTGGGCTTCTTTTGAAATCCTTGCAGTTGATTCTGCTGCAGGCCCAACTAGAAGAAATACAGTTTGCACAATTAGCAACAACACAAATCATTGTTTTGTTTTGTTTTTTTAAAAAAGGCAGCATCTCCATTCCAGAGTAAAACTCTGGCAGTGAGTTTGGGAAAGACAGGAGGGTTAACTTTTTGTCCCCTCATTTACTCCTTATTTGGGTTGGCTCCTCCAAACGGTATTTGCACTGGAGGGAAGAGTTTCGATTCTATCTCAATACATGTGTCAGTGTTCTAAGTAATGCATTTGCCAAAAGCAGAACTCTGAGGCAGGTAGATTCCTCAAAGAACATGTTTATTGAATACATCATATCAGCACAGTTAGTGAAAACTAACTCTAAAAGTTCCTGAGATTTTTTCCCCTAATTAAAAGAGCAAATATTTCCCTCCCCAGAAGTCACCAGTCACATTTTCCAATTAAAGTAGCTGGCAGGCTGCTTGGTCACTCCTCTCCTCCTTCAACTGCCACCGGTTGCAACTATGAGGCAGCAAAAGATGACTTCAGCTAGGTTTGCTTCAGAGTTGACAACAGGATTAGTACTAATCCAGGACTGCTACCTCGATACTCTTTTAAGTGAAATAATAATTGTGCTTGTTTGCTCTGATGTCATTCTCCTCCTGGCCACTGCTTCCTTGTCACTGCTATCTCTCTCAGCTGCTTCCTACTTTTCCCTCTTCACCATGGCTGCAACTCTATCAATTCACTATTATCATGCCTCCTACCTCCTCCTCCATACCATCACTACCGCCATTGCCAATCCTCCTCACTAGAGCTTGAGAACCAGCCAGATTAGATAAGAAGTGTGTTGGGCAGCTAATTACTTGTTTTCTCTGCCTAATAGTAATTCAATCCAATCTGTCACTGCCTTGGGTGTGCACAACCAATGAGAGCATATTAAACTCCTTGGGGAAATTATAAATCCAGAATATGCAAATTACATTAATCATTAGTTGGAAAGCTAGTGGCTACTTCAAGGGAGCAGTTTTATTCTGGTGCTAGGATTTAGTTACAGAAATAGCAGCAAGTTGCTGTGCCCTTGGAGTATGAAGGACAGAATGGATAACCATTAGGTAAAGGTAAAAGTTCCCCTCGCACATATGTGCTAGTCGTTCCCGACTCTAGGGGGCGGTGCTCATCTCCGTTACAAAGCTGAAGAGCCAGTGCTGTCTGAAAATGTCTCTGTGGTCATGTGGCTGGCATGACTAAACGCCAAAGGCGCACGGAACGCTGTTACCTTCCCACCAAAGGTGGTCCTTATTTTTCTACTTGCATTTTTTACATGCTTTCGAACTGCTAGGTTGGCAAAAGCTGGGACAAGTAACGGGAGCTCACCCCGTTACATGGCACTAGGGATTCAAACTATTGAACTGCCAACCTTTCAATTGACAAGGTCAGCGTCTTAGCCACTGAGCCACCGCATCCCTTTCCAGATAACCACTAGATGCCTACAAAAAGTTAGTTTTCTGGATCATTAGCTGCCATCTGGTGGACATCCCAGATAGTACAACACTTATTGCCTACTCACCTGCAGCTATTGCTTACAGTTCTGCCCTCAACCATACATAGGTTTGTTTGTGGACATGTACTAGACCTCTAACCGAGTAAAATCAAGTTTGTTTCTTTTATGATAGAAGGCCTGATCTCCTTGGTTTAATGATGATATTTAATGGTGATATTCTTGTTAACAGACAGATAAGAAATTAAGCAAAGGAAGAAGCCCAGCAAATAGATTAAATCAGGGGTCCCCAACCCCTGGGCTGTGGCTGTTCAGAACCTGGCCGCCCAAAGCAGTGGGTGAGCATGCACCCATCCCCACTTGCACAAGCAGCAGTGAGTGCATGTGCTCCTTTTGTGCAAGCATCATGCCCGCATGCACACCGCTTGCACAAATTGAGCTGTCCATGCACACTTGCCCACCGCTTGTGCAGAACCATCCCCTCTTCCCTCCCACCAGTCTGCAAAGCTGGAAAGGTTGGGGAACTGTGGATTAGATCACATTGTATGCAGTTAATATGTTCAATCTGGAAATAAAGCATGAAGAGCTAGTTGCTTCAAGATTCTCACCCTGAAATATTAGTTAATCTAAAGTAACCAATGCCAGGATTAAGTGAGCAATAATATGATTTAAGATATGATCGCTTTCCGTGCTCCTAAAATTACTCTAGAAGACCCATGTAAATGGTTCCTAGCAAAAACCTAAAAAAAAATAAATCCAACTATTGCAAAAACATTAGCACTAGTGTGTTTGTGTGTGTGTGTTGAATATTTTTATAACTATAAAAAAATGTTGTTTATAATAACAGTATACAAAAACAAATTAAATGATAAAGAGAAATCAATCCAGCAAATCAATGATGAAATTATAATACAAGCATAGAAAAAAAATCAGAAGAAATCTATATTAATATAAACCACCTAAATGAATCATAGATTCATTTAATTATTTAATAAGATATACAATTGTGCATAAATAGATTCTATTCTTATAAAACATTATCCATTATCTTCATCTTTTCTGTAAGATACAGTCTGTGACCAAGAAACAGTGAATAGAGTCAGAAGAACAGTTTACATTTAATCCAGCTTGCCTGCCTTTTGTTAGGATGATTGCTGGCTAAAGGGATTCAGTGCATGCCTAAGAAATGCCTGAAGGCCACAGAAAATAATAATCTTTTCTTCTCCCATTTTAGTTGATGTAATCTGGGTCTGTGAAGAAGAAGCAAGCCCAGAAGAGAAGGAGGAAGACGGAAGGGAGGGACGGAGGGAAGGAAGGAGAATGGGAGAGAGCTGAGGTTTAACCAATGTGAAAGGATTCCGGTGGAACTAGCTGCCTTCTGGAGAACATTTTAGGAAATAAGTTTGCATAACACCCTAATCAATAGATTCTCAGACAGATTCTGCGACTCCCCAGACATTTAAAGCTGATGCTAAACCTGTATATTTATGCATATATTCAAATACTATAAAATGTCAGAATCCTGCCATCCATAGGAAGCTAAACCCAAGTCATTTCTGAACCTGTCACATGCCCTATTGCTTGTCATATTAAGTAATAATATCCCTACCGTAGGTAGGCCAAAAAATAAAAAATAAAAATCACTTAGCTACTGACCTAAGTTTGGGGAAATTTGTGTCTTACTGACTCATAGATTTGCTTAAACAGTCGGTTTTGTTTCTTCCATTGTAAAATGGAATAAAGTTTAATTCACACTGCAATTATAATGAATGCTAATCAAGCTAGACTGTTGGGGTGGGGTGGAATTAGGAAAATGAAAGGTTTGCTGTTGGCACGAGAGTCCTTTAAGCTGGTTTATGATTTCAGAATTCTAATTTTAACACACTTTAATAACCTGAAAAGTGCTTAAGGCTTTAATAAGTTCTGTTCATCGTTTCATAGACTTTGCCCCCATCTTTCATAAATATGCTTGGCTCACTGATACGGTGGCCTCAGAGTCTGACTGTGGAGCTGCTTTACTACTTTGCAAGAACCCGATTTTCTGTTCCTGGGATTATTATTTTGATGTTCCAATATGATAATAATTGTTAGGATATGGTCTGAGCCTAACAAGTTGTCCAGGCAATATATGTGTTCTGTGACTTTAATATGAATATGTATCGTGTGACTTTAAAGTTTTACTGTTGATTCATTGTAATGCTGAGTCATGCTGTAATTAGATAATCACTGGTTGTGAACATATTTAAGGAAGGTACTGTAACGTATTCAGTTGATGATAAACTACCATAGTGTGTGGAGTTGCTACCATTGTGCTATCATCGTTGGATGGATCTGCTACCATCGTGGTTTGTGAACCAGAGTGAGCTTGTTATTCTAACCAACTACTGTTTGTGTGGTAAGAAGATTTTATATCACTGGACTGATTTAACTGGCAAAGACTTGGATTGATTTAAAGACTATGAGATTGTTTTTTCACTATAAAGTAAACTTTTGATAAACCAGTTTGCACATCTCTTATTCATTGCTCTCAGCAACGTTTCTCTGTGCTCTACGCTCTGCTGGTTGGTAACACAACAACAATATCCTTAACAATAATACCTCACATTTATTCAGTTTATTCTATCTTAAAGGTGTTCTCTAAATGTATATGTAGAAACAATAAGGCAATCTTCCTAAGAAAAAAGTTTATTGAGGATTATATTAAACATTTGGGGGGGGGAAGGTGTTTCATCAAATGTGTATTTGTCGTCAGGATATAAAATACAAAGGAAAAAATAATAATGGGAAAATAGGGGCTAGCGAGCAAGCTCTATGCAGAACACATGGGGCCCCAAAGGCAGAAATATCAGGGTCACGAGCTATGGGTGTATCATCTTCCACTTCAATAATAAGAGGGGGGAGGTGATCATTGAGCAATACATAATTTTTTTTAATTGAAAAGTTTTACAAAGAAAAATTCCTCCCATTCCCCCACCCCTTTTCCCTCCCCACCAGTCCCACCCCCCTTCCCATCCCCCCCTCCCCCCCAGACTTCCCAGAGCAAAATACAGGGTATTTCAGTTAACAATCATAAGCTAAATTAACCTAACTATTCTTAAACTGCAAAAAAAAAAAAAACCTGAAACCTTAACTCCACTATGGCTAGAATTTAACATTCATTCATAAGCTATTTGATATTTTCTTGTCTGATACTTATTTTGAATATAATCAATCCATCTTCTCCATTCCGATATGTATCTTTCTTGTGTATAGTCCTTCAAATACGCAGAAATTTTCACCATTTCCGCTAAATTTGCTACTTTCAATATCCATTCTTCAATAGTAGGCAAAGAGTCCTTCTTCCAGTATTGCGCTACCAACAGCCTAGCTGCTGATATTAAATTCAAAATCAGTTTAATCTCTAATGCTGTACAATCCGTCGTTATACCCAATAAAAACAATTGAGGAGTAAATTTCAACCTTTTTTTCAGAATGTTCTGCATCACCCACCAAATTTTTATCCAAAATGCCTTGATTTTCTTACAAGTCCACCATATATGATAATAA
Organism: Pituophis catenifer annectens; assembly: GCF_029215685.1. Classification (NCBI taxonomy): domain Eukaryota; kingdom Metazoa; phylum Chordata; class Lepidosauria; order Squamata; family Colubridae; genus Pituophis; species Pituophis catenifer. The sequence goes on from NW_027256883.1 coordinate 87,747,688, forward strand.
GTTGCATCATCACATTCACATCTCCAACATTTAGCTTGCAAATGCGGGTACATACATGATAATTTTTTAGGATCTAAGTGCCATCTATAAAACATTTTATAAAAATTCTCTCTCAAATTTTGTGCTTGCGTAAACTTAACATTTCTAACCCAAATCTTTTCCCATGTTTCCATCATCACTGGTTCCTGAAAGTTTTGTGCCCATTTTATCATACAATCCTTAACCAATTCCATTTCTGAATCTATTTCCAGTAAAGCGTTATACAACCTTTTAATATGCATCTGACTTTGATTTCTAATCTGTTTTACCAGGTTTTCCTCATTTTGCATGACACCAATTTTTTGATCTTCCCTCCATCTAGCTTGAAGCTGACCATACTGAAACCAAGTATAGATTATCTCTTCTTTTTTCAATACATTTAAAGATTTCAATTGCAGTTTACCCCTTTCCATAAAAAGAAGTTCTTTATAGGTAATCACCTCCATTTTTTGTTCTATACTTATATTTTCTACTTCATGTCTGGGATTTGCCCATATAGGTATCTTGTAGTTTAGCTTATATTGATACTTTTTCCAAACCCTCAACAACGCATTTCTAAGTATATTTATTTATTTATTTATTTATTTATTTATTTATTTATTTATTTATTATATTTCTATACCGCCTTTCTCCCGTAGGACTCAAGGCAGTGTACAGTCAAGAAAAAGAAAAAGAAAAAAAAGAAAAAATATGACCCTTAAACACTTTATCCACTTTTTTCATATAAGAAATAAGCATGCCATCCATATAACAGATCAGAACCTTCTATATTTAACATTCTCTCTTCAGTTGTTAAACCAATCGCCAATTTGTGATAAAACAGCTGCTTCACAATACAATCTTAAATTAGGCATTTTAAGACCTCCTCTCTCAAGTATATCCTGTATAATTTTCAATTTCACTCTTGGTTTCTTCCCACCCCAAATAAAAGTATTAACCCCTTGCTGCCACTCCCTCAAATTTCCATCTTTCTTAAGCACTGATATCATTTGAAACAAAAATAAAAACCTGGGTAATACATTCATTTTTATTACTGCTATCCTTCCCAGTAGAGATAGTTGTAACTTTTTTCAATTCTCCATTTCTTTCTGCACTTTTTGCCAGAGAACTTCATAATTGTTTTTAAACAATTTCGTATTAGATGCTGCAATATATACTCCCAGATATTTAACCTTTTTGACTATTTCAAACCCCATTATTCTTCCTAAATCTTCTCTTTGAGATATAGAGATATAGAGTTATCATCTTTGTCTTATGTTGATTTACTTTAAATCCAGCTACCCTACCATATTGACCTATTATATCCAACATATGTGGAGCTGATTCTATAGGTTGAGATAAAGTAACAACCAAGTCATTTGCAAACGCTCTTAATCTACATCCCATCTGTACTGCACTTGTTGGTTTCTCAGTTCATTTACCAAAAAGCCAAAGTCCTTTCTGCTTCTTAACATTTTTGGAGGGATCTCTTTCAGAACCACCACTTCTTGTCCAGCCACTTGAACCTTATTCTTGTAGGAAGCTTGTAAGATGTCATTTCTGATCCTCCTGGTTGTAAAATAAATCACCACATCTCTTGGTAACTGCCTTTGTCTTGCCACCCAAGAGTTAACCCTGTAGATTTTATCAATTCGGCTTGCCACATCATCTGGACTTTCTTTGATTAGCCCTGCTATTGCTTCTGCACAAATATCCTTTAAATTTTCCCAACTATTTTCTTTTAGCCCTCTCAGTCTCAGGGCAAATTCCATAGATCTGTATTGTAACATAATCAATTCATCATCCACCTTCTCTGTTTTAGTCATAATATCTCCTACTTTATTTTCCAAGTTCAGATTGGCTTCATTGATTTCTTCTACTCTCTCATCCACCTGGATAATAAGTTTTGCCAATCCTGAGCCTGCTAAAACAATATCATTTCTTATTTCATCTTGCTTTTCTTCAACTGCTTCTTTAATTGACTTTATATCCTCCTCAATTTTTTTTTAATTTCCCTTCCATAATTACTGTTTGGTTATTCATAGCTGCAGTTTGATTATTCATGGCTTCTTTTATAAATTCTTTGAGTTCATTAAAAGAAGCCTCCTGGCTCTGTGAATCAGCTGGAAGTTGTGCTTTCTGTGTCACTACTGACACTACTGGAGAACCTCCTCCACTTCTAGAAACTCCTGGCTTAACTTGTTTAGAAGCCATCTTTTTTTTAAAAAAAGTCTTTTTTCCTTTCACTGCCACTAAGTCCCTTGAGCAATTTTCAAAAGCTTGTAATTTATAGTTTATAATTTATCAAGCAAAATAGTCTTTTCTCCACAAGCTCTCAATTCCCAGCAGCTTTAATCCACTCTCAAAGTGCAAAGTTCTCAATAAACACTTTCGTTTCTAACTTTCACTTTCACACCCATAATAAAGGCACTATCTTCATCCTCCAACTCAAAGAGATTCAATTAGAAACAATGTAAATCCGGAGTTAAGCACTGTTACTTGTAAAGCTTGTTCTCCTGTTTCCGCTCTGCCTGCGCTTGTATTCAGTCAAACTCACTTTTGCCTGCAGGATTGGTCGCGACATCTGGCTCTGTTTAAAACAGAGTCGTCCGGATCCGGAGCTTTAGTGGGCTGTTCGGGGAGCTCTCACCCTCCAAGCCTCTGGAATTATTCCAGAGGACTTACGGGGAGCTCTACTCGCACCCACCGGCTCTCCTTCTTCTCCCGATGGAGAGGTTTTCAAGCCGCCAGACAGCTGCTTAACACTGTCAAAGCGGCTTTTACGAGATCGCGGGGCTGGCGGTCCGGAGAGACCGTCCATGACGCCTGCGGTGCCAACCGGAAGTCTAGCAATACATAATTTTTTGTTAGCACTCCTAACCAACATCTCATCCAAATGGGAGATTGGGGCCATTTGAAAAACTTCTTAGGTTTCATGAAGCTTCCTGAGTGAATAAAGGTGGGTAGTTTCTTCTTGAAGCTTGCTTAGAATTTTATATTCTTAGGATAAGCTTAGATATTTACTGGAGCTGAAAATACCCTTTAGTTGTCAATGTGGCAAGTGCATCTCTATGGATTGCCTGTTTGATCACTTTCATTGAATAAAGAGCGTAATTCTAGTATCCCTGTTAAAGTTCTCCAAAAAGGTGTTCCAGGGCAATAGCTTTTCTTATCTGTACATAACTGAAAGCAAATTAAATATTTCTCTTTGGTTCAACAACTGACAAGTCCCAAGAAGTCTTGGGGAAAAAAGGAGCACATTCAGGCAGCCACTGAATCTACTTCAAACTCTTGACAATTGTCTATTACACATCACTGTGCCACATGAAGCTAGCCTGGGCTTTTCCCATCTGGCCAATTTGGGAGGAGAGAGGGGGAGGGAAAGGGAGGGGAGGGAGAGGGAGAGAGAAAGAGAGAGAGAGAATCAAAGCCCTGCTTACAAATTTTCTTTTTGCGTTGTGTGGGAGAAATAGTGAGGCCTAATTTCCACCATAGAGACTATGCAGCAAAGCTTCCTCTAAGTAACAGTAACAGAGTTGGAAGGGACCTTGGAGGTCATCTAGTCCAACCCCCTGCTCACACAGATTAGGGAAGACAGGCACCATGGAGAAAATTCCAGAAGCTGAGTGGTATGACAAAGCTTTAGTACCTGCCAATGAGAATCAACACACTCTGAAGCTCCAAAGGCAATGCTCAAGTGCTGATTTCTTCTGAAAAAGAAGCTATTGAGCAGCCACAAGGGATGGCACTGATTTCAGATTGAGATTGTCCTTCTCTGTGAAAGGGACGATATATGACAGACATTGCAAAGTTCACAAAAGGAATGTCCCCACAAAAATGTCAGTTTCCTGATCAAACTTTACTATTTCACTTGTGTCTTTTTTCTCTTTTGAAACAATTGAAAAACATTCTTCTGCAGTTTTGCCAAGAATAACCATAAAATTACCCAGATTTCCTACACTATCTCATTATCTTTCCTCCATATGAGCTTCCTGGGGCAACCATTTACCACTAACAAAACTATGATTGTTTTATTGGAATTGACTACATGGATTCTGACTTCTGTTTACATCCTATTCCAGGTCGAGGATTGATTCTCAATGGCCTACTCCAGGGGTGGATTCTAAATTTTTTTACTACCGGTTCTGTGAGCGTGGCTTATTTTGTGGGTGTAGCTTGGAGGTCATGTGACTAGGTGGGCGTGGCTAGCTGGTCAGAGTCATTTCTGGAAGGTCCTCGCACTTACGACCCGACTCATTTGTTTGCTTTTAACACTGATCAGCTGTAGGACGGCCCTTTGAAGCCCCACGGCAAGAGTTTAAACAGTTTTTTTCCCTCTAGTCATCAGCTGGGACTCAGGAGGCAGCAATAGATTGGGGGTGGGACCAAATAAAAGGTAAGAATAACGTGGGTGGGTGGAGGGTGGGAGAGCGGGGGGGAGAACGGTTCGGTGACGTCATATCATCACTGCTACTGACTCGGCCGAACCGGACCGAACCGGGAGGAACCCACCACTGGCCTACTCCCTTTCACCCATATTGCTTGTCTCTTTTTTTTTTCCTGATTCATTCATCTTTCTCTCCCATCTTGATGAAATGTGGTTTATAGAAACCATGGAAATTCACAGTAAGGTTTGGATTTGAAGAAGCCAAATCCAAATTATATTATCTCTGGATCATATAATCAGTAATATTTATAAATGTTTTCATAAAGATGTATGTTTTTATGAAAACATCTATAAATATTACTGATTATATGCTCCAGAGATAACACTCTTCTTCAAATTCAAATTTCCCTAGTATTCCCCCTCCCCATCTCATTCTCTCTCTGTCTCTCTCCCTATATATATAAATATATACACACATACTTACACACACATACACACATACACGCACACATACACACACATACGTGTGTGTGTGCGTGTGTGTGTGTGTGTGTGTGTGTGTGTTTCTCAATGGCAGACTATCTTCTGTAGTATCTACAGATTATGTAATCTATATTCCATAACATTAACTAACTAAATACTGATTAGGGAAAAAATAACACTTCTAACTTTTTGAATTGCAATTATGAAAAAATAATGCAAATAAGAGATATTTATGGTAATTCTAATAAATATCCTGAATAAAGGTAACTTTGTTTTCAACCAACCTTATATGTAGAGAAGGCATCTGAAAAATAGGCAGGATGAGAATTGGGAATCGTATATTGATGCAATGAGCAGCTTCCTGTGTCATGTGGAGAGGTGGGCTTATGCAAACATTTAAGTAATTTCATTGACATTAAATGAATGAATGAATGAATGAATGAATGAATGAATGAATGAATGAATGAATGCTGTAATTCCTTCCTAGCAATCAGTTCGGAAATTGCGGAATTGAAGACCTCTCTACTTTCATTTTTTAGGAGACTCATTACAATCTTAATAATGTGTCTTTACTGCAGTCATTCCATTAGTTGACTGAGAATGGGCTGATGAAAATCTAACAGTATAAGAACCTGGAAATGACAGGGGTGGGAGGGTGGATCAGTTCTTTAATTACAGTGGTACTAAAATAGCATCCTAGTAAGCATCAAAGTTGTTTTGTTTTCTTTTCCAGTATGCACTTCATGATAATCATACTGCTTATTGTAAACAATACACTGTGCCAGCTAGTCAATTAGCCAAAGATTCTATTAATCTTTTCATAGTAACATTACATTCAATTAAAACTGCTCCACTTAAAAATGATAATGAGCACCTTAATCTACAGCCATTTTAAGATCAAGACTTTGTTTTTAAACCAAATCCACTCCCTTCAAATCTACCTGAAGTATAAATAAATGAATGAAATCTATGTGTTCTCTTTATATCTAGGTTTCTTAGCATTTCTTTTTCAGTTACTTGTGCAAGGTAAGCTTTTATTATTGTTGTAACATATACAATAATATAAATCCAAAACTACCACACTAATTATTTCTTATATCACATTACCCAAATCATCAGTCAATTATGATGATTTCCAGAAAATCATCATTTTTTTTTCAATTATATTCTAATTCAGGAGGAACTAGAAGTAGATAGATTAACTCCAAGAGAATCAATCTCATTTCAGAGTAAACTAATCCTACTTTACTGTGAAAATTACTTAGAGGAAAGGTGTATGTTCCTTATGTCTATCTCTGGAATAAAGTCCTAGAGAAGCACTATCCAAAGTGGGTCTTTTCTAGCCACTCAGACTCTATAGACCTTTTTGTTTTCACAATCTCACTCCTGTGCCCAGATAAGCAATATAAAAGGGAAGCAAATGTCTGCCCAACCATACTAGAAAGATACCGTTTTTACTATCTAGAAAAATATAAATTTAAAACTTAAGTTATGTAGCTACCATAAACCTTGAAGGCCTACAGGGTTAGGGTTGGGGGTCATTTTAATCTCTGAAGGAAAAATATTCCAGAGTGCTGGAACTATGGCAGAGAAGATGTATGTTTTATCCCAGTGGATATTCCTTGGCTGACAGGATCTGTGATATGCCCAACCTGCCAAACTGAATTGGATGAGTGGAAACAACTGGGAAAAGATGGTCCTTCAAGTAACCTGGTCCCAAGTCATGAAGAGTTTCAAAGGCAACAAATTGCAGCTGGAAAATACTGGTCAACCAAAGCAGCTCACATAGTAGGGTGTTATGTGTGTCAAATATTTGACTCCGTTTACTACCTATGCACCCACATGTTGCAGCAGTTGACCCTTCTAAATGCTTTTCAAGGGCAGCTTTATATAGAGTACATTGTGATAAATTAATCCAAATGAGAGGTCACAATGCCATGAGTCACTGACAAACTCAATGACATGAGGGTTTTTTAATTTTGTTATTATCCTTGTTGTCCAAGTTATCACAAGCAAAGTGTTCTGCAAGCAAGCTTGTATATCATTATGTTATGGGATTCCACCTTGAGTCACTCATAAAATTCTACAATTTTCTACAAAGACAGGAAATGTACTCATAGAATAGAATAGAATAGAATTTTATATTAGCCAAGTGTGATTGGACACACAAGGAATTTGTCTTGGTGCATATGCTCTCAGTGTACATAAAAGAAAAGATACATTCATGAAGAATCATAAAGTACAACACTTAATAGTCATAAAGTACAAATAAGCAATCAGGAAACAATGTCAATATATATCTTAAGGATACAAGCAACAAAGATACAGTCATATAGTCATAAGTGGAAGGAGATGAGTGGTGGGAACGATGAGAAGATTAATAGTAGTGCAGACTTAGTAAATAGTTTGACAGTGTTGAGGGAATTATTATTGGTATAATATAGTATCTATTATTGTAGATAATCTAAATCTACATTGAGGACATAAATTGCTTCCCATCCCATGATGACTATTTCTTTCTCCTTCCACTGAAATTGAAGAAGATGGCATGTCCCCTATTCTAAACTTATTTAACTGTTCATGCATTTATGCAGCACTTATTTGTCACACTTCACTTGAAAATTGAAAAATCCAGAAAATTACTGAATTTCTATAAAAGTCCTCATGTTTGTCTTGAGGTATAATGTGGGAGCTAGGGTAAACTACAGATTAATAACAGATCCAAAATGTTCAATATCATAGATATTTGGTAAAACAACACTGTACATAATATCATTATATGAGGGAAGATAAGTATGTGGTACAAACCATGAGGACAAAAAGCACAGAGATGGCTTTGGAGAATGCAGCAACCATTAGTAAAATATAAGCTTAACCTGAAAAAAAGAAGAAAGCATGAGAAAGAAATGTTAACTTGCCTTAACTCTCTATTGTATGAGGGAGTGGAAGAAAAATGTTGTCAGGCTTTCAAAATTCAGTTTTTATAGCCTATAAAGTAGAGTTCTAGTATTATTTGTTGTGCTCTTTCCTGAGGTGGCCAATCCTGATAGGTTGACAAAATGTACCTTAAAACCCCTGAATTTAGTACAATATTTGCCTCTGAATGTTTCACACAAGCACATGTCAAGTATTTTGCATCATGTTGTCACAACATACATTTCCCAATTAGTCCCCCTTTGTTCCCTCCCAAGAACAACAATACTTCAGGTTATTTATTTCAAAAACCAATAAACTGTTTATATTAAATTTGGCATTTTGTTGATAGGTCAAGGGCAGGATCTGGATCCTGTATTATGTCAACTTACCAAGGGTCTCTTTCTTTGCTAGAGATAGGAAAAGTTTGATTTTGAATCAAAGCTGTTGGACCAAGGTGGGAAACAAGTGGAATGTAGTATTTCTCCACAGCTTAAAATTAATTGATTAGAATGTCAAGAAAAACAACAACATTCAGGTAAAGGAAACCATATATTTCAAGAACATTGTTTATTTCTATAGATATAGGTTCATCTTTTAGCCAGGAATCTGTATTAGACCTTTGATTGTTTCGCTGTGTGGGGCTAGTTAACTGTTATTCACTTATGACTATAAATTGAGGAATCGTACATAATTTCCAGTCATTATACATTGTAGGCAATGTCTATTAATCTAGCTTTAAAATATTTAAGCCAAACTATTGAAGATCTATTAGGATTTTGACCGAACCAATAAATGAGCAATTTATAGAAGACCAGGCCATAATGTAGTCTGCTTAGAGAACTGTATATCCTTTGATACTTTTAATGTTTAAAATAATTTTCAATTTTGTATTTTTAAAATAATTTAATTTTTGCTCATCTATTGTGAGTTTGATCTACCTCTTCAAGAGGTGAGGGGAAAGGGGGCTAATACTTCTAGTCACACTCCTGTACATTGCATATTCAGGAGGTTTACTCTAGATTTAAAAAAAGAGTTTTTTACTCTTTTATACTCCAAAAAAGAAATACAACTCAGTCATGCTTCAATTGGCTTCATCTTTAGTTTCAGGTGTTCTATAGGGGTTAGAATCAACCATTACTTACTAACAGTCCCACATTGTTCAATATTTGCTTAGTATGTCAATATTGCTTATGATGTCCTATTATAAAGGGAACACCAATAAAATGTTTATAAGAAACATTTAATAAAAGAAATATCAGCACAAAAATTCATTTTGATTGTTTATATTTCTGAGAAACTTTTAAAACAGAATATTTACTCCTATACAGGTAGTCCTCAATTTACAACCACAATGGAACCGAAAATTTATATTGTTAAGTGAAAAATTGTTAAGTGAGTTTTGCTCCCTTTTATGACTTTTCCTGCCACATTTGTTAAGCGAATCACTGCAGTTTTTAAATAAGTAACACGGTTGTCAAGTGAATCTGGTTTCCCCATTGACTTTGCTTGTCAGGAGGTCACAAAGGGGGATCACATGACCTCGGGACAATGCAATTGTCATAAATGTGAGTCAGTTGTCAAGCATCTGAATGTAACTCACATGACCATGGGAATGCTGCAACAGTCATAATTGTGAAAAATGGTCATCACTCACTTTTTTTCAGTGCCATTGTAACTTTGAATCATTACTAAATGAACTGTTGTAAGTTGAGGACTACCTGTATCTCATAAACCTAAGTCTGGAATACACATTGTGGCTTAAACACAATTGTATTTCAGTTTTTATCTATAGCATAAAATGGAACGGCCCAAATACAGGTGGAGATTATAGAGACATAGATGAACTGATCCCAACTGAACACACAAGGACTTCCTTTCAACAGGATAAACTTGAATATAACAGCACTATGGTTTCATACATCATTAGGCTAATGCCCTGCTTAAATATGCTTATCCATCATTTCCTGATTAAAGCTTTTGTGCCTGGTCAAAACTGCTAGCTCATCCTCTGATTATTAATACCTAAAATACACATAACATCAGAAAATATATTTACCTTAAGACTTGTAATGACATTGTTGTATCTCCAGTATATGGCACCATACACACACATGCAAACCAGGGGTGAAATGCTCCCGGTTCGGACCAGCAAGTAGGTAATGATGGTGGCGGGCAGTTCGGAGAATCGGTAGCAAAAATCTCTGCCCCCGCCCCCATGCCCTGCTGAGCCGCGCGATCATGAGAGCCTTTTCTGTCTTTTAAATGGCTCTGACGAGCCAAGCTCTGACAATCCCAGCTGAGTTGCCTGCTAACTGTTGCAAAAATCCCTCTCCCCACCCCCCCACCAGCCTCCAGCTTGCTTACCTTAGCTGCTGGTCGCAACGCCTGCCTTGCTTCGCTTGCTGTAATACCTGCAATTCATTGCATCAGCAAGCAACTGAATCTCCCTGCCTGCAATCAAGCTCATCGGTGAGCAGCTCTATCTGCCTGCCTGCCTTCCTACCTAGACTTGTGGACTTCAACTCCCAGCAAAGCTGGCTGAGGAATTCTGGGAGTTGAAGTCCACAAGTCTTAAAGTTGCCAAGGTTGGAGACCCCTGTTCTATTGGGTAAGTTTTTTTCCTTTTTGGGAGCTTTAAAAAAATAATTAATTGGGGTTTTTTTTTGTTGTTGTTCTTTTTTTAGACCTAGCCATTTAAAGTTTAGGAAGTTTTAAATTTAGCTACTTTTATATAAAAGTAAAAATAAAATAAAATAAAATAAAATAATATTTGTGCAGCTTTCTGAGATTTAGCATGTTTCTGTAGTGTTTCACTCTAACTACACAAACACACAAAATTTCACAAAGCTGTATGTGGAATTTTGTGTGTGTAAAGTGTGAAAGTTGTTTTTTTGGGCTTTTTGTGGCTGTGTGAGGTTCCTGCTTGTTGCAGGGGCCATTTTGGGTCTAGCACAGCTGCTTTTACATTGTGGGTGAGCCTGTTGTGTTGTGTTGTGTTTTGTAGGTTAAAAAAGGGCAAAGAAGTGACATTGACTTGGCCATGCCCACCCAGTCACCTTACCACCAAGCCCCGCCCACTAATTAAGCCCCGCCCACAGAACCAGTAGCAAAAAAAATTAGATTTCACCCCTGATGCAAACACATACAAATACAATATACAGTACTATATATATAATATAACACACACACACACACACACACACGTGTGTGTGTGTCCAGGAGCCCTCAAGCAGTCGCATTCATGACCATTTTATACCAAATTTATATTTGCTCCCTCCCATATTGGGGTAGACCAGGTGCTTCGACAGAAAAACAATCTGTCCCCTGGTTCAAGCTGATAAAGGGAGGAGAACTTGTGACTCAGAGGTTAATACAACTGCCTAATATGCAGGCAGCCCAATTTCGAATCCAAGTAAGGGTATGGCTAGCTGATGAGAGCTAAATAGCTTGAAATAGAACTATACTAGTCTCCCTTTATCTCCCTTTATTTCTTTATCAGCAAATATAAATTTGAGATATATATCTATGTCTATCTATATCTATATCTATATCTATATCTATCTATCTATCTATCTATCTATCTATCTAATGTGTATACATACATACATACATACATACATACATACATACATACATACATTTAGTATATATAGCCACTCAATTTCAGTGGACTCTGGGTATCAGACAAATCTAAAAAAAACCCATTAAAACAAAGACATTAAATGAGCAGGTAGCTCAGACAAAAATGCTCTAATAACAAAATCCAGAAAAAAGAGGGCCTTTAAGCAAATAATGAACATGAAACCTAGACCTTGAATGAAAGCTTTCAAACTTTCAAAGCTTTTTGGAACCCTAGGAAAGAACATGTCATCCAGGGTGGGATGCTGTTCCAGAGATGGAGGCTGCAACAGAGTACGCACACTTCCTAGGTCCCACAAGATGACAATATTTAATGGAGGAGACCTGAAGCAACCCATTCTACTGGAAAGTACTGGGCAGGCAATAATAGAGATTGGGTGGACAATTGTTTAGGAATTGACATGGTATGCCTTCATGACCCGGAGACCACTTCTGGAGAACATTTTTTTTTTAAAAGAAGGGTTAAATTAGAATAATTTCTCCTTCTCCTCCTCTTCCTCCTTCTCCTCCTCCTCCTCCTCCTCCTCCTCCTCCTCCTCCTCCTCCTCCTCCTCCTCCTCTTCCACCTCTCCTTTCTTCTCCTCTCCCTTCTTCCTTCTCCTCTTCCAACCCCACTTTCCCCTCCTCCTCTTCTTTCATCTTGCTGTCATTTAAATTCCATGTTCTCTGAATGCAAAGAAGTGTTTTTGTGTAGAAAGCTTGCAATGTTTTATTCTGCTTCAGATCTCCTAGTTGTATAATTCCAACATACCCATTTCAGCTCCAGATTAGAGCACCCGTTTGCTAAGGCTTCATGAGTTGTATGTGAATACTGTTGTATTTGTAATGCATTGGCTGGGTTCTATTTACTTGGCAGAAATAGCTAAGAAAATTCAAAAGAAGCAAGTGAATAGATGTTTAAAGAGAATTTGATTAGCTATGCTTGACTTCTATAGTGCATTATTTTCATTCTTTTTTATCAATTGACTAGTGAATCTAAAGAGATAAGTAGCTTAAACATATCAGATCTTAAATCCATTATATTCTCTGAGGTCATAAAAGGAGAAGCATATTAAACAAACCAATAACTATCAAGTTTTCTAGTTCAATATTGCTTTTTATTTTACCAGCGTTTCCTGGAAAGATATACAGGATGTTTGGGATTTTGATAGAGTCTTTCATTTATCTACAAGGAGATAACATAAAATGAATGCCTAAAGCAGTAATCTTAAAATTATAGATGCCATAAAACACATCCATGCAACCTCAGTGGAACTCAAATCTTACATAAATGTTGAAGTTTTTTGTGCTGGTACAATTAGAACAGTGATGTAAATTCAACCAGTTTATAAGCAGATGCAGTTTGCTGGCTTCTTTATCCATATATATTCATACACATACATTACCATCACCATCATTGCAAATAATAACAGCACCTAGATCTATACGCACTGCAAGACTCATTTGACAAGGTTTGGGATTAAAAGAGATAAAAAATGTTTTATAAAGTAGAATAACATAAATGAGGAAAAGTACAGGAATTACAATAGGAAGGTAATTTTTAATGAGTGTGGGGAGCAGGAAAGTAGAAAATTTTGGCTAAATTTTAGCAATGAAAAGAGATTAGTTGCTCTGGGTTTTTTAAAGCCCCTTTATATGCAACCACTTTCTCAATCTTTAAATTCCATAAATGCTAGGTATATTACTGGAATGTGCTTGAAAAACTGTACTGCCACAGAACCTTTCCAAACATACAACAAATATCTGTAAATCAATTATTACAGTTTGTTGGCTTGCCAATCGTCTTATTGTATCTACATTTTACAGTAAATAAATCCTGATTTCCTGTGGCCCATGATAGGATCTTGGATTGAATGACACTTAGCATTTACATGATACCAAGAGAGGAAATATTTGTAGCTCAGGTTTGAACTGTGGGGTCTCTGTTGCTCTCTGAGCTAGATTGTTTTCTTGCTGGCGTTTCATTACCAAACTAGGTAACATTACCAATACCAAAAGTTTACTCTCATTTTATATACTAGCGCTTGCCCAATCAGTGTTGGTGGGAATGGTCTTGGTGGTTCCTTGACTACGGTGTTGTTTATTTTACTTTATTTTAGCTTGTTTGCATGAGTTGGTAGTCCCTTAATTGGTAGTATTGTTTACTTCTTGATTGTTGGTCTAGTGTCTCTACTCGGCTGGATGTTGATTGCTAGCAAGGAAGTATTTTGGCCTTTTTGTTTCCTTTTGGCTTTTTGATTATCTCTTTTAAATGGTATGTAGATGTTCTTTATCTATATGTGTCCGTTGATGGCCAATTTGTCTCAGTGCCAGGCTTCCAGGAATTCTCCAGAAGTTTTGAACTTGACTTGGTATCCGATGCTCAATGTTTTCCACTTGAAACTATGCTTAGGTCTTTCATATGTTGTGAAATTAATGAGTTTCATCATGGCTTCTGCTGAAAGATGGTGTTCATGAATACCCACTCCTAGTCTTTTGCCTGTTTGTTCTACATAGTGGCTGTTGCAGTCTTTACACTGTATGTTTAGATGACTCCTGTTTTTTCTTCTGGAGCTGCGGGATCTTCTGGTTTACTCAGGATGTTTTGGAGGACTGATTTGTGTGTTAAGATGATCCATGTGGTTGTACTAGTTTGTGGTAGTGTCTGGAACAATTTTAATGTATCCCAAGCTTCAAGCAGTGTTATCCTTTTCACAGCTTGTGTTGTTTGTATTATAGTGGGTTGAGTTGTAAGGCATCCATTTTAATAATAATAATAATAATAATTTTATTTCTATACCGCCCTTCTCCCGAAGACTCAGGGCGGTGTACAGCCTATTTAAAAACAGAATAAACATCAATTTAAAATAATTTAAAAGTATTAAATAAATTTGGCTTAATTTAAAAACCCCAAAAATTTAAAACATCCAATTAAAAATTATGTTGCTAACTCAGCCTGGCGGAACAATAGGGTCTTGAGTGCGCAGCGAAATACCCGGAGGTCAGAAATCTTACGAATTTCCGGGGGCAGTTCATTCCACAGGGCTGGGGCTCCCACAGAGAAGGCCCTCCCCCTGGGTGTCGCCAGCCAACATGACTTGGCCGATGGCACCCTGAGGAGACCCTCTCTGTGGGAGCGAACTGGCCTGTGGGAGGCTATTGGTGGCAGAAGACGGTCTCGAAGGTACCCGGGTCCTATGCCATGGAGCGCTTTAAAGGTGGTGACCAACACCTTGAATTTTGTTGAGAGATGTTGTATAGATGTTCTGTTTCCTTTTTCTGCTTTCCAGAGTTGCTACAATGTGCTTGTGCTCATCTAAATAGTGTTCTTACACAACTTCTCTTTTGGGAGGTTGGAGTGTTACTTTGGTAGTGGAGCATTTGCATCATCTAGTAATGATACAATTGGATGCAGAGTTATGGCTCGCTTGTTTTTGGACATCTATAAAAGCATGAGAGGACAGATCCACTGCTTTTCATCCATTACTATTCTTCTTTATTTGACCTTTCTTGGCATGGTTCCCGAGAATTATTTTGATCCAGTTGTCTAGTTTTTATATTGAATTGGTGTTCACTAGGATGTAGGCTTTTTTTATTTTCCAGTAATTCCTTGTTTTGTTAATATGTTTTTGATATGTTTATGTTTTTGACCAAAACACTTCCTCACAAGCAATCAACTCCCAGATGAGCAGATATTAACACCAACATTAGCACTAGACCAATAATCAAGAAGTAAACAATACTCCAGTCAAGGAACTACCAACTCAGACAAGCTAACAATAAACAACAGCCTAGTCAAGGAACCAAGACCACTCCCACCAATACTCATTGGGCAAGCCTCTAGTATATAAAATGATAACAAACCCACTCTCTCCTAGCACTAATAATGTTCCTAGTTTGGTAATGAAACTTCTGTAAGAAAATGACCCAGCTCAGAGAGCATCAAGGATCCCACATTTAGATTATATTTGAGGACTACCATTATTATTTCTATGAGACCAGCCTAAAGGGGTCACACATCTAGCAATACTCATTTTTTTTTGTTAAAGGCTACTAATATTGTCACTAATTAATTATATTAGATGATAAAACATGATTTTAATCTGTGGGACCAGAGGATACAATTTTTTAAAGCTATTAAGATTTCTGGATTTCTGTATAATAAGACTGAAAATGATCTTAAAGACTTCAGCTTTGGTACAGTTTTATTTTTTCAGATGTAAAGAGAAAGCTATCTTGACTTTACATCTATATTGAGGATTTTATTACATGCATAATAATGGGCCTTGATTGGTGGAATCAATAAAATTGTGTAGTGTAGCTGCAAATAATTTAAGATATAAATTTCAGTGGGACTCAAAATGCAACCAATATTCTCTGCATTAGATTTCCTATCAAGGGACTGATTTAGAAGCAGAGAATTCATAATTAAAAAAAAAACAAATTAGCTAGTTGAGAGTTCAAAATGGATAAATTTAGAAATATTTTTGTGCTAAGAATACAGGACAGTATGTTTAAAATCTAAATCAAATATTTTTCAAGAGGAACCAATAGTCAGTTTTGATTTAACAATTGATACATTTATAAATCGGCTGGTTCACACAATTTATTTTCATTTTTATAAATTGTATTTCAATAAGAAAAAGTATATATATATTGATCGTGTTGTTGGGTAGTCTACTTGAGAATCACATTTGAAAATCATAGTTTGAGTCAATCAAGAGCATTTTCACACACCACTACCCAGCTAAGTCAAACCAGCATTTCCTATAAAGGACCAATTGACTTTTGGGATGTCTGAAGACCAGGAGCTGGGAAGAAGAATAAGGAACACATCCCTCCAAGTGGATATCAAAAACCCTACAAGATTTGCAGAGCTCCAGCAGCCAAGAAATGAAAGATTATTTTTCTGCACTACAACTAAGGTGAAAATACATTGCTTCAGACACTAAACTCAGTCAAAATTTTATGATGTCACTTTTGAACAGGTGCAGAGTTCTCAGGTGGAAATATCCAAAGTAATAATGAGCAGACAAATTTCCCCACGTCTATCTCCCTGCAACTTCCCATTTACCTTCAAGATTTGGTCCTAGAGGAATTTGAAAAAGACTCTGGAGCCTAAAGAGCCTTGGTAGTGCAGCAGACTAATGTGCTGTTAACTAGCACAGCTGCCTGCAATTACTGCGAGTTCAAATCTCACCAGGCTCAAGGTTGACTCAGCCTTCCATCCTTTCGAGGTAGGTAAAATGAGGACCCAGATTGTGGGGGCAATAAGCTGACTTTGTATTAAAAAAAAAAGAACACCGCTTTTTAGGGAGGGCCAAAAGCCCTACTAAGCAGGTATATACAAAAGTACGAAGGCTATTGCTTAATGCATTGTAAGCTGCCCTGAGTCTCCGGAGAATGGTGGCATATAAATCTAACCAATAAATAAATAAATAAAGAGGGTGGGGGGGAATACAACCATTCAGTGATATCCTTTTTAACAGAGAGGATACTGTTGCATCCAGTCCAGAGGATTTAATTTTCTCTTAAAATATGGAACTGAGCTATACTACATCTACTATTTTGGAAAGTCTTCCATGATTTTTGCATGATATGGTTCATGAAAATGACAATAGATTTTTATATTGCAAATCTAGTAATTAACCATACAAATATCTAATATTCATCTATAACAGGGGTAGGCAACCTTAAATACTCAAAGAGCCATAAAGGTCCTAACTGGGAGCCCCTGTTCAATTCTGGAGCTGACCAGAAGTCCGGTTTCTGGCCATAGAGTCTCCTCATAGCGCAATGTCCTTTTTCCTCTGCGAACCAGAGTCCAGTTCCCCCACCATGGAATCTCCTTGTAGCGTGGCATCCTTTTTTCTCTACCTATCCTAACTGAAAGCCCTATCAATTGTGGAGCTGACTGGTGACAGGGAGCCACAGCAGGTGGATGAAAGAGCCACATGTGGCTCCAGAGCTGCGGGTTGCTGACCCCAATCTATAAACATGGATCTTATCTAAATTAGACAGCAATTGCTTTTGATAAAAGTTCATCAAAGGAGTTAATAATCAGGACAAACCAGCAAAGATAAAAACATAGTCACAATACCAGTAAGACAGGAGCTCTTAACTATATGAGCCAATCAATGATGATCTAAAGTTTGAAATAGAAGTGACCCTTAGCTTCACCTTAAGGTCATAAATTCAGGAACGTATTCTAAATAATACAAATTAACTGAAGTTAGATTGGAAACTTTGAGAAATGCTGTGGTTTTGAAATGCAAAAATGATGGGAGTATGGGGGAATCCATATAAAAAATTTCCTTTGAGCTGGATGGAATTTCTTGATAGTGAAAGTTTAGGGGGGGGGATGGCCCCAGTTGTTTTATTCAAAGAACTAAGTTTATAAGGAGGAAAAATAACTAGACTTGAATATGGAAGGGAAAAGCATGAGTGCTTAAAAACAACTTTGAAACTCCCCTTTTTAATATTGCTGATGCTTAGTTAAATAATTAGATAATACACTATTTTTAAATCTTCAATAATTAAAAGTGACACTTCTGCTTAGAATTGGGCTGGTATAATTCTGTGTCCAGAATCCAGCAGCCTAAATAATACCTGTACATCTAAATATTGAGAGGTGGGAATCATCCATAAACCACAATTATTATGCACATCAAGTTCTATTACAAAGGGAACAATAAAAATTAAAGGCTTTGTTTGGTGTTTGAGTATTTTGAATACAATTCCAGCTAAACTAAAAGCTTACTATTTTCCCAGTTTGCCTGGACAAGCTGGCAGCCTGTTTCTCCAGGCAAAGCAAGAAGAAAAGCTTTTTGTTCCTATTCACACCTGAATCAACAAGCTGTTGGCTTAATCCAAGAAGAGTCAGAAAAATATAGGTTTGGGACTTTTTATTGTTGCTCCGGTAGCCAGAATGATCAGGATTAGTTTTAGATGCAGGCATTGTCCTGAAACAATTTTACTCACAGTCAACACAGTCAGAACAAACTTTCCTATGTTTTCCCACAGCATTTAAACAACATAGAATTAAATAAATAATATCTGATCAGATACTTCCTCTTTATTTTGACAGCAGTCTTTCATGAGTTTGCCATTTATTTATTTATTTATTTCAACCAGCAGACAACCAGATGGTTAAGTTAATTCTGTACATGTTATAACACCGGGAAATCTTCCTGGCATGTTAATTTGCCTTAGGAATAGACTAAATGAATCTTCCATTTTCACAGGTTGTCACCACAGCTTTATATCTGATAAGCCACAATGCCAGCCCTTATCCCATTCAGTTGGAAACTCAGAATATGCTGTGTAAAGCCTTAAATTAAATGATACCCTCCAAGAAACAGGATGTCATGTTCTTATTACCCTTGGCATTCAACCTGCTCCCACAAACCTATTACCTTCCTTTCCGGCAGCCAGTTTCACTTAAGATGCAACCACACTCAGATATATTCAATTACTATTTAAAGGCTGTCAGATGTAAATGCCTTATTCTCTAATGTGTAAATAATGTATATATGGAACATCAGGGGTTAACTTATTCTTTGGTTTTTAATGTATTCATAATTTACCACTCCCATTCCTGGCTCCACCCCTTGTATATATAAGGAGCCATCCTCCCCATTTTCCTTGCTTCTATCTTGAATATTCAGCGAATATAGAATGCCTATTATGATTAAAGAGAAATATATTTAAATCTCTAACTTCTATTATCTTTATTGAGTCTGATCCTAAAAATATTGCAACAAGCTGGTAGCAGAGGATGGTTAATTGACTCAATAAGTAATTAAAAATGTACAAGAAAGATAGGCCCAACACCAGGGCCTACAGCAAAGAAATAGAAACTGATCAAGAGATGATCAACGAATCCACTAATGCGATTTTGAGAGAATCCGAAGAATACACCACTGAAGAAGAAGAACTGATGAGTGAAAACAACGACCAGGAAGAAATTGAGATAGAAAATAACGAACTCAGGTCAGAGATATTAAAGATACTAAAAAGCCAAAAGAATGATGAAAGCCTCATCGCGGACCTCCAGGAGATGCTGAGGAACAGCGGAGCAGCGAGAGAGAAAAACGTCATTAAAGAAAAACCCAAAGATCAAAAAACTGTGAGTGAAATGACTACTGAGAAAATAGTTGTAAAAAAGAAAAGATGTGACCTCGCGCGAAATTTTGAATGGCAGCCATCTTGGTTTCAACGAACTTCAAAAGAGAGTGAAGCAGAGCCAATCAAAACGCTCAGTTCAAAATTTCTGGCGCGAAAAACGCTATCAGACGAAGAAAGTGAAAAAGAAGTTTCAAACTCTTCAGATGAACCAAAATCAGAAAGTGAAGACGATTTAACAAAGTCTCAAGTAAAGTCAGCAATGAAAACGCTTTTTGCTGCTTTTGGGCCAAGATTGAAAATCTCCAAGACATCAACGAAGAAGCAAGAAATCAAACCGACAACTCAAGACCTGCACGCTCCCATCCTGACTTCGAAAACGACGACACCCGAGCCCAGAGAGCCATGCCGATTCCGTCCTACACCGCAGACAGAATCGAGTGCCAGCGCACACAAGAGAAAGAGAAGAACCGTCGCCATCACCAAAGCCCCAAAAACCGAGCCAGAGACCGACTCATCTGAAGAGGAGCGGATCGAGAGAGCTGAAATGGAGAGAACCTTCCACAACGGCGCCAAAGAAGAAATGAGCAACGCGCATGTGCAAAACTACGTAGACGGCCCCGAAAGACTTGAACTGGCCAGAGAACCGCGCAGACTCGTTACAAGCATCCCAATGCCGTTCTGTAATTTCCTGCACTTGAGAGACCACGGACTGCCTCAGGTTGTAAGTAATGGACAAAATAATGTGGGGAACTTACCCAGTGACTTCCCAAAACTTAGAGTTGATGGCATTAATTTACAAGAGTGGTACCAACAGCTTCAGGTTATTTTCATGAAAGAAAATTTACTATTCTTTATAACTAGTCCTCCAAGAAGACCTTGGACTTTAAAAATAGATTGTTTACATCATAGAGCATTTTTCATAATAATTTCTAGCGTGTCTCCTGCAATGTATCATAGCATCAAACCAAACCTAACTGTATCAGAAATAATTCAATGCATGTTTAATCTATTTCACAGCGATAGCGTAGCCACAACCACAAGAATGTCTAAGGATTTCTTTTCTTCTAGAGTGAAACCAGGGGTTTCTATAAGTGAGCATTTGATAAATCTAAACAAAATAAGAGCTGAGCTGCAATTGAGGGGGGAAGTGATTTCAGATCAAACAATGAAAAGTGTTATTATCAATTCACTTGATCCATCATGGGATAGCTTTATGTCACACTTAGATACCATTAATTTGGGATATTTATCAATAGAAAGTCTATCTAACAAATTGATAGCAGAAGACAATTCAAGAAAAAATCGTTCCAGTAACCAAACAGAACACAAATCTTTTAGGAAAGTAGTCTTTCAAGATAAATATAATGAGGCCTTTAGATGCCACAATTGTGGATCCAGGGAACACAGTAGAAGAGACTGTCCCAAAGTCCCAAGGGAGAGACATAGGCCAGAATATAGGAGCAAATACAATTACAGACAATCTTCCACAGATAGACACAAATATAGAAGTCCACCAAATTACAGAGAAAGTAGAGGGGGTAGAGAAAATTCAAAAGAGAGAAAATCTGGGTCACTAAATGGGCTAAATAAACAAGACAGCACCAGAACACAACAAGATGAGAACAATAATTGGCTTATTGATTCTGGTGCAACAAATCACACCACTAACAACAAAAGTATATTAACTTCATTTACAGAAGATAAGTTTGTGATAAAGGTAGCTAATCAAGAAAAGGTTCAAGTATTAGGCAGAGGAAATGTGACCTTGCCTGGTTTAGGGAAAATAGAGGGGGTATTATTAATCCCAGAAATACCTCACAACATACTGAGTGCTATAAAACTAAGCAGAGAATCTGACATCAATATAGTTTTCTCAAAGGGGAAAGCAACTATAGAAAAGAACAAAACAAATGTAGGTACTGTGATGATAAAAGGGGGTCTACCCTATCTGATAACCAAAGAAAGATGGTTACATAACATTGATTCAAATATGGAAGATTGTATTGAAGCAGATGATGAAAATGTCAGTAACAGTGACAATGATGAATGTAAAATAACTCATGATAACAAAAATACACACAATGAGAAGAAACCAAAAATAGGTAAACCAATTCATGATGAGTGTGCTCACATCTTACATAGGAAGTTAGGACATGCAAGCTTTCCCGTAGTACAAAAAATGACTGAACACGCAGAAGGTGTCAAAATAAAAAATTGTGAAAATTATTTGGAATGCTCAGTATGTAAATCCACCAAACTAAAAACCAGTCCCAGACCAAAAAAATCTAACAGATCAACTAACAATATTTTTGATTTGGTACATATGGACTTAGTTGGTCCATTAACTCCATCAATTACCTATAGAAAACGTTACTTCCTAACAATAGTGGATGATTATAGTCGCTATGGTTTTGTTTACACATTAAAGCACAAGGATGAAACCTTTCAGAAATTTAAGGAATTCTACAAACGCATAGAAACACAGCATAATATCAGAATAAAACAAATTATGACAGATAGGGGATGTGAATTCATGTCTAAAGAATTCTCCCAATGGTTAAAGGATAGAGGGATGTTACATTTCACGTCCAATCCATTTTCTGCATTTCAAAATGGGATTGCAGAGAGAAAGAATTCCACACTACAAACCATGATTAGATGCACATTAGAGGATGCTGGTTTAGGCAAACAATTTTGGTCAGAAGCCTTACATTATTCAAATTACACTCAAAATAGAACATGGTCCAGTATTGTGAATAAGACACCATATGAGGTGATGTACAATAGAAAACCCAAATTAGCACACATGCACATATTTGGAGTTACTGCAGACGTACACATACCTAAACAATTGAGGAGAAAGGGAGAAAACGTATCCAGAAGATTAAGATTCATGGGATACGAAACTGGAACCAAAGGGTACAGATTCATTGATAATAATAACAAATTTATAGTATCCAGAACAGCTGTGTTCCATGAGCAGGCCAATTGGTCTAAATTGCACCTTAATGAAATATTTCCTAATAAAAGCAAAGATAATATATCTTGCGAGGAAGGAACAACAGAAAATCAAAATATTAACAAAAGTAAGAACAAAACCAAAACTTGGACAAATAGTCAGCATAAAATAAAGACAGACACATTAACAAAAAAGGAAGCCAGATATTTGCATGACAACCATAGCAAACCTGAAAGAAATATTAGAAACAATAGAAACCAAATACCAAATAAATACAAAGATTACATAATGCATATGGATGGAGAACAAATAACACCTAATACATATGAGGAAGTATTGAAACTTCCCCGTGAAGAAAGAGAAAAATGGGAACTAGCTATGGAAAAAGAGATGGAAAGTTTACAAGGATTAAATGTATTCACACCTGCGATCGCACCTAAGGATAAAACAATTATAGGTACCAGGTGGATTTATAAAATTAAGAATTTGGAAGGAGGTAATACCTTATACAAGGCCAGACTAGTTGCACAAGGTTATGCACAAAAATATCCAGAAGACTATACTGACACTTATTCACCAACAGTGAGAACAGAGAGTGTCAAAACAGCTCTTGTAGTAGCATCTGCACTCAATCTGGACGTGTTTCAATATGACATACAGACTGCATACTTACACGCAAAATTAGATAAGGAAATATATGTAAGAGCACCACACAGTCAATACACTAATAAGAACGAAATTTGGTTATTAAATAAGAGTCTGTACGGATTGAAGCAATCTGGCAAAAGATGGTACGATTGTTTGGTAAAAGTACTTAAGACCATGGATTTCAACGCCACCACTGCTGATAACTGTTTCTTTGTAAAAAAGAGTAATGATCATATTGAATTTGTATTAATTTATGTGGATGATATTTTATATATTGGAAAGCATAAAGAGAACAGGGAAATCTTTGTAAATAAGTTAAACGAACATTTCTCATTGAAATCACTAGGTAGAGTGAATAAATACCTTGGTGTACAAATTAACAAAACTAAAAGGGGATTCAAACTTACTCAGAAAGATAAAATTATTGAACTCCTAAACAAATGTAACTTAAATAATGCCAAAACATGTGACACACCTATGCAAACTGATTTTCTTAGAAACACTGATGAATCTTCCCCTGAGTTTAAAGACAACACATTTTACAGATCAGTTATAGGTTCACTCCTTTATATATCTAATTGGACTAGGCCAGATATTGCATTACCTCTCAATTTATTGTCAAGATATGTTAGCAAACCAACCTTGTATCATTGGGAAGCTGTCAAAAGAATTTTAAGATATCTGAAAAGTACATTAGATTTTTGTTTAATATTGGAACCAAATAATGACAAAGAACCAAAAATTACTTGTTATGCTGATGCAGATTGGGCTGGTGATACATCATGCAGAAAGAGTACCTCTGGTTATGTTTTTCTATTGAACGATTGTCCAGTTTACTGGTATACTGGTAAACAAGAACTGGTAGCCACTTCTACCACAGAAGCGGAATATGTTTGCTTGTCTAAAGCTGCAAATAACCTTGTATGGTTCAATGATTTGATCACAGATGTTTGGAAGAAACCTACTTTACCATTTATTATGCATGAAGACAATAAAGCGGCCATTGAAATATCTAGATCCGATGCAATTGGACAAAGGTCCAGGCATATTGATATAAAATTTAAGCACGTGAGACAACTATCTCAAGACGGATTCATCAAAGCAATACATTGTGATACTTCTGAACAATTAGCTGATATATTAACAAAACCCTTACCTTCTAAACAACACAAATATTTAACTTCTAAATTATATGTATTATATTGTCCTGAATCTGAATGTAACTGGTGTTGTATAACGAACCGGCATTTAGAGGGGGATTTGTCAGATGTAAATGCCTTATTCTCTAATGTGTAAATAATGTATATATGGAACATCAGGGGTTAACTTATTCTTTGGATTTTAATGTATTCATAATTTACCACTCCCATTCCTGGCTCCACCCCTTGTATATATAAGGAGCCATCCTCCCCATTTTCCTTGCTTCTATCTTGAATATTCAGCGAATATAGAATGCCTATTATGATTAAAGAGAAATATATTTAAATCTCTAACTTCTATTATCTTTATTGAGTCTGATCCTAAAAATATTGCAACAAAGGCGATGACATATCCATTTATGATGTCCTTTCATTCTTTACAATTACTTCTAGTGCAGATTATTTATTATTCTTTTTAACGCTAAATGTGTATTATTGACAATAGATGGGAAAAGGAAGCATTGATCTGGCAGAAAGTTGTTAATGTAGACAGCTTTCATAACTAAATTGGCTGGCTTGCGAATGAGAAAGCTTATTTTCCTGACAAGAATTTATCTCCTGTTTTAGAAAGTAATTTATAATCAAATCCGGTGCAAGGTTGATACTATTATTTATTAAAAGCTACTTTGGCTTTGGCTTTTTTTTTTTTTTTTTTTTGGTAACATTTATTTTTACTTACTTTGCAGAGTCTGATTAAATATATTTGTTATAATTACTAAAACAATTCCTCCTCCTCCTCCTCAACATATCTACATTTACAAAGGAATTTTGCACAATATGATTTCTCTATAAATTATTCTTCTGGTATTCAATTCAGTTTATTGTAGTCATAGACCAGAGACCATTATGGTATTATATCAGGGGTGAAATGCTACCAGTTCAGGGCGGTTTCAACCAGTAGTGAAAATGCTACTGGTTTGCCCAAACCGGTAGTAAAAAAATGCTTTAAAAAGTTTTTAAAAACCGTTCCAACGATCAGCTGTGACAATCAGCTGTGCCACGCAATCCTTGGAACCTTTTTTTTTTTTTTACTTTTTAAAGCATTTTTTACTACCTATTGCCCGAACCAGTATTTTTGTATAAAATGTAATAGTTTGCTTTTGAACTCTCTGTGATTCTGTGTGGTTCCTGCTTGTTGCAGGGGCCATTTTGTATGAAGTCCAGCTGCTTTTGCATTGTGTGTGAGTCAGTTGTGTAGCTTTTGTGTTATTTTTGTGTAAAGTGTGACAGTTGGCTTTCCCTGTCACATGGCCATCAAGCCACACCCACCCAGTCACATGACCACCAAACCATGACCACCAAGCCACACTCACAGAACCAGTAGGGATTTTTTTTTAATTTCACCACTGTATTATAGGATGTATATTTTAATTATTATGTAGAAGAGTCAAATTCAATTCAAATTATGCTGGATTGCTTCTTACTTATAGTTTGGTAAAAAATCTGATCACTGGAGAAGCTTGCCTCTAGGAAGTCTAGTGATCCATAGACAAGAATCCATGAAAACATCTCCCTAACCAATTATGAACTCTATGAAGATAGAAGTGTTTATTCCAAAAAACAAAGGAGTAAAATCCAGCTAAATAGACTATATGTGGATATTTTTTTTGACCCATATTCTGGATCACTTCCTGTTGCATAAAAATTAGCAATATTGGTATGTTCCAAAAGGAACTATTTGGAAGATTTTATCCTCCTTTCTTGAATAGTCGACCAGTTATTGCAGACCTGAAAATTAGTATTGTTCCTGCAAGAATTAGGGACCATCTGAAACACAGAAACAGGAAGATTGTTGTGCACAATGTCATTGTTTTAATTATTTCTGCTGTTGCTACATGAACCATACAACCTGACCTTTGAATTATATAATTTCCAGCTATTAACCCCACCTAGGATGGGAAAAGCTGCCAAACTTAGAAATACATTGTTTCAGAATACTGAATATTTGCTTCCATTATATTTTAAATGTCCTACTTGAAGTATTACCTAGCTTATGCACTGCTGATCTCCATTCAACCATCTGCTCCTAAATCCACTTTTCCTTTCTTCTTTTTAAAATGAGAACTCTCAGAAAACTGTATCCCTCTTATAAGTTGTCATGGTATGCAGAGGTCACTATATTTCACTACGGTGCACTCAAGTGTATTTTGTAATTCTAGTTAAATGGAATACTTATCCTGAACAGAAAGCAGAAAGGAACATATACAAAGAACGCAGAAGCACAGTCAAATAAATAAAAGAGCAAAATAGCTGTAACACAAAGCCTGTTGTAAATCACACAGCTATACATAATCGCCAGCAAAAATCAGGCTCTGCTGATTCTTTGCACTTTAGTTGGAAGTTAAAGAAAGAATTTGGGAATCCAAAGTTTCTGTTAATGACAACATTCTTATTGTTAGTTCTTCAAGTTGGTCCAGACAAAAAGCATTACAGAAGTGGCAGCATTATCTTTATTACAAGGTTATGTTAAATAGAACCTTGCAAGACTTGCAAGATTTCTGCCTTAGTCTCTTTTTATTCTTAGAAGAGTTCCTTCTGAAATGTTTCCCATACTTTCCTCCCACCTGGGGACTGCCCTTAGTGTGGCTTAGGCTGCATGTCTCCCTCCCTCCTGTCTACCAAGATCATTCCCACATAGCATTTACACTTATGGGCATTATGCTATAGACTGTCAAGCCAAATAGATCTAGATATTGTTATTCCAGAACAAATTATAGAATTTCCCAGGAGGAAGGCCATAGTAATAGTGAGAAACTTTACCTGGAATTTAGTTTGAAAACCACCTCTATCCAAAATATGAAGTTCCCCCATTTCCTCGGTGGACTTGTTGATTATTTAATTTTCCAGAAGTCTGAAGGACAAATAAGAGGATTGGGCCTCTAGATCAGGTCCTAACTAATAGGTAAAAGTTAATAGCAGACCTAAAAGCAATCAAAACTTTGAAGGAAAGTGGTCACATCTTTGAATACAAGATATGACAGAGAGAATAATGTAATTAGACTGTATAGCCTATGAAATTGAAATGAAGAATGACTTACCAATTTCTGCCAATCCAAATGATCCATCCATTGCTAATAGTCTTCTAACATGACATTAATGGACAGTAGTGGCCAAAATTGTGGAAACCTTTTGGGAAAAGTGTATTTTCTAAAACTAGCTAATAACACCACTTTCTTTTGGAGTAGCACCATAAAATTATATATCAATGGAAAGATAATTTAATCAGGAATGTAATGCAATAACTTTTATGAAGGATTTGTTGTTAGAATAACAGTTACAGTATAAAGAAGAAAAGTGAAACACATAGAAAAGAATGAGATATACAAAAATTATCACTATAGAAAAAATGAGATATACAAAAAATATCACATCAGTTAATACTTAGTTGGGTAACCTTTACCTAACTAAGTATTAACTGATGTGATATTTTTTGCATGAATTATGCATTACAACATCTTCCCATGGAGTGAACCAAGTCTTTTAGTTCTGCAGCTATAATAATGTGAAACCAAGATTGAATGATTGCTTCTATTAACTGGGTTTTATTGCTGGGTTGCTTCTGACTAACAAGTTTCTTTAGTCAGCTCCATAGATTTTCAATTGGGTTAAGGTCTGGGCTATTCCCAGGCCATTCCAGCAGTGGAATATGATTATTTTGAAACTCCCAAAAAAGTGGTGTTATTAGCCATCAAACCTCAAAAATACACTTTTCCCAAAAGGTTTCCACAATTTTGGCCACTACTGTAATTGGATATCACCAGATGTCCAATTATATTTATTTATAATTAAAACGGACTGTATCATAGGTATAACAGGGTGCAAGACTTTAGTTATAATAGCATAGAAGTCATCAGGGATTGACTGAGCAATAGATTATGAACAGTTCATGTGCAAGTTTCTAAGTTAAGCTAAAGCAAAAGCAAGCCAACTAGTTTCCACAATATTATCTTGAATATATACCCATCATTTTTAAAGAAAACATCAGGAATTGCTTTGAAATCCTAAACCTCATTGATTAGAAACCAGAAGAGTTGTGGGAAGTTCTTAAGCAGCTGTTAAGATAAATGTGAAAAGAGATAGTCAAAGATGAAGAAACAGAAAAAAGCTAACTGACAATAGAACAAGCTGTGGAAATTTCTAAGAAGAGAAGCCAAAGCCAAGAAAGAGCAAAATCTCCAAAAGAAACCCAAACCAAGAGCTTCAGAGAACTGTTTGAAGAAACAAGAAGCAGTACTGCAACATCTGTAAAGACATCAAAGATGAAAACAGACATGGAAAAACAAGAAAAAGTCTTTCAAAAGGTCTCTGAATTCAGAAGGAATCAAATTGCTATGGCAAATGAATTGAAAGGTACCCAACTGACAGGTAATTACTAATTCAAAAGAGATTCAGTGAAGATGGAAGGGGTATACTGAAATTCTGTACCTTAAAAGTTTATTCCCTACTTGCAAAAACCACTTGATGAAGTTAGATTAGCACCGAGTCATTACCAAGCAAGAAGACTACAGGAACTGACAAAAGACCCACTGATATAGAAGAAAAAACATTAAAGGTTCTAACTAACAGAAGAAAAACCAGTCAAGGTTATAACCAACAGAAGAACCAGTAACAGTTCTAATGAAACCATGACAACAAATCTGGACAATGACAATGGCCGACAGTTTGGAAGATGTAAATCTACATACCAATATAAAAATAAAGGAGACGTAATAGAGTGTGCCAATTATCACACGATATCCTTTATTTTCCATGCTTTAAAAATAATTATTCAATACAGATGAATGGCTGGAAAAACTGATGGAACTAGTGGAGATGTTTATATGGACTACTTTAATCAAAGAAAAGAACACATCAAACGTGTTGGAAACTGTTTCTGAATTTTGAGCTTGAAATGAAAAAAATGAAACTTTTGCCTTTGAGTTTTACTGATTAGGTAGGTTTGTTGTTATAGAAATAGCTAGCAAACATTATTAGGTAAAAGTAAAAATTTGAGGCTGCAATGTTATCTTACATTACTGCACTAAAAAGCGTCAATATTTTTTTTTCTTTCTTTTTCCCTTTCTTTTTTCCCTTTCCCCTTACACTTTCTCCACTTCCCTTTTTTCTCCTTTATTTTCCCATATATTTCCATTAAGTCCTTCATTGGAAGAAGTAGTTGATCTTCAAAGTTTTGTAAGATCCACATGATAAACCATTAGCGCTTTACCTATCTTAGCTCTTTTAAAAGAGTTGAATGAACTAAAAGAGCTAAGAACTAAAATCTATTTTTTAAAATAACTATTCAAAAAGTACTTTCTTTTTGCAATCTTCTACTACAGATAGTCTTAGAGTTATGACTCTAATGGAGTCTGCCCATTAGGGTCAAAGTTTAGGACAATATTAAATGAATTGCCTCAAGTAACACTCAGCCATCCGTGTTCTTCCCAGTGCATTTGTTAAACAAATGCATGGGTTGTTAAGTGGGGGTGGGGAAAATCCTGGCAGGTCAAATGCAGGCACAAGCCCACATGCCTCAGGCCTCCCCTACTCTAAAATATGTCATGCTTCCCACGCTTTGAGTGCCATGCATGCCAGTCTATGTCACAGCTGATTGTCATGCCAGTAAGAAACAATGGGGAAGGAAAATGTTGGGTGTGCCTGCCTTTTTTAATTCCCAAAATTTTGGAACTTTCTGAGTGGAACAACTGTTTACACACACACACACACACACACACACACACACACACACACCAATGGCCAGTGGGAGACTGCAAAGCTCTTGCCTGATTTTGAGAAGCTGGCCATTATATAAAAGGAAGCTTCAAGATGAGCTTCCTAAAACCTTTCCCTTACTTAACCCCCTACCTCCCCACTTCAGAAAGCCTCATTTTTTTTCAATAAAGGGGGAGAACTGGGATCCCACCCTCACCCCCACCCCTACCCCAATGCTAAAACTAAACTCACCTCTGCTGTCCAGTCTCTATCCCTTTTAAAAAACCTTATTTGTCTTGAAGCAGGCAAGAAAATAAAATATTTCTGGAGCTTTTCCCCCTTAAAAAAAAAATCATCTCTAAAAGTTGAGTGACAAAATAGAGGACACAAATTTAAGCTGTTTGACTGACTGACTGCCTGAAGAGCCACTTAGGACTTAAAGACTACACTGTAGACTGCCCTATATAGCAGTGGTGGGATTCAAATAATTTAACAACCGGTTCTCTGTCCTAATGACCAGCTGGATAGGTATGGCTGGGTGGTCATGTGACCATGTGGGCATGGCCAACTCAATGTCACTCACGTCGATGGACGCTTCACCTTAGCTGTTACAATGTAATAAGGGTTAACCAGAGAGGCAGTTTCTGTAAGCAGGGCAATAAAGATTAGGCTAGAAACAACACCAGAATGTTTCCTTCTTGCCTTCCTTACAGGATTAGCCTGTAAAGTGGATAAAAACAAAATAAGATTTCTTCCAACAACGGGTTCTCCGAATTGTTTAGAAAGTTAACAACCAGTTCTCCCGAATAGGTGCGAACTGGCTAAATCCCACCACTGCTCTATAGGCAATCTGACAAACAGTTAAAGCTTGCAGAGACTCAGCATCTTCCATTCTCTTCCACAATTTTCTAGTCAACTTAAGTTTGGGAGATGAAGTTTTTCTTTTCCTCCAGTGCTAAGGAAAAGGCTGCAGAAAGATTTTTCTCTCCTTGCTTACTTGGGCTGTCAACTCATGAGCTGTCCAAAGTGCAAGTGAGTGATCCCATGATTTCTCCTTTCTCTGGAGAGACTACATTAGCCAAAATTTACCATCTAACCACCAATCTTTGCTGCAATGTTATCCCCACTTCTTCAGAAACATCTAGTTTCCCCACAAATTCTTACCAGAAGCTTGAGGATTCCCAAATTGGTAACAAGCTCCTACTCCTTATCTCATTTTAGAGTTTGAGCAGAGCATTCTGGAGGAACTGGATTAAGTAAACCCATATCAGTCAGGTTTCTGATTTAGGCATGGGATGGAGAAACCATTGGTCATTGTTGTCAATTACGTTTGTTGAGACCTGAATGGAGATAGTGCAACTGTCTTGGTATTCTTACAGTTCTCAGCAATCTTCAGTACTACCAACTATAATATTTTTCTGAACCATGGTGGGGTGGAGGGAGGGTTAGAGATTGGTGACACTCTTTTGCGGTTGTTCCATTCCTTGTTCAGTAGATAGGTCCAGTCAGTAGTGGCAGGAGAGACTAAAAGTCTCCTTGTTTCAATGTGGAATGCCACAAGGTTCAGTCTCCCATTTAATGTGAGCTTGTTATGACCCATCCAAGGTCTCACAGCCCGCAAGCAGGTACAGGTTATTTCATATTACATTTCAGAATTAAGTTCAAAAATCTAAGTATCAACATGATAACATTTTTACCTACTGGCTTCATCACGCTGCTGTCAAAAGTTAGGATTCTATTGTGCATTAATTGCCCTAGAATGTGGCTTGACTTGTTTCTACTACGTAGCAATATCTTTTCTGTAGGTGGTCACTAATTTGCACATGCTTAATACTGCCAGAGAAGTAAGCCTTGTCTGCTAGGTTTTAAATGCAATTTCTCCATTCCTGCTGATTTATTTTCAGCATCTCTGCATAGTTTGTCACAAAGTGCACATTTGCATCTTCTTTCATTTATAGAGCACTAACAACACTTTCAAAACATTCTGGGAGGCTGTTGAACATTAATCCAATTAAAACTTCTTCAGGTAGTGTCACCTTTGAACTTCTAGCTGGCCTGTTATCACTAGCATCTAATTAACATTCATAAAGCCTTCTTTCAGCCTCTTATTTCAGTACTCCATAACAAGATGCACTTTAGAGATGATCGAAATTGTCAGCATTTCTGCATCTTTTTTTCTATTTCCCTTATTCCTTAATTGAACCAAACCTGAATCGCTTATATTCAGGCAAATCATTTCAACTCTTTCTTTTTCAAAAGTTTTACCATAAGTTGTTTGTTCATCTTGTGGTTTTCACTCTGAATTTAGAAGATGTTCCTGACTCCATGACTTCTCCAAAGTATCCCTATTTCAAAGGACCATCACTCAAAATCAAGACCTTCCAGTTTCTCAATTGTTGAAATTTCTGCCTTATCTCCAAGCTGAATACAGCTTGGTTTCTCTTACAACTTTTCAAACAATGTGAATAACTCTCTTGTTGCACCAAACCATAACCTTGCAGGCAAGTGTTGATGTAACCCTGATTTGAATCCTTCCTTTCACTCACTGTGCATAAAATCAAGCCCATTAAGAGTATTTTGCTTAAATTTAAAAATGATTAGTTACATGTTCCAATTTGAAAGTCTGTCTCTTTAAAGTTAGTGTCTGTGCTGTACAACATTCCTATAAAAATGATTAACGATATTGCATCCAGTTTTGGTTGCCACATATAAAAAAGATGTTGAGACTCTAGAAAGAGTGTAGAGAACAGCAGCAAGGATGATTGGGAGACTGGAGGTTAAATAAATATGAAGAACAGTTGCAGGAATTAAGTGTGTCTACAGTAGTGGCCAAAATTGTGGAAATCTTTTGGGGAAAAGTGTATTTTTGAGGTTTGATGGCTAATAACACCACTTTTTTTTTTAGAGTTTTAAGATAATCATATTCCACTGCTGGAATGGCCTGGGAATAGCCCAGACCTTAACCCAATTGAAAATCTATGGAGCTGACTAAAGAAACTTGTTAGTCAGAAGCGACCCAGCAATAAAACCCAGTTAATAGAAGCAATCATTCAATCTTGCTTTCATATTATAACAGCTGCAGAACTAAAAGACTTGGTTCACTCCATGGGAAGACTTTATAAGGCTATAACATCTGTTCGTCATAACGTATAACGTCATATTCATGCTAAAAGTTACCTAACTAAGTATTAACTAACGTGATAATTTTTGTATATCTCATTTTTTCTATGGTGATCATTTTTGTATATCTCATTTTTTTCTACGTGTTTCACTTTTCTTCTTTATACTGTAACTGCTATTCTAACAACAAATCCTTCATAAAAGTTATTGCATTACATTCCTGATTAAATTATCTTTCCATTGATATATAATTTTATGGTACTACTCCAAAAGAAAGTGGTATTATTAGCTAGTTTTAGAAAATACACTTTTCCCAAAAGGTTTCCACAATTTTGGCCACTACTGAAAGTTTAATGAAAAGA
The DNA here is from genome assembly GCF_029215685.1 of Pituophis catenifer annectens. NCBI lineage: Eukaryota > Metazoa > Chordata > Lepidosauria > Squamata > Colubridae > Pituophis > Pituophis catenifer. Next base: position 87,781,216 of record NW_027256883.1, read on the forward strand.
AGGCCTAGGGGTGATAGCAATGTTCCAATATTTGAGGGGCTGCCAGAAGGAACAGGGGGTTAATCTATTCTCCAAAGTACCTGAAGGCAAGACAAAAAGCATTGGATGGAAACTAATCCAGGAGAGAACCAACCTAGAACTAAGGAGAAATTTCCTGACAGAACAATTAATCAGTGGAATGGCTTGTCTCCAGAAGTTGTAGGTGCTCCACTACTGGAGGTTTTTAAGAAGCGGTTTGTTTGAAATAGAATAGAGATTCCTGCTTGAACAGGGGGTTGGACTAGAAGACTTCCAAGGTCCCTTCCAACTCTGTTATTCTATTATTCTGTTCTGTTATTCTGACACAGAGTTACTAGTCCTTATTTAGCAACTGTCTTGTTTAGCAATTGTTTGCAGTTACAATAGTGAGAAAAAGTAAGTATCATAGAATATTTAAACACTTTCATTATCAAATCTGATCTGAACAAAAGCTAAAGTGTGGTTCTCCCATAGATGTTTCTCATTTAAGTTCTTATTATCCCATGATCATTTACAGCTAAACATATGAAATGTCTCAATTTAAAAAGGATTGCATTTCTGTTGGTATGTGATAAAATAGAAGTCCAGAAGTAACCTAAAGACATTTTCCCTCATAAAGACATAGATAGCAAAAACAGAAGATTCTTTTTCAAACTAATTCCTGATCCAGTTTCTTCCATTAGCCTTCCTCTCCATCTTATTAGCAACATACCTTTCTTTTCAAAGCCCTTCCCTTCCCTTCCCTTCCCTTCACTCACTCCTACTACTTGTTTTCCCTCTAATCTCCAACCTCCTGCACTGACATACACTTCCAGCCATCTCAACTTTCCCTCTTCCAACTTAGTATTTGACTCTTTTTGATCAGCGTTCTCTACCCACTCTTCTCCCTGAATACACAGTACTCTGAAACCAGTAACAAAGCTTCTGGATACCCCAAATGGATGCTTGCTTAAAGTTAAAAGGATTTGTTTAGCAGTGGCACAAAATCCTTAATGCTTTCAAAGCCAGTTTGGCTATTAGACCAAGATCTATCTATCGTTTCAAGTTATGAACATTTTCTGAGCAGTTAAAAGTTATAATGAATGAACTCTTCCCCCCCCCCCATATTTTCCCCCATATTACTAAAGAAAGAAAAGAGAGGTGGAGTCAAGATGTGACAAAGAAACATTTGCAATAAGTTCTCTGTAAAAGGTTTACACCTTTTATCACATCTTGTGTTTTTTCCCCTTTCTTCTATTTTTTAATCCCTTGTTTACATTCTCCTTAATTCCCTTACTCTTTTACTATTGCAACAGTAATAGTAATAGTTTCCTGACCATTTTCTGGTGAGGATCTGCAGGACTCTTTTGGGTAGATTTAATTATTTGGATACTTCAGTTATTTGGATCACTTTACAATAATCTTATGGAATGTTGCTGATTTGAAAACTGTTTCATATTCAGACTTCATCCTCTTTATCTGTTATGATACAATACTTCTATAAAAAATGTGGTTAGCTGATGTTCCAAATTTACTTGGAAAAAAGTGAACAGAGGGAAGGAATTCCTCTGGCTTTGGGAAAGGATAGAGTGTATAAATTAAAGCCATATTAAAAGGTTCCATAGAAAAGATAACCTAGAAAATTTTGCTCTAGTCCTGGAAATGTATCTTGTAAGCCTGTCGTTGCAGTTGATCAATAACTGTATTCTATCCTCTATAAGCTTTGGATAACAGAAGTATGAGACAAGCTACATAAAGCTGCATGAACTCATCTCCCAATCCTCCAATCTCTTATATCACTCCAAGGGATGACTTCAGTGTCATGATCAAAGCCAACAGCAGATCAATATATTCTAAATTTCTCTGTATTACCTTAGATATTTTATAATCTACTTATGCAGATTGAGGGACTTGAAAGATAACTATGGCAGACTTTGCCATTAATGATTATTGCATCAATCAGAATTTTTGCTATTGAACGGACATTTGGGGAACACCACCAGAGCAAATTCTCCCACTGAATGGAGAAAGCCATCTCTTATAAATTATATTGCTATGTTGTGATTTTTAACCTCATATATCTAGCCATATTTAAAATCATGTGGAAATGGTCCAGTCAGTGACCTTTTCTCAGAGCTGATTGCCTTGCATCTACCAAATACTGGATTTCTGAGCATCCTCTGCATGCGCTGAAATATGATGATCAGCTGAACAGAAGCAAACAGTGTTGCAATTTTCTTTCTTCAGAATTAGCCCTTCAAATCCCCTCTAACCTGAGAAGTAGCTAGACAAGCAATAAAGTGTTAGTTTTTTCTTTGGAGATTATTCACTTAACTCAAAGCTGTGATAACTAGCACCTACTGTATTTAGAACCTACCCATCAAAATGGATTCCACATCTATCTTTAGTTTGACAATAAGTGCAAGGAGCCAGAGCACAAGCTCCCTAAGCATAGCTAAGGAATATAAATTGATCCTTACAAAATGTATGGCATGAGGGCTAATTAAATTTTAAAAGGATGCTAAGGAACTGCTATCACAAGAAAGAAAGATGCCACTAGAGCCTGCTAAAATTCTTTGATCTCAGCAGTGCAATCCGAAGTTTCTACATAGTTCTGACATCTGGTCCACATAAGAATTTCTTGATGTCGAAATCATCCCACCTTCTTAAATATCTCCAGTCATATGAGAGATGTACTTTCACTCCATGTATAACCCTATATTGAGATATATATCCAAAGTCAATGTGAATTCCCAGCTGGCCCCTGGTAATACACGAAGAACTATGTGATCTGGTTACCCATGTGAAGGCTAGAAAGTTCCCTGGCTATGATTTTATTACTGCAGAAATCATACATAATAACATGGACTAAAGGGCTCCAATCCTTCATTTATTTCCTCATTCATAGATAGGTCTGCAAGAATTTCAGAGGTCTAGGGGGTAGCCATTTCATGCCAATATATAAAAAAGGAAAGAGTGATACCCCAGTAAATTACCACCCAATCACTTTACTGAGCATAATCAGTAAGATAGGTATCTAAAGGAATCTAAAAAGGAATTATCTGGCTGGATTTGAAGCAAATTATTCATGAAGAGCAAGCTGGCTTTAGAATAGGATGATTTCATTAAAACAGGGTTCCTAAACTTTCTGCTATTACATCTCCCTTTATTGTAACGTTGATGTACCCACCTCCCTAAAAATCCAAATATCAGAATGAACCCACATAAAAAATGAAAACAATACAATGAAACTTTAGGCAAAGTGGATTTCTTGTAACAATGTAAAACTGAAACGTTCTTCAAACTTCTCTTGAACTCTGTCTGTATCTCGGGAGGTAGGAAACCCTATTCTAGATAATGTCTTGATACAACAGCTCACAGTTTGCACAAACTAAATTACATTAAAATAAAATGTTCTCTTAATAGCTATTTCACCAAAGCTATTTGTGTTTCATGGGATATTAACACCTTAGCTTCTCAATTGCTCAAGTTTTATATACATTCAAATTATATTATCTACATTATTCTGTCATTCCACCAAAACTTTCAAATAAGCACATACCAATACAATTATATGTTGATGACATAACTATATTGTTGAAGTAGCCATAGAGTTAAGTCAAGCATTATGATCCCTAGTGAAATTTTGAGGAGGAAAAACTACTTATAAATTATTCCAAAACTAGTTTTAGTTTTCTCCAAGTGGCCATGAGTTCACAAATGGCAAATAAATAGACAAGACATTAAATAAAAACATTTCCATACTTAAGAATCATTCTTCAAAAATGTGGCAACTCCATTGTCCTTAGAGATGTTACCATACAAAATATTTTGAAGTTTCCTGATGCCATAGCCATTTTCCATCCAATTAATAGCTATTTATTCATTGAACCATATCTAGACATCAGCAAATTGAGACAGAACAGTATGTAAATTTAGAAAGAAAAATGCCCTAGCTCATTAAATACCTTGCCAATTGCTGTCCTGGAAGAAAGATTTAAGAGTCCACTAAAATGAATAATTATGTTCTTGCAGATCAAACACAGTGGAATACTTAAATCATGTTTTATTATATTATCTCTTCTATGTGATATCAGAAATAGGAATGTTATACTTCTTTTAATGGACCTTCCAGGACTCACACAGTGTTTATCCACCCATAGATATGATTAGACTGATTCTACAACCCAGGCAGTGACCAAATTCTGTTGCACTACTTTTAAGATCAGAAGTAAAATTTTGACCCAGCAAGATAAATATTCTGTTCATATTCTGTTGTATCCTTTGGCCTGTCTGTAACATGAATAAAATAAAATAAGGAAACAACTTTCAGTTATAAGAGGAGAGACAACTTGGTGTAAAGAAACTTCACCTCACTAGATTTCATCTTCAATCTTTCTCATACACAAGAGAGGAATATGTTTCTTATTTCATTTACATATTTGAAACTTATTCTTCTTTTTTTGGAACATAAAGAAGATTTTTTTTTAATTTTACCTAACATTTTTCAAAATTCAAGCAATGCAAAAACAATGCAGATCAAGTCTTTGTTTAGAAAAAAAGTGAACAATGTTTGTTTGGAGAAAGAATGGCTGCTTTGACAGACACTACTCTAGTTTAGCTTGTCAAATTCAAGCATTCATCCAGAAAGAATCAAATTTCAAGGTAGTTTTAATATATGTCTATAAATTATGACAGCTGAGTTATCAGAAGCAGACACATGCAGAATTACCTATTCTATTACTTTGCTTCATTCAAGGCAGCAGAAGCCAAGTGATTCATCATGCAACCTTGTGTTTTCTCAAAACTAACCATTTCTTCTTTGAAGTTAATTTTAAAATAGGGCTGGAAGTTAGAGAATATACACACAATACAGTACCTGGAATTAATAGCAAAACATTACACATTCAGTCTTTACTAACAGGAACACAAATTATAATTATTGAAAAAGGTTGTTTTTTTCACTGAGAAGCACATAGTAACATGAACTATATTTACAGTCTTGAAGTGACATTTTATGCATAGTATGCCCAGTGGTGGGCTGCTGCCAGTTCTGACCAGTTCAGGTGAACAAGTAGTTCCATCAATCAGCTGTTTCCGCCCACCCACCCCTGCTCTATCCTGTCCTATATTTCCTTCTTTCTGGCTCAGCTGATTCGCGCAGCACAGCTGACTTCCATGCCTCCACTCTTCTACTTACCGGACTGCCTTAGAAGGTAAGCAGCTGAGCTTCAAACTGCTATATTTTGAACGCTGCATGCAAGCGTGTTAGGTGCACACGAACGCAAAGCCTGCGTGCGTGCACAAAGCGTGCGCTCGCAGAAATGGTTGTTGCAGCCCACCACTGAGTATGCCAAATATTAAATTAGAAGCAAGAAAATTCTTAATTTTATATTACAATTCAGCAATTTAATGTAATATAATTTAGTCAGAGGAGGGAAAATCCACCAAAATCCTCCAAAAAAATAGTTGACACTACCATGGAAAGGCACATGGGCAGCATTGCTTTTCTTCAGGTTGGCAGCATTAGCTTGAAAGTACAAATGATTACTTAATAGTGTCATTGTGAAACCACAATGGATTTTTTAAAAACATTCATAGTATCACTCCTGCTCTATTGGTCTTTGGGAACAATTTTTAGTCAACTTAGATTTTAAAAATGGTAAGTTTTACTACCTGGAACTCTCATTGGAAAGCCTTTTCTTGTTAGGCCTTGATAACACTGAAAACGTATTTTGGAGACTGATTTTCAAATCAGTGTAGATTTGATTTCCAATCTTGCAGCACATGTATGGTTTTTGTTTATAAATGGATGTGTTTCAGCCTCATGCCTTTCTTCTACCACAATCCTTAGGTTCTGCTAGATCTTCACTCTGGGCAGATTGGATGTATTGTCTTCTGCTATCATTGAGGGAATTCTTTCCCATTTTTCAATGTATATGCTATTGTGGGGATGGTTCAGTAGAGCCCTTTAGCCACATATGTTCTCTCTACAGGGAATCCAATAAAATCTTTATTTTATCTGGAAGGGATTTCATGGCAGGGAGCATGACTTTTATTTGTCCCTTTTCCTGTATGATCACTCCTCAGATCTATTCTTCTGAGTTGCTAAATTTTGTGCTTTTATACATATTATCTGCTATTTCCTTGAGTTTGGAAAAGCTGCATTTTCTTCCTTTGAAGGAAATGTATATTTATATAAATAATATATATAATATGATATTATAAATATAATATGTATATTTATATACATTTATAAAAAGTTAAAATTATAAATTATATAAATATAATAAACTATAAATATATACTCTATTTATAAATTATAAATGATATATATTTATATAATTCAATTTTTACTTGTTTTAATTTAATGGCAATAATAATGGTTTGATTCATGAAATCCTTCACAGATTAGGAATAGGAATTAAGCCATCAACTGAAAGTTCACACACAAGCATTGTAGGGTAAATGTTTGCTGAAAAAAATACCCTTCTAAAAATCTCAGATTTATATAAATGGGAGAAATCAAATTAAAAAAATAAGAAGTCATAATAAACTGAAATTCCTAATTTGCCCATATTTAATTAATAAGTTATTTTTACAGGAGCTTTTTTTAATGCACATTAAATTATACTGAATTCAGATATGCTCACAAAGATATTTATTTTATTATTTTTATTATTCATATTTCTATGCTGCCCATTCTTCGAGGACTCTGGGCAGCTTACACCAAAGACAGTATACTAAATAGCATAATGCCCCCAACAATCTGCATCCTCTGCAACAAAGCCAAAATATACTCTAGAATAATGAAAGAATGGAGCCAACTTGACAAGAAGATTTAAGCTATTTCTGACTTGCAAAGATATTATTCTATAAACTTCACCTGTTTCTCCTGTTTTTACATTCTGTTTTTAGCTACCAAACAATTATTTAAGCCCAGCTATTTTGCACCTTCAGTTCTCTTGACCTAATTCCTAAAAAATTGGAATCAATTTTTTATTACATCCTCAAAATGTTATTTTGGAGCAAGGTCATAATTAGCATTTACTGTAGTTGAGTACACTGTCTTGTTATACAAGACAAGTAGGCTTTGTAATATACCTTAAGGCTTTTTGAAATGCATCTTTTCTTCAACCTATATCTTGTCAGAGACCTCTTGTCTTCCTTTATCTAAAAAAAATCACAATCAGTTTCCTTTAGATTATTTTAAAGATGTGCTAGAAATATTTCTGCCTCAGATAAGCAAGTTCTAGGCTGGAGAAAGCATCACTCCAAGGTTGCACCCTTCTCCACCGCAGTGTCTTTTTCGGTCTTTCCATTCATTCTCCATACTTGATCTCACAGAAGAAATTAAATATAGGCCCAGTAAAGGTTATACAGGTAGTTTAGGTAAAAGTGGTAATACATAACAGCATTTTAAATAATAGTACTTCCTCAGCTATTAGCTATCAATTACAGTGATCATTATCTTTCCTTCAGCACAATGCTACATGACCCATCTCTTTCCTCTGGGGAAAGAATATCACACCTTTTCTTTGCAAGAAAGTGGTTACAATTACAAATTGCAATTACAATCTTCAGAGAGATTGAATCATCATGAAGTGCCAATGACTAATAGTGATCTCAGTTACAGATCACAATGGCAAGTCTCTCCCTTTCGGGAAATAAGTATCAGAATGAGGTCAGAGAGGAGCATTCACTTCTCCCCAGGCAAACAACATCACTGACACTACATTCAGATGAAAGTCACAGCATTGCATACTTTTCTTTACCGGAGTATCATCAGTATCTTACATTATGCTACAATAGCAAAACAATGTGCGGTTTCACTCATCAGGCACACAGTATCAACAGCCTATCGTTTCCAGGCAGGGAACGTTAACAAGGAATCATGATATGACAGCCTTTCTTTTGTAGTAGCATCAGCATACATCATTGTTATCTCCACAGAAAGATAACACCTCTATGAGGTACCAGTGAACAATCTTTATCTTCTTGTTAAAAGCATCATTAAGAACTCACTGTTTCTTTCTTTTCAGAAGTAAACTTCAGGATGAAGTCACGACCACATTCACTACTCTGTAGTAAAAGATCATTTAAGAATTCCCCCAAATCACTCACTTCTTTAGGTAGACAAAAGCAGCAGGAGGTCCAAGAGACTAATCATTTCTCTTCAAGCACAGCAGCCCAAAAGTTCAATGGCCATCAAATCACAGTAGTCAGTCATCAGCACTATGTCATAATCCAAAGAGACATCACCATGCAAGCTGCCTGGGAGTCCTTAAAGAAAGATAGCTATAGGGTATAAATCTAATAAGTAATATCCAATTTATCTCCTTGAGACAGAGCTTCTAAACAATATCACAGTAAGTTAATTACTCTTCTTTGGGCAGGTACCATACTGTGGAAACTATCAGGTAATACAGGCACTCTCTCTCTCTTCGAGGGAGTCTGGAACATGTAGACCAGAAAACCTCTTTCAGAAAGAGATGGTTTAGAAGTTTAAAAGTTGAAAGTCAGCTGGTGTATTTTTTAGTGAAATGCCCGGCAAAGGATTTACAGAAAGTAGAAGCCTACCACATGGGGTAAAAAAAGAATCAAACTGAGACGTTGAGTATTTATTTATTTATTTATTTATTTATTTATTTATTTATTTATTTATTCAATTTGTATGCCGCCCCTCTCCGAAGACCCAGGGCAGCTCACAATGCATATTGTAGCATATCAAGAGATACTTTACAACTAGTAGGTAGCCCAGAATAAAGATAAGGCCAGGGCCAGAACAATCCCTACATTTAAGTTTACATTTACGTTAAATTAATAGAATTTGGTCAATAATTATCTGTTTATTTATTTCAATCTATATGTTTGCCCATCTCAGCCTTGTGATCCTGGGTGACAAATACCAGCTAAAACTCTAAAATAACAATCATATCATAATAAATATAAATTGAGAATACAAGGTAAAAACCATTGCAATCATCAACAAAAGCCAGTTACTCATTTTTCCCTTCTCTAAGAGGCTAATATTTAGGAGAGAATGTGAGTACCGTATTCCAATATAAATGCATACCTGGCTGCTTTTATATTAGAATATAAAATAGAATAGAATTCTTCACATTTAACTTGAAAAATGCAAATTTATTGTGCATCTGATGAATTGAAATGTATAGGGAACTTCTTTTATATGTCATCAAATATCTCATTTGTGTAACTGCATACCTAATTTCAGAAAGTGAACTCTCTTTGATCAAAATCAAGTCAACATCCCAGGCTAGTTAAGGATTTAAAGGTAGGGATTTACTGAGTATCAGTCATAGTTCTTTAAATACTGTATTTAATAGATGATGAATTATAGAATATAAGCATTTGAGTCTAACAGCACATATAAGCTAATCACTTGGTGGTTTCATTTGGTAGTTATTTATTAATAATTCTTATAATCCATCCAGACCAAAGACTCTAGGCATATAACAAACCCAAAAAAGGTACAAAGATTGTTTGACATTTAAACAATCCCAGGAGATGAGCACTGAAGACTATCAATTGATTAGAAGCACACTAGAATTAATCTGGCTTTCACTACTTTACAAAATGCCTGCAAGGATCTCACTGCCCAGACCTTGGGGGAAAGTGCTTCCAAAATATGGAGGCCACTACAAGAAAAGCCTATTGTCTTGCCCAGGTCCCATCACCTCCACATAAGTTAAGATCTTTCAGGAGACCCTCACAAAATGTTCATATCTCATGGGCAGATTTGATGTAAGATAATGCTTGAGATATGTCAGTGCTGAACCACTCTATTTCTCTCAATTTCAGTTTCACTCCCCTACTTCTAATTACTTTCACTACTTAACTTTTCCTTCTTCTTCTCCCTAACAGATTGTTTTCCCCCTAGGAAAAATGTATAAACTAGTACAATTGACACTGGAGTTAACTAACTAATAATAATAATCAGGACCAATCAAGGTTGGGCAACAATCAAGGCTTCAAAACCATAAAGAAACGTCAAGAAATGAAGAAGCAGTCTAGATATGGATTAGAATAAAGGAAAATCTAACACAGGAGGTAAGGAAGGACAGTGAACAATGCTACCTGAAATTTTTCAGACTCCATTTGGGGCATTCTGCAAGACATTGGGAAGGGCTTATTTTGATATGTATTGTGTTTTTAGTGTGCACTGTGCCTTTAAAACTGTTTGTTCTGTGGCTTGTATATATTGTGATAAAAGCAGACTCTTTGTATACAGCACAATGTTTTTGTAGGACAAAAGATGTTTCATTGTATTGAGCTATAGACAGCTGTAAAATTTACAGCTATAAAGTCTACAGCTAGACTTCTTCTAACATCTGTGCAATATTGTTTGGCCATTTCTGAATCTGTATCAGTTTTGCTCTTAATAGTATGGAAAAGTGTTGCTGTCCATAATTGAGATTTTAATTTGTTTTTCGCTTTGCTCCCAGTTGGCAGAGAACTACTGCCAGGTTTGTTCAAAGTGCATTGCAAAAAGGATGAGAAAAATCACTTAGGAATCACAAGGGGATTTTCCTTCTCAAACTCTTAGCAGCCTCCGCTTTAAGACAGAGGTTACAAAAAGCTAAATTAATGTAAAATGCACTGGGGAGGGGGAGGTATCTGCAAAGGGAGAAAAACTGTCAAACTGGGTGATGTGACCAGATGATCAAAGCACTATCCCTTTTTATAGCCATGTGATTCATGTGACACATGTTAAAAAGGGTTGAGATTCAATCATCTGGTCATGTCTGTCATTTTGACACTTTTGACTTTGTCAATGAATCCACTTGGTAAAAAGTAACCCCCAAAGCTAAAATTTAAACACATCTGATGGCCTTATAAGAAATATGGTAAAATAGATGTAGAGAAGTGGCACATCATTACAAATTTAACAAGCCAGAAAGAATTACAAAATGAAGGAATTAAAAAGATATGGAAAAGAATAATATTTTTTAAAAAATCAAAAGAGAGGAAATAAGGATAGTAAAGCAAGAAATGTGAGTATTGCATGCCAGGTTCAGTTATAGTCAGAAATGAAGATACAATATTATACCAAAATTAAAAGGGAAAAATATTTGGAACAATGCAACAGAATAAATCAAACCGAGTAATAAAAGGGAATAGGGAACCAAATAATTTTATTGATCTCTCTCTCTCTCTCTCTCTCTCTCTCTCTCTCTCTCTCTCTCTCTCTCTCTCTCTCTCTCTCTCTCTCTTTCTCTCTTCCCATCTCTTTCTCTCTCAGAGGGAGAGAGAGAATTTGATTTGATTGATTTGATTATGTATTGTTAAGTCAGTATTTGCTCTTAATGGTTACTCCAGGTGTTCTTCAGGAAGATCTGCCCCAAACTAGTCCTTCAAGTCTTCTAATGTGTACCCACATTAGAAGCAAATATCTTGCAGCCACTCTGTTTTGCCATGTATCATCCAGGCTATGGATTTCTTATCCATCCCTAAGTTATATATGCAATGATATATATATGTAATTTTTCTACACACATTCTGGATCTCATATGAGTGACACAATAATATAATTATTCTTTCTATAATAAATAATTATTCACTTTTTTTAAACAATTCATGTTTTCAGTTTCCAGCATGCACTAGCAGTAATATATTGTGTTCTTCAGTCTCTGCTAAAACCAGCTTTAACATCACATATCTCCTTTTTATGTAGAGCTCTAATGTGCATTGAATGATCCTCTGTGTTATTTTGTGTGTAAAGGTGCATGTCTGTGTGTTTGTGTGTGAATATACACACAAATATACATATACATATGACTTTCTGTGTGCATACTGTACATAGAGGGTCAACTTTTATATATTATAATACATATATATTTAAATTGTTCATCTGATAAATCAAGATCTTTTGAAACAAAATGTAAGATTTGTTTTAAAAGCTAGAATGCGTATGAGGGTGTGCACCTAATTTTTAAAATGCAAATTAATTTGTTTATATGAAACCAATAGTAAATTCAGTATTTATAATCATTATTTAAGGACAAAATACATGTAACTGAACTGCATTGCAAAACCCAGGTGAAAGAGAGATCTTAATCAGAGGGGAAAATAAATTTAGTTATTTATATTCTGTCATTCAAATAATTTCCCAGGGCAACTTACAATACAAATACAAATCATTATAAAACACAACAGATTAAAAACAGTAGGATCAAAAATCTAAATAGAAAAGTCAAGGAAACCCAGGGGGGGTTAAACATTATAGATTAAGTCATGAAATTTTAAGCAGAAATGGTTCAGCTATACCAAAATGGCTTCTTCATATGACCCAGGCAAGACATTTAGAGAAAACAATTTGCAGCACAAGTAGCCTTTTTTTGATAACCTGCCACATCTCAAAACTTTGCACTTTTTTAAAAAAATTCATGCACAAATCAGGCAAAGAAATATAAAGATTATTTCTCTGCCTCCTTTCTGTTTAATCTGATGTGCTATGACAGTACACATGATTTTGATTTCTGCTATCCAAGATATTATTATATCATCTTGGTATCATCATCAAAATCTTTTTGCATTTCACATTCTGAGGTGTTTTTTTTAAATCAGAGATGACTAAAGATTCCATTAGCAGCATCCAGCTAGAACTAAGCTTTGTGTCTTGTTAAACCTCCCATAGCTGGACAAGATCAAGGAAACAAGAATTTATACTGATTTCAATAATTTATCTTTAATGCTGGGGTGCAGTAAAGATAGAATGTTGGAAAATTTCCTGCCCTAATTAGTACTCAGTTAATTAAGGCAGATTCTCCTTCAATAATTTGAAATGCTTCAAAGCAATTCATTTCTGCTTAGACTAAGTAGCCATTTAGTTGATAGATATGCTGTCAACTGACTTACCCATTATCTTTTAAGTGTTTGTGTCCACCCTCTCTTCCATTTCTTTCTGTCAGGCTAATGTCCAGAGAGGAGACAGCGAGATTCAATCAAGCTCAATCCTTTATTTGCTTGTACCCAATAGACAGAATCTTGCCAAACTAAAACTATAATTTTCTAAGCTACTAATATATCCTGAGAGATACTAGGGTGTCTCTTTCTCTTCCCTGCTCCTGCCTCCAGCTCAGGACTATGCAGTCTCTTGATCTAAGTCTCCTTCTGGGAAAGTTCTGATTGTCAAAATCTTCTCCCTCTGCTGCTACAAGTGAACATTCCACTACACTTTTCCAGACTCCCTACAGTCTCTCACAACTGAATCCACTTAATCCAGATGTGCAGTGCCTTTTGAATAGTCATTATTGAAAGTTGGGGTTGCTGCTCAGATGAAGGAACATTCCGAAAGAGCCCACAAGGGGGTTTCCTCTAGATATGTGTAGTTTAATTCCCAGAATTCCCCTGTTAATTTCCATTAACTGAAACATTAACAGAATCTTGCCAGTCTGACATCCTCTCCCTCCCACCTGTATAGTTCAAGAATAACAGAGTTGGAAGGGACCTTAGAGGTCTTCTAGTCCAACCCTCTGCTGAAGCAGAATACCCTGTACCATTCCAGACCAATCCCTTCTTGAAAGCCTCCAGTGATGGAACACCTACAACTTCTGAAGGCAAGCCATTCCGCTGGTTAATTTTTCTCACTGTTAGGAAATTTCTCCTTAGTTGAAGGTTGCTTCTCTCTTTGATTAGTTTTCATCCTTTGTTTCTTGAAAGTAGGGAGGGTCCCTCCTGAGACATTTGCCACACCCTCATTCCTTCTGCAGGATCAGCTGTCACTTGACTGATCATTGGCTAGTAGAATAGAATAGAGCTGGAAGATAGAATAGAGTCTGTGGCTCTTCCCAAGATCATTTCCACATACCATTACCCCAGCATAGTAGGTGCTGAGAATTCTGGTTATTGGTCCACATGTGCGGAAGATACCAGACTGAAAAAAATTGGAAGTAGAGAACTATTGTTCTCTGAAAGCTGTTGAGATAACCATTAAAAGATTTTTTAGAATAGCTCTCTTCTGTCCATAACCTGCTCAGCAAACAAGCATTTTATAGGTAGTTTCTAAACAGAAAAACAGTGTCTAATGTATTCTTAATTGTGAAAAGTATGATCTTGTTTGGTTTCAAATGGAGTTTAAACTTTAAGGACCATTTTCATTTTATTTGTCCTTCTTCTCCTCAATATTTTATATTTCTTTATATTTATATAAATATAAATAGTTATATGATTCGTATTTCTTTAGATTGACAAACCCTTAGGAATATTAATATTTACAACAAGAATTGAACTCACAAGATTAAACAAACAAGCAAACTAAGAAACAAATAAGAGTGATGTTTCTGAGGGGAAAAAGAAATAGTATTAAAAACCAGCCATAGTTAAAGGAACATTAAATAAGAATAAAAGCTGAAGCTGGAGTGGAAAGAAGTAGAGATTGAAAAGTGACAAAACCATTGTCAAAATACAATGTAGGTTCCTGCAACATACAAGAGTGAGAAATGAGTGCCAAAAAGTCCATTAATAATATGAATGGGAGAAAGAGATGCAAGGTTTAAACCTTGGAACCGACATATACCCATGGCAAAGTGCCTCAATTCTTCACTAGCTGTCCTTCATTGTTATTAAAGCTTATTCCACCTCTGCAATTAAATCAGTTTCTCTGAGCTATTTTTCTTGAATCTTCCACTACTAAGTTCATGTGTTTGTATTTCTAAAAAAAGAGTAATTGCCATTCCCAAGAATATTGAAACACTAAATATGTATATACTCAGACTTCTGATCAAGATTACATGTTCTCGGATGGATTTTGGCATTCTCTGGTATCCTCCATAATATTTTAATCTTGATAACTAATTGCTATTTAAGGTTCACAAAGCAAAACCAGAGTCAGCTAATTACATTGTGTTTTGATTATCAGCAAAGGCTTGTAAATAGAGTATATGTTTGTATCTGCATGTGTAGGGATGTGGTGGGTTGGGCATTCTGGCTCCCTCAAACAGGGATCTTAAGTCTTCACCCACAATTTCTAGTGTTGCAATCCCTGTTAATGGGTTTCCACAACCCCTTTCATTCAAAGGAAATGTTTCTTTTTTGCCCTTTACTCTGAAAGTAAAATCTCACTGTTTTTATTCTGTCTTTTTTAAAATATCTATAAAATCAAAGTTGCAAAATATGCTAATTTATTCTCACAGAATGTACAAGTACTATTTATTATTTATTTTTTAAATTTATTAAATTTATATGCTGTCCATATGACTATCCAAAGTGACACTAGGATTATTAGAGAATTTCACTGTTTATTTATGTATTGATACTTTAAAGGACAAATGGGAAAGGAACAAAGGAATTAGACTTCCTGCCAGTATCAAAGGCTTTATGCACATATGCATGGGTGCACATGCATACCAGTGGTGGGTTTCAAAAAATTTTACTACCGGTTCTGTGGGTGTGGCTTGGTGGGCGTGGCATGTCTTGGTGGGCATGGCAGGGGAAGGATACTGTAAAATCTCCACTCCCTGTTCACACCCCTGAGCTCTGAAGCTGGAAAAAAAATATATTTATGAACTTGGAAAACAGTTGCCAAGATTATCTCCCTATTTCCTATCTTAGTACTGTAATTGCTTAAGGCAAAATTGGGACTTTGAAGAATCAAAATTGCTCACAATGAGCCTACAACTTTTCCATCTGTTTTGCTTTAACATTTTACTGTGTGGAAGAGATGCCACACAGTATGGAAAAGCACTGCTGACCAGGTTCACATGGAAGCAATGGAGGCAGAAAACTAATCCTTTTTCAATGCATGGAATGCCATGGAATGGGATTATTGTCCCTTTCATTGTGACACTTCTTCCATTTGTGATCCAACTCTTTACTGATCAACTTCATTGCTCTTAGTTGCTTACTAGGCCAAGATGCCAAGTAAGCTTTGCTGCAGGTTTAAGAACTACAAGATCAATGTCCAAGGTTATTTCCATATTTTGCAAATAAATGTTTATGTTTTTATTTATTTAGCATTACCATACTCCATACAGCTTCTAGGATTCCAGACTGTATGTGAAAACTAAAAAGAATACATATGTAATTCAGCATCGATACAGTAAATCAGACAGTAGCATAATGCCAAATCAACAAGAAAACTAATTTTCACATATCTGTAAAAAGCAGATAAGAAATGTGCCTTGCACACCTTCCATTGCTCAGTTCTCCATGACAAGGATCTCCTTAAAGTCAATGTCTCTTTGATGGCTTGGGGGGAATGGGACTCTAAACATTTACTCTTTGCTTGAACACAGGAAGACTCTACTCTAAGAAGGTGGGAAGTATCTACCTAAAGATGATCTCAAAGCCAATCGACAGAAGGCCTTATTGGTGAAAAACAGCATTTTGAATTAGGTTTAGACAGTCCCAAAATTGATTTTATAGTGGCTCTTACCAGCCATTGTCATTTAAATCAGATGTAGTTTCCTGATTATCTTCAAAGATATCCTCATATAGAGTGTACAGTAATTCAAATGGGTGGTAATGGGGGTATAAGTCACTATTGCCAGATCTTTAATATCTGTTTAGGGCTGAAACTGACACACAACCTAAATGGCACCCCTCTTTCCTTTTGGCCTCAAAAAGGAACCCATGAGGTCAGAAGTTATAGTGCTGTTTCTTCGGAGGAAGGGAATCTTCTTTTAAATTGTTTACTAAGACCATCAATGAACCAAGGTGTTTCATCAACAACCATAACTCTGTCTTGCTGGGATTCAGCCTAAGCTCATCCAGACCTTCCCAGCCTCTGGTCCCTGGAATTTTGATAATAGATGAGGTGCAAATTTCCCCAAACACACTTAGAAAACCACCCAAATTCATCAAGCATCCACTTTCTAATCATCAGCAACTGCTGAACAGAATGTTATGTTCAATGTGTGCCCTGTAATTTGTGGAAATAACCAGTTGGAATAGCTCTGTGGATATCCTAGATGGTGCAGTGGTTAGAATGCAGTACTGCAGGCTACTTCTGCTAACTTCTGCATATCGGCAGTTCAATTCTCACCAGCTCAAGGTTGACTCAGCCTTCCATCCTTCTGAGGTCAGTAAAATGAGGACCCAAATTGTTGGGGGTAATACGCTGACTTTGAAAATCACTTAGAGAGGACTGTAAAGCAGTATATAAGACTAAATGCTATTGCTACCCTGGGCCACTCCCAGTTATGCAGCTTTAGCATGGACCTTGAAATCCCCCAAGATAATGTCTAGAGTCCATTGAAGCCAGATACCATTATAGTTTCTTCAAAAACTGGACTGCAGTGGTGTGGCTAGAATGTTAACAGTATTGCTACCTGTCCTGGCTATCAAAATGCTATAGCAAGCATTCAATATTAGCAGCAGATTGAGATTCTGATCTGTGAGATTCCTGTAGGTACAGCATTCCAAAAAGAATGGAATAGGTCCCCAATCTATCCTCTTTTCTCTGCAATGGCAAAATTGCAGCCATTGACAGTATGTTATCTTGCCATTTATTATTTGTTCCGTGGCCAAACTTTAGTCCCTACTCTCTCACCATCTCCCCAAACAACATTTAAATGCCAATAAAAATAAATGGTTCCTCAGTCTTTTAGAGTCCAAACATTTTTCTTTGTATTAAAATATATGAATCTTAAATGAAAATGAGTTTTAGATAAAAATACTGTAGGAAAGGAAGGAAGGAAGGAAGGAAGGAAGGAAGGAAGGAAGGAAGGAAGGAAGGAAGGAAGGAAGGAAGGAATACAGTGTAAAAGAAAAGTAATTCATAACTTTTTAATGTAGCCAATGACTTATAAATATAGTAGACATAGTTAAGAACCAGAGATAAAGAAATAATAGCAAACCACTGATTTAACAGAATCTTAAAAGAGTTGGGATAATTTTCAGCATTCAAATGATTATGGAAGTATTTCTGAGCTCCACTTGATAAGTTAAAAACAAAGGCATTTAGAAAGTGGGTAATATATCAAAGATTCTTTCCCTAAGCATTTTTTTTCACCGTGTTGAACATCTTTCTGTGTTGTTGACCTCTGTTACTGTAATCTGGAAAAAGCATAACATGAGACTTTCCATCTCCCATTCAGTTACTTGAGGAGCTCAGCTTTCTCTACATTTTTAGGGTACATGTAAGGAACCTCATAATGAATAGTAAAGTTCACCGACTGTATGATAAAGGAGAAATATTTCCCATTTTAGGGCTTCTATAAAGAGAATCATCTGTACTTTTTCAGGTTTCTCCTGCAATTTCAATTTCACATACATTAGTGGGCTGAGAATAAAATTACAAAATTTGTTTTGATAATCTTCCCAGCCAACCATCCCAATCCTAAAATAAGGACTGATGAATGTATTTTTGTACTTTTGTTTTTATGGAGTGATCAGAGCTCTTTGTATGCCCTAGTTATCATTATTTTCTATTTGTGTCTATGTGTGCATCAGAGGTGGGTTTCAGCACAGTTCTGTAGAACTGGTAGCGGAAATTTTGAGTAGTTAGGAGAACCGGTAAATACCACCTCTGGCTGACCCCGCCCCCATCTATTCTCTGCCTCCCGAGTCCCAGCTGATCAGGAGGAAAATAAGGTTACAACCTACTTCAACCTTTTCTCTTTCTTACATTAAAACCATGTTGGAATCACCATTATGGCAGGTGATCAAACACCTCCTTGGGCATAGGTTGAGTTCCTGCATCCTTAAAGAACACAGTAGTAAGATTTTACTAAAAAGGACTCCAATGGACTCAGAAGACTATTCTAAATATAAGTCAGTTCATTCAACATAAGCATTTGTAACTCTGTTTTGTTCAGATGATAATGTTGCTTCGGAAGTTCAACAATAGTTGGAGGTTTTGGAAGAATTAATTATGGATTCCAAGTCATTAACCATTTTTTATCACAAGAAGTTGAAAAAAAATATGGAATTAAAATTAGGTATTTACATGACCTGGAATAATGAGTTTGAATAGCCTTTCCTGGATATTCAAAGGGAAGAAATGCTTTGAATAATGTGAAATTAATTTCCTGTGATCTTAAAATAAGGTTAATAGTAAAGTTAATGCTACAATGTTTATATTACTTGATTGTTTATATGTGTCAGAATTTGAATTAGGGTGCTGCTTTGAATTTATGCTTTGCTTTGCTCTGTTTTATTGAGAAGGGGCAAAGAAGAAAACCTTTCAGTAATTTGTAGATTTGAAAATAAAGATTTTTTTATAAATATAAAAATATTATTTTATAAAATACTTTTTATAAATAATTTTCCATTGTTTTATATTTTCATTATTATTATGATTATTGGTATTGAATTACATTCTATAATTAATGTTTTATACTTTTACATAGTTATTCATCGGAAATAAAATATAGTTAAAATTTAAGTATATGCCCAAGGAGTACAGACTGCCTGAATATGAAGAGAAGATTTCAACTATCACAAATGGTTACAAAAGTAGACAGTTTCAATTAGACCCTAATTATTAACTGGTTTTATTGCACTTCAAATATAGAGAAAAATATTGAGTTTTCCCTCTTAAATTTGATGATCAACCAATATTATTGAAGTGTTACTTTCACGTTAGTTGATAGTGAGAATGTTCTTTTTCCTTATCCCTTCCTTAACAAAACCAAGATAGACTTCTTAAATTAGCCAATTACATCTAGTGTTATTGATGCAGAGACTATATTTCAACATAATTGGGGAACAGTGCCCCAGATGACTTTCTCAAGCACAATATATGTTTGTTAAAACTGTGTGACAAACACAGTATCAACAGTATATGCAATTAGCAGAGAGACAGATAAATAATCGAACAGAATTTTTATCCCCAACCTAGGAAAGGCTTTGCAGAAAACAATTAGCTAACACTTTTATTACATTTTATTCTAATCTAAAAAGAAATGCTGATAATTGTTTTGCATTGAAATGGAACAACAGTATATGTAAAATAAAAAGGTAAAGGTTTAAAAAAAAACCTTTTTACCCATTGAATGAAAGAAAATGGAAGAACTGGAGCCAAACAGCTTCTGCTTCAGAATGGATTTGAAAACAACTATGTATTGTGGTAAATACTAAGTATATCTATAGTATTTATTTACCCAACTGAGAGGTCTTGGGAATTCTGTGTGCTGCCTTTTCTTGTTCACATGAGCCAAATGATAGTGAGCTTACTGAAGCTATTCAGTTGTGCAAAGCATTCTGCTCATGTTCATAGTATTAACCTCCCCATAGCCCAAGTCAGAGGACAAGAATTATGGGTGGGGGAGAGAGAATCTGGGACATCATGGATATGATTCTAAAATATATTAGCTCCTTATATCCTGGATTAGCAGAACATTCAGTTGGAATTGTAAGTATTTCAACCCAAACAACAAACACTGTTGGAGAAGACTTGGAATTAGCTGATCCAGAACAGCCAATCTTACTGTAGTACCTGCTGTGTGTTAAATGGTTTTTGCACTCCCTTAGGCAATTAATTTTGGACTAAACAAATTGGCTTCCCTCCTTCCACTCCATGTCCATTAACAGACTATTCAATTGCCAGCTTGGAAAAAGAAAGGCTGAGTTGTTTTTGTGCATCAATTCAATGCACCAGCTCTGTCCACACACTTCAAAGAATCAAAACGTTGAAATAGCTGCTAAATACCTCTAATCTTGTCTATTTTTATACCGCTGACCCACCTCACATTAATTTAGTAAGAAAATGTGGAGCCCTTCTCCAGACCCAAAGCAAAACAAAAGCAAAAATGCCCTTACTGGGCACAAAATGCCGAAATGAATGCTCCAAATTGAAGTTCTTTAGTCATTCAAGTGGAATTAACTGCCAATAGCATTGGAACTTAATGAAACATTTTAAAAGGCTTGCAAGAGAAAACAAGTAAGATACAGACCTGTCAGAAAAAAATCTATCCTTGCCCAATGAATGTCTGTGGTAGGGATTTAAAAGAATTTCTTCATGATCTCACAATAAACCACCAATGGTTCCAAATATGGTTCAAAATGATCCATTTACTTCACATTCTCAGGGGGGAAAAACCATAGTTGTAGATTAGGAACTGCACTCTTCAAATGTATAAGGAGAAACTGGATCTCATCTGTAAAGCAAATATACTAACAATGCCTTGGTGTTTGAAAAATAGAAGCTACTTCTCTATTGTCTCTGAAATATTCCAAAAACATGTTGCCTGTGGTATCTTACCTTCACTAATATAACACATAGAGTTTTAGATCTGACATCTGATTGCTATAGGAGTCACTTTTTTCATCTAATATGTATGGTTACACTGATTTATTTTTTCTAATATACAACTATAATGACAGCTCCATAAACAAATACCTAGGTGTTCTTTTAAAAATCAACAGGACACAGTTAAAAATTGGATTAGGGTTGAGGTACAAAGAAAAATGGATATAAGTCTGACTTCCTTTATTTCTAAAGCTTTGAAGAAGAGTACTCAAAGGAACCTAAAGAGAACTTTATTCAAGAATTATAAGGACTAAGTGATTCATGGGGAAACTTTCTCTGGATTCATATTTTATTGTTGAGAATTGCATGTGAAAATTAGAGGAAGTTTGAGAAAGTGCAGAATCTGAAGACTAATCCTTAGAGTTGTATAAAGCTCTGAAGAGGTGCTTTATTTCAATGGTACTTTGAGAAAAACATACCTTCAGAATTGCTTTGCAACCACTCCCCTTTAAAAAAAAAAAAGATGAAAGCAAAGTGCCACTTCAGATTTTAAAATGTCAACATTATTTTTATATGTTTCTCTTTTTTATCATTTCTGAGATTGGCCTACCTCCCAAAGGCAAAGAGTGGAGGCAAGAGATGGGCTGATATCCATCCCTAGAGTATTATATTGCCAGGAAGTGACATACAGAAAATTTCATCATTTCATTTTTATCATTTTTTTTTTCTGTTCAGAAAGTCACACACTTCCCTCATGCACTGGAAGTGAGGCAAGAGAATAGTAATAGTACTTAGACTTATATACCACTCCATAGTGCTTTACAGCATTCTCTGAGTTGTTTACAGTGTCAGTATATTGCCCCCAACAATCTAGGTCCTCATTTTACTGTAAGGTGACCAGACGTCCCGCTTTTGGCGGGACAGTCCCGCTTTTGAGCAATTTGTCCCGCGTCCCGCGGCGTTTTAAAAAAGTCCCGATTTTTCATTCTGCCTCCTGGTTCCCGGCTGCCTCCTGAATCCCCGCTGATGGCTAGAGGGAAAAAACCTGTTTAAACTCTTGCCGCGGGGCTTCAAAGGGCCGCCCTACGTTAATTAGCTCGGCTTCCCCCTCTCAGCTGATTTGCACAGGGCTCTGCTCTTGCTAAATTGCTCAGTTTTTTTTTCCTCTTTGTGCAAACCAAGCTCAAAACGAAACTGAAAGTAAAACAGGCTGTTGGCTTTGCGGTTTGCTTGCAACGTTGGAAAATTAGGCAGCAGATTTATTTTCCTTTTCCTCACCAAAAAAGGTAAGTGCAAACAATGGGAAATTATTTAGGGCAAAAGAGGAGAGTTCAAGATTTTAAAACACAAAAGAAAAAAAAGCTCTTTTTAACTAGGGAATTGTAATAATTGAGATATTATTAATTGTATACTGTGTTGAAAGCAGAAATGGTTAAGTTGTGGTTTGGAGGAATATATGGGGGAAATTATTTGGTTTATTATTATTGGTAAGTATAATTAATTGATTTGTAAGAAATTGGATTGCATGGAAATAATTGGAATATTCATGTTCATATTGATTAATATACAAAAAAGATAGTTATATAACTAATTGATTTATATTAAAATGTTGAATTTGTATTAAACAACTGTATTACATAATTACATAATTAACCAATGTGAGGATGGATATAAAAATAGATGACAATGGGAAGGGGTATAAAATAGAATAGAAGGGAAAAATTGAATTTGATTAAGATTAGAGATGAGGATGAAGGGTAATATTGTTTTTTAAAAAAAATAGATGAGGAATAAATATGGCAAAAAGGAAATATAGAAATTGTAAATTTAATTGAAATGACTAAACACTGTTTAAATTTGTGAACCAGCCAAATATTCTGTTCAAAGAAAATACATTGTATGTATGTGTGTTTCTAATTATTGCTATTTATTCATATTTGTTCTCTTTTATTCTTTAAATATATTTGTTTGGGGTTGGCTTTCTTCCCTTTCATCTTTTTTATTGTACAGCAATCTTTCTCCTCAAACCTACCACCTCTCTTTTCTTTCCTTCTTACTTTCTCTTCCCCCCCTCTTCTTCTCCTCCCTACTTCCTCTTCCTTTCTCCTTCTCCTCCTCTCTTCCTCCCTCTCTTAACCGTCACTCCTACTCTAATTTCCCTTCCCTTCCTTCATCCCTCTCAATTACTGTATCCTTTTATGCATATGGACTACTCAGAGGGCTGAAAAGGTTATTTTTGACTGGTCCTCGCACTTTTGACCAGTCCTCGAACTTACGACTGTCCTCACATTTTACATTTTTGTCCTATCTTGTCATCATGGTGAAGAGAAGCAGTTGTGAAATGAGTGACGTGGTTGTTAAGAATGCTGCACGGGCATAAATGTGAGGATGGTCATAAGTGTGAGGACCAGTCAAAAGTGTGAGGACCTGTCAGAAATGACTTTTTTCAGCCCTCTGGTTAGTCCTTTTGTGCATATGGACTACTCAGAGGGCTGAAAAAGTTATTTTTGACTGGTCCTCGCACTTTTGACCAGTCCTCGAACTGACGACTGTCCTCACATTTTACATTTTTGCCCTATCTTGTCATCATGGTGAAGAGAAGCAGTTGTGAAATGAGTGACATGGTTGTTAAGAATGCTGCACGGGCATAAATGTGAGGATGGTCATAAGTGTGAGGACCAGTCAAAAGTGTGAGGACCTGTCAGAAATGACTTTTTTCAGCCCTCTGGTTAGTCCTTTTGTGCATATGGACTACTCAGAGGGCTGAAAAAGTTATTTTTG
The DNA here is from genome assembly GCF_029215685.1 of Pituophis catenifer annectens. NCBI lineage: Eukaryota > Metazoa > Chordata > Lepidosauria > Squamata > Colubridae > Pituophis > Pituophis catenifer. The sequence continues at coordinate 87,805,148 of NW_027256883.1, forward strand.
ACTGGTCCTTGCACTTTTGACCAGTCCTCGAACTTACGACTGTCCTCACATTTTACGTTTTTTGCCCTATCTTGTCACCATGGTGAAGAGAAGCAGTTGTGAAATGAGTGACATGGTTGTTAAGAATACTGCACGGGCATAAATGTGAGGATGGTCATAAGTGTGAGGACCAGTCAAAAGTGCGAGGACCTGTCAGAAATGACTTTTTTCAGCCCTCTGGTTAGCCCTTTTGTGCATATGGACTACTCAGAGGGCTGAAAAAGTTATTTTTGACTGGTCCTCGCACTTTTGACCAGTCCTCGAACTTACGACTGTCCTCACATTTTACGTTTTTTGCCCTATCTTGTCACCATGGTGAAGAGAAGCGGTTGTGAAATGAGTGACATGGTTGTTAAGAATGCTGCATGGGCATAAATGTGAGGATGGTCATAAGTGTGAGGACCAGTCAAAAGTGTGAGGACCTGTCAGAAATGACTTTCCAGCCCTCTGAGTAGTCCCTATACACATAGCCATGGCCACCCGGTCACATGACCAGCTAGCCACGCCCACCCAGTCACATGACCAGCTAGCCACACCCACAAAATAAGCCACGCCCACAATGTCCCTCTTTACCAATGTTAAAATCTGGTCACCTTATTTTACTGACTTCAGAAAGATGGAAGGTTGAGTCAACCTTGAGCTCTTCAGGATTGAACTTCTGGCTGTGCAGCCTGCAAGACTGCATTTTAACCATCATGCCACTGTGGCTTCAGGTTAGGTGTCTCTTTGGAGAATAAGTATGTGAAGTGTTGCTAATGAAGCTGCATTAGAGCAGGAGGAAGAGTCAGGTAGAAAGATCCCAGAGACTTCCATGCTATTCACTACAGATTCGTTGTAACTCTTTACCTAGAAAACTTTCTTAACCAATAAATTTGAACCTATTCCCAAATTTGACACAAGAAACAATTATGTAAATGAATGGTTTGGTTTGGTTTGGTTTGGTTTGGTTTGGTTTGGTTTGGTTTTATTTTCACAATAATATTGTTTGGACCAACTTAGTTCCGACAAAGCTGTTTTTAAAGTTCTTGTAAAGGTTGAGATTGATTTACCTAGATTGCAGAAATAGAGATTGATTTACCTAGATTGTTTCTTGGTTGTTTATTATGTGCCTTTTCTTAGGCTGTTTGATCCTGATGCTGTTTATGCTTCTAAAGCAGTATTTTTCAAACTTGGCAACTTTAAAATTGACTTTAAGGTTGAAACTTAAATCTTGAAACTTAAAACTTAAATCTTGGTTAAATTGAAACCTTAAGATTTAAAGTTACCTTTAAGATTTAAAGTCGGGAATTCTGGGAGTTGAAGTCCACATACCTTAAAATTGCCAAGTTTAAAAACACTGCAATTGAAGCTTCTAAGCCAGTGATTTGCTTTTCTAAGAAACTAAAGGAAATTTATGAAATTGGTATTCATGCTTTATGTGAACTTTGGAATAATGAAATTGAATAACCTGTTTTGTAAACCAATAGAAAATTTCATCAAAGTATGGGAAATTATTTCATAAAGTTGAATTATTAAAAAAGGCAATCCTCTTTCCGTTTTGAACACCCTGGAGAATGTTTAGTAACAGTTGAAAGCTAATACATCACACACAGTACATTACATCTAAATTCAGCTAAAAGTATCCTTTTCATTTCTTCAGTCTGATTTATCAGGCATGCTATGGGTTCCAGTAACTTATTAAAAATTACACATTATCCATCACATTTTAATTACTAGTGAAATCATTAGTATCACACAAGAAAATGAATTAAAGTAAAAATTATAATGAAAAAAATAAATGTTATGAAATCTAAACTTCTGCATCACTTAAAGCAAAAAAATTGATTTGTAGCATACCAAAAGCTTTTACCACATCCAACAGGTCACACTGCAGATTTATGTGTATCAGTGTACAAGTTTATTATATCAACCAGAAGTCTTATATTACCTGAAAATTGATGACCTTTCCTGAAACTGGATTGTCCAGGCTAACTTATTATGGGTAATAGCTGCTGCAATCTCACCAATGTAGCTGTTAACATCTTAGCATCAATATTTAATAGAAATATCAGGAAATAACTTGCACACTGGATAGGATCCCTATAAGGCTTCGAAACTGCAGTGATATAAGCTTAACAATATGTGGATGACAGGTTTTTATTTTTCAAGAGACACCTGTAGTATTTCCAGAAATATAGAAGCTCCTTAGCTCTTGAATGTTTCTACCATTTAAAGGTTATTCTTGGGGCCTTACTGAATTTCATTGTATCAATAGTATAGGGTTGTGGAGGTTTTTTTTCTTTTTCTTTTTATAACATCAGAAGTGAGGTTAATTTGTTTTTATTCTTAATTTCTGAAAGATTTGTATCAATTTATTTAAGAAAATCATCTATTTGTGAGTTATATTTATCTATATGGAATACCAATTTTTATAAAATTAAAAAATAATGATTTCATTATAATTAGTGAAATTTGTTTCAGATAAATCTCATTTCTTGCCAATGAGAAGCTTGTCAGTTTTTTTTTCTTCGTGTTCCCATATGTTTGTCTCATTTATTCTCTCTCTCTTTGTGTGTGTGTGTGTGTGTGTGTGTGTGTGTGTGTGTGTGTGTGTTCACATAATGGGTCCAATTCCAACTGAATACATTTCAAAGTATAATATGCTTCTTGAATCTGTTTTATGGAATAGTTCATGTTTGTTATGTTATGATTCATTCATCTCTTTCTATAAGGAAGGACAGGCTATTATCTTGCCAAGAATAAGATGCTTTAAATATATCCGAGATCATCCACATATTTATTTGAAGAAAAAAAGAAATCTGCATCTTTCTTCTCTTGTTCTACAAGCTGTGAATTTTCCAATTATGTTTTTTTAAGATAACGTCTTCCACTAACAGAGATGTTTTTATCCAAATTCAGTGATAACACTATGACTACATGATTAAAATTAAACTTGAACCAACTTTCCATTTGTCAATTAAATTAATCACTGAATGCAATACAGAAAAAACAATTCAATCTTGAATATATACTCCTTGGGGAAATAAAAATATAGTACTTCCTAAACCAATCCCATTTATTCACTAAATTAAATTCCTGGATGTAAACATAAAGAACACTGTGATTTTGCTGATTATCTACATTATCTCATAATTTCAAAATGTTATATCAATAACTATGTAAAACACTAGATTTATTTTTGGTTGGACAATAATAATTTATCCATTCCCCTTGAATTTGATTACTCAAATTATATTGCGGACATCATCTAAACTCTGTTGCTGAATTATACACTTAGTAGTTGTTTTCACTAAAATTGATACTCATCTGGCAAAGTTTGAATGTATGTAAGTCTGCTGAATGCATTAATTAGTTAAAAGGCTTTTTTCATTTAGGAGCATGTATTTTTCATGTAAAAACAAACATTCAAACTCATCAATTTCTATTCATTTAAAAAAATCCTTCTTTTAGCTATCCCTTTCAGGTCTTTAACCTCCAAATATGGCTTACAAAAACACAAAACAAAAACACAAAACTACAACAGAAAACCACACTCCCAATATATTATTTATTGGTGTGGCAATTGTATTAGAGCCCTAAAGTACAAACAATTCAATATTTACACATTTGGTCTTTAAACACTACCTAATCCATAAATAACCTTTTTAAAAATACAAAAAATATATATTTGAAAATCATGAATAAAAAGGAAGTAGAATGTACTATATGTAGGAAAAATATAATATTCAAGCCTATTGGTTTTTTTTTTTTTAAGAAATTAAAATAAAATCAGAAATATTTTTAAAAAATCTGTGGTTGGCAAGACTTTTGTTGCAGATATGCAAATTACTCAGACTTATCTCTTTCCTTGAAGGTTGCAAATAAAAAAAAAAGTGGGGAAAGCCGCAAAAAGTATTCTGTGTAATTAATAGGGCTTTTGAGCTGCCAAACCAGTAAATCATTTCTGAGTGAACTCATGTGGAACTTTTAATTAGGATGGGTAGCTGTCTAGGTTTTTTAATGTACAGGGTTTCTTGGGCCCTGGGTAAATCAAATATGGGATACAGAAAGTCTTCATCCTTTTTTGTCTAACTGTGAAGAAGGCTTGCTGGAATTATTTGTGCCTCTGTGCCAGCCAGAAATGTAAATCTGGAAATTGCATGAGCTTCTTTTCCTCATACTCCAAATTTGTTCTCCTTTGGGTTGATTGTCATATTTTATCTTATGTTTCCCACCTTAAGCCACCCAAAAAACTACCATGACAACTAGTCAGAAAACTAAGAAAGCTGTTAATTAGATTGACTGACAATGTAGGCATCAGTAGATTCAGTAGAATCTACCTGAAACAGGTAGAAACAAAATGTTTAGACAGTAGCTGTTAATGCTGCAAATAATAGAATCAAAGGAGACTATTTTTCCCTGCTTTTTTTGTCCTTGGATGCAATCTAAGACTTGTTGGCAAGCCACCTGCTGTTTAGTTATTGTTGTGGCTCAAGCAGGTGAAGCTGAAATTATTTTTTCATTTGTTGGGATCTTGACTTCTTGTTGCTTTAACTGCTTCTTTATCTCCTCTCGATCTTGCCAGCCTTATCAGCAAATTCTCAGAATGAGCAGTTTAGTGACTGAAACATGATAAGCATCTCAACATGGTTTACTTCTGAGGAGTAATTTCAACCAGAATGTCAGGTATAGATACAGCTTTTAATATATTTCACATCTGAATTGAGGGGTCAACCACAGTTCCCATCCAGCAAAGGGGAGCAAATAATGTGTTCTCTGAAACCACAGTGCCCAGCTCTGCAACAGACTCTCCAAAAGACAAGTCTGAGGAGAAGAAGAAGAAGGCTCATTTTAGGTATATAAAGTATTATTATCTTCCCCAAATACCAGAGGTGACAAAAGCAGTTGATTAATTTCTCATCTTTGAGACTGTGTCTCAAAACACAGTCCACAAATATTATTGGGGAAGAGAGAAACTACTGTGGCTTAGCACATCACTATTTTCCAGTAACATTTAGTCTAATCACATTTTTAAAGTATTACAATTTCCTATCTTTTTTCATAGTTTCTGATACACAGAAACAGCAAATAGTGTGGATTTCTGGATTTTATGAGATAGAAATAATTGCCTACCTGTGTTTTCCATATCACTATGAATGTCAGATATTCTATCATCATTCTTTCATTGGTTAAACACTATCAAACTAGTTACTAAGTCTGCATTACTATTAATCTTCTCATCATTCCTATCACCCATCTCCTCCCACTTATGACTGTATGACTGTAACCTTGTTGCTCTTATCCTTACGATTTATATTGATTGTTTCCTAATATGATTTGATTGCTTATTTGTTCCTTATGACTATCATTAAGTGTTGTACCTTATGATTCTTGACGAATATATCTTTTCTTTTATGTACACCAAGAGTGCATGCACCAAGACAAATTCCTTGTGTGCCCAATCACACTTGGCCAATAAAGAATTCTATTCTATTCTATTCTATTCTATTCTATTCTATTCTATTCTATTCTATTCTATTCTATTCTATTCTATTCTATTCTATTCTATTCTATTCTATTCTATTCAAAAGGGGGGGAAATCAGAATTACTTCTTTCTTACAAAATAGGCAAAGTAGGGAATATTTTGTCTAATATCTCAGTTTCAAGAACTAAGAGTAGCTAAAAGTTAGCTCTTTTTAAAATGATAGTTAGAAATTATGTCTCACTAATTGGCCACTCTCATCAGTTTTGCTGGGGGACAACTAGGTGTTTAAGATTACAAGCTACATACAAGCAGAATGTTTATAAGAATGTTTATGGAAGGAAAAGCGTTTCTTCCACTAAAATTCTCGGTACTATCACAAAACCCTGTTTTCATAAAATAACAGCTGAAGAGAAATGCCTATATCTGACATGCTTTGCATGTTGAAGGTTCTAGGTTCAATCAGGCATATCCAAATAGAAATGGAAAATCTTGTAAGGCATTGCTCAACAATTTAAACAATGAATCCTCAATTTTGTATCAAGTGGGCAACAGTTTGGTCACTAAGACATACGATGGTACTCCCCAAGCTAAGCTCCATGCCTTTCTTACATGGTTTTAATTTACAATAATAAATGGGTAACCAGCATATTATGAAGCAAAGTATCTGTACTTCAACAATGCCTCTGTAGATCTTAGTAAAGTGTTTAGAAAATGAGATCTGTGCTTCTTTTCCTTATGGAATATATCTCATTCAGTATAAGATCTTATATTCCTGTAAGAGATATTAAGGAGTCACTGAGACTATGAGGTAAGAAATTGTTGTAGGATTAGGAACCAAGGAGAATCAGTTTTCCAAATAAATGTAGAGAGGCCAGAATTGCTATACAGTTATGCTGTTGTGCAAAAGCATGGGATGCAATTGTGCATCCCTTGCTATCATTTGTGTAAACAATGGTCACTGAAAGTAACTCTGTTTTTGAAAATGTAGAATTGTTGGTTCCAGATTAACTTAATATCTGTCAGTAATGTAACAACATCCTTTTTCACAACATGCTTAGAATCAGTTAGTGGACTGTGAAGACCCAGAAAAGAAACCTAAACATGCTGCCACCATAGACTGGACTAAAACTAAATTACTTTTACCTTGTCTGTAATCTTACAGCCCCCTACCTAAGCATAAATCACCTTAAACGCAATGCCCCTACTTGCACTTTTTCCTCAGTAGATATATATATATAGGGTTGCAGCCAGTTAAAGTGAAATCAATAGGATTTGCGTTAATCATGTTGATTTTTAATTTCATTTAAATGGGATTTACTATACTACTGTTAAATATAGTATAATTAGTCTGGATCTACTTGTCTTGATTTTTCCAGCCATTGGAAAATAGCTGCAATATTAACTAAAGGACTTTATCTTTGAATAATACATTGATCGTAAGACAGGTCACTATGTGAACAGTTTTGTAACATGTATAAACCGGATTGCTACAGCTATCCTTAGTGAAAAAATAAAGCTAAAGCTGTTTTTCCTCTTGGCTTGAATGGAAGGTTCAGAATATTATATCTTTTTTCTTTCTTTCAAAGTTTCAAAGTTTCATAATATTGATGTCCAGTCTTAACAGGTATATATCACATCCTATCAGATTACATATCGCAGCTGGGGAGAAACAGATATGCAAGCCTACATTTCTGAAAAAGACTTAGTGATTCAAGGAGAAACAGTTCCCATTTCCTATGTTGTTTCCTTAAAGCATTTTGCTGATTGTTTATTTACAAGTAGGACTCACATTCACCTATTGCACTATTACTTCCTTATATTTGTATATATTCATTTGCTAGCTTCTGTAACATTAATTCTCAATTATTTACCAGTTTTCTGCAAAGTTTATGTTTGCCAAAATGTAATAATTTTTCTACCAAATTTAAGTAGATTACTATGGGGTGTGTCCATTAGCAGAGCGCTAATGGAATACAGTAGTTCCTGTGGCCTGCAGCCATGGACTGCCTAGTTCTGATTTTAGTCTTGTGTTTTGATTTATAATGTGTTTTGGCTCATAATGAAAATGCACAGTTACTTTTTCAAGTTATCTTGCATATTAAATAAATGAACAATAGCTTATTCTTGCTCTTTGAATGCCTGGTTTGCAATTTAGATACATTGCCGGTTTCTGCAGAAATATCTTTTACATAAATGAACATGTAAACACTTTAAAAAAATATAATTGCTGAAGATTCCATTTCAATATATACATTCTGCTACACTCTGATTCCTCCAAATCAATCATGTTTTGAAGTAGAATTTTGTGTCTACAGATATGTATGTAGTTATGTAAGGGTTGTAAGGTCTCTTCTAATATTCATTACAGCAAACAATGTTACCAACATTCCGGGAGAATTCTCCATCCTCCATTGGTGAATTCTTACGTTAAGAAGTTTCTTTTGGTCATATATTGAAAGAAGTCTAATTATCCATTAAGTTGGTCATTCTGGAAACAAGACATCCAACAGGTCTCCTCATGTTCTTATCATTTGGTCCAAATTTTAGACAGCCAAGAATAAATCTTTTGTTGTTGTTGTGAATGTGACAGCTCTATCTCACAACAAATATCCCCCTTTACACAGAGGAGGGGGGAGAGGGAGAGGGAGGGACAGATTCTTAAAATCTATTTTCTTAGCTTTTTAGCTGTGAGTATACAGGTTGCTTTTCTTTTCTATGATGCTTTCCCAATTTAAAAAACTGGTTTCCAATGCAAAAATATATTTTACTTGCCCATAATTTATCACTGCAAATACTACAACTATATTTTTATAGGAAAACTGTACATGTATTCTGGCCTCCAGAATAGTGATGTACATGAATTTGCATAAATATATCCTAATTCTGGACAAATGTATAACATTTTCACAGTTGAGGATTATTTTGAGTCAAGTAGCTCTATAAAAATGCAATCTTATTTATATTCTTATTATTAAGAGGAGCTGTAAAACTAAGCACTAGCTGTTACTAATTTTTTCTAAAAGATGAAGATGAATGGAAAAAACAGCTTTTCATCCATGGATTGATTATAGTACAAATTGCTTATTGTTTATGCAGTCTTATTGATAATTTTTTTCTTTATTTCATGCTGACTTTCTTTCTTTCTTTTTTAAATGGATCAAAAACATGGCTCAAGGAACAATTAAATCATATCTTTCTGGATAATCAGAAGCATGCAATGGGATTATAATTAGATGAATGAAACCTACTCCTTGCATGTCTAATGAGATGTAATATCCATAGGTTATTTGAGACACATAATCCATTTTAAAGCCTTAATAACAATTGTAGATTTTTACATCACTGATAAACCATGTCTATTCAGAAGTTACCCCCCAAATAATAACACTCCTAGGTATATAGGTTTAAGATTGAAGCCTAAAATATCTGTCCTGAACAATATGTTGCCTAGAATAACAATTTTATTTTCAACATTGTTATAAATAGTTCTCTGTTCGTGCATCTTGCATTCCCTATCAGCACACTGAATAATTATTCTAATTTGAATATACACGTACTTATTACTCTCAGCCTTCAGTCTGTTGAATGGGATCTATCAGAATACTGAGGTGACTGAGGTTTCTATCTCAATAAAATAAAGAAAGCTTTCCATTAATTGGTTGCTTAGGGAACTGAATGCTAGCCTAGAAAGGTTAGTGGTTTCAACCAGTCTTGCTTGCCAAATATTCTTAGCTTTCAAAGCTTTGAGTAAGGATAGAACTTTAAACAGTCCTTGCAAAAGATACAAGAGGGGAAGATAGGAGCCAAAAGAAAATTGGATACTGTGGTTTATCTAAGATGACACATCTTAATCTCTCTCCAACTTTCTGGAACATTATACCCTTCATTTCAAGGGAATGGATGAAAAATTGTAACAAATGTATGAAAACTAAATTGTGAATTTACTGGGTGTGCAAGCATAGAGAGTCCATACTGTTCACTGAAGGGTATTTCAAATGGAGCTGCCTGCAGAATCTCTGCCTCTGTATCTATAATCAAGCAGATGTTACAAAATCATTAAAAGCCCCTGATATTTTCCCTCTCCTTTTAATGAAACAGACATGTAAAGGAATTAAATATATCAATATCAATTTCTCCCTTTTTCCACATTGCAGAGCCCGTATTTTATTTGCTTTTGTGATTCCTCCTATTATATAAAGTGTGATTATATTCTCAAAATCTGGAAAGTAGCCAGTACTGCAGGATACTTCTCCTGACTGCCGGCTGCCTGCAATTTGGCAGTTCAAATCTCACCAAGCACTCATGGTTGACCCATCCTTCCATCCTTCTGAGGTGGGTAAAATGAGGATCCAAATTGTTGGGGGCAATATGCTGACTCTGTAAACCGCTTAGAGAGGGCTATAAAGCACTGTAAAGCAGTATATAAGTCTAAGTGCTATTACTATTGCTATAAAAGCATTACATGGTACAGTGGAATTCGGTCAGTAGTCCAACACTATCTTGTCTTGTCTTTTACCTAAACACTCTTTCTTGTTTGGCTCTTCACTGTTGCATTGCAGTAATAAAGATTATGTAAGACATCAAAACAGACCAAGAGCCTTTCACAACAATTTTCATATAAAATGTAGGTTTCCCCTCAAGCTCACGGCCTATGGAGGAATTTGCCTTATTCTGTTTAATAATGTTTTTTAAAAAAAGAAAAAGAAAATACCATTTTTCCTGAAGCATATTCATTGCATACATCATTCCCTTTTTTAATTTTATGTTTAATACAGGAACACAGGAACAATAAAGCTAGATCAGAGATGTTAAAACATTATCTTCAATGCACCTGTCTTCAACATTTTATAATGTTGGAATCTTTACCAATCTACTTCTTCAGCTTTAACTGGGAATGTTAGAAGAAGTCTATGTAACTACCATTCTCATGGGATGTATAAAAAAAAAGAGTCCAGATGTTCACCAGGTGAATGCCTAGTTTTGTTTCACTGACTTCAACAGTACCATGCAAAACAGAGCTACGGGGAATGCGATTGCTATTTCCTGAACTAATGAGATGTCCCCAGTGAACCAATTTTAAAAGAAATAAAGCATAAATGTGATATTCTCCAAATAACCTTTGCAAATAACAGCCTTGGAATAAAGCTAGCAGAAAACCTTTGGAGCAAGCAGGATACAAAGTTAAAAAAAAAAGTTTTGACCTAGTTATCTTATCTTTGCTTCACTCATTCTGTCTAAATATTTCAGTAAGTAAAACAAATGAATTTAATTAACAAGAAGCTTAGGATATGCTGGAACTGATTTTGTTTCAGTATCAAGGGGGAAAAATGATGGGATTACTTAAAAGCATACATATTACCTGGTAGTGTAAAGACAAAATTTCTCCCAGAGGACTAAGCTATATTCTGCTTAAATTGAAAACTAACTAAAAATGCACTGCAAATAGCATTACTTTACTGCATTTCTCTTCCTAATGATGCATGCTATGGTTATGCTGCCAATGAAAGCAGAAAAGAAAAAAGAAAAGAAAATGTAGCACTCTTTTATATAGGTCTTGTGAGCAAAAATTGTTGTTATGAATCCTTTTCTTTCACTGGGGCACTTCTGGAGTGGAGTAATGGTAATGTTTGCTATCTAGAGGATGGGGTGGGAAAGTCATAATCATGCTATTAATGTTCAAATACTGATAATCTGTTAGAGTTGCAAAAAAATATTCTTAAAATTTTAAATAAAATACCAAATCATGTGGAATTTAATTGCTCAGTGACAAGAGTTGTTATGGCCCGTAGATGTAGATTGTTGACAGTTACAAAAGTAATCTTCTCTAGTGGACAGGGTTTTTTTTTAAAACAAGAAGGATGTCTTTCCAAATGAGCAAGAGTTAAAAAGGCCAATAAAATTAGCTCTGGTCACAGACTTTCTGCTTTAGGAACTCAGAAAACAATCTGAGAACAAAAAACAGCTGAGGATGCAACATTGGTGATATTGACAAACCAGTGGAGCAGATCACTTTCTATTCTCATGAGCTTTTCAGTACTCCAGAATGCTTTGATTGGTGGCCAATGGTGGCTTCATTTCAAGGATTATTCCCCATCTGACAATACACAAATTCAATATCACCCGCCCACACACATACAAACACCAATCATAGCATTTTATGTCACTAACAGTCTTTTTCTTATCCTAATTTATTGCTTGCAGAGCAGCAAAGAACAGAAAAATAAGAACCAGATCTCTATGGATGTAGAATAGAATAGAACAGAATAGAACAGAATAGGCTTCATTTGGCCAAGTGTGTTTAGACACACAAGGAATTTGTCTCTTGTGCAGAAGTTCTCACCGTACATGCAAAGCAACAGGGTAATAATAATCATAATAATGATACCAATAAAAGAGGGTAGTAGAGAAGATGAGAAGGATAATAATAATAATACTACAGCCATGCAATATGAGTGAATATACTTAGGCATAAGAATGCATGAGGGGAAAACTGCCTCTGTGTCTAGTTGTTTTAGTAAGCAATGCCCTGTAGTGACATCATGAGGGGAGGAGTTGAAACAGACTATGTCCAAGATGGGAGGGGTCTGTAGTTATCAGTAAACTGAGTGAAGAGTTTATGGAATGATGGTATTGAATATCAAGCTGAAGTCTACAAAAAGGAACCATGCATAGGTCCTAAAACCAGTCCTTAAAAGCAAAAGCTTTTCTCACAATCTACTGTAAATACTATCAAATCCAATTAAAAATATAATGATCTTTATAGAGTTAATAACTCAGTATTACTAATTCTACTGCATGCCTTCTTCTAAATCTTGCTGAAAGGCAAACAACATTGGTAGCATAAAGTGAACTTGTGAAAGCTTTCACCTGCTGTGTCTGTCCCCATTTTATACACCTGCTGGTTTCTACTACTGATCTTTTTGTGTTGAACTGAATATGAATCATGCTCTACATGAATATAAATCAATGCTTATAGGGCTTGACTAAAAACCTGGCATAATGACAATAGTGGGAGATGAGGATAAATTAATTTCCAAAAAAAAGACATTTATTATCACACCTATCTTGATTATAAGAACACATTGCCATAAAAGAATAATAAGCAAGTTATGCATTGATCAAGTGCATCTATTTCTATCGGCTTAAATGAGAAAAATATTGTCATAGAGATGTTACAACTGAAAATAGATGGTGATCTGAGTATAGATCAGACATTTATTTGAGAGCTGGTATTGTTGTTTAATAATAAAGTCCTCTAAACTCCACAGATTTCAAATGACATGATTTGAAACTTAGTCTCAGGCTTCACCCTACAAGGAGAAATGCACCATTATGGCTCTGTGTGTGGTTGGAGAACTAGAAGTGAAATCCTTGTACTTCAGTTGACTGGAAAAATGATAAAATCGTGCACTGCTGAACTTTGGAAAAGAGTCATAGGAAAAAATAGAAGCACATGGACAGAAGAAATGAAAGAAAATATTTTCTGTTTTCAATCAACAACTTTCTCTGTATCATGAAGAGTTATAACTATGTGTTATTATAGTACTCATATTAAAAGTAGGTGTAGAAGAAACAGGTTAGTAAGATTTTTTTTAAATGTTAATTACCCCTGCACATGTGTGCATTTTGAGGCTTTAATTTTGTGTGTATTTTATATATCAGGAGCGGGTTTCAAAATCCATCACTACTGGTTCGCTCACGGGCGTGCACATGTGCAATGTCCAGGAGGGTGGGCAGAGCCTCCCACTACCACCACTACCAGTTTGCCCGATCCGGGGCAAACCAGTAGCAACCCACCACTGATATATATGTTTGATATCATGTTTTTAATGGCTCTGTAAGAACTAACTTCACACTTAGAGAGTGATTAAAGTTCTTGAACCTGAATAGGGTCTAATGTTAAGTAGTATATGTAACCATGTGTAAAATTTATTTACCGTCCCCTCCTTCTCCTGAAACTTGCTGTGCTAGAGAATTTTATAGCTCTCTTGCAGGTTAATATCGATTAACAATGCAAAAATGCTCCAAGATTTGGCACAACTTTACAATAATTCAGACTGCTATAATGTCAAAGCATTGCACTGAAAAATGAAGCCCAATAAGTATAGGAAAGAGAGAAATTGTAGTAATTTACTGGAAACTCTTCTAACAGAATGGCTATACATTTGAATTATTCACAAATAAAGGGCACTTCTATATTAAAATAGAAGTACTTCTGTGTTACTTTGGAAAAGTAACACATTTCCTTTTGTCAGTTTTTGTTAGCTTTAATTTCCTGTGTTCTGGATGTTATAAGTAAAATTGCTAGTTGCTTTCCAAAAACAGAAAAGCATACTGTGCTTATTTGCAATGAAAGCTATTAAACTAGTGATCTTGGTTCTGTGGGTTTGTCAGTGGGTATGTGAGCATTGATAATGCACAAAAAATTCTATACTGAAGGTCAGAAAGCAAATATAGCAAAAGGCTATATTGTAATCTCAAGGCATACATAAAATTTCTACATAGATAGCTATTGTATTTCTGGCATCTTAGTAATATTTTAGTATATGAAATTAAATTCTAGTGTTAACAAGGAATAAAATACAAGGGTAGTCTCTGTTAAATGGAAACAACATCTGAAATAGATAATATTTGAATTATAATCAAAATTATAATTCATTTTCTCTACAATGCTGAAGATAGGACCAGAAATTACATCTTACAGAGTGATAGCAATTTATTCAATTACTGCTACCAACATGATCTATCTTGTATCAGATAAACAAGAACTATCTAAGATTAAGGTGCCCCATCCAGACATGGTTTGACTCCAAGTGTCAAGAAGTTAGGATAGAATTGGTTATCCAGATTTACATTCCATCCATGAACTTTTATTGCTGGAAAAAAAAAACAGTGCAAACAAATTTGTAGAAATACAAATTTGTATTTCTACAAATTCAGGGGGAAAATTTTTTTTTAAGGGCTTCTGGAAACAATGGCAACATTACAAGTAATAAGCCAGCCTTATTTTGGTACTTCAAAGCTTCTTATTTAATCATTAGTCTCCTTTCATCATCTTGTCTTCTACTGGCAACAGTATTGGAACATTACTTTAGAGTTCTAATTGCACAACAATTATACCTGGAGTAGATGTGGAGTCCAACAGTTTAAACCTGGTAGAGTCTCAGGCAATCCTGATGTTCTATATAGTAATCTAGAATGGTAGGTTGCATATATCATATATGTTATGCAAATATCAAGAACTGGGGTATAGTTATTGTAGTGAAGAGTGAGGGAGAGGGAGAGGGAGGGGGAGAGGGAGAGGGAGAGAGAGAGAGAGAGGGAGAGAGTTTTACAATTGAAAATACCTAACTTGTTCTCTGTAAATATGTATATTTGTATATATGTTATTGTGTGATGTCATTATGATCTTTTTCATTGGTTCCTACTTACCTTTTGCCCCGCCTCCTCTGTATATAAGTCGTTGCTCTTGTCAGAACCTGAGCTGTCCAAATGTATTCCTGAGGAAGACAAGAAATAAATACCTTTGTTATAAGAAAGGCTTCAGTCTTTTATATTGGGCCTGACCAGAATAGTTAAACAAGTAACAAATTGGTAGCAAGAGGATGGTTTGGTAGGCCCAACCAAACATAAAAATGCAAGAATCACAAAAAGACAAAAGAAGACCTGCCACTAGATATATAACAAAAAGAATGGCAGCCCAGCTGACTCCTGACAAAAACACACTAACTGAAGAAGTGAAGAAATACACTCAATTCCAAGAAAAGGAATTTCTGACAAACTCCAAAAAATCGATAGATGAAACAGAAGTCACTCCCTCAGCCTCAAACAGGAAAGGTGACATAAAAAGAAAAATACTAGACTTAGTAAAAATAACTCCAGATGACTCAAGTCTGATCGCGAAACTCCACAGCCTAGCAAACAATCACGGAGCAGCATCAGATGAAAAGATCGAACATAAAAAATCCACGGTAAGAAAGTCAACTCCTGACTACTACACTAACAATGAAGCTAGCATTGGTTTCCCGCCTTTTTCATGGCGGCCATCTTATCTACCTAATATTCCCAAAATGGCCGATCAATCATTAAAGGAATCCCAAATTTTAAATTACAAAGCGGGAAACAAAACCTACCAAGAAGATGCCTAACCGAGTCCAGAAATAAATAAAAAACAACTATTTAACCAATACAACACTCAACCTACTGAACTTGAAATAGATAATGCCATGCAGGTGTTAACTGCAGCATTCGGGACTAAACTAAAAGTACCAAACAAACAATCAGAAAATGAAAAAGAAAATTCTAAACTAACACCTATCAAAAGTCAAAAAGAACTAAACTATCTAAAAGAAGAACTAGTCACCCGAGAAAAGACGCACTGGCAACCATACTTACCTGCCGAAGAACACCTTGCTGAGCGACCCGACTTTACCGCCAATGACGGCCCGCATCGAGCTCCGCTTCCTGGCCGCATCGAGGAACATGGCCAACAAGCCTCCGGTGGATTTTTCTTTGATCGCCGCAACTCCAGAGACTTCCCGACGAGCTGAACAGCATCCCGGGCATTCTTCAGTCACCAGAGGCCCTCCGGAAACAAAGCCGAAGAACAGAAGGCCGACTGGGACTTCATCCCGGGAGCTGCAGGCACAGGATCCTCTCTCGTCAACTGCTGGGGAAGAATGAGGACTGAGCATGCGCAGAACGAACCTGCAAAGAAAAAAGAAGAAGACATAAATACAAGTCAGCACAGATCCAGCCAAAACATAGAGATAAGTAAATACAGACATGCATCTACCATACCTATGCCTTATTGCGAGTATGCTAAGGTCCTAAACCATGGACAGCTCCTGAATATAAATAATTTCTCACAACACTCTGGGACACTACATACAGACTTTATAAAATTAAAATTAGATGGAAGCAACTTAATGGAATGGAGCCAGTATTTACAAATTATATATTTGAGGGAAAACATTTTATTCTTTATTGATGATCCACCAGACAAACCTTGGACTTATGGAATAGACTGCCTTCATCATAAGGCTTATTATATATTAATTGCTTCTATTTCCCCAAGTATCTTTCCTAGTCTTGAACATAATCTAACCGTATCTGAAACATACCAAAAATTATTTAATTTGTTTTATAGCAAAAGTGTAGCCACAACTACTAGAATTTCAAGAGAATTCTATTCTGTCAGACTAAAACATGACACATCTATAAGCGAACATATTTTAAATCTGAATGCAACCAGAGCAGAGCTCATTCAAAGGGGGGAAATATTTCTGATAGCACTATGAAAAGCATTATAATCAATTCATTAGACCACAGCTGGGATAACTATATTACTTTAATTGATAACTTAAGTTTAGAACAAATTACCTTAGAAAACCTTACCAATAAACTTATTGCTGAAGACAGACTTAGAAAGGAACGATCTGTACATCAAAGGGAAGGTAGAAATCAAAAAAGGACAGATTTTAGAGTCAGAGACAGATACCCACATGAATGCTCAATATGTGGATCTGAAAGACATCAAAAAAGAGACTGCCCCAAGAATGCAGGATATAGAGATACATATTGTCACAAAGATAGAAGAATACATTTCTTAGATAGAACTTCTCCTGACTACAGATATAAACGCAGGGAATCACCACATTCAAAAGAAAAACAAATATACAGAGACAACCCTAGGGAAAACAAAAAAGGATCACTATATGGAATAAAAGACAGTGATACATCAACATCAGATTCACTCAACACATGGCTCATCGATTCTGGAGCCACATGTCACACAACTCACAATAGAAAAATACTCAACAACTTCACAGAAAGGGAATATTACATAAAAGTAGCAAACCAAAATGAAGTCCTAGTAAGAGGAGTAGGTGACACGCATATAAAAGGTATAGGAAAAATAGAGGGGGTGCTATTTATACCCGAAATTCCAAATAATATATTGGCAACTCTAAAACTAAGCATAGAAAATGAGGTAGAGACCACGTTCAAAAGTGGAAAAGTATTTATGACTAAAAACAACAGAAACATTGGCAAACTATTCACAAATGAAGGACTAACATATCTACTACCACAAAATAATGAATTAATCTATGCACACTATCAATTAAAAAACAAAGAGGCAGCGCCAGATAGTCATGAAGGGGGTAATAATAATATACCAACTGTTGAAACCAATATATCAGAAAATTTACACAATGGTAAACCTATACACGACAACTGTACCCATTTACTCCACAGAAAGCTAGGACATGCAAGTTTCCCTGTTATACGGAAAATGTTAGAATGTTCCGAAGACTTAAAAATAAAAAATTGTAAAAATTATTTGGAATGCTCCGTATGCAATTCATCCAAACTCAAAAACAAACCTAAGCCCAAAAAAGCCACTCGCACCACACATTCAATTTTTCAGCTGGTTCATATGGATGTTGTAGGCCCAATGAAACCTTCAATTAAATATAGAAAAAGATACTTTCTAACCATAGTCGATGATTACAGCAGGTTTGGGTTCGTGTACACCCTTAATCATAAAAGTGAAGTTTTCAAAAAATTTAAGGAATTCTTTAAAATGGTAGAAACTCAACATAATATTAAAATTAAACAAATAATGACCGACAGAGGGTCAGAATTTTTATCCAACGAATTTTCAAATTGGCTAAAATTACAAGGAATATTACACTTTAAATCTTGTCCCTTCTCCCCCTTTCAAAATGGAGTCTCAGAGAGAAAAAATTGTTTGCTACAAACCATGGTTAAATGTGTGTTAGACGATGCTGGTTTAAGCCAATCATTCTGGGCTGAGGCCCTTACTTATTCCAATTATACTCTAAACCACTTATGGTCAAGTATACTAAACAAAACTCCATATGAACTCATGTATGGCAAAAAACCAAAAATTGGACATTTACACATATTTGGCATAACTGCTGATGTATATGTACCCACACAATTGAGACACAAAGGAGAGAAAGTATCCAAAAGACTAATATTCATGGGGTACGAATCAGGAACCAAGGGATATCGCTTCATTGATAAAAATAACCATTTCATTGTATCCAGATCTGCCGTGTTCCATGAACATGCAAATTGGTCAAAAATACACCTCAACGAGATATACCCAGAATCAAAAAACACTACACACACACACACACAGAACATTATTCACCAGATACCAACCCCAAAATTATAACAACAAACAAACCCAAATACCCAAAAATAATTAATGATGAATGGAAGAAAGGACATCCCATATTGAAAGTAGACCCACTAACTGAAAGAGAAGCTAAATATATGCATAGCAATGAACAACCTCCGGATAGACCCATTAGATCTAATAGGGCTACAATTCCTAAAAGATTAGATGATTACGTACTGTCTCTCCATGCAAAATATCTGATTCCCAATACATATGATGATATACTTAAATTACCTCTAGAAGAAAAAAATAAGTGGGAGGAAGCAATGAAAAAGGAGATGGATAGTTTGAAGGAACTAAACGTATACTCACCAACAGATCTACCCACAGAAAAGTCCCCCATTGGCACTAAATAGATATTTAAAATCAAAGAGCTAGAAGATGGCAAATTCCTATATAAAGCTAGGTTAGTAGCTCAAGGGTTTGCCCAAAGATTCCCTGATGACTATGAGGACACATACTCTCCAACCGTTAGATCAGAAAGTGTTAAGACCGCATTGGTACTAGCTTCCATTTTAAATTTAGACGTATATCAGTTTGATGTACAAACTGCATATCTACATGCTGATCTTGATAAAGAAATATATGTAAAGGCACCCCCAGGAAAGAATACAAAAAAGGGAGAGATTTGGCTATTAAATAAGAGTCTTTACGGATTAAAACAGTCTGGTAAACGATGGTATGAATGTCTGTCAAAAATACTTAAAGATATGGGTTTTATAGCTACTTCATCTGATCTATGTTTTTTCACTAAAAGAAATAATAATTCTATTGAATATGTTTTGATCTATGTTGACGACATATTGTATTTTGGACATGATAAAATCAAATGTGATTAATTTGCTGAACAATTGGGTAAACATTTCAACTTAAAAATATTAGGAAAGGTAAACAAATATTTAGGAGTCCAAATTGATAAAACCGATAAGGGGTTCAAATTGTCCCAAAAAGAAAAAATTATAGAACTCATACAAAAGTGCAATATGATAAACTCAAAAACTTGCGAGACACCCATGTCAACTGACTTCCATAGAAACATGCACAATGAACACGAGCCATTCAAAAAAAACACTTTATATTGATCAATTATTGGGTCATTATTATACATATCTAATTGGACCAGACCTGATATCACCCTTGCCGTTAATTTGTTGTCCAGACATGTAAGCAATCCTAACTTATACCATTGGGAAGGAATCAAGAGAATTCTGAGATATCTGAAATCTAGCGTTGATGTATGTATTAGAACCATTCATTTCTGAAAAACCAACTTTGACCTGTTACGCTGATGCAGACTGGGCTGGTGACCCAAAGAGCTGAAAAAGCACCTCTGGTTATGTTTTCCTTATAAATGGTTGTATGGTGCATTGGTACACTGGCAAACAAAATTTATTTATTTATTTATTTTATTTGATTTATATGCCGCCCTTCTCCGGAGACTCAGGGCGGCTTACAATGTGTTAAGCAATAGCCTTCATACTTTTGTATATTTATACAAAGTCAGCTTATTGCCCCCACAAACTGGGTCCTCATTTGACCTACCTTAGAAAGGATGGAAGGCTGAGTCAACCTTGAGCCTTGGAGAGATTCGAACCAGCAGTAAATTGCAGGCAGCTGTGTTAATAACAGGGTGCTTAGACCACTGTACTGTCAAGGCTCCTACTTGCCACCTCTACAGCAGAAGCCGAATACGTTTGTCTATCTAAAGCAGTCAATAATCTAACCTGGTTTGATGATTTGTTATCTAATATATGGGATGAACCTATTTATCCAATTATCATCAATGAAGATAATAAAGCAGCAATAGATATATCAGCTTCCGAGGCAATAGGCCAAAGATCTCGACATATCAATATCAAATACAAACATATGAGACAATTATCGAGTATAGGATTTATTAAAGCTGTTCATTGTGATACTAGTGAACAAATTGCTGACATTCTCACTAAACCCTTAGCAACCAAACAACATGTATATTTAAATTCTAAACTTAATGTACATATATAATATTAATATTTTACTATTGGTTAGGTATTTTAGAAGGGGATTTGTTACAATTGAAAATACCTAACTTGTTCTCTGTAAATATGTATATTTGTATATATGTTATTGTGTGATGTCATTATGATCTTTTTCATTGGTTCCTACTTACCTTTTGCCCCGCCTCCTCTGTATATAAGTCCTTGCTCCTGTCAGAACCTGAGCTGTCCAAATGTATTCCTGAGGAAGACAAGAAATAAATACCTTTGTTATAAGAAAGGCTTCAGTCTTTTATATTGGGCCTGACCAGAATAATTAAACAAGTAACAGAGAGAGAGAGAGAGAGATCTTGTAACTACTAAGCAAGTTTTATGCTAAGTGTTGATTTAATCAACTGTCACATTCTAGAACACAAGCAAGTAGATTTCAGAACTGGAGGCTCAATTTTTGATTCTGCCTTATCTGGCCAAAATAGGTTTCATATTGCACACTGTATTTATTGGTGTCAGGTCAACCTTACCTTCAGGACAAAGTTCTGAGGCAAATTCAAAAATAACACAATAGATAAATGGTTGCTTCTACTAATATAAGTATTCCAACAAAATCTAAAATAAAGGTTCACTGTTGTATCATTGTAGTAAAGAATAAAGGTTAAAGGAGAATAAGGCAGGGATGCATCTTGTTTCCCCTGATAATTGTACGCCAATCATCTTGTGACCAAAATAAATAATTCAGAGCATCCATCCCCAGAATTAGCCAATGAGCACATTACCATTTTACTATATCCAAATGATGCAGAACCCCTATTGCAAGC
This sequence comes from Pituophis catenifer annectens, assembly GCF_029215685.1. NCBI lineage: Eukaryota > Metazoa > Chordata > Lepidosauria > Squamata > Colubridae > Pituophis > Pituophis catenifer. Next base: position 87,826,659 of record NW_027256883.1, read on the forward strand.
ACCAAGTGAATTTAAACAAGTTCTAGTGCTTAATCTTATTATTCAAAGGAAGCATATGAAATCAATTATATTGAAGCTAATTTTTGCAGGCAACCTTCAGGACATGCCTAGTAGTCAAAGAGTCAAACAGAAGAACAAGTTAAAATTTGTAATACTTGGCCATAGTTTGTCATATTTCCAGCAAACTCACACTGCATGATGTAGTTCAAAATGTGCAAAAATTAGTGGCAGCAACATAAACCGTTCACCTTGCCAGAGGTACATTATTTCAGTAATGCTAAAATTATTCCTATTTGGCTAAGGTATATCCACCACCTTTATTTTGGCACCATATCACTACTTGGACCATGGGTGTCAAATTTGTAGCCTGCAGGCCGGATGGCTCATGCGCTGGCCACACCCACCCCAGTTTAGTGAAGGGGGGAAAGTTGCAATACATCATGTGACGACGTTTTGTCACAAGTTTAACACCCCTGCCTTGGACTTTCTGAAAAGGGTGCAATCTCAATTCTTAAGGAGTATATTTTACATGGCTCCACCAGCTCAAGTAGGGATGCTATGCAGCCAGGTAGATGGTATCACAGGATCAAATCTAACTGCTCCAGAGAGTCCATCTTCAACCACAGGGTCTTGCGTCAGATTTTTAGCATGACAGAGTCTCTGAAAGTTGTTAAGTCTCCCCAGTTAAAAGTTGTTGTTGTTTTTTTTCAAAAGATCTAGGTTATTAGATTAAAGCAGGTATTTAGTAATCAACATAGAAAACTCTAACACTGTAGGTTCTCAGAAGAAGTGATTTTGATAATGGGTTGTGCCTGTGCAACTACTGCACTCAAGCAATGCAGTAGAGACTTGGAAGGCAGATGGAATCAATCTGCCCTACCCATAAATACATGTTGAGCCTCTTTTTCAGCCTGGCCAGATATTTAAATCTAATCACCATTTCCAAACCTTAAAGAGCATAACATTAGCAGGTGCCAATGCCCTCTTAGCAGCTGTTCTTAAGGGCAAATAGAGTCCCTTACATGCTCAGATTGTGCCATTGTAGAGAAGGGCCAATGAATCTATAGCCTATGTTCTGTTACACTGCACCTCCCTATAGAGCTACAAGGGCCAATTTTGTAACTCCCTACTGATGAAGAACCAAAATAGTTCTAACTTATTTTAAATATAGCTGTGTCTGTCAGGCCAGTATGATTCCATTTCCCTGATGTAGTAAAATGTTGTTACACTGTTTGTAAAATCCAACACACTTTAATCACCTTAATGATATCTTTTAAAGTACTTTTACTTGAAACAGAAGCTATTTGTTTACTTTATTAACTTGCAGAATTTTGGTCAGTGACCATACTAAATAATTAATTAGCTAACTAGAAAAAGACATGCAGCATTTGCTATTCTCAAAGATGATCCATAATGCTTCTTTTATTCCAACCCAAGACTGATTGGGTTGGAATGAAGACCCACAAATGAGAAATGAGTCATCTTCTCCTTGTAAAGTTGCTTTATAGAGCAATTAACTAAATGCAGTCAATTAATCCAACACTATCTTCTACAACAATCAGTGCCTTTCTCTATGGAGCCATCTTCCAAGTTACTCGTTCGAGATGCTTTTAGTAAGAAATTGTTGGGGCTGAAGTGGGTGCATCTGAATACATCTGTGCTCTTTCCCTAAGCCATGACTATTCCATTATGATAAAATATATTTTCTTCTTCTCCTAGAAGAAAGGGAAACAAACCAAAGCCATATGGTGTTGTAGGATGCCAATTCAGAGAATTGGTTCAGAACGAAGAACCTGTGGCCCTCCAGATGGTATCGAACTACACCTTCCAGCTTTCCATATCAAAAACAGTGAGGGCTGGAGTTGTTGCAAGTCATATTTCAGCACCATCTGGAAGGACACTGCATTAAAACGTGGTTGGAGTTACACAAATCAGATGTGTGCTCATGGGCTATGATTTTCCTTTCCTTTTCTGTTTAGTGGCAAATTGTAGCTTTCTGTGGCATTCAGACTCAGCAAAGAACAGCTTACAGCTTCAGCTGGATCATAATTTCAGGGTTAATGAAGAATTACACAATCCAAATGACCCATGGCAAGCAAAGGTTTTCACACAGTTAACAGTGAGATGAAAAATTAGAATGTCAAATCAGTGTGGAGCACTGTACTATGGTGTATAACTCCCAGCATTGGAAGCCATGATGGCGCAATGGTTAGAATGCAGTATTGCAGGCTAACTGTGCCCACTGCCAGGAGTTCGATCTTGAGCGGCTCAAGGTTGACTCTGAAGTTGGGAAAATGAGGACCCAAATTGTTGGGGGTAATATGCTGACTCTCTAAACCACTTAGAGAGGTACTTTGAAGTACTGTGAAGCAGTATATAAGTCTAAGTGCTATTGCTAATACAAACAAATAAATCTGCTTTCAATCAAGTTAAACTATTTGCCCATCTGATCTAACATTGTCAGTTCTGAGTGCTAGTGAGGGCATAGGGATGTCATTTGGACTGGAGAAGTGTGGGCAATAGTAGGTCAAGAGAGGAAACAATTAAAACTGATGAGATGGAACCTCTCTGCCATCTAGCAGACATACAGACTGGCTACAAGTACCTTGGTATCCCACAGTCACATGGCAATCATGATGAGGAAGCAAGGAAGACAGCAACATCAAGTACCACCAAAGTTTTAGATAAGTCCTGAAGAGCCAACTCAATAGGAAGAACAAGGTCCATGCCATGTATGCCCTGCCAGTCATCAAATAAGCATGGCCAAAGCAGGTCATGGAAGCAGCCAGTGTGAAGATTGGGAAACTCCTCACAATATATGGAGATTTCTGCTCTAAGTCCAACACCCAGAAACTATACACCAGCCAGAAAGAGGATAGTTGGGGTCTGGTGAGTATCAAAGCCACTGTCCTGGATGATACCCAGAGTATCCAGGAGTACATCAATAAACTGGTACTCAAAAATGAGCTGCTGAGAGAATGCAGTATTGCAGACTAGCTCACTACCAGGAGTTTGATCCCGACAGGGCTCAAGGCTGACTCAGCCATCCATTTTTAATAAAAAAAAAAAGTAAATGCTGCTTAGCTTGACAACTAAATATAATAAAACTAATTCAAGACTTAGATCCTGCAATCCAGGTACAGGTAGTTCATTATGTATGTATACATAATGCGGCAGGAAGATACATGGGAGTAAAATGAAACAGGAGAACAGCCATGGCAAGACAAGATCCTGCATGGGATGTATCTAGAGTGGAGTGGAGTGGAGTGGAATGGAATGGAATGGAATGGAATGGAATGGAATGGAATGGAATGGAATGGAATGGAATGGAATAGAATACTTAATTGGCCAAGTGTGATTGGACACACAAAGAATTTGTCTCTGGTGCATAAGCTCTCAATGAATATGCAAACAAGTGATAAATCATGATCAGAATTATAAAATACAATCATCATAAATCATAAGGGATTTTTTTAATATTTGTATTATCTGTATTTTATCTTGGCTGTTCACCGCCCTGAGTCCTTCGGGAGTAGGGCGGTATAGAAATTTGATTAATAAATAAATAAATAAATAAATAAATAAATAAATAAATAAATAAATAAATAAATAAGATACAATACTCAGTGACAGTCATAGAATACTAAATAAACAATCAACATAAATCATAATAGGATACTAATAAAAGCAATCAACATAAATCATAAGATACAAAGATATCTGTCTTGTGTATCATTGACAGATGATCTGTTATGTGTATCATTGACAGTTAGCTGAGGCGGCAGTCATTGAGAAATCTTATCAGTGGTTGGAAAGGATTGAACAAAAAGACAGCACTGAAGCACTGATAGTAGCAGAAAAGCAGGCATCAAGCACCAGACCCATAGAAGCAGGATTCTATCCCACTAGACAGAACTCAAGGGGTAAAATATGAGAGAGGTCTCAGAGAGAGGCCAACACACAGTGGCAGGGTGTAAGATGCAGGCAGGAATAGCACACACTAAACGGCACAACCAAGTAGCTGGCATTTACAGGAACAGCTGCACAGCATATAGGCTCCTAAATTCATATGGGAGATTCTACAGAAATAACAGAGAATAACAGAGCTAAGATCCTGTGGATTTCCATGTCCAGAGGTACAGACAGGTACTGACTGTCAACCAGACATTGGGGCAATAGACAAGAAGCAGAAGATAGTGGTGGTGCTAGATGTAGCTGTGCCAAGTGATAGCAACATCAAGGAGTATGAGAAGCTGGAAAAGCACCAGGGCCTAAAGGAGGAACTAAAGACAATGTGGAAAGTAAAGGCCAAAGTGGTTCAATAGTGGGAGGAGCACTCAGGGCTGTGATTTCTAAACTGAAGAGCAATTGTGACCCAAGAAACGATAACAGAACTATCTATATAGAAGAGTGAAGTGTTAAGAACAGTTAAGATGCTATGCAGAACCCTCAGACTCCCAAACTTCTGGTAGAGGAGCTGAAAGTGAGGAGGACAGATACCATCTATAGAGGTGAGAAGAGAATTTTTTATACAGTATATAGCAAGCTGTTTTCAGTCAAGTTAAACTAGTTGCCCATCTGGTTTAATATTATCAGTTCTGAGTGCCAGTACCGGTAGCTGTCCAAAAGCTTTCAGTCAAAGTTTTCAGCTGTTTCCTGTTATTTTTAACTGAAGGTTCTTCAGATTAAACAAAATATTAACTGCTGCTAAAAGGATAATTCTGTCCATGAGCTGTGCTGTATACTCAGTTCTTCTGTTTCAAATCTAGCCTAGTCTTCAAAATTGCACACAGAGCCCCACTGAGTAGCTACTTTCAATTCCTTCTGCCTTAAAACCTGATATTCAGTCAAAGATTGGAAAGGGTCCACCCATCCAGTCGGGGATAAACTATGTCCAATCACAGCCTCAGTAGAAAGGATCAGCCACGCAATCCAATACTAATTCTCTTTATTCTATAAAGGCAATCAAGATACTCATTATGAAGAAATCAGTAAGCTTATATGCAGTAAGTGTCCAAGAATTTAATTATGTTTAATGTTCTGTAATTTTTGTTCAGCTAATAAAATAGTGTGTTTATTTCTTTAAAATAATAACTTGATAATGGTGTGTAGTTAATTAGTTGAAAATTTTAATAGGCTTTTGCTAGTTTCATGAGTGGCCACTTCTTAAAGCTTCATTTGCTTCTATGTAACCAAGCTATTCCTTAGCTAAATCATTAAATATCTCCTGGAAATATTCCAGGCAGTATAAGTATATTGTCCTGCTTATCTAGGAAGATAGATATATAGATACTGTAACTCTCTATCTGGTCTATTTGCATTCCTCAGTATAAATTGATTGATGCTGTTTTTAAACAAGCATTTTATGCATATGAGGATGTTTTTATGCAGTTTTCTCTTAACTATTGTGTGTCTCTGTGTATATAAAAATAATATGCAGGTTTTGAGATAAGAACTGCATCTGAAAACCTAGGACATTTTCAGATTGCTATCACTAATGAGTCATTACTAACATCACTATTTTCTCAGCTGTATTGTAATCCAAGAAATGCTAAGGAAAGCAAACAAATTGATTGTATATGAAATTGAACTACATGATTCACATCAATATCCCAGTGACTTCTTTATATGCAGCAGTAAAGCATTTTATATTATTCTGTATTATGTAGCTTTTCAATTTTCATATTATTATCTATTTGCTTAGTTGATTTCCCTGTTTTTTATTTGGTTATATTTCTAGTTAACCCATTTTATCCCCACTGCTGTGTAAGCACTCCTGACAATACAAGGCTACCTGCTGTTGAATAAACAGACAGGTACTCTCCTAAACAGTGATTAATTTGTGCTAGAGCATTTCCATGTCCATCTTTGGCAAGATCTTGAAGGGTAAGGACATCTTGAGGGCAACAATGTTCAGAGCAGACAGACCTACTCTTTCAAGTAGTGATGAATAGCTGTGACAATTGGCTACTGAGAAAGACGGGGAGAATTATGGATTTGGAAATAGTCCCTAGGAGGGCTATGGACTATAAAATCTAATCAATCTGCCCAAGTCCAAATGAATGCTGACTCTTCTGTTGAGATGATAAGGAAGCAGGAATTCACATACTTGGAGCATGTGATATACTGTAAGTGGAAAAAAGGGAAAAAATATTCTTGGTAGAGTTGAAAGAAATGGAAAGAGGGGAGATATCAGAAAAACTGGATTGAGGAGATCAAAGAGATTACAGGAACAACCTCAAAGCACTATAGGCTAATGCTATATATAGGTTGAGATGTAAGCAATTGTCTATGCAGTCAGTTGAAAATGAGGCTGACTCAACTGAACTTAAGTAATAAGTAACCTCTCTGGCATTTTTTCTTTTATCAACCCAACCTTCATTTCTAGGATATATGGACAAATATATATAATTATACAGAGGGAATTTTCTTACCAGTAAACAACTACTTGAGCTTTACTGTATTTAATTTGAAGTGCCAAAGAATTGAATATTTAATTCTGTGGTATGTAACATATATACACAACCAATAAATTATTACCTCTCTTATAGATTAGTCATTGAGTCAAGGCTGCCTTATTGGAGGAGGTGATATAAAACATAAGCACTTAAATAAATACATGAGTTTGATAAAGTTTGAGCTGAGTAGTCTCATTTACTGTTGGACAACATTGTCATCTAGTCATAAATGTTAACATTTTTTCTATATGGACCAAAGATTTTGTTAACAGTTTGTTTTTTAAAATAAGAGAGCAGAATATATACTTTTGCCAAAAATAAAAATTCCAAAGAGGCCTCACAAAGGATTATGTGCGGTCTGGATAACTAGGAAGGGTCTCTTCTGAAATGCTTCCCACATCCTTTTGCTTACAAAGGCAATGATACCTTTTACAAGTTGCTTATCCAGTCTGCGGTTCTTCCTTCTGTCTCCCAAGGTCATTCCCACATATCATTACCATCTGATTAGTGCATAGCCAGATGTATGGCAGAAACAGCCACAGAAGCCAGACTAGCATAGAACTATGGGCCTTAACAAGCAAGAGATCAGGATATAAGCAACTGATTTAGCCAAAGGTGAGGCAGAAAGTACCTGGGAAGTATATTATATCAGTCAGAATAAAAAATACCCCAAACATGAAACCTATTTAGAAGCTATTAAGCATAAATTTTCCTCTTTTTTTAAGTGTGTGTTTCTCTGTGTTCTTTCATAGGAGGTTCTCTGCTTTCTTCATATTAAAAATCCAAGATATACTGCAAATAAAGTGTAAATCGTAGGGAATGTGGAGCCAGTTGGATCCTTATTGAGTGAATTAGGAACATAGGAAACTAAACTGCACAGCTTTATTCTCCAAATGAAATTTAGTGGAATCAACAACAATGTGAAACTAAACTGTAAACAAAAGCAGTTTTCTAGACATTTTGCAATCTTATCCCCTGTAATGAAATTTTCATTGTTTGCTGACCAGATCATATAGCCAAGCTGTTTCTTATTTAGTGTTTTATCTGCACTAGGCTGGTTGTTTCTTACAAATATTTTATGTGCTTGCTGTCAGCTCCTACAATTCAGCCAATCTCATACTGTTAGATGTGTTTAGCTTAATGAGGTAATGGGCCATTGCCAATTAACATTAAGTCATGGCAAAAATGAGTAATATCCTGATTTGTTTAAACAGAAAGACAGTTGAAGCCCACTGGGTCTATTGGAACAGACTTTTGTAAACAATCTCTAAGCTGAACCTATTCATACTTGAGATTTATAGCAGCAGCCAGTCATCACTGTGGTTATATAAGGCCTGTCTGCATCCGTGATATACCACCATAGTGGCGGCTAGATGATACTATAAATTGCTAGTGTGAATTGCCTAAAGGCTTAAAACCGAAGTTATTCCAGAAGAAGCAAGTCATATTTTAAGATTTACAAATATATTGTTAATATATGGGTATGATGATTGAAATAAGTCTTTTAACAATGCATAAATCCTTCAGATTTCAAAATTAAGACATTTCATGAATTTCTTAATAAACATGACATCTTCGGCTTTGACAGATCAGTATCCTCCACTGACTGGTTGGTCTAAGTATCATTCCTTAGGAGTCATGAGTAAAGCAAGATATATTGTTAGATCTGTTTAATGATAAGCTATTTTTTTTATAAAGCATAACCTTCTGATGCAGAAGTAATTGAACAAAATGTAAAAAGTTGTTTGTATTTTAAATCATCTGTAAATGAACATAAATAATGCATTTTAGTTGGAGGAGAAAATCATATACAAGTAAAATGTAATTTATTACTTTGGTTAGCTTCTCAATAATGTGTTGTTCATCACAAAACAGCACAAAGAACTCCTCTCCTAGAGCCATCGTACATGTGCTGGCAATTATTTCAATATACAGAAATCTCTGTTTCAGAAAGTACTCTCGATTTGGAAATAGAACAAAAACACCTTAAATATGTATGTGTGAGCTGATGCTTGATTTTCAAAAAGAGAATTGTTGGAGTTCAAGGCTTCTTGTAGCCTAAGGCTCCTATTTGCAAATGTATGTGGATTGGTTGCAGTTATTCAGCCGAGAGCAAAATGTAAAAGCAGGCAACATCTACAGGGAAATGATCTCTTCTCTGATATTGTTTTCTCTATTCCAGAACTGAGCTCTGGCACTAAAATAGATTGCAAGATTTAATCTTGGTGAACCTTGGCACCAATCAGCTCAATTCAGAGATATTTGCAAATGAAGTGGCTTAAAGATTCTAATCTCAGTTTGATGAAGGCCACCATGGACAACATGTCTCCCAGGTTTTCGGATTTTGGATTCATGAGATCCAAAGCAATGCAAGGTCAAATACACAGCCAATAGGTACCCATATTAATTTTTCCCCTTTTCTGTTTTTATTAGATTTATATCCCACATTTTATTCAGCAGCATGAGACAGTGTACATAGCACTAACTACTCAACTGCTTTCAGTTTCCCCACAACAAGGACCATATCCCCTCTTTTGGTAGTACAGTGTTGGTCCATACTGTTTCTCGTTTAAAACAAGTTTTATTGAACATTTTCAACATTAAAAAACAAAACACAAATTTTCAGTCATTACAGCATTTTCATATCAATGTCAATATCATCCATAACATTTGAATTTACATAAGTTCTATTTCTATGGTTCCCTATCCTATGTTTTGCAGTCATTTGAATTATAGTAGTATTTATATATAGATACAATACATTCTTATTATCATCAATATTATTTAATTCTTATACAATAATTTTACTCCTATTCTCTAGCCATATATACCATCTACTCCAAACTTGGTAATATTCTGATTCCTCTCTCTCTTTCAATTCTATCCATCTCTGCACATTCGTATATCTTTCTTATTATCATTGCCTCTGAAGGAATATTAGTCTGTTTCCAATTTTGTGCAAAAATAATTCTGGTTGCCATTAGTATGTGTAATATTATATATTGAAGGTTTTTTTTTGCCATTTTCCCATCTAAAATGCCCAATAAAAATAGTTTTGGCTTCAACTCAATCTTTTGTTCAGTAATTTCTTCCAACTATTCCCTTATTTTATGCCAATATTTTCTTGCTTTCGGACAGGTCCACCACATATGGTAGAAAGTTCCCTGTTTATAACTACATCTCCAGCATTCAGGTGACTAGTTTGGAAACATTTTGACCAATCTCGCTGGGGGTAAATGCCAATGATAGAACATCATATAGAGGTTTTCCTTATAGGCTGCTGACATTGTAAATTTATAATTTCTCTCCCATAATTTATCCCAATGGTCTAATTCAATACTATGCCCAAAATTTCTAGCCCAACTTAACATTGTCTCTTTCACAGTTTCTTCTTCCATTTTGAATCTTAGGAAGAAGTTTTATGCTTTTGTAATCATTTTTCCCCCTGTCCCTGGCAATATTTTATCCAATTCCAATTGTTTTCCATAGATACCATACAGTTCCAAATCTTTTTTATACCTTGTCCTAAGTTGGAGATAGGGCCACCAATCAATCTTTATTCCTTGATTCCTTAGTTCCTGATCAGATTTTAATTCTCCTTGTTCATCCAATAATTCTATGTATCTCACCACCTTATTTAAATCTAATACATTTGAGTAAATATTGCCTCCATTGTTGAGGTCCATACTGTTTCTAATTCAGTTATTCATTAGGCTATAACTGCACAAAGTGCAATCTATGCATCTAATATAATGTGTCAGTCTGACCATCAGCCATTGTGTATCCTTGTGCCAGTCATTCTGTCTCAGTGAAAATGCTCAGTGAAAATAACGTAAGGAAGAACCATCCACAATATTTTAAATTCCCCGGACAAAACATACAACATAAAGGAAAACAAAACAATGAGTATTTGATGACTGCTGCCCTGGCTACTAACACTATTCCTGAATGGAGAATTTACAATATGTTTTATAAAATGTGCGGCAATGTGACATAAAATTATGAATATGATACAGTACTTTTTTGGGGAAAGTAAGATTACAAAATCACAAACTGAACTGAACGCATGTGGTTTACATGTAAAAGTGAGGACAATAAAAATGGAAGGAGATCACTTATTATCTCTTTCTATATTGAAGTCACTCCTAGTAGGATGATGAAATAAGAAGCTATGTGAGGCCATCATTGATAGTGAGCAGTTATTTTTGCTTTGTTGGATTACAAATAAGTAGGCCTGTTTTATTGCACTAGTCTCATAAAAGATATTTTTCTATGTGACAGATATTAAAAGGAGGCTTTCCTATTCGGGCTGCAAAAATATGGGGATTACTCTTAGGTTAGTGTCCATTAACCTGCCACTTCTTATTTAAAAACTTTCATTTACAGTGTAATATAATCGCCTGTATTTAGACATCTGCATTATTTTGAATCATATTTCTACAGAATTTGGAATAAAAGGGTTTTGCTATGGGATTACTTATATTATTTCACATCCACTACATGTCAACATAATTGATGCACGATATAGAGCATGATATTATAAGTATAGCAGATCTTGTAACCTAATTTTTCACATCCTTGCACAGATTTTAAAAACACATTTTGATAAAAATGTCAGTTTTATCCACTGACATTTCCAAAACAATTCTACAGACATAAAATTACCCAACCAATACTGACTATCCTAAATCTTCCTAATGTCTAATTTATTCTACCATTGAAAAGACATGTGTTTTATGTGTTGCGTTTGCAAGCATCATCCATAAAAATCTACCTGCATGTCTACTTAAATATGGGTTAAGGACATTTATATTTTCATAAAAGCCCAGATGGAATTTAACATTTGCCTTTTAGTTAAGTTGATGATAACATGGACTTCTTTTGTAGATTTGATTTTTGGATATGCAACTGGAAATATGCAGACAACTTTAATGAGACATAATCAATAATTCTACAATAGAAAGACAGTGATTAGTTTTTAAAGCCTGAGGAGTTATTTTGACTTTCTTTTTTTCTTGCTCAGTATATTGAAAAGCATTATTAGTAGTGTTTCACAGGATTGCTTCAGAGTCTGTTCTTTCCATTGCCTAATGTTTGTTATACTAGATTTATCTAAATTATTTTCTATTATTCATTCCAAAATAACAGAATAATAGAGTTGGAAGTGACTTGGAGGACTTCTAAACCAACTGCCTGCTCAAGCAGGAAACATTATACCATTTCACACAAATGGATGTTCAATCTAGTCTTAAAAACCTCCAATGTTAGATCACCCACAACTGCTGGAGGCAAACCATTCCACTGATTAATTGTTCTAACTGTCAGGAAATTTCTCCTTAGTTCTAGGTTGCTTCTCTCCTTGATTAGTTTCCATCCATTGGTTCTTGTCCTGCCTTCAGGTGTTTTAGAGAATAGGTTGATAGCAGCCCCTTAGATATTGGAATACTGCCATTGTATCATCCTCAGTGCTTTTCATTAAATTAAACATACCCAATTTCTTCATATGTTTTAGCCTCCAGTCCCCTAATCATCTTTGTTGTTCTTCTCTTCACTCTTTCCTAAGTCTCAACATCTTTTTTTTATATTGTGGCAATGAAAACTGGATGCAATATTCCAAGTTTGATCTTACTAAGGTATTATAAAGTGTTACTAACATTTCATGTGATCTTGATTCTATCCCTCTGCTAATACAGCCTAGGATCATGTTTTTGGCAGCTGCAGCATACTGCTGGCTCATATTTAAGTGATTGTCCACTAGAACTCCTTCTCACAGTTACTACTATTGAGTCAGGTATCACCTCTTCTATACCTGTGCAATTGGTTTTCTTGCCTAAAAGTAGAATCTTACTTTTTTCACCATTGAATTTCATTTTGTTAGATAGGGTCCAATGTTCAAGTCTGTTGAGTTCCTTTTGTATTTCTGGCATGTTGGCTGTCATCTGCAAATTTGATGAATTTCCCTTCTATCCCCTCAGATAAATAATTAATGAAGTTATTGAAGAATACAGGGTCTAAGAGAGAGCCTTGAGGTACCCCACTGCATAGTTCCTTCTATGTAGATTCAGTTCCATTAAGGACTACATATTGAGTCTGGTTGGTCAACCAGTTACAAAATCATCTGGTAGTGATGGTTTGTTCTATGTTCTATGTTCAAATAGTAGATTTTGTCTAGTTTATCAAACACCTTAATAAAGTCTAAGTAAATTTTATCTACAGCATTTTGCTGGTCCACTAATTTTATCATGTCAAAGAATACAATAAGATTTGTCTGGCATGATCTGTTTTTGACAAACCCATGTTGGCTTCTGGTTGACTTTGCTTGTTGTTGTCTGTGGCCTGTTAAGAATCTGGCCGCACAGCTGGAGATGAGTGACGGATGAGCAAATGAAACTGAAACCACTACCACCACCACCACCACCACCACCCTGATCCATGGAAAAATTGTCTTCCACAAAACTGGTCCTGATGTTGTGGACTTCTGCTCTAGCTTTATATTTCATTCCTTGGCTTCATTCCACCAGGTTTTGGTAATGGAAACAATCTTATATCTGCCCTCATGTGCTGTGTTTCCCCGAAAATAAGACCCTGTCTTTTTTTTTTTTTTTAACCCTGAAATAAACACTTGGCCTTATTGCCATGCGCTCAAAAGCCCGATTGGGCTTATTATCAAGGGATGTCTTATATTGGGGAAAGCAGGGTAATTGGATTTCTAATTCATACTGTTTATTCCTCATACTTTGTGCATAGGCATTAGTGTATAGGCATTTCAGTTCTTGTTTAGTGACTTTGAGTTTGTTTTCTACATAACTTTCTACCTAACTTTGTTATACCTATATACAGGTAAAACCTGTACATAATTTGTCCCCCTTCTTTCTCACTACTTGTTTGATTAGTGCATATGGTATGGCACACATCAAAAGCTTGATTTTTCTTAGCAGCTACTTAATATTCTTAATCACACAAACATCTATGTTAGAAACATTGACAACCTTATTAGTTTTGGATTGCTGGGGACAGAAGTCTTCTGTACAAATTAACTCTGTGTCCCCATTATTCAGTTTAAAAGCTTCTCCAGAAAACCCCTGAATTTAATACTAAATAGCTCAGCCCCTTTTTGTGATGGATGCAAACCATCTCTTTTATACAGCTTTTCACAGAACAACTGCGACTATCATGACTAACATAACCAAAGCCTCCCACTTTACACCACTCTTTTAGTTACACATTGAACTCCACTATATGCTGGCATTTCTTTTTTGCTCCTTATATACAGGTAAAACCTTTGAAAAAGTAGGGCTACAGCCTATCTTGTCCCAAGCATTGGAAAACATCCTGCACAGAAAGTTTTTGGACAGATCATTTGTGCCAAGATGCACAACAATGCCAACCCCACAGTCCTTACTAGCAATGCTCCTCTTTTCTCTGCTGGCAATAGCACCAGGCAGACACCTCACCTCTTTCAAAACCTCCACATCCTTCCCTAAATTGACTCCTCTTACAATTGGCTCACCAATCAGAAGGTGGTTTCCCTTTTTAGATATCTTGTTCACCTCACATGGCTGATTTGCAACATCTGATTCATGCCTTCCCTTATCCAGGACAACTTCTTCTTCATGGGCCACAATCCCCTGCTCAATTGAATCATCATCATCACCACAAACAACTGAACCTGCCACCTTAGTATCCTTATTAAGTTTAGCAAGAGCATTATATCTGTTATGCAGGGACGCCAGCATCTTCATGTTTATTGTCCACAGTTCTCACTGTGTCAGATCCAACAGTTGTTCATACTATCTATCTCTTGCAGACAAGACTCTTTGTCTTTACTCTTTGTGGTAGAGCAGGGCAGCTCAATAGAACACATCGGCTGAGTTGGCCACCTAATTTCAGCCTGAAGAGCACAAACTAAATACTCTAGAGAAGTAATATACCAATACAAAGAGCAATCTGCTTACAAACAGGACAATATCCAAACTTTAAAAAAATGACATGAAAAACAGCAGCAAAACAAATGTTGCACTGAAATAAAGCAGATATTCTAAAATAACATTGCAATCACACACACATTTCCCAAGGATGAATTACAGTTGTTTTCAAATTACTGATGTTTTTAAGACTACACTTTTGCTCAGATGCCCTCACAATGATTAGTTTCACAGAGTCAGTACAAATAGATATTCTTTCATAGCCTCTCTGTTTTAGATTCCTAGTGTATGATTTGTGCACCTTTAGGTGCACAGACCACTAGCTTGCTCCACTGGAAGAAATATCATTGTGAGCTACTCCTCCCAGCAAGCTCTGGTGTTCTGCAATGAAAGTGCAACCAGTGACTCAGTTCCCAGGTGGCTAGTTTGTTCTATATTTTCTTTTCTAAAGAAAAGGAAAGAAACTAGATATACATTCATACATTACACATAGCATACACACACACACACACACACATGGCTTTTTTATGGTGTTTTGAAAAAATTAGCTTCTGTAAGAAACTTTTTTATCTGTACAACTGTGGTAGAAGAAATAGTAATCTCTATGATTCCCACTTATGTGTCAGCAACTTTTGGAGAGATTCCAGGGTCACATCCAAAGATTTCAGGGATATTCTGTTGTCATGGTGAGTCAGGTTGTCCATTCTCCATTCAGATGTTCTATGAGAGTTATTGGCATTATGTACCTGTGATAAAATAGCCACCATTCTCTGAGAATACAAAGAAAGTATCTGACCATTAAATAAAACATTCTTGTATCCAAGACAGGAAAGAAATGTGAAAAAGAATCATACCACTTCAATTACGCTAGGTATAAGCTGAGATAGAGAGTTATTTTGTCAGGCTTTCAAGACTTTGCTACAATACCCTACAAGCAATAAAGATATTTCCAGAAATCCAAGTGGTTTTTATTTCCTAAGTTTGCTTGCCTCAAAGGGCTTGACAGTAAAGGAAAATTAAACCTGTATTTACTTAAAGTGATTTAAGATGCTCAGCCATTTCCTGGAGAACATTCTCTAACCCTCACTCTCTAGAATTATAAGTGTGCTTGAAATCAAGAATATAGCAGCACTTTTTATTAAATCTAGACAACAGTCAAATCAATTTTGCTAGGGTTTACAGGAATTCATAAAGTATAACTCAAGCACAAATATAATACTTCATTCTGTTTCATTCAATAACTGATGTGGTTGCCATGATGTAAAAAAGATGTGGAGACTCTAGAAAGAGTGCAGAGAAGAGCAACAAAGATGATTAGGGGACTGGAGGCTAAAACAGTTGCAGGAACTGGGTAGGTCTGGTTTAATGAAAAGAAGGACTAGGGGAGATATGATAGCTGTGTTCCAATATCTCAGGGGCTGCCACAAAGAAGAGAGAGTCAAGCTATTCTCCAAAGCACCCGAGGGTAGGACAAGAAGCAATGGGTGGAAACTAATCAAGGAGAAGCAACTTAGAATTAAGGAGAAATTTCCTGACAGTTAGAACAATTAATCAATGGAACAACTTGCCTCCAGAAGTTGTGAATGCTCCAACACTGGAAGTTTTTACAAAGATGTTGGATAACCATTTGTCTGAAGTAGTGTAGGGTTTCTTGCCAAAGCAGGGGTTTGGACTAGAAGACCTCCAAGGTCCCTTCCAACTGTTATTCTATTCCTTAAACAGGCATAGAATTCTGAAACCTTTAGTCCGCTGATGTCTAACAATTAGAAGTTTTTTTTTTCATGTAGACAAAACTGTACCATTGTCTCTACCTGGGTTGTGAAAATTTTGACCTAACAACCATATGTGCCGTAATTTCTTGCAGCTCTCTGCATCATTTGGTCCCCAAGACACTTTAGATCTAAATAATCCCAACCTGCAAAATAATTCATTTGCTGCATGTGTTATGCATGTGCCTAATGCCAAAAAGATTAGGTGACATAGAGGGTAAAGCATTTGTAAATTTGCAGTATTGCAAGTTTAAATTCTTTGATTGGCTTTTTCCATGGGTCAATAATACTTCATTGAATAATATTCTCCCATTCAGGCTATGCACACCTACCTTCAGATAAATTCTAGTAAAATTAATGGGTTATTTTTAATAGACCTATAAAGGATGTTTCCCATGCAAAGCCGGTAATAGATATGGAGAATTTAATAAATAGACAATAATATTCAACCATCTGAGAGTAGACCTAGTTTATATTTGTTCACCATCTGGCTTTGCAAAAGTAGTTCTGAAATGCGCAATCAATTTATGGGCTGCCTTGAAGTTTTCATTTTCTATAAAAGTGCTGTTGAGTTCAGAATGGGTAACAGATATAATAATGCTATGTTTCCTCTGCAGACATTTTGAGTCCCTTGTTGTTGCACTGGGTAAAACTGCCAATTATCAATCCTCAAGGTTTGGAGAGAGAGGTGGGGTTGTGTGTGTGAGAGAGAGAGAAGAGTGGGAGAGAGAGTTGGGTAGTTGAAGATGAGATAAAGCTACTTTTATTATTATTATCTTAATAAAAGGATACACAAATTCTAGAAAGCAGTAATCACAACAGGAAATAATGACTATTCCCATACAAAGCTAATATGCTAAATTCTAGATAAGTGGTTCTAGATAAGTGGCTATGACTCTGCTCCTAGTAAACTTCCAATAATGTAGAATGGAATCACAAGGTTGTTGTTTTTTTAAGAATATCACGCTTCTGCAGGCACAGTAGAAGTACCAAAAAAATCTCATGTTCACTTTGCCTGGCCAGGCTCAGAGCAGAATTGCATAGGCAGAGTAGAGTTAAGACATCTGAATAATGTTATGTATTTTTAGCTATTATTTCACATTTCTGGCCTTTAAAAAAGGAAAAGCTTTGTTGAGGAAAGCTTACCAGTGAAGATATCACTGAAGATAAAAGAAAGCCTAAATTAAGAAAGTATGATAAACTCTAAGAGATAAAATATCTCTTAGTAAGCAGTATGCATATTTATTTTTGCCCAATCTTAAAGCTAATAGTTTTATATATAAGAAGGTTGTATATATTCATTTATCATATTAAAAATTATTTCAAAGTCTGAGGATCTCTCTTCTAGAGGATTACAAAATGGATAAAGGAATTCCCTCAATAACTGGCTGCTTGCAATAATTTCCAATCCAATATACTAGATGCACATTTAGATTTGAAATTCGTTATTACAATTATATCCTGTTCTACTTCCAATTTTTTAAAAAATGTAATTTAGCCTTCACTATTCAGTATTTTCTCATTAGGAAACTTTCAGTATTTTCTATCTTGGAGCTATCTGTATCCTGAAACAGAGGCATTCCTAATGACATTTGTGTATAATCTATGTTAGAAAATTTCAGGTGAAATGTTTGAAGATTATAAACTGAATGAAACTGTCTATTCAAATAGAAAGTACCAAATGGCTCAAAAAAGTAAAGAGCTACAGTGACAAACAAGATATGGGAAAAACAAATAACAAATAAAGTTATTTTATAACTAGTCACGAACAAGAATCTCCCTAGATGACCTTATAACTAGCGTTTGTTTATTTTATTTTAATTTTCCAAGATGAAAAACTACAATGTAGTGTAGCCTATAGTTCTCCCAGAGAGTTACTCCTTTAATGTGATAATCTCAGCAGCTCCAATGATACTAAGAGTGACACCACCATGACTACATGTAACCATAGGGATTGCAGGAAGCTAAGAAACTATAGTGAGAATGAGGGCATAAAGGAAACCAATTTACTTAGGAGAAAGAATTCTAAGATTTTATCAAGAAAAGGGAACTGTCACAATACTTCGACAGTGTCAAAAAACAGTAGGAAACACATAGAAATTTCACAAGTAGATCTGGAGGGATGACATGACCATAACAAACAGTGAAAAAAAAATCTATTCATTTTTCGTATCACTATTAACTGAAAAGTTAATATGTATGCAAAGATGCATACAATTGTAGCACTGAATGTGAGATGCATGAACAAAATTGTCAAAGCAATATTAATTTACATGTTTGAGAAATAAATTAATTCAGGTAGACCACAATGGGCAATTTTAAATTAGGTGATTGGCAATATTATATAGCATTTAAGACATGACAAGTGAAGGGAAGAAGTGGTAATGACACTGAGGATGTGCTCAGCTATCATCCAAAGAAACATAGAATCATGTCTATTGGGATTGGTGGATAGCCAAGAAATATCTGTGTAATAAAAGTTTATCTCCTTGCTATAGATGCACGGTAGAAGGCACTTAAGAATTCCATTGCAAATTTCAAGATGTAATAAATGCAAGATCTAAAAAGACTGTAGTATTATTAATGCTGGGTGGGAATGTCAAAATTGGAGAAACAGGAACTTGGAATTATAGGAAGACTAGGATTGATAATTGCAATAATACATAGGTCCATGGGATTATGTGAAGACAATTTTTATTTACTACAAATACCCATTTCAAGAAGCATACATGCAGATGCTACTCCTGGACATCATTGTATGGGCATCATTGAAAACAAATCACTCAAACTATAGAAAAGAACAACTAAGAAATGCAGTCAGTCAGGGCTCTACAGATTGTAGAAAAGGCTATGGAATATTAGCCTCAACTATATGGATTAGATTTAAAAAATTAAAGAGTGTGACATCCATATTTGGAGAACAAATAGAATATAAGAATATAAGACCCATGTAAGAAACAAATTCAGTACATGTACTTTATGCAAAAGCGAACCTGAGGAACTATGGGGAGAGTTAAAAGACATTTTGAAAAGTGAAGTTGAAAGCATATTCTCCAAATTTAAAAGGAAAGATCCAAGTGGCTTTCAGAACAAGTTATCATGATAGCAAAGTAAAAACAAAAGATGAAAGCAAGGGCAAATAAGGAGGTATGATGATTGAATGCAGATATTCAATAACAAGAAAAAAAAACAAAGCTATTTCAATCAAGATTTCAATGAATAGAGAAAAAGAACAAAAAATAAAAATAAGAAATATTTTAGGAAGATCAGAGGAATCATAACAAGTTTACATCTATGGTAGTGCTCTACAAGAGTAGTCATCAAAGAGAAATAATAGTAACAAATACATTTAAGGAGATAGACTATTCTAAGTCCTGCTATAAACAATATTATAGAATGATGAAACTTACTGAAAGAAAATGTATGCTGTATCTAAGCATATTATTTTGTGATGTCCCCTTTACTGGGATTAATATCATCCTCTTTTGTGGCATGTGCTTTTAAAATAGTTTTCATAGGCTTTAATAATGATTGTTAGTATGCATTTATTGGAGTTTTTTAACTGAGTGTTGCATGCCTCCCAGAGTAACTGTCTTGTGAGATGGGCAGCTATACAAATGTGATAAATAAATAATATATTACAAGAAGAGTAAGATTAGAAGAGAAGAAAGCTGGAATAAGAATTGAAGATCAAAATTTGAACAAATTGATATACCACTTTGCTAGCTGAAAGTAAAAATCTAAAAAAGCTCATTAAGGAAGTGAAAAATGTAAAATTATAATGAGGGTTTCTTTAGGATTCATCTGATCAAAGAGCATACAAAGATTTCTTCCTTCCTTCCTTCCTTCCTTCCTTCCTTCCTTCCTTCCTTCCTTCCTTCCTTCCTTCCTTCCTTCCTTCCCTCCCTCCCTTCCTCCTCCTCCTCCTCCTCCTCCTCCTCCTCCTCCTCCTCCTCCTCCTCCTCCTCCTCCTCCTCCTCCTTCTTCTTCTTCTTCTTCTTCTTCTTCTTCTTCTTCTTTTTTTTGGTAAATCAGCTAAAAATGAGGCCTTTGCTAACATTTCAAAGGTAGAAAGGTTAGCTTCTCTTTCAACCACCTAAGACTAATTAGGTTGACTCAGCCTTCCATCCTTTCTAAGGTAGGTGAAATGAGGACCCAGATTGTGGGGGCAATAAGTTGACTTTGTATAAAATATACAAAAGTATGAAGGCTATTGCTTAACGCATTGTAAGCCGCCCTGAGACTCCAGAGAAGGGCGGCATATAAATTAAAGGAAAAAAAAACAAAACTAAACAAGCACCATTCAGCTAAAACATGCAGATTAATCCCACCCACCCACCTGTCCCTTCTTGTAAACTCTGACTTCAGAAAAGTATAGAATGTGCAAAAATTAATTCACAGCTAACTGCCTTACCATTTGGAGCTATCTCTTAGCTATTGTTAAGTGTGTAGTTTATTACCAAATGCCCTAAGAGTTAATCAAGGACTTTAGTTAGAACTTAGTGTATACAAACTCTATTTACAGGCTTTTACCACATCTGAAATTTGGGTCCCTCTTAGTATAAAGTATTTAATTTCTACTACAGGAACTACTATAATTCTTAACCTCACATTATTAGTGTTACTTTTTTGTTTTATAGCATGCTCTGCAAAGATTGGTACATTGGATCACAAGATCATATCCTGCTGTACTGTAATTTTTACTACAGTAAGATCTACAATAAGCTACTAAAACCTTTTCTTAGCCCACTGTCAGATTGGATTGAAAAATTCTATGTGCAGGTTTTTGGCACATCAAGATTATTGATTATTGATACTTTTGACAGATCAAGATCCCAATAATTTTTGTTCTTGACTATAGGCTATGCATGACTACAGCTCTTTTTTATCATGTATATTATCTCCAAGCCAATCAATAGAGTCAGCTTTTGAACACGGCCAAAAAGATGGGGGTGGATCTCACCTCCAGCAGCATGATGTTCCAGAAATCAGAAATATGGCAGGAAAGGCTTTTCTCCTGGACCTTACCATGCATAGTCCCTTGACCAATGAGGTCCACAGCATGCCCCTTCTGCCAGTGCAAATGGAGTGGACTAATCCTATTTGGTTGAGATAGTTCTTTAAATAGCCTGGCCCCATGCCATCAAGGGCTTTAAATTCTTCAATTGGACCTGGAAACAAACCAGCAATCAATTCTTAATACTCAATCTTATATGTTCTAGAGGCCCACAGTTTGCCTATGCTGCTATATTTTGTGCCAGTTATAGTCTGAATAGTCTTCAAAGTCTGAATAGTCTTCAAAGATATCCCCATGTAGAATACATTTCAGTAGGCCAAAAATAAGATGACCAGGGCATGAGTGACTGAGTGCAGGGCCTCACAATCCAGGAAAGGGTGCAACTAGCACCAAGGCTCTCCTAGCCACAACTCTCACCTTTAGAGAGCACTTGACGGCTGTGGCTGGGAGGGCGTTTTATCAGGTTTGCCTGATTCACCAGTTGCGTCCCTTTCTGGATCAGGACTCGTTAAATATGGTCACTCATGCCCTTGTCACTTCCCGCCTGGACTACTGCAATGCTCTCTACATGGGGCTCCCCTTGAGGAGCACCCAGAGGCTCCAGCTGGTCCAGAATGCAGCCACGCGGGTGGTTATGGGAGCGACGGGGCACTCCCATGTGACCCCCCCCTGCGCGAGCTGCACTGGCTCCTGGTGGTCTTCTGGGTGCGCTTCAAGGTTTTGGTTACCACCTTTAGAGTGCTCCATGGCTTAGGACCGGGGTATCTATGAGACTGCCTTCTGCCACCAGTAGCCTCTCACTGACCAGTACGCTCCCATAGAGAGGGGCTCCTCAGGGTGCCGTCGGCCAAACAATGTCGACTGGCGGCCCCCAGGGGGAGAGCCTTCTCTGTGGGGGCACCTGCCATCTGGAACGAACTCCCCCCGGAGATATGGAAGATCCCGGACCTGCACGCTTTCTGCCGTGCCATCAAAACATTTCTTTTCCAGCAGGCCAGCCTGGCCTAACCTCTCTTTTAAACTGTTTTTTAAAATTTTTAAAATTTTTAAATTTTAAATTTGTCTTATGAATTTGGGGTATTTTAAATTTTGTTTTCCAGGCCAATTATTTAATTGTATTTTAATGGTTTTTTAACATTTGTATTGTATGTATTTTATTTGGCTGTTCACCGCCCTGAGTCCTTCAGGAGTAGGGCGGTATACAAATTCAAATAATAATAATAATAATAATAATAATAATAATAATAATAATAATAATAATAATAATAATAATAACCTGCTCTTTGAGCAGGAGTTGTTGGTTTAGGAGAACCCCTAGGTTGCACATGGGGTCTGTCTGGGGCAGATTAATAGCTAAATGATAGTTAAGAAAAATGAAAATATTCAAACTGTGGTCACCTTCTGAATGCACTACTATAATATGTTCTGCATGTGACTACCCTTAAAAAACATGTGGAAGTTTCAACTAATCCAAAATATGGTGGTATGGGCAGTTATGTGTGCCCCTAGAATAGCACACAGTGTAGCTCTACTATTTGAGCTGTATTGGTTGCCAGTTTGCTTCCAAGTTCAATTCAAGGTGTTGGTTTTGACTTTAAAGCCCTACATGCCATAACACCAGGTTATTTGGGGGACCATATCTCCCTGGTTACATCCTCCACAGCAGGAGTGACATGTTATGGGTCCCATCTGCTAAAGAGTTTCATCTGACAGGATCCAGGAGGTGGGCCTTTTTTGCCATGTCCTCTGGAACATCATCCCTCACCCCTAAGTGAGATTAGCCCCAACCCAATTGGCCTTATGGAAAACTCTTAAAACATGGTTTTTCTAGCAGTTTTGGGGATATCATAGAAATAGATACTGTGAGATGATTGAATAAGATATTGATCTATTCTCCCAGTGTCTTATTTATATTTATATTTGTTTTTCATGGCTGTTTTAATTTCTTATTAACTGTTTGTTTTATTGTATATTACCCAGAGTCATGTTTGCAAGATGGGCAGATATGGACAGGTTTTCTTTCTCTCCCTCCCTCCCCCTCTCTCTCTCTCCCTCCCTCTTCCTCCCTCTTCCTTTTTCTTTTTTGCATATAAACCTCCTTTGTGCTGATCCATTTTTGATGGTCTTGAATAACACTGACACCTTTCTTTTCTGTGGTTTGAAACTGCCTAATCTTACTTTTCTTTGCCAGGCATTTTTACCATCTTCTCCTTTTCTGAGTTTATCAACAACTCTTTTTGCCAGTTCCTTAATTCATATGAACTTCATTTTCCCCTTCATCAAATATTTCTTGTGTATGAAAAAGATACATTTTCTTCCCATTTTTTCATTCCCCAAGTTATCAGCTGCAAGTTTATATGCCTGCAACATAACATGCGAGGACAACAGATAGCAACTAACATCTCCATTCTGCTACAATGAAAACTGTAAGTCCACATTATATAAGGAGTAAGCAACATCTCACAACATGCTAACTAAATTCATTGTTGATGAAAAAGAAGTGAGGTGACAGATTGCTTTGTTTTCTTGTTCTCAGGAATAGATAAAAATGGACAATATGTTGTAGAAATAAAAAGAAGATTAATCTGACATAATTCTCAATAAAAATCAGAATAGTTAAAATAATTGTTTTTCTCAGTGATAGTGTAGAGCTGAGAAATCCATACATTAAGAAAGAATGAGAGAAAGATAAATGCCTTCAAATTAAGGACATGGCTGATTATTTAGAGAATCAGGAACTGCAACAATCACTAATCAGTCCTTGATTAAATAAATGCTGACTATTCCCTGGAAACAATTATTAATTATTAAAACTTACATATTTGGAGCATATAATGCCAGTGGATAATGGAAAAGCAAGTATGCTTGGCAAAGCTGAAAGAAGTAAAAGAAGAAGAAGACAATGGATGAAATAGCCAGATGGGGTCAGGAATATCATTGGAACGTCTTTGGAAGAGTTTTGAATTGGCACACAGCATAGCTTGAAATGGGCTGTGTTTCTCTATATAGTCACTAGATGTTATGCACAATTTGATAGAATCAAACTGTATTCATTCTTAGTAAATCCATGATTGCAAATTATATGGCCTTCAAAACTCTTAACCTTGAATATTTGCATGATCCAATGCTTTCAACAAAAAAGGAAAAACAGTGGTACATCTCTATAATGAAAGTTTTACCCTTCCTATACAGTATATGATGTCATAACACACAAACATAAGGATCAATGCTTGTTTGCAAGCTGCTTTCTCATTTGCTCCTCACTGCTGAAGTAGCATTATTATTATTATATTGAAATAGTGAGTGAAATAGGGTATGTCTTGTTTAATAGCAATAGTGCTTAGACTAGACTAGACTAGACTAGACTAGACTAGACTAGACTAGACTAGAATAGACTAGAATAGAATAGAATAGAATAGAATAGAATAGAATAGAATAGAATAGAATAGAATAGAATAGAATTCTTTATTGGCCAAGTGTGATTGGACACACAAGGAATTGGTCTTAGTGCATACACTTTCAGTGTACATAAAAGACAAGATACATTCATCAAGAATCCTAAGGTACAACACTTAATGATAGTCATAGGGAACAAATAAGCAATCAAATCATGTTAGGAAACAGTCAATATAAATATACCGTTTTACAGTGCTTTACAGCCCACTCTAAGTGGTTTACAGAGTCAGCATATTGCCCCCAACAATTTGGGTCCTCATTTAACCCGCCACAGAAGGATGGAAGGATGAGTCAATCTTGAGACCCTGGTGAGATTTGAACTGCTAAATTGCAAGCAGCCGGCAGGCAGCAGAAGTAGCCTGCAGTACTGCACTCTAACCACTGCGCCACCATGGCTGCCAGCTATAGCATTATGTAACAAAAGCAAGATTAAATTCAAGGATTTCTTGATCACCCATTAAATAATACCTGAGTAATTTTTCTTATGTGTCATGCAACCTTAATTGCATTTTGCCTCCACACCCCATCCATAGCTTTAGGAAAATAAAATAATAAAATAAAATTCCAGTATAACAATGTACAGCAGATGATTCCATGCATCTCCTTGCATATTCCATATACAGTATTGTAAAATTATTGTGAATCATATATATCATTATAGATACATATAGATAACTACTGTATGTGCATCTATATCTATATCTACTGTATCTATATTTCTCTATATATATAGATATAGATACAGATACACACACATACATAACAGACATGCACAGAGAGAGGTGGGGAGAGGGAGAGAGATTTTGTATATGTGTAACATATGGATGCAAAGTTGGAATGAGGACAAAATATTCTTAGTGTCCAACAAAATACATAAGGGTTAATTTGTAATTACTTGGCCTCCATTTTGTAATAGAATAATATCTGAACTTCATCAAATTGGAAAATCAAAACTCTAACAATTCATACTCAAATGTTGCATGTATATATGAAGATAAAGAAGAGTGGTTTTATTATTAAATCATGTTTTTATTCCCAAGATTTTATGGTAGTGTTATATTATCAAGGGCTACTGTGTAAGCTATTTTATTGCAATAAATATTTTTACTACAAATGTAAAATTCACAGGCCTTTCATATCTGCATTTCTTGGACTTAAGAAATTTCTTTTCTCCAATTACTCTAAAATTGAGGTGGGGAGAAATTCAATAGAAAACATTTTAAAATCTTAACATTTATTCACTGCTACAAATGTTCTAGCTCTCCCCAGTAATGTACCATCATTACTACAGAAATGGCCGTAGTTTGTTCTGGTTCCTAAATTCTCCACACTGAGGAAAAAGATGGCTCATCACATTTGCGAAATGGCCTGCTAACCCAATTAACTCTCTTCAGAAAATTAAAGCTGTTCATTCTCAGAGGGTGGCAGTCATTTCTTCATGTTTTCTAGTGCCAACAAATCTAAGACTATGACAGATAAATACTTTAAATGAACAGTGATAAAATAAACATTTCCAGCTTGGTAAAAGCTAAAATAAAAATGTTATTTTTCTGCAATACTGCTGTAAAGGGTGTGACTTTTTTAAAACAAAGAGGTTTTTCATGGAGGAGTACGGATGATTCACGTTGTGCTCTCTCTCTCTCTCTCTCTCTCTCTCTCTCTCTCTCTCTCTCTTTCTTTTTTTTTTTTTGTGTCACATAAAGTCCCAGCTACATTCTCATCATTTTCTTGTCACCTCGTGTGGTTTTAGAGCTTCATTCATTGTTACTTTGACTCCCTATTTTTCTTCCCCTGCCTTGTCAAGAAGCAGCCTTCAAAAGGCCTTTCTGCACCATGGATTCTTGCTCTAAAATGAATAAAATCTTTTCTAAGTCTCTGGGTTTTTGTTGTTTCTTTTTCTAAAAAAAAAAAAAAAATCTTTTGGCTTAATAAAGAGAGGTTGGTTATGTTAAAGTTCTTTTTCTATTCTTACTATGAGAAGAAAATAGGCATTGTTTTAAAGCCAGAGGAAGGAACATCAATAATCTGTAATACACTGATAAATGCTTTTCTGATAGCTGAAACTGCAAATGATCTGAAAGCTCTAGTAATGAAAAATAAACAGTGAAAAGAATGAAAATAAATTAAAGGTAAAGATGACCAAACTAATGACAACAGGTGGACAACAGGTTTAGCAATCAGATGTCAGACAATTAAATGGTGGAAAACATCTGTGATTTAGGAATAATAAAGGAACCAACAGTCAAGAAATATACTGCAGACAAGTTTTTGGTGGAGAAAATTATTATGGTTGGTTGCACAGCTAGCCAGATGTTGAGACTGAATTTAGCATTTTTATTGTTGAGGTTGTTCTCAGTCAATATCAACTCAGGACTTTTCATGAACCCCCATACCACAAAACATTCCCACAACTCAGAGTTCAGTCCATAAAATAAAACAGACTCTACATCACTAGTTTCACTAGTTTCACAACTCTAGCATCCTATCCAAATTACTATCACTCATGTGAGGGAGAACCTACCTTCAGTTGACTTCAAAGGAAAAAACTCAAATCCCAAAAGAAAAGGGCAAAATGGAGCCTGCCCTCTCCTCTTTCCACCTGAAAGGGAAAGTGATTTCCTCCTGATTGGGGCCTCCATGGTTGATTTTCCCAGGCTTCTTTGTCTCTGTCTATTACCTGGATGGACAGATCAGCAGCTCCTTCAGCTGTATTTCTTGAAGTCATATTTCCCACATTCACTAATGTGTCATCCTATATTATTTCCTTAATAGAAAAATCATACACGAACATCAAGTATTTCCATAATGTGTTATTTGAAATTCTAGAAGTAAGTATTGCAATGACTTGATGGTTTTATGGCTGACAGATAGAAACAATAGATGAACGTTGGGGATATTATCTGGAATAATATCTGGTATATTTTCGGTATATGTGAAGCATTAGAAATAAGAGGAGGGAAAATATTCATATTTCATATATAAACATAATGCATGCACTAAAAAATTAAACTTAATCAGTATCTTGAAGTTTAGCAAGCTGTCTAAGGATCAAAGGAGCAATTATATTATTCTCTTTTTCTGCTTATGTATTTCTGCCACAAAAAAGGTTCTCCGCTTTTCAGATAAATGTTTTCTAGAACTCAAATACAACATAAAAATAAGAACCAGTAACATCTTAATTTAAGACAAAAGTGCATTAAATTCATTGACACATTTTTATATGTATTATCATTGAGACAAGATGACATTTGCTGTACATTTAATAGCACATTAAATAACAGAAGAACTGAAACAGATTCATTAAGCACAGTAATATTTTTCATTTCAAAAGCTTTGAAATAACTGAATTATGTAAGAGCTTGGAATAAAAATTATTTTTCACTTCATCAAATGAGATTAAAACAGTTAATTAAATTAATTATGTGTCCCTCAATGTTGCTGCTAATATTGGACTGGGCTGTTTTCTGCATATAATTCTGTCTTCCTTCAAGCCAAATAAGCAGATGGGAAAAGCTATGATCTTTTTAAAAGTACCCTTAGCAATTATATGACATAATGTATTCATTAATAAGAAAACAGAATCAGTTATTGTATTGAAAATATCATTTCTCCTCTTCTTCCACTTCTAATTATTTATGAGTATATAACAATGTTTCACTAATATCCTAACTTTCCAAACTGGTTTTAACCAGATTGAGATACAAGGATTAGGAGCAAAATTGGAGATTCAAAAACAGCTATGCTCAGGGCTGATATGCCATTATCTTACTCATAGTCAAATTATCTGGATCTTAGTCAAATCCTGTCATGGGCACAATTACAAACTCTGATTCTGCATTGCCATTTCTCTTCCTATTTGCCATTTCTCTTCCTATTTCCTAGGCAATATAAGGAGGTCAGAGGTGGCAATGTTTCAATTGTCATACACATCAAATGTCTCTTTAAAACTTTCACTTTCCACATTCCTGTATAGATTATAAAGTAGGGCAATTAAGAACTATCCCAATACCAGTACAATACTCTCATGTTGGACTTGGACTATGGATCACTGATTAACAAGAGCCTTTGTAGTACAGTGGTTTAAAGCACCCTGTTATTAACACAGCTGACTGCAATTACTGCAGGTTCGAATCTTACCAGGCTCAAGGTTGACTCAGCCTTCCATCCTTTCTAAGGTAGGTGAAATGAGGACCCAGTTTGTGGGGGCAATAAACTGACTTTGTATAAATATACAAAAGTATGAAGGCTATTGCTTAACGCATTGTAAGCCACCCTGAGTCTCCGGAGAAGGGCGGCATATAAATCAAATTTAAAAAAAACCAAAAAAAACCCCAAGGCTTATATAATAAACAAAATCAAAACACCCAGATCATGAATTTATAATTTTGGGAAAAAGACCTAGTTTATACTTCCTTGTTCTTTCTGCTTTATATTTGTTTGTTTGCTTAAGCAATTGATATAGCCACCCGTCACACAACAGTGGTACTGGGGAATGTACTAAAGATTAACACCACCACCCCACCAGAACATAATATATAAAATAACTCAATTATTAAATGATCATAATAATAATAATAAGTAACATATGACAGAATCTTTAAAAATTCCTTTTTCAATCCATAAAGACCACAACAAAGAAATAGGGCTTTTTTAAACTCTCTTGCCAAAAAGCTGAGGAAACATCCATCAATTCATAACAAAAGAAAAATAGACACACTGAAAGATCCCAGTTCATGTAGGCTGCCTGCTATAGACAGTTACATTTTACGCATAAAGACTAGCTCTTCAAGGATATCTTGAGCACAACCTGGAGAGGGGGAAAAGCTGTTTACCAAAACACCCAGATGTTTAGTTATACCTATGGACAATTGCTTGGATAGGTCTATTGTGCTTTTCTGTTTGTTCACTTTAATCATTATCACACATCAAATTTACAAATTTACAAATTAAACAGATATAATCTAATAAACTATCTTGCAGGAGAAGATTCAACACAAAAGGTACAGGGACTGTAAACATAGTATTTCTGTAAACTCAGAATATCCATAAAGGAACAATCAGGATGTGGAGGCTGATACAGTATATCTGCCTTCTTTTGATGCTCCTTCATGCATTACCCACACTCACATTAAGAAAATCTGTAAATAGAGCTGATTACTTTTGCTTCCTAAATATGGAAACTTGCTTTCTTTGATGTATGTTTCTGGACAGTAAATAAGCTCATTTATTGTTAATTTGAAAAAAAAATCTATCAAGTCTGTGAGATAAAACAAATGCTTTAATCTTTTTGAACCATTTATATTATTGGCCTCTAGGAGTTACTTAGCTATATGAAAAACCAGCTGAATACCCGTGCTCTGCTACAAAACTATGTGATTGGGCTTGATAAATCGACACTTAGAGTTTGAAAATTAATGAGTAGTTATGAACGGCCTCTCCTCTCCCCTTCTCTCCAGTGGTGGGTTGCTACCGGTTCTCCCCGGTTGTTGCGAACCGTTAGTGGAAATTTTGAGTAGTTCAGAGAACTGGTAAACACGACCTCTGCATGGCCCCGCCCCAATTTATTCGCTGCCTCCCGACTCCTAGCTGATCGGCTAGAAAGAAAAAATCAGGGCTCACTTGACAAAGAAGAGAAAAAATAAAACAAAATACCATCGCTTTAAATTGAGAAACAAGAAGCCTCCCAACTGATCAGCTAGAAGGAAAAAATCAGGACTCCTTCTGAGCCAGGGAAAGAAAAAAAAAAAAAAAAGACACCGCTTTAAATTGACAAGCCAAGAAGCAGCTGCTGGAAGGAGGTTTTTGCTTGCAGAAGCAAAGTGACATTCAGCAGTTCATTTCTGGGTCAGCTGAACAACAAACTGGATAAGAGGAGGGATTCTTATATGGTTCTATGTTTTTGAAGTTTTGGGGTTTGTGCAACATGGACTTTGTGTTTCTAAAAAGGTTTGGGCAATTTCCATTGTGAAATATCCTGTCTTGAATGAGTTTTCTGCCTGCTTCTAAATGGAGCTGAACTTCCGGCTTCCACTTTCTATTATCTCTAACAGTAGCTGTTTTCTTCTTACAAAGTTTCCTTTATGGAGCTGGCAGGAATGTGGAATGATTATCAGGCAGGTTCCTTGTTAGCAGCTTGATTTTTCCTTGCTTTTCTTATGAGTAATATTTTATTTGGGGAAATGAAGAGGGACGAGTTTGATTCCTTCCCAGAGCAGGTTAGTGGGGTGGGGTGGGAATGAGGATTTTGAAGTAATCTTCCCCTGGAGTGGGGAGGGAATGGGGATTTTGCAGTATCCTTCCCCTGTCACCCACGCCACACCACGCCAACTAAGCCACACCCACAGAAGTAAAAAATTTTGAAACCCACCACTGCATAAGTCCATCTTAATATTCTATTCCTGGTATGTGATGTTTTGTATACATACAGAGAAAGAAGCACTCTTGTAATCTTTGACTTTTAGGCTTGCTGTCAAACATCACCCATAATACTAATGACTGTTTTGAACAACACGCAGGTTGTATTACACGAATGGCTATTTCATATGTGAAATTATGACTGAAATATTTCTGCACCTATATTGGTTCACACTGTCAGGAAGTTTCTCCTTAGTTTTAGGTTGCTCCTCTCTTTGTCCAGTTTCTGTCCATTGCTTCTAGTTTTGCCTTCTGGTGCTTTGGAAAATACATTACCTCCCTTCTTTCTGGCAGCCCCTTAAAAGCCTGTTGCCTATCACACTCTTGGGCAAAGCATGTGAGCCATTTCCTCCTTTCAGTGGTTCATGAAAGTGCATTTATAGTATGTAGATAATAAAGCTGAAAAAAGGTGAACAACATTTTTACAGAACTATAGATACGTTGAGGCTGGGTGTGACAAGGAATGGCTGGGAGGGGAGGGGCCAGGCGAGGCACCCCTTGACGTGAGTGACATTGAGTTGGCCACGCCTACTCTCACATGACCATCAAGCCACGCCCATAGAACTGGTAGTAAAAAAATTTAGAACCCACCCCTGCTTCTCTCCCTCAGGCTTGCCCCACAGAAGCTTCTTCTCTCTAGCCCCTTCTCTCCCTCAGGCTTGCCCCATAGATCCTCTCCTATCCCCTTCCTTATGCTGGCCCCATAGATCCTCTCCTATCCCCTTCTCTCCCTCAGGCTGGCCCCATAGATCCTCTCATCTCCTATCCCCTTCTCTCCCTCAGGCTGGCCCCATAGATCCTTTCCTATCCCCTTCCTTATGCTGGCCCCATAGATCCTCTCCTATCCCCTTCTCTCCCTCAGGCTGGCCCCATAGATCCTCTCCTATCCCCTTCTCTCTGTCAGCCTTGCCCCACAGAAACGTCTCGTATCCTATCCCATCCCCTTCTCTTCCTCAGGCTTTCTAGCCCCTTCTCTCCATGAGGCTTGTCCCACAAAAGCCTGTCCTATGCTATCCCATTCTCTCCAGAGTTATTTTCAAATTGGGAGGGGGAGTAGAACGTCTAACTAATTAGCATTAGAGTGTGTTTTAATAATATAGGAAATACTAATGCTCTGATGGTCATTTCAAAAAATCCTTTCTTAGTGAACACCTAGAAGCCAAGAGGAACATACGTGGCAAATTTCAAGTTTGTAGGCTTTACAGTTCTGGAGATTTTGTGATTAAGCGTGAGTGATTTTCTCTTTTATATATATAGATATTCAGCATAATCCTGCGTATGCATACTCAGAAATAAACTCCTTTACTTTCAATGTGTTGCAGACTGAAACTTGAGAACAACAATCCTAAAACTGTTATATATATGTATTACATTGTCAAAACAAAATCCATGGCAGCAAAACCAGGTACATACAGTAACATACAGAGATTGGTATCATCCATCTTGAAATAGTTCTTGTCTCAAAATAGAATATAAAATGTATACCTCTTAGGGAAGTTATATAAAATGAATATATTAAGGAAAGATGCATAACAGATAAATATATATTGCATATGTTAAAGAAAAAGTGTATATAAAATGTGCTTTTTTTCTGGCTTAAAGAAAGTGCAAATGATATAAAACTTTGAATATAAAAGGAGTATATGATATATGTTGTCTGAGTAAGCATTTGCTGCAGGGAAAAAGCCATTCCTCTTAAAAAAAAAAACCTTTGCATTGATTTCCATGGAATTTAGCACATTTAAAATCTTATAGTGATTTAAAAGCTCTACAAATGTTGTCCTACTCTCGTGAAATTTAAGTAGGCACCATTATCTGTATTATGCTTTTTTTCAAATACAAAATAGATAGGAAATCAGAGTTCTGTTTTTCTCAGTTGTTGTTTCAGAATAACAAAAGGTATGCCTGGCTAATTATGACACTGGGGATCAGGGGAAAAAAAAAACAGTCGAAGTGGTCCTTCACATCTTTTCACAGCATTTGCAGTATTACTGGAAATGATGGATGGAAGGAAGGAAGGAAAAGAGGGAGGGAGGTGGTTGTGAAACCAAAAAAAAAAAAAAAAGTAAGGATGCCACAGATCTAAATAAAGGTGGTCTGATCTTGTGGAGATACAGAGAAGTAAAGCTGTAGGTATAAGAGCTGAAATATGTGTCAGAAATATGAATTACTATCATCTAAGTTTGTGAAGGCATATGGAAATATGAATGGGCAGGTTGCTTAAAGTTACAGTCAGGTCCAGAAATATTGGGACATCGACACAATTCTAACATCTTTGGCTCTATACACCACCACAATGGAGTTGGAATGAAACAAACACAATGTGCGTTAACTGCAGACTGTCAGCTTTAATTTGAGGGTATGTACATCCAACTCAGGTTAACGGTGTAGGACTTACAGCAGTTTGCATATGTGCCTCCCACTTGTTAAGGGACCAAAAGTAATGGGACAGAATAATAATCATAAATCAAACTTTCCCTTCTTAATAATTGGTTGCAAATCCTTTGCAGTCAATCACAGCCTGAAGTCTGGAACGCATAGACATCACCAGACACTGGGTTTCATCCCTGGTGATGCTCTGCCAGGCCTCTACTGTAACTGTCTTCAGTTCCTGCTTGTTCTTGGGGCATTTTCCCTTCAGTTTTGTCTTCAGCAAGTGAAATGCATGCTCAATGGGATTCAGGTCAGGTGATTGACTTGGCCATTGCATAACATTCTGCTTCTGTCCCTTCAAAAACTCTTTGGTTGCTTTTGCAGTATGCTTTGGGTCAATGTCCATCTGCACTGTGAAGCGCCGTCCAATGAGTTCTGCAGCATTTGGCTGAATGTGAGCAGATAATATTGCCCGAAACACTTCAGAATTCATCCTGCTGCTTTTGTCAGCAGTCACATCATCAATAAATGCAAGAGAACCAGTTCCATTGGCAGCCATACATGCCCACGCCATGACACTACCACCACCATGCTTCACTGATAAGGTGGTATGCTTAGGATCATGAGCAATTCCTTTCCTTCTCCATACTCTTCTCTTCCCATCACTCTGGTACAAGTTGATCTTGGTCTCATCTGTCCACAGGATCTTGTTCCAGAACTGTGAAGGCTTTGTTAGATGTTGTTTGGCAAACTCTAATCTGGCCTTCCTGTTTTTGAGGCTCACCAATGGTTTACATCTTGTGGTGAACCCTCTGTATTCACTCTGGTGAAGTCTTCTCTTGATTGTTGACTTTGACACACATACACCTACCTCCTGGAGAGTGTTCTTGATCTGGCCAACTATTGTGAAGGGTGTTTTCTTCACCAGGGAAAGAATTCTTCGGTCATCCACCACACTTGTTTTCCATGGTCTCCCAGGTCTTTTGGTGTTGCTGAGCTCACCGGTGCATTCCTTCTTTTTGAGAATGTTCCAAACAGTTGTTTTGGCCACGCCTAATGTTCTTGCTATCTCTCTGATGGGTTTGTTTTGTTTCTTCAGCCTAATGATGGCTTGCTTCACTGATAGTGACAGCTCTTTGGATCTCATCTTGAAAGTTGACAGCAACAGATTCCAATGCAAATAGCACACTTGAAATGAACTCTGGGCCTTTTATCAGCACATTGTAATTGGGGTAATGAGGGAATATCACACACCTGGCCATGGAACAGCTGAGAAGCCAATTGTCCCATTACTTTTGGTCCCTTAACAAGTGGGAGGCACATATACAAATTGCTGTAAGTCCTACACCGTTCACCTGAGTTGGATGTACATACCCTCAAATTAAAGCTGACAGTCTGCAGTTAACGCATATTGTGTTTGTTTCATTCCAACTCCATTGTGGTGGTGTATAGAGCCAAAGATGTTAGAATTGTGTTGATGTCCCAATATTTCTGGACCTGACTGTATATGTAATCCCTCCAGTGAGTGAATAAATATTCAACATTAGAAAAATCAATCAAGGTTCTAGACTGCTTATACCAGCAAATCTGAAGAATGACACAATGGCCAGAGGATTGGAAGAGGTTAATCTACATTCCAATACCAAAAAAGAGAGAGACTTAATAGAATGTGCAAACTATTGAACAATATCCCTAATTTCACATGGTAACAAAATAAAGCTTTGGATTGCCCAATGCAAATTAGTACCCTACATAGAAAAAAAGAATGGGAAAAAACAGACGTGGAAGAAAAGGAGATAGAAAATAGAGTGAAAATAGAATGAATGTAGAAGAGAAAGCAGGAACCCTGTATGGAAAAGTAATTAGATTAATTTCCCAAGCCAATGAATGGCAAGAGGCTGTAAGAAAAGAGAATGTGAAAGCTGCTTGGAACAGAGTGAAAAGAATGAATGTTACCGAGTGCCAAAGAGTGTGGACTTGTGCTAACAAAAAGGCGCTTGGTGGAATGATAAAGTGAAATAAGCTGGAAAAGGCATATAAAAGAATGATTATTGCCAAACATGAGGATAAGAAAAAGATATTGTGCAATAAAAATAGAGAGAAAAAGACAGTTGCAAAAAAATTGTATTCCAGGCAATCAAGTTCAACTAAGGTTAAAAAAGCAGAAAAATGCAGACTAATTTTGACAGAAAATATAATGAAACAAAACATTTGTAAAGTGAAAGAAGTAGGCTAAACACTCTGTCCAGCAGACTGGCTGGAAATAAAAATAATAAAATGTATTTAAAATCAATATATGTTTTAGATATTTGTATAGAAATAATGATAATGTGTTGAATAGTGATGAAATGAATTAAATGAAACAATATTTATTTGTTTGTTTGTTTGTTGATTTGTTTGTTTATGTATTTACTTATGTGCTACTCATCTCACCCATCCCAAGGTGATTCTGGATATCTTAGAAACGTTAAAACCAGTAGGCATTAAAGTGATAAAACAAAAATAGCAACAATAAATACAGTTAAAAGATGGGAAAGAGGGGAGCATGAAATGCATGGGAGAGATGGGGTCTTTTCTTAATCCAATAGCTACTTCCTGAATGCATCCAAGTTGGCATGCCATGCCCCAACTGGAGAGCCAGGTCTTCAGGTCCTTACAAAAAGGGTGGGTGAGGATCTCACATCAGGAGGTACAATGTTCCAAAGAGCAGGAACTGGATCCCACCAGCTGATCCCACTAGTATGCCCCTTCTGCAAGAATATATTATATTACTTACATAAACTTATATTAGTGCCCAAGAGGAAAAAAAGAAGCCACAAATAATGTGAGTGTTGAAAAATAGTAAAGTAACAGGTAGAACTGGAGAAATGTTGACTATGAGTATCTTTATAACATACTTGGTTGTGATCATACCTTACTATTTCTTTTTCTTCTGTTCAATTGTGTCCAGTTCTCCAAGACTGCCTGGACAAGTCCTTACAGTTTTCTTAGAAAGATTTCAGAAGTAGTTTGCCATTGTGGTCTTTCTATGGCTTTGTGCCTAAGATAGGACTAGAACTCACATTCTCGGAGTCTCTAACCTGTTGCCTTAACTGCTACACCAAACTGGCTCTCACTTTGCTATTAAAAACACCCACATTCTTACAGGTTATGTTAATTTAGGAATGGATGAATTATGTTTAAAGATCTGAAGATCTTATCTGCCAAAGCAAGCGATACATTGAATTTTTCAATCCATTTGGGAAATAGGCTAAAAAGAGATGCTAATTACAAATATTTTGATTAAAAAGTACAATAAAATAAGACATGAGCCTGTGAGTCAGTACTCACATCTTCACAAGGGCAAAACTTTTAAGCATAAACAGATTTCCAGAATGTATTCTAGCATTACTAATAGCAAGATAAAGTGAAAATCCAACATATTTTAAATTGATCAAATTATAATGGTGGTTTACAATAAAATTTACTATGGGCAGCTGTATTTGGGGTAACAGCTTTCTATACTTTGTAATTCTATATTGAAAAATTTTTGTCTGAGAACTTCATAACATGTTTTCTTGGGAACAGCTGAAAATCCCAGGGTTTTGTTTTTTTTTAATATACCTTTTGGGTTTTTTTTAATTGTATACCTTTATCTGTCAAAATAAGTAATGCTGAACCTTTAATATTTAAAAAGAGTTTAAGCCAGTACTTAACATACATAGAATCATATGCCCATTTCAATTTTTATGAGCCCTACCTCCAGATATAAGCAGTGGAGAGATTCACCCAATTCGCACCACTTCGGGAGAACCGGTTGTTAACTTTCTGAGCAGTTTGATGAACTGGTTGTTGGAAGAGATCATTAGGACAGAGAACCAGTTGTTAAATTATTTGAATCCCACCACTGGATATAGGGCAATATTAAACACACAATTGACCCCCTTGGAATAACTTTAGAAGCTGGTGGAGACTCTTTAAATTATCATAATTGATCCCTTGATTTAATAAAGATCCAAATGGTATCTGACTCAGCATCTTGGCTTCAAAAAATTTCAGTGCAGCTGGTATGTACTGGGCACCTATAGAGAAGATAAAAGAAAGATGCTGCTATTTGAGCAGCATACTTAAAAGAGGTAACCTATATTTTATCCTCTCGAGAGCCTCAAATCAATTTTAAAGCATAACCTTTATTTTCTTATAATTGATTTGTAGTCAGTGTTCTTTACAGAAATGGGTCACAACTCTCCTAGTTTTACTGAAGCCAACAGGTATTAGTGGCGGAGTCGGTTGATGGCAATAAGGTCAGAATATAAATTTAATAAATAATAATAATTGGGTAAAATGGATTTGTTTCTATGACTACCACAAAAATGTTATAAAACTAGGTCAGTTACCACGTGGTTATCATTATTTTTGAGAGGTGACCTGCTGTGGTCCATTTTATCCTCAAGCTGATATTTTTACAGTATGCAGTACATATGTGTGTAGTTAAGCAACAGTCCACCTATTTTAGATACTTTAATTTGGATCCAAAACATTTTGGTAATAAAGAATCAAAGGGCTGCTTAAGATCTACAAACGGGGAAAAACGAATTGATTCAGATGGCTGAGTATTTTTTTAATAAGATAGGCACGTGTCAGTCTCTGATCCTAGGAATATGCCGCTAAATCCTCACTCTTCCTCAGTTAGGAGGTTCTTCCAGCTGGTATAAAAATTTTCAGTGAAGATGACTAGCATAGATCTTGCTGATTATCCTAGGAAGGTTCGCTGGATGATAATAGGATGGAACAATTAGAATAATGCTGTTAATTTTCTTCTAGATAAAGGGAATGTATTTATTGGGAGAAAAAAAAATCAAGGGGATTAATTGAGAAGATGTTTGGCTGAATTCTGTTCAAAAAAGTATAATGGTACAAAAGATGATAGCTACCAAAATTTGGGAAGTATACGCAGCTTTATGCCAGGATGGGGAAGTTTTGCTCTGCAGCAATTCACTGAGAAATATACTAATAAAAAAAAAAATGTTGGCTTAGAGAAAGTATATGATAGAAAAGGCTTGAATTATGCAATATTTTGCACAATATTAAAGCTGTAAATTGATGGCTAAATTTGCTAAAAATATATGTTAGAAGTAAACCATGCATGAAAGTAAATAGAATTGTTAGCGAACAGTTTAACACTGAACAGTAAATGAAAGAAGGATGCATGATATTTCCTTGGTTATTTAATATATTTCCGAAACAAATGTATAAGGAATGTTTGTAGTGATATTAGATGTGTTTTGTTGTAGAAGTGAATGTGAGAATACTATTTTATGTACATAGCATCCTGCTGTGAACTAAGAGTCCCTCTTTGAGAGAGATGGGAAGTTCAGAAATGTGATAAATAATCAAATAATATCTGAATTATTTCCATTGAGTAATATATGACGCAAT
This sequence comes from Pituophis catenifer annectens, assembly GCF_029215685.1. Lineage (NCBI taxonomy): Eukaryota > Metazoa > Chordata > Lepidosauria > Squamata > Colubridae > Pituophis > Pituophis catenifer. The sequence goes on from NW_027256883.1 coordinate 87,865,489, forward strand.
GAAAAATATGAATCTGAAAATTAACATTAAAAAACCAAAGTAGTGTCAGGCTCAAGTAACCAGGAACAGCAGCTGAGTTCAAAGCACCAAAGTTTATTACATGCAACTTACAGACATGAATCTGATCTACTAATGGTCAAATCAAATTGATGCTAAATAAGGGTCAACAGAATTCATGAAGCACTGGACTGGTGCTCCCACTCTTATGGGAGTGTAGTGTCAGTTTGCCCCCCACACACGCACAACTTCCTTCCTTCCTTCCTTCCTTCCTTCCTTCCTTCCTTCCTTCCTTCCTTCCTTCCTCCCTCCCTCCCTCCCTCCCTCCCTCCCTTTCTATTTCTGGATACTCTGTTCCATAATCTCCTGGTTCCTTCCTTGTATGTGTTTTTAAAACTAAATTATAAGCCCCTTTTTAATTTTTGAAGGGTTCTTAGTATACTTCTAGTCCTGATATGTACATTAATAGAAAAGATGAGGAGATCTTTCAGTATTTGCATAAAATGCTATGTGAAAAAGGAAGTGGGAGAAGGAAAGCAGGATTCCATGGTCAACAGGATTGCCTTGTCAGCCCTTTGAGATAGGCCACATTAGAGAACAAACACTGCAAAAATTGCTGGAACTATTGTTGTAGGAGGCAATAAGATACTCTTATACTATCTAGCATCAAAATGGGGCAAACTTGAAATTCTTCCCCTCTCCATCCTTCTTTTCTCCTAAGCAGTGGCTGTTATATACCGTTTTTAGAAAAGTATAGGGATAACCCAGAAGAAGATCCTCAGCTCAGTGACCCTTTCAATTAGACTGCATTTATTACCCAATCATAGTATTTTGAGTAGGTAGCAAATTTATGGGAATAGAGTTCCTCAAGCATTGATTGGAAAATACTATGTGAGAGGAGAGGCTGAAAACATGCAAGACTTTGGAAGCTTGCTGTCTAATTGTGAAGGATTAATTGTGAAGATGGACAATGCTATAGAAATAATGTGATCATGCAGTTGCTTAGGTCCAAATCCAAGAATTAAATAGCCATTAAATGCCTGTGACAATGCAAACAATTGTAGTCAGTTGTGATAATAAACTGATTCTAATTGTAGTCAGTTTCGATAGTACTTCCTTTGCTTTAGTAGCTTCCCAAAGGGCCATATCCATTGACATCTCAGATATTTTTATTGCTTGGAGTTTTATTGAAACGTGCATTTTGTTTTTATGAAATTCTGCCTTGCATTTGTTCAAAGACTGTTCATGCATATAATAATTATGAAAATAATAACAACAACAACCGAGTTGCTAAATTAATCCACTGGTCATTATGTAAAAAATACAACTTACCTGTATCCAAAAAGTCATGGGAACATAAAGTGGAAAAAGTTGTCAAAAATGAGAAAGTGAAGATCTTGTGGGACTTTGAAATACAGATGGGTCGTCATTTGGAACACGCCAGATATCACAGTTGTCAATAACCGAAGTGTACAATTGATTAATATCACTGTACCGTCAGCATCAGTCAATGATATTTGTGATACTATTTATTTATTTATTTATTTATTTATTTATTATATTTCTATACCGCCTTTCTCCCGTAGGACTCAAGGCGGTGTACAGTCAAGAAAAATACAGACACACAAACATCATAAAATTGCTAATTAAAATTATTACTTAAATGTTCAGTTGACTGAGTTTCATGTTTAATGAATAAAAGAGATAATCATCATCAATCATCATTGTACAATTTATTGATATCGCTGTTCCAGGAGACGCCAGAGTCAAAGAAAAGGAACTGGAAAAAAATCACGAAATATTCTTATCAATTTCCCAGTACTGTATTGGTATGGAAAATTTGAAGTGAGGCTATAACTGAACTGAAGCACCCAAAGAGATTGTAATTGCATTACAGTAAGTCATATTTGCTATTTGGTTATTTTTTTTAATTTTGTGTCCCTCAATCATAAAGAAGTTTCCTACCTTTTCAACTTTTTTGATACAAAAAAAGCAAATACATCAAGAGTAAATCAGACTGATATGAATGCAGAATGTATTGACTTCAAGGATATTTAATTTTTAAGTATGCACACCAGGGGTGGGTTCTAAAATTTTTTACTACTGGTTCTGTGGGCGTGGCTTATTTTGTGGGCGTGGCTTGTGGGGGTAATGTGACTAGGTGGGCGTGGCCAACTTTTTTTTTTACTTTTAAAAGCATTTTTTTCTACAACCTTAAGAGGTTGCAGAAAAAAATGCAAAAAAACATCCATAGATACACTCAGAAGACATTTAATCACCTGCCCTTCTTTCTCCCCCCTCTGCGTACCCAGCGCCCTATTACAGCCACCGCCTCTGGGTCCCGACTCCCGGCTGGGCAGCCAGCAAAGCCTCTCCCGCCACTTTCTCCTCCTCCTCCTCCTGCTGCTGCTCCGACAGGGAAGCCCCGCTGAGGGGAAAGCGAGCTACTCTAGCCTGCCCATCAGTTCCTTCTCCTTCCTCCCCTCAGTTTACCCGGCTCCATCAAAGCAGCGCCAGAGCTGCCAGCCTGCCTTTTATCTGGTGCCCCAAGTTTGTGCACTGAAAGGAGGCTCACTCAGCCCCTGGTGAGCATCGAATGGAAACCCCAGCCGGCCTCCCCTCCCAAGCTCCATAGCCGCAAAGACGGAGGCGCTTGTCTAGGGCCACCAGTGGTGCCCACTGAAGCCGAGGGGTGTCGAGGTGTGTCAGTGCGTCTTCCTCAGTCCCGACGGAGGGAGTGGGATGGGAAGTCCCTGTGCCTTGTGAGAGCGGAGTGGTCCCTGGTTTTAGGAAGAAGAAAGGCACTAAGCAGGGTCAGGGATAGGCTCCTCCGTGGACACTTTTGTCAGCCAATCAGGCCTCCTTCCTTCCATCCCTCACCCGGGGATCCGCTGTGCCCCGTGCCCTCCACGCCGGCTGAGTGAAGCTAAAGATAGCCCCAGGCCTTTGGAGGGAGGGAGGGAGGGGGGAAGGGAAGGGAAGCCCTGGCCTGCTGCTCCTGCCACTGCCACTCCCTTGCCCCCAGCAAGAGCGGTTTTCGTGCTGCCGCTTCTCCAGCAGCACCAGGAGCAACTGCCGGGGCAGAGACGGTGGGGCAGGCTGTGGTGGCAGGCCATTCTTGCTGGGTAACAGGCAGGCTGCTCCTGGAGCAGCCAGGAGAAGGAGAAGCTGCCAGCGGAGAGGCGAGCTGCCCCAGGAGGACCGGAGGAGAGCGCAGCTTCTCACTCATGGAGATCTATCGGTGGGGAAGTAGGCACAGTAAGAAATGTGTGAGCCAGGAAGCGGTTATGCTCCCTGGCCGGAGAGGGTTGCACGTTCATTCCAGCAAAGGTTTGTGCAACCCTCTCCGGCCAGGGAGCATAACCGCTTCCTGGCTCACGCATTTCTTACCTCCCCTACTTCCCCACCAATAGATCTCCATGAGTGAGAAGCTGCACTCTCCTCCAGTCCTCCTGGGGCAGCTCACCTCTCTGCTGGCAGCTTCTCCTTCTCCTGGCTGCTCCAGGAGCAGCCTGCCTGTTACCCTGCAAGAATGGCCTGCCACCACACCCTGCCCCACCCTCTCTGCCCCGGCAGTTGCTCCTGGTGCTGCCAGAGAAGCAGCAGCACGAGAACCGCTCTTGCTGGGGGCAAGGGGGGTGGCAGCGGCAGGAGCAGCAGGCCAGGGCTTCCCTTCCTCCTCCCTCCCTCCCTCCAGAGGCCTGGGGCTATGCCAGAAGTCTGCTCGGGCAGGGAGACAAGAAAGCCCCGGCGGCCCATCCTTGCCACGACCGCCCCCTCGCCCTTGGTGGCAGCGGTTCTCTCACAGGAGCAACTGGCAGGGGAGAGGGGATGGTGGCAGGCTTCGGCAGCAGACAGTTTGAGCCGGCTAAGAGGCAACATTCCTCCTCCTGCCAGCCTTGAGCTCAGCTCCAGGCAGTGTCCCCCCCAGCCATACCTGGCTGCTCCCTACGGCGTGGATCCCAGGCAGCGTAACTTCGGGGCCTTTCCTCATGGTGGCAGTGATGAGGCAGGCAGGCAGGCAGGCAGAAGGGTGCATGGGAGTGACTGACAGCAGTGCTCCTGGCTGGCAAAGGGCGGAGTCCCAGGGCTGCATGCATGCAATGATGGTGGGCGGGGTAAGCAAGCGGTGACCGGGCCGGGAACTGGTTCAGGGGCGTGGCCAGCCAATCTTATTACCGGTTCTCCAAACTACTAAAAATTTTTACTACCAGTTCTTACGAACCAGTGCGAACCGGGAGCAACCCACCTCTGGTGCACACAGTCATTATATTAAGTCTTTTACAATTGTATTGGAACTTTCTTGGGTGCCCATGTAACTACCTGTTGTGGCTCCATTGCCTGAGCCTGGGCTATCGACAGATGCAGACTCTGAGAGTGAGGGAGAGGAGTTGGCAAGGCCTCCCTCTCCAGGACCCTCCTCTCTGGCAATGCCTCTGGAGGACACCAAAGGCCAAACGATAGGCTCAGAGCCAAGCACGTCCCTGCAGCCACAGTTGGACAGCGATGAAGAAGATAAGTGCTGGCTGGACCCTCGGCAGAGGCGCAGGGAGAAGCGTGCGCAGCAGAGGGGAAGGCATGCCAGAGATTAGCTGAGTCACTGGACCACACCCCACAGGGTATAAATGTGGGTGTGGTAGCCGGTTCAGTTTGTGATGAGCAAAAACTGGAAATAATCCATGATCTCTGTGTTACTGGACTTTGCCTGCTTTATCGGACTGCATTTGGATTAATCCTTGTATTATTGAAACTCTGCTGGTTTTATCAGAATGCTTGCAGTCTAATCTTTGTTTTGTGTGAGTAAAGTCTGAATTGGCAGCTAGCTACTGGGTTGCTGCCAGCTTTATCTTCAAAGAGTTTTGTCGTGTGGCTTATTAATTCCGGGCCATCTGTGGGGGTGCGTGTGTGGTACGGGGACAGAACATCACCAAAGAAACCTTTGAGAAGTGAATATTGTCTCCAACCTTTAGTGGATATTTCTGAAACACACCATTCCATAAGGAAAATGGTTTCCTCCCTATTTCCATCTTTATTATGTAAAGCAATATCTTTGTCTCTCAAGATAACCTGCAATTATTCTCCAATACATACACAGATATTTTGGAGACTCGTGTTGAAAATGCATGGCTGTTATTCTGTCAAGGTTATCCTGAGCCTTACTATAATTTACATGGCTCTATTTCATAGACTATTGCATAAACTGATCAGGCATATAATGGGTCTCAGCCATACTTCAAAATTATTTTCTTCATTATGTAAATCATTAAGAGTCCCCAAGATTAGATTGCTTTAAGGATGGTGTTCCTTCATCTTCTTCATCATACTGAACCATAGCAAGAAAGGATTCAGAGAAATTTTCACCTAATAAAGGCTAATATAGAAAATCTTCAGGACTGAAATAAACTTTGGATAATCCGCATTAACTAAAAGGCAAGAATCTTTTTTAATTTAATGCTGAAAACACATATTCTTTTAGCAATATTATAGTATCATTTAGAAAAGCATGATAGCTGACTGTATGTGGTATGTTGTATCAGGTTAGTTTTAACCACAGCTATTGCATAAACAGATTAATTTTTTGTGCAGTTTATGAATGAAATTTATTACATATTTATTTGTTTATTTGTTAGATTTTTCTCCTGCCTTTATTATTTTATAAATAATTGACGGTAGTGAATGTACACAATACTCCTTCCTTCTTCTGTTTTCCCCACAACAACAATCCTGTGAGGTAGGTTGGGCTGAGAGAGAGTGACTGGCTCAAGACACCCAACCAGATTTCATGCCTAAAGTGGGACTAAAACTTACAATACCACCACCAAACTGGCCCTTATGTTTCACCAAGATGGTACCCCAGGTTGACATGTATCTGATATCAAATTTATTTGAATTTGGAAGTTCCCATCAGGGTCATTTGGGGAGAGATGGAATTACTTCATCTCTCATAGCTGGAGCAGAAGCCATCAAAGGTATGGTTCAGTATTTAAATTTAGTATCAGGCAGGTTTATATCAAAGAAAACTTGACCCAGCTTAAAATGAGAGGAGGAATTCACATTTTGAAGTCTTTCCTCAGAAAGGTATAGTCACACAGACATAATTAACTGTTTTGCATTTAATATGCTATATTTTGTTTTAATTTATTAGATTTCAGGAGAAAAGTGTCACAAAGTTAAATATATGAATGCTTTCTATGTTATAAAGAATTGTCTTTATTAAAAGTCAAATCAAGATTGAGAGAGAATGACTGTAAGTAACACTGGTAAGTACATTTATTACATACTAATAAGGTGGAAGACCATACAACAAAAACATCTATTTATATTTTCTATAACATTTTTCCACTTAGTGTATAATAATATAATTTATGTCAAGCTATTGTGCAATTTCTTCTGGAGTGAGGATTCCGTATGCCTTTGAATAGAAAATCAGGGGCTTCACTGAAGCAATGAACCACTGCAAAAACATTTTAAAACTAAAAATCAACATACAGAATATGAATATTTAAGACCATCTCCCTTTAAACCTTCTGCAGTAAGATTAATAGATTAATTAATTGAAATAGAATTAATTCTCCTCCCATTCAGGCCCTCTCCTTTTAATTCCTTTCCCATTTCAAGTAGAAATCTCAGTGAAATATGATTACTGAAGTGGTAGATTTAATGAAGTAAAATCAATTTTTAAAACATTATTCTTAATTTCCATAATGGCCTCTCAGATAGTGTACCTCATATATAAAATTAAATATTGGTCTGTCTCTTTCACAAGTACATAATCAAATCAATCAGAATTACAGTCATTGATTGGAGAGAAAGAGAGACCTGATCACCACTAGCTGTCTGTTAACAAAATAAGAAATTGGCATACATGAATGCACATAGCTTTTCTCATTCCAGAAAAACCATGTCCTTTATGAATTTTCAAAAACCACCCAACATTCCATCATTTCCTCATTGTCTTCTCTATATGAAAAACTATTTTAAAAAGAGTCTATCTATCAGTGAAACAATTTACCCATTACTTTTCCCTGTAATCAGTTTTAAACAGTGTGCAATCAGTATTACAAAAATTATATTTATCCTAAGAGCAAAAGGTTATTTCATTGTTTGAACACTAACAAAGGAAACCAGGCCAGACTGACTTTTCAGGGTTCAGGAACAGGAAATAAAGAAAAAAGAGGAGAGGAAGATCTAACCAAGCAATATATAATAGGGAGACAAAGACAGCAGAAGGCAAGGATGGAATTTAAGGATGGGAGACAGCATAGAGAGGCAGAGTAGAAAGAAAGATGAGAAAGAGAATGACTGGAGTTTAAGAATGGGGTTGGGTAAATGACAAAGAGTGAGATAGAGAGATATGGGGTTTTTTGTTGACTGGGATGAATGTTGAAAAGAGACAGCTATGGATATTTGGGGAGAAAAGGGTGAGATAGAATGGGGCAACAAAAGGTGGAAAGGCAATTAGGTGTAAAAGTTTGAGGGATATATAGGGGATGAGAGGAGGCAGCAGTATGCATTTATGGATGGGGTTATAATACCTAGTGGTGTAATTGCATACAGAGATAACAGGAGTTGTATGAGAAGACCAGTCAAAGCTGGAGAGCAGAGTTAAGCATGTCATCATGCTGTTGCATTTCCACAAGCACTCCAAATCCAACACCTCCTGAGTTCTGTTGATTTTTATCTGGCACCAGTTTAGTGTTGAGCTTTAGTTGACTAGATTCTTGTATATAGGCTTGAATAAGCATCTTCTATGCTTCAGTCTTACAAATGTTCTGATTCTTACATCCTTCACAGGAGAAATTTCATACCTTTAGGTATGAGATGGAACTTTAGAGATGGATGGATGGATGGATGGATGGATGGACGGACAGACAGATAGATAATTTAGAGAGAGAAAATCTATCTGAAACTATCTAGTGGAATATGGACTAATCAGGCGAATCCCCTTGAGATAGTAAGGCTATATTATACCAGAAATATAGACAAAGAGACAAGAAAAGGACAGACACTTTTTTATATATAAAAAACACATTTTTAACTCAATGGGCATATTGAAAAGAAGTTATATAAAAGAGCTCAAGTCTTTATCCAGCTGTCTATTTGTCCATTAGGGTGATAACTCACTAAAAGAAGAATGAGGGGAAAAGCTGGTAAAAGAAAGATCAAATTTTAAAATGGACCAGATTCTGAGCTCTAGCCAAATGCTTTAAAGAAAAAGTCCTGAAAAATAATCTCAGTCTATAAAAGAGTCAATTAGGCTTGGAAAAGCATTGATGGCTCTGTTCAAATTCTCCAAGGCAAGGCTACTATTAAGGGGTTGCAAAGAATTCTAGAAGCACTGTTCTCTGTATGTTGTCCTTGCCTTCCTGTAGGTACATTTGTTTTGAGTTTGCCTTTTCACCAAGTTTGTCATGCTTGTCTGAGTTACCTCTGCAATGTCAATTGATGGCTGCTAACTGGATTCTTCACTATTTACTGCACAATAAACTCTGTTAATAGAGGCCACTGCCTTCTAAGTAAAAGTCTCTATAAAATATCCTACAAGAAACCAGTAATATAGGAAAACCTGGAAAAGTTATGAAGTTTTAGGAATGTATCTATTATTATTGTTCAACAGAGAAAGAGCATCAATCCTTGGCCAGAAGCAGCAGTATAACTAGAAAACCAAAGGAGAATTAATTTGTAGATCTAAACTTGTATTTATGAAAATAGCCTGGAAATCAAAGCTATGCTGCCAGCAAAAAATACCCTCCAGGTATGAGTCACAGCTTACACCTTACCAGTTCATCTCCTGTTAGTGCTTCCTGCTTGTTATGACATAATGCTTGGGTGCCTATCTCCATGGGAACAGATAAATACAGATGCTTTGAAGTTAAGGCTCAGTGTGAAAGCAGCAGCAGTAAGCCACTGATTTCAGCATACAGTGCTTGACTAAGGATTTCCTGATCCAGTCAGCTTTGAAAAATATTAGATTGCTCTTACACTGGGGAAGACAGCATCTCAGGTCTCCATGTCAGAAACAGAAGGAAAAGCTGCTGCTTCAACATCACATCAGGCAAAAAGAACAAGGCAAGGGCATAGAGAAAAAGGCTTAGAAACAGAACTGACACCAGAAACAAGTATAGTCTACATGAATGATTAATAAAAGTATAACCTTTGTTTTATAAAGGAAAAGAACAGACAATTAATACAATTAAAGAGAAGAATCAACTATAGATGCTACGTAAGTAATGTGTCTCTGAATAATCAGCAGAAGGATCAGTGTATCACGAGAGCAATGACTGGAAGCATAGTTTAAAATATAACAATTTGGGAACAAAAACTTTGTTGTATAAAACAGCTGGGATCCCAACACTCTTGTATCTTCAACATTTCAAACAATGATAGAAAATTAGCTTTCCATATCCAGGTTCTCTAAGCTGTACATACAATATTATTTTTATTTTACATCAGATATTATCTATTTTGAGACTCCTTGATTCTGTAATCTTAATTTTTTTTGTTACTTTTGGATGTAATTTTATATTGATAAATAACTAGCTTTTTTAAAAAAAAATGTATTCTACCTTTCATCCTCCAATTTGTTCTTACAGCCCTGTGAGGGAAATTGGGCTGAGGGTCAGTGACTAGCCCAAAGTCATTCAATAAGCTTCCATAGCAGAAGGTGGACTTTAAGCTTCCTCTATGGACATGGATAAAGCCGTAAGCACTTTATAGAACCACTGGCTCTCATTGTTCTGTTGAGGAGTTACAACTGAAAAAGCCTTTCCACTTTTTATTATATTAGGGTAGAAGGATCCACAATATTTCTCTTGGTGTACATATATTGAACAGACAGATTCTACATATTTGAGTGCCTTAAAATTTCTTATCAATTAATATTCAATGCAGCCTATTGTTTCTTTATTATGAACATAATAAAGGATAATTTGATCATTTTTCTCCAAGGAATGAGTCTCTCACACTTCTACATCAATTCTTCTCTGTTGATGAAGACCAGCATAGCAGTCCCCTTTCTTTTTCCTTCCATCTTTTGAGAAATCAGACTAGCAGCAAAAGAAGGCAGGAATCTGATGAACCTCTGATGCTTGGCAGAAGTAAATTCCTAGAGGCTATCAGGATAATTTGAAATATGAAATGTTCATTATTCCTTACCTTTTTGAAAGACTGGTCAGTTGATGTAAGGCAACATCAGTATCTCTTGTCTGTTCGTTTTTGTATTGTCTCCTTTTACTTTCAGTGGGATTTCTATCCTCTAATTTCTGAATTTCTGTGCAAGTTTATTTTTTTGTTGGATTTTTGATGGATTTTTTTCCCCTTCTGAAACCTTTCAGTGCTATGTACCAGTCATGAATATTGTCCACCATGTTTAACTGCTGCCAGTCATAATAGGATGGCCTTCCTCAGGAAGGATCTGTAGTTTTCCTAAGTCATTTTCTGAGAGTGTTTTAGTGTTGAGACAGTTGAGATTCTGAAGAGCACCACCTCACTAGCTTCTCTGTTGCAGTTTCCTAAAACTCCGCCCTTTCTGACTTCCAGACTCTGCATTGTGCTTTCTTGTCCTTAATCCTTGGGTGTGTATTGGATTATGGGTTTTTGCTGCCCTTCTTCTTTGTTTTAGTTTAATGTCCTCCTGAAGAGATCAATAAAGCATCTGACAAACATTTCCTTCACTGTCTTTGTAAGATATAGCCCATCTCTTCCCAGAAATAAATATAATATAAGCCATGATTGTAAAATACAAATCCATTTTGGTGATTTGGTATACACTTGTGCAATTGTTGTTTCCCAGCATCCAATTTTCTTTTTTTCACCAAGATGCTCAACTGCAAAAAAAAAATTGCAAAAAAAATATTAATGCTGCTATTCCTTTACCTTACATTTCAAGGCCTCATATTCTCTGATCATTCTTTAAAGATCCCTCCTGGCTGTCATTCATTCCACCATGAATCAAGAGGAAAGAATGGTTGCTATGAGTTTGAATAATATTATATAATATAATACTGAATATTATGTCCTTTATGTAAACACCTAGAAAATCATATACCTCCTCAAATATTATCTTGAGCTGCATGGGTTTGTTTTTAAGAAGGAATCACACACTGCCATAACATGTCTTTTCTTCTCAGGAAGACTCAATCCATGGAGGCCAAAGTATCTTCTATAACAGTGGTTCTCAACCTTCCTAATGCCGCGACCCTTTAATACAGTTCCTCATGTTGTGGTGACCCCCAACCAGGGGTGGGTTCTAATTTTTTTTACTACCGATTCTGTGGGCGTGGCTTATTTTGTGGGCATGGCTTGGAGGTCATGTGACTGGGTGGGCATGGCTAGCTGGTCATGTGACCGGATGGCCATGGCTATGTATATAGGGACTACTCAGAGGGCTGAAAAAAGTCATTTCTGACAGGTCCTCGCACTTTTGACTGGTCCTCACACTTACGACCATCCTCACATTTATGCCCATTGTAGCATTCTTAACAACCATGTCACTCATTTCACAACTGCTTCTCTTCACCATGGTGACAAGATAGGGCAAAAACGTAAAATGTGAGGACAGTCGTAACTTCGAGGACTGGTCAAAAGTGTGAGGACCAGTCAAAAATAACTTTTTCAGCCCTCTGAGTAGTCCATATGCACAAAAGGACTACCCAGAGGGCTGAAAAAAGTCATTTCTGACAGGTCCTCGCACTTTTGATCGGTCTTCACACTTATGACTGGTCATCATTTATGCCCATTGTAGCATTCTTAACAACCATGTCACTCATTTCACAACTACTTCTCTTCACCATGGTGACAAGATAGGGCAAAAATGTAAAATGTCGTAAGTTCGAGGACTGGTCAAAAGTGCGAGGACCAGTCAAAAATAACTTTTTCAGCCCTCTGAGTAGTCCATATGCATAAAAGGATACAGCAATAGAGAGGAATGAAGGAAGGGAAGGGAAATTAGAGTAGAAGTGAGGGTAAGAGAGGGAGGAAGAGAGGAGAAGGAGAAAGGAAGAGGAAGTAGTGGGGAGGAGAAGAAGAAGGGGAGGAAGAGAAAGTAAGAAGGAAAGAAAAGAGAGAGGTGGTAGGTTTGAGGAGAAAGATTGCTGTACAATAAAAAAGATGAAAGGGAAGAAAGCCAACCCCAAACAAATATAAAGATATTAAGATAAAGAATGAATTGTTAAACTTTAAAGAATAAAAGAGAACAAATATGAATAAATAACAATAATTAGAAACACACATACAAACATACAATGTATTTTCTTTGAACAGAGTATTTGGCCGGTTCACAAATTTAAACAGTGTTTAGTCATTTCAATTAAATTTACAATTTCTATATTTCCTTTTTGCCATATTTATTCCTCATCTATTTTTGTAAAAAACCAATATTATCCTTCATCCTCATCTCTAATCTTAATCAAATTCAATTTTTCCCTTCTATTCTATATGATACCCCTTCCCATTGTCATCTATTTTTATATCCATCCTCACATTGGTTAATTATGTAATACAGTTGTTTAATACAAATTCAACATTTTAATATAAATCAATTAGTTATATAACTACCTTTTTTGTATATTAATCAATATGAACATGAATATTCCAATTATTTCCATGCAATCCAATTTCTTACAAATCAATTAATTATATTTACCAATAATAATAAACCAAATAATTTCCCCCATATATTCCTCCAAACCACAACTTAACCATTTCTGCTTTCAACACAATATACAATTAATAGTATCTCAATTATTACAATTCCCTAGTTAAATAGAGCTTTTTTTCTTTTGTGTTTTAAAATCTTGAACTCTCCTCTTTTTCCCTAAATTTCCCATTGTTTGCACCTACCTTTTTTTGGTGAGGAAAAAGAAAAGAAATCTGCCTGCCTAATTTTCCAACGTTGCAGCAACAGCAAAGCCAACAGCCTGCTTTACTTTCAGTTTCCTTTTTCAGCATAGCTAGGGGGGAAAAAATTGCTCTAGCACTCTTTGCAAACAAGCAGCAGAGCCCTCCGCAAAACAGCTGAGACCAAATCAGCTGAGAGTCGGGAGCCGATCTAATCAAGGGCTAATTAGCCTATGCTGAAGCTCCACGGGCCAATAAAATTACAAAAAAACACCGAACCATTTGTTAAATTGCTGGCTCTCCCGCCCCTCGCCCACCACTATTTATTGGCAATAAATAGTGGTGCGGAGGGGCGGGGCAAGGGGCGGGGTGGAACCAGCAGAATCCCACCACTGGCTATAGGGTGGCCCTTTGAAGCCCCGTGGCAAGAATTTAAACAGTTTTTTTTTCCTCTAGCCATCAGCTGGGACTCAGGAGGCAGCAATAGATTGGGAGTGGGCGGGGTAAGCGAACAGCCGGTGATCCAACAGAGCAGAGAGTGAGGGTGAGTGAAGGCGTGGGGGGGGCGAGAGAGGGCTTTAGCGACCCCTGTGAAATGGCCGTTCGACCCCCAAAGGGGTCGCGACCCCCAGGTTGAGAACCGCTGTTCTATAATGATATGTGATATTATTTGCTCAGATGCTGTTGATCATCATTTAGCAGTGCAGCCTAGAACTGGTTTCTGAATTTCACTGGCAATGAATGTGCCTGATTGTCTTGTTTCTACCTGTTTTCCTCTGCCAAAGACAGTTTTTCTATTCTGTGATATTATCTTTATTTCCTTGCCTCTTCTTGAATAATTTCAACTATCCTGTCCATTAACTTTTTATCTTCATGATGCATTGTGGAATAGAAACTCTCTCCCCAGTTTCCTTCATTTGCTCTTCCAGTTGCATTTGTAACAAGTATAGCTTGAGTTAGATTAGGGTGATGCTTCCTCATTGTCTATGCTCACACATAAATCTACTCTGCTTGTTTCCTATGTTTTGAACTCCTATAAGCTGCCTTCTCTGGGTCAGGATTAGTCTAGACTGGAAAGAGGAAGAAAGAAAAAAGGAGGGGGAAAAGTTTTTTTGCTCAGTGAATAAAGACGATAGTCTTTTATTGTGAGAGTGAAGTGCCAGTTATAAGCAGATGGGATTGAATACGCACACTTTCACTAGAGATGCTTAAGAATTTCATTAAGTGCCCATTTTTATACAAGCCTGCCAAATTTGCACTTCTCAAAGTTGATGAAACAGTTATTCTTTGGTATTCACACTTCCACAAATGTTGATGTAAAAGTTCACAGATTAAAAAAACATCAAGGAGATATAAAAATATGTATCATATGATAAATGTATGCAAAAGTTTAGTCCAGCAGTAGTCTATAAAATATTCTGTGTATTCAATGGATTGCTTTTGATATTTTATATTTTAATAATAGTTTTGAGTCTTAGCTCTTAAATTAAACTATTTATTTTATTGTTAGCTGATTGATAATAATGCCTTCAGCACTAAATAATAAATAATTGTACTGGTTGGGATGCAGTAAAGTGATATTTTCAATTGCAAACAATTCAGAAATAGGAAAGAACTCTGTCTTACAAATAAACATATTAAAACTATCCAAAATAAATAAATTTCTCTATTCTTCATTTGTACAAATTTTGGTTCTTGTTCCAAATTTTGTATTTTAGTCAGTTCCTCTTCTAATATTTATCATCCTCTCTTGGTTATATGTGCTATATATTCCATGACATTTTGTAGGTCCCTCAATCTCCGATATTTGGGGTTTGGGATGTATTTGGGAGCTGCACAAAGGAAAAAGAAACAAGAAAATTGCAGCATGTGAAGAATGTTCCATTCACACAACTCAGGATCTTGTCTTATGAAATGGAAAATTTATTCCAGAAGCTATTCCACCACTGAATATCTGGTTTGAAACTACTAGCTGCCAATTCATTTTGGACTTCCTGCAAGAGAAGATTTTTTCTTCTCAAAATCATATTGCAAAAACCAAAATCTGTTGTTACGCTAATGAATTGCCTCTCTTCTCTTCCAACAATATGGGGATCCAGGAAAGAAATAACTGAATGCTGAGAATGAAATGAGTAGCAATTACGATATTAAATGCAGGGTGGGGTGTGAAATGCAATTTTACAAAAGGGCATTCTCACATGGAAATTCATCTTGAAATACTTTGGATTTATGATAAAGCTCTTCTGGGTATTTCATTAAAAGAATTCTACATTCCCATCTACCTGTAAAAATGTTGTAGGTCATTCCTATTTTCAGATGGATGACTGACACTTAATTACTACTGACTACAATTTAGCAGATGACCTTTTTAGAAATAAAATAGTTCTTGAGAATTTTCTGAAAACCTCCCTTAAAAATTAGGGCCTGACATCTCTATTTCCATGGAAGTAATTCAGCCCCTGCAAACCAAGAACAATATTACTCTCTAAAATGGGTGGAGATTCCTACTGAACCTTTTGTCTCTCATGGGACATGTTGTCTATAATTATAAAGACAGGCTGTTTCCCAGTATTTGCAATTATTGCTTCAGCGTACAATATAGAGTGAAAGTTCATTCCTCTATCCAAGAAATCAAATGCTATTACAACTAGTAAAGTTGACTTCCAAGAAAACATGCTGGAGCTTGAAGTTTCATAGCTACAGCCTTTAGAATGTAGTCATTCCAAAAGAAACAAATAAAGTTAACTTTCAGGTGCTTTCAGGCAAATAGAAAGTAAGAATATATAGTAAGTATTATATTGAGTGATTGCTAGTTATCATTGCCACTATTATTTACATTCCTTCTCTTTCAGACAAAATCAAGATCATAATCATAATGTCTCCTTTTCTGGCTTCCCCTTGGTCGATTTTAGATCAACAACAATCCTGTACAATTGATTTTGTTAAGAAGCAATGACTGGCCCAGCATCACCATGGATAAAATGAAATAGAATCTGGGAACACCGAAAATACCACATTTCTTCCTCCTTACCCATTTCAGAATAAAAATGCCTGTTTCTCTCCTTAAAACCCCAAATTTACTGCTAATTCAAATTTCTTTTGAAAACAAAAGAATACCAAAGAGTCAACACAGGGCAGTCTTGAGTCTCACAACAAACTACATGCTATCCACTAAATGTTAGCAGCCATTGTACATCTTAAAAATCTCTATCCATTTTCGCTCTATGTTTAGGAAACTTTCTACCAAAGTACACAACTACATCAATGTGCTCTAGTTTTCTGTCATTTCTGTATTAATTGTAATAGTTTACTCCATTTTCCCTATCAAACATAATTACCTTTGAAAATTTATTTTCAGATCTATAGTCATTGCACTATACAGTCTATTTGATATGTGCTGCAAATCATTTCTCAGCAACATGACATCATCTGAAAACTAATGTACACACGTTTGGATCATCTAACAACACATCTCTAATGACACAAGCATCCCTTTTAGATTTACTCATAAATACATTAAACAACCATGTAGATATCACACTTTCACGCTGTAATACTTGTTCAATGTTGAATAAAGTTTTCTATCATATACCACTCTTACTGCATTCAGTGAAAAACTCCATTGTTCAAGCCTATTAATTTTAACACCTTTCTCTAAATCAACAAACATGGAAAAATATTTTTTTACTTTAATACATTACTGAATAGTTTGTTGAAATGCAAAATCTGACCTGCATGATCCATGCCTGGCTTAAAGTCAAAAAAGCATTTCCCAGATTTTGCTCACTGTAACCTTGTATTTTTTTTCTCAAAATTCTGTCAAACATCATTGACATTACATTTAATAAAATAATCTCCCTGTGTTTTTTGCATTAATTCCTTCAATCTTTTTCTTTGTAGAAGGGAACAATGATGCAGTCTTCACAATTACATTCAACAAATCCCACACCATCACAAAGCTACATTCTACTGCAATATTTCTCTGGTTACTTCTATCATGATCTATCATAATATCATTTTTCAAATTTAGTATGCAGTATTTAACATTTAGTATGTCCATTTTTTTCAACAATTTTATAAAAGATTATATCAAAAAATAAGAATATACCTGTCAGCGTTCCAAATTAGGCTTTCTTCCAGTGCTGACATAACAAGATGAACTTTTACCTAGTTTTGTATGTTACAGATAGTGTTTCCTGGGAGACGAGGATGGGGGCTACATTCCTGTGAAAAGAACGTGCCGGGATGTAGAGATGGATCTGTATGATGGCCAATGGGACATTGGGGTTGGAGAGCGGAAGAGGAGGGGGTTGGAAGGAGGGGCCAGTTTGGCTACAATTTGAATCAGAAATGTCGGATATTGCTATTCTTAAAATAAAAATGATTCATTAGACAGTTTGCACTTGAGAATGAAGTTTATTCAAGATAGCACCGAAACCTGACAATACCTTTTACAGAAATATATAAAAAAGAGGGGGAAGAACATTAACCTCTTATCACTGTCTCTTCTTCTACATTCCAAGCCTCACCCCATTTTCTATAAACTCAGATTTAAATCTTCAACTTTCATTAATCAGCATATATCCAGGAAGAGTTAACAGAAATAACAAATAGTTATATTTCCATTTCCATTTAAGCAGATTCCCACTAATCCCTCTCTTCAAATAATCAAAATCCTATTTCAATTAACAATGAAACACTATGAAAAATAACCGTAATTATTAATCCATTGCACCCAATTAAGTATCTAAAATAGCTATCATCCAATCCCAGTTTTTTTTTTTAAAAGAAACAGTTAGGCATCACCAAAGATAACAAACCATTACTCTAACCATAATCAAATAAACCATTTTTGTGTTTATTTTCTGCCAGCAAACTGTAGGTCACACAAATAAAATCCCAACATCTGCTTTCTGATTATCTTTTTGTCTTTTCCCTCAAAGATCTTGTCATCTGCATAAAAGTCCTTTTGCAGTTCAAATAAAATAGTTCCAGTAACTCCTTTATAGTTCAATATTAAAAAGTCCATCTCATGGGGTTTATTACTTGTATATTTTTTTAGTTTGTAAATTATAATCCAATTTCACTTGTAAATCCAACATTTCCATCTCTTTCTTATGAGAGGTAGTTTTTAAATCCACCTTTAAAGTCCATTTCATTTCTATTCAGTGGGGCTTTTTCCAATAACACATTTTGCTTTCATTATAAATAGCTGATGAACTTTTTGGACCTATGTGTCAAACATTTCTTTTAAAATGGCCATCTGGCCCTGTAGTGACCAGATCTCAAGATCTTGCTAACAGCTCATAATGTAAGCAAAGAGATTTTTGCCATGGCAGAGGACCCTTTAATTTCAAGATCTTTCTTTCATTCAAATTCACTTGAACCCTTAAACTGTTTTTTTTTTTAGTTTTAAAATCAACATAATAAGCCTTTTGCTGTGTATTAAAAAGAAAGAAAACTCCTATAAAACTATAGCATTTTTTTTTTGTAAATGGATAGAAGAAAGGCTTACCCAACAAACTCCAAACCTCTAGTTCTGAAGCTTTTTTTCCAACACTTAGCGCAGTCTTTGTTGACCCAACCAATGGCCAAATCTCTATCTACATCTCACCATATTGTTCATGGGAGAAGCAACCTTCATCTGGCAACATTCTAGTGCTGTGGCCATGAAAAACACAATCAAATAAGCCAATTGATCAACTCCATATCAACCTGTGATCTCTGAGTTCAGTAACAAAACCATGTCTTCAGAATCCTTCAGAAAAAAATATTGCTTTATACAATTTTATCTCTGGGATATGATGTTCCAGAGGGAACGAGCTTACTAAAAAGAAGGCCCCTTTTCTTGGTCCCACCAGATAATCAAATTATAAATACTTTTCTTTGAAGGAAATAGGTTAGCTACACAATTCAAGCCAACACAACCAAGGGCAACATCTACTGCAAATGTGGGAAGGTACAGTCCCACCCACCTGAAAAGCATCAATTGCTCCATACTAGTTGTAACATGTAAGATTCCTTCTGCTCCTTGGGTTACAAAACACTATCAGGGTCCAACAGTCACCTAAAAACACAAAGTTTCTCTGTTCAGCTACCTGATATATAGGTATATTATCCCTGTGTTGAAAAAAAATATTTGTAAAAAAAAATGAGGAACACCCATGACCCATGTGAGATCAACATTTTGTTTTCCTTGAACTAGGAACCTTCAAGTATCAAGTGATATAATGTCAACAGCTGGCTGGTAAATTATTTAGGACTGCTGTTTCTACAATTTTCCCTTTTTTCCCCAAAATTAGGCCATTTTACAGGAGATGAAATCACTGCCTGCACAAGGAATTTATGCTGCCATTTTATGCACAACTAGATGAGAAGTAGCTAGAACAAGAATATGCCTCCAGTAGAAGAAATCAAGAAAATGCATTCTCATCCCTTATCCTTTTGCCAAGCTAGATATTTTTAATGCTGTGAAATCAACAGGGTTCCTTTAATTGGGCACAGTACAGTGTTATTTGAAATGTCAGGGGACTGACTGAATCAGCTAGTGGTACTAACAGAGTTAAATTGGTTTCAAAATACCAACAGGAGGCAGTTACAGAAAAACACATCAGCCAAAATATTGGCCACTTCTACAGCATCTGAAACTTTTAACAGGGAGGTTTTAGACAGAATTTCTAAAAGAAGATTTTAGAGCAGAGGTGTCAAACTTGATCCCATTGTGGGCCGTATCAGGATTTTGTTTGCCCTTGAGGGGCCAGGGTGGGCCAGGGCCGAGGTGGCATGGGCCAATCCAGAGGTGGTATTCAGCAGATTCTGACCAGTTCTGGAGAACTGGTAGTGGAAATTTTGAGTAGTTTGGAGAACCGGTAAATACCACCTCTGACTGGCCCTGCCCCCATCTATTCTCTGCCTCCTGAGTCACAGATTGGGAAGACATGGAGATTTTGCAGTAACCTTCCCTGGAATGGGGAGGGAATGGAGATTTTACAGTATCCTTCCTCTGGAGTGGGGTGGGAATAGAGATTTTACAGTATCCTTCTCCTGCAACTCCCACCAAGCCACGCCCACAGAACCGGTAGTAAAAAAATTTGAATCCCACCACTGGCGCCGGTCCCTCGCCATCTCCGGGACAGCCCCTTGGGACAACACTGGACCTATTGTGGGCCAGATTCGGCCTGTTTTAGAGGATTCCTATGAAAACTGTACAATAAGAGTGGAAAGTCAAGGTCAGTATAAACTGTTCATATGATGGCTTTATTTACATTTTCTGTAGGCCTTTACAAGAGCAAATTCCACCTTTCACAGCAAAAAGGACAATTGTGCTCTTGCTGTAGCACTTTTCAACTCCACAAATGTAATTGCTATTGCATTTAAAAAGCTGTAATACACATACAAATATACATGCACATAGCATTCTATTTTCTATGATGTAGTGGTCTATCAGCAGCTACTATGAGAGTCAGAATTTTAAATTCCTAACCCTGATGTAAGAAAAGATTTTAAGTCATTTTTGTCCTCTCCTCCCCCAATGCCTAGTGAATCCAAGAATTAGGCATGTAAGTATTTGTATTTCTAATGATAGGAGTGTGTCCAATCAAGCATATCCTTTGCCATATTGGCAAAAATCAAAAACAAAATAAATTTGATTCCAATTTTATGTTGTAAGTGAAAAAAAATCTAATAAACCCTAACCCTAATAAACCCTCAATGCATTGCATTTTTTACAAATTTAATTTACTTTCACGTGGTATATCATTTTTCTGAATCACTTTTACTTCTAATCAATTTAGAATTTAAATAGACTTCTTTTTCTGAACAAATGCCTTGGATTAATAAATGTATACTTAATTTACAGGGCAACAGGTTCATGAATGATTAAAAGTATTTTAAGATTCAAATAAAGTATATTAATATTGGTAGTATATCTGTGAAGGGCTAAATTATGCTCATAGCATTTGGTATAGTCTATATATGATCCAAAACTATATGTATATGTGTGTGGGTAGGTGTATGTATGTATGTATGTATGTATGTATGTATGTATGTATGTATGTATAAATACCAGTATTTATAGAGAGACAGCAGCTCAGATCACGTGTTGCTCGCACAGGCACGAAGCCAAAGGCACCAGCCTGAAGATGACGAGTGGGGCCTCGTCGAAACATCGCCAAGATAATCTCAATCTTACACAGGAAAAGATCTGAATACACCAAAACTTGCATACCTCTACCCGTGAAAATCTATGAAAACAAATATACATACATACATACATACATACATACATACATACATACATACATACATAATTTTGTCAAGCATGTATAAGATAAATGTATAAACATGATTCTGAATACAGGAAATGGTTACAAATAAATGGAGACAGTAGGACAGGGATGATAGGCACATTGGTATGCTTGTGCACACCCCTTACAGACCTCTTAGGAATGGGGTGAAGTCAACAGCAGACAGTCTAAGGTATGGGAGTTTGGGGATGAAACCACAGAGTCAGGTACTGCATTCCAGGCATTACCACTCTGCTGCTGAAGTCGTATTTTCTGCAATCGAGTTTGGAGCGGTTTACCATGAGTTTGTATCTATTGTGTGCTCTTGTATTATTTTAGTTGAAGCTGAAGTATTCATTGGCTGGTAGGACATTATAGCAGATAATTTTGTGTACTACGCTTAGGTCAGACCAAAGGCAGCGTAGTTCTAAGATGTCTAAGCCCAAAAGTTTAAGCCTGGTGGCATAAGGTATTCTGTTGTGAGCAGAGGAGTGGAGGACTCTTCTTGTGAAATATCTCTGGACTTGCTCAATTGTATTAATGTCCGATATGCAGTGTGGGTTCCAAACAGATGAGCTATATTTGTGAATTGGTCTAGCAAAGGTTTTGTATGCTCTAGTTAGCAGTACAATATTACCAGAGAAGAAGCTACACAAGATTAGGTTAACAACTCTTAGAGCCTTTTTGGCAATGTTGTTACAGTGGGCTCTGACGCTTAGATCATTAGAGATGAGTACTCCAAGGTCCTTGACAGACTGAGGATCATCTACGAGGTCGTATCTGCCCTGAGTGATGGTCATAACATTAGATTGTATAATAGTAACATCTATAACTAATCCCCATCTTACTTTTGGGAGAAGAGGGGAAAACACACACGCTCAGACCATACAGTATATAGCAATGCAGTTGCTTCTATTTGATGTCTACCAAAATAACATTTTGCTTGATTTCCAATTTAAGGCTTCAGAAGTAGGCTTACTTTAGCTCAGAGCAATTTGCAAGTTTCCTGATTCAAGTTAGGATCTGAATGCTAAGATCTAAGCTTAGAAATTCAGGTATCTGTCTTTGTTATATGTTGACATTAGATTCCCAACTTCTCTCTCCTCCCCTCCTCCCTTATCCTACAACCTCAATTCAAAGACTTAGGTGAGAGCTGCAGAAACAATAGGAGAAGTGGAAGGAGCTAAATTTCAGGTAAATAGAAGCAGGAGTGTTTGCAAGAAGCACCTTTATGTGTTGATATCTGCTGTTATACATTTAAAGAGAAAGGCTTTTTGTTTTCTGTTAAATTGGCACTAAATCATTTAGGATAGTGATGAATAATGGACATAGAGCATTATGCATTTTTTGAGGCAGAAAGACAAACACTAAATATGACCAGGCAAATATCCAATGCTGCACACTTCAATCTCACACATTTCCCAGAAGCTCTTTTACCTTCTCTATGACAGCTGGATGATCTATTGCTTTAGCATCCTCTCACAAATTACTGTAATTAGAAACCCTTGATAATACCTTTAACAATGACCAAAAGCTAGTGCTTCCAATCACAAAGCTACACCTGCTCTCTCCATCTCATGTTTTTTCTTACTGGGAAGAAATACATCAATGTTTGTAGACAACTGTCTGGCTTCATATAAACTGGGATTTTAAAAGTCTGGTTAAACAAGGCAGCATAACATTGAAAATAATATTAAACCAAAGTACACATAACTCCAAAGCAAAAAAAAAAGTCACATTGTATTACTTATAAACTAGACAAATAGACCACCAGTTTGCTTCTCTGGGTGGATTCACACATCATAATTTGTTTGTTTGGGCTTAGCAAATGTAGCCATTATAGCTTTGGGGGGCTTTTTGAGAGGTTCAGCAAACCTATTAAGAGGTAGCAAGTTCAGATCCAGGTCTCCTGCACCTAGTTTATTTCTGGATTCAAGATTGGCTGAATTCATAGCATTACTTTAGCAACTTCCTTTATATATACATACAGAGGCACTACAGTTCACCAAGCCTGTGGCAATATATATTCGTGCTCCAGCAAAGATGTTTGGATTGCAATAGCTAAATTAAATAGAATAGAATTCTTTATTGGCCAAGTTTGATTGGACACACAAAGAATTTGTCTTGGTGCATACGCTCTCAGTGTACATAAAAGAAAAGATACATTCGTCAAGAATCATAAGGTACAACACTTAATGATAGTCATAGGGAAACAGTCAATATAAATCTTAAGGATATCAGCAACAAGGTTACAGTCATACAGTCATAAGTGGGAGGAGATGGGTAATAGGAACGATGAGAAGATTAATAGTAATGCAGACTTAGTAACTAGTTTGACAGTGTTATTTGTTTAGCAGAGTGATGGCGTTCGGAAAAAACTGTTCTTGTGTCTAGTTGTTCTGGTGTGCTCTATAGCGTCGTTTTGAGGGTAGGAGTTGAAATAGTTTATCTCCAGGATGCAAGGGGGTCTGTAAACATTTTTACAGCCTTCTTTTTGACTCGTGCAGTATACAGGTCCTCAATGGACAGCAGGTTGGTAGTAACTGTTTTTTCTGCAGTTTTAATTATCCTCTGAAATCTGTGCCTGTCTTGTTGGGTTGCAGAACCAAACCAAACAGTTATAGAGGTGTAGATGATAGACTCAATAATTCCTCTGTAGAACTGTATCAGCAGCTCTTTGGGCAGTTTGAGCTTTCTGAGTTGGCGCAGAAAGAACATTTTTTGTGGTGCTTTTTTGATGACGTTTTTCATGTTGCGTGCCCACTTTAGGTTGTGAGATATGGTAGAACCTAGAAATTTGAAGGTCTCTACGGTTGATACTGTATTGTCTAGTATTGTAAGAGGTGGTAGTATGGGAGGGTTTCTCCTAAAGTCCACCACCATTTCTACAGTTTTGAGTGTGTTCAGTTCCAGATTGTTCTGGTCGCACCATGAGGCTAGTTGTTCAACCTCCCATCTGTATGCGGATTCATCATTGTCTCGAATGAGACCAATCGCCGTTGTGTCATCTGTGAACTTCAGTAGTTTAACAGATGGATTGTTTGAGATGCAGTCATTGGTATATAGAGAGAATAATCACTCATGAAGCCTAAGGAAAATGATTGTTTTAAGCAGGATAAAGATGAAGCATTTTCTTCACTAAGTATTTTATGATAGATTTCCAGATCTTCTTTCTTATATTACCTGTATTTTAGAATTCATTATTATAGGTTGCTTAGTCAAAAAATGAAAAGAATAGCTGAAAATGCTTCACCTCTTTCAAATTTTCAGTTGTTAAGGTTTGAAGGAAGAAATAATCTTGCTCAAGCCTTGACCTGATGGATTTCAAGAGCACAGAAATATAGGAAAAGCAGTAAATAATCGGATAAATGCATGCATTTCTTTTGAGCACATGAAATGTTCCATAAAAAGGTTGTAATGTTCAGCAATTTCTGCACAATTCTATTGCTCATTCCATTTTATTTGACTTTGTTTTACTTTTACCAATCTTCCAAAACTAGAAATAAGCCAATTTTCTTTTATAATTATGGCTCTTCTGAAGTATGGCAAGTAGGGTCAGAGACTGTCTGGCAACTTTGTTTCTTTTTGCTGGAGGATGAGTTAAATAGAAATTCTAAACTTTTGAAAATAGAATTGTACATTCAGGATGTATTCAAGATGGTCCTATCTATAAGGAGGTAATTTAAATATCATTATGTAATGTTACAAACCAATTTTGTTCTAAACAAAATTCATTTATTTCACAGTAAATCTCAAAGAAAATGCACAGGGATTGCACTATTATTCATCAGAGCTTTTTTCCACATTTCCTAAGAAATTATCCTTCATTTTTCTCCATTTCAAAAGTAAAATTCTTAACTATTTCCCTGTGACACCACTAGATATACAAAATTAAAGTTTAACACTAGATGGAAAAATTGCACAAATTGCAAAACAATGACTTTGAATTTCTCTTGTGTTAAATTAAAGTCTTTATATGAAGACTTGCTTTGCCCTATAACAGGGATGTCAAACTCTTGTCATCACATTGTCATCACATGATGTAGCATGATTTTTTCCCCTTTGCTAAAATAGGGGTGGAGGTGGCCAGTGCGTGATGCATCCGGCCCATGGTCGCGAGTTTGACACCCCTGTCCTATAATGGCATTTTCTTTGATATGTTTTATTATTATTGTTCAGTCATATATTTAAACTTGATTTGGCATTTTTAAAAAAAGTATGTTTATGCATATTATTTTATGACTACTGAATGTGTCAATATATTGTATATACAGTGTATCTCCTACTTAGCAAGATATGGCAAATATGGTGACTATCTCTGAACTTGGATTATGAGAGAAAAATTTTGAATGTTAAACAAAGCAGTGGTAAACAGCATTAATGAAGTAGAAAAAGATCAGAATGAAGGTGATGTTGAGTTGATGATTATATATAAAAATGAAGATGTAGGTTTAATTATTGTGTAAGTCAAAAATTTTAGATTGGTGCCCTTGAGTCTGTTCAATTTGTGTATGAAAATAGGCATCCATAGATTGGTGATAGTTGTATATTATATTCCACTGAATGTTGATAATGAGTCTGGGGGGAAATTATATAGTGCAGATGAGTGGACTTTTCCAACAAAAATGTTTTCAAAAATTATTCCAGAAACTGGCCATATTCTTCTTACTGACAAGAACCGAGCATTAGTGCCAGACATTGACTTTTTATGGTTTGACTCAGCTATTAAACTTGAACTCAGCTAAAGACTATCAGACTCAAAATATAGAACAGCTAAAGAAAAAAATTATTGCACACTAGGTAGACACTCTATTATCCCAGTGCCCAAGAAAGCCTCCATCAAGGAGCTGAATGACTAAAGATCAGTTGTTCTGACATCTGTAGTTATTGAAAACTTTTAAAAAGTGAGTGTTAGCCCACCTGAAAATCATCACAGATCCACTGCTTTAGACCCCTTGCAATTTGCCTACCATGCAAATAGATCAGAAAATTATGCTGTTACATTGACACTGCACTTCATTTTATAATCCTTGAATCCAGAGGTGGGTTTCAAAAATTTTTACTACTGGTTCTGTGGGTGTGGCGTGGTGGGTGTGGCATGGCTTGGTGGGTGTGGCTTGGTGGGTGTGGCAGGGGAAGGATACTGTAAAATCCCCATTCCCTCCCAATCAGCTGGGACTTGGGAGGCAGAGAATAGATGGGGGTGGGGCCAGTCAGAGGTGGTATTTATCAGTTCTCCGAACTACTCAAAATATCCACTACCAATTCTCCAGAACTGGTCAGAACCTGCTGAAACCCACCTCTGCTTAAATCCCCAAGGATCTATGCAAGGGTCCTTTTTGCAGGCTCGGCATTCAATACCATCATTCCAGTAATTCTTCCCTCCAATTGAGGGAATCAGCTAGCTATGCCTGACCACACTTGTAGGTAGATGATAGGCTTTCTAACAGATAGAAAGCAGCAGGTGATAAAATCACATCAAATACAGTTCAATTAGCACAGACACCCCTCAGGGCCATGTGCTCTCTCCATTACTCTTTTCACAATATCCCAGGGGTGCCAAACTGGAGGCCTATGGGCAACCCTAACCCTAACCCATGCATCATATGCAGGCCATGCCCACCCCAGCTCCACAAAGGGAAAAAAACATCAAAGTGAAACATCACATGATGGCAACGTGATTGAATGGCTTCATGTGCCCTTAAGCTTGTGTATGGGCCAAGTTGTACGCCATACAATAATTGGGCAACTGTTTTAGCCAAAAACAATTTAACTGCTGCTGTGATATAGTTTGCCCCCTGTTGCCTATGAAGTTTAATTATTGCTTGTGTGTGCTCTTTTGAGCAGTAAGAGTGACATAATTTACCTGGACTGTTAATTTTCTAGAGGCCTGAAATACTATGTTCAAGTATTTAAATCATTTGAGCTGCTCTAATTCACGTGAATCCATTTGCCCACTTGTGATTTTGTTAGAGAAAACTAGAATTTTTAATTTATCATAATTGATTATTAATTGTCCCTCATTGCAATTGGATGTCAGGGTTCTTATTGCCCACTTCATGCCTACAGAAGACAAGGAAAGAAGAACTGCATCATCAGCATAGAGTAAATTAGTTATCAGCTAATTTAGGTGCATGGATATCAACTCTCTGAAAAGTTTTAATCAGAGAGTTAATATATACTGTATGTTAAAAAGCAATGGAGCTAGAATAGATCCTTGTTTCACCTTCTTGATAGTGTGAATAAAGTTTGAAAGATCTCCCTGATTACATCTTACTCTAAGGATGGTTTTATTGTAGAATTTATGGATTTAGGAGCAAGAGTCTTTTTTCTATAAAGGATCTGCTCAGAATGTCCCAAAGCCTTACTCTTGAAATTTTATCAAAAACTGCCTTGAAATCAATAAAGGCTGCATATAGATTCAAGTCAGAATGCTCTGTATATTTATCTGTCAAATTGCACTAGGCAATGTCTATAGTAGAGCATCCCAGATGAAACCCTGCTTGCTCTGGGTCAGTTAATCCCTCCTCCCTTGCCCAAGTTTGGAGTTTGATAAACAAGTACCTGGCATATAGTTAGAGCTAATGAGTTCAATAGGCTAATTGGCTTATAATTAACCAGATCATTCCTATCACCATTTTTATATCAGGGAACGATTATGATTTCCCAACAGTCTTCTGGAATTTTGACTATGTGGTTAATGTATGAAAATAAACAAGCCAGGACAGAAGCCCCCCTATTTGAATTTGATTTAATTAGCTCCCGGAGGCTTTACCATACTTAAGTTGGTTAATGAAAGTTTTTACTTTCTTGCATTTGACTGAGGATCACTGCTGTAATGACAATAATGGTATATCCATCTCTTAGGTGTCATCATGCAGATCACCATAAAAGTCTTGGAAGTGGTGTACAGAGTTGTATAATGTTGTTATGTGAACAGTTTATAATAGTCTGTGAAAATAGGGAAAGATTTATGAACTCTATGGCTTTGATTAGTTGTGACCGCTTTTTCCTCTGAGGTCCATTTTTTTTTTCTGAGCAGAGTCTTATGTTGTCTTTTCTTATCCTTTAAAATTGGGTGGAATCTGATGAGATTGGCCTGAGCAAGTAACATAGGATTTCAATAATGCTGATTTGACAGCAATGTAAGATTTATCAAAGCAATTCTTTGAACCATACCCTCCTGGTCAGATTGCTGTTTTGTCTTCGTTACAAAAGGTTGACCCTTAACTGTGAGATAATGGCATACATCAAGTATTCTACTATCTTGTGGGATGGTTGGGTCTGAGCATGCTCCAAAGTTACACAGGGTTGAAAAGCATGCATTTCCTTCCTCTGAGTGAAACCACTGGGCTATCCTATCTTCAAGGGAGTAATTCCATCTGACCTGATAAGAGCCACCTTGGCCAGGCAATTTAAATGGTCTTAATTTGGTTCCTAACAAAGCAAAACAAAGTTAAGGGAAGGCGATTGCTTTCAGTTCTGGGGACTATGCCAAAATCCTTAAGGCAAGGGGCCAGATCTTTAGAAATTATTAAATAACCTATGGTGGATAACTGGTAAACTGACCAAAATGTATACTATCAATTTGGACAAGGCCATTTAACGTTTGTAGGTTAGGCTTTTTTATGAGATGTAGCAGCCTAATCCAGCTAGGTTCTGATTTGTGTCTTTGAAGGATCTAGACATATTCTAAATAGTGGCTCAATTACTTCTTGACAAGGACAGGCATTGAAGTGTCCATAGAGTTTCATCATTACAACCTGCTCTTGCATGTAGAGTAGAGTAGAGTAGAGTAGAGTAGAGTAGAGTAGAGTAGAGTAGAGTAGAGTAGAATGACAGAGTTGGAACGGACCTTGAAGGTCTTCTAGTCCAACCTCCTGCTCAGGCAAGAAACCCTATACCATTTCAAGTAAATGGTTATCTAATCTCTTCTTAAAAACTTCCACTGTTGGAGCGTTCACAACTTCTGGAGACAAGTTGTTCCACTGATTAATTGTTCTGTCAGGAAATTTCTTAGTTCTAAGTTGCTTCTCTCCTTGATTAGTTTCCACCCATTGCTTCTTGTTCTATCCTCAGGTGCTTTGGAGAATAGTTTGACTGCCTCTTCTTTGTTGCAACCCCTGAAATATTAGAACACTGCTATCATGTCACCCCTAGTCCTTAATTTTCATTAAACTAGACATACACAATTTCAACAATTGTTTTTAATATGTTTTAGCATCCAGTCCCCTAATCATCTTTGTTACTCTTCTCTGCACTCTTTCTAGAGTCTCAACATCTTTTTTTACACTGTGGTGACCAAAACTGGATGCAGTATTCCAAGTGTGATCTTACCAAGGCATTATAAAGTGGTATTAACACTTCACATGATCTTGATTCTATCTCTGTTAATGCAACCTAGAATTACAATAAATTGGCTTATAGTAGAATATATGTAGTGGGAAACTCATTCAGACAAAGATTCAGGAAAGTATCAACCTGATTCCAGATTTGAGTTACCTGTAACTGGAGTTGAGAAGGAAGATAGAAATTAATGCACAATGAGAAAAAGTGGTCAAAGCCTAACAAAGCATTATCAAACAGAGGTGATTGTTTTACAATTGAAATACGTAAATTGGAAACTATAAACAGATCACCAACACCCCTCCTTAAGGTTTGCCACCTCTGAGATTGTGAAGGGGGTTACCAGAAAAGTAGTTGGAAACTAAGAATTTCCCCAACATCCATGTTTCCTGTAAGAAATTACATCAGATTTGGACAGGAATGCAAGAAAAGTTGGTCCTGCTTTTGTGTATGTGGGGGGAGGGTTGTACCCTGCTATGTTCCAAGAGTGGATGAGGAAATTATCAGCAGGATAGTTGGTAATTTTCTCTTGGAGTGCAGTCTTTGGATAATTGTTCAGAAGGAGCAACATATGGGATGAACAAGTTGGTGTCTGAGAGCAGACCTATGGCTTCATGTTACAGGGCTGGTATTCTAAATTTGGGGTAATTTAATAGGAGATGTTTTATGAGCATAACAAGTAGTCCAGAATGGGATTGGAATCAGGCTATTAGCAATGTTCAGGATTTCTATGGAAGGAATTCACTTGCAAGGAGTAATAGCAGGTTGTAGATTGGGCAGCCATAGGATGAATACATGAATCAGGATCTATGTAGGGGGAAGACAATGGATGTAGGGCTGTAGTTTGACTAGTTTGTTCTTTGGAGTCCAATTATGAGGGACAATCACCTGTAGAATTATAGATTATAGAAAGATTGTGTCACTCTAATAAGCTTGTCCCAAAGGTGCTTTTTCAGGAGGCAACTAGACTTCCTTATTTTTCTTTTGAAGATGTTTCGCTTCTCATCCAAGAAGCTTCTTCAGCTCTGACAGGGTAGAGGGGAAGCTTCTTGGATGAGAAGCAAAACATCTTCAAAAGAAAAACAAGAAAGTCCCGTTACCTCCTGAAAAAGCACCTTGAGGACAACCATGACCTGGATGAGTGAGAATCTCTACAGCAGTGGTTCTCAACCTGGGGGTCGCGACCCCTTTGGGGGTTGAACGGCCATTTCACAGGGGTCACCAAAGCCCTCTCTCACCCCCCCCCCCATGCCTTCACTCACCTTCATCCTCTGCCGGATCGCCGTTCGCTGTTCGCTTACCCCGCCCATTCCCAATCTATTGCTGCCTCCTGAGTCCCAGCTGATGGCTAGAGGGAAAAAAACTGTTTAAATTCTTGCCACGGGGCTTCAAAGGGCTGCCCTACAGCTGATCAGTGTTAAAAGAAAACAAATGAGTAGACCGGTGCCTGCAAAAATAGAAAAAACAGCCCCTTTCAGCTTCAGCATAGGTTAATTACCACAAGTTGATTAGATCGGCCTCCCGATTCTCAGCTGATTTGCTCAGCTGTTTTGCGCAGGGGTCTGTTCTCTGTTGCTAGCTGCAAAGAGAGCTGGAGCAGATTTTTTTTCCTCTAGCTATGTTGAAAAAGCGAAACGGAAAGTAAAGCAGGGTCTTTGCTGCACTGTGACAAAATGAGGCAGAGAGAGATTTCTTTTTCTTTTTCCTCACCAAAAAAGATAAGTGCAAAACTGCAAACAATGGGAAATTTAGGGCAAAAGAGGAGGTTCAAGATTTTAAAACAAAAAAAAGAAAAAAAGCTCTATTTAACAAGGGAATTGTAATAATTGAAATACTATTAATTGTATATTGTATTGAAAGCAGAAATGATTAAGTTGTGGTTTGGAGAAATATATGGGGGAAATTATTTGGTTTATTATTATTGGTAAATATAATTGATTTGTAATAAATTGGATTGCATAGAAATAATTGGAATATTCATGTTCATATTGATTAATATACAAAAAAGTTAGTTATATAACTAATTGATTTATATTAAAATGTTGAATTTGTATTAAACAACTGTATTACATAATTACATAATTAACCAATGTGAGGATGGATATAAAAATAGATGACAATGTGAAGGGGTATAATATAGAATAGAAGGGAAAAATTGAATTTGATTAAGATAAGAGATGAGGATGAAGGGTAATATTGGTTTTTTTACAAAAATAGATGAGGAATAAATATGGCAAAAAGGAAATATAGAAATTGTAAATTTAATTGAAATGACTAAACACTGTTTAAATTTGTGAACTGGCCAAATACTCTGTTCAAAGAAAATACATTGTATGTTTGTATGTGTGTATCTTTATATTTGTTTGGGGTTGGTTTTCTTCCCTTTAATCTTTTTTATTGTACAGCAATCTTTCTCCTCAAACCTACCACCTCTCTCTTTTCTTTCCTTCTTACTTTCTCTTCCTCCCCTTCTTCTTCTCCTCCCCACTACTTCTTCTTCCTTTCTCCTTCTCCTCCTCTCTTCCTCCCTCTGTTACCCTCCCTCCTACTCTAATTTCCCTTCCCTTCCTTCATCCCTTTCTATTGCTGTATCCTTTTATGCATATGGACTACTCAGAGGGCTGAAAAAGTTATTTTTGACTGGTCCTCACACTTTTGACCAGTTCTCAAAGTTACAACTGTCCTCACATTTTACCTTTTTGCCCTATCTTGTCACCATGGTGAAGAGAAGCAGTTGTGAAATGAGTGGCACGGTTGTTAAGAATGCTACAATGGGCATAAATGATGACCAGTCATAAGTGCGAAGGCTGGTCAAAAGTGCAAGGACCTGTCAGAAATCACTTTTTTCAGCCCTCTGGGTAGTCCTTTTGTGTACATGGACTACTCAGAGGGCTGAAAAAGTTATTTTTGACCGGTCCTCGCACTTTTGACCAGTCCTCGAATTTACGACTGACTTCACATTTTACGTTTTTTGCCCTATCTTGTCACCATGGTGAAGAGAAGCAGTTGTGAAATGAGTGACATGGCTGTTAAGAATGCTGCACGGGCATAAATGTGAGGATGGTTGTAAGTGTGAGGACTAGTCAAAAGTGCGAGGACCTGTCAGAAAAGACTTTTTTCAGCCCTCTGAGTAGTCCCTATACACATAGCCATGGCCACCCAGTCACATGACCCCCCCCAGCCACGCCCACAAAATAAGCCACGTCCACAGAACCGGTAGTAAAAAAATTTAGAACCCCACCCCTGGTTGGGGGTCACCACAACATGAGGAACTGTATTAAAGGGTCGCGGCATTAGGAAGGTTGAGAACCACTGCTCTATAGATTAATCAGCTTGGTATTTCCTTCATTTGTCTGAATGAGTTTTGGACTGGAGGTGCTAGGCACTCAGAAAATGAACTTGTCAGCTTTTCAGCAGAAGGACAGCTGGAGGGTAGTAAAATGTTGACTCAGTTGCAACTGTCATTGATTGGAGCATTGAATTAACTGTTTCAGGATTGTATATAATTGTTAATATTCAGTAGAGAAAGTGCCAAACAACTGAGTTCTTCCTCATCTTTCATCAGATCAGCTGCTATCTGTATCTTCTCTTTAATTAAATTAAGGATGTTATGCTTCCTGTGCTTATCTTGACCTGACCTTGGAATTGATGGAGCATTCTTCTGTGTAGGTAATTGCTGGATGATATTATGAGCTCTGAGGCTAATGCCATCCTCATGGGCTTGGCTCTTCTCCCAGCAGAAGCCATACCCTGCTATTATGAAAGACACGTATAGGTGTAATTTGAAATCCACTTAAGACATGTTTAGGTTTAAAGATCATTGAAGGGGGTGCAAAATGCCTAAAAGTCAATATTATTGAATAATAATATTTAATATTATTATTATTCTTTCAAGACCTTGTCATCTGGGAAGCCAAGAGGTTTCTGTAAGCTCTCTGGAATATACTCTGTGATGAAGGAGTCGTGAGAACCTGAATGTAGTACTACTTGTCTGGGTCTCCACCTGCCCTCCTTAAGAGAATTAATTGCAGTGTGGGGCAAAATCATTTGTCCCTGCAAGACTACCAGTAGCCATCCTTAGCAATTTCCATATATGTGTGGAGTCTTCTGTAGAATACATTTTTTGAGTAAATTCTGGAGCAACTGGGTGGGTGGCTGGCTCCATAATAGGTTTAGTTACATGCTTTTCTCTTCATCTTCTTTCTGATTAATATCTAGCAGCTGATCAAAAATTGCAATAACCATTTTAGAAGTTAAAAGACAGAAACCAAGTCTATAATCCATGTTTAAACTACTTACTGTTTTAAAAGTCTCCTTCCCTCTGTCTCCTACAGAACCCTCATCATTGGAGAAAGGGAAAACATCCATTTCCCAATCAAGTAGGATTTATTGGCGGAGATTGTGAGGAAGTGGAAGGGAAAGGACAAGGAGACTTATACACTGTCTCTTTGTGCTGGAATAAATCCTTCAGTTTCAACAATGTGGAGGTTATTGCAGCCTTTGAGTGTATGGAATGCTTAGCATTTTCTCTTTGCAACACCTCAGGCTTGTTCTTTCCTTTGGTCTTTTTGAATTCTTTTTTCTTGCCTTGCATCATCGGCAAATATCCAATGATGTTAGATTACAGGTTCTACAATGTCAGCTAACTTTAATTATAAACTTCTATAATTATTAAAATCTAGCAAAGGGAACTAAAATTACTAATTGATATTAATAAAATCACCAAGTAAACTATTTTAAAACAAAATAAAAAGTAACTGAAATAGAAGACTTAGGTGCTCACTAAAATATGAATCTATGACCATATTTCTCCTCCCTGCCGGGCATGATTAAAAT
The DNA here is from genome assembly GCF_029215685.1 of Pituophis catenifer annectens. NCBI lineage: Eukaryota > Metazoa > Chordata > Lepidosauria > Squamata > Colubridae > Pituophis > Pituophis catenifer. Next base: position 87,899,790 of record NW_027256883.1, read on the forward strand.
GAAAGCCAAGGATATCTTGCGTCCCTAAACCTGTGGATAAAAATGGCACATAGTCATAAATGTTTGAATGATCCTCCAGGATATCTAAACACTTTCCTGGTTAAGGTGATTAGTCTGAAATTAAACCTATTGGGCTGCTCCCTTCCAGAAGTCGTAGTAATGGGCCATGATAGAACTAAGTTTGTAATTAAACACAGAATCCTTTATGTAAACCATCAAGATATTGGATAGATACCGATGTTTTTAGCTTCAATATTTAGTACACTGGAGGCTAACCCTCATAATCAGAATTATGGAGCCACAAAAATGGAGCTTTTGCACTGGTGAGATGCTATTACTTTCTATTGTACTGGAGAGCAAGGATAAAAAGTGTTCAGTGGTTGAAAGGCTTTGTCCTTATGACTTGGGAGATATAGCAATTTGAGAACATGTCATATTCTGTTTTCTGTTCTACAGAGATATAAGAGCTACAGTAGGCTTCTCCTCCTCATTGGTATTCTCATAAACCAGATTCGTCCTATGTCCAATTTCACCAACACCCCTACTTAAGGTTTGCCACCTCTGAGATTGTGAAGGGGGTTACCAGAAAAGTAGTTGGGAACTGAGAATTTCCCCAACATCCATGTTTCCTGTAAGAAATTACATCAAATTTGGACAGGAAATGCAAGAAAAGTTGGGCCTGCTTTTTTTTTGGGGGGGGGGGGAGATTCTACCCTGCTATGTTCCAAGAGTGGATGAGGAAATTATCAGCAGGATAGAGTTGGCAATTTTCTCTTGGCATGCAGTCTTTGGATAATTGTTCAGAAGGAACAACATATGGGATGAACAAGTTAGTGTCTGAGAGCAGACCTATGGCTTCATGTTAGGTAGATTGGTAGTCTTTGCATCAAAGCTAATGTTGAAAGATTCTGTCCAGCGGCTTGCAAAATCCAGAAGGCATTACTAAATATACCATCAGTTAAATACATTGATTTTTATACTTCCTTGTTTCTTGTGGTACTGTGTCAACTTTTTGCCTTATTGTCTTTTAATTTTGATAGAGCTCACCCAGTTCTTGGTGTTTTTTTATTGATACTTGTATTTTAGTCCACAGGCTAAAATACAGGCTTAGAAATTGGTGCATTTTAATTTTGACTTAGTGGGCAAATAGGATCCATTTTTTATTGCTATTATTGTCCTATTTCTACCAGTCCAAGAGCATAATGAAGATTTATATTTGTAAGTACAGATGTGCAAAATGTTCATAACATAGTTCCATGCATGGAACAGCTGCTTTTGTGTGTTACGTTTGGTCCATACAAAAACAAAACAAGGCTCTTTTTATCCAGGTATGGACCAAAGTGCAATTAGTCTGCAATTAGTACTCCATAAGGAAGGGTTAAAGAAGATTGGCAGTGGCATATGAGGGGAGCGAAGGAAGGAAATAAAATAAAAAGTACCATACTGGCAACCTTTTTCATACTGTTAAGATTATCATAGTAAGAACATGTTGTAGGTTCAAAATAAATTGTTTTTTCTATTACATATAATTCCCTAGTTTTGAAGAATGTCAGTTTGAGGCAGAAGTTTGGGTCACATTGCCACTGCCTGGTTTATATTGGGTTATTTTTCCACCTGATCATTTCATTCAGCCCAAACAGTCCATCTTCCTTTCCTTCTGGTCTTCAGTTGTAAATCTACACAATGATTTTGCAGAAAAATCCACAGTTGAACTTAAAGCAGAGCTTAATGAATAAGAGACTAGCCTTTAATAAGCAAGATTTATTTATTTATTTATTTATTTATTTATTTATTTATTTATTTATTTATTTATTTAAAATTTATATACCGCCCTTCTCCCTGAGGACTCAGGGCGGTGTACAGCCAGAATTAAAAAACATAAAATACAAATATTAAAAAACAATTAAAATATATATAAATTTGGCCCAAAATTAAAAATACAAACCAATTAAAACATTTAAAATTTCTTCTTAAGCCAGCCCGGCTTGCTGGAAAAAGTGGGTTTTAAGGGCACGGCGGAAGGCACTAAGGTCTTGGATTCTCCTTATCTCTGGGGGCAACTGATTCCATAGGGTAGGTGCCCCCACAGAGAAGGCCCTCCCCCTGGGGGTCACCAGCCTACATTGATTGGCTGATGGCACCCTGAGGAGGCCCTCTCTGTGGGAGCGCACGGGACGATGGGAGGTCGTCGGTAGCAGCAGGCGGTCTCAAAGATAGCTAGGCCCGATGCCATGGAGCGCTTTAAAGGTGATAACCAGCACCTTGAAGCGCACCCGGAAGACCACTGGGAGCCAGTGCAGCTCGCGCAGGAGCGGTGTTACATGGGAGCGCCATGCTGCTCCCATCACTACCCACGCTGCTGCATTCTGGACCAGTTGGAGCCTCCGGGTGCTCTTCAAGGGGAGCCCCATGTAGAGAGCGTTGCAGTAGTCAAGGCGAGAGGTGACGAGGGCATGAGTGACTGTGCACAGGGAATCCCGATCAAGAAAGATGAGATACAGAAATGATTGTCAATTAAAAAAAATTGATACTCAACCAATATGGTTAAGAAGAGCAATCTTTTATGGGAAATGGCTCTAGAGATGAAAGACAATAATCTGCTTTCCTTACTATGGTGGCTTATTCAAAATGAACTTTTATTTTATTTAGTTGAGAGCCAATAAGAAAAGTTTGTTTCTCTCTTTTCAACATCTATACTTCAACCATCCTGCCCTAAATGCCAAATAATGATCACTCAGAAAACTCACTTCAACCACTCACCTCTTGCCAAAATGTAAGAAATGAACACTTTAGCAACTACAAACAGTATATTCCTATTCTTCATTACAAGCCAAAGTTCCTTTGTTGGACCATTGTGTGAATGAAATGTGACAGAGCCCATCTGTCATAAACTAAGGATACATTTATACAATATGATTAAAATAAATATCGTCTAATTACATCTGGCATCCTAACCCAAGTAATATTCTAAGTGTGATGTGGCCTATGGCAATACAGCTGTCCCAATTTTGTGCTTAGCAAGTAGGGTAAGCATACCATATTACCTATCTATTGCATTCCTATGATAAAAGTAAGTTATAATTTCCGAAGTGTCTATAGTAACTGAGTATTTAACATAAGACAAACTTTCCTCACCCTTAAAATCTGCTAAACGTTTCTTACAAACTGTAAGAAAATATTTCCCACCAATGCTGAAGTATCCTTTCATCTATTACCAGCAAATTTATATATACTGAACAGCATTCAGAAGTTCTGATAGTTCATTATTGATCGATGAGAATTGATCAGACCTCTTGGGCTAAAGTGTTGTTCTGTTCATAATGACAGAGTGCCCTAGAACTTATATAGGCAAATTTCAAATTTCTGACATTTATTTCACTTTCAACTAACATTATTGGATAGCCTCATTAGTGTAATTTGAACGCAAGAAAATATCCTGTTGTACAATTTTAAGACATCTTTAAACAATAGCGGAGATATACCTTGATGAATTTAATAACTTTTCAACATATGTTTACTAAAGATCAATAGTGTATCAGTGGTGGGTTTCAAAAATTTTTACTACTGGTTCTGTGGGTATGGCTTGGTGGGCGTGACTTGGTGGGCGTGGCTTGGTGGGCATGGCTGGGAAAGGATACTGTAAAATCTCCATTCCCTCCCCAATCCAGGGGAAGGTTACTGCAAAATCCCCATTTCCTCCCAATCAGCTGGGATTCAGGAGGCAGAGAATAGATGGGGGTGTGGCCAGTCAGAATTTTTACTATCAGTTCTCTGAACTACTCAAAATTTCCACTACCGGCTCTCCAGAACTGGTCAGAACCTGCTGAAACCCACTTCTGTAGTGTATCATCAAAAGATGTCTTAGTGCCTATGATGCTTCTAAAAGGTTTATTCCAAAATCCCTAAATGAATAGAAATTACTTTTTAAAGATATTGACAAATACTAAAAGATTGGAAATTCTCATGGAATTTTGGTACTCTTCTCAATTTGTTTCATGTTTTCAATTGGAAAAAATGTGACAATCCTAGACCAGGCCAAGTCCAAAAATGCCAGGGAATTTCTAGAAGCCTGGCACTCTGACAAATCAGCCATCAATAGACACATAGACATTAACAACATCTATAGACTATGCCACAGGTGTCAAACTCGTCATGTCACATCGCCATCATGTGGTGTTTTGCAATGTTTTTCCCATTCAGGGAGCTGGGGTGGGCGTGGCCTGCACATGATGCATCCAGCCCACAGGCTGCCAATTTGACACCCCTGGACTATGCAAAAGAGATAATCAACCAGCCCCAAAGAGAAAAAGACTCCAGCACTTCTCCACTAGTAATCAGCATTCAGATCAGCATAGATTAACTCCAAGGTTAACTTCAGACCAACAATCAAGTAAACAATACCCCAATCAAGAAACTGCCAAAGAGCCATCAGTAAACAGCCCAACCAAAGAATCTCTAAGACTACCCACACAGACAGACAAGACACCAGAACATAAACTGATAGCAAACAGCATTCCTTACTAGCACTGATGATGTAACCTAGTTAGGGTAATGAAATGTTTGCAAGAAAACAAGTAAGCTCAGAGAGCACCAAGGACTCCTCATTTCAACCCTGAGCTATAAATATTCTCCTTTATTGGTATGATAAAACTATATGTTTTTATTGAACAGTTCATTAGGCACCATACTCAAAAGAGAAAATATATAAAGAGTTAATATTTGTTTATGATGTGAATTCCAATCTTTATCCTGTTTTCATTCTTCTTCCCTCTAATATTCTATAAGCAACAGCTGCCAATTAGTAAGACTCCCTAATCACCAAAGTCAGCCTAAGGAAAGAACAACACTCCATTCCAAAACCACAAATTTATTCAGATATAATGTCACTAAAGAGATCACTATTAAAGTGCTTGCCAACCATAATCAATATTAACACATTAAGAAATGCAGAAATGTTCCTAACATTAAAAGTCAACCATGCTGAGAGTGACCATATGCAGAAAGAAGCAAGACTACCCCCATTATCCTTTGTTAATATGTTCCAGCTGCTACAACAAAATTAGCTATTTTGAATGCCTTCTTATCTCTATTAGTAAGTAGCTATTTATATCTCTCTTTAAATGCAATTTGTGATTCCTGCCTTTGTAAAACCACCTAAAGAGTTTTTCCCCAGCCTCTTTACAAACAGGGCTATAAAACCCAAAAGACTGAGTCCATAATGAACAAGCTGTACCTGTGTTCCACTGAATCAATACTTTACCAACCTTTCATCAAAAAGACTTCACAGCATTTCCTCTTTTTCCCAGTAGGTAAAAACTGGTGAGAGAGATCTACCAAGAGAGAGTAACTGGTTCAAACAACCCTAGTAGTGTTCCATGGCTGAGAGTAGAGTAGGTGGGTCTCCCTATTTCCAGTTCAACATTTTAACAAAAAAATGATATGGATTTCCACAGAAACAAATTACAAAAATGAAATTCAAAGTAGAATAATCCTAAATGAGATGAAAAAGAAAGTGGTAGCATTGCTTGCTGGGGACAATTGGAGAAGAAAATATATTGGAGGGTCTTCATAAGACATTTCATCTTGATATACATTTCTAGTCCCAGTGCCTGCTGATAGCAATGTTAAGCAAAATAGGAATCCCAGCAGCAGGCTGATATAACTGACAGGCCTGGATTAGCCCAATATGGAGGAAATAGAGGGGGTCTGGATCCAGCAGTTCAAAAGCTATCCTTCCCATACTGTTCCCATCCAACTAGATTGAGGAGTTGAACTCTCCTTGATACTGCCTTATTCGCACCAATATCCCCTCCTCTCTGCTTTCATGCCAATATATGGCATTTCACAATGCATTCTTGGGTTTGAGCCAAGGTATAATTGCATCAATTGCATTGCTGCCAAAAATACACTAGAAAATAGTAACAGAAATAAATGCTAGAAACAATTTGTTTTTTTTTTTTTAAAAAAAAAACCTTCCTAATTAACAGATTGTTGTTAGACTGAGAGACATGCTAGAGATCAGAGCTTTGAGCAAATGCTACGCACCATCTTCAGTAATGACTTAGCTGAAAAAAATTAATAGTACTAACAAATTAAAAGCATCAAACTTTACAGGTGCAAATGCACTAAATAAGCTTAAATTATTGCAGTGAAGGAAATAATTTTTTGTAAATCATGGTTGGTTCCATGAAACATTTCTGCTGCAAGTAACTATCGAAACTTCTCCTGTGGAAACTGACTCTAGCAGTAAAAGAAATTTAAGAAACAGAATGATAATCAGTGTCCTGCAAACAGCTTCACTATCTGGGGCAGGCAATTTTATGAAGCCAACAATCAATTTGGAATGCTGTGACCATGTATTTGTAACAATAGGGATTCCCAGTAATAAAATTCCTACTTATCAGAAGAAGTGTAACTCTCCCCATCTTCCAGATGTTTTCTCACATTCATGTTCACTTTATCCTTTTCTGGACAGGTAGATACATTCCCAGATGCATTAAATCGTAGCAATCGCCATTTTTATTTTTTAAGTATACCTGTGGGAGGCTATATCAGACCAGATTATGATCTCAAAAACAGGTGTCATGCTTTATACAGCTTCTTATATAGTTTAAGACTGAAAATATGTTTGTAAACATAAAATTAGGTGGGCCAAATGCCTACCAACATCAAAAGATATGTCCATAAAAGATCCTCCCTAACCCTTGTTTACACATGATTAGAAGTATACCATTGATTAGACAAATAATGATCATCACAAAAGGAGCTTTCTTGTATTTTTGTATATTTTCCTAATGACTCTCCCACTCAATTTTCAACAGTTCAGCTATTTCTCTTGTAAAATCTGAGAGAACCAAACTGCCATTATAAAATTGGATTCCCATGGCACCCTTCAGATATGCAGGATTCACTGTTTTCAACCCAGGATCAATTTTCTAAATATTGCTATTTCAGCAAAACTGGAGGGCAGCAAGTTGGGGAAGGATGATTTCAACCTACATAAAGTTTTATGTATTCAAACCTTCCATGAATAGATAAAATTTTGTTCATACAGGTTCCTCTTCATCAATACAGGGGTACATATTAATTTCTGCAGACTAAAAGGGAAAAAATGTAGATCTTTTGTGCTGCTACCTCTAAGATTTTTTTTTTTTTTAGGATTGTAGGCTGAAGTAAACCAGGAGACTCCCATTTTATTTTGTTTTGCGTGTATAATACAATGCATTAATGCATGATTTTCTTAACTATTTCAATCTTCTATTTGAACTGTCTGAATGTTGCTATATACTGCTTTAAAAATCTCTAATGGGGGAAAAATAAAATATGTATTTTAAAAAATGGATTTCTGATTCCAACTTTTAATTTTTGTTATTTCTCTTTAAGGTTCACAGCAAACAACTCTCTTTCTCTGGAGGAGAACAATGTTGCCTGCAACTTTACTTCTCTCTAGATGTTATCAATTCTACATATGTGTTTGTAAATATGCATATTTGTTTGTGTGTGTATCTATATGCATATGTGGGCAGATACAGTATATTTGTGTGTACATATATCATATGTAGGTAATTATGTGTGTGTATGATATTCCAAAAGCCAGGCCTCATAGACAATATATAAATTACATTCAATGTACAAAAATTGGTTGCCATTTTCATGTAAACACTTCCTATGCATGAGTTAGAACATAGCAACATTTTCTCTGAAAAAAAAAATAATAAAACATATTGTGTTTAGCCTATGGAGCCTGACTTTTGGTACATTGTGTGTGTGTAAAACTACTATGCTAATTAATGTATTTTATGACTAATTAAGTAGCCAACTATCATTCCTAATTTCCTTTGATTGTTTTAATTTCTGCAAGTGGGTAATTTTCTCAGCATCAGCTATGCATGAACTCAGAGGTGTAATTGTCATCTCTTTATGGTTATCATCCTCTCCAACCAATATTTTTTATAAAAATGGTCAAACTTCACAAATTCCATTGGACACCTTGGCAAACCTTGCAAAAAGCAATCTAGTTGAACGGCTTATAATAGATTTAGGATTTTGTTCCAAGATACACATTGAGATTCTGGAAAATAAAATAAAAGCCCAAGTTCATAATTCTGTGTTGAATGATTTTAAGAACCACATGTCACGAACTCACTAAGCATTCCTGACCTGCTCTCGAGTTGCCATAGGCAGGGGGATGGGAAACCAAGCCTCGCAGCTGCAGCAAGGGAATCGCACTTCAGTCAAAACAAAAGCACATTCCAGCCATCTCTATGTCAAGGCCATCTCCACAGATATCCACAGTGTCATGTGGGAGGGACTCTACAACCCGTGAAATTGTTTCGTTGGGGAATGTGACTGATGACACACCTTGGGGGAAGGGAGAACACCTTGGGGAAAGGGAGAGCCAGGGCGTGAATTAGGTGAAGTCAGAGTTGGCTTCACTTGGAACATGTCAACAAGAAGCTCCTAATAAATAACTGGATTTCTTTTGAAGCTTGGCTCGAGGCTCATGATTTAATTAGGGCATCAGTCGGAACCCTGACACCACACACCATGGTAAACTATTGTAACCATTTTGATACGGCTTTAGTATGCAAACAATACTTCTTATTATTTTCTTTCCATGCTAATTGCATTCTAATTATATTACACTGCTTATATGTCATAAAGGAATGCGTTGGCTCAGTGGCTAAGACACTGAGGTTGTTGATCGAAAGGTCAGCAATTCAGCGGTTCAAATCCCTAGTGCCATGTAATGGGGTGAAATGCAAGTAGAAAAATAGAGACCATTTTTGGTGGGAAGGTAACAGCGTTCTGTGCATCTTTGGTGTTTAGTCATTTATTTATTTATTTATTTATTTTGTCGCATTTCTATGCCGTCCCACTCTCAAGGGACTCGGGTGGCTTACAACAGAGAATAAAACAATGCAACAATATCATTTGCAAAACAAAAGTCATGCTGGCCACATGACCACAGAGACTTTTTGGACAGCGCTGGCTCTTTAGCTTTGAAATGGAGATGAGCACCGCCCCCTAGAGTCAGAAACGACTAACACATAAGTGCGAGGGGAACCTTTACCTTTATATGTCATAATCTCTATCAATATTTTTCTGGAAGGTTTTTGTTTAACCTGATTTAGCCCATTTTCAAATTCAGTACCAATTTGCTTTTATACCTTATTTCAAACATATTGAGTTAGAAATATTAACAAAGTGAGGCAAAGCAGACAGACCATCAGTTCCAAACTCAAACTTTATTTTGCTGGCTTCTCTCTCCAGATCACAATTATCACCCTGATGAACAGGCAAACAGAAAAGCAGAGTCATGACCCTTTGTATATATACATTACGTTGCATTGCAAAGAATAAAAAGAGTTATGGAGTGATGCAATTACATTAATTCTTTGAAAGTGCGTATGTAGAGATTTCTTTTGTATTTTCAGAAATATCATAGCTATGCAATGTGGGGATGTCAACTTTAAGATAGTTCAAAGACAGTATAGAGGTGTTTTCTTTTTAAGTGGTAGAAAATGACCTAACTATACTAAGGTGAAAAGATTGAAAAGCAGACAGGATTGTAAGATTTAGGGATACTTCAAGAATTCAGGTAGTTAATGTTGTTTGTTAATTAATATGTGACCTAGAAGTTGCTTATTCAGTGGATTGCTCATGACTCTAAACAATGAGGGTAAAGATTAAGTATATGTTGAAAAAAAACACTTTAAATGTTACACCAATATTTAAATACAGAAGACTACACTGAATATTAGATAAGCCTAGCTGATTCCTCTTCGCTTTATTGCTCCCTATGGGTTCAGAGGAAAGGGGAATCTGTTTTGCAGGTGGTATAATTCAGTTTATGGAAGGAAACAATCGGATATGACCCACAATTTTATATTTTTAAAAACTGAAAATTAATAGAGAAATGTCAGGGGAGTATAAGAAAAGTATGTTGATGTAGCATGAATTCAAACAAACTTCACCAAACCCTTTTTTTCACTTTTTGTGTGTGTGAATTTGAGTCACTCATGTTCCTGAAAGTTCTTGTGGTCTTCTTGGCAAGATTTTGGAAGTGGTTTGCCATTGCCTGCTTCCAAGGACTAAGAAAGTTTGATTGATCCAAAGTCATCTGGTTAGCTTTGTGCCTAAGACAGGAGAAGAACTCATGGTCTCCTGCTTTCTTGCCTGATACCTTAATCACTACATCAAACTGGCTCTCTTTTAAATTAATTACTAAAAGCTAACTGGAGTAAGACTATGATGTTTACAGGAACACATAACATCAGAGGCTGAGAATGCTGCAATACATGCAAAGTAGGAGCAATTCTCACCTTCTCATCTTCACCATCTCATCTCCCATCATGGTGAGATGGGTGTCAAACAAATTTAATAAATAAATACATTCAAACATTTCCATGGAAATACTAGAAGGGCTGAACAATATATTTCTGCTAAAAGTAAACCAATATGTTTTCTTCTGTGTTGATATTCTTTAGTTAAACAACAAAGCTTGAGAGCTAATAAACCAGTGTTAAATTAAATTAGATGCTTAGAGCGTTATTCAAGGCAGGCCAGAAGTCCAAAAACAAGAAATACTGTATATACTAGATACAAAAAATAAAAGTTGTTGTGGTTCAGGTGAAATTAATATGCCTAAGAACATAATTCACAGCAAAAGATTCCCAAAGATGAAACATAAGTCAGGATGAAATGAACATTGTCTCCAGCACTTACCTAAACCTTTGAAAGTGTTTTATAAATATTCCCCCCTTCAGCTGTCTACCCCATTTTCCCAAAACTCATCTTGCAGTCATCATGCCTCTAAAGAGACCTCTTTTTCCATGCTTTGTTTTCCGCCATTCAGTTCTCTGATCCTATACTTAGCAGTTTCTGCACCTCTTTGCCACCATTTACTGGTCAATTGAATTTTTACAGTTCAAAGATGTCAGCCTAGAAAAAGATTACAGCAACAATACACATGAAATCAGGTAGGACGGCCATGAAGTTAGAAAAAATACAATGAGCATTTAAATTTGCATATGTCAGAAAAGTGCTAGACTGCCTTATTAGTTGTTGAGCTAAAATAGTTTAATATTTCTACTCTGTAAATATGGCCCTTTTTTCTGATACCCATGACACTCTATAGAAGTGAATGTTATATTTTGAAGAAGCAAACTAGGGAGAATATTTATGCTTTTAAACTTTGGTATTGGAGAAGGCTTCTGGAAATACTGTGAACAACCAAGAAAACAAATTGATGGGTCATTGAACAGATTGATCCAAAATTCCCACTTGAAGCACAAATGATCAGGATTGAATTAATTCTACTTTGGAAACATTATACTAAGATCTAATGCTCTGTGCAAGGTTCTAATGCTGGGAAAGATGGAAGTAAAGAGAAGAGGATGACCAGCAGCAAGGTACATGGATCAGTTACACTGGTGATGAGTGCACCATTGCAAGACATGAAACACTACATTTGGGATGATCATCATGGAGAAATTCTACCTACATGATCATTAAGAGTCAAAATGATCTAATAGCACTTATCAATCAATCAATCAATCAATTTCTGTGTCAACTTAAGGTCTCAGCTGCACGATTTCAGTCATATAGAAGTAGGGTCATATATTGGAATGCTCCTCCATAAAACTAAACATAAAAATCTGCCTGTAGATTAACATGGTTATTTTCTAGATGAAGCTATACACCAAAAAGAGTATTCAACACATGGAGCTGTGTCTGCAGTTTCTAGTCACATTTAATGTAATTACAAATGTCAGTAATTATTCATGTAATTTTTATGTATAAACTTCCTCTATATGGAAAGTTGTTTTTATGAGCTTTATTTTCCTTTGTCAGGACTTGCCACAAAAGATACCATTCTCTTCACTGAATATATTGTTCATTTACCAGTAAAATACTGCAAGGGGAAACAAGTTTCTTGCTTTGTTTGAAGCTTCCACCTTTTTAGCAACTATTGTTTACTTCACACAATTTGGAGACAATCTCATCTTCCATAATATAGTGCTTTTGCCCCCTTTTTTGTACAGTATAAAAGTTTCTTTCCATTGCTTGAATCAATATGTTTTTTTCTAAGTTAAAATGATACTGTAACCCAGGCTGTTATCATTCAGGTTATATTTTGCTTCTGGACAATTTGGAGTTTCACCATGCTATAAATCTGGGCTTGTTGTGAATCTGCTTGGGATTGCTTATGCCTTATGGTCTTGATGGGGCTAACAAACCTACATAAGAGAAAACAGATACTGTATGTTTCTAGTTAGTACAAAAGCAAGGCTACAAAATATTAAGGCTACAAAAATTTGAATGGATGATTTGGCTTAAAACGGAATTGGTAGAATCACCTCCTTTGAAATAATTGGGTCAGCTCCAAGACAACTTGGAGATTCATTGAGCATTGTAACTTTGTAAAATTTTACCTCTGTGTAGACAAAGCTTATAGAAATTTATTCATATTGACATGAACAGTAAGCCTATGAGTTCATTACCTTCTGAAGCTCTGATTATCAGAGTGCTTGGAGAAATCTACTTGAGAATGTGCCTCATTCTTTCTCCTAGAATTTGTTTAGGTAGTTTCATAGGGAAAGAAGAAAGAAGAGGCTCAGAGTTGTTCCACAGTATTTTTTTTTTTAATGTGGTTTGCTTTTTTCTTGTCTCATATTTTTTTATCTAATTCATACACTTTTTATCTTTTTTCTCTTAATTTTTAGAGTACATGTCAAACCTTTAGAAATGCTGCTATTTTCTGTTTACTCTGCAGATCTGGAGCACTTTCAGTCCCTCTTTTAGTTTTGCTCAATCCTCCCCTCTTTTTTTTATTGGAACATAACATGCAAAAAAAAAAATAATCCTTTATTTCTGCTATTTCTCACTCTGTTAATCATACTAAATGGAAAGAATTTTCTTTACAAGGATAGATTACTGCATATAATACAACTCTTTATTTGTATATTATATATGCAGTAATGATCACTACCTGTGTTTTCTCGAAAATAAGACCCTGTCTTATATTTTTTTGAATCGTGAAATAAGCGCTTGGCTTTATTGCCATGTGCTCAAAAGCCCGACTGGGCTTATTATCAGGAGATGTCTTATTTTGGGGAAAACATGGTACATAAACTTATCCTTAAAAAAAATGCACACCAACACATTACAAATCCCCATAGCAGATTAACCTTATTGATAATCTACACCAGAAACCTTACCTTTTACACTCTGAAAAGCAGGTAATCATAGAGTGGTGTACTGTTGGGTTGTCTTTTTAAGACATTCTCTTTCTTCTTTTAACATTCTTAAAAAAAATCTAAAGAGCTTTTTCAAGAGTATTTAGAAGTGTTTGTTTTTAAGTGTGAATAAAGCACACCTGTCCTGATTCATCACCATCTCTCTTTGCATGGTTATTGGGAAGCTACTGTACTATACTGTGTACCTTAAGGGCTTGAAATATTTGATAAATTAAAAAAAAAACAACCTTCTTAAAGCTATCTAATAAAACTTTGCAGGATGAATATTTTATGATACTGTGGATCTATTGTTTCCGCCGTTTTACCCTTTTTGTTCCAAAATGAAGTAAATATTATATATTTTACATTACAGCCTAAAGTCCTATTTTTTTTAATTGAATCTTAAATTGGATCAGTCAAATCTTGTTTCTCTGAATCTCATGTGGCAATTTCAAATCAAATTATATTGCCTACAGAACTTTGAATTGAATCAGATTTTACCTTATTCACATACCTCAGGTTTTTGGTTTTTTTTAAAGCTCATCCAATAAAGGTTGATTGGCTCAGTTCCTTGACATGTTAATATATTGTGGAAACAGTACGTTGTAACTGAGACTTTAATCTGCCCTGAAATCTTTTTGTAATTATTATTAACAATGTGGTTTTCTTTCACTGTTACTGTGATTATATTTTTGATATTAATGTAATGATATTACTACACGTATATATTATTATAGTGTAGAGTTACAATAACCCTGTGTAATACCTTGCTAGAAATGTGGGCTACAATAATGTTAATATATAATATGCAAAGAATTTTGCAAGATTTAAATTCAGCAACCACACATATATTATATTGTCAGCACAGAATAATATTAATGTTTCTTAACACTTTGAGAAGAGATGCAATATAAAGTGGCAATAGCTTTGTCATCACATAATGCTTCAAATAAACAGGTTTTTAATGTTGATGTTTGAGCCAATAGTCTTATTAGTTGGAGCAACAAAGATATCTCTCATATTATAGGTAAGATATCTTACTGGATTCCCATGAATTTTCAAGAATTGGAAATGTAGATAATGGAAAACACACACCAAACCTCATTCTGTATGCTACTGTCTATAGAATGTCTAGAGTCAGGAGTTGTGGCAGTGCAGTGGTTAGTATGCAGTATTGCAGGCTAATTCAGCTCACTGCCAGGAGTTCGATCCTCAACAGCTCAAGATTGATTCAGGCTTCCATCGTTCTGAGGTTGGTAGAAAGAGGAGCCAGATTGTTAGGAGCAAACTGCTTAGTGCAGGGGTGTCAAACTTGATTTCATTGAGGGTCGCATCAGGATTGTGTTTGACCTCGGGTGGGGGGCATGGCCAGGGTGGGCATAGCCAGCTCAGCATCACTCATGTCAGGGGCACCTGTGGTGGCCAAGGCAGGACTTCCCTCAGACCCTCCCTCCTTCTCATTATAATCTCCTTCCTTCCTTCCTTCCTTCCTTCCTTCCTTCCTTCCTTCCTTCCTTCCTTCCTTCCTTTTCTTTTTTCCTTCCCTCTTCATTCTCCTTTCTTCTTCCTTCCCCTCTTTTCTTCTTTTTCCTTCCTTGCTCTCTCCCCAACTTTCCTTCTTTTTCTTTGTCTTTCCTCTTTCACTTTCTCCTTTCCTGTCCCTTCTTGGATGCTCAAATGCAAAAGGGGAAACATTTCTCCTTTTGTTTTGTTTTGCTTTTAGTTTGTTTTGCTAGCCCAGCAAAACAGATTTCGGCCCGTTTTTAGCAGTGACGGCCTCCTACAGCCCTCTGCCAGTGAAAATGGAGCCCAGGGTGGCCACACACAGCCCTCCTCGGTTGAGTTTTTGCTGGCAGAAACACTGCGGGCCAGCCCTTCGCTGTTTCCAGGATGGCCCTGCAGGTCAGATCTAAGCACCACACGGGCCTTAAGTTTGACACTGCTGGCTTAGAGAGTGTTGTAAACCACTATGAAGTAATATATAAGTCTAACTGCTATTTCTGGGAGAGCCATTGTACATATCTCATTGTACAGAACATACAAAATACAAAAGATTGTATACTAAAGAATGAAAGAAAAAATATGAGGCCAAGACTGGTATGGAAATAATTTTATGAAAAATGTCTTCCTTTTTCCACTACCTATGGACCAGTGGTGGGTTGCCCTCGGTTTGGACCGGTTTGCAAGAACTGGTAGTAAAACTGGTGGGAGGCTCCGCCCACTGCCCCGGATGTCATCATCGGTGATCTGCTCATGCGCAGAAGCTTCTGCAAAGCGAGCACGTGCACGCAATCCCATTGCAAACCAGTAGTAAAGGTAAGTAGAACCCATCTCTGCTATGGACTTATTTCTAGGCTCACTGATATTGCTATAGAAAAATGGATACCTTCTTCTTCTTTCAGTATCCATACAGAATAATATATTTGAACTAATAATTATCATTTTTATTTTGAATTTGAATATATATTGTTTATGTTGTTTATGTTTATTATATTTGTATACCACCCTTCTCCGGAAGGACTAGGGGCGGTGAACAGCCAGCAGATAAAATACAGAAAATACAAAATTTAAAACAATATTAAAATCCAATTAAATCAATTTGGCCCACAGTTAAAACACCCCTATATTAAAACCCATAATTTGACAATTTAAAAATTAAAACAATTTAAAAAGTTAGGTCAGGTTAGCCCGGCTTGATGAAACAGAAATGTCTTTAAGGCACGGCGGAAAGTGCGCAGATCTGGGATCCGCCGTATCTCCGGGGGCAACTTGTTCCAGAGGGTAGGTGCCCCCACAGAGAAGGCTATCCCCCTGGGGGCCACCAGCCAACATTGTTTGGCCGACGACACCCTGAGAAGCCCCTCTCTGTGGGAGCATACTGATCAGTGGGAGGCTACCAGCGGCAGAAGGCGGTCTTGTAAATACCTGGGTCCTAAGCCATGGAGCGCTCTAAAGATGGTAACCAATACCTTGAAGTGCACCCGGAAGACCACTGGGAGCCAGTGCAGCTCGTGCAGGAGAAATGTTACATGGGAGCCCTGAGTCACTCCCATAACCACCCGCGCGGCCGCATTCTGGACCAGTTGGAGCCTCCGGGTGCTCCTCAAGGGGAGCCCCATGTAGAGAGCATTACAGTAGTCTAAGCGGGACGTGACGACGGCATGAGTGACCGTGCGTAAGGCATCCCGATCCAGAAAGGGACACAACTGGTGGATCAGGCAAACCTGATAAAAAGCCCCCTGGCCACAACCGTCATATGTTTTTCCAAAGACAGTCGTGTATCCAGGAGGACACCCAAGTTGTGACCCCTCTCTGTGGGGGCAAACGACTCGCCCCCAAAAGTCAGTGATGGTACCAACTGACTATATCGGGATGCCAGAAGCCACAGTCACTCAGTCTTGGACGGGTTGAGCCTGAGCCTGTTTCTCCCCATCCAGATCCGCATGGCCTCCAGGCACCGGGACATCACATCAAAGGCATCGTTGGGATGGTCCGGGTTGGAAATGTACAGCTGAGTATCATCAGCGTACAGGTGACATTTCACCCCGAAACCATGGATGATCTCATCCAGCGGCTTCACATAAATGTTTAACAGAAGGGGTGAGAGAACCGACCCTTGCGGCACCCCTCACACAAGGTGCCTCGAGGTCGATCTCTGTCCCCCTGTCAACATGAACTGCGACCGGTCGGAGAGGAAGGAGGAGAACCACCACAACACGGTGCCCCCTATCCCCAACCCCTCCAGTCGGCGCAGCATGATACCATGGTCGATGGTATCAAAAGCCGCCGAGAGATCTAATAGGACCATGACAGAGGAACAACCCCTGTCCTGAGCCCTCCAGAGATCATCCACCAATGCGACCAATGCCATTTCTGTGCTGTGCCCAGGCCTGAAACCCGACTGGAACGGATCTAGATAAACCATTTCCTCCAGGTACCGGGGAAACTGTTGTGCCACCACACTCTCAACAACCTTCGCCACAAAGCGAAGGTTGGAGACAGGACAATAATTTGCTAATACAGCCGGGTCCAGGGAAGGCTTCTTAAGGAGGGGCCTCACCACCGCCTCCTTCAAGGTGGCGGGGAAGTTACCCTCACTCAAAGAAGCATTGATAATCCCCTGGAGCCAGCCTCGTGTAACCTCCCGGGAGGCCAGTACCAACCAGGAGGGACACGGGTCCAGTAAACATGTGGCCGCACTAAGCCTGCCCAGAATCCTGTCCACGTCCTCAGGAGCCACAGGGTCAAACTCCTCCCAAATGACATTCTCAAGACCCGCCTCCGTCACCCCCGCCTGAAGCTACCCAGTCAGAGTCCAATCCTTCCCGAATCTGAGTGATTTTGTCATACAGATATTGCACAAAGTTCTCAGCTCTCCCCTGTAAGGGGTCTTCCCTCGCTCCCTGATGGATTAGGGAATGGGTCACCCTAAACAGGGTGGCTGGGCAATTATCTGATGATGCGATAAGAGCGGAAAAATACTCAGATTTCGCCGCTTTTATCGCTACTAGGTAGGTCTTAATATGAGACCTCACCAGTGTCTGGTTGGATTCGGATCGGCTGGCCCTCCAACTGCTCTCTAGGCGTCTTGAACTGAATTGAATTGAAGCACTGCATATTTTATTTCAATATTTTAATATTAATCCTTTCCCCATTATTAAAACTCACTTCTATCGCTATTTATTACTTAAAATGATGTCCATTGTGACTTTCATCAATATCATTTTTTACCTCCATACATTTATCTTCATTCCCACCAACAGAACATTGAATATGAATTACATAAAAGGGATCAATCAGTTCATCCCAGTTGGGCAGCTGCTGAGAATGCTGATGACTGCTTCATTCTATGCCTTCCTCTCCTCTCCTGATCACATGTCCCACAGTAGAATGTATGCAACCTACTCAATGCTACCCAGTACACACACACACACACACACACACACACACACAGAGAGAGAGAGAGAGAGAGAGAGAGAGAGAGAGAGAGAGAGAGAGAGAGAGAGAGAGAGAGAGACATATGTTCATGTGTATATGTATATATCACCTTTCTTGGAAAGGCTTTGGAAAGTATTTGAGAAGCCACACTTTGCATGCTTTCCCTACCTTAAATAATAAATTAATAATTTTCTATCATATTGTCATAAATTTTGCTACAACTCCACCCAAATTCCTGACAAATATTGGCTTATATTGTTTCCTGCCTAGAGTCAGGTATTTGAGATGGGCAGCCATATAAATCTACCAAACAAATAAATACGGAAATTCCATTGCAGTACTAATCAAAACAAAATGTAGGATTGATTCATAGGCTAATAAGGATTCAAGTGATGGTTCTGTACATAAAGAATTGGAAACTCAACCATTTTATTGCAAAGAACCATGCATTACAAAGAAACTACCAATGTCTTAGGAAGTAAATCAGTTCTAACAGCATATAGGAAATATATTGACATTTTTGCTAGTCTTTCTTTCAGTTCAATAAATCTTCTTAAGAATACTGTGTCATTCATGCCTGAGAAAAGAATTAATTTGTCAATTGCGTAATAGCCTGGCATTAAGCAACAAAAGTAACCACAAAAACTAGAAAAGTTAGGGAAACACATTGTAAGATATACCAGAATTATAAAAGGGTCTGTGACAATTTGCCACAGCCAACTCACCACGATCAACTCATCACAGCCAACTTGTTGCAGTCAACTCGCTGTGGTACAACTCTCCATGGTCAACTCGCTGCAGGACAACTCGCTGCAAGATAAGAGTTACACTAATATCAATGAAATGGTGGTGTAGAATCATTAAAGAAAGGATGCAAAAAGGGGTACAAAGTGAAATGTGAATGACAAACATTAAAATATTTTTATTTATTTTAAATAATTAAATTGAATTGGTAAATTGTCCTGCAGTGAGTTGTCCCGCAGTGAGTTGACCATGGCAAGTTGGCCACAGCAAGTTGGCCATGGTGAGTTGGCACAGCAAGTTGGGTCCGGCGAGTCATCCCATTCCATTATAAAATATGGCTGAAAATAAATTGTTTTTACATTGCAGATAGAACAAAGCAAATTTTCTGACATCAGAAGAAAGAATACAGAATACACACAGACTGCTAACAAAGCTTTATGTCTTTCCTCTTTTCATGTTAAGCACTTGCTAAAATTTCAGTTGAAGACTCTCTCCCTCTTATGTGATCACTATACTTGAACAATTCTCAACTCAGGTAAACAAAATTGAATCCTTGTAATTACAGTGAATGTTATGCCAATAAATAAAGTATAACAGGTTTGAAATAATGATCTGATTTACACAGCATGCTAAGATAATAGCCCAACTATCTCAGCACATGAATATACAAACAAATGTGCTTCATGGACTCTATTTATATTTATTCACACGTCCCATATTCATGGCCACACACTGTATTGCATAAACCCCAACCTTCATTTTATATATTACAGAATGTGACATTTTTACAATTTGTTTCTGGAACAACAGTAAAGGGCTATAAGATAATTTGGTTGATGCAGCGAGGTATCATAAAAAGTTACCATTCTATCTCCAACATACTAAAATTACAGGTAGGTAGCTTTATATTGTACAACTATGGATAGGTTGTAAAAGACAATTTAGCTCTCTATATTTTCTTTTCTGCTGAAAATAGAAAACAAGAACACCTCATTTTATGAGACATCTTCCAGTATAACTTGTTATGTTTTCTAAGAAAAAAGAACCTGTTTCACTGGGTTATTTTAAAGGTGGAAATCAAATTTAGCTAAGAAAGTAAAAGGTCAAAGAGGCCATCTACATTAAGGCTGAACAGCCCTCTCTCAGCAGAGGGTGGGAGATATGACACCACCTACCTCCTGTTTACAACATAGTTCTTTCAGCAGTTCCAAGAAAGTTCCACACCCATTTGCACTATTCAGGTGACCCTGAGGACACAAGTAAACTTCCAAGTGGCCTCAGAAAGCATGCTAATGACCAGATGACTGCAAGGAACATAAATCCTTCCATTCACCGCTATTTAGTCAGAACTGAAGAAGCTTCTTGGATGAAAAGCAAAATATCTTCAAGAAAAACACTAAAGAAAGTCCAGTTGCCTTTTGTACCTTTGGGACAACCATGCCCTGAATGACTGAGAATCTCCATAGACACAAAAACAGTAAAGGAAACCTATTCTAAAAAATAGGTTAGGAGAACATGTATTTCCCAGATGTTGTTGAACATCAATTCCCTTCTCCCCTAGATATCATGGTCAGTAATGAAGGTTTGACTGCAGTTTCAGTCAAACACAACTGAAAAGCAATACTTCAGAGGACAGGCAGTCCTTGATTAGATCATTTGTTCAGTGATCATATGAAAATGTGACAGTGCTGAACAAGGAGACCTACGGCTAGTCCTTGAGGTTATGACTGTTGAGGTGTCCTTGCAGTCATGTGATGGCATTTCAGATGCTTGGTAACCAGCTCAGAGTTATGACAGTTGCAGTATCCAATAGTCATCTTCATTGCCAGCTTCTGATGAGCAAAGTGAGTGGGAAGGCAGCAGGAGTTTGCAAACTGCAGGCACATGACATCATATGTTAGCATCTGCACACAATTCAGTTAACAACAACTGCCAGAACTGCTGTCATGAGCTGGCATGGGATTTGCTTAATGACTGCAACTGCCATTGTAAGTCAGCACTGTCATGTGACATTGTGCTTTATGACTACATCACTTAGTGACAGAATTGCTGGTCCTACCTACTGCCATTAACTGAGGACTACCTGTATTATCATTTTATATCTTTTTGCATTAATTAATTATGACAACCATTATGTACTAAATAAAATTCTCTCCACTCCTCTATTTTACCAGAGGTTCCAATTTAACAATGTTCTTTTTTAATCCATTTGTCTGTTTCTATTTCTAAAAGAAATTTCTGTATATTTCTCTCTGCAATACAGATGAGATTTTCCAGCATACTTCCACATAGTACTTTCCTTCTTGTTGTTTTGCATATGTATTTATTATTCCACAAAAGTAAGCAGAAAGTATATTTAAAAAAGAATTTAACCCGCAGCCACATACACAATACTAAGCTACGGAAACAAACTTTACAAACTATTTTTATAATGACAATACCAGAAGACTATTCTATTATGTGGTGAAGAATATACAGTATTAATACACTACATAAGGAATCAAATTACCTGGCTTCATAGTCATAGACTTCCTTTTAATTGAATCCTGTCTAATGGGGTTACTAATATCTACCCAAAATACTAAAGTGTGGAATTCATTGGTAACCTGTTCATGTTAAATTTGGTTTTTTAGCTGAGATTTTTAAAAAGCAGATCAAATATAATTTCAAGTATATAAATCTCAACAAATACATAAACATGAGGTTTATAAACACAAGTCTGGTATACCTTCCCCAGTATTTGGTGTACAAGGAAAAGCATCTGCTACTACTGCAAGCTTAGTTTATAAAAGACCAGATATGCAAATATTTTCCTGACAGCAGCATGTGTACATAGGCATACATTTATTAGGACCACTGTATCTTTTTCCACAGGAAGATCAAAGTATATGTACAAATATCAGCTCCCACCCCCACAGTTTATTCTTACAAAACTCAATCTCATCCAAAATTCCAACTAATATATCTTTTCACCACACTGCCTCTCATTTCAGAGAAGAAAAATATATAGAATCCATAGCCTGCTCCTTCCTGCTCCTTACTTGGAAGGGTTCTACAATTTTTCCCTATTATAAAGTGACGGTATTCAAAACATATTTTGAGGGACAAAGTTGTCTGAATAAAGCTAATGTCTTAGCATGGATATTTGAATTTCATTTTGCTCTTCACATATAGTGATAAGGTTTATTATTATTATTATGACTCTTAAATGTTAGAATTTGCACCTCTGCTGCTCTACATACCCTGTCCATAATATGATACTGTCTACAGAAATGGATTGCAAATAGCAGGAAAAAATACCATTTCTTAGCCATCTTTGAAAAACCCTTCAAGATTTGGCCATTTTTTTCCCCCTCCTCTGTTAGATCAGACCAGTGGTGGCTTCCTCCTGGTTCGGTCCGGTTCGGCCGAGCCGGTAGCAGTGACGATATGACATCACCAAACTGGTTCTCCCCCCCACCCTCCCACCCCCCCCACCCACGTTATTCTTACCTTTTATTTGGTCCCACCCCCCAATCTATTGCTGCCTCCTGAGTCCCAGCTGATGACTAGAGAGAAAACAACTGTTTAAACTCTTGCCCAAGGGCTTCAAAGGGCCGTCCTACAGCTGATCAGTGTTAAAAGCAAACAAATGAGTCGGGTCGTAAGTGCGAGGACTGGTCGTAAGTGCGAGGACCTTCCAGAAATGATTCTGACCAGCTAGCCATGCCCACCTAGTCACATGACCTCCAAGCCACACCCACAAAATAAGCCATCCCCACAGAACCGGTAGTAAAAAAATTTTGGACCCACCTCTGGGTCAGACCACACATTACAATGCACTTCTCTTGTGGAGTAGCATTTCCTTCTTTGGAGACTACCTTCCTTGTCACCCATCCCAATTCATTCTAGACACATTTTCCCCTCTGCAGACACTGACAACAAAAACAGAAAACACAGCTTGAATTTAAAGGGCATTGGTAAATATTTGCAAATAAAACAGAAGGTGGCATGGCAGAGCCCGCTGGCATTTAGGAAGTCACCCTCAGTGGATGTGTTTTACCAAACCAAGGACTTTCAGTTGAGCAGATTGTAGAGCAATGCAATTGCTCGGATTGACAATCAAGGAATTGGGATTTTTGTCTACAGTGATATTTCTAGAACTGTAAACAGACTGCAATCTTCTATTGTGGAGAGATGGAGGCATAATATAACTATGTTGCTGAAACACTCTGAATAATACAAGAGTCTCACTAATAAATTGTAAGAATTTAGAATTTCCATTTCTGTTATTTTTCAACTTCACTGATACTTTGGCAGTAAGCAAGAGTTATTTTGCCACTATATTTTCCAATTTTATAATGTTTGTATCATAAAATTCTGAAATGTTGCAGATCAGTATTATTTAGATATGTTTAATTTTTTGCTCTCAATATAAATAAATCATAACATGCAGGTTATTCGTACTGCAAAGATGTACATAACATGTCAATTATAAACAATATATCATTTGCTTAATCTAAAAGAAAATACATACAACTGGTGCAGTTCTCTGGCTCTTTGGCAATGAGCAATCACTTTCTTTAAAAAGCTTTAATTTAATTAATTAATTAATTAATTAAAAAAAGACTTTAATTAATTAGGAATAGGGCAACAAACACTTTGAAAGAAACCTTAATCATTTTGGATATGGTAATGTTTATCCATGTGCAGTATACCTGTAATTTACTACCTATTACAATAATCTTTAGAAGAATTTCAAAACTCTTATAAAACACCAAAAATGAATATGTATTTTTATAATACATGTTGACAAAAAGATTCAAATCAAACAAGAATGAGGCAATTCTTCAGCAAGTACAGAGGCAAACAATAATATATATTACTGCAAGCTGTAATGATGGTAACTAATTTCTCTTATTTGACAATTTTATATATCCCTTTATGTTATTATTCTCATTTAACAATTATTTAACAAAGCCTTGATTCCCATTAAAAAAACACTTCATATATTTTATCATAACATTAATTTCATATTTCATACTTCATTTCCATGCCTTATTATCTAGCCATTGATAAAACAAATCCTATATCAAATAATATTGTTTGTCTTCCTGTTCTCTAATTTCAAATGTCAATTTACTCATTTCAGCACATTCCATAATTTTCTTAATGACTTCATCTTCAGTAGGTATTTTCTCTTTTTTCCAATTTTTAGCAAATACAATTCTAGCTGCTGTTAAAACATTCACAATTAAATATCTCAGTTCTCTATTATACATTTCCGGTAAAATCCCTAATAAAAATATCTCAGGTTTAAAGTCAGTGTTTCTTAGTCATTTTTTCCAACCATGTGTGGATTTTAGTCCAATATCTTTTAGCTTCTGCATATGTCCACCACATATGGTAATATGATCCTAGGGTCTGATAACATTTCCAACATTTCCAACATTTCTCCGATTTGTTCTTGAACATTCTGGCTATTCTCATCGAGGGGTAGATGCCACAGAATCATACAGTTTTATGGAGGATAATACTATCATAGGTACTAACCATGATGGCCAAATACCTCCAATATCAGAGACATATTAGCTCTGTTATTAGAAATTAATAATGGGAGAAACCTATTGCATTAATCATAATAATAATAACTGACCAAAATGGAAATAGAGTGCTTGACTCCATTGGCTTTTCACTGTTAAGAATAGAACACTTTAACTGGTTAACAATTAATGTTAACTTCTTTTTTTAGCATTTGATTAGTTTTATTATTGTATAATTGTACAAAATTAGGACATCAAACAAGAGAAATATTTAAGATGTAAGATATGATATAATAAAAATACAAAAAAGTAGTATTCAATAGTACATTATATACCTTACTGTCATTTTAAAAAACTTTTTTGACCATTACTGCTTAGATGCTTACACTTGGCTTAAAATGTTTACTGTTAGGGTTAGGTTAAATTCTCCATTGCCACATATTCTCCAATATTAGTTTTCATTCTTGCATCATTGGCAGGGTTTCTCTTTCCAATTGTGCCAAATTGATTCTTGCCACCAATAGCATGCAGTATATCTTAATAAATTGTGATACTTATACTCTCTGAAATCATTCCTAATAAAACTATGTGTGGTTTCACTTCATATTTTTTTCAAAATTCCACTAATGTTTTGATGAATTTCTTTCTAGCACTTTGCATTTTTATTTTTTTCATACCATCAAAGGTGATAGAATGTTTCTTCTCTGTTATGGTATTTCCAGAATTTATTATTATATGATTTGTCCATCTTCACAATCAACACAAATCTATACCACCTGTAACACGTTTTACCTGAGTTTTTTTTTTTCTTAAATTATATTTTGAAATAATTTTATTGGGTTTTTTTCTATAGCTCTTCTTTTGATCCACTATGATCCAAAATTTCTTTTAAATTTTGCATATATTTTATCACATAATTCTTTTATTTTTCCTACCACCATATCGTATTTCTTAATGAATGATCTTGGGTTTATATAAATGTTCCAAATGCTCTTGTATTTCTCAATATCCCTCCTTTTTCAAGATCTTTTTTTAAACTTTGAAGTTGTTTGCAAATACATTAATCATGATGTTGCTTCCTTCATGCAGCAATTCTTGTGTTTTTTATTACTTTTCTGAATCTGAATATATCATATATGATTAAATTTTTCTTACTATAGTTATTATAAAGTATTTGACTGTGATGCTAATGGTGAGGCTGCTGGATTAACAATTGTTTTTAAGATTCCAAATGTTTTAACAAACTTTGTCTTATATTTTGTCCCTTCAGATTCTTTTCTTTTTTTCTTTTTTGTTTATTTATACCAGAGTTATCTATAAAGGCCATTAGCTAAGCCTGCTGCTTCTATAATTGACTTTTTGGTATCATCCATAAAGATATTTATACAGTATATAAGCTTCCTCAATGCACTCAACAACAATGACAGAACTTCTAATGTTGTGATGGATAATTCCTACGGAGGGGGAGGTGGTGTGATGGACAACAAAGAAACAGCAGTTTCCCGGGAAGTAGGAAGCATGTTGAAAGGAGGGTAATGAGACAAGAGGCAATGCTGCCCAGAACTGGATAAGAGACACAGGAAGAAATTAAGGATGTCCAAGGGTATATCCATCGGGGCAAGAATAATAGGCTTAGTCTGGCAAGATTCTATCTAAGCAAATAAAAAATTATATTTTGGTTGAATTGCTCTATGTCATTCTTGGGCAGAGTTTGACAAATATACTGCCTTCACTGGAAAAGCTTGGCTACATTCAGAGATTTATCTGCCTTGAAAATAGCCCATGTTGAGCTGTACATCAAAGTCAAATAACAGCACAGGAAATGTTTATGACATTTTATATTATGTCATAAACTGTTTGATAATGTTTATGTCATAAAATGTTTTATAAAATTTTCTAAATTTCACTTCCCCAGGAATCATAGATTCCAGTTTTTGGATACTTTCTGTGAATGTTGAGATATCTTGGTTCAAAATTTTTTCCACCATTTCACCCAGTTAAAATTATAGGAACAAGATTTTTAGTAGTACAGTATATAGATAAGCTGTTATTTGACATGACTTGCTCTATAACACAGTTTAAGATTAGGAAAAGCTGATTTTATTTCTTTTGAATCTTGAAAAATCTTGTGGGGGGGGTCCTACTTGATGGATTTTATGTAATCAGTAGCACATTTTCAAAAGAACTCTTAAACATTTCTCTGCTGAACAATAATATAACAAGTAAGAGCTATGTTTATGCAACATCAGAAGGACAATAATTAAATTTGGCACTCAAGTCTTATTATGGGCCAATAGAGGGCACAAAAGAAGCTATTAAATGGAAGAGTAGCTATTACTAGCATCGTATACCTGTAATAAATGTTTGCATACTCCATTCTGCAGAGTAAATGCATTTATTTATCCCATTTGGTATCCTGTGTGCATCTTATAAAATATGTTAGACAGAGAGAGAGTTAACAGCTCAAAATTGTTCAGTGTCTTTCATAGATAGGCAGGGAATTAATATCATGGCTTGTACTGTCAAATTGAGCATTAGGTCCATCATGCTAAAGTGCTGGGGTGTAACAAACTACGGGCAACAATGTGGTCACAAATACATTTGTACTCTCCTCTTGCTCTTTAAATTTAGATGTTCTCTAGTTATATATGCACATATATATATCTCTAATATATTCATATATAATATTCATATATAATGCATATATATATATATATATATATATATATATATATATATATATATATATACACACACACACACACACACACACACACACACACACACACACATCTCAAAAGATCCCTCTGTTAATATACTGAAGTTTGCAGATGATACAACAGTGATTGGTCTTATTCGAGACAACGATGAATCTGCCTACAGATGGGAGGTTGAACAACTAGCCTCGTGGTGCAACCAGAACAATCTCGAACTAAATACACTCAAAACCATAGAAATGGTGGTAGATTTTAGGAGAAACCCTCCTAAACTACCACCTCTTACAATACTAGGCAACACAGTATCAACAGTAGAGACCTTCAAATTTCTAGATTCTACCATATCTCAAGACCTAAAATGGACACCTAACATCAAAAACGTCATCAAAAAAGCACAACAAAGAATGTTCTTTCTGAACAAACTCAGAAAGCTCAAACTGCCCAAAGAGCTGCTGATTCAGCTCTACAGAGGAATTATTGAGTCTGTCATCTGCACCTCTATAACTGTCCGGTTTGGCTCTGCAACCAAACAAGACAGACACAGATCAACGGATAATTAGAATTGCAGAAAAAACAATTTCTACCAACCTGCCTGCCACTGAGGACCTGTATACTGCACAAGTCAAAAAGAGGGCTGTGAAAGTATATACAGACCCCTCACATCCTGGACCTAAATTGGTTCAACTTCTACCCTCAGAACGACACTATAGGGCACTGCAAACCAGAACAACTAGACACAAGAGCAGTTTTTTCCCAAATGCCATCACTCTGTTAAACAACTAATTCTCACAACACTGTCAAATTATTTACTAAGACTGTATTACTATTATTCTTCTCATCCTTCCTAGTACCTATCTCTTCCCACTTATGACTATAACCATGGTGCTTGTATCTTTACAATTTATATTGTTTTATTTGTTTCCTAGTATAATTTGATTGCTTATTAGTAACCTATGACTATTACTAAGTGTTGTATCTTATGATTCTTAATGAATTTATTCTATTTTTCTTTATGTACACTGACAGTATATGCACCAAAGACAAATTCCTTGTGTGTCCAATCACACTTGACCAATAAATAATTCTATTCTATTCTATTCTATTCTATTCTATTCTATTCTATTCTATTCTATTCTATTCTATTCTATTCTATTCTATTCCTATATTGGTATGTATTGTATTTGTATATTATTTTTGTATGTGATTGACATATGGTTGACCCTTAAAAAGACATTATACTACCATCATTTCAATTTTGATGTTATATAGGTCTTGAGTTTAACAATTCACTTAGCAGCCACAGACGAATAATGGTGTGAAATTCCATGTAGATGCCATTGAAGAAGCAGACTAACGGAGGAAGAAAAGATTTTGTATTTCCTCCTTTGTCTGAGTGATTTGCTCCCATGATAATCATGAATAATGGAATGCCCTAACTCAATCTCCTCACTTGTTAGATAGCTATTTCTTTTTACTGAACTGCTCACAAGTGAATGACTTATATTTCCATGTTTATCGTAGACATAAAAATATTTCCTCTATCAAAGCTAGTATGGAGATACAGAGTATTAACGTCTTAAGAGGCTAGTCATTTTTGTGAGCTTATTTACCTGGTTGCTTTATTTCAGCTTCCCACACAAACTGGCTGTAAACTGGTAGCACTGTCTTACGCTATTTCCATAAAGGGTTTTGCAAGATTCCAGAATTTCCTCTGAATGCCTATGTTCTCATGTTGCTAACTATATTCAATAGCTTGTTTAGTAAATAATAAATAAATCCCCACTCCACCCTTTTGGGTTTCAATTGATACACTATTCTACTATAGATTCTCAAAGCAGAGGGATGGGTTGATTTTACAGATTTCCTTTTAAGGCAATTGTTCACTTTTTTTTTTTTCCCTTTTGGCCTATGATCAGAGAAATGAACACAATCTTGTTGATTTTACTTTAAAGCACATGCAGGATTGACTGGGCTATTTGATTATTTGCAAATTCTTGAAAATGTTCTTGTAACCCAGGCAAAGGGAACAGGGGTGAAACTTATATCCATTTATTTTTCTTTTTGGTAAAACATCACGTCCATTCAGAAGGTTTTCAAGTGAGTGCCTAGCAGAGAATGGAGGATGCTAAAAATTGCCTTCTTTTTCTTCTTCTCACCTCCCCCTCACTCTTCCTTACTCCGCTTTCAAGAAACTGTGCCTGATGCTTGTCCATAAGGATTATTAAGAATATAGCTCTTTACAACCATAATATATGAAACATAGGTTATACATATTGGAAATAACATTTAGCTGCAAAATTTCTGGTACATACTTTTTCACTTCACTTCTACACGTAACAGAGGGATGGTGGCATGGTAACTACATTACTACCTCCTTAATTGCAACTTCTTGCCATATCTATTTTAGAATACCCTGGTTTTTCTTCAGATCCTATAAATCTTTCATCTTTTACTCTAGAACGTTCTATGTAGTGACCACAACTTTCTTGTCCCATTCTCATTCCATTAACATATGAATTTGACCTCCAATCTAATTACCCTCTAAATTGAAGTAAATTAGTCCCAAGGCCATTCAGCCAAAGTAATTCAGACAAATATAAGGACTAAGCATTTGAGTTGTGTCCTGATTCCTTTCTTTCATCTTAGAATAAAAATTCCTTTCTCAACTGAAAATTTGGATTTTTTTTCCAGTGCTGACACAAATGCAAGAAGTTATAGAAGAGTGAACTAAGAAAGGGAGTTTCTTAGTGCCTGTGTCTATGAGTGTGTACATGTGTGTACTGAAAAATAAGTATTAAGTATTTTAATAACTATATGCTCATTCTTTCACAATTTTCAAGCAAATGTATACCATATAAAATAACTATCAGGATTTTTCCTTGAGATGTTTACTATCTAAATTACAGCTACTCATTAGGGAAAAAAAGAACTTTTCACAATTATCATTTAATTTCAATTACAAGTAGAATAGGAAGCCTGGAATTCCGGTTTTATTTGAGTTCATTTTCAGACCTATTATTTGATGCCAAGGAAATCCTGATATTGGTATCATTATTGGTATAGAAATCAGTTTTGATTGTACTTAATGTCTCAACATATCTATAGAAATACTGGGGGGGGGGGTGTTTCTGTCTGTCTGTATGTATGTCTGGTGAAAGCTTATATTATGATATAATTGGAGTTTAAAAATAGTACAAGAATCTATTTTCTGAGTAATCCAGCCTTTCATAATAATATTATTTTGGATCAAGTGAGTCCCAAGGAAGCTGATTCTAAACGTATTTAAAATTAAGAATCAAATTTAATTTATCTCAATACACTGCTGGATAGTTATGTCAACTTAAATATGTGTTATTTGAATTGTAGGAACTTAAAGGAAAATGAAATTGATTTAATTATTTACACACCTTTGAAACTGATTATTATAACCCTGGAGCAATAATTATGTGCTAAAAATACATGTATCCATTTTGACTGCATCCCCAGCATTTGAAATACTTGAAGAATTGGAGACTTTTTAGGCATGGGGCTTGATTAAAAGAATCTTATTTGCCCTATAGATTGTAATTTGCTTTTCCAGCTATTGTTCACTCAGCTCAGCCTGAAATTATATAAGACCATCTAAGTTAAGACATTTTAGACTTTTAACTAGTAGACTATGGAGATTCTCATTCTTCCAGGTCATGGATGATTTTAACTAATATTCTTTGCTATAACTCAGAATAGACAGAATTCACTAGTTCTTTTTACTTTGGTTACTGCCAAAGTTTTCAAAATAGTTCATTGGTGGTTTTTAGAGTTATTAAAGAATACTAGAAGGAGTAGTTTTTTGGCAATGTATTGCTGATATGTAGTTTGTCAGCATGTTATTTTTCTGTTGATTTTTTCAATAAAATACCAAGAAGAGAATTTTCAAGCCCTGTGGACAAATGTTGAGGAGATATACATATATACATGCATGCATACATGCATACATGATGAGTAGAAGATCTGGGGAATAGCCAAGGAATGGGATATTAGTTGCCATTGCCTATTTCCATGTAAATTGAAAATTATTATCCATTGTTAATGGAGCAAAAGGGAAAAAAAGTGGGGAAAAATCAATAGTTGAGTATGGTCACCCATACCTAGCCTTCACTTTCATGAAAAATTCATATATATATTTTCAGGGTTTTTGTATACTAATCAATATTATTGTATTATCAGTTTTGTTGTAATGCATTGTTGATAACGTTATAAACAGTAAAACTAAAGATGCATTCCACAAGAATTTAATTCCTGGTAACTACACAGAAATGTCCTTGTAATTAGATTTAGGAATTGTTATATCATGATTCTTCCAATAGGATGGATGGATGGACGGACAGATGGACAAATGGACAGACGGACGGACATAAGAAAAACACAAACAGGGTGTCTTGGGGAAGATTCAAAATGTCAGGATGGTGAACACAATTGAATGATTAATGCAACCTACAGATATAAAAAAAAATATTTGGATGCATCTGCCATCTTGACTTTTTTAAGCCTTCTCTCTGACCCTAGCAGTGGTGGGTTCATCCCGGTTCGGCCGAGCCGGTAGCGGTGACGATATGATGTCACCGAACCGGTTCTCCCCCCCCCCGCCCCCCACGTTATTCTTACCTTTTATTTGGTCCCACCCCCAATCTATTGCTGCCTCCTGAGTCCCAGCTGATGCCTAGAGGGAAAAAAAACTGTTTAAACTTTTGCCGTGGGGCTTCAAAGGGCCGTCCTACAGCTGATCAGTGTTAAAAGTAAACAAATGAATCGGGTCGTAAGTGCGAGGACTGGTCGTAAGTGCGAGGACCTTTCAGAAATGACTCTGACCAGCTAGCCACGCCCACCTAGTCACATGACCTCCAAGCCACACCCACAAAATAAGCCACGCCCACAGAACCGGTAGTAAAAAAAATTAGAACCCACCTCTGGACCCTAGATTTCGTTTTCCACTGTTTCATGATTAGGAAATTTTCTCTACTCTTTTTCCATACTGAAATATGCACGGTGTTTACCTAATGAACTGGTCTAATGTGTGCCTTTTTGTTCTCACCTTGTCAGTTTCAGCTCTCACACAATAATACAGACATTATTTAGCTTCTTTTGGGATTATTTTCTCCCCAGTTTTCCAATCAAACCCACAACTATGAAATTACATAGTGGTCTTGTTAAGTGCTTACCATGCCTAAGTTAGATATTTTTTTAGATCAAACAAAATCAGATGTTTAATCTAAAATCATCTTAATTCATTTCAAATTTTGATTTATTTGCTCATTATTTTAGAAATTTAGATATTAGTACACTTCTCAAAACATCAGAACAAAAGCCTTATAAATGAAAATTCAGAAGAACTGAAGAAGAATTGAAGATGCCAATCATAAAATTTCCCATTTCATGTTGTCCACCCAGAAAGTCTGAGGAAACATGTTAATACGATGGTTCTCTGAGATCAGCAAGCATGGTGGAGAGTGGCAGTTTTAATAAATGTCTGAATTGCTGATGGTAGTTATTTTAGCTTTGACTCAAGCTAATGTAAAATGTAGGCTGCATTCTCTAGCAGTAAGTAAATAATTTTTTTAACGGCTAAATTATGTTTTTAAAAAAGTAGTTTAGTTTACTAAGAAACATGTTAATTATAACTACCTTTGAAAAGCTAAGTGATATTTACATTTGAACAAGTCAAGGACTTTTAGGTACTTAGAAGTCAATTTTTAATAATATGCAGAATTGAAGTAATATATAAAAGACATATTCAACCCTATAAAACCTCTAATGCTATAGTATAATTTGCTACCTGCAGAGGCAATAATTTTGTTCCTGCAGTAATAAAATTATTTAAAGCTAATGTTAGGCTTCTCTTCACAAATTGCAATTGGCAGCAGACAGAAGCAGGCATTCAAAGATGTAACACTCTGATAAGCACATTTATAGTTAAATAAAACCATTATGAAATTATTCCAATGACTGCTATATGTCAAATGCAAACCCTATTTATAATGAATCTAATGTTTAAACTTTTGCATCTATTTCTCCCACACAAATAGATGAATTGGAGTGTCTGCATCTCTGTAGGTCAACTAACCAAGCCACAAACACTGCTGCCTCTATTTGCAGAGTTGTTCAGTGATGTAAGGAATGTATGTTCAAGCTTAGAGTCTTAAAGATCAAGACAATGATGGAATTGGGGCAGGAATAAAGATATCAGATTGCAGGATAGAAATGGGAATGAAGGTCACATGAAACAAAGACTTCAAGCTTCTATGAAAAAGCAACAGCCTCTATATTCTACATGCCAGACATGTTCTTTGAGCTTTCTTATCTATAGTCATGCAGCACTGGATTAAGTTTCCAAGGTGCCTGGAGTGTCCTGTCAAATTAGCTTATCCTGAAATTCATCAGATAGGTTCTCTTTAAAATGGTTGATTGACATCAGGTGATTTCACATCCTGAGCAAGTTGAAACTCAGACACAGTTGATTTCACACAACGTTTACCTTGTCACAGTTGCTAGGTGTAATGGTCGAGTGTTTTTCTGTGATTAAGTGCAGTTGTCAAGCTGGCCAGGAAATTAGTATAATTGTCTAGAAGACTGCTATATTCCAGGAATGAGTTGCCCATTTTGCAGCTCCTGTTTTTAAGAAACAGTTATAAATCTTACTCAGGAACAATCTCTGGGAATCTCTCCCAGTCTCAAAAAGATGTATAATTCCCAGCAATGATCCTACTGAATCCTAATATCTAGAGCAGGGGTGTCAAACTCGCGGCCTATGGCCCATATGCATCACATGCTGGCCCCACCCAATTTAGTGAAGGAGGAAAGTGAACAATCTCTGGGAATCTCTCCCAGTCTCAAAAAGATGTATAATTCCCAGCAATGATCCTACTGAATCCTAATATCTAGAGCAGGGGTGTCAAACTCGCGGCCTATGGCCCATATGCATCACATGCTGGCCCCACCCAATTTAGTGAAGGAGGAAAGTGAACAATCTCTGGGAATCTCTCCCAGTCTCAAAAAGATGTATAATTCCCAGCAATGATCCTACTGAATCCTAATATCTAGAGCAGGGGTGTCAAACTCGCGGCCTATGGCCCATATGCATCACATGCTGGCCCCACCCAATTTAGTGAAGGAGGAAAGTGATACGTCATGTGACACCGCCATGACGACGCAAGTTTGACACCCCTGATCTAGAGACTTCTACCATACTTGTCAAGCTAGAATCAAGGTTCATATTAGCATAGTCATAGAAGCATTTGGCAATTAAAGAACTGATTGATTTGTCCAGTTGGTTTGGGTATTCTATCACCTTTTTTTTGTTTTTGTTTTTTTGTTTTTTTGATGTTATGCCACATGATTCTGCTATTGGAGGAAAGAGTTAGCAATCTGATCATTGGTCATTAGTGC
Source organism: Pituophis catenifer annectens (assembly GCF_029215685.1). NCBI lineage: Eukaryota > Metazoa > Chordata > Lepidosauria > Squamata > Colubridae > Pituophis > Pituophis catenifer. The sequence goes on from NW_027256883.1 coordinate 87,934,374, forward strand.
TACAAAGGGGCCAGTCACAATGGTTTAGTTCTATAAGCTTGTTTTTTTTTTCTACCATAAGAGTGGGAGTCATAGTCATTGGAATTCCTATCAGGTTTCCTTCAACAACATTAAAACTGGAAGCAGGCACAAACAGGCATTCAAAAACATAGATAAGTAGATTTTTTTAAAAAAAGTTAATGAAGAATTATTGTGAAAGAACTTCGGTGACCTATGTCAAAAGCAAGCCCTAATTGTATGGATAGCTTGTTTAAATTCCTATATTTTTCTCCTTTCTGCATAGTGCAGTGGGGATTAGGCATTTCTAGAGCAGGACTGTCAAACTCCTGGCCCATGGGCCAGATGAGTCACACACTGGCCACGCCCACATCTGGTTTAGCAAAAGGGGGAAAAGTCCCAATATGTCACGTGATGATGCTGTGATGTGACTTTGACACCCCTGCTCTGGAGAATGGAAGGGCTAGTTCCCACCTGTTCCTTGTATTGCTAATAGACCTGTTGTTTTAAACAGCTTCTGACTTGGTGAGAACTGAGTGGTACCACAAAGGTGTTGAGCCTGTTTTTCAGTGCAGAGCTCTCTGGGTTTAGATTTAAGGTTTAAGAAGCAACTCAAATTAAATTTGTTATGCTCCATGCTCCTTTTGTATATCAAATACTATTTTCTACACCAAATGAGAATTTACCAATTATACTATTACATAGTTTGTTAAGAGGATTCTTTGGATACCTTAGTTCCTTTTTGTCTATTTGTCTCTTCCTGGGAGAAAGAATGGACTCATTATACAGCATGTGTTATTGTGGCTTTAGCCTGCTTTGAGCCAGCCCTCACAAGTGCACTCAACAGCCAACTCATGAGGAGAAACCCCTTTTTATTTAGAAAGGCAGGAATACTAGGCATTCATTGACAAAGCTCCAGGTCACACATCTGTAGGTGATTAAAAAGCCTTAGCAGTCTCTGAGTTCCCTGTAGGGAGCCTCAATGAGCAATTCAATCCCAACACAGAATCCTGACTGACCTGGTTAGTGGCAAGGAAATCCTGGCAAGGAATCCACTGGAGGGAACTCTTCTGGAACATGAACAGATGTCTCCAACAACCACGCCTCCCACAACCCTCCTCCTTATATCCCAGCCAGGGAGGAGCTTGTTAATGTCTCCTTTTCCTGGATAGCTGGCCCTCAGTCCTCCATTGCTCTCCTCTCTGCACTTCTCTGTGCATACGTGCATCTGGGGCAGGGACCAGCTGTTCCTCCCCCTCACTCAGCTCAGGCCCTGAAAAAAGCTATCTCTCTGCCTGAGCATGAGTAGATGGGCCCTGCTCTGCATCTGGCTCTGAGACCTCCTGCTCCTCAGAGTCTTCTGCCAGCTCTGATGGTAACCCAAGCACCCCCTCCATCTCCTCTGACTCATCTGACTTGACTGCCGTCTCTGCTGGTAGTTGATGGACCACAACATAGCCCACTCCTTGTCCCTTTAAGAGCTTTAAAACAGATCTGAGCATATTGAGCCCTTTGGCTGAAACTGTCCGGCCCACTTGAGGTCAGTTGGAAATTAGAAATCAAATGTAAAGAAGCATACCTCAGGGGTGGGAAAAGAAACCAAGTCAGGACTTCCGGTTGATGATTTGTGGCGAAATGGCGTGGTAAGAGTGATCGCTCCTTTCCACCGCCACTTATCGCCGCGTTTTGGGGACCTTCGAGGCATGGAAGCTCGGAGGGCTTCGCGGACAAAAGTGAGGCATCGGCAGGCTGAGTGGTGAGCGGTGACCGCGAGAGAAGAAGACGACATTTGAGAGGGATTGCAGACAAGCCGGTGAGAGAGCAGAAAGGAGAGATTTGTGAAGCAGAGTAGCGGCGCTATAAGAAAGTGGAAGTAACTTGCTGATCGGGTGTAATGAGAGAATTCTGAGGATCTCAAATGTGGATTTATTGATCGAGAGAGAAGAGCGGCTGGAGAGTAGAACCGGAAGTGTAACCATATTGAAAACCAACAAAAAGAACAACGAGTGGCTAGAGTGGCTAGAAGGACTACCAGGAGAAGACAAGTAGAATAATTGAGCTAAAATACTTTGATAGCTTAAGACACTAAGAGACAGGAGAAGTGTAAACTAGTGAAAATTGACTATTATGTTTTCCCACTTTGGCTTTTACAAGTGAAGATACTGAAGAGACTAAGAACAACCAAGTAATTAATTATACTGATATAAGTTTTTTACTAATTCCAGTACATAAGTGAATTTATATTTGTATTATCTTCTACTAGTTTTTTACCTGCTTACATTTAGAGTATTAGAAGAATCTATTTATATAACTGCGCATAAGCTTGATTATATTTAATACCTAACTTATTGTAACTATTTATATTTAAGACATATTCCTCTTCACAAATTATACTATTTAGTATAATTATTGATAAATATTTGTTTCAGAGACTTATTAATTGACTGATTAACTAATTGATTGCTTATTTAATTACCTATATATATTAATTAACTGTGTATATAACTACTTATATATAAATAACTAATATAAATAAGAATATATTTAACTGTCATTTGAGGTTAGTTAAACTAAGTGTCACTGCCTGTTATGTCTGATTAACTACTAATAGAACTATAACTGACTTAAGTGATTGATTGATATATGATATAAGATTAGTTATCAGCAGAATTGCAATTGATTGAAGAGTGAATGTGAACAATATATATCAATTTGATTATTGGAAAGAGATTAGCATCTGAATAGATATAACTGGATTCAGAGAGAAGAGATCAATAGATTTGATTGAACTATTGGGGGATTGAATTAAGGGATAGATAGAGTAAGGAGATGCAGTAGATAAGAAATAATCAAAGGCACATAGTGGTCCTAGCAGATTAAAAAAAGATAGATTAAGCAAAAGGGAAAAACAAATAAATAACAACTAGTGGATGACCATTTGGAGAAACATAGAAAAGATAGTCAGAGACCAGGCAAGAGTGTTGAAGGAGATGACAAGCCTTTCATCTACAGTGACCAAAACTGGAAAAAAAAACAACTCAAAACCTATCTAATCCCACGATTACGATGTCATCACCAGCAATGCAAAAGTCAACAGAAGGCCTATCAAAGACTGAAAAATCAGCCATGATCCCCACCATGCAAGCAATGCAGTCGACCCTAACAGTGATACAAGAGACAATGCTCATGATGCAGGAAAAGATGGCTAGTAATCATTTAGAACTGAAAACGGACATTAAAGTTATTGATCAAAAAATGAATGATATACAGCAGACAATACAAATGAATGAACAGAAAATAAATAAGATGAAGTCCAAAATTGAGCAACAAGAAAAGAACCTGAATGCAGTAGACCAAAAGTTAATGGCGCAAAACAGGGAGCTGGAGGACTCGATCACACAATTAGAGATGGACAGAGCCTCCTTCTATCTGCGCTTTCAAAACATCTCTGAAGATAAGGATGAAAACTTGGGTCAGGTTATGGCGGAACTAATAGCCGAGGTTCTACAACAAGACACAGATGAGATAATAAAAGAGCTGGATGAGGTATACAGGGTACAAACCAATTATGCTAGACGAAATAAGTTGCCTAGGGAAATCCATATAAGGTTCGCGTGGAAAAAAGTCAAGGACATTTTCTACAATATGGTGAGAGAAGAACCAGTCAACTATAAAGGAAAGGAGGTGATTGTGTTGAAGCAAGTCCCGAGAAGGGTGAGAGAATTAAGAAGGGATTACAGATTCCTAGCTATTCAATTGAATAAGAGGAACATACTCTTTAGGTGGATTCTGCCTGAGGGTATGTTGATAACATGGCAAGGGAAGAAAATTAAAATAGGAAGTTTGGTAGAGGCCCAGGACTTTTTAGATCAACTGAGAGGGTCAGAGGAAGACCAAAGCAGTAAAGAGAAATTGGAAGTGACCAATACAGAAGAGGAACTCACCCAGCAAAGAAGACCCAAAGAAGGGACCCCGGAAGAGAAAGAGACAGAAGAGAAGGAAAGCAAGGAAGTAAGGAAGAAACAAAGACCACAGAGAGTTACACGCGTGAACAGGAACTAAAACAACACAAGGTTATAAGAATGGATGACTGGAAACTCTTATTGATCAGTGTAAATGGCTTGAATGACTATAAAAAGAAAAATATTTTTCACCAAATTAGTTAAGCAAAATATGGATGTAGTATGTCTCCAAGAGGTTCATATAAAAAAAGAAAATGGAAAATATTTGGAATTCAAAAAACTTGGAAATCTCTATACCTCCTTAGCAGAAAAAAAAAAGAGAGAGAGGGGTGGCTCTGTATATCAAGAAAGAAATAAAAGCAGAATTGAAATACGCAGATTCAAAAGGTAGGATCCTAGTGGTGGAAATTAAGAGAGACAATTCCTCAATATTAATAACAGTTATCTACGCTCCAAATAAAAATCTGAGAGAATTTTATCACAAAGTACAAGAAATATTAAGTAAAATGGATAATAACAACATATGCTTAATTGGAGATTTTAATGGAGTGGTAGACCCAAATAAAGATCATAAAAGACCTAAAGGCCAAAAGAAAAAAAGGAAAACCTTACCAAAATCTTTTTTTGATCTTGTAGATGAATTGAACTTGGTAGATATTTGGCAAACCTTACATCCACATAAAAGACAATATACTTTTTACTCAAACCCCAAAAAATCTTGGTCCAGAATTGACATGATGTGGGCAAGTAGGAATATAGGAATGGATATCATGTCAGCTGAGATTGCACCCAATATATGGGCGGACCACAACCCATTGGAGATCAAATGGAGGAGCGGATATAAAAGGAGGAATGTAAGATGGAGATTAAACACACAATTTCTACAGGATAAACAAAATATTGAGAGAATAAAGGGAGAACTAAAAGCTTTCTTCGAAGAAAATGAAAAGGAACCAACCGATCGAGGAATAATTTGGGATACAATGAAGGCGTTCCTAAGAGGACTGGCAATAGCATATGGAGCACATAAAAAAGAAAAAAGGGAGACCCAGAGGAAACTGTCGGAAGAATCGGAGAAAGCAGAGAAGGAAGTACAGCAGAACCCGGACAACGAGATGGCGAAAGAAAATTGGATGACCATACAGCACAGAATAAATATAATTGATCAGGAAAAATTGGCGTATGAAATTAAACGAACTAAACAATACCACTTTGAAAATGTCAATAAGCCGGGCAGATAAGCCTATAGAATCAAAAAAGAAAAAGAGAAAGGGATTATTTACCAATTAGAAGACCAAGAGGGCCATATTATAAATAAGGAAGAAGAGAAATTAGAGAAATTAGAAATATTCGCGAATATTATTCTACCCTGTATGAGGAAGAAGACATCCCCAAAGGAAAAGTAGAACAATACTTATTGGAAAAAGAACTCCCATTGATTGGGGAGGAAGAAAAAGAGATGTTAAATAAAGAAATTACAATGACAGAGTTGAAGACTGCAATATCTAAATTGAAAAAAAACAAATCACCAGGACCGGATGGATTCCCAGGGGAATTATATAAAAATTTAAATTTAGAGGATATCCTCCTACCGAAACTGCTAGATATTTATAATGAGGCTTTGATAAAAGCCAAAATACCAGAATCATGGAGGGAGGCGTATGTTACACTTCTCCAAAAAGAAGGAACAGATGTAAAATTGATAAAGAATTATAGACCGATCTCCCTCCTTAACACCGACTATAAAATTTACATGAGTATCATGGCGGAAAGGCTAAAGGTAATTTTAAATAAGATTAATACATAGTGACCAAAATGGATTCCTGCCAGGGAGACAAATAAGAAATAACACAAGGACAGTCTTAGATGTGTTAGAATATTATGAGGAACACCCTGATAAAGAACTGGCGCTGGTCTTTTTAGACGCCCAAAAGGCGTTTGATAATTTGAACTGGGAGTTTATGAAGCAACAAATTAACAAAATGGGATTTGGACAAAATTTTGTGAATACAATAAATGCGATCTATGAGAAATAAAGGGCCAACATATTAGTGAATGGAGAACTAACAAAAACCTTCCAAATTAGAAAAGGGGTGAGACAGGGATGCCCCTTATCACCACTTTTGTTTATCTTAGCATTGGAAGTATTATTAAAAAGGATCAGAGAAAATAAGCAAAATAAGGGACTAAAAATTAGAAAGGAAACATACAAAACCCAAGCTTTTGCGGATGATGTGGCATTAATTATGGAGGAACCATTGGAGACAGGCATTCAAATTTTGGAAGAAATTGGTAAGTACGGAGAGGTGGCAGGGTTCAAATTAAATAAATCCAAAACTAAAATGTTGACTAAAAACATGACCAAAGATCAAAAGAAATTGTTGGAGGAGTCAATGGGGATACAAATTGTAAAGAAAGTAAAATATCTGGGAGTATGGATTTCAACAAAATGTTTGGCCATTAAAGAGGACAATTATGTACCCCTGGTTAAAAATATTAAACAAGATTTAGAAAAGTGGGAGAAGCTCCAGATATCCTTTTTAGGGAGGATTGCGGCAATTTAAATGAGTGTCCTACCAACGATGTTGTATCTATTCCAAACTGCCCCAGTTAAATTAGATAGGAAATTTTTTCGGGAACTTAACTCTATTACCAGAAAATTTATTTGGGAAGGGAAGAAACCCAGGATTGCAATTAGGAATTTACAAGACAAAAAAAGACAGGGGTGGCCTTGGACTACCAATCTGGGAAATATACCAAAAAGCAGCAAATTTAGTATGGCTAAAAGAATGGGCAACTTTGGGAAACAAAAGAATCCTGACATTGGAGGGGCATGACCTCCAGAAGGGATGGCATGCTCATCTATGGGAAACAGGGAAAAGAACAAGAACATATTTTCATAAACACAAAATAAGGGATACGCTAATGTCAACATGGGGAGAAATAAGGCGAAAACAATATACTCAAGTGCCCAGATGGTTATCTACGATGGAGGCAATAATCTATCCAAACGTACTGGAATTGGGCAAAACAGCGAAATACAAAGAGATATTAGATGGGGCAGGGAATCTTAAAACAATGGAAGAATTAAAAGAACAGGGCACATATATAGATTGGTGGACATACGCACAAATCAAATCACGATATAAAAAAGATAAAGAAGAGCATGGCATAGAAATAGGTATTAATGGTTTTGATAAAGTATGGATGGGCACGGACAATAAAATTCTGGCCAAACTGTATAACTATCTGGTAGATTATGATTTGATGGAGGAGGAAGTTAAGGACCCAATGATAGCATGGGCCAAAAATCTTGGACAAACCATAAATTTGAACGAGTGGGACCAAATTTGGAATAATAATCTTAAAATGACCAGGGCAACAACTTATAAGGAAAACCAATACAAGATGATATACAGGTGGCACTTAGCACCGGCCAGGATTGCTAAAATATACCCAAATATGATCCCAAATTGTTGGAAGTGCGGCCATCAGCAAGGTACTTATTATCATTGTTGGTGGACATGCCCACAAGCTAAAGAATTTTGGAGGATGATACAAAAATGGGTGTCAGAAATAATAGGAGATACAATTGAATTAGAATCAAAAATATTTCTCCTGGGAATCTTGAAGACAGAACTTGCAAGAAAGAAGAAATATCTCATTACACATATAATAACAGCAGCGAGAATCTCCTTTGCTCAACATTGGAAGGAGAAAAAGTTGTCATTCGAAGAGCACGTAATCAGAAAAGTACTGGAATATGCTGAAATGAACAAACTGATGTTAGAAATTAATGACAGAGAGGAAACTGACTACTATAGTGTTTGGGATATGTGGTATGAGTGGTTGAAGAAAAGAAAAGCGAAGTGAAACTTGAGAGAGCTAAAGAAGTTTAAAAGGATGATTAACTAAATGAGTATATGGATAGGAGTCATACTACTGGTAGGAGGAAATAAAAGGGAGTAAAGATGCAATCTTATGTAAATAAAAGGTAATATTATATATTAAGGATTACAAAAGTAAGAAATCCTACGGGCAGTATTCTTAAATTAAGATAATTAATCAATACCATGTAAATAACAATGTAAATATTATGAAGGTATATATATATATATGTATGTATGTATATTAACACCATGAAACCGGAAATGGTGGAATTGTACTGTAATTCTTAAACAATAAAAACTTTAAAAAAAAGAAAAAGAAACCAAGTCAGGTCTGGCTCTGCACAGTTACTATGCACTCCTTCAACTGATTGGCGGCTGTGGAAGGGTGAGGAGAGAAAGTGCTTTTCTCCATCTGTGCAGTGCTCAAACCTTGCTTGAGCAATCTGAGAAAGCAATGATGGCAGTCATCATCTGAGGGGACCTGGGCTCAACTACCCTCCACCACCTTGGTCAAAGCACAACTTGGAGCTATTGGTTTAGCTCTCCACAAGAATCCACTTCCCATGTGGCCCCTTGATAAAATTAATTGCCCACCCCTGGCTTGAGAGAGAAAGGGAGAGGGAGGGATGGAGGTAGGGAGGAAGGGAGAGAGAGAGACTAGTAGTAAAGCAGTACATACTTGAATCTGACCTACAGAGAGGCAGCATCTTATCTCATTTCTATGTAATGGTGGCCTTTGCAGGAGACCTTGTATTCTAACCAGCTACCTCATTAATATTTTGTCAGTCCTTCATAGAAGAGTAGCTAGATTTAATGTTATCTATTGTTTTACAAGAGAGGTACGATAATATCTTTTTGTAATATTGCTTGCACTTCTACTTGGAAGGTGTGACTGAGTCATTTTATATTGTACTGCTTTGGCCAAAGTGCCAAGTGTGATGTTCTAATTTAATAATACCCTTTTTAGTTAATTTATTGACCTGACTAGATGAGGGAAATATGCTTGTTCTTAACTGCCATATAAAGGGCTTTTCAGGCTAATTATGAAACTGCTAATTTGCAAATATTTCCAATGTCTGGATATTTATTACACCATATTTTACTCATTTTTGATTAATTTTGTTTTTTGTTTTATCTTTTATTTGCTCTTTATTGTTCATTGCTGTCTATTGGGCTATTAGGTCTTTGACTAGTAACAGCCTAGGTCTGAATAATCAAGACTCTTCAATTACAAATAAAAACACTGTGAATAATGTGCAGGTTCATATGATCTATTAAACCAAGAGTGACATTACTGTTTTGAATTTATTCATCCAGTTGTGTTACACCAGATGGCAAATCACCAATGGTTTGCTAGTCAGTCTCCATTTTAACTATTATCAATTAAATCTTTTGGCCATAACTGATATTTCCTATATTGTTGTGTTTTACCTTTACATTAAAAAAAAAACTGGGAATAAAAGAATGAAAGAATACTGAGCTTCCTATGGTTCCCCCTTGCTCTCTACTCACAAGGAGCAATGGAAATGCAGTAGATGTAACACCTGCATCTCTAACGAAAGGCCTGTTTCTATTACCAGGGCCCAAAAGAGGGAAGTCATCATAGATTTCATCATCTGATCATCATCATAGAGCCAAATATATCAATCAAATGATTGATTTAGATTATTCAATTTACTAAATATAAATAAAGGAGAATATTTGTAGCCCAGGGTTGAAATGAGGGGGTCCTTGGTGCTTTCTGAGCTTGCTTGTTTTCTTGCAGACGTTTCATTACTAGGTAACATTATCAGTGCACTCCTTACACACCTTACTAGCACTGATGATGTAATCTAATTAGGGTAATGAAATGACCCTCAGAGAACACCAAGGACCCCTCACTAAATATAAAGCCTGATGCAAATATTTTCTTTGTCCTTAACTAAGACCTGGTGATACTGATATACACACACAACATACACAGATGTATGTGTGCGTGTGTACAGTATGTGTACAGTATGTGTATGTATATACAGTATATGTGTGTATACATACTGTACAGATTACAAACATACATAGACATACATTCATATGTTTTCAAATTATTATCTTTTATCAGGTTACATCTTAGTGAAGATTGAATATCTTTTGATAGTCGCAAGTAATGCTTTTTTTATTCCACAATTCATATATTTTTACCTTGCTGCTTTGTTTAGAATCCATTGTACTCTTCCTATTCATGTAGTACTTCTCATTCCTGGGTCAGTCTGAATTAATTTTTCATTGCATGACGAATATAAAGATCACGTAATTGAATCTCCTTAGGGTGTTGTGGTTCAGAATAAATGGAAGGCAAGGCGATATGTCAGAACAAATGGCGCAATATATTGATTTTCACAGGGAACTCGGAAGCTGAAATCAGTGGTACTTTATTTCAAAGAATTAGAGAAATGGACTCTTTGATAGACAAGGATCCCAATTCATCTATTATTTCATTGTTGAGAAAGCTACAAAGGATAGACTCAGTGGAGATTTTATACTGTTATTAGCTTATTTTAAAAATAATTTTATTAAAGTTTACAAATACAAAGAAAAAAACTAATTTACAAATGTAAAGATGTAAAAATCTAATACAAATTAGAAGAATATAAAAAGCAAGAAAAAGAAAAAAAGTGAAAAACCTCCAGATTTTTGGTGAAGACGTAGCTGAAAGAGAGGCTTTTTAGTGACAGCTGGATCCAGACCCTATGCACACAAGGGTGGGGCTGGAATATTCAGTAGCCACTGAGAAGAGGCGTTCAGGTGAGACAACGCTCCTTCTCCAGTGTAGTTGCGGAATAGTCCAGGAATAGGACATATCAAAGCCTGACTGTCCTAAGGGTGGAAGCCATTGGGTCTGGAGCCTCCAAGGCCAAATGCACCTGTTGCAAAACTCTCCTGCCAAAGGATGCCTCTGCTGATGCAAAGATGTCCAACTTGTAACTGTGAATGAAAGGTGAGGGAGGCTGCCCTACAAATGTCCCCCAGGGAAGCCTGCGTCGACCAAGCAGTGGTGGTAGCTGCGCTTCTAGTCAAGTGTGTAGTTATCCATTTGGGTACAGGAATCGACAGAAGACAGATTTCTTATCAGTGTCTTTTTGCCTACTTCCTGGGAAAATGTGAGCAGTTCCTGTTTGTCTCTTCTCAGAGTTTCCTTGGTTCCATACATTGCTTTTGTATATGCAAAGAAAGAAGGCTTTCCAAGTCTCACTTCTGATTTATTATTTGTATGTCCCCTCTAATCATTAAAATATTAACCGGTTCCATTCATAAATCCATTTGCCATATCACTCTTATACTCTAGCATTTTTAAATTCATTTCAAAGCCACAATATCATTCTATATTATTTTTATAATCAGCATTTTTTAAAACTCCAAATCCACATTCATATCAGTCTCAGTCTTGTTTAGCCAATAAAATGTGTTGTTCTTCTATATCCTCTACTGTAGTGCTACACAACCTTGTAAGTAACTTCTGACTAAATTGTTTCCAACCAGACTTAATTTCTTCTGTAGTCAAATAGTTTTGCTCCATTGTACTAATGGGTTTGTTCTCCTTTAAAAGTAATTCTTTGTTCTTTCTGTTTCCCTGCAGCCAGCCTTTAAATCCCCTCTTTTTATCTGTTTATTTTCCAATCAGTAAAACTTGCCCATACGAGGACTTCTTACCATTAAACTCAAAAACTTCATATACTATTTTGTAAATTTTTAAACACCCCACAGGAAATATTCCTTCAAGTCCATCTAGCCCCTTTCCAAAATCAACATTTTAGTCCCCCATTTGCTTTTTTCCAAAAATTAAACCTCCTTAAACTTACTCAGAGCTTCTTTCTTACAAGATGTAAGGAAAATCTCCTGGTGTAATATAGCTTCTCTTTCAGAAGGTTCTTAACTCCAAAGAAATCAGTAATAACCAATGTCCTAAAGTAACCAAACAAGTAGGCAAATGCAGTATCTCTTAAAAGTTGCTGAGCATGGATTAGGCAAGAGGAACATTTCCTTGATCCCACAGACCTCTCAAACTTTTTGGAGAGTGCTGTTTTGTGATCTCTTCACAGGAAGAATCTGTATGGAACCAAACATGGGTGATCCTTCATTGACTCCTATTTCAACCACATTCATCAGCTCTGCATAAAGTTAACTTGTGCTCAGTTTGCTATGAAAGTCAAAAAATCTGTTATTAATGTGTTATTAATGTGTGAATGTATCATTGTCTTGTACTATTACTTTCACAATGCTGAGACATTTGTTTCCCAAGGCAAATGTTCTTAAAATAAAATTCATATGACAATCAACCATTTTTAGATGAATCTTGCAGAGTGAAAACAAACTATCTCAGGATAAATTGACCTGTCTATCTTTATTAAGGCTAGATCAGCCCACAAGTTATAATGCTATGAGGCATGTTTTTGAAAGATTCTTGGCACAATGGCTGATTAATTTTTTAAAAGGCCCTGTGCAAAATTAATTGCCAGATTATGCTGGAGCCGAGTATCCCCATTTCTACAATCATGGGATATTTCCTAATGCTACAAAAATAGACCATTTTAAACCGCTCATATTCTATGTTCTAATGTCTTTTAACATCAGGGAATTATGGACTATTAATACAAATTGAGGTTTCAAGACAGATACTTGGATTTTGTGAAATGTATATCAAAGCTGATAGTAAAATACCAATAACGTAGTTCCCATTCTGATTCTTATGTCAAGTAGCCTCAGAATCTGCTATTTTAGAAGAGAAAATGATTTCTAAGGTTTGCTACATTTGAACAGCATGCTGTACATATCACAGGCTAATACAAGTTTTCTGTACTAAGCTTGCTAGTCTTAAATCCTAACCCTATGCATTTGTTTCCAGTGGATGAAAATAAATTCTAAATTTTCTTTTTCCCATATTATCCCAGACAAATACACATGTGAACTACTTACAATCCAATTCATCAGGGGCTAATGGGTGGCCCATATGTACCAGTAACATTGGGTAACTTAATCCCTCTCTATTAGGCAGGAACTTAATTTACAAGATAAACCAAAATAATACTCTCATACAGATGCTGTCAGGATCAATAGCCTGCTGTATTATGGGTTGAGGTCCACTACATCTGAAGGTTAGTCAGATGAATGAAACACAGATAAGAGGCATTGTACATATATATTAGTAAAAGAAAGCTGAGGAAGTCATTTTCTTAAGACTTCTTGCTCAGTGATAAGACAAAACTACAACTTCCTTTATTTCCAGTAAGCATACAAACTGGCTACCATGGCTGAAATAATGAAAAGATATATCTTTCCAGAACATATTGTGGAAAGTTTCTCTAGAGCAGAATTGGTAAACTCTTTTCTGTAAAGGGGCCTCCAGCTATGGGTCTATAGGCCAAGGAAGGGACATGCAATCATTGGATGGTACCAGCTCACCAGCAAAGAGGCTTCTGATAGAGTGCCCTTTCCCTGAATGCTCTGTCCCCACCTTCCTGTCCCACCCCTCACTCTGGGAGCTTAGCTGAGCTCTAACCTGGAGATCTGCTACTCATAGGCCATACAAAAACATGTAGTGGACTGGTTTGGCTACTTTGATACTGCTCTATAGTATCAAACTGCAGTGTTTAGCTTCCCATTGGTGTTTTACATTTAAAACAATCTAAAAAAGAAAAGTAGATGAACCGGTAGATATCAAATAATATGTTGGAAGGAATAAAGTTAATTCTGAATACCCCATTTGAGACCCTGGCCTAAAGATTGAGATCTATAGTCTGAATAAGCTCACAAAAGTCCCTGCTATTTACACATCAGAGAGTCTTTTGGTTTAACAGGGAGCATTTCAGTTTCTTGTTTGAAGCTCAGGCATTGAGAAATGTGTCCTGAAGTATAGTGAATGCTCCTTGATGAGTGCCAAATCATATGAATGCATAAACCAGCAAATACTTCAAGAACTTTAATAGTAACTCTAGTGGGACTTTGAAGGCATTAGTGTTATTTCTTGCTGCATGTATCCTACCTTTCATGTTAATAATTTCAGAGTAGCTTTCAAGAGAGGTGTTTAGTTCAAGTGCGGATCAAGTTATTGTCAAGAGATCAAAAACCTTCAAAGGAATTATCTTTCTTGGCAAAGACCAATATATAACTATGAATGTGATGCCTTAGTATAGCTTATATATGGTATATTACTTCTCATTTTCAAAAGTATTGCTTAATCCAAGGAGGAGGAGGAGGAGGAGGAGGAGGAGGAGGACGAGGAGGACGAGGAGGACGAGGAGGACGAGGAGGAGGACAAGGAGGACAAGGACGAGGAGGAGGACGAAGAGGAGGATGAGGAGGAGGAGGATGAGGAGGAGGGAGTTGATATCGTAGTTCCACTCTAATGATTCCCAAAATATTTTTTAAAGTTTTCCAATGGCAGGATTGTGGCAACTCACAGGAAAATGAAAATTAATGACTTAGGGAATCTTCAAATTTTGAAATTGTGTGATGAGTCAGGATGTGAGATTATGGAAAACTCAGAAGAAATAGAAGGGTAGCACCTCTCTTCACACTTATCATGGGATAAGAAGCCAACTTTGTAGTCTGATGTTTCCCAAATCTCTTATGTTATATTTCAGATAAAGTCATTACAATCACTCTTTATTTCTACAAGGCAGCCACTATTCATTAAAAAAGTGGGACAAAGCTATTTACATGTTGATATTCTCCAAACTATAACTGAAAATTTAGATTTATATACAGATTTTTATCTCCAAAGATGCAAGTGTGAAGATGAAGTAAATGGAATTTGTCAAAAGATTTCTTAACATTAGATTGCTTCTATAATCCTCTGTCTTGTATAAAGATATACAGCATCTTATTGCTACAACTATCACAGAAGAACTCTGTTAATTTATTATAATATGTTGATTGGATGTGGAAATAACCATTCTTTATAAAATATAATAATAATAAGAACAGTTACATTGTAACAAAACTTACTTTTTGTAGGGAAACAGGAAATATTGTTATTTACTGGAAGGAAATTATTTCCTTAAAAAAGATAAATTCTTCCTATCCTTAAAAAGAAATTGTCTTAATTATTTTTTGCTTGTGAAATAATGTACTGTTATAGTTCCCAGGCCAAATGGTAAACTATTATAGTTGCTGAGGAATTATGGTAATTAATGGTAATTAGTTACTCATCCATTTTCTGAACTCTGTTGTGAAGAGATCAAAAGCATATACACTGCTCAAAAAAATAAAGGGAACACAAGCAGAAGACATCCGAGATCTGAATGAATGAAATAGCCTTATTAAATACTGTGTTCGTTACATACAGTAGTTTTGTGTTTCCTTTAGTTGTTTGAGCAGTATATAAACTACTATATGTAAAGAACAAAGTATTTAATAAGGCTATTTCATTCATTCAGATCTCGGATGTCTTCTGCTTATGTTCCCTTTATTTTTTTGAACAGTATACTTTATTTATGCTCTGGACAACACAGAGATAGTGTAACATAGACATACATTAGCATATGTATGTTCCTTGTCCTCTGGAATGGAGGCAGAATGATGTACAGTTAGCCCTCGACTTACAACAGTTCATTTAGTGACAATGACACTGAAAAAAGTGACTGAAGACCATTTTTCACAGCTACAACCTTTGCAGCATCCCATGATTATGTGATCAAAATTCAGATGCTTGGCCACTAGTTCATACTTATGACCATTGCAGCATCCTGGCGTCACTTGATCACTCTTTTTGCAACCTTCTGACCAGCAAAATCAATGGGGAAGCCAGATTCACTTAACATCTGGGTTACTAACTTATCAACTGCAGTGATTCACTTAACAACTGTGGCAAGAAATGTCATAAAATGGGGCAAAACTCATTTAACAAAATAAATTTTGGGCTCAATTGTTGTAAGTCAAGGAACACCTGTAGTCTCGTGTTGCACATCTTAATGTCATACAATCTTGCACAAGATTTCTTGCACAACTTTATCTTTTGTTTAATCAACTATACCATATTCAAAGATAAGAAATTTCTGAAGCAGTTATACAACAAGACTAAAACAACTGCCAGATACAATAGAGCACAGAAATTTTAGCAATTAAACACTGAGCTTGGTTGTTTTCTTGCAGACATGTCATTACCCAAGCTAGGTAACTTCATCAATGCTAGTGCTAACACCATCACTAGCAGTGATGTTACCTAGTTTGGGTAATGACATGTCTACAAGAAAGCAACCAAGGTCAGAGAGCACCAAGGACCCTTGATTTCAACCCTGAGCTATAAATATTCTCCTTTAAAAATAACACACATACACTCCAGTCTAGCTCAGACAAAAAAGTCTGGGTGAAGAGGCAGAAGATGCTAAAAGGACTTCATGGTTGGTGCTCCTCAAAATCCCAAAAGCATCATAAAAGAAAAGGAGTTGTTGAATGAGCAAAATTCTATCATTTACATTTTAAGTGGATTGATATAATTCTTGCATGGAAATTGTATTCTCTCCTACCCCCTTACTTCACTGGCTCCTCACTAAGCATGTGGTTACAACTCTTATCACAGGGCTTTTGTTTTATAAGAATAGCACATTTCCAGTACTATGGTAATATGAATTCACTGCAATGGTATTGTCCACTGCTGTAAAGAAAATTCCTGGAAATCTTCTTCGAGTGGCAGGAATAACTTAAGAATAAGATAGCATTTGTTATTATTGCCTATAGATGCAATACTCCTATATGCCATTTATTTTCATTGTTGGGATAAAAATAATATTTGGTGTAAACAGTTCCCCTAGTGGCACCTTAGAGAGCAAGGCATAATTGAAGACCAGACCAAGGAACTGCGCCTTGAGCACTAGCATTTATAATGTAATCATATAAACAGTAAGAGTCAATTTTGCAAGAGCAGCATGACAGGAGCCACTCTCTTTGACAGGTTTGATTATCCCTGAATTCCCTGGAATTAATTATAATAATGTGCATGGACCCTAGTGAGAGTTCTAACTAAAAAGGAAAGTGGTTTTCTATGAAATTCTCTGGATTTTTATATGCATAAAAATTCTAGCTGTGATGAGAAGTTATAGGGTCCATCATTCAGTGATAAATTCACACACTAGCACAGGAGAATAAGACAATATAGACAAATTCAACAGACAGTATGAATTATGAGAAAATATAGATTTTTCCTTTTAAAAAAAGAAATCTTGATTGTGAAAGGAAGTTGAATGAAACATTTAATCTTTCAGTGAGTTATTTTATGGTAGCACTTATTTATATATGTAAATCTGTTGTATTTTATCAAAATCAGGATGGAACCAAACATTATTAAAACATGAGCTTATTACCAGTCAATCTGACTTGCCTCAAATGTGTTGGGGCCTAATTAATTTGCACATTCCCTGTGTTTCTTGTAATCCCAACGCATCCAAGGCCCCAGGCTGAGATGCTGCTTTTAGGTATCCCTGCCTTTTATCATCTAGATATATGGAAAGGATGAAATAGATCTAGGATAAGGGTGAAAGAGAAAATGCCAAACATAATAATGTTAGGATACCAAGCACTAAGTAGTAGGGAATAGGTAATTGCCCATGGATACCTACTGAATACATTTGTAATAAGAGGTTGGGTTTTATTTATTTTTAAGAACTCATTTAAAGTAAGACAAAGGAAGAGCCTAAACCCCGTAGTTGCTTAAATCAGACTTATTTTTCATAATTTTCTGGCAGGTTTTTACCTTGAAGTATAAATAATTATAAAAGAGGGAAAACAAAATAAAGAAACTGTTATTTTTTAGATGATGATGATTGCTTCCTAATGCTGTACTGAAATAGAAATAGAAATAGAAATAGAAATAGAAATAGAAATAGAACACATCATATAATGTGTTTGGTAAATCCCGCCTCCTCCAAAAATATTTTTCTTGTTTCAAAAAGACCTTCAGATAAATTTTCCAAGAACAAAAGTGGGCATGCCAGAAAAATAGTACAAATGTACTACAGAGTTCTCTATATGGGACAGAAGAGAAAAACAGGAGCAACTTCTCCTGTTAAGTTCTCCAACTTAAAAGGGGCGTTGGTCTTACCTGATATGCCCTTTCTCATGGTGGTTGATGGGAGAGTCCAGGATGGGTTGCTCTAGCCCCGTGATGGCGAACCTATGGCATGTGTGGCACAGGTGGCATACATAGCTATACTGGTGGGCATGCAAGCTCAGTTCCAGCGTGCATGTGCGTGCTGGCCAGATGATTTTCGGGCCTTCTGGGCCCACCAGAAGTAGGGAAACAGGCTGTTTCCTGCCTCCAGAGGGACTTGAGGGGGGTGGGGGTGGGGAAGGCCCATTTTTCTCTCTCCCCAGGCTCCAGAGCCTTTCTAGGAACCTGGGAAGGGTGAAAACGGCCTTCCCCACACATCCCCGGAGGCCCTCTGGAGGCCAGAAATGGCCCATTTTTAAAAGCATTGCTTTTAAAAGTTAAAAAAAAAAGCCTCTGACGATCACGCGGCTCAGCTGGGCATGGGGGAGGCAGGGATTTTTGCTACCGGTTCTCCGAACCACCACCCACCATCACTACCGGATCAGGCAATCCAGTCCGAACCAGGAGCATTTCACCCCTGCATTACACATAGAAAAGCACTATGAAAAGTAGAAGTGGCCACAGAACTTCAAGAGATCATCAGGTGATCATATGAGAACTGAGGTTTTAATGGATTTTCTATTTTTATAACAACTTTGACACATACAAAATAAACACATATGCTTAAGTTACCAGAACAAATTGCTTTTTCTATGCTACTAATCTCATAAACTGTTTCATTTTGAGTTATATTCTAACCAAAATGGATGTTCATTCAAACACTTCCAAGACAGAGCTAATGTTTCATATATAGGATTACAAATAATTGTCAGACCTATCCTACAGATTTAACTTGACATTAGGCTAAGTGTTTATGTGTTCACTTTAATGAAATGGCTATTTATTCTCTTAATGTGGAAATATACATTGAACCATCACATTAATAAACTCCACTGATGAGAGCTACTTCAGATTCTAATAAGTATGAGTAATTGCCTTTTTAACAAGACCATTTGATTATTTTCTCACATTAGCTCTACTGGTGAACTGTCTCTTTCAAAAATGATTTCTTACTTTAATCAGGGGAAACATCTAAGGGACAATAGCTGCAAAATGAAGAGAATTATTATCTTTATAATACAGGGAACTATTTATTCTAACAAATAGTTGAGTATTAAGTCATAAAAAATTGTCAATTAATTTTTTTTAGATTTCCCCCTTTTTATTGGTTAAATTTGGGAGGTAATGTCATCAATGTCTTCCAAATTTGTATTAGGAATATCACTATCAAACTGATAAAGCTATACTGTGGCATTCATTAACGTCAGGGAAACAATTTTGGGACTCCTGAGGATGGTAATAAAAAAATGATACTCCGGAGCCCAATATTTCTTCATAATTCCAGAGAGAAATCCTTTATGAAATCTTAGAATCACTGAGTTGGGGAAGATCATTTAGACCATGGGTGTCCAGATTTTTGGCTTGTCTGGGCTGCATTGAGTGAAGAAGAATTCTCTTGGATCACATATGAAATATATATCATTAACATATATAAGTCACATAATAATGCTAAAAGTTTACAATCTTATGCGACTGCATTACTAGCTATCCAGGATTGCATGCAGCCTGCGGGCCGCAGGTTGGACAGGATTTTAGACTATCAAGACTAACCCAATGCTTGATGTTACAATCCATATTAACACATTTATCACAAATCTCTATCCATTGTTTTGTATCAAAAGCGGGTTGAAATGTTTGTTGCTTTTAGCCAAATTTTCTGGGATGAGCAGTATGTCAGGTAACTACTCTTTGAAGATTTTTTACTGCACAACCAAGAAAGAACATGCCAATATGAGGCATTATACAAACAAAAATCAAAATACTGAGTTTCATAAAAGTTATGTCTTTCCCCCAACGTGAAGAATCCTTCCTCTTGATCTAAGAGCATTTATAAAACACAATGCAGGCGGGACTAGTTTTTCCACCTCACTGGGTTTACCAATATTAAGCTAATGAAAACCTTATCATGAAGAACACTTGCCATTTCTCTAATTTTCACCAGCTTGTTTTAGTTGCATTTCCCCCCTCAGTGCATTTAAATGACTTTTCTTGTTAATTTACAGAAAACAAAAAAACTCAAAAATCTCTGAAATGCTTCAGTGCATCATTTCAGATAGAAAGGAAATCAAAGAACAAGGGGGAAATGTTAGTTCCCTTAGAAATAAATTAAACTTTCATCTCTCTGAGTTTAAAGGTCATTACCAAATTTCTAGGCTGTCCAAAATAGGCAGTTCATCTAGAAAGATTTCAAGAACAAAGCAGAGTGATAAGAGGGCAGAACCTGGGTTCAGTGGCATTATTGCTAGTGGTCCTCCTGAAGTTTAATTATGCTATAGGCAACCTTTAATTATGCTATAATTTTCAGGATTCTAGTAGCCCCAGTTTCCCAGATAGTCTGATGGTTGGGTTATATAATCCCTCATTCAGAATATTGAGCTTGGTGATTGATGGTGAATTTTTTTCCCCTGTTTCCTTATTTATTCAATTTTGGCTTCACCATTAGCTGCACCTTCTCTATTTCGCTACTTTCAGCTGTGCCACAAAATGCTTAAACAATGAGATTGTACACTGCCCAGAGCCCCTTTCTGAGGGTGATGGGTGGTTAAGAAGTGTGAAAAATCAATCGATTGATTGATTGAGCCCATAAGTCTTAACTAAAGACTGAACCAATGTTTAATCTTTTATATTCTTTTCTCAATGTAAACCAACTATCAATACATAGTATTCAATAGTGCTCTTAAGCAATGTATACTAATTGTATATTATTCCACATATAAGATCTCGATCTCTCTCCAGTTAATTATTTTACTGTCAAACTGCCCTTTACTGTTTAGCTACATTTTCCTGAATGCTCATCCAGTAGCTACTTTCCAGTAACTTAAATCAATTATTCTGTGTCCTGCCCTTTTGTATCATACAGAATTGGATATGGGCTTTCTCTGTGGGATACCCTATAGCAGGGGTGAAATGCTCCCGGTTCGGACCGGCTCGGGCGAGTAGGTTGCGATGATGGCCGGTGGTTCGGAGAACCGGTAGCAATGGCAGCTGGAGGCTCCGCCCACCTGTCCCATTCTCTGGAGTCGGGGAATGCACCATTCCCCGACTCCGGCCTTGCCACGGAGCTGCTGCCTGCTCGCCCTTCATCATGCGGCTCCGCCCACCTGCCCCATTCCCCAGAGTCGGGGAATGCACCATTCCCCCACTCCTACTGCTCACCTTTCTCCTGCGGCTGGCTGTCAGGGAAGGCAAGCGCCCGAAAGATACCGAAGTCGCTCACTCTCCTTCTTGAATGAGCCGCTCTGGTCCATGTGCTGGCTGTGCACCGTTTATTTAATTCAGTGGCAGGTTGGGTGTGCGCTTGTGCAGCCGGCGCATGGACCAGTTTAATTTAATTTAAACAATTAAACCAATGTGTTCTCAAATATATTTGGCAGAATAATAAAGCTAGAATTAAACTTAAAATGCTCCAAGAGGTGAAGGGTAGAACAGGGTTGCATTATTTCCTTTGGCAAGAGAGGGCAAAAAACCACACATGCTTTGCAGGTCATTATTTGAGGAATACTTTAATCAAAATGTGGAGGAAAATTAAAGACAAATTTTATTCTTTGACCTCCTCTTGGCTGGTCCCACTAGAAGCCATGACATATACCCCGCTATACAATAAAGAAAAACATCTACCTTATTGTGAGCTGCTTGATAGTCAAGGCTGTTTAAAAACAAGAACCGAACTAGCTCTGCAGGGAAGTGGATTGGTGGGCTTATGCTCAAATAAACTCCAAATATAAAAAAGATAAGGAGCAAGGAGGTATTGATAGGACCCTGCAGGAGTTAGATAAGATTCTATTAGGGAAGGAGGAAAAAATGTTAGCTAAGATTTACAACTTTTTAATAACCCATTGGATAGGTGACGAGATCATCAAAGACTCAATGATTGCCTGGGGGAGGAATATTGGCCACTCAATTGATTTGGCAAAATGGGAAGAAATTTGGTCTAGACAATTGAAATTTTTGATGGCAACTACTTATAAGGAAAACTTGTACAATATGGTATACAGGTGGCACCTCCCTCCTGCCCGACTTTCCAAAATGTTTCCTGGACTCTCCCCAAATTGCTGGAAGTGTGGGGAGCTAGGTACCTATTTCCATGTATGGTGGACTTGCCCCAGAGTAACTGAATTTTGGAAACTCATTCAGAGGTGGTTGTTAGAAATTACTGGTTACAAACTACAACTGAAACCTGAATTTAACTTATTAAACATCAGGCCAGATAAAATAGGCACTAGCAAATGGTATCTGATTGTTTATATCACAACTGCGGCTAGAATATGCCTTGCCCAAAACTGGAAGGGTAAAAATCTTCCAGATCTAAAGATCTGGAAGATATGATTATAGGGAAATCATGGAATGTGCAGAAGCCAATAGGCTAACTAAACTTTTAAGAGACCAAAAAGACTCTGCATATTTCCAATGCTGGGACCTATGGTATGTTTGGGTTAGATAATAGAATAAAAAGAGGACAATGTTAGATTAGACTTTTCTTTTTTATCTGTTTATTTAGATTGAATGTTTTGTATTGTGTAATGTTCTCACTGTGATCTGTTTGTCGATAAATCTTCTGTTTTTTACTTTTTTTAAAAGAAATAAAATTATTTAAAAAAAAGAATTGGACAAAATGAAAGTGGGAAGTAATTGGGAAGAATTCAATAGATAAATAACAATGCAAAATGCAGTAGCAACATCTGGTTGACTATACAATTAACCAGGGAAATACAGTAATGGTTATTCACTATGCATTATATTCTCATATGATATTGATAGATTATATCAGCCCAACAAAAATGGAGATAGAGATTTACTTCAATTCAAAGAAACTGTTGAAGAAGAAAAACATGCATTTACTGATTATGTAAATGTTAAAAGTTAAAAATTGGAACTTACTAAATATGTGAGAAATAAAAGACAAATATTGAAAATAATACAATAAAAACATAAGCAGAATGCTGGCAAGGAAAAGCATGATATCATCAATTTCTACAAAAGATTGAGGGAAAAGTGGATAAAGATAAAACCTGGTAATGGTTTACAACTGGAATATTTAAAAAAGAAACTGAAGGCTTGATTTTGGCTGTGCATGAGCAAGCTATATTTATTTATTTATTTATTTATTTATTTAATTGGACTTATATATATATATAAACTCCTTCAATAAATGCCAGAATTGAAAAATCGTCAAATAATTCAAAGTTTAGATTGTGCAAAGAAGAAGAAACATTAGATTGTATATTCAGCCTGTGCATGAAGATTGCACAAATTGATTATAGACAGTGACAAAACACAGTTGCCAGAATGATTCCCTAGAACCATGATGGCGAACTATGGTACACATGCCAGAGGTGACACACAGACCCCTCTCTGTGGGCACGCACGCCATCACCAGCTGCTCTTCCGGGTTCCATTGCGTGCATGTGCACCAGCCAGCTGGCCTGGCATGCATGCGCACTGGCCAGCTGCTCTCTTCTGGGTTCCAGAACTCCGGCACGCATGTGCGCGCACACTCCAGTTTTGGCATTCGGTGCCAAAAAGGTTAACCATCACTGCCCTAGAATATATGCAAAAATCATCAGGTCCCAGTAATGAAAAATTAGTGGGAACTTATAACTGAAAATGAGTAGGTTAAAATATTGTGGAATTTCTGAATATAAACTGATAAAGTCATGGTACATAATACAACATACACAATTGTGGTTAAAAGAAAAAGAATGTGGATAATTGATGTGGCAATACCAGAGGGTAGCAGAAGACAAAGAATTGAAAAAGATCACAAAGTATCTAGTGGCCATCCCAGTAATTATTTGGACACCCCAGTGCCAAAACACATTGGATGACACTTAGAAAACTAGCATATTGACATTATTTGACAACATTTCCATCTGACAATTACAAAAGGTCATACTGCTTGGATTCACATATACTATACTATTATGATAGCCTAGGTTCTTGGGAAGAACTAGATGTAAATGAAGGGCAACACCAGCTAAAGAATTGGCAGCTGTGAATTTGCATTTTTGCATATATAATAATAATACAGCTTATATTCTACAATGATACCTTTAATATCATCAGTCAAAAACAGCTGCTATCCTAGGTCCTTTGGATGGACTCAATAGATGGATAAAAATTCCATCTCCATGTGCAATGAATCATAATAGAAGAGATGAGTAAGATTCAACCAAAATTATTACGATAATTAATATTAATTTCAATAGTAATGAATTTTATATTTTCCTAACTTTCAAAAATAATTCTTCTGCTGTAGAATCTGTAGCCAAAATGTTTGAAGATTGAAAATTGATTTGTTAATTGGAAGAACACCAATACATGTTGAATACCTAAAGGATAAAGAGGAAAAGCTGATAAGAACCTCTCATTGAGTTCTTTTAAGATCAGGAGTTTACAGAAAGAAACTGAAGAGTTTATTTTAGCACTTCAAGAACAAGCTTTAACAACTAATTGCCTGAAAATGAAAATTTAGCATATAACAATAGTAAATGTCACCTTTGTAGTGAAAAAGATAAATTTATCATTTGATAAATGTCTGCATCAAAATTACACAAACTGATAACATGCAGCATTCTGATTGAAATGCCCAAATTATTCATTGGAAATTTTGCCAGAAGTTTGGATTTGAATGTAGCAAGAACCACTGGAACCATCAAGTTAAGAAAAAGTTTGGAAAATATGTGAACTAAAATAGTATGGAACTTTAAGATCCAAACAGATAAGCATCTTGTTTATAATGTGCCTAATAAAACATTCATTGAAAAGAAAAAAGTCTGGTTCATTGGGGTTGCTACAGGAGTGAAATCTAATTACTTTCCCTACCGGTTCGGAAGTGCAAGTGCCGTGTGCGCGCACTCACTCTGCTCATGTGCACACCATTGTCACATCTGATTTTGGACCCTCTGCACATGCGCAAAGCCTTCTGCACATGCACAGATGGTCAAAAACAGGTTACTTCCTGGTTAAAACCAGGAAGTAACAACGTCCAGGTGGCTGGGCGGAGCCTTGTGCTGCTGCCGCTACCAGTTCACTGAACCACGCGCCATCGCCACTACCGGTTCGCCTGAACCAGAGTGAACCGGTAGCATTTCACCCCTCGGTTGCTATATCACATGAGGTTAGGACTGAAGAACGCAATTGGAAAAAAATTACAAACTACCAGAACTTGCACATTAATCTTGAACATTTTTGGAAGTTTTCCTCCCTGGAAGTGTAGTCTAAAAAAGGCATTACAGTCAGGGCTGGGTTCTAAAATTTTTTACTACCGGTTCTGTGGGCGTGGCTTATTTTGTGGCATGGCTTGATGGTCATGTGACAATGCTTTAGGATTTAGCAGAGGTACTGGTCTACCAGGTTTTTAACTGCTTGCAGAGCTGTACCAGTCTACCCATTTATTTTTGCAGGCACTGGTCTACCCAGTTATTTTTGCAGGCACTGGTCTACTCATGTATTTTTGCAGGCACTGGTCTTCCCGGTTATTTTTGCAGGCACTGGTCTACCCAGTTATTTTTGCAGGCACTGGTCTACTCCTGTATTTTTGCAGGCAGTGGTCTACCCATTTATTTTTGCAGGCACCGGTCTACCCATTTGTTTTTGGAGGCACCGGTCTACCACCAAACTGCCTTTTATCACTGATCAGCTGTAGAGTGGTCCTTTGAAGCCTGCGGCAAGAGTTTAAACAGTTTTTCCTTATAGCCCATCATCTGGGACTCAGGAAACAGGAATAGATTGGGGGTGGGGCCAAATAAAAGGTAAGAATAACACGGGGGTGGGGGGGGCAGGGGGCAGAACCAGTTTGGTGATGTCATATCGTCACTGCTACTGGCTTGGTGGAACCGGGCCGAACCGGGAGGAACCCACCACTGATTACAGTAGTATGTATCTTTTTGTATGCCTCAATAGAAATTACAATATGACAGAATACGAATTTGTGTTTCAATATTACTATCTTTATAAGAGTAGAGCCTTTCTGCATATGGAATTTTAAAAAATTTCTCTTCTCAATTTATAGTATAATATTACACTGTAATTATTTAAAATTGAGCCTAAATTTTGTAATTTGATATCAGGAATCCTTTGCTTAAGTACTGCTATTGCCTAATCATGTCCCATGGGAATGAGTATCTCTCTTGAAAAACCCAGTTTATTTCATTATTTTTCAGAAAGAATAATATTTATCCATTTAATATTAACTGAGTTGGACTTCGTGGTTGGAAATGAACCAGTAGTCAATATTTAAACATGTAGCCATGCCCTTGTAAGTTCTGCCTTCAACCATAGGGCAACATTAGGCATGTATTTTGCCACTGGGGATGTCCTTCTTATGAATTTTGACTGTATCTTTACCAAATACTGGCAATAAATTTCCTGGTTTGTATACAGAATTACAGGTAAAGCTCAAGAGTAGTTGGTATATATTGGGCAACTTTAGAGAAGTAGAAAGAAAGAATTGCTGCTGAACTCTTGGAAGGCATTGGAAGCAACCTTTGCAGTATGCAGAGAATAAGATATGTATTTAAAATTATAATATCTATTTCTCAGAAATTGTTCATATTGAAGTAAATGCTCCAAGTATACACAAAACCATGTCTTTTTGTGAGTGTTTGTAAAAAACATTTAAATGTATTTGCTGACTCTACAAAGTATTATCACATGAGTGAACTCAGAAAGCCAATATAATATAGGAAACCGAAATAACAAAATATAAGCCAATCCTAAACAATAATTTGCAAATAAATGTGCACATTTCTTAAATTACTTAAAGTCACTTTAACTCATACTCAGAAAATATATATCAAGGTATATACAGCAAGTAGAGTTGTCTCACTAGAAGGAAGAATTCCATTTTCCTTCCAACATATATGCCTCTATGGTCTTTGACAGATAACAAGCTAATCGTATATTTGAATTTCTAATTAAAGTTCATGATCTGGAATTTCTAAACCATACTTATTTTCTTCCAATATAGCTTCCCTCAACATACATTCTGCATATAAGTTAATAAATAAGGGAGAGCATATCATTCTGTTTCACTTGTTTGCTGATCTGGAGCCAGTTTGTTCCACAGGTTTCCTGACCTATGTAAAGGCTTTGCATAAAGACAACAAAATGTTCTAGGATTCAATTTTCCTAAGCACATTCTGTAGTTTACATTACTGATACAATTTAAAGCTTTTCCATAGTCAGTGAAGCACATATTTTTGGTATTGTTTGGCTTTCAGAATTACCTTGTGTATATTAGATAACTTTTTTTTAAAAAAAAATGAAAATGTATGCAGGAATATAGCTTTACAGAGTGAAAAGGATCTTTGTGTGTCTTGGTAAGTATTAGTCAACAGAGCGATGCCTCCACAAAAAAAGCAAATGTAACTCTAGGCTGCAGTGTCAAAATCAAAAGAAGTTATTCTTCTTCATTATGGAATAGCAAAACCATATCTAAAATATTGAATACAGTAGTGGGCATTGCATTTTTGAAAAATAATTTATTAGCTTGAATATATACAGAAAAGAAACCAAGCGGATAAGAGCCATCGAAGGAAAAAATTACAAGGGAAGTTTGGAAATGTTGGATATGTTTAGGCTAAAGAAGACTGCAGGAAAATATGTCTGCCTTTAGTTTCTGATTATCACGCAGAAGATGGTACAGAATTGTTCTGTGTTGTTCCAGAAGATAAAAATCAATGACTATAAGAAAGTAAATTTCATTTGGACATGGAGAACAATGATTAAGAGTACTCAGAAAATAGAACAGATTGCCTTGGGGGATGGACCCTCTTTTGTTTTTAAAAGTTAATGGGAAACTCCTTTTTAATTTTTTTTTATTAAAGGTTTTTTTACAAAGTTAAAAGGTAAACATGAAAAAATACAGAAAAAAAAGATAAGAAAGTGTTGAAAACAAAGAAAAAGAAAATATAATATTTAAAGAAGTGACTATCAGTCTTCTTTACAGCAGTGATAGGAAACCATTTCCTCCCTTCTAAGTGACATAATACGGTTCCCTTCTTCCCCATATTGAACCCCTATTAATCCGTAAATCATGAGTTCATTTTTATTCATTTTCAGCAAAAAGTCCATCAAGGGTTTCCGATCTTTATAAAAGTAGTTGTTCCCTCCCCAATCACCCAAAACATTTTAGTCATTTCTCCAAATTCTGCCATTCGTTCTGGAAATCCATTCCTCCATTGTGAATATTTCGGTACTCTTCTTTATGCATATAACAATCTCATCTCAGTCAACATATGTAAAACCAACTGTTCATGATGGATGGAAAATTCTTCTTTTCATCTCTATATCCAATGTTTCTTCACAGACATACAGATTTAAACCATATATTTGATTACAAATAACACATATTTTCCTATTTAGGCCAGGACTAGTCCTAATACTATGTTTCCCCAAAAATAAGTCATATATATATATATATATATATATATATATATATATATATATATATATATATATATTTACCACCAAAAAAGACACCAGGTCTTATTTTCAGAGGGGATGTCATCCACTGACTCACCTCACTTGTGTGCATCGCCCTGGCCTCCTTTTCGCTGTCAGAGGCCTTCAGGAACTTCTTCTTCTGGGTCGATCCAGAGCTCTGTTATTGGCTACAGAGGCCTTCAGGAAAGCCTTGCTGGCTGCAGAAGAAATGGGCCAAGGTGTGTGAAGCCTGGCTGCAACTATCCAAAGGTAAGTGGTAGAGCAGCTCCACCCCCCCATCCCCACTCTAGCTTAATTTTTACCCGTGCACCCTGGAGTGGGCGGAGGTCTTAATTAGGGCTTATTTTGGGGGTAGGGCTTATATTGGGCGAACGTGTAAAAATCAAGCTAGGACTTTCTGAGTAAGTCGTATTTTCAGGAAAACATGGTATTAAGACATTTGCATATATAGTATTAGCTGCGATGTAAAGCACAGTGGTAAAAGTAGTGTTTTCTTGGTGCCATAGTCCCACTGAAGCTTGTGTACTGCTCTTGCTGCAAAGCTGTTGTCCTATTGAAGTATTCATTTGTCTGTCCTGTCAGCTTTGCCACAGAGTTGCCCTGCTGTGGTAAGATGGGTGGCCAATAAATTTAATAAAATAAAATAAAAAATAAAAATTGAAGAATGAAAATAAGGACACCAGTTTGGGCTTCACCTAAGACAGTAAAAAGTCTTTTATTGACCATGAAGAAACTATCTTTAGTGATACTGTCTGGAAATAAAATATCATTTAAATCAGTGAACTATTCTATTTCTCTCTATATTTTTATGTATTCAGGAAAAGGCGGTATGTAACATAATAAGAAGTTATGTCAGATGGACTACATGGCATTAACTAATTTTTATAAAGCTCGAGCCTCGAATTAAATTCCTCCTATCAACTCATTGATATTTATTTCTAGAAAAGTAGGTAATGGCTATTCTTTGCCCTATTCATTTTTTCCAATTAAACTCTAATTCCAATTAAATGAAAACATACATTGAATTGAGGTACAAAGAATTTTTCTTGTTAAAATACCAAGGGAATTATAAAGGGTTCATTTCTGAAATAATTATTTTAAACTCTGTATACAAAAAAGAATAGGAAAGAGCTGTGAAAGACCAGCAAGCAAAAGGTGGCAGTAGTGAGTTTCTTTGAAATTACAGTTTACTGGCAATTACCGCCCCCCCACATCCCAGTACAAAAATAAAATTTAAAATTTTGTCTCATGTTTCAAATACTAATTCTCCTCTACAATTGGTACTTTAGAAATCTTTTGAATAAAATATTAGAATATTCAACATATTCATTGTAAATGTACACCTAGTTTTTTCTACCTAGCATCCACTGTACCTAAATCCCATTTTGTTGTGGTTTTTAAAAAGATAGAATTAGAATTTTCATTAGACATGAAAAAGTCTTTAATGAATCCTAAAGTGATCGCAGTCTTTCAGTATTGGCTTAAATCTTTGTTGCAGGAAATTGATATGTGCAGAGCAATTTTCTAAAGCATGACACAACTGTTTCGATCTGGAGATTTGGTGTCAAAATATCGCATGGGGTTTTGGAACTCATATAGAGCCCTCGTGTGTTAAAATCTACACAACTTTTATTTTTTCTTCAGCCTCTTTGCCAGACGTGTCACAGTGGGGCTTTGAAAAAAGATTTGAGGAGGCATCGCTGCTGATCAGCGCTGGATTTACCAACGCCTTTCTTTGAGGCAGAGTATCTCAGTTGCTGCTGTGGAAGGAGCAACCGGGGGTTTGTCTTGCCTTTCCTTCCCGAACTGCCTGCCAAAACCCCGGCCAAAGCCTCCATGCCAGAAGATGCGCAGACCTGGATGAAGAATACAATTCAAGGGCATTGGCTCCATCCTTGGTTCTACAATCCACAGCCGCTGCTCTCGCTTCTGCCTTGAGCACCCAGCGGGATGAGGGATGCGCGCCTTCCAGAACCGGCGCCTCCGACCTTCGAAGGACCGTTAACTTCGTTGGGGATCCGTTCTTTTTCCGCCTTCCTTTTGCCTTAGCGGCCAGCAGGATAAGGTACTTTTCTCGGGAATGGCAAGTTTTTGACTTTTCCTGCTAGGAAGCCCCGCACGAATTTCTGCAGGATGGGGTGATGTTGCGCGCTTAGCCACGAGAGGGATTTTGCCCATTGGCTCCTTTTGGTTACGGGATTAAGAAAAGGGCTCCCAACGACAGAATTTCGACTCAATTTCGGATTTAAAGGAAGAAGCTTCCGGTCCACTCAAAGGGCGCCCGCCAGACCTTGTATAACCTTAGGGCTTGCTGCGGTTCTTTCTCACCCTTTTACTCGGTGCTCGCGCTTTTCCTGGGCGAGCGAATTGAAACGTTTCGGGCGCCTCCGCCTCCTCCTCCTCGCCCATCGCAGGTGGCGGCGGCCGCGGCGGCGCTTCGCTGAGGGAAAAAGAAGACAGCGCAGCCGCCTTGCTTGCTTTCCCGCCTGCCCGCCCCAGCTGGCCTCAGGAGCAGCAGTTAGCATCGGCGGCGGCGGCGGCAGCAGCAGGCGCGCGCGCTCTTGCCGGCGAAGGGAGGAGAGGCGAGGAAAGAGAAGGGAGCGCGACGGCGGCGGCGGCTGTCACAGTATCGGCTCTTAGCGGGGCAAGGCTGCCAAGCTGAGGTGGCCGCACCAGAGAGCGCCGCTGCCGACCCCGTCGTGAGGATAAGGGAGCGGGATAGAGATTCAGCCAGACGTCAGCCTCGGCTAGAGAAAAGAGCCAGCCTCTCGGAGCACGCCAGCGTGTGTGTGTGGCGTGTGTGTGTGGCGTGTGTGCGCGTGAGAAAGAGCTCGCCTCGCTCGGAGCGTTTGGCGAAGCACGGGAGTTTCGCAGTCGTCGGAGAGGGAGGCGGCGGCGAAAAGGACGCGGCGGCGACGGCAAGATGCTGCAATTGGGCAAGGTCAGGACCTTGCATTGAAGCAGCCCGGGGGGCGCGCAGCCACCTCCCTCCAGCCCACCTTGAGGATTTGCCTTTTGTTGTTGGTATATGCTCGGGAAGCAGCAAGCAAGGGCGACGGCGTTGGGTGAGTCGTGCCATTGCCAGCAGCAGGAGCATCATGGATGGTGCCCAGGCTTTCTCCTTTTTCTCTCCCCCACCCCTTCCTTGTGCAGAGGGATTGCCACTGGCAGCAGCAGGAGGAGGGGCCCGCATTGTAGAGGTCTTTCTCTTCTCTTCTCTTCTCTTCTCCCCCCCCCTTTCCTTTCTCTCCTCCACTCCTCCCTTTCTTTCTTTTTTTTTTTTAAATCCTCTCTTGGGGTTTGGATGAAGTGCCCCCGATTGTCTGGGGTTACAAATATAGGTTTCGTTTAATTCTTATTTCGGTGGCTTCGCCGAAGAGGCGTACGAAAAGCAGGCTAATTCTGCCGCCTGTTTTTTTCCCCATATTTTTTTCCCCACCCCCTTTCTTTATACGGTCCCTCCCTCGCTGGTTTTATGTAGGGCATCGGCGGCAACTCGGCTTTTCTTATCACCTGGCAATAATATTCTCCCTAGAGCTGTGAAATCGTAAATACGTACCGGGCGTGGGGAGGGGGGTGGGAGAGAGAGAGAGAGAGAGAGAAGCGGCGAGGCGGGTGGGAAGTAGACCTTATTTAGTCTCGGGCTGCTGTGAAGCATGGCATTCGGATCTTGTAGTATTTCGTGTACGTGGAACCGATGCTTAAGTCATACATGTATGTGTGGGGGCTTCGTCTGCATTGGAAACGGGGAAGGGACCACCTCCCATCTAGCCCGTCTGGATCTGAACTGAAGGGATTTCAAACAGTGCCATTTCAGAGGAATCGTCTCCCGACTTTTTCGGGCGTGTGCGTTATATCACAAACGAAACAGAGGCGGTCCTGGGTTTGCATCAGTGCCTGTGAAAGGAACTGCCTTGTATTTGGCTGATTTATAATTAATGGCTGAAAGGAAAGACGCCTCTCGTTCGATCCATTTCCTCCCCCTTCCTTTCCCTCTTTTCTGGTGTGTAATGTGCTTGCATCGATTGCTTCTAACCTAGTCTCCACTGTAAGTCAAGTCGCTACTGAGGAGGTGCAGCAGACGAGACAGTAAATGGTGATGCACATATTCAGCTTTTGCTGGAAATGTTGGAGAAATCTTTTCCCAAAGGGATTATATTAGTAACTATGTAAAGTTTTTTTTTTTTAAAGTGCATACATCAACATGGAAGAGAAGGTGCATCTTATTCAGGGTACATTTTGAAGCACCCTTTAAATGTAAAGGCTAATTTTATTTAGCTGAGAAAAGTATGGCTAACCTAAACCATCTCATCCAGGAAACTTTACAGGAGCTTGCTAAAGATAATTGGGAAAAGATTGATAAGCCTGTATTAACTTTTATCAACTGCAAGGAAGTGCATTTACAAACACTTTTAAAGTGTTTGTATGATTTCTTGTGGAAAGCAGTTGGAGAAGCTAAACTTTTGGATCTCAAAACAATCTGTATACAAAAAAAAAAATATGTGACATTATGCAGCTTGGTGCATTTCTAAGTCTTTGCAAGATATATATAATTAAAAGGATTTTCCCAGTACACTGAAGAATACGTTGTCCATCAGAAACAAAGGATTTTGGCATGAAATGCAAAGTCTTAAATCCTCATCCTGTGCCATATTTTTAATTTAAATGAAGACCCACAGTCTAACTTGGTTAGCCAATCAACTACTATATCCCTATATATAGCTATTTGTAATACTTCAGATTCTGTTTTTGAGAATTTATTTATTTTATTTATTTATTTCATGTATTTATATGAATGAATACATTTCAGATTTTTCAGAAAATAGCTTGGAATTTTCACCATGATGTAAATCCCTCCTTGGTCCTTGGATTATCTGATGGCTATAAACACAGTTGAGTTTCTCCAGCTTTTACAAAAATATGAAAAATATTTTTTGTTTTGTAATAAATTTTTGAAGTTTTTAGATGTGTTTCTTTAGAAATCTGAGACAACAGTTCCTGTCCTACATTTGATTGAATTCATCCTTGTCACAGTACACAGTGAAAATGACTATTAAAATTACATTATTCAAATCCACTTGTGTGGATCAGATTAATTAAATGGGATTATGCAATACTTTTGAGTTTGTTGTATTTCAGAAACTATTTCCTATTCTATTACTATGTGACTGCTATAATACAAAAAGTGAGATTCCATCTTGAGCATGTCTTCAGAGATAGTGTTTTTACAGACTGTTATATAAGAAAAGCTTTGATTTTTTTTTTTTAAAAAAAGTAGATTTAAGCCATTGCTGGATATAATGCTGCTTAAAAGTACTGTACAGATAATGATTGAAAAATATACATTGTAACCATTTATTACATTGCATTTGTCATAGTAAATTATAAATACTAGATTCCAAGGAAGTATTACTATTGTATCTGTATTGAGGTTCTTTTTTTTAAGTAACAAAACTATTTCAATATGGGTTGAAAATATGTATCAAATATTCCTACATGAATGAAATGCTTGTTTTTATTCATAAGGTTGGCATACAGCTGCAGAGAATGAAATTTTATTTATAAATAGCAGCATAATTTTTATTTAAATAAATTGCTCTGAGTCACAGCAATTACTCTGATTTATACCAGTGGTAAAAATAAGTTGCTTATAATTGAGTATAAGTAAAATCTCTGATAATATCAAAAAACATGAACCAGTTATTCTTAAATAGTTTTAGGTGTAATCTTAATATAGATCTGGCTCTGTTAATAACACATTTTTGCCTGCAGTATGATATTATAAAATATGTCTGTTTTATTATAGTTATTTTAGTATTTCATTTGTAACAAGTTTCCAAACATTTATTTATTTAAAATATGTATTTTAAATAATAACACCAAATATTAATTATTTAAAAAGAGGTGAAAAACATGTAAGTAACAAAAGCTTCATTTGCTTCCTTTTTACCATGAAATAATTTATTAGAATTGAAATATTATCTTCAACTATATTGCTATAGTGAATTCCAGAAAAATAAGGTAGGTGGAGGAAGAGCACTTTTCAGCAACATTTCTTCGGTGCCATTTATATAAAAGTTTTTAATGGGGTGGGAAGTAGCCATTCATATTCTACTCCTGCATTGATGCTGTGGCTTGTTCCCATGAAATGTTTAACTGAGTCGTCTGACCAAAATGGGTTAGAAGGTGGCCCATTTAACACAACCCAGAACATTAAATTGAGCAGGTCCTAAGCAGGTCCTTTCTTACATAGGTTTAAATTTAGCCTACCAGTCAGCTTTGTCACAAAATATCAACATCCAGTTGGTTGCCCTGTTTTGCTTGTATACTCCTTTCAAAAAAATAGCTGAAAGGGAAGTTGACAGCAGGGAAATCCAGCCAGAATGTGAGTTATACATTTTAATATGAATTGGGACTTAGGGCACTGCCAGTTTCCTTTTCTTCCCATCCACCCCATTTTCTTTTTCATAATGTCAATTCTTCAGGGTAGGGCAGATCAGGAAACATATTCCTGATATTTATTGAGGTGGGCTATAATAACCAAATCCTCCAAGTACTATTGCACTTCTTTCCCTCTTCCTCTTATATCTTAATAAATCATGGAGAAATCTCTTCTTCCATCCCAGAAGTTAATTAATGTTTCTGCCTTCTTTATTTATATAAGACTTTCTGAATATTTGGTTCAAGGCCATCTCCCTGGCTCTCTACACATGCTGTTTGCTGCCTCCTTGGCCAGGGGGGAGAGGGAGTACAGGTAATCCTCAATTTATAACCACAATGAGCCAAAAATTTATGTTGCTAAGTGAGGTATTTGTTAAGTGAGTTTTGCCCCATTTTATCACTTTCCTTGCCATAGTTGTTAAGTGAATCATTGCAGTTCTTAAGTTAGTGACATAGTTGTTAAGTGAATCCAGATTCCCCTTTGACTTTGCTTGTCAGAAGGTTGCAAAAAGTGATCACATAACTCAAGACACTGCAACCATAAATATAAGTCAGTTGCCAAGGATCTGAAATTTGATCATATGACCATGGGGATGGTACAATGGTCGTGAGTGTGAAAAATGGTCGTAAGTCACTTTTTTCAGTGCTGTTGTAACTTTGAACGGTCACTAAATAAACTGTTGTTAGTCGAGGACTACTTCTAGTAATATAGGAGTGGTTTTCTGACCTCAAGTACATGGGATCCTAGGTACTTGGAGAGGAAACAAGGGTGATTCTATATTTCTAAAATGGCACCTGTTGACCCAGTTAGTTGGTTTGCAGATTGTTAGGACCATTGGTGAAGACATTTGTATGGATTAGAATTGGCTAGGTCAAGGGTGTTATGAGCCCAGGGCTACTTGGGCAATCGAGAATATATGAGTTCCTAGTACAGACAAAATTGACAATCATAGGTAATATAAAACTGGGTGATGGGAAGTTAGCTGGACTTGAGTAAATTTATTTATTAATTCTTGCTTCAATATTCAACATGAGACTAATTTGAACTAAATCTCCATTTTAATTTTAATTCAATAAAAATTATTTCTAAGAAGTATTCATACCTCAAGAATTTGAAATTCTGCAATCATTCTGACTGATAATTATGACTGTAGTTCATTTTATAATGTGAAGTAGAGTATCATGCTCATGAGGCTAGGTAAGGAAATACTTTGCTTTCTTCCAGTTGTGGAAAGGACAAAGAAGAAAATGTCCCAATAGAAAAAAATCCACCATTGTCTCATTATCAAATATGGAGCATTTGTTGGAACCAGTCCAGTTTGTTGTAAAACAAAACCAGACCATCTAGTTGGGGATAACCTGACTGGCCTGTCAATTTTTTCTCTTTTTGATGTGATTACGTTCTGTTCATACGATTCCTTTTAAAACTTAAATTTCTGAACTTGTGAGAAAAATTGCTTGCTTTTGATTTATACTGGGCCAAAAAGATATGAGCACAATAGATTGTCATACCTGAAAAACAAATGGAATAAGTACAGCAGAAGTGAGAAATCATTTATCTAGATACTGTATTTATTACTATTTCGGAGACTCAGGTTCATGGAGAGGGGGAGTGGGAAGTGGGAAGGAGTTGTAAAGGAGGAATTGTCGTGTATAGGAGGCCCTGGAAAAAACTGTTGCCTTTTTTCTTACATTGCTTTTAAAGAGGTTTGATAGTTTGGCTTTTGGTTTGATTGTAACTGAGGTAAGTCTATTAAGAGTTTACATTATATTTTTGTATTTCCAACCACATTGATAAGAAAGTGTGGTACTGGTTCTCACCAATTATTTTAAGCAGATTTGTAGGCTGCAAAAAACAGAATGTAGAAACTATACACTGTGCATACCTGGAGGCCCAGGTAACTCCACTGACTTCAAGAAAGAGAAGAAATAAACCATAGTAAACTTTATAAAAATGCTTCTTGGAGTCATATAACGTATAATGACAGTCCCACAGATGTGGAGAAGCAATAAACTAATAGAATTCTTTAAATTATTTTATAATATTTTTTTCAAAATGCAATTGAAAAAAATCTCTGAATAGAAGATCCTTTGTATGATTTTTGTGAATGTCTGTAGTATTTTTTTCAGCCCCATGATCAGTGTTATTGCAAATGTAATACTGGAGTGTGATGTTTTAATGACTACTCATTGGGTATGGAACCCATGGCATGCATTAGATATATGTATCTTCTTTCTGCACTCATATTTGAGAATTCTTAAATTTCTTTAGTTTTTAATCTGAGTTTTATAAATATTTTATCCATATGTGTTGTATTCACATTTATATATCTCTTTTGAAAAAGTGTGAATAATACTATATAGTGGGGTGGGATTCAGCCAGTTCAGACTGGTTTGGGTGAACTGGTAGTTACGGCCAGCACCTGGGCCCACACACCCGCCCTAGCGCTATCCCGTCTTATACAATTGGCATGTTTTTGATGCAGCTTCCATGTGTTCAAGGCGCATGGGCAAGCGAAGCTATCCCAACCTATACAATCACCATGTTTGTGACGCAGTGTGCATGTGCGCAAGGCACAGACACAAAGCTATCCCATCCTCTACAAGCACCATGTTTTTGACGCAGCGCCCATCTGTGCGGTTGTTAAATTATGTGAAGCCCGCCTCTGCTATATAGCCACTTATCTAGTATGTCCTTCCCACTTCAGTATTTTCTAGAATATATTTTCTCTGTCATTTTTAATCCAGTACTACTTTCTTTAAAAGAAACTTCCCTTATTTAATCCTGAAGCTGTTTGTCATTTGGCCTAGTAAATATATACAAGACTTGGCTGCAAAGAAAAGAGCAAAGCAAGCAGGAAAGAAAGTGATTTTCTGCCATTTTACTTCCTTTCTGAGAAGTTGGGCTATGTTTGTGCAGTGTTTGTTGGCCAAATTTAATTTAGAAAAAACAAAATATTCCAATAATTGAGGAGCAAAATTTTATTAAAACTTCCTAGAAATACTATATTGCAAAATCATTGCAAAATGATTGAGAATAATGTAGACATCATCTCCTACAAGATTTTATATCTTGTGGGAGATGATGGAAATGCCAGAGAATATCATGGATGTGCCAGCATAAATGAATAGAGTATTTTTTACCTAGGAACTAGAAGATTTAATAACAGCCTTTCCTGGTATTCTTTAGATGATGGTATAACTCTTAGAATTTGTAAACCATTTGGAATTCTGGGGAATATAGTCCCACATACTAAGAGAGTATTAGTCTGGGAAAGGCTACTGATCAGAAATGAAAACCTGATTACAAATAAGTTTGTTCCTTTTTGAGCTTTTTCCAAAAGCTAGATAATAGCCTACTATCCTACACTACCACTGACTTGCTATCAGAAGATAACATTTGGGAAAAGGTACAGGACAAATAATAGAAATCTGTTTAAAAACAAATGTTTTATCTCAGACATTGCAAAAATATAGTGAATATGTAAAATACATGTAATGTTTGTGTGTGTGTGTGTGTGTATTATTTTTAAAACTTTTCCCTTTAAAACTGTGGGGCGGGGGAACTTGCACACATTGCATAATTAATCTGCCCAGAGCAACCCTTGCCCTTGCTAAAAATGTCAACTTGACAAAAA
The DNA here is from genome assembly GCF_029215685.1 of Pituophis catenifer annectens. Lineage (NCBI taxonomy): Eukaryota > Metazoa > Chordata > Lepidosauria > Squamata > Colubridae > Pituophis > Pituophis catenifer. The sequence goes on from NW_027256883.1 coordinate 87,972,928, forward strand.
GATGTGGATAGTTTTTCTATAGTATGGTATGCAACATATATAAATATAGCTCCCATACCTGTGCTTTTATCATGTTAGAATATTTTGTTCTGTCAGGTTCTCTTCTATCTGATTTTTGTTTAGTTTATTTGATAATTCACGTTCTTTATTATTTATGGTCCAAGTCATAGCCTTTCCTATATCATAGTTATTAATAGATGGGTCCATGAATAGTGACATCTATTATTGTAAGATAAGATTTTATGAAATATGAAGTAGATTATCAACCTAAGACATATCTATGCCACATGCAACATTCCCTGCCAATGATTAGGACAATAGTAGTTAACTGTAGCACATTTTGACAAGTATGCTACAGGGTCAAGTAAAGCCCAATATATTAATTCAGTGTGGGGAAAGAACTTATCTAGAAATTGCCTTTTAAGACAACATACTGTTGACTGCATCTGATCAATTGGGAGATATAGTACTAATATTCAAACACATTTTAAGATACAGTAGTGTATAGTACTGACTCAGGGTGTTAGGAGTATCAAAATAGCTACAACTGGAAAACATGTAAGGATGGAGATTATGATGATGATGAGAATGATGATGAGGATGATGAGGATGATGAGGATGAGGATATCCATTCAATCAACTCTGACTCTTGGTAATTCTATGGGCTGGGCCTCTCCACATCTTCCAATCTTGCAATATTTCTCCGAGTTTTTCTATGCTGTGGCTGGTGTCACCTTTGATGGTGTCCAGCCGCCATGTTCTTTGATGGCCTGGTTTCCTTTTACCACTAACTCTTCTAAACATAATTGCTTTCTCCAGTGAATTCCTCTGCGTGAGTTGACCAAAGCAAGTGAGATACAGTTTCTTTATTTTGCCTTCTGGTGTCATGTCTGGTGTTATGTGCGCCAGTATTTGCTTGTTAGGCACATTTTCTGTCCAAGGAATACACAGGAGCCTTCTCCAGCACCACAGCTCAAACAAGTCAATTTTCTTCCTGTCTTGTTTTTTTAAGGTCTAATTTTCACAACTATAGATAGCTACCCCAATGGTGCTTTTTCAAAAGGCAGTTAGACTTTGTTTTTCCTTGAACTCTCGGTCTATTCCCCTCACAATTTCCCAGACTTCTTTTTCCCCTCAGAGCCCAACTAGCAACTCTTCAGCCATGGCATCTCCAGGCCAGGCCCATCTAGGCTCGCCACCTCTCCAGCTTTGCAAATGGCACAGAGAGACAAACTCGGTTCTATCTCTGGAAACTGGCAACTCATGGTTGCAAAGCCTACTGGGATATGATTGGGAGTTCAAGGAAAAGCAAAGTCCAGTTGCCTTTTGAAAAAGCATCTTTGGGACAACCATGACCTGGATGACTGAGAATCTCCATAGACATACGTAGGTAGCTACAGGAAACACAATAGGCTGAAGTAACCTACATTTAGATGCCAAGCTGATGTCCTTGCTTTTCCATACTTGGTTCATGTTCCTCACTGCCGTCCAACCCAGTGCAGTCTGACATGTTACCATTTGTTTGCAAACAAGACCTGGTGGGACAAGCTAAAGTGCTCTGAGACTTTAAAATTCAAAGACATAAACACCTGCCATTAACACCCTAGATTTAATAATTTGTTAATAAGAGTCTTAAAAAAGACTCTTTTTTAATAATTGTTGTTAACCATTGTTAATAAGAGTCTTAAAAAAGTCTAGATAGTGGACATAGCAGTACCTGGAGACAGCAGAATAGAAGAACTGAAGAAAATCACAAAATACAAAGGCCTGCAAATATAAGTAAAATGAGTGTGGCAAAAGAAAGCAAAGATAGTATCTAATACTGATAGGCACTTGGGACATAATGCTAAAATGCCTTGAGCACCATTTGAAAACCATTAGCATTGACAAAATCACCATCAATCAATTGCAAAATGTAGCTTAACTTGGAACAACTTACATCTTGCAATGATACCTTTAATATAATTAAACAGCTTCTATTCATTCTGGATCCTTGGGAAGGACTTGATAAGTGGGTAAAAGTGCCAAATACAGTTTAAACTTCTGTCTTACTATGTGACCAACAAAAGTAATAGTATAAAAATTTTAATATATCTCTTCTCCATCAATTATACATTAGTTGACAAATCTTTGCTATATTTAAACAAGGGTTTTTTAATATAGTTGGGGGTATTCATAAGAAACTTATTTAGAAATTTCAATATGAATAATAGGAGGCCAGGAGGGGGGGTCCCCCTCGTTGAAATGTGCCCACCAGGTTTCCTCGCATTCCATCAGCCGAGGTTACAGGGCAGGGGCGGGGGAGTAGGGTTATTATTAAAGAAGGTCTGAGACCGAGGGAGGCCATTGTTCCTCAGATGGCCGGCTGTGAGTCCCTCCTCGTGAAGTGGGGCCATGGGGTTCAGATGGGTTTGCTGATCACGTACCTGGCTCCCTGCCATGTGGCAACAGCCCTGCCCGAACTACTCAATGTCATCGCCGTGGTGGCGGTTGATACCCCCAGGCTTATGGTCATGGGGGATTTCAACCTGCCGCCCATGGGTGAGATGTCTGAGGTGGCTCGGGAGTTCATGGCTTCCATGACAGCTATGGACCTGACCCGGTTAATTCATGGCCCTACCCACACGGGGGGAAACACGCTGGATCTGGTTGTTGTCTCTGGACAGTGGCTGAGTGATCTTGAGATAGGGGATATAGTTACCGAGCCCTTGTCATGGTCAGATCACTCTCTCTTTTGTCTCGACCTTCAAACCGCTGCACCCCGCTGCAGGGAGGCGGAGCGAGTAAGATGGTTCCGCCCCAAGCGCCTGATGGAACCTGATAGGTTCCAGATGGTGCTTGGGCCATTTCCCGAGGCTCTAGCACACGCCTCGACTGGAGACCTAGTGGCTGCCTGGGATAGGGCAGCCGCTGGAGCTCTGGATCGGGTTGTGCCTTTGTGGCCTCTGACCCGGCGCCGATCTCATTTGGCTCCTTGGTTCACTGAGGAGCTGAGGGAGTTGAAGCGCCGGAAAAGACACCTAGAGAGTAGTTGGAGGGCCAGTCTTTCTGAATCGGACCGGACACTGGTAAGATCCCATATTAGGAATTACCTAGTGGCAATAAAAGCAGCGAAATGTAGTTATTTTGCTGCTCTTATTGCGTCATCAGATAACCGCCCGGCCACCCTGTTTAGGGTGACCCGCTCCCTGCTCCACCAGGAAGCGCGGGAGGACCCCTTGGAGGGTAGAGCTGAGGATTTTGTTCAATATCTGTATGACAAAATCACTCAGATCCGGGAAGATCTGGACTCCGACTGGGTAGTCTCAGGGGGAGGGACTGGGGCAGGTCTTGAGAATGTTATCTGGGATGAGTTTGATCCTGTGACCCCTGAGGACGTGGACAGGATTCTGAGCAGACTGAACGCGACCACTTGTTTATTGGACCCGTGTCCCTCCTGGTTAGTGCTGGAGGTGACGCGAGGCTGGCTCCAGGGGATTATAAATGCTTCGTTGGGTGAGGGTGACTTCCCCGCCGCCTTGAAAGAGGCGGTGGTGAGGCCTCTCCTCAAGAAGCCTTCCCTGGACCCGGCAATGTTGGTTAATTATCGTCCGGTCTCCAACCTTCGTTTTGTGGCGAAGGTTTATTTATTTATTTATTTATTGCGATTTATATGCCGCCTTTCTCCCTAGGGACTCAAGGCGGCTTACAAAATGACAGCTTCAATACAAATCACAATACAATACCAAATTAAAATCAGTAACCCAATTAAAAACGATTTAAAATTATACCAGTGTACCCCCAAACGGATCAGTTTAATTGGCGGAAGAGCCACGTCTTCAGCTCGCGACGGAAGGAAAGAAGGTCGGGGGCTGTCCTGAGCTCAGTGGGCAATCCATCCCAGAGGGTCGGGGCTCCCACAGAGAATGCCCTCCCCCTGGGGGTCGTCAGTCGACATTGTTTGGCCGACAGCACCCTGAGGAGGCCGACTCTGTGAGAGCGCACAGGACGATGGGAGAACGGCTGGAGATGGTCCTGCAAGTACCCCGGGCCTAAGCTATGAAGGGCTTTATAGGTGAGCACCAGCACCTTGAAACGTATCCGGAGTGCCACCGGTAGCCAGTGCAGCTCACGCAGGAGAGGTGTTACACGGGAGTATCTAGACGCCCCCGTAACTACCCGCGCGGCTGCATTTTGGACTACCTGAAGCCTCCAGACACATCCCAAGGGCAGCCCCATGTAGAGGGTGTTACAGTAGTCCAACCTAGAGATAACAAGGGCGTGAGTGACCGTGGCGAGGGCATCCCGGTCTAGGAACGGGCGCAACTGGCGCACAAGACGGACCTGTGCGAAGGCCCCCCTGGTTACGGCCGTCAGATGGTCATCTAAAGACAGCCGAGAATCCAGGAGGACACCCAAGTTGCGGACCCTGTCGGAGGGAGCAAGGATTTCACCTCCGATCATTAAGGATGGAACCTCCAGATCCCGGGATGCCGGCATCCACAGCCATTCAGTCTTGGAAGGGTTGAGTCTAAGCCTGTTCCTCCCCATCCAAACCCGCACCGCTTCCAGGCAGTGGGACATCACAGAAAGGGCATCCCTAGGGTGGTCAGGGGTGGAGATGTAAAGCTGGGTATCATCAGCATATTGATGATACCTCACCCCAAAACCACGGATGATCTCACCCGGCGGTTTCATATAGATATTAAAGAGCAGAGGGGAGAGAACCGATCCCTGAGGCACCCCACAAGTGAGAGGCCTCTGGGAGGATCCCTGACCCCCCCGCCCAAACAGACTGCAGATGGCCCGAGAGATAGGAGGAGAACCACTGTAAAACAGTGCCTCCTAACCCTATCCCCCTGAGCCACTGCAGCAGGATACCATGGTCGATGGTATCGAATGCCGCTGAGAGGTCAAGAAGGACCAGGATGGAGGAGCAACCCCCATCCCTGGCCCGCCAGAGATCATTTACTAGGGCGACCAATGCCGTTTCCGTGCTGTGGCCACGCCTGAAACCAGATTGGTAAGGATCCAGGTAGTCAGTTTCCTCCAGGAATTGAGGGAATTGCTGTGCCACCACGGACTCAACAACCTTCGCTAAAAAGCGAAGGTTGGAGACTAGACGGTAGTTGTTAAGTACGTCAGGATCCAGGTTAGGCTTCTTAAGGAGGGGTCGAACCACCGCCTCTTTAAGCGCAGCGGGAAAGACCCCTTCCTTTAGTGAAGCGTTGACAATAGCCTGGATCCAGTCTCCAGTCACCTCCCTGGCTGCCGAAACAAGCCAGGAGGGACAAGGGTCCAGTAAACATGTGGAAGACCCCAACCTACCCATAATCCTGTCCACGTCATCCAATGAAACAGGCTCAAACTCAACCCAGATGTCTCCACCGAGACTAGGCCCTGTCACCTCAACGGACTCTGTCCAGTCGGAGTCCAACTCGGTCCGAATCTGAGTGATTTTATCTTGCAGAAACTGTGCAAAATCCTCAGCACGGCCCTGAGGTTGTCGAGAGTGTGGTTGCGCAACAGCTTCCCCAGCACCTGGATGAGACGACGTATCTGGATCCGTTCCAGTCGGGTTTCAGGCCCGGGTACAGCACGGAAACGGCATTGGTCGCGTTGGTTGATGATCTCTGGAGGGCTCAGGACAGGGGGTGCTCCTCTGTCCTGGTCCTGTTAGACCTCTCAGCGGCTTTTGATACCATCGACCATGGTATCATGCTGCACCGGTTGGAAGAGTTAGGGGTGGGAGGCACTGTACTACAGAGGTTCTCCTCCTTTCTCTCCGGCCAGTTGCAGTCTGTGTTGGCAGGGGGGCAGAGGTCGACCCCGAGGCCCCTCATATGTGGGGTGCCACAAGGGTCGGTCTTCTCGCCCCTTTTGTTCAACATTTATGTAAAGCCGCTGGGCGAGATCATCCGTGGTTTTGGGGTGAAGTACCACCAGTATGCTGATGACACCCAGCTGTACATCTCCACCCCAGCCCACCCCAACGATGCCCTTGAAGTGATGTCTCGGTGTCTGGAGGCTGTGCGGATCTGGATGGGGAGGAACAGGCTCAGGCTCAACCCATTCAAGACCGAGTGGCTGTGGTTTCCGATGTCCCAATATAGTCAGTTGACGCCATCGCTGACTATTGGGGGCGAATCGCTGGCCCCCACGGAGGGGGCTCACAACTTGGGCGTCCTCCTGGATTCATGGCTGTCTTTAGAAGAGCACTTGACAGCCGTGACCGGGAGGATCTTTCATCAGGTTCGCCTGATTCGCCAGTTGTGTCCCTTTCTGGATCGGGACTCCCTACACACAGTCACTCATGCCCTCGTCACTCCCGCCTGGACTATTGTAACGCTCTCTACATGGGGCTCCCCTTGAGGAGCACCCAGAGGCTCCAACTGGCGCAGAGTGCAGCCGCGCGGGTGATTATGGGAGCAACATGGTGCTCCCGTGTGACACCTCTCCTGCGCGAGCTGCACTGGCTCCCGGTGGTCTTCCGGGTGCGCTTCAAGGTTTTGGTTACCACCTGTAGAGCTCTCCATGGCTTAGGACCTGGCTACTTACGGGACCGCCTACTACCACAAACAGCCTCCCACCGGCCGGTACGCTCTTATAGAGAGGGGCTCCTCCAGGTGCTGTCAGCCAAACAATGTCGACTGGCGGCCCCTAGGGGGAGGGCCTTCTCTGTGGGGGCACCTACTATCTGGAACGAGCTCCCCCCGGAGATACGGAGGATCCCGGGTCTGCGCACTTTCCGCTGAGCTTTGAAGACACTCCTATTCCAGCAGGCCGGCCTGGCCTAATTTTCTCCCCTTCTTTTAAATTTTAAATTGAAATTTTAATTCATTTTAAATCATTGGGAATTTTAATTGTCTCGGGCAAAAATTATTTAATTTGGTTTTAATTATGTTTTTTAACTTTTGTATTCATGTGTTTTATTTTGTGCCTGTTCACCACCCTGAGTCCTTCGAGAGTAGGGCGGTATACAAATTTAATAAAATGAAAAATGAAATGAAATGAAATGAACATTTAAAACTGAATAGGGGTTACATCATTTTTCTTTGAACTTACCCTAATTTTAAAAGTTTACTTACAGACAACCATCTGTCTTTTTGCAAGGTACTTTTTACAGGTATTTGTCTCTGGATTTTCCTTCTTGCTTTGTTCCACCATCATTTAGTGACTGAAAATGGGCATCTTTGATTTGCCAGAAACACAACCTGGTTAGGTCTCATCAAACCTGTCTCTCGCTCTGTCATTCTTTCTCATTTTCTCAGCAAAGTGCCAGTATGAGAACTGAGAGAAACTACTCAAAAAAAGAATTTTCAATTGAGGAGTTGTTTAAATGAGTCTTTTATAGTTGGCAGTTAGGCAGGAATTCACCAAAAACAATCAATTTATTCCCACTTTGCTTGTTTATTTCTTCAGCTACTGTCCTTTGTACAGGTGTCTTTTTTTTTTTTTTTGCCTTTTTTCCTTGGAATGCAGACATGATGTGCCTGCCTCCTTATAATGGTGACTTTAGGCATTTTATTGCCTTTCTCTTAAGCAGTCGGATTTAGCCTTTTTAGAGAGATCCTTACATTTTATTATGCAGACTTTTTGGATATTTCACTATGGTTTATATTATTTCATATACAGTAATCAAAGAGCTTCTACATCCCGAAAGTTTCCTTTTTAACAAAATCCAATTTTCTGGATTTCACTGACTTGAAGAAGCATATTCTATTACCTATCAAAGATAATAGAAAACATATAACTGTGGAGATTGCTGCTGTCAAATGCATGATGGCCACTAAATCTGATTTTAAAATGGGAGTGAACCAATTTCTAAATGCATGTGGCGAAACTTGTTGTGATTGATATATATCAAACATGCACATACATACAGTATAGATAGATAGATGATAGATAGATAGATAGATAGATAGATAGATAGATAGATAGATAGATAGATAGATAGATAGATTCATTCAGCTGTCCAAAAGCTTCAGGATCGGCATCATATTCAGTTCAGAATGCAATTTCCAGTCCATTTGATTTCTGTAAATTAGAAAGAAAGGATGCCATTTCCCTGGTAAAATTATGCATAGTTACCTCTAGGCAATTGACTTTATTATATCATCACTTTCTCTTTTCCAGATTAGAAACATATGTGCAATTCTCTGTATTCTCTTACCTCACAAAACTCACTAAGCAATTGAAATGTTTCTTGGGGTATGTGAAAATATTCACATAAATCAACTTTCCATTTCAAGTTATTCTTAATATGAACTATTCATAATCTGAGTTAATTGCTTTCTATATTTTTGAATGTATGCCAGAGGAACAGCTTTTTATTTAAATATGAAGTATTAAACATGTTGCAGATTACTATTTTGTCATGAATTCAGTGTTAGGCTATCTCATTGACTGATAATCTATTTTTATTTAGAGAATTCATGTACAGTAATAAATTATACAAAAAAGATTTAGTATGAAAGAGGAATAAATAAATATTACAAACACCTGTCTTAATTCATTTTTAAAAGCTAGCCCACATTAGGCTTTTAGTTAGCAATGGCCATTGGATTTGACCAATTTCAGTTTATAACTAAGACTGGGACAGACCTGAACAAATTTTCCCTTAATGTATGAAAATAGCTATACTTTTTAAGAGCTCTGTGATATAGAACAGTACTGGAATAGGAGAGAAATACACTGCATTATATGAAGTGTATGTCTTCAGAGTAATCTTTATGAGTCCCTCTTGTTACCTCCTTATAATTCTGAGGAATTTCTAGAGAACTTTTAATGTATCTTTTAAATTCCTTCACACTTATTTCACTGTTCTATCACAGTATCCTGATTCGTACAAGCTAAGCCATAAAGTGTTTTTTATCTTAGTTTCTATGAACCTACACTTGATTGCAGAACCCACACAACTTGAGTTTTTGAATTTTATTTAATAAACTATTGTTTTGGGTTTATTATCTGTCAGTATGTGAAAGCTGTAAGAAGTCTAGATGGAGAAAAACAGGCTTCAACTGAAGGCTGATAAGACTGAATGGCTATGGGTGTATGGAGCCTTGGGATCCGCAAGCTTAACAGCTTTAGTTCTGGATGGGGGTCACACTTTCCTAGACAGACCCTGTGTACTTCTTGGTAATCTAGACTCATGACTTGCTCAAAGAGCAGGTGTCAATCATGAATAGGAGCACCTTTGCACAACTTTTATGTTTTGGCTAGTTGCCTCCTTTCTAAGACCCTGCATTCAGTTACTCATGCCATGATCATCTCACATTTGGGGTAGTGCAACGCTCTTTACATGGAGCTACACCTGAAGAGTATTCAGAAACTACATCTGGCAGAAAATGCAGCAGGAGGACAATTTTAGGGGGCCCTAGGGTGGCCCACGTAACACCACCTTTAAAACCCTTTATGATAGGAGTCCAGGCTATCTGAGGAACTGTTTCATTCCAGTAGGATTGGCCCATCAATGTTACTCTGACTGAGGGGCATGCTGGAGAAGAGTTTTTTCTGCCATGGCTCCCACTTTGGAACATTGTGCCCCTTGAGGTCAGATCCGTCCCCACCCACTTGACTTTCCAAAAGGCTTGAAAACCTGGCTCTACTGGCTTGGGGGCCCGATCAGGGTATTGGACTCTGAAGGTGGTTAGGAGACCCAGATTGTTGGGGGCAATATTCTGACTCTGTAAACCGCTTAGTGGGGGCTGTAAAAGCACTGTGAAGTGGTATATAAGTCTAAGTGCTATTGCTATCTATATAATTCTGTAACATTACTTTTGAAACAAAGTCTGTACTGATCTTGCATCAAGTATCCAGCTAAAGCGTCCCCTGCCAAAACTCTATGTTACATATCAGGTTGCTCTTTTATCTTTTTATTATTCAGTTTCATTGTACACATGTTGTGCATTGACAATAAAGGTTTCATTTGATTTGATTTATCCAAAAAACACAGAAGGTACAGGTATTCCTTGACTTACAACCGTTTGTTCAGCAACTGTTCAAAATTACAACAGTTCTGAATGAAGAGATTTGTGACCTGTGCCCAAAGGCGTGGCTATTGTAGTCCTCCAGCAGTCATGCAATCAAAGTTTGATCACTTGGCACTTACAACAGACTGCAGGCGTGTTGCAACTCCTCCCACTTGCCTTCTGTATCTCCCTCTCCCATCTATGTCCTTAAATGCTTGGGAAGGCAGGGCAGGGCAGGGCATTGCAGGTGGCTGGATGGGAGCATCCTAGACATTTAGGCTTCATGAAGAGAAGGGAACTGCTTTACACCCTTGGAATCTCCTGGGCATTTGGAGCTTCCCTTTGGAGTTCCTGGCAGAGCAAGTCCTTTGCACTCTGCTTTGAAGGCTTTGAAGGCTTATTGGGGGTTCACTCCTTGTGGGATGGCTGCTTTGTGCCCCACCGAGGAAGCTTCCCAGGTGTTTTGTGCTTACTTTTCACTGCACTGCCAGAGGAAAAGAGGAAAACTCTATACCTAGTCATACATATAATTTCAAAACAACTAACTGTTCTTCATACATGTACATGCTATTTGATTTATTTACCATCTCTATTGGTGATTTCTGGAGACACTATAGATTGCTAAAAAAAAAGAGTTTAGGAACTACTGATCTCGAGCAATACATTACAATGGGCCTAATTTTCTGCATTAGATGATCGCATTTTTAAAATCTGTCTTCAGAGGCTGGTGAACATTGTTTCTTGAGATCCTTTCGGGAATTCACTAGTTTCTTATTTCTCTTTGGCACTGAGAGATGATTTAGACTATAAATATGATAATAAAACTGCTTTGAGATTTCTTAATGAGAAACAGCAATACAGATAAATAAAAAATAATATATTCTTGGCTCAGTCAGAGAGCTCTACTAAGTTCTTGGTATTTAAAGAACTGAGCTCTATGAAATAGCTTGATCCACAAATTGAAGCCCAGGTGGCAAAATATGAGGATATTATCATCATGAAGCTGAATTTGTTTCATGATGGCATCCAAAAAAAGATGATTCCAAGTGCAAAGATTAGTTATAAATTGTTTTTACAAGGCTTGTAAATTTGTAATTTTGTACGATTATTAAATGAACTTGAGAATTATCTGTACAGAGCCTTAATGAATGCATGATTCATTTAACAACCACATGATTCATGTAATGACTCAGTAATTTGCTTAATAACCACAATAAAATTGGATCTAGTCATCTGATGACTCGCTTTATGACTGTACCAAATTATGATATAAATTTAAAAACTCAAAGTCTACTTGTATTCCAATTTACAATTCTCAGTTTCCATAAGATAGTAAATTGTAGGAATCATTTACAATTGGCTATGTTATTTGTTTTGACCAGATGTATTGCTGCCTTAGGAACACCTGCCTTGGGAGATCCCTTCGGAACACCTATGATTTGAATATATTACAGCATGTTTTTTTAGAAGCTAAACCAATAATTTTTAATTTATTTTTTTTCCATTTTTAATTGCAAGAATTGCTTTTTAGAATGAGTTAGGCAACATATAAAATAAATAAATAAATAAATCAGTTTTATTGGTAATTAAAAATTTATACAAGAAATTCAATATCAGAATTCAACTTTGCTGTATTACTCTAATTGTTAAATAACTTCAATTTTGTGGGTTTTTTAACAACAAATTTACCAAAACATTATTTTTTGAATTAATCAGAAAATTCCTTTAAAACACATGTCTTCATTTTATATATTATGAATCACTTAATTAACAGGGTTAATTAAGAGCAGGGTTGGGGTTGTTAAGCATTGTTTTCCCTAATGGCCTTTGAAACATGCAATTGTAATGGGCAGGCTCCATTACAGTAGTATGCCAAGGACTATTTTATCTGTAATAAAATAGCCAGACCTTGAAGAACTTCTGAAAAATTAATAAGGATGATGCTAATGTCATATCTGTCAGGGAGAATGTTCAATAAGGCAGGAGTCATGTCAGAGAAAGCATGCTTCCTGGGATCGGCCAAGTGTAAGCCTATAGCAGATGGCATCCGCAACAGGCTTCCTCTACCAGATTTAATGGGAGGAGCAGATGTAGTTGGGGAAAGTTGGTTCCTCAGATAACCTGCCCCATGCCATGAAGAACTTTAAAAATTAAAACCAGCACCTTGGACACAGAACTAAACAGGCAACTAATGCAAGTTGCAGAGCAGAGGTATAACGTGCTGTTTTAAGGCACACATAAGTGACTGCACTGATGCATTCTGCACTAGTTGAAACTTCTGGATATTCTTCAAGGATAGCTTCACAGAGAGGGCATTACAGTTGTCCAGTCTGGAGATGAGCAGAGCCTCTTAATCTAGGAATTGGTGCAATTGGAACACAACATGAAGCTATGCAAATGCTCTCCTGGACATAGAGTAACTGCTACCTGCTCTTCAAGCAGGAGCCATGAGTCCAGGAGATCACCCCAGGTTGCACCCTGGGTCTCTCTGGGGCAGTGCAACCCAGTATCAAAGATGGCATAGTCTTAGAACTGGTAGACCTCCAAGTCCAAAGCCACTTAGCCTTGCTGGATTCCTCCTTCTTTTCTATGAAGTAATTATCATTTTAACCTTTCCCCCAAACATTTCATCTCTTTTTAATCCCCAAATCTTCTTTCAACAGAAAGTCCATATAAGGTTTCAAGGTATTCAGAAAACCGTTCATCAGTTTTTCCTCTGACCAAATTGGTTAGCTTTGCCATTTCTGCACATTTTATTTGTTTTTATTTATTTTTCCTATCTGTTATTAATATTTGTATAATCAGTATGTAAATGTTTTAAACCAAAGAATATTCCAGCATGCTTCTGATAGTCTAATGGAAACTAAAACAAGTGTTTATCTTTTCTCCCTTTTAGTATATTGTTCCATAACTGAACACTCTTGAATAAGAATAGCTTTATTTCCTACACTTATGCTTTTTATCTTTAGGTTCATTAGTTGTCCTGTCATTCAAGGGCAATTTACTGCTTTTTTATTTTGTTGATGTGTAGATCCTAGTAGTAGCAATAGAGTTTGAAATAAAAATGCTTCAACATGTCTCATAATATGCAAGTGTTCTAGGAGGCTATACAGAAAAAATGATGTTTCAGTATATAATAACTAAAATAATAGCTTGCCCTAGCCATTCTGGTATTTAGTAAAACAAAATTATTTGTAATGATATTTCTAGAACTTTGAATGGATTAAATTCCCTTTTTAAAAAAAGAAAGTTTTTTGTTTCCAGTGTTTTGAATATTTCATCCATTTTAAAGTTATTTTTAAAATTATATACCAGTTCTGAAATAATATCCATATGTCTTGGAATTTAATTCATTTTCCTAGGGGATTTAGCTTCTCATTAAGCCAGTGAATAATTCTTCAGCAATTTTCTTGCCATCCTATTGTGCAGGACACTTTTTATATTTTTTCTAAATCAAGGAAAATACTTATTGTGAAAGGAAAATATTGTTTTTCTTCTGTCACCTTTTAATCTTCACTATGTCTCATTTTTTTCTTCTTTGACATGAAATAGTTAGAAATCTCTTTTTGCAATTAAAACTCCTCCTCTGTGGCACCCATCCTTCAGTTCAAACTGTTGTAGTTGAAGTAGCAAGCTATTTAGGGGTCGTGTAGATGCAGTTAACGATGCCTTCAATACCAGTGTTTTTTTATTTATCAATCTATCCCTTTTAAACTTCTTTTTTCTCATTCAGAATGTTTTTGATTATGGAACCCTACATAGCTTTTCTATGAGCGCTCTAAGAACTTTAATAAATAATTAATCCATTGGATCAGCTGCTGTTATACATTATTATTTTTTAATGTTGTAGGACAGCTGGAAATTCTGGAGATTGAAAACTAATATGGAGGTTGGCAGTTTGTGAAATGCTGGTGAAGGTTCATCTGTTTAAGGATTTTACCAATGTACTTCTATATTCTTGTACAGCCTTCCCCACAAACCCTGTATGGACACAAAAACATCAAGAGCTGAACTTAACTCCATAGCAGCAACCTGCCTTTTTAATCATACTACTTTAATTGTTTAGATGATACCTTGCTCATTATATCCTGGACTATATGTGGAAATAATTTGGGAAGACATTCCAGAGCTCTTGTTCAGAGCATTGAAGTAAATACATTTGTTGCAAGTTCAGTGCAGCTGTTTTAAGATTCTTACCTAGCCTTATGAATATGCAAGTACTTATATTGGGATCATTACTGAAGGAAAATACATTTTGCACATAAGTTCAGAGAATCAGGAACTGGCTGCAAAGCAACCATTCCCAGCTTTAAAGAGAGATGACAACATTAATGTTTTAAGTAGCAATTACAGTAGTAGGATTTGCATGATCTTAATATGAGTACACATTCTAGATATATTCATTTTTCATTTTCATTTATTTGATTTGTATACCGCCATACTCCCGAAGGACTCAGGGCGGTGAACAGCCAAACGATAAAATACATAAATACAAAAAATTTAAAAACCAGATAAAATCGAATTAAACAATTTTGGCCCAGACAAATTAAAACACCCCAATAATTTAAAAACAGATTAAAATTTACATATTAAAAAAGAGGGAAAAGATTAGGCCAAGCCCGCTTGGTGGAATAAAAAGGTCTTCACAGCGCGGTGGAAGGTGCACAGATCCGGGATCCTCCGTATCTCCGAGGGAAGCTCATTCCAGACAGTAATATGAATTTTCAAGTAACTTTTCAACCTCTGTCTTTCTATATATAAAATTTAGATGTGTAATCGTTGGATTGTTTCTTTTTTCCTTTCATTATTGTTTAATAGATCCCTGTTCCATTACATAAATAAAATGGAAAAGGAAACATTTCTGAAGCACTATGAGAGAATGGCAATACAGTATGCATTGTAGATTCTGGTACTATACATTTTATGACTACTTGTGAAAATATGTTCAGGGTATGAATTATTTTATGCAGCAGAGTATTTCTTTTAAGTTTTCCCCCTTTTTTCTGTTTTCTTAATGATACTTTTTAAAATTGGTGTCTGTGACTATTTACTAATGAACTGGTGATATAATATGACGTGAAACATATTTTATTTTAGAAGAAACAAAACTATAATTTTCTGTCTATATTTCCTCTCTGATGAAATGATATGTCATATCTTATGAGCTTAATACTATTATATTTACTAGTTTTTCCCGCTCCTTTTGGCTTATATCTACTTCAAATAAACCAAACTATTTTCCTCTCAATTCATGCTTTGAAATGATAGTTATAGTAGTAAAGGAAAGCTAGGAGAAACCTCTAGAGGGTGCCAAAAATCTTATTTTAACATTAGAATCAATAATTTGACATCTTAGTTAATGTGTTTTTTTTTTAAAAAGTCACATCGTTTATGCATCAGAAATACAGCAAAAATCACTTGAGCAATTTTTTAAAAATATTTTAATTGCTTTTATTTATTTAGAAGGTAACTATTTGTGACTGATTATATTATTGTGCAGCTTAGCTTCCCCATTATCTTTATTGAGGCAAACTCAATAATATTTCTTATTTTAAAAAGTAAGTGGATAGGAGTGGGATCTTACTTTGATGAATCAGTATAAGATTTCCTTCAAAATTATTTTAGAAAATCACCAAGAACTGCCCATAAAATGAATCCATAATTAAAACTATATTGCACCAAATCATACCAATCTAAAATCATTTTAAAGTTTGTTGGTTTTAATAAAGTTGGTACATTTTAACATCACTATTGACAATAACTACTGAAGATTTTGAAAGGTTTTTAAGCAGTTTGAAACAATAGCAGTACTACTGAAGATTGACTGCCTATGTATTCCAAAATTTGTAAATTGCTGCAATGCATTTTTTTTTTCAATTCTAGGTTGATTATTGTAAAATTGGAAAACTAAAGCAATTCACTGATTTGATTATTGGTATTTGACTCTGTGAGAAATAAAATTGGTATAAAACATTTACACAAAATCCTTAAGAACCTCTCATTTTGGGATTGTTTTATTTAAATCTTGTATTCTGTTTTATACATATTGATGAAGTGGATTAATTTCAGCTAAACAAATATATTACATATGATTGCAATTCATTGTATTTTTCTTTGAGATTATATAAATGAACACATGCACCTGAATGTGCATGCCACGCACATGTGCGTGCGCGCACACACACACACACACACACACACATAAATGTGCACAGATGCACACATGTTTAATATTTTGTATATTTTTTATTTTATTTTTTCTTTCCTTGTTTATTCTGTATTTTTAGTTTTTGATGTATTTGAAATTTGATATTAGTTAATATTAAATAATATATACAAAGCATTGAAGAATTTATTTCTACCACATATAAATAACATCACTGCTTGTCAAAATAAAAATATATTGCACAGTGACTCGGTGAGGGTAGTTTGGTGTTACTATAAAGTTGATTTTTCAATAAAATTTAACACTCAGATTTTACTGTCATATGCAGAGGTGCAGCTTTGCTTATGGTGTCTCTTTTCACAATACTAAGTGGCAGGAAAAAAGCCTCAAGAATGCATAGAAGTTTGGAATCAAAATATCTTACATTGATTTTGAATAAATAAAATGATCATCATCTGTTCTAGGATGTCTAATCTAGAAAATAGCCTGCAAGCCACCACTCATATGTTCATACCTCTTCAGAGAAAAATGTAGTACAATGATAGGATGAAAAGATTAAAAGTCAATGTATGAAATCAATATAGGGATATGTAGAAGCAAGGATGATTTGCGAAGTTAGGGTTAGGGTTGATGTGAATATGTGATGTGAAGATATAAAGAATATTTGTATAAATTAGATTTACAGTATCTATATTTCTCTTCCTTATTTTATGAGTTTTATTTGGTTATCTTACTTTTTAACTTTTTTCTGCATTTTGAATAATGGTGCACTTTGCAAAGCTCCAAAAGCTATGGCAGGTATGTATTTGTTTATATACTGCTGTGTCATTAATAAGTGATCCTTTTGACACTATCCTTGTCTTGCTCTCTTTCTATTCATTTCATGGAAGGGGGAATACTTGTGTGTACATGCATATTTTCCTACTCGCCGTTCAGACACTCCTCAGTCTGGGTTATGATCACTCCTATTTGCACTGCTGAGTGTCAATCAAATCCCTCTGGAGCTGCATCCACCTCACTTCCTGCTTCCTCCTCAGACTTTTTCACTCAGCCATTGCAATAGCATCGAGTGTCTGTATTTCTCTTTAAATTTATTCTTAATTTTACTTTTCCATATAGTGATTTGTTTGAATATCTTATTATTATTACTTTAAAGTGCTGCGCTTCGACTGCCTTCAGTGGGTGAGGTTTAAAGCGTATTCGGCGGTCCGGGGCTCCGGCCGCCGCTAGCGGCTTGATTTGACTGGCGGTTTGTTTCTAATCATTGTTACCGCCATTTGCCGCCATTTGCAGCCATTTTGCTGCCAGTCACTGTGCGAGGCCGTGGTTTGAGTTAGCGGCCATCGGATCTATCGGCTTGAGTCCCTGCCGGCTGGCATACTCATCAGCCGTTTTGGGAGATTGAGACTGCTTCGTTCTGCTGCAGCTTCAGTCCGGCCGTAGGCGCTGTGTTTCGCCTGGCTTAGGACTTGTGGAAATTCGCCTCGCGGGCCGCCATTTTGGGCCCTGACCATCGCCGCTGTTTTTCGCTGCTACATGGGCATAGCGACCTGGGCTTTGGTTTCCAGGGTCGCTAGATTGCCGGCAGGTGGGGACGCTGTCCTGATCGTACCTGCAATTTACAACTACCGCAGAAGGGTGCCTGAAAGTCCCAGGGAAGTACATATTGCTTAATTTCTTTCAATTTATTAATATAAATAAAAAAAAAAAAAAAAAAAAAAAAGGAGAAGAAGATAAGGCCGTTGCCTAGTTATAATTGATAGCCCTGTTTTTTCTTGTACATAGTTATTTGAACTTATTTAAAAAAAAAATAAAATAAAATAAATAAATATCAGATATACATATATTAAAATTCATATTACTAATATTTAATTATATATACAATTGATAAGTTTCTATTTACAATTAATCAATAAAGACTATTTCATTGGGGTGATTGGTCATGGATGACAGGGAGGAAGTTGCTCTTTCTTCTGATATGGACAGGAGTCCCTCTCCCTCCCCAGTGCCTTCCCCTAGACAACTTAGGGGAAAGAAATCTAAGGCTTCCAGACAGGTGAAGGCCTCCAAATCTGCCACAGCAGATAAAGATGCCCAAAGGAGGCATAGGGCTTTAGAAAAGCAGTTTGCTAAGGCTAGGCAACGGGCCCAGGACCCTGGTCAAGGACCAATTCCTGAAGGCTTAAGCCACGAGGTGACCTGTGAGCCCTCGGCCTCTCATGATGTAGATTTATTGGCCAGTGGTCTGAGGGAGGATGGACCATCTACCTCTCAAGGGGTTCCAATTTCTGTGCCTAATCAGTCAAGGGCTAGTGTCAGGTCCCGCTCATCCAGTTTTGCAAGCCATTTTTCTCAAGCTTCTAGGTCAGGACCTGAAGCTACCTTTACACCCACTGCAGCAGGCCTCCGTCCTGAAGCGGGTCCAGGGTTCCCTCAGCCTGTGGATTTTCAGTCCTTTTTTTCTCAGGCCATGTCCCATATGTATCAAATGGGGTTGCAACAAGCCACTGGTGCCTTCCCTGCTCCTACGTGCCCTACTACTTCTGCCTTTTCCATGCATCCCCCTGGGGCACAACATCAACAGCAATCTGTTGCCTATAGCCTTGTGCCTGAATCAGCCCGGGAGGACGATTTCCTAGATGACTTTGAGATGTCAGAGGATGAAGAAGAGATTCAGGACAAGCCGGCCTTTCCGGGTCTATTTAAGCCTTCTCTGTTTCGCTCTCTCCTACGCAAGGCAAAGGCTGCCACTAATATGGATTCCACGCCTCTTCAGGGCTCCTCTTCTTCTACTCCATCTGGCCCCAATAGTAACTTGTTCAATCTACCTCAACCTGATGAGGACTTCGTTCCCTGTCCGGATCTTTTCTGCCAGGTGGTTCAAAAGCCTTGGGACCGCCCCGCTTCGTTGTCGGGTCCGAATTCATTTGATCGAAAGCTCTATGCATCGGCCCCTGCGCTGGATGCCCTCCTGCAGTTACCTACAATTGATGATCCGGTGGCGAGTCTCACATCGTCTTCCATCCTGGTAGGTGAGGCTGGGGATGGTCTCAAGTTTGAGGACAAACGAGCCGAAATGGGGTTTCGTAAAACACACCAAGCGGCGGCTTGGGCCATTCGTGCTGCAACCTCTTCATCGTTCTTTAATCGGGCATCGCTGGTGTGGTTGCGCCAATTGAAGGACAGGCTTCCCCCGGAGGACGCACGATTACAGCAGGACCTGGCCAAACTGGTCGCAGCTGCCGAATATTCGGCTGACGCGTCTTTGGACGCAGTTAAGTTCGCTTCCCGGGCCTTAGCTTCGACTGTATCTTCAAGACGTGTCTTGTGGCTCCGTAACTGGAGAGCGGACGCCAAGTCCAAATGGCGCTTGACTGCTGCCCCTTACAAGGGCCCTGCCTTATTTGGTTCATCCCTGGACTCTGTGTTGGTCGAGAACAGGGATAAGAAGAAGGTGTTACCCACGTCTTTCCGACGCCAGGAGAGGCGCTATGTACCTTATAATCGACTGCCCTTTCGACAGGAGCAAGGCGCCGGGGGCACCTCTTACTACAGATCTTCGCAGTCTCAGTACCAGTCAACTTCGGACAGGGCGCCTTTTCGTGACCGCGGTCGCCGACAATCCAACTTCAGGCGACCTTTCAGACAGTCGGCGGGCCGTTTTTCCAGGCGCGGTAAGTGACTCACCGCCTCCGGTCCCAATCGGGGGCAGGCTCCAGGCATTCTCTCACCTGTGGCCAACTACCACCTCGGATGCCTGGATTGTCCAAACTGTCACCGACGGGTTACGTTTGGAATTCACCACCATGCCACAGGACTTTTACTTTCAATGCCCTTGGCCTCTTCAGCCGGAGAAGCGATCTCTGCTGTTACTCGAAATTCACCATCTGTTGCAAATCCAGGCCATAGAACAGGTTCCGTTGGGTCAACTCAAAACCGGCTTTTACTCAACACTATTCCTGGTACCGAAATCCTCGGGCGATTGGAGAGGCATTTTGAACCTTCGACGTCTCAATCAACACATCTTGTACCGTCGGTTCAAAATGCATTCCCTCAAGTCTCTGCTGGGTTGCATTCGTCGGGGAGATCTGATGCAATCTGTAGATCTAAAGGAAGCGTACTTGCACGTCCCCATTCATCAGTCGCACAGGAACTCCGGTTTGCGTTTGGAGACCACCATTTTCAATATCGGGCTATGCCATTCGGCCTTTCGTCCGCTCCGAGGACGTTTACAAAGTTGCTAGCAGCAGTAGCGGCGTCGCTCAGAGAGGTTCCGGTTCGTCTGGCATGTTACCTCGACGACATTTTGATCCTGTCGTCTTCTCCCGACCAGGCGACCCAGGACCGGGAGCTAGTACTTCAGTCCCTTCAAGACCACGGGTTCACTTTGAATCTTGCCAAAAGCCATCTCGTTCCCACATCGAGTATCCTACATCTCGGAGCAATGATAGATTCGACGCTGTGTGTGGTCTCCCTATCTCCCGACAGACAAGCCAGCATTCGGGAACTGACATCTCAAGTCTTACTACGCCGAACTGTGACCTTACTGTCTCTCTCCCAGCTTCTGGGAAAGTTGATATCTTGCATAGACATTGTTCCGTGGGCGCGTTTCCATCTTCGTCGCCTACAATGGTTCCTGCTCCCTTACCAGAGACAAGGTCGAGCGGAGTCTCTTCTCAAGGTAAAGGTTCCAGCTCCCGTTCGCCTTTCCCTGAGGTGGTGGCTGTCTCCGGCCCTCAACAAGGGTTCCCCCTTTCTGGAACCAGCTCGGATGGTGTTGACCACGGACGCAAGTCTGCGAGGCTGGGGGGCTCACCTCGACCGTCAGCTAGCCCAAGGTGCCTGGTCGTCGGCGGAAAAGCTGCACAATATAAATTGGCTAGAGCTCAGAGCGGTCCGACTCGCCCTGATTCACTTCAAACGCCTTGTATATCGCCAGGACCTTCTGATTCTAACGGACAATGTGGCCACCAAGGCCCATATCAACAAACAAGGGGGGACCCGCTCCTGGACACTAATGCAGGAGGCGGAGCGTCTTCTGTCATGGGCGGAGCTCCACCTCTCGTCGATAAAAGCCGAACACATCTCGGGGACTCTCAATCGAGAGGCAGATTGGCTCAGCAGAGACCAAATAGATCACGCCGAGTGGAAGTTGGACCCCGGCTTGTTCCAGGACCTGTCCAGGAGGTTTGGCCTTCCCCTAGTGGACCTGTTTGCGACGGCTCAGAACACGCAATTGCCAAGATTCTTCTCCCGCTATCCATGTCCAGCAGCGGAGGGGCTGGATGCTCTTCGGAGTCAGTGGCCCCGGGGCCTTCTTTATGCCTTCCCTCCCCTTCCTGTCATCTCCAAGGTCGTGCGGAAGGTCATTCACGAACGGGCGAACATTCTACTGGTAGCACCGTATTGGCCCCGTCGAGAGTGGTTCGCCGACCTCAAGAACTTATCGGTCGAGCCACCATGGAGGATTCCACCCGACAAAATAGTACTAACTCAAGGAGCCATCCGTCATCCGGAACCAGAATGGCTTCGATTAGCCGTGTGGCATTTGAGCGCATAAAGCTCATCAAGGACAATCTGTCTGACGACGTTATCTCCATTATTCAGGCAGCTCGAAGGCCATCAACAATTCGTATTTATAACGCCTCATGGACTGCCTTCACGAGATGGTGTGGGGATCATCACGTAGATCCCACGACGGCTTCTGTTCCGGACATTCTGTGTTTTCTGCATGCGGGATTCTCCAAGGGCTTGGCTCCCGCGACTCTACGCCGACAGGTGGCGGCTCTGGCGACTGTCCTGTCAGGAGACTCTCGTGTTCCTTTGTCTCAGGACCCCAGGATCCGTTCCTTCCTCCAAGGGGTCTCAAATTTGCGGCCTCCGCCGATTCACCGCTACCCCACTTGGGACCTTACCTTGGTGTTGCAGGCCCTGACGGGTCCACCGTTCGAACCCATCGCTTCGTCCAGTCTACGCTACTTGTCCTTAAAGATGGCCTTTTTGTTGGCAATAACTTCGGCGCGCAGAGTATCCGAAATTGCTGCCTTGTCCATGAGAAGTGATCTCTGCATTTTCTATCCTGACCGGGTTGTTCTACGCCTCGACCCGGCTTTTGTTCCCAAAGTGAATACTCGTTTTCATCGAGCCCAAGAACTCGTCTTGCCTAACTTTTGCCCGAACCCGCGTCATCCTGCTGAGAAGCGGTGGCATACTCTAGATGTGAGACGGGCATTGAGAAGATATCTTAAAAGGACTGCTCCTTTTCGAAAGACTGAGGCTCTGTTGGTGTCCTTCCTTCCCTCTTCCCTGGGTCAGAAGGTTTCTTCAATTACAGTAGGAAGGTGGCTCAAAGCCTGTATTTCTAAGGCTTATGACTTAAGAGAGGCCCCTGTCCCGGGTGGTATATTGCCCCATTCTACTCGTAGCGCCGCAACCTCTGCGGCTTGGGCTACCCAGGCTTCGGTAGATGATATTTGCCGGGCGGCCACATGGTCTTCCCTTTCATCCTTTGTAAGTCACTATAGGCTGGATAAGTTTGCTTCGGCAGATGCTGCCTTTGGCAGAAGGGTGTTACAGGCTGTAATCTCTCCACAAGGCCAGTCTACGGCTTAATTCCCTCCCCTTTCTTTTCTAACTTGGGTATGTCCCAGACTGAGGAGTGTCTGAACGGCGAGTAGGAAAATGGTCGTTGCTTACCTGAACGACCCTTTTATACTCGACGTTCAGACACTCCGTCCCTCCCTTTTTCTTGGCCGTGCCTGGCTTTGGTGGAGGTCTGCTTTTTCTCCCTCTGTAGCTGTCTGCTTCCTGTGTGTCTACCTGATGGAGTTTCTAATGGTCGATCCTGCTGCTATTGAGCCAAGTTGTCTTCGTGAAAAGTCTGAGGAGGAAGCAGGAAGTGAGGTGGATGCAGCTCCAGAGGGATTTGATTGACACTCAGCAGTGCAAATAGGAGTGATCATAACCCAGACTGAGGAGTGTCTGAACGTCGAGTATAAAAGGGTCGTTCAGGTAAGCAACGACCATTTCTCTCAGGCACATGCAGTAAACTGTTTATAGATATTCCTCCCAATTCTCAAATAATGAAAAAAGAAAAACTAATGGAGAAATAATGGTGAGGAATGTGAGATGTGCTATTGAATTGTTCGTTGCATAGTTTTCATTTACAAATATTTCATTTACTGTTTTTAGTCTTACAGAAAGCCTCAATTATTTTTGGCTATGATAGGTTCAAATCCAGAAAATTTATGGAGTAATTGTTCAGTTAGTAAGAGGAATTAAAATTATGTTAATCCAATTTTGCAGTTCATTTAGTCTGTTTTTCTTTTCTTTTCCCCCCCAACGCTTTATGTTTGTTTGGTACATGTATTTGTAAAGGCTGTTAGGAGTATAATTAGTTCAAACCAAAATTTGGTTCTGACAACTGAGACTTTACAGCTTTTTCAAAATCCACTTTTCTTTTAAGAACAGGACAAGTTTTCACTCTCACCATTGCAGAAAGCATTTGAGGGCAATATATTTAGCATGTTATTTTGTGATGAAATATGTCATCACATATGTCGGCTGGCGACACCCAGGGGGAGGGCCTTCTCTGTGGGAGCCCCTGCCCTGTGGAATGAACTGCCCCCGGAAATGTGTAAGATCTCCGACCTCCATGTATTTCGCTGTGCCCTCAAGACCCTGCTGTTCCGCCAGGCCGGGCTATCAATGTAATGGTTTGAAATTAGGTGTTTTAAATTTGGGGTTTTTTAAATTTGAGCCGAAACTATTTAATAATTTTAATTATTTTTAATTGATGTTTGTCTTTGTGCTTTTAATAGGCTGTACACCACCCTGAGTCCTCCGGGAGAAGGAGGGTATAGAAATAAAATTATTATTATTGTTGTTGTTGTTGTTGTTATTGTTATTATTATTATTGTTATTATTATTATTATGAAATATGCAGCTGGAAAATAATGGAGAGGAATCTCAGCAATAATACTGTAATTTTCTAGACATGAGGCATCACATTACAGAGACAGGCCCAAATCAAGAGAGTGCACAGTCATGAACTGGATGGGGAAGTTAGGAAAAGGTTCAGGATAGCCACATCCTAGAATTTCCCAGGGTACATCTATTAGGTTAGAAAGTTATAGCTGTAGTCTGGTTTCTGTTGATTGGGTGAAAGCAAATGAAGATCTGGACAAAACTGGATTTCACTGTGTCATCCTTGTGTTTAGGCCTGATATGTTTATTTGCATTCAAATTTTATTTATTTTTATTTATTTTTATTTTTATTAAATTTGTATACTGCCCTTCTCCTGCTGGACTCAGGGCGGTGCACAGCCAAAATAAAAACATCCCAATACAAAATTTAAAATTTTTAAAAGAATTACACAAGTTTGGCTCAAAATTTAAAACATCCCAACTAAAACCCATAGACAATTAAAAATCTAACATCTCAAAGGGGGGGGGGGTTACACCAGCCCTGCTTGGTGGAAAAGTTTTTAGGGCATGGCGAAAAGCCCGGAGATCTGGTATCATGCGTATCTCTGGAGGCAAATCGTTCCAGAGGACAGGTGCTGCCACAGAGAAGGCCCTCCCCCTGGGGGTCGCCAGCCGACACTGCCTGGCTGACGGCACCCTGAGGAGTCCCTCTCTGTGGGAGCGTACTGGCCGGTGGGAGGCTATCGGCGGCAGAAGGCGGTCCCGCAAATACCCAGGCCCTATGCCATGGAGCACTTTAAAGGTGGTAACCAACACCTTGAAGCACACCCGGAAGACCACCAGAAGCCAATGCAGCTCACACAGGAGAGGCGTCACAAGGGAGCGCCCCCTCGCTCCCATAATCCCCCACGCGGCCGCATTCTGCACCAGTTGGAGCCTCTGGGTGCTCCTCAAGGGGAGCCCCATGTAGAGAGCATTGCAGTAGTCCAGGCGGGAAGTGACGAGTGCCTGAGTGACTGTGCGTAAGGAGTCCTGATCCAGAAAGGGACGCAACTGGTGAATCAGGCAAACCTGATGAAAAGCCCCCCTGGCCACGGCCGTCACATGCTCTTCTAAAGACAGCCGTGCATCCAGGAGGATGCCCAAGTTGCAAGCCCTCTCCGTGGGGGCCAATAACTCGCCCCCAATAGCCAGTGATGGCACCAGCTGGCTATATCGGGATGCCGGAAGCCACAGCCACTCGGTCTTGGAAGGGTTGAATGAAGCCTGTTACTCCCTATCCAGATCCGCATGGCCTCCAGGCACCGGGACATTACTTCAAGGGCATCGTTGGGATGGCCTGGAGTGGAGATGTACAGCTGAGAATCGTCAGTGTACTGATGGAACTCCACCCCAAAGCCACGGATGATCTCGCCCAGCGGCTTCACATAAATGTTGAACAAAGGTGGCGAGAGGACCGACCCCTGTGGCACCCCACAAACAAGGCACCTTGGGGTCGACCTCTGCCCCCCTGCCAACACCGACTGCATCCAGTCGGAGAGATAGAAGGAGAACCACCGCAGAACAGTGCCCCCCACTCCCAACCGCTCCAACTGGCGCAGCATGATACCATGGTTGATGGTATCAAAAGCCACTGAGAGATCTAACAGGACCAGGATAGAGGAACAACCCGTATCCCGAGCCCTCCAGAGATCATCCACCAATGCGACCAATGCCGTTTCTGTGCTGTGCCCAGGCCTGAAGCTGGACTGGAGCGGATCCAGATAGACAGCTTCATCCAGGTACCCAGGAAGTTGTCACACCACCACACTCTCAACAACCTTCGCCATGATAGTTAGCCAAAACAGCCGGATCCAGAGCAGGCTTCTTGAGGAGGGGCCTCACCACCGCCTCTTTCAAGGCGGGTGGCAAGACACCCTCACTCAAGGAAGCGTTGATAATCCCCTGGAGCCAGCCTTGCGTAACCTCCCGGGAGGCCAGCACCAACCAGGAGGGACATGGGTCCAATAAACATGTAATAAAATTAATTTTATTACAATGTATATTCATCATGATAATTTGGATTTCATTCCAAATGATTGAAAGTTAATGATGCAATTGCAAAATCAATATTTATCTGCTATAGGAATGATTTTATTGAAACATACATGCACATACACTAATTTTCTATCAGGTTGTTATTACTTATAGTACAGATGAAATTGAGATTTAAAAAACCCCAAAATATTAATTTAGAAACTTGCATTCATTTCTGCCTGAAAACTTAACTTTCTAAAAGATAAGCCTAACAACTATTCTTTTGCTCCACACTCAGAGGAAAAGTTATTTATGCTGTACTGTCTTTTCCTTTAACATAAACATCTGACAAAAGGAATTGCTGGCCATGGTGCTAGTCTGCTTGCTATAATACTGAATATATTCTAACTTCTCTACTTTTACAACTGATTGTGTATATTAGATTAGTCATATCATTATTATGCAGATGATACCCCACTTTACCTTACCTTCTTATGTAGCTATCACTATTATATGGTTGAGATGACATAGCACCAGTTGGAATATGGTGTGGGATGAAAGATCAACTTTCATCGTTTGTTTCTTCTTTAAAAAGAGCTTTGTGCCTGCTTCAAAGCAATATAAAAATTGACCTCATCTTCCCTCTTCTAGTAAACAATTACTTCATCATGCATTCCTATCTATGATGTATTCATCTTATCAGGTTTTTTAATTTCTTCATCAACCTAGGAGTACAGGAAGCACATGTTTGTAAATCCAACAATCTCCTTGGGATCAGTAGACAAAAACAGATAAATCTGTGAATCTCTACACACTAATTATACTGAATACTTTTCATCTAAAATGAACAGTATTTCATTTAATATCTACAAGAGACAGCTAAGAGGGATTATTTAACAGTTTGGGACATGGCACCAACTATATGTGAAAGGATGCCATTGCCATGTGGCATGGTGACCTAGTGGTGAAGATACTCGCCTCCCACTTGGAAAGTTGAGAGTTCAATCCTAGGCAAATATTTTTCTCTCTGTGCACAAAGAAAAAAAAAAAATCTGTGAACTCCATGTGGTGTCAGGAAGGGCATCCTGCCAGTAAATGCTCATCTCCATCCAGTCATCCTGACTCTACCCCAAATTAAGGGATTACAGGGTCATAAAAAGATTATATGTAGAAAGATATTCAGCTGTGTATTTCTATTCCTTTTATCAACATCAACTAATGCTCCAATTAAGGCTATTCCTGGAATGCAATTTTTTGGCAAGAAACACTCATGCTTTCATTGCCTTGTGAATGGATGTGCTCTACTGCCCTTTAAAACCACTGGAAAACTTGCTAAAGAATGCATCTGCCAGTGTGCAAATGAGAATGCATTACTTGCATTGGTTTTCAGTTTGTTTCCAGTGCAATTTAGCATGCAAGGAGAAACTTAAAAAGTCCTACGCAGCTCAATACCTGTGTACAGATAGAGTCTCCCCAACAAAGGTTTTTCAATAGACTATGCTGAGAATCCTCTCTCCCTTCTCCAAACAATGTTTCCTGGGAGAAGATTCAGAAACAGGTATTTTCTACCAGAGCTATCCTCCTATGGAACCATTTGCCCCCAGAAATAAGACCAGTATTTTGAATATTCTGCTTCTTGAGAATCTAAAAATAAAAATATGCTGTCCCTAATGGATATATCAAATCGCGTAACTGATTTATATTTATAGATCCTAAGAAAAATGTTTAATGGTAAAGTTGCAAAACACTTGACTGTTCCAACAAATATTAATCCATCACACAACTGAATGGGGATCATGTGCTGTCTCAGCTATATGTATCTATCTGAAGCCTGCATTTAATTATAGAAAAAGGACAAATAAACACATGGCAGTGATTATACAAAAGATACGTAAAGAGTGCATGGGGTGTGTGTGAAATATGTTTTTGTGTACTTGTGTAAATAAATCTTTACGTAAATCATAAAGACTCTCCATTGTTGGTATTACAGGTAAATTGTTAAATGATTTCTGTAACTATGAACATTTTGGTCATGAAAATAATGCTAACAATCATAGAAAAGGTTAAAGGTTGTTTGAATAGATACATTGAAAAAATAAGTTTCTTCATTAACAGAGACCTGATTATGATTAGCTATAGGAAAGATTAAAGCAAAGTGGATGGGTTTTCCTGAAATGTTTGTATGGACAAATTCATCAAAAATTAGAAACCTGTGAGGACACCAGTCCCATTCTTTGTTTGCTTATAATTTTCCTATTTCACTTGTCATGCTATGCATCTCCACTTCTCCAGTGATTTATAACAATGAAACTCATTATATTTAATTCAGTAAAGAATAACTAGAGAAAGTCCTCAGAAAACAGAGGGAGAGACCTCAAAAAATAGCGTGTTGAGCAGCAGGTTAGTCTTTTTCTCCTGCCGACAAACACTTGATTTTGCCACCAAAGCTGGTTCTTTAATGACACACACCCAAGATTTGAATGGGAGCTACTAGGAGTGACCCAAGATGATAATAGGATGACCATGGACCTACCTGGGAAGAAGAATCTCAATGGTTGCAATTTTTGGTAGAAGCAACTGGAAGGTGGTCCATCTTTTCCTTTCAGCTGCATGTTTGTTTGTTTTAAGCATCCCTCAGTTTTAACTGGACATTTTGAAATTTCTTTTTTTTTATTTTGATTCTTATGTTTAAATCTTAATCAACTGGTTGAATGTTGATTTATTCTGACCTCTTGCTGGATTTTAACATGAATTTTAAACCTTTTTTTTGCTGCTTTATTTTGCAATTGCACATCACTTTAGCTTTCTCTGTATGGTGTTGATGGCAACTTCCTCGGTAGTGAAAGTGATCTGATTGGATTTCCATTTAATCAGATTTTCACTACAGAGATTTTTCCATTTTATTAAGTTTTAAAAGTCTGGTCTTATTTTTTTAACCTCAGATGGAAATTTCCTCTTTTTTCCATTCATTTTTATTGTATGAAATATTATCTCACCATTTTCTCTGGTTATTTTGTTGTGGTACATATAATTCTCTTGTCCTTGAGAAGAACTGTTTATGCTTGGTCATAAAAGCTCAGTTACAGGAAAGTCTTGGACTATATCAAAAATATAAACAATGCATCAACTTAAGGATAAAGCCCATTGGGAAGCCTTTGAAAATAATGCTTTTCAACCTACAAGTCCAATTGAAAACAAAGTGATAAAATAACAATGGTTTTAAATCAATCCAAAGATGATACTGATACATGTAACTGCAGTTAAACCAGACTTACAATTGGATGGGATGGAATGGAATCTAATTTGTTGCTGGCAAATTTGAAGGAGAAGGAGTTTGATCCGAAAACTGCAGATTTGTTGGAAAAGGCTAAAGGGGGCATGGATTCTAAAGGCTCAGAGTTGAGAGAACTGATGGGTGATGAACTTGACTTTCTTATAAAGATTGATGCAGATTGGGAAATGGATTTATTATAAACAATTGTTAAGAAATGTTGGGTTTCAACCTATAGTTTTTGCTGGTTTTTGAACAACAAATGCTGTGGAGATATCTACAACAAAGACATATGATTTGGGGGAATGAGATCCAATTGCTGGGAAAGATCCCAGTTAAGATTTTAAGGAAAAGCCTTATTATTAAGAATCAATTGACAATATTTTTTGTATTTTAATGTTCTAAATCAAATTTAACAAAATTAGAAAATAATAATTAGAGAGTAATGGAAACCATGCATGTAAATAAATAAAAGAGATCTTATTTATTGAGAGAACTCCCAAATTCTTTGATAAAGTTCATATTGGTTGATAGGCTTTATTTTGTTTGTTCACCTCAGAGAAATGAATGAGACAGAATTCAAGGAATCCTGAATAGCCCTTATTCTCTCATAATGGAGACCTGTACATGATATTTAGAAATACAGTTGTGTTTTTTGAAAAAATATAGAAATACACTATTCATTACAGTATGACTGAATTCCAATTTACAAAATAGATATAGGGTTGCTGCCTTAGAATGTTAATGAAAAGTAGAAAAAGATGAGTTTCCCATACATTTGTAATAAATATAACTAGCTCCGTTGGAAAAGCAGCACACTGAGAAGTTTGCCTGCAGACTTAATAGATTAAATGTGATATTCCCACTATATAAATCAAATCCTACAGGAGCATGCTGCAGGCAAAACAATTTAATCTTACAACTTTGATGTGTTTAGTGATATCTGTGTCCCTATATTTTTTGTTAATCCTACTGCAGAGCATGTATCATTTGGTGGTAATTGTAAATAATATTCAAGTACATGAAAACAAACGATAAAGTCCAAACTCTTCCGAGTCAAAACTTCTTTTTAAAAAAAGATAAAAAGATTGCTTTATTGATACTTTTCAAAATTATTATATTTATATATAGTATTGCAATCTTTTTAGGCCCCATGGAATCATCACTTGATTAAGTATAATAGCCATTACTGTCCAAAATCATAGGAGGTTTTGGCAGCTTTGTACAAGATAATGATCTATATTTCAGATATTTTAGAAAAGAAATTAATTTAATTTGGGGACTTCATAGGTGTTTCTTTTAGGACCAATAATTCCACTTTATGGCAGTTTCTAATATGAAGTTATTTGTATAAAGAGAAAGTTTGAGTAAAAGATACAAAGCATTATATACTGTGCTGTTCTATTACCTGATAACATTTGTTTGCATAATAAAGTCTAATTTGTTTTTTTTCCAGCTGCTTTTGAAATCACCTACCAATAAGTGTGTAGTTCCTACCATGTATATTCAAGGATAATCCCATCTATAGATAGATAAATCGAACCAAATGTTGGGGGTATATTCTGGAACCTAAAATTCTCAGTTTAACTGCAAGTATATATACATAAATTATTTAGTTTTACTTGTGGTTGGAATACTGATAGTATTTATTGGATCACAAATTCTATAGATTTAATTTAGTGAATATCTGAAGGATGGGGCATTGGAGGATACAGTGAATAATATAGACATGGAAAATGTGGTTGGTCAGTACCATTTTCTTTTTATGAGGTAGCTACTATTTTTGTTGGTTTATATTTGGCTTTCAACCATTTGACTTTGATATAATGCAGTATAGTCATTTTTATCAACATCAGCGGTTTATATTTCTTTGCATTCTTCCTTGCAGAGGAATGAAGTCATTCTTTGGGTATGTTATTATAAAATGTGT
This sequence comes from Pituophis catenifer annectens, assembly GCF_029215685.1. Classification (NCBI taxonomy): domain Eukaryota; kingdom Metazoa; phylum Chordata; class Lepidosauria; order Squamata; family Colubridae; genus Pituophis; species Pituophis catenifer. The sequence goes on from NW_027256883.1 coordinate 88,004,187, forward strand.
AACACACGTGATATTGGTATATAACTGTTAATTCTATTGTGGTTTTTCATGACCAACAGGGGGGATAATACAAGAAATATACTTTGTAAGTTCTGAAAGTTTTCCAGACTCCACACACACACACACACACACACACACACACACACAGAGAGAGAGAGTTATCCAAAGCTCCACATAGCTTGGAAAAGAAGTATTTTATCTGAGAGCTCTTGAAATATAGAGATCTATGAGAGATTATTGAAATTCTAAATATCATTGCATTGAAAATTTTACTAAAACTGGGAAGAAGCAATAGATGGTCAATGGCTAGATTTAATAATATGTTATAGTTTGAGCTAGTTCTGTATTAACATTTGTAAGGATACTTTTAGTTTCTACCAATGTCACTCATTAGTCTATGTATTTTTTGCTGATTTTATTAGCACTGATCTATTCTTGGTTGTATTTTGTCATATCTTCTAGTACAGTGATGGTTAACCTTTTTGGTGCCGAGTGCTGAAGCATGCGTGCGCACGGAAGAATGCACATACGCGTGTCAGAACTCCCAAAATGCAATGTGAGCACCCTCTGCACAAGTGCCCTGTGCATGCACATGTGTCCCCTGCACATGCACCCAGCCCCCAGCCCCCTGTGCATGCACCCCACCCCCCTGCCCCCTGTTTTGGCTTCCAGGTTGGTGCAGGAGGCTTTCCAGGCCCAAAGCAGGGGGCAGGAGGCCTTGCACTGCGCCCCCCCCGTGCCCCATTTTGGGCCTGGAAAACCTCCTGCACCAACCTGGAAGTTAAAATGGGGTGCAGGGAGCTGCATGAGGCCCCCCACACCCCATTTTGGGCCTGGAAAGCCTCCTGCACCAACCTGCAATCCCCCCGCGCATGCACCCCTCCACACATGTGCATGTGCGTCCCCCGCAAACGCCCCACTCCCCATGCATGTGCGGCAGACACCCAAAGACCAGCTGGTTGGTGGGAGGCGCACATGCGTTGTAGAGCTGGGCTAGGGCGACAATTGGCGTGCCCACAGAGAGGGCTCTGCATGCCAGCTGTGGCATGTGTGCCATAGGTTCGCCATCATGGTTCTAGTATATACACATAGGTCAGAAAATTTAGAAAAATGCTACTATAAAAAAAAATTCAGTTGATAGGCTGTGACGAAAGCTTGACTTCAAGCAGAAAATATAAGTGGAACAAATTTTCTTTCATTAGGGGCAAAACAGATGGCCCTAGCCCAATTTTTCCAATGCAGTTCTTCTCTTTAATGCTGCAGAGGGTGTCATCTGAGGAATTCCATATGACTGTGTTACAGTAGCTGCACCAAAAAGGAGAGAAGATAATTGTTTATGTAAAGCATCAGAAAAGGAAGAGAAAAGGAGAGTGTTATATTTAGTGACTGACAGATCTTCTAGATAAACCGGACTGGAAATACAATTAGATGAGCTAAATCTATTTTATTGTGAGGCTACATTAAGAGAATCTTGTAAATCTAAAAGTACAAAACTTCCCTCTACCTCTTTTAACTTTTTGATCCATTAGGGCAGGTTCCTTTTTACATTTCTTTATCTAACCATTAAACCACTGAGGACATCTGCCTCTTTTGTCTGATTGTTTCCTAAGCAGCATCTTTTTCCTCACTTTTCCCATATTCCATTACACCTCAAATGAGAGATGACTCTGGCAATCAGGCTACCATTTATTCCCCTGCTCATAGCGTCATGGAGGAGACTCTTGAATTGCAAAACAATTCTTTAGTTTTACATCATGTTCTACCTTATTATCCAGTCTCTCCTTCTGAGTACCTGTGTTATGATGTTTTATAAGACTTCTTAGTTTATTAATTTAATGATTAATTTTCTTTTCCATAAATTAAATCAGTTTCTTTTGTTATAGTCTGACAGTAAATGCATCCACATTCAGGAAGAATATCCTAATTCTTTATGAACTTTTCCATTCTGTTTACAAAACCTCCTCAAACTATTGGGTTGTTTTTTTTGTTTTTGTTGTTGTTGTTGTTTTACCATTGAAGATCTTTATGTTGCAAATATTGCAACATTTGATCCCAAAAGAAAGTTACTAGAAAGAAAAGAAAGGGCTTTAAAGGACTGTAGTTTTGTAATCATTAAGGAAAGGTGGGTGAGAGATAGAAATAGGTGTTGTATGGTTGCAGATCCCCAAGGTTGGAAGTTGGTTATTTTTTAGGGCCCTTTTCAGAATATGTAAGCAGCTAATGTACTTATATAAAGCATTAGAATACAGGTAGTACTCATTTATGGCCATTCATTCAGTGACTGTTCAAAATGACAGTATTGAAAAAAATAGACATGACCTGGACTTAATATTGTGGCCATTGCAAAGCCCCCTGCAATTACACAATGAAAATTTGGGTGCTTGGCAGGTCACCTGCCCTTATGACTGACCATAGAGATGCTGCACTTGCCTCCACCTGCCTGTCTTTATTCCCATATTAGCTGCCCACCCATCAGCAAATGCAAAATTACCATAACTGTGGAGATCTTGGCCCTGTTTCCCACCCTGCAGGTCTCAGAGGACTTGGGCTTGCTTTCCAGTCAACTGGGTCCCAGAAGCCTTGGGTCTCCTCCCTACCTTTTCAATACCTGGGAGGTATAAATTGGTCCACTTACCTTTTCATTTTTCTGCAGTTGCTAACAGACACACCCAGACAATGTAACACACACACAGCTTTCCAACAGAGGCAAGCGGCTGCCACTCTCAGTGATCTGACCTGTGGTAAATTCAGCAGGGTGGGAAGCAGGCCCAAGGCCTGTGGACCTAGTAGGGGGAAAGCAGGCCTAACCTTTGAGGTTCTAGTGGGTTGGGGAGGAGGCTCAAGCCTCCCAGCTCATGGCATCCTTTTGCCAGCCAAATGTTTCTCCAGGCCTCTGCCACCCTTCAGGACACCCTACACCCCTTGTAACAACCCAGGTAGTTTCTTAATGATTGCACCTGAATGTACTAGGATTGCTATCATTGAGAGACGTGGTCATGTGGGTGCTTTGCTTAATGACCACAATGACTTTTGACCAAAGTTCTGGTCTCAATTATCATCATAAATCATAAACCAAAATGCATAGCATTTTAACATGGGAACCCTGTATGTATGCACAAGCTTGTCTTAGCAACTTGTTACAATAAATTACATCCTGAGTTTTATATATATATATATATCAGTTGTCTGGCAAGTTCCTTGAAATTGTTTTGATTATACCCCACCCACCAAATGTTTGTGAAGCAGAGAGCCACACAGTTTCCAAAGAAGAGGATATGGATTTCACACAGTACTAATTGCTATGTGATATGGATTCTGAAGAAATAAAATGCAATTTTAGTGCACTTCTTCATCATAACTTTCAGGAAACCTATTTATTTCTATCCCTTTCTCCCAAAGAGAAACTGTAGCCAAGTTATAGATTGGCCAGTCAAATGCTGGGATCATTGAACTGGTTGAAAGATCCAAGGATCACAGGCAAGTTGGGAAATTGCAGTCTGATTCTTCCGTACAGCAAAAAAGATATGCTCCTGGATCCAAGTTACAAATCAAGAGCTGTTAAGTTAGCAGAGGCTTTATACATTTGTAAAAGCAAAGGCACTAGAGCAGGGGTGTCAAACTCAAGGTCTGTGAGCTGGATTCGGCCTGCAGGGTGCTTAAATCTGGCTCCCGGGGCCAGCCTGGAAATATCAAAGGACCAGCCTGTGATGTCTCTGGTGTCTAAAATGGGCTGTGTGCGCCCTCTGCACCTCGTTTTCACCCTCCATGGCCTCCTGAAGCACTCAAAGTCAAAAACGGGCTGAAAAATGGGCCCCCAAATGGCCTGAAAAACGAGCTGAAAATGGCCCCAAAAACAGGCCAAAAATGGCCAACAGAGAGCTGCAAGAGGCCAAGGAGGCTAAAAACGAGGCACGGGGGGCATGTGAACCCCCATGCCCCATTTTGGTCAGCAGGGTGCTGCAGGAGGCATCTGTCCTGCCCCCCACCCCCACCCCACAGAGAAGAACTACAATGCTGATCCGGCCCTCAAAGAAATCCAGTTTGACATCCCTGCATTGAGGCACATGTTCATTAGCAAGCAATAAGCAAAAAGCAATAAATTACTCAGAGCCCAGGCTGGGTGAGGCATACCCAGAAATGGGGATTCCTTGCTAAAATATCGCAGCAGCTTCCATTCTGTCTCTGACTGATAAGGTTGGTAGCTAAGCATGTAAAACTTTTAACTAATTTATCCACAACAAAAAAGGTGTCAGTCCTCAATTCAATGCTGCTCTGGATCAGCCTTGGATAATAACAGCAACTTATATGATTGCTGCAAGAATTTTCAAGGCAGAATAAAGGCCCCCAAAGGGAATAATTAAAAAAACAAGGGTTGACAAAATGGAATTTCTAACAAAATGGAGTTCCTCTGGCTAAAACTTGCTATACTTGCCTATCATTGCCACCCTATATTATACTTAATTGTAAAATTTGCACTATATCTTTCTCCAGAATTTCAGAGTGGTATGTGTGTGTGTGTTGGTGGGTATACATGCATACATACATACATACATACATACACACACACACACACACACACACAGTAGTGGGATTCACTTACCTTTGCTATCGGTTTGCAAATGTGAGTGCGTGTGTGCAGAGAGTCTGTGTTGACGTCCGGGCGGGTGGGCGGAGTCTCCCGCCACCACAACTACCGGTTCACCCAAACTGGCTAGAACCGGTAGAAACCCACCACTACATACAATGTATGTGTATATGTATATATGTATACAGGGCGAGAGAGAGAGAGAGAGACAGAGACAGAGCAGGGCCTTTCCAACTTTTTCACAAAAATAGCCTTGTGACTTAATCCAGGCTTCTAAAAATAGCAGAGCAAACAAATGAAAAGAAATAGAAAAATGCATGTGTGAAAACAGTGGTGACAGGATATTACAGTTGTTACTCAAAGCATAGTAATGCATTGTCTTCCAGAAGATAGGGAAGTAAAGCAAAGAGGGATTGGGGGGTGGGGGGTGTAGAAAGCTCAGAGGCTAAGAAACCCCCTCTGTCAGAGACATAGGTTTATTTATGTATATGTATACACACATTCAATGCCATGAAGGAAAGGGTTGACAGCCTATAAATATATGCAAAAATATAAGTAACCAGAAGTGATCTTGAAATGCAAACTAAGAAAATAGTCTAAATTAATTAATTGAATTGTCATAACAGAAACCTATTTTAAGTGATTAATACATATCAATTCCTTGTTTAACATTTAACAGTGAATATATTGTTTTGTATCTTTACCACAGTCCACCAATCATGTGGTATATATACATATATACAGATGAGGAAATTTTAAAAAATAAGATTTGGAAAGAGTTTGATGGTGGCAGCAAAACCAGTAGATCTTTTAGAGATATCTCTGGATTAATGGGTTATGCTTTATTTTTGAAGAAAAATGATTATTTTCTTTTTATTTGCTTAAATTCCATGTTGTACACCCCCAGTATCATGAAGATACATAACATATAGCAATAAATATATAGCCTGATTTTTAAAAAGGACATCAAAACTTTTTTTTAAAAGGAGATGGATGGAAAGGGAAAAAGTTGTGACAGCTTGGACATTTCCCTCATGTACAAAGCAACAACAATGATAAAAAGGCCCAAATTGTAATGCTCAATGTTACTTGTCCCTCTGTCAAAACAACAAAAAAACAAAAAGAATTCTAATGTTGATAGATTATATTTTTAGCAGGCTGTTGCTGCAAGCAATGTACAGATTTGTACTGCCTGTGTTGCATGACAATGCCCTGGGTCATTCTGTGTGCACAAATAAGCCACAGTTCTTGATGCTTGATAGATTCCTTATATTAAGGATGTAGCTAAGCAGGTCATATATGTTCTTAAGCAGCATTTATCATTCTAAAGTCATGTAAACAATCCTATGGATTTCTGACCCAAAGTAATAATAGTAGTATTAACTGCAGAGGTAGTCCTTGATTTACAAACATTTGTTCATTGTATTCAAAATTACAATGGTGTTAAACAAAGGGAGTTACAATCTAGGCCCAAAGTTATAGCTTTTGAAGCACCCCCATGATCGCACGATAAAAATTTGGGCACCTGGCCATGTGCCTGGCCTTATGACTGCAGGGGGTACTGCAACTTTCCCCCACTCACTTATTTCTTTTCATTTGTTTGCTCTGCTATTTTTAGAAGCCTGGGTTAAGTCACAAGGCTATTTTTGTGGAAAAGTTGGAAAGGCCCTGCTCCCTGTCTCTCTCTCTCTCTCTCTCTCTCTCTCTCTCTCTCTCTCTCTCTCTCTCTCTCTCTCTCTCTCTCTCTCTCTCCCTCCCTGTATACATATATACATATACACATACATTGTATGTAGTGGTGGGTTTCTACCGGTTCTAGCCAGTTTGGGTGAACTGGTAGTTGTGGTGGCGGGAGACTCCGCCCACCCGCCCGGACATCAGCACAGACTCTCTGCACACACACACTCACATTTGCAAACCGATAGCAAAGGTAAGTGAATCCCACTACTGATTGTGTGTGTGTGTGTGTGTGTGTGTGTGTATGTATGTATGTATGTATGTATGCATGTATGCATGTATACCCACACACACACACATATATACCACTATTTTCTTTTTGCAATCTTTCACTATCAACTCTTTTTGTAATAGTGTTTTGTTTAATCACCATCTGACTTTAAAAGTCAAACTCAAACGGAAATGGTTAGAAAAAGGCATTGGTAAAATATCAACTTTAGAAAACTTACCGTAGGAGCCAAGTTTTTTTTGAGGTCCAAAATGTATCTATTCTTGAAAATGATTATGCCTTTCTGAAAAATGGTTTTTATTCTCTAGAATTGCCATGTTTCTGTCATATATACCTACTAAAGGAAGATTTATTAAAAAAATTCCTTTATCTACATTTGGAGCATAACATCCCAAAATCATGTGTTTAAATTAATATAATTGAACTTCCAGATCAACAAATCTACAGTGTTCATTAGTCAATGCACTAATTTTAATTGGGAGCTCTCATATAAAACAGTTTTTTAAAATTCTGCTGAAATAAATTTTTCTTCCAAATTTTTCCAAGTCAAAATATTTTACATCCTTTTTTTATAATATGAGGCTCTTATATCTTGTTTTAGTTTTTTATAAATAATAAACATTTTTCTTTTTCTTTTTTGAAGAGCATTTGTTCCATTTATATTTTGCATGTAGTCCAAAGTTGTGCAAGTAGTTTAGAAAAAGCAATACTTGTAACACTTAATTTGGAGTCATCTTTCACAAAATCATTTTGTATCTGTTGTGGTTTTAGAGCAAACTTCTCTACAATCTTCATTTGAACCTTTTCCAGGATTACCTTTAAATCTTTACAAAAATTCTGTGGCATTTTCAACAGAATTCAATTAGAATCTTTTCTGTCAAAAAGTAAAAATTAAACCCTCTAATTTGTCTCAATGAAATGAAATCTGCTTTTGTATTTCAGTCAAAAATAATATTCCTTTCTCTTCTGTAAACTCCTAATTGGAATTTCTTTTAAGATAATTACATCTACATTATCAATCTTCAATTTTATATTAAAATGGTGTTGCAAAACTTGGAACATTTCTTATTCTTGCAAAACAATGTATCCAACTGGAAGGGACCTTGGAGGTTTTCTAGTTGAACATCCTGCTCAAGGAGGAGAACCTATACTATTTCAGATAAGTGGCTGTCTAGTTTCTTCTTAAAAACCTCCAGTGATGAAGCACCCACGATTTCTGAAGGTAAGCTATTCCACTGGTTAATTGCCCTCACCTTCATATCATCTTCAACTTCCCAGTCTAAAAAATATATCAGTACCTGAACCTTTCTTCTAATATCTTCATTCCCAGCCTCTGGCATGGCTCTAAATTTCAGACAAAATTCCTTCTAAATTCCAATAGAACCACATTATCCATTCCTCTTTCTAATCTTATGTCCCTAACTTTTAATTTACCCCCTAAGATTTCCCTTACCCCCTAAACTTGATTTATTATTTCTCCAATTTATATGGTATTCATCTTGTGGTGTGAGACAACATTAAAATTTTATTTCTCCAGAGATTTGTTTTATATCTCCTTCTATTTGTTTTACGGAATTATCCATCTTACTCAAACTTTTCTTTCCCAAAGGTCATAAATTTGGCTTCAGGTGACTGAGACAATTCAGGTGCTAATTGATCAAACATTGATTGAAATCAATGTAAAGGGATATATTATTTTTACTGTTATTTTCTCTCTCTAATGGCTGTTCTGAATGGCTAGCCTCCATTCTTGCTTTGCAGGTCATCATCATTAAAAAGTGAAAATATTAGGCAGAAAAGAAAGCAAACACACATTCCCTCAAATTACTGGGTTGTTTTGGGGTTTTTTTGTTTTTTTGTTTTTGCTTTTGTAAGTCCAGCCCACTATCAACCATGTTAAAACAACAACAACAAAAAGGATTCTCATGTAAGAACTAAATTAAGTTAATGCAGTTGAGATTTTTACTATGCAGTTTCATAAAAATTAAACTTTTAAAAGTAAGTCTTGGCCTTCTTTTGTTAATAACTTTAATAACTTTCTTTTATCATCCTTATCCAGCTTTTTGCAAAATATTCAATATACTTTTAAGTCTCTAAATCTTGTTTTAATTTATATAGTCCCAGAAAGAATGAAAAAAACACCAAGAGGTACTTATCTGCTGCAAAAGAAAAGCTCTCTTAAACTGAAGAGTAATTGTATTTTGCATGTGATTAAGAAATGAGGATTGCCAGGTCTTTGTGTCAGGTTATATCACAGCCATGAACAGAGTCCTTTGCCTCCCAGTTGCTCAGCATGAGCAGACCACAAAAACCTCAATCTTTGCAATTAACTCACAGACAGCAACCATCCAGAAAAACAGAATAGTTGACTTCACACTTCCTTATTTATCCAAGCTGTCAGACTGATAAGTTGTGGTGTCATCTCCTCTCCTTGAAGATGGTTAAACTGCTTCTAAATCCTCACTGGAAGTCCAATGGTAAAACATTCTACAGAAAGTTTGGGCAGAAATCTTGATTATGACTTTATAGCAATTATTATGCTTTAAATATTTTTTTTACTCCAAACTGAATTTGGTCTTCCCCATTCATAACAGTGGTGGCATTTTCAGCATAAGCATATTTTAACAGATGAATATGAGCCTTTGACCACTTCAGTGTACCTGCTTTCTTATTTGATGGAATCCATGACAGAAGTAAAACCTATTCTATCAAAAACTTGAGAATATTTTCAAAATGCATACAGTATTTCTAGGATAGTTCAATCAGAAACGAATGAATGACATGTTTGATAATGTCCTATCAATGGCTTCATTTCCTTTAAAATGTTATTTGAAATTAAAACTGATTAACCAAAAATTACATTTAAGATGCACTGAACTCACCAAACATTATATTTGAAAGAATGGACATTTTTTCTTTGCTAGTGGTATAAAAAATTTGAAAGTTCACTGACTCATACATATATCATGTGATCATCTGATATCTCTTTCCAATACTGCTTTAATATATGTAAGCAAATTTGTGGGATAATCTTTAAAAGTTAGATACGTTAATGTGATGAATTATATACTGTACCAAGGCTTTGGAATCTGACTGCTTATTAGGAAATACAGCTGTTTTAAGAAGGGGGGAATGGCTAGAAGAATTATTCTGAGAAACTGAAAAAGGGAGAAATGACTTTGAGAAATGTGTGATTTACCTGTTTTAGAAAAGGCAATTTTTAAAGTTTTATTAATCAAAGGATGATTCAATCTATATTATTGTGTAGAGTTTTTGTAATATTTTATATTATTTTCTATTGATTAAATTATAATTGTGTATGGTATTTTTAATAAATCACTAGGTATTGATAAATTCACATACATGTTGTTGTTTTTTTAATTTGGCTTTTTATCTTTTTCTTTTCTTCCTTTGGTTTTTAATAACTTTTTTATTAGGCTTATACATAGCCTTGTATACCCAGGGGTGAAATCCAGCAGGTTCTCCGGTAGCGGAAATTTTGAGCAGTTTGGAGAACTGGTAGCGGAAATGTTGAGTAGTTCGGAGAACTGGCAAATACCATCTCTGGCTGGCCCCAGAGTTGGGTGGGAATGGAGATTTTGCAATATCCTTCCCCCAGGAGTGGGGAGGGAATGGGGATTTTGCAGTATCCTTTCCCTGAAGTGGGGTGGGAATGGAGATTTTGCAATATCCTTCCCCTGCCATGCCCACCAAGCCACGCCCACCAAGCCACACCATGCCCACAGAACCACTAGTAAAAACAATTTGGATTTCACCACTGCATTACCCTCTGTGGAACCATTTTATTCACATTATATCAGCTGTCCCACCCAGTCAGGCAGGGAAGGTATCTTGTGGACCTTGTCAGCCAAAGAATACTGACTGGCAGGGTCCAGGAAGAGAGCTTTCTCTGCTTTTGACCCTAGCCAGTCCAACACCAGAAGTGAGGTAGGCCCTCATTCTCCCAGCCTTGAGGAAAGGTGTAAAAACATGGCTTTGTGGCCTTGCTTGGAGTGCACAGAGGAACACACAGCCCTTGGGTTAATCAGGCCTCCCCCCACTTTTCCATTAATTTTAAACAATTCTTGACTCTTTAAACATTTATATATTGTTTTTATGTTTTTAATAATTTATTGCACACCTCTCAGACTCCCACTGTAAGGGAGATTGGAAGTTCTTTAATATGATAAATAAAAATAAAATAAATAATGTTTTTGGCTTCAATGTCACCAACTTGCAGGAAGGGAAATCTATAGATACTAAAATATACATTCTCTATGTGGATTTTTCTGTCTGATTTACTGTACTTTCTGCAACTTTATAATTATGTGTTAGTTGATCTATGTGATAAAACTAGAAATGTACTAGTTGCTTACTACCTGCTGCCACTCAGCCTAATGCAGGACACCAGAAGGAAAACCAAACTTAATTTTAATTTCTGTAAAACACAGCTATAACAAAATTATTTGTAAGAAACTTAGCTTATTCACAAAAGTGTTGTCCCCAATTTGGGTCTGATCCTGGTGCTGAGGCCGATGAAGAACACCAGACACAAGGTGCAGTTTTTGTTTCCTTTTATTGAAGCACTCCCAAGAAAAAGGGGTCCTGGCCAGAAAATGCCTAGGAACCCCAAACAATAGGATTAAAAAAGTTTTATGAAATTTCACTAAAGCGGAAGGCAGGATAAGATAGGATATATAAGAAATATCATCTAATAAACATTTTAGTAATGATCTAACAATCATTCTGTTGGTTTCTAGATGTCTCTATTCCTAAGCCTTGGCTAATGAATGCTCCAGAAGTTATCTAATACACATTCTATTTGCTCCAGGCTCTCCCTATTCCTAACTTCTAGCTGTGGTATGCAGGATGTCTAACTCTTTGTTACTGTTATCAGTTCTCTAACCACCCAGAATTGATACAAGTTTTACACATGCATATTCTCTGTGAATAAGCATTCTTTGTCCTTGCCAGACAGGCTTCACAATTACAGGCTTCCCGGTTTTCTTTCAAGTGTATGCCATAACTTTGTTTTGTTTTAGCAGATAGCTTATCAGAAGATGTCAACAACTCTTTCTAAACTGAGATACTTTTTTAATGGAAATTTTTTAAAGTTAGGTATTTTGAATACTTTCCAGATGCATCTTGAGGAATTATGCCTGGATACTGAAACTGATTTCCAGTTTTAATGAAATATTGAAAACAATATATCCGTGATGGTGAACCTATGACATGTGTGCCAGAAGTGGCACGCAGAGCTATCTCTCCAGGCATGCAGAGTTGTTGCCCGTTGCTCTTCCGGGTTCCGGCGTGCCAGCCAGCTGGTCTTCATATGCGCAGGAGCACCAGAAACCAAAAGAGCAGCCGCCCGGTGCGCATGTGTGCACTGGGAAGATGATCTTCCAGTTTTTGGCAAGCACATGCGCACCGGCCACCTGGCCTTCCAGTTTTTGGCACGCATGCATGCACAAAGACCAGGTGGTGTGCCGAAAAGGTGTGAGGACCCTGAAAGGCCAGGTGGAGATGGCACATGCACACCAGACAGCTGGTCTTCACATGTGCATGTGCATTAGAAACTGGATGATCATCTCCTTTTTTGGTTTCTGGCAAGAGCACATGCAAGAGTGCTCCCGTTTCGGCACTCGGTGCCAAAAAGGTTTCCCAACACTGCAATATATATTGAAATGCAGTTATTTAAAAGGCAGATGAAGCAACATTTCCTTCAGTGACAGGTAACTATTTTTTACAATATACTTGTAAAGTGAGTTTACAAGTATATTGCAGTTCACTTCAAATATTTCAGGTTAAAAAACCTTAAGGCACAGTGAAGACATATTTTGTGAGCGACAATCAATAAAATTTCAGCTGTTTTCATGTCAGTAGCTGCATAGACATTTTTTGACAGTGCTTCTGAGTAGACATGCAGAGTATTTCACAATGTGCCATAAATTTATAGAAGTCTTAATTTTGTTAACATTTGGAGCAAAAACAGTTGAAGTTGTGACTTTCCTAGCCTTTTCCCTTTTCCCCTATTTAAGTACAGGGTAGGTGCTATTTTGGAATTTGTAAGACTATGCCTATGTCTATTTTAAGAAGGGGATATTTCAGCAGAAGTTATTAAGGAAAACAAAATGATATAAGAGTAAACAGTTACTCTGGATCTAAGCCTTTTTATATGTTTCACTTGTCTAGAGTTAGTGTTAAGATTTCCCTTACTAGTCCAGGTCCAAAGCTCATATGGAGAAACATTATATAATGCTGGAAAAAACATCATGCTATGCTTTTCAGGATGTTTATATTTGTCAATTGTGACAAATATTTTCTTCTTACTGACGTAGATTGTACCTTCAGTTCAAAAGATGAAGGTGTTACAGAAGGTAGAGGGCAAGAATGTTGTACATTTATGATCTCCCTAAGGTAACATCTATCAACACAGGTTGAAAGCATGTCATTACAATAGCTGAGGCTGGACAAGAACAATTCACAAAAATATTTCTTGGAACACTGAACACCCTGATTAACTGCAACAAGTTTATACTCTAGGGAAGCAGTTTGTTTTATTAAGCCACAATAATCCAATCCGGTTTCTTGGAGTTCCTCCAGGGACAAAATATGCCCTTAAAAAGAAGTCTCATTCTTGCACCTGAGAGTATATTTGCACTACTTTTATAGGTAGCCCCCCATTTCCTAGGATTTATTTTGCTGCAGAAAATAATTCATCCACTGAACCATTTGCTTTGAGAAAAACAGTTTAAGAAAGTAATAACTGATAATGGGAAAGTTGGAGAAAAGAAATGCTTAACCCTTTCCCTGCCCTAGTCTAAATAATCTGTTTCTTTTCTCAGATATATTTGATTCTCCTAATTATAAGTACATTTTGCTTTCCCTCAGTCTGTATCTCGGGTCATACCTGGCTGAGGGTTGCAGTCATCTCCAGCATAAAATAGAGGAGACAATAAATGGCCCACAGTCCTCTTTTTTCAAAAAGGGGAACATACACATTATTATATCAGTTTTCATCAGCATTGCAGGTAGAGTCAGGTTCCACTCTAAGTTAAGTATGCCAGTTATAGATTCTTTCTGGTAGAGGAACTTAATTCTGAGTATTCTGTACTTATAAATTCTTATATTCCCTTTAAAAAATCTGAGTTAATTCCAATGATCTGTTGAAAAATGCTTCACTTCTTTGTAATTGATTGATTATGTGCTATCAGGTTGGTCTCAACTCTTAGAAATCAAACAGATTATCTTCATGAAAATCTATCCATAACCTGATACTTCAGATCTTCCAACAGTACCCCGTAGCCATTGTAGCTGAGTTCTTCTACCTTGCTGCTCCTCTTCTTTCTTTCTACCTTTCACAAATTAGAGCCTCCTCCAGAGAACTAGGTCTTTGCATAAATGTTTGAAGTATTTGAGCCTAGTAATTAATATCTTGTGTGGTAATACTTTTTTAATGAAATGCTTTAATAATCATTTAAGTGTTATTAAGCATGTGAACATCAGAATATTCAACATGCCACATCTTAGTTTTGTTCCCATCACTTTCATCTTCTTATCTTGATCTAGATCCCTTATTTGTTATATCTTTAAAATCTTAAAATATATTATTTATTTTCCGATAAGTATATGGATTTCTACTTTTTATAGAAGAAGCAACATTTTTGCATCTACTTTGGATAGTAGATAGATAGGGTAGTAGATAGATTAAGAGGAACAATATGACAGAAAAGTGTCCATCAACAGGAATTATACAAAATAAAAATGAGATATAAATCTAACAAAATAAAGTAAACACTGATAAAATAAATTACATATATTAAGGATTCGTCATAAATATAGGAGATAATTATGTCAGTGAATATACAAGTTTTCCAGGAATTACATTTCTTTGGATGCGGAAGTGTAGAGGAAGATTAACAAGATTTCAATGCTATTGTCAAGGCTCCGACAAATGCCCTAATTAACTCATGAGCCTCGAGCCAAGTTTCAAAAGAAATCCAGTTATTTATTAGGATCAACATGTCAGCAGCTTCCCAAGTGTAGTCAACTCTACCACACGTAATTTATGGCTCAACTATGACCCAGTTCCCCCCCCCCCCTCCTCCCAAGCTGTGTCATAAATCACATTCTCCAATTCTCCACTTTCATGGGTTGTAGAAACCTCTCCTCACAAACTGGCTCTGGTCAACTAAGATCCAACCTTGGAGGAAAGTATGGGTGGAATGTGCTTGTAAACGTGGCTGCTGAACTGCTTCAACAGATCTCCCCCCCTTTCTGCCCATGACAACTCGAGAGCAAACTAGAAATGCTTTGCAAGTTGACATTTATATAGTAAATACCTAACTGTATACCCTAGAATTATCCCTTCTATTCTCTGCAATATCTGCAAGTTTCTATGATAGGTGCTCAGAGGTACTTCAGTTATGAAAATTGCTCGCAAACAATTTACAAATCATTGACTATATTTCCTATATCATAAAACATTAATCACATAATCATGTTTTACTACAAACAGTACCTACAGAAACATGTAAAGATAATCTATTTTAGTTGAATTTAGGAGCCAACTTTAAATGAATGCTAAAAGTCTATAGAGATTCTCAGTCATCCAGGTCACTGCTGTCCCAAAGGTGCTTTTTCAGGAGGCAACTGGACTTTCTTGCTTTTCTTTGAAGACGTTTCGCTTCTCATCCAAGAAACTTCTTCAGCTCTGACAGGATAGTGACAGGATATCCTTCCATTCCTCACTATCCTGTCACTATCTCTGAAATAGGTACTAAATATTGGTGTATATCAAAGTTGGGAAGGTTGCTAAGGCCCATTGGTAGTATATAAATATATTTAAACAATGGGACAATTGCTTTTTCTCTGATGCAGCAGACATCAGTCTAGTAATGTGGAGTGTGATGTCTAGCACCATCATAATTAATGATGCTATAGATAAAGAAAAATGTAAAAATAAGTTCTAAAAATAATATATTTCAGAATAATATAATATATTCCTAAAGTAATATATTTATAGATTTGTAAGTGGCATCAAAATGTATATTTTAGTACTTCGAAAGGAAGAAGCATACTGATTTTAAGCATGAATGAATTGTTTATTTGATGCAAAGGCTATTTCTGTCTGAAAGGCACCTTCAAGAAAAATCATATTTATGGCATAGTGCTTGTATGAAAAATCCAGTTGAGGCTACCTAAAAGCTTCAAATGACGAAGGCTGTGATTCATTTATTTATTTAAATTGAGGTCAAGCTTTTTTTTCTGGTATGTTTTGATCTGTATTAGAAAGAATCAGAAATTAAAGACACAATGTAAATCTAAAGACATCAGAATGAAGGTGATCTCATTTAATGAGTTGATGAATATATGCATGGATATGAAGGAGTGGTTTAATTCTGAAATAAAGGGCTAATATATATGTCAGAAAATATGGATTGTCTTATATAGGTTCTTTTGGGAAACTATAGATTAATAATAATTGCATTCAATTCCATTTCTACTTCGAGGAAAATATGTAATATGACTGCCACACCTCTTCTGAGGTCCCATAATTGCATTTTGGGTAGATGGCAACCTGTTTGCCAAGCATCCTACAGTCATGTGATCATCATTTACAATCTTCTTTGCTGGCTTTCCCAGAAAATCACTGGGGAAGCTGACAGGGACAGTTGCAAGTTGCTGCCACATGTGAAAGGATTTTCCCTCCCTTCCATGCAGTGGGGGAAAATTTCTGTGGGAAATCAGAAAAATGAAGCTCTTCAAGATGCAAGCTTCTTTATTCCAGCCCAATGTCAGAGTGTCCCCCACCTACCCCTCTATGTGCCACAGAAGGGAATTCTGTTAAGGTGATAATTTAAGAGCTGGCCATCTGATGCAATGAGGGGAATGAGTCAGCAGGGTCTTTGACTGTTATCCTTTTAAGAGCCTCTGTAATAAGAGAAGGCCCTGCTGGAGTGTTGGTTGGTTCATCGTGTTTCTTCCATGCTATAATTGCTGTTTGTTTAGATACTGCTTGTAGTACATGTATGTATGGTATTCCTATATTACTATTGTAGATAAAAACCACTATTTGATACAAACCACTGTTGACTGTACTTGCTCCTGGGTTGATACACTTGATAGGCCTGTGCACAATCTGACAGGTTATGGGTCCAGGGCATAGAGACACCCAGTGAAAGCTCTGGGTTGGAGAAAAGAAGTTGCATCCTGAAGATCTGAACTTTTTTCCGGCCTTTCTGCTGTTCAGAAACATTGTGTTCACCAACTTTGCAGCCAGAAAGCTAGTAAACATGATGTTCCTGAACAGTAAAAAGGCTTTTCTAGCCTTTCTTGCCTTCAGAAACATCATGAGACCTGGCACTATTCTTGTCATTGTTCTGAAGTCTAGAAAGAGCCTATCATTCAGAAACATCAAATTCATAAGGTTTCTGGCTGAAAAGTTAGTAAATGCAGTGTTCCTAAAGAGTAGAAAGGCTAGTGCACAGAGGGAAGTGGAACTGCAACATTAGACCAGAGAAAGTAGGTTCGAATGTTTGGATCTGAGCTTCATTTCTCTGGCACAGCATGGCAGTACCTATTGTGACCCAGGCCCAAATAGGTAGTATTAGACACAAACAGTTCCAAAACAAACAGACTTTATTAGAACAGCTGAGAATTAACTCATTCTCAGAGTAGTCCAAACTAAATTAAAACAAATTCTTCATAACACAAATTCTTCAGTCTAATCACCAACCTTGGTATAATTAGGCAAACTGCCAAAGGCTTCTCTTGGCAAAAGTTCAGAAGCAGAAGACGCCGACCAGAGATAAGTGCAGCAAGACAAGAACAAATTTATCAATGTTGTTTTCCGACAAAGACCCCAAGAGCCGTTGCTGGTCTTTTAAGCCTTATGGTCTTTTAAGCCTTATGATCTCTTGGCCCTACTCCCGAGTTATCCTCTTTGCTGTAGCTGCTCTTGCCTTCTGGCAGCTCTTCTCATACATGCACTAGGAACAGGCTCCTCCTGGTCCTCTGCCTCTCTACTGTCAACCTCTGGAGGCTCCGGAATCCGCACATCACTCCCTGATGGCCCTGGCCCCCTCTCTGCCTCCGATGCAGAACCCTCATCCAGGCCTTCCCCAGCCTCCAGGACTGGCCCCTGTTCTTCCTCAGCCTCATCTCTGTCGACTCTGCTTCTAGCTCCGCAGGCTGCTGGCGGACCACAACAGTTCCCTTCCACATACTGGAAGTGGGAAAGGGGGGTTTACCTGTGGTGGAACAGAGAAATGAAGCTTAGACCTTTGGCATCTGACTTTCATTCCTCTGGTTCAGTGCAGGAATTCCTTTCTGTGTATGGAGGAGAGCTGCCTGCGCTTTTCAGCAGGCAGCTCTTTTATTCTGCCCACTTAACAGCCCAACTGGGAGGGCCAGGATTGTAATTGTTCAGTGAGATGGTTGTGTGGGTACCTCACTGAATGACTGGAATAATGTATGACCAAAATGCCAGACCCAACTGTGATCATAAATTACCTGTACTGTGTGAGGGGGAATGGAGAGGTATCGGCGTATGCAAACATAAAAAATCCAAATTAAGGAAAATATAGACGTCATGGTGTATATAACAAATAGTAACATGTGAATCAGAGATTGGATTAAAATCCATAGACAATCAATAATAAGTGGATCTATCATTGAATTATGTATAAAATTAGATAATTATTTAATTAACCATTGATAAAATACAATTCATACAATACACAAAGTTTTGTATATTCATATGTGCAACTGTAGAAGTAATGACTCATCTTGGAAAAAAAGAATATGCCTCTCTATTCTGTTTTGCTTAAAATGTTAACAGTATGTCACTGTTATCTAGCTTGGTGTGATATGTTTTTACTAATCTTTCTCTGAAAAATTAGCAGTTGCCTATGGCCAGTGGCAGAATGCCAGATCTGACAGTAAAATCATATTGAGAGGAAAAAATAACAGTTTTGATATGAATACTTCCTGATTTTAAAAATAACATTAGTGGGTGTCATATATCTATATCTTACTAGTTTCTGGACTTGTTTATAAAACATTGTTTATATACATTGTTTATAAAATGATATTTTTATTAAAAGGGAAGTATAATTCAGCATAAGCTTTGAGAGCATTTCCTACAAGCAACTTGGATTTTCATGCATAACATATAATGAGTTCATCACTAAAATCTTGTTCATTTTAGCATATTTATTTTCAGAGAGATTGCTTCTTTCAGCTTGGATTGATATGTTGCTTCTGATGTTGGTATTTCCGCATTATACAGGTTAAATTGAAGTTAGAAATGGGAATGAAAACTAAAAAAAGTAGTGCTGGAGAGAAAAATTGCTAACCCCCCTTTTTTTCTACTAACTTCTACCTCCACCACCCATTTGTGTTTTTAAAAAGTTGTTTTGCAGTTTTTTAATTTTTTGCTGAGATAGGTAGACATATAAATATAAATAAATGAATAAAACATTACATATCTTTTCAATTGCCACTTGAAATAATTACTGAGGATCAGGATATTTCATGAGTAAGGTACATGGTATATAATATGCTTCAATATGGAGTCTGTGTGAGAATTGATCAGATTTTGTTCCTACTTACTTTAAAGGTCTTTGCATTAAAGCATGAAGATGGCTTTGTGTGTAGAACGAGATGGGAAATGTTAGAAATAATTGGAAAATTCTATTCAGAGCTATACAAAGATCAAGATCACTCAAAACTAACAATACCCACAAAAGAGGAAATGCCAGATATTCTAGTGGAGGAAGCATCAAGTGCCATAAAATTCAATGAAAATGGCAAACCTTCGGGAAACAACTGCGTTACAGTAGAAATGCTGAAAGCTGATGCTCGCAGTTTACACAAGATACTTGAGATGGCTCAGAGAAGAAAAAAAATACATGTATGGAAAAACGCTGAAGTGATTCTTATACACATGAAAGGGGCACAAGATGATTTAAAAAACTATCACCCAATAAGCCTTTCAGTCATCTAAAAGGTTTTCAAGGTAATAGCAAAAAGAATATCGAGAACATTAAATGATGCACAGCTAAATAAGTAGGCAGGGTTCAGAAGTGGCTACATCACAATGGATCACATCCAGATTGTTCAGCAAGTCAATGAAAGGCGCGAGTATAACATGCCTCTGTGTATGACTCTCATTGACTACGAAAAAGTGTTTAGCTCAATATTCCAGCAAGCAATAATTAAGGCATTGCTCAACCAAGGCATAGACATAAGTTTATATAAACTTATTACAATCAATATATGAAGAAACAATGGCAACAATTTGCCTTAGGGATCTGAAAGTGGAAATCAACATAAAACAAAGTGTATGACAAGGCAATACAATATGTCCCATCATTTTCTCAGCCTGCCTTGAAGAAATATTTTGCAAACCAAACTGGGCAAAAGATACAATAAAAATCAATGTCACCTATTTAAATCATTTAAGATTTGCAGATGATGTTGTTCTCTTCTCATAAGACCCAGAAGAGCTACAATGACACATATAAGAGCTGCAGAAAGCAGGAGAACCATATGGTTAAAAGTCTGTATACAAAGTTATTTTAAAAACCTCTTGAAGGCATTTGCACAATATATAATAGGGGATCTGCCCAAAATATATTTCAGCATTTCACTCCTGGCTTGAGTTTATTAACAATCTCCATTCCCTCAGGGCTTCTGCCTGAGGTGATAATCTAAGAAGATTCTGTGTTGGGCTTTAGGTCTAAATTAAGGCTGTGCCAATTAATAGTTCATTCTGAAGGCCTTTCTAGCCTTCCTTATCCTGTAAAGGTAACATGTAATAATAATAATAATAATAATAATTTTATTTCTATACCGCCCTTCTCCCGAAGGACTCAGGGCGGTGTACAGCCTGTTTAAAAACATAAACAAAACAACAATATAAAATTTAAAATAATTAAATAAAGCATGTAACTTGTAAAATAACATGTAATTAACATTAAATAACATGTAGCACTAGTTATGCCACAAGATTGCTGATGAGTTGTCTTTTTGAAAATGATCTGACACTTTGGTGCTAAATCCAGGTTTAAATCCTTTCTGTTTGGAACCTTCAGGAAAAATGAGAATATTTCATATAATAAAAATGTACTGATTGGTTTTTCAAATCCTACCATTAATCTTGCATTTTTGCAAGCAAAAAAATGGTTTGTACCAGACTTCCAATGATTCTACTTCCATCTGCTGGTTGAAAAACTGAAAAGAAATCATGCAACTTCATTTATTTACATTTTTATACTGTCACTCAGAAGAGTCTGAGAAAAACATCCCACTTCTTTATCAATCCCTATATGTAAAACCAAGTTTTTAAAAACCAAGATAAATTTAAAAAGTCACACAATGATCACCACATGTCAAATACCCATTGAAATGCCAAGATGAAAAAAGCCAAATGTGCCTTGGAGCAAGCATACAATGGAGGCTGCCACACAGAGGACCTCTGTTTCGGTTATGCCTCTCACAAAGGCAGTACCTGAGTTGACCGCCTTTTAAGATCTTTACAGAACAAGCAGAACTGTGTTGGGTCAAATATAACAGATATTCTCTTATATAGAACTACAGCTACAGAACTATAAGAAGCTCAGTTCATTTCATTGCACTTCTTTTGGATTCTAAAAAGGGTTAGATTGGTACACAGGATTGATTCTAATGACTTGAGTACATAAATTATACTGTTTGGCTAGATGACTAATTAAAACTAGGTGTAGAAGTTATCTTTTGCAATTCTGAAATGATTTACATTGGCTACATTGTAATTACAATTCAGTGTGTTGGTTTTAAGTTTTAAAGCCCTAATTAGTTTGGAACTTAAGAGTGTTTCTTCTCTCATAAAGCTGAGAGTTGCACATCCTCAAAGGCCCTTTTCTGAGTCTCTCATGAAGGTGAGGCTGGTGGTTCTTCAGATTTGTCTGTCTAAATTTACAAAACTCTCACTGGAGAGATCTATTAGCATTGGATCTGTTTTCTTTAAGGAATTATTTGAAAGCCGTTTACTTTTCCAAATCTTTCTAGGCTTTAATTTTATGATTTATTGTAAGTCACTCTGAAATTCCTAGGAGCTGAAAGTCATGGAAATGCTCCAAACAAGATTTGAAATGAATATGTAATTTCTGTAAATGTAATTCTATATATGGATTATCTTAAACATTCTTGATTTTTTTCTATTTAAAAGAAGTTTTTCCATTGTATTAGACTTTTACATCTACAGTATATTCTTCCATAGTGCTTTAAAATGATACGCACAGTATTTTACTGCGTCTTCAACTATAAAATAAAAATGACCTTTCAGGGTCATAGTAGTTTATTTGACAGAACTTTATTTTAAAAATTATCTAGTTAACTTTAAGCTACTTTAAATAAATAAAAACAAAGTAATCTTATTAGGCACGTTCCATATCAAGGGAAGAAATTAAAAATCTTGATTTTATTGGTAAAGAGTTAAAAACATATATTTTTCTTAAAATAATTATTTCCCCATTATTTATTTATTTAAATTATATGCTATCAAAATGTGTGATTCATAGCAGTTTATATTCTTGGAAAAAATCAAGAGCATGATCCCAAACCAGAAATCAACGTAACACAAAAAATAATAATCCATATATGTAACAACCCAATATTGGGCAACTTCAGCTTTCTAAATTCCAGCCAAATTCTGTTTTACTGACAGAGTAAGTAAGAATGGATATTAACCCAACCAGCGTGTGAATCCATTCCACAAGCTGGGTGCATTCTAGAAAAGGACTATTCCCAGGCTCCTATTGTGCTCACCTGTCATTAGTTGGTGTCAACAGTCTCAATCAGGATAATGTACAGGTTAGTTATAATATGTCAGAAGTCTCATGAAAAGCCCTTCTCCATTATCTCCCCCTTTAAGTGAATGCAATGTGAATTTGGAGAAATTTGTTTTAAGACTACAGTATATAGTGGAAGGTTATTTTATTTATTTTTTAATTTTTATTTATTTTTATATGCCGCCCTTCTCCGGAGACTCAGAGCAGTTTACAATGCGTTAAGCAATAGCCTTCATACTTTTGTATATTTTATACAAAGTCAGCTTATTGCCCCCACAAACCGGGTCCTCATTTTACCCACCTTAGAAAGGATGGAAGGCTGAGGTTAGCTGCAAACATGTTCAATAATGCTGGTATGTACCAGTTTATCTGTCTGCCCCATTTATAGAACCAATGCAGAGTTTTTCTTGTCAGAGAAATATTTACAGTATATGTAAAAATGGGACAGAGATTCAGTCACATGACCAAAGCCATCATCTTGAAATTTTTGGCATTCCATTCCTGCCAATTCCTTGAAAACAAGAAAAATGATATTTTGAAGGCTAAAATGGGAATTTATAGCACTTTATTTCTTTGCTTGAGCGTATATAGCAGTTTATTTAGATGCGATACTACTGTATCATTTTTCAGTTTCTTTGAAAAGCAGTAGATTCCTTTCTCTTAATATTATTTTGACTCCTTAATGTTTTGTATGAACTCATATCCCTTTCTACATTGTTTTAGGCAATATAAAGAAAATACAGTAGTTTTCCTGTACATTTTTGTTAACATTGTTAATGAATGAGAGATTATAGCATAACATTAATTGCTTAAGGAGATGGGTAAGATAATAGAATTTCTCTGTGTTACTTTGATTCTTGAATAATTTTAAATATGTTTTAGAAACCTGCGTTTTCCACACACCCAATTCTTTAAGACATTTAGATTATAGGTTATTATAATGGTTTGACAGGGGTGTCAAACTTGATTTCATTGATGGCTGCATCAGGGTTGTGTTTGACCTCGGGGGGCAGGGTGTGTGGCAGGGATAGGGTGGGTGTGGCGTCAGCTAGTGAAAACTGAGCATGACACCTATTACCATATGTGGTGGACCTGCCCAATGGCGAAACAATATTGGCAAAGGATCAAAATACAAATAGAGGAAATAACACACCAAAAGATAGAACTAAGACCAGAAAGCTCCTTATTAGGCATAGTGAATGGATACTATGAAAAAGAAACAACCTATTTAATTATACATATGATAACAGCAGCACGAATACTATACGCGCAACACTGGAAGAGAAGTGATATACCAACACTAGATAAAGTAATCAATAAAATTATGGAATGTGCGGAATTAGATAGACTCACAAAGGAATTACAAAATAGAAAAGAACATGACTTTTACTTAGTATGGGAAAAGTGGTATAGTTGGTTGAAAGATAGGAAAGAGATGAAGCAATAGGAAGTAAATAAAATGACCAAATATAATATGATGGAAACAAAGAACAAACATAGGTTAACAAAGATCAATATTAGATAGATAAAAGGGAATGACCAAATAAGGAAGAGTCAAAATACAAAGAGAAATGTATATTATAGTTGCGACAAACTGGACATGTATTGAAATGGATGTTTATGTTTTTATGTTTTGTACGTTTCATTGTTCTGTTTAGTTTATACTTATAAATAAAAATTGGAGAAAAAAAAAGAAAAAAAGAAAACTGAGTATGGGGGGACCATGTGCGATCCTCCGGGCCCCGTTTTTGGCTGAGATGGCCTTCTGCCAGCGAAAATGCTTGGCAGTGCACAGGCACAAAGCTTGGGGCTGTACAGGGCCCAGGGACCTCCATTTTTGCTGGTACAGAGCTGCAGGAGGCCATCACAGCTGAAAACAGAGCCTGGGAGGGCAGCACATGGCCTTCTCAAGCTCCATTTTCACTGACTGAGGCACCACAGGCCTGTCCTTTGCTGTTTCCAGGGCAACCCCGGGGGGCAGATCTAAGCACCCGGCCCACGGGCCTTGACACCCCTGGTATATGCAAACTCTAAAAATGAAAGTATAATTAACAACAAATAATTTATTAACTAATATTTATTAACTTATTTGATTTTTATAGCTGCCCATCACATGTTTCAAATCTCTATTTTGATTTCAACACAACATAAGCAATATAAAACATGTAATGTATGTTACATGTCAGAGCAATTGAGGTATACCAACATGCCACACATGAATAATTTCACAGGCTTCAATTAACTGTTAGAGCTCATGTCTGGGAACACAAACTGTAGCTTCCAGATGCTCTTCATTGGCAGCCCACTGGTTTAAGAAAAATCAAATGAATTTACAATGCACTACAATGGGGAATGTAGCAGAAAAAATATTTAAAACAAATGTACAAAGCAATCCAATAGGAAGCAGTAATGATTTCTGAGAATTTGCTATTCATTAAATGAGAATTTGCTAATTAAATGAGGAAAAAAGGTAAGGAGTTTACACAATTGCACATTTATTTCAGTGAGAAAATGGTTCACAGTAACACATTTAATTCAATGAATGGCTTGACATATAGAGAGAATACAACTGATTCAATAAGAATAATATCATAGAACTAAGAAAAATTAGAAAAGTTGAAAGGAAATGATTTTTCCTGTATAGCCCACACACAAGAGTCTTTGCAGTTCTGTTTTAGATGAATTTTCCAACAGTTGGAAAAGAAAGAAGAAAGGGAATCTATCAATAACTGTTGTGCTAATGCTCTTTGACTGGATTTGTTCAGTGTGTTTCATGGCTTCTGGATGCCTAGATTCTCCTACAACTGGGAACTCAGGCAAGTTGAAAGGATGAGTATTGGTATACATAGCCTTTGTCTAATTTTACACCAGGTATTCTGGTGAAACTGCCTGCCTTTTCAAGGCTATGAAACTCAGCAGGAGGACTTCATGCTTCTAAAAACTAAGAAGAGAACAAAGGAGAAGCTTCATTCAACTTTTGTAAGGGCCATCAACCTCCCTGATGATGTGCTGCAATTCCAATTTAGTAGCGGATCTCGACAGGCCTTATTTTGATGGCTATGCTGATTGGGCTCAGGTCCAATCTAGAAGGTGGGCACTCTGGCCCCTGTTGACTCAAAGAGGTTCCCCTCTTGGAAAAATAAAAAGCTGGCAAGTGAGGGCTGGGCTGGCTGTTTTGTGAATGGCTACAGTTATGGATTTTTTAGAAAGGAGAATAAATCCAATAAAAGTGAAAGAGAGGTGAAATTTTCCTTGTGTGAGATATACAAGTTTGAATTTTATTCTCTGCTAGCACATCAAAGAAAACAATTAAAACCTTCTGTTTTAATATTAATATAGCACATTCACCCATGGAGCACCATTAAGCAAGGAATGCATAATGCTTTTTGATGCTACAACTAACCACAATGATCCCGAGGCAAAGAAGTGAATAAAAAGAGATGAGATTAAATCAGCCAAACAAAGAGAAGTTGAAACAAGGCTACTAAGGTTCAATAAATGGAACAAATAAAACACCCAGCTTCTCTGCTCAGTGATGTAGATTACTGGAAACACAAAACATTCAGCCTCAAGATTACCTTGATACAGAGGATTTTAAAGATTAATATACAATTGAAGCCAAAATTTTTCCTTTTAGATTAATGGATAAATAGTTAGAAAAAAGTTAAGAAAGATTATTTCAATATATGATTACTGTGGCAAGATTATTACATGCACAGAGATGGAAAGATTCAACACTACCCACTATGGAGGAATGGTTGATGAAATTGACAGATCTTGCTGAGATGGATAAATTAACTAACACTATCTACATTTATTGGTGATGAAAAAGCTTTATGGACTTTTTGGATAAAAATGAAAAAAAAAGTGGTTTATGGCTTTGATGATTAGGACAGATTATAGAAAGAAAATTACTATATTATGATGAAACTTTAGGGAAAGATATTAAAATATAATTCTACTTATAACTTTTGTGAAAAATATTGGAAGCCACTTAATAACTTTTTTCTTTTCTATTTTTTCTTTAATTTCTTTTTTGTTGCACTTTTTTATTTCTCTTGATTTCTTTCTTTTTTTCTTTATTTCCTTACTTTATATTTGTTTGTAATAGTTTTATTGTTTTTTTAAAAAAGTTTCAATAATGAGAGAGAGAGAGATGGATAGATAGATAGATTTGGGTCCAAATATTTGTCTCATTTAGTGATGTAAGATTGGGTGCTATAATATATAATTAATTACACACAATAGTTTAGCACTTTTTCTATTTTTTCTGTATAATCCTCAGTGAGCTAAACTCAGGATTTCCAGTTCATTTTGGCTGGGTTCAGTGGTCGCTAGATAGCGATCTTAATAAAGAAAATCAAATTTACATCACTGGTTCTCATTTTAGTGGCTTTTTCCTACAAACTTTTCATTTGATATGAAATTTCTACCTAAAATGAAGAATTACTAATCTAGATCTACGGGGGAAAATGATGTGTGGGGGGGAAGGGACAGGGGTCCTGCCTATTAAAAGAGACTCCAAAAGAGATCCAAATATTGTAGTGGAGGGGAAGAGAAGATTGAGTCAAATGATTGGATTGCATTAGTGACTTTCCTCCCAGACTAAACAAAGGGGTTGCAAAAAGATTTATAGTCCTAAAAGGGTTTTGTTTTGTTTTTTTGCAGATCTCTTGATTACCAGAAGAGGTTTTAAAGAAAAACAGATGAACCATTGAAAAGCATAATGCCTATTGCTCTGATTAACAAAATTGCTTAGAAAGAGTTTACAGGTAGTTCTCAATTTATGATCACAATTGGTACTGAAATTTCAGCTGTTAAATTGTTAAGATTGTAAATTGAATCAGACCTGATATTATGATAATTTTTCTGGCGATTGTCAAACAGATCACAATAATTGTTTTGTGAATCATGCTAAATGTTAAATGCACCTAGTTTCCACTATGGATGCTTTTTGCTGGATTTTGCCAGAAATTAGCAAAAAAAGGTTGCAAATGGCAATCCCATGACTGCAAGAGTCTGCAACTGGTTGTAAATGCAGGCCAATTCAAAATTCCTGAATTACAATCACATGACTACGGTGTGGCACAATGGTTGTAAGTGTAAGTACAGGTCATAAATCACTTTTCCCAAGGCTGTCATAGTTTTGAACCCTTGTTAAACAAAAGGATATAAGTCAAGGACTACCTATATGGCTTTCACAACATTTATGTATACAGATATCCTTTTGCTAGAATCAGTGATGCAAATGAGTACAGTTGAGGAAGTCTGTGCAATCTTAGTTTTGAAAATGTCATTCTTGATTCCTTTTGAATATTTTTATTCCCCTATTGCTACTGGAATTGCTGTAGACAGAAGGACATGGAAGGAAATATCAAAAACAACCTACCAATCTTTAACCTAAGGTCCTTTTTCCAGCTAGACATCCTGTGAGATTCTTTCTAGTGCATAATAGTATCTGTTTTGATTGGGGGGGGGAATTCCGCCTCAGTTGATATTATTGATCTGTAGGCTTGACCATGAAAATTACTTTTGAGCAAACCCTGAGCCAAATTGGGGGTACAATTTGCAGTGGGAGGAGGAGAGAGAGAAGTCATGCAATGAAACATTAAATTGCACGATGAGCACTTATTCTTAAATTGGAGTTTTAAAATAGATCCAAGTCCAAATAATTGAATTACCAATTTGCATGCCAGCAGTGGATTTGGATTTACATTGTTTGAATAATATTTTCCATGGAGAATAGCATACTTGTTTTTAAAAGGAGGGAAATTTAATAGATAGTTTGTAGTACAGTATGGGATATGCCTTTCAAAGAAAGAATCACACACTTCACTAGGCATGTTGAAGGCTTTTGGCGTAAGAAAATATATCCTTTGGACCTCTACCAGTAGATTAATCAGATGAGAGATTTGTTCTTAGCTATAGGTCAGATTTTTTTTCCCAGAGGGAATCACTCATTTATTAAAAATGGATGTCTTCATTATGTACATCAGGATTTAAAAAATTTGGACTTGCAAGAGACAAAAGAGGAAAGGGAAACAGAATACACAGAAGATGCTAAATTCAGTTACCTTTGAGCAGAACACAGATTGGCAGGCACACAGACAGAACAGTCATCATAGCTCAAATTATGTTCAATAAATCAAAACAATATTTTATTCTTAATTTTTGCTTATGAAGAAACTGAAAAGTATAAATGTTAGTATGCATCTTTGCAGGACAATTTCCTCCACTTCCTCTCCCAAAACACCAAAACACCAATTATAGGACCTTCCTAGCTATCAGTCCCATCCAGAGTATCTCAAATTGCTTCTCAGTCTGAGAATGTCCTTTATATCTACTGCTAGCCATATTCCAATTTATCACCTGCTATAACTGCCTGTTCATTACCTCTGGTTTAATAGCTTCTGTCTCCATCAAGTTTGATTTAATGGCAGCTATCTCTTGGCCTCAGCTCCATTCATGTTCAGCAGCAGTCTCCTCACAGTAGCAATTGCTAAGTTTGGCTCAGGAATCTTGGATGAGACACTTTGTCAAAGCCCATCTTTTAGAAGCCCAAGTAAACAATGTCTAGTGGATCATCTCTGCCAGGGTGCCTGTTTATCTCAGGCTTATATTTTCAGAAGCATCTGTTAATTCTTCAGCAAGATTTATCCTTCTGTGTGCTTGACAACTTTATCTTTAATAATGCTTTCTCCATTGAACGGATGTTGAACTGGCTAGCTTGCAATTTTCTCAGCCTTCATCCCACAGTTCTCTTTTTAAAAATTGGCATTACTTTTCCATGTTTGCATAGTGTGATACAGTTGCTAATCTTAGAGGTTGGTTTTAGATCCCTGGATTGAATTAGGAATTAGGCAGACTTGTAATAAACAGCTGAAATCAATGGGATAAGTTAGCCATGACTAAATTAAATAAGTTTGCTTTTAACCAAGTCTAGATTCAGCCCAATTTCATTTGTGGGAATTACTTACCAACATTGGTTACTAGATGACTTTAGTTTATTTAATGTAGCTCAAATTAAAGCCAACTACGACTAGTGCAGTAAAATCGACAGAGACACTTGTACCTTTATCTGTTTCAAATTAACCTATCTCTCAGATGTATGAAGGAAAAGAAGTATACCCTCTTTGTTGCTGTCAACACACTGATAAAAAAAATGTATGTATAATTATTTGGAAATTGTTACAAAAATGGTTTTTCTCAGGTTATGAGCCATTACTATTTGCCTAAAGTTTATACATTAGCATAACAAAATCAAACACCAATATTATTGTTTATAGCACTAGATTCTAAACAGCTACCTTAGGCATGCCTAGAAGAAATATTAACATTTTTAAATGTTTCAACTGCAGGGTACAGTATTACATAAAATCTGTTGTGGGGTTGGTTTTTTGTTTTGTTTTGTTTTGGTATTCCACTGTGTTCCAAAGTTAGCTTGAAATATGGCCTAACTGTATTTGCACATACAGATGCACATCCAAAGACCTGTTTGGACATGCAGAGCTAATTTGCACAGTCCTTTTGAAATTTTTCCTATAAGACTTGTTGTGAATGAATTGTTTTACGAATATCTATAGTGCTAGTATCATGGGGTGAAGCTAATCAGGTTTTAAATCTATTCATCCTCTGATATGATTTTGCACTTTCTATAGTCATATTTAATTAGGAATACTGTAGGTACCATCCATCTCCATAGAAATGGCAGAGTTACTAATCCATTCTAATTTCCTTCTCGAAAAATCAAAATCAAAGCAACATGTTGTTCTTTCTATTTTCTCATACTTTTGGACTATGATCTTTAGTTGGGACTAAAGCAAGTTTGTTACACTATGGCTATGGTACTAATTAAACATGGAGTTTCTGAATATATGCAGGAAAAGGAAATTATTTCAGCCCAATTCACATAGCTTTCAGCACACATTTTGGGGCTTTCATTTCTTCAATACTCTTGATTAATATAAAAACTTTGAGCCAATGCTGAGAAAGGAATGTGCAGGAATCCTGATATTTGACACAAGCTTAAAACTTTTATACTTCAATGGGTGAAGACTTTGGTGAATCCTGGTGATACAGTGGATGGAATGCAGTATTGCAGATCAACTCTGCCCACAGTCTGGAGTTCGATCCTGACAGGACTCAAGGTTGATTCAGCTTTCCATCTTTCCAAGATTGTTAATATTAGGACCCAGATTGTTTGGGGCAATATGCTGACATTGTAAACTTCCCAGAGAGTGCAGTAAAGCACTATGGGACAATATATAAGTGTAAATGGTATTGCTATTGCTAAACTACATATCCTTTTTGAATAGGAAAGTACAGTATTCTAATTACCCAGGCACTGCTCTCTGCCAAGTTAAGTTGCATTAATGGTTCTTTGCCAAGCCATTAATTAATGGCTGCCAATAGTACAGAAATAATTTATGAACTGATCAACTGGTGACTAAACATAATGATGCATGAATAATTTGGGGCATTAGTCCAGGAGAATCACCAACCTGTAGAACTGTTCGTTTAAGAAGAGTGGAGCTTCACTCAGAGTCAATTCCAGTTTTGGGATATGGTTTCATGATGATATTAAAAATGAGTGGGAGAGAATTGAACCCTGTGCCACACCAGACCAAAGATGTCAAAAGCTCAACTGCTCTTCCCACATGCCTAATGATTCATACCATCTACTCAAGTAAGAGGAGAATCATCATGACATGGAATCATCTAATCCCATTCCTCATAGCCAGTCCATCAGGATACCATGGTCAATGATCAGAATACCCTATTTTAACAAATTAATGTGTGGGATTAAAACAAAATCTTAAATATGTATTTTTAAATCTTAACATCCATTTCATTTAGCAAAATATTATCATTAGTATGGGTTTTCTTTAAAAAAAATTGCAGTACAAGCAGTCCCTTTGTTAAGAATGAGATCCATTCCTAACTGTGTCTTTAAGTCAAATATGTATGTAAGCCACAAATTATTTACCATCAATTAGTCAAATGTTTGTGTTATATTATGTGATATATTATAGTATGCTAGATTCTTGGGAAGAACTTCATGTTTACGAAGGCCAACACCAGCTAAAAATTTGCAGCTGTGATTTCATATTTTTGTGTATATAATAATATGACATATAATAAATATAATATTAATTGCTTGATAACATATGCTCCTCAGAAATAGTGATAGCCCTGCAGAAATGAAGGCAGAGGTTTACTTCAACTGTTGAAGAAGGAAAGCATGCATTGGCTGTTTATGTAAAAGATAGCCGAGAATACATCTTAATACAATGTACAAGAAACAAAACATGAATATTGGAACAATGTAATAAAAACACAAATATAATATTGAGTGGGGGAAAGCATTACATGGTCAATTTCTGCAAAAGATCAAGGGGAAAGTAGATGAAGATAAAACCTGGTAGTGGTTTAGAACTGGAACACTGAAAAAAGAAACTGAAGGCTTGATTTTGACTTCTGAATGGTTCACTGCAATGGTTCTACCAATCCATCTCCATGGATGGATCTGTAGAAACATTTCTGATTTGACTGAAATCAGCGATTCTGCCTATAATGTACAATTCAAGTTTCCTATTTGCTGATCTTCTTGGCTATAGCTGTAATTTGCTGCTTTGTTAGTTTCAGTGCTTCCTTAACCTTTCTTCTCTCTAGGTCAGTGATGGCTAACCTTTTTGCCAGGAGGGGGGATGGGGGAGGTGCACACGTGCACCCACATCCATAATTCTATGTGCCCCCGTGCATGCGCACATGATCCCTCCTCCTCCCATGCTCCTGGCACGCGATGGCCCAGTAGGCCCGTTTTTCTTTCTCACCTGGCTCCAGATCCTCTCTATGCATCTGGGGAGGGTGAAAACAGCTTTCCCCATCCCCTTGGAGGCTCTCCGGAGGCCCGAAATGGTCTGTTTCCCAACTTCCAGTTGGACAGGAAGTGATGTTTTTTGCTGTACCCAGCCTCCAGAGCCTCTCTAGGAGTCTCTGGAGGCTGGGGACAGCAAAAAAGTCACTTCCTGTCCAACCGGGAGTTGGAAAATGGGCCATTTTGGGCCTCTGGAGGGCCTCCGATGGGGTGGGGAAGGCTGTTTTTGCCCTCCCCAGATGCATAGAGAGGATCTGGGGCCAGGTGAGAAAGAAAAATCGGCCTTCCCCACCCCACCCCCCAGGCCCTCCGGAGGCAGGAAACAGCCTGTTTCCCTACTTCTGGTGGGCCTAGAAGACTCAAAAATCAGCTGTCTGGTGCACGCATGCATGCCAGAGCTGAGCTGCCATGCCCACTGATATGGCTTCATGTGCCACCTGTGGCACCTGTGCCATAGGTTCGCCATCACGGCTCTAGGTGATATTTCATGATTGGACTAGTTCTTCAACTTCAATTCTTTCATTCTGTTCTAGCTTTCTTGCATCTGATCTTGACAGAGGGCTTTGTTCTTTTTGAGGAAAAGGTAGAGTGCCTGGTTTGGAAATCAATATGATTCAATAGCTATGATGGCTTTCTGCACTACTGACTCCCCCTGGTTTGCCTCTATAGTCTGACCTACTTCTGGGCAAGTGTTTGATTTTTTTTTTTTTGCCATGTGTAGACCTTTGTGGTTCTTTCACTTCTGCTTCTGTGAATACTTTATTTGTAGTAGAATTTGATGTTGATCTGCTAGCCTGTCTTCTGTTACTTCTGATTCTGGATGTTGTTCTTTCCAGAACTGGTGCATTCTTTTCAGATTCTTTTCATTTTCTTCTCGCTGGACTTGATTTGTAGTAACATCATTCTTTCTTTTTCTTTTCTTTTCATTTCTACCTTTGTATATTTGGGATGGATAAACACTACTTCACATAATTCTGCTGTTGCTGGTCCTGGTTGCTGAGCCAACAGTCCTGAATCCTGTAATCCATTTGTTACTAGATGTCCTGGAACTCCAAAACCTAGTGCAATCTTTATTGGCCAGTGTGATGTTGATTCAGTATGGATTTCTATAAATTATATCTCAACATATTATTTATGGGAAGGATTATCTCATCCAGGCAGTGATGTTGAAGGACTCTACTTATCAAGGAAAATAGGTCAGCATGGAATGTTGCAAGTATATCAGACAGTTGAAGAAAAAAGGGCATTGGAAGAATATCTGAAGGACAGTGAAAAAGATGTACTGAAGCTAGTATATCATGAAGGCTTATGAGCTATACCAGGGGTTCAAGTATATTGGACAAGGTCTCATCAGAGCAGCCAGTCAAAGAGTGTCTCTCCCATTCAGCCATAACAATAAAAATGTACATACTACTTTGTACATACTACTTTATATATTAAGAGTTGTAAACCTAATCTTGCGTAGCTTCTTCTCCGGTAATATCACACTACTAACCAGAGCATACAAAACATTTGCTAGACCAATTCTCAAATACAGCTCATATGTCTGGAACCCGCACTGCATATTGTACACTAATACAACTGAACGTGTCCAGAAATATTTCACAAGAAGAGTCCTCCATTCCTTTGCTCGCAACAAAATACCTTATGCCACCAGACTTGAAATTCTGGGCCTAGAAAACCTAGAACTATGCCGCCTTCGGTATGACCTTAGCTCATAAAATTATCTGCTACAATGTCCTACCTGTCAGTGACTACTTCAGCTTCAACCACAACAATACACGAGCACACAATAGATACAAACTTAAAGGGAACTGCTCCAAACTTGATTGCAGAAAATATGACTTCAGCAACAGAGTGGTCAATGCCTAGAATACACTACCTGACTCTATGGTTTCATCCCAACCCCCTCAAAATTTTAACCTAAGACTGTCTACTGATGACCTCACCCCATTCCTAAGAGGTCTGTAAGGGGCGTGCATAAGAGCACCAGCGTGCCTACTGTCCCTGTCCTAATGTTTCCTCTTATTTGTATCTATTTTATGTATTCAATTCATGCTTATATATATTACCTAATATGTTCTTGATAAATAAATTAAATAAATAAATAAATAAATAAATAAATAAATAAATAAATAAATAAATAAATAAATAAATAAATAAAAAACTTTGTGACATTCATGAAAACATTGGACAACTTCAGTGATTTGTTGGCTCAAGGAAGGAGAACACCATCTGCTCATTTTATTTATAGGCAGTACATTATAAGTGTGCATTGTCCATAAGTCAGACATTTATAACCAGGGATTGCCCATGTTGTTTTGGGCAATCGCTGGTTAAAAATGTCTGACTTATGGACAATGCATACTTACAATGTACTGCTTATAACTAAAATGGGCAGATAGTGTTTTCCTTTGTTGAACTGACAAACCACTTGTTTTGGAGGGAGTTTTTTGATGATGCAATTATGCAAGATGAGCAACAATACAAATCAAATAAATAAACGTTTATTTATAAACGTAGTCTAAAATGATGGTGTGAACATTAACAAAAACATTAAACATTATTAGAGTGTCCCAAGATTGTCTTATTTTGACTTCATAATATGTAATGGAAGGAGATGTTAAAGTAACATTGAACAATATACCAAAAATTTGTAATTTAGTATTTATGTATAAAGAACATTAGATTCATTACCTTTGCACTGTAAGTAAAATTGTTTTACTTTAATGGCAGCTCTGTAACTGCTACTTTTAAATTAGTTTAAAATTGATTAAATGTGTTCACTCTTAACCTGCGAGAAGTAAGGTTGACTTACTTGCTGCTTATTTTCTTATATATGTATTTTATTATTAAGTGAACAATATACAGCATCAGAAAAAGTGCATTCATGAAAGTTTTGTAGAATTCTGTGAATTCCTTCTATTGTTACAACAGAAGATTTTAATATAATGTGAATTGTGATGGAGGTTTGTTCAACTATGCATGATGAAAAGGAAGTGATTTTCTCCTTTCTTATAATATGAGAACCCTATTTAACCTTGGCTGAAACCATAACAAACTAAGAAAAATAGGATTACTTTTGTACTTGTATGAGACCATCTCAAAATAGAAAAGGTGTTGGATAGATTGGGAAATAGCAAAAAATCCAGAAGAAGAAAATGACAAACTATTTCAGTATTTTGCCAAGAAAATTATTAAGACTTGAAGTAATTAGGAACCAAATTCAGCTTGAAGTACATTTATATTATTATAATATCATTAGTTGTATCATGACATTGGCAGTAAATTTAGACATTAAAAAAATACTTCCTCACATAATACATCTTTTATTATGATCCATGAAATAATGTTGGACTTCATCCCAAAACCATTTGCTTTAATATTTTAGTGATCAATATTGGAATCAACCAACCTCTGGGGGCCACAAATACATCACACCTGATTTATGGAATTTGTGGCAATTCATTAACTTAGTATTCAATACTTTAGGTGTCTTTAAAATTGGTTTAAATACATTCCAAAGGAGAAGCATTCTGATTGCTATTAATTTTAATACCTGAGTAGAATCTGTCAGATCAAAAGCAATAGTCCTCCTTGCTCTCCAGCAAATGGAATGCAAAGCTATACTGCCTCTGATTTATGCATAGGATAATCCAACAAGAAAGAATATTATTGAGTTTAGATTAGAGTTTTACTTTATCAAAAGTGTGATGTTGTAAACATAAAACAATTTAGGATTATCCACCTGTGACTAATATTTGGGGGAATTTCATTTATTTGCATATAAAATCTGATGTTCTTGTTATAGGAAGATGTTTTCAGTTCATGTCAAGAACTCATATAAATGAAAAAAATTGAAGTCTATGGTTATGAGGCTTTATTTATTTTGTCAAAGTGTATTCCTTATAAGATTCTTCGGTAATATAATTTCTAAATTTGCTATTTTTTTCAATAGCATTCTCAAATCACTTATTTTGAAAGAAAGTTGTATGATTTTGTATTTAGATCACATAATAAGTTTAAATCTTGACATACTTATGAATGTTGACAACATTTGACAACCAAATGTTGAATATTTCTCTTTTGCTTAGAGCTCACACACACACATAATTGCAAATCAACAGGTTCAAAAACTGGGAATTCTGGAAGTTGTAATCCAACACAGCTAGGCAGCAAAAGTTGTCCATATACTGTAAATGAAGTGAGGCAGCCCTTATAGATGAACCATAGATGAACTGAGGGAAAATAATACTCGTATTTTTATACTACCTCCTCCTTGGAGAGGCTTTAGTTGAATTATTATTATTATTATTTTTAATTTCCAATTTATATACCGCCCTTCTCCCTGAGGACTCAGGGCGGTGTACAGCCAGAATTAAGAACATAACATACAAATATTAAAAAACAATTAAAATATATATAAATTTGGCCCAAAAATTAAAAATCACAAACCAATTAAAACATTTAAATTTTTTTCTTAAGCCAGCCCAGCTTGCTGGAAAAAATGGGTTTTAAGGGCACGGCAGAAGGCGCTGAGGTCTTGGATTCTCCTTATCTCTGGGGGCAACTGATTCCAGAGGGTAGGTGCCCCCACAGAGAAGGCCCTCCCCCTGGGGGTCACCAGCCTACATTGTTTGGCTGATGGCACCCTGAGGAGGCCCTCTCTGTGGGAGCGCATGGGTGGATGGGAGGTCGTCGGTAGCAGCAGTCAGTCTCGAAGATAGCTAGGCCCTATGCCATGGAGCGCTTTAAAGGTGATGACCAACACCTTGAAGCGCACCCGGAAGACCACCGGGAGCCAGTGCAGCTCACGCAGGAACGGTGTTACATGGGAGCGCCATGTTGCTCCCGTCACTACCCGCGCTGCTGCATTCTGGACCAGTTGGAGCCTCCGGGTGCTCTTCAAGGGGAGCCCCATGTAGAGAGTGTTGCAGTAGTCAAGGCGAGAGGTGACGAGGCCATGAGTGACTGTGCACAGGGAATCCCGATCAAGAAAGGGCCTTAACTGGCGAATCAGGCAAACCTGACAAAAGGTCCCCCTGGTTACAGCCGTCAGATGTTCCTCCAAGGACAGCTCCATATCGAGGAGGATTCCCAGATTGCGAGCCCTTTCTGTGGGGGCCAAAGACTCACCCCCAATAGTCAGTGATGGAGTCAACTGCCTATTTCGGGATGCCGGGAGCCACAGCCACTCAGTCTTGGAAGGGTTGAGCTTGAGCCTGTTCCTCCCCATCCAGATCTGCACAGCCATCCAGGCACTGGGACATCACTTCAAGGGCATCGTTGGGGTGGCCTGGGGTGGAGATGTACAGCTGGGTGTCATCAGCATACTGGTGGTATCTCACCCCAAAGCTACGGATGATCTCGCCCAGCGGCTTCACATAAATGTTGAACAGAAGGGGCGAGAGGACCGATCCCTGCGGCACTCCACAAATGACAGGCCTCGAGGTCGACCTCTGCCCCCCTGCCAACACAAACTGTGACCGATCGGAGAAAAGGAGGAGAGCCACCGCGACACGGTGCTTCCCACCTCCAACTCTTCCAGCCGGTGCAGCATGATACCATGGTCGATGGTATCAAAAGCCGCTGAGAGATCTAACAGGACCAGAACAGAGGAGCAACCCCTGTCCCGAGCCCTCCAGAGATCATCAACCAACGCGACCAATGCCGTTTCCGTGCTGTGCCCAGACCTGAAACCCGACTGGAATTATGCATGTAGAGGAAGGCCAATGCTTTATCTAGTTCATTTGTACAGCAGTAAAACAGTGTTGTATAACATTTGGCCTTTAAGTTACATGTTGGGATGATTGGGAGCTGCACTGTGAAAATCAGATGATAGATTCATGAGAAAAACTATACAGTTTGTTTTAATTGCATTTACATTGAAAAAATGTATGTAATGTATGTATTTTTCTATATTATCAAAGTTATGATAAATTCTTGAAGTTTTAAGGGCTGCAGTGAAGAGTTTCAAGGAAAGGGTACATGTGCCTTAGATTGTATTTTTATATTCCTGCAGCTATTGCATCTTTCATCTATGTGTGTGTGTGTGTGTGTGTGTGTGTGGCTTTATATATATATAAAGAAATCTCCTGCTTTACATTTTTTGAAATTGTTATGTTGGATTAATTATGATCCATTTAAACCATCTAAACCTCAAAGAGCAGGTGGAAGTGGTGGCTAGGAGAGCCTTCACACAACTTTGTGTGATGCACCAGTTGCTCTGTTTTCTGGATTATGAAGCTCCTGACCTCAGTCACTCGTGCCCTGGTCATCTCACTCTTGGATTATTGCAATGCACTCTACATTGAAGAATATTCAGAAGCTACGATTGGTCCAGAACTTACCAGCATACAGTTTTGGAGGCTCTTTGGGTGGCACATGTAACACCACTATTCCATGAGCTGCAGTGGTTGCTGATCTGATTCCAGATATATTTCAAGGTTTCTGTTACGACCTTTAAAGCCCTTTATGGCATGGGTCCAGGATATCTGAGGAATAGACTTTCCCTAATGGGATTGGCTCACCCAACTCATACTGGCAAAAGGAGCCTACTATGGATCCATCAACCAAAGAATTTTGGCTGGTGGAATCCAGAAGATGAGCATTTTTGCCATAGAATCTCAACTTCTGGACTATCTTGCTGCAGGAATTAAGATCCACTTCCCTCTCTTTTAGTGTTCAGGAAAAGCCTTAAAACTTGACTATGCCAACTGGCATGGGAACCTGAAGGAGAAGCTATTGGCTGGACATGGTTGGTGCATTAATAGAGAAGACATCCCTACTTCTCCACACCAAAACCATGTTTTTTTTTAAAAAGTTTGATGGGTGGGGTATTTTTTTGTTTTGTTTTTTGTAATTTTAATCTAT
The DNA here is from genome assembly GCF_029215685.1 of Pituophis catenifer annectens. Lineage (NCBI taxonomy): Eukaryota > Metazoa > Chordata > Lepidosauria > Squamata > Colubridae > Pituophis > Pituophis catenifer. The sequence goes on from NW_027256883.1 coordinate 88,043,324, forward strand.
CTATATATATATATTATTACACTGTAAGTCACTCAGAGTCACCTTGAACCATGAGATGAGTAACAAATAAGTGCAATAATAATAATTATTAATAATCCTGTGAGGCACTACTGTGACGTATTGTGGGCTTTGTGTGCTCTGAGGAAGAGGAGAGCTATGCCATACTGGATAGGTCTCATCAGAGAAGTCAGACAAAGGGTTTTCTCTCATAACAAATATGGTGAGACATAAATTAGCGAAAACCATACCAGCTTGGCCATCACCTGCATCAACAAGGATCATGCTAGGTGTGGAAGTTTTAGATCATCTGGTGAAAAACGGGCTATAGGACCCAAGACTGAGCAAGATATGCTACTGCATATTTGAGCAAGATATGCAGTGCTTCTGAAGCAGCCAGTAGCTGCAGAAGTACTGGAAGAAAGGGTATTTACCTGTTACAAATATACAGAGATAAAAACAAAGAAATAATAATCTGTTGTTATAGATCAAGCTCAACAAGAAGAGGATATTTGAAATAAATGCACCAGTTCTGGAAAAAAATAACATCCAGAATCAGAAATAACAGAACGAAACGAAAGAAGAAATGAGAGAGCAAGGGATTGATATAACATGGTATTCCTATGTGCAGATAGAATCTAGATATGAAAAAGATGTTAAAATACAGGGCTTTTACAAAGAATTAAAGGCGTTAGATAAAATTTTAACAGGAACAGAAGAGAAACTAATAAATTGTATAGCTACTTATTGGATATAAAATTGGAAGAGGAACAAGTAAAAAAGACAATGATAGCATGGGCAAAAAACTTTGGCCACACAATAGAATTAGATAAATGGCAGGAATTATGGGATAGGAATTACAAATTAGCGATGTCAACTGTGTATAAAGAGAATTTGTACAAAGAGAAGATGTTTTATAGATGGCATTTACCCCCGGCGAGATTGGCAAAAATGTTTAAGGACAAATCAACTAAATGTTGGAAATGCCACCAAATACCTGGATCATACTATCATATGTGGTAGACATGTGGAGAAGCAAAAAAGTATTGCACAAAAATCAAGCCATGGTTGGGAGAGATGATAAAGCAACATATTGAATTGAAACCAGAAATATTTCTGCTAGGAATTTTACCTGAAATTTATAATAAAGAGAATATATATTTGATTATTCATGTATTAATTAGCTAGAATTGTACTTGTACAATATTGGAAAAGTGGAGAGATTCCCATTGATGAGAAGGTGATAAGGAAAATATTAGAATGTGCAGAAATGAACAGATTAACATTGCCAATTAAGGAGAAAGAACAAACTGAATATTATGTGATATGTGAGGTATTTTATTAATGGCTGGAGAAAAAAAGGAGTTTGGAAATGAAGGTTAAAGAGAAAGTAAAAATACATTAAGATAAAGATGTAAATACAAAGGAAATTGTTAGTGTGTGTGTGTGTGTGTGTCTGTGTGTGTGTGTGTGTCTCACCAGGCAGCATAGGGCCTGCTGGCTGCCAGAAGAAAAAAGCCCAGAATCGAGTGGATGTGACTTCACTGAGCTAGGGCTGCAGAAAAATCTTGGTTACGTAGGAAAAACCTGGCTAAAAGAAAAATACACACACACACACACACACACACACACACACACACATATATATATATAGAGAGAGAGAATAAGGATGTTTAATGTTAAAATGTATTATCATTATTATAAGATAAGAAAAAAATGGAGAATATTATAATGTTTAAATGTTTAATATACTATAATATTAATCTTAGCAAAATAATGTTATGTGAATGAGATGGAAAATGGTGAATGATATTGTTAAAGATATTGTTGTGTTAACTAACCAGCAGAGCGTATAGCACAGGGAAACGGTGCTGAGAGCGATGAATAAAATACATACAAACTGGTTTATCAAAGTTTTTACTTTGTAGTGAAAAACAATCTCATAGTCTTTAAACTGGCAAATCCAAGTCTTTGCCAGTCAAATCAGTCCAGTGATACAAGAATCTTCTTACCATACAGAACAGCAGTAGGTAATAAATAGCACCACATACACGCTGGTAACAGATCACGATGGTAGCATATCCACCCACAATGATAGCATCTCCACACACGATGGTAGCATATCATCAATGACTACATTTCAGCTCCCTTCTTAAATACAGTTACAGCTTATCCAATCAGGATACAATGACTCAGCATTACAATGACTCAGCATTACAATGACTCAGCAGTACTTCTTAAAGTCATAGAATACATATTCATGTTAAAGTCATAGAACACATATATTGTCCATATATTGCCTGGACAACCTGTTAGGCTTACACCATATCCTAACAGATATTGCACAGAGATGTTTGTAACAGATGACACACTGCAGATGGACAAATGGAATGTTTTGTTTGTAATTGAAAAATAAAAAACTTTAAAAAAACCAAGAAATAACAGGCTAGCAGATCAACACTGATTTATAATAGGAAATAAAGTATTCACAGAAGCAGAATTTGAAGAATTACCAGGGCAAAGAAATCAAAGCCTTGCCAGAAATAACTCAAACTATAGAGGCAAACTACAAAAATCCAGTTACCATTTTTGTATCTTTTGCTGCCATCTATTGAACTTCCACATTTTTACATCCTAATTTATTTAACCCTTTCATTCATATCTGGAACTAGGATCAAGAATTATGTCTTACCTCCCATTCTCTCCTAATATTTAAAACAATCACTGTATAATGATGTGCTTGTAAAGCAGTATATAATCACAAGACTATTTTGTAAATATAATAAATTTGTTTCCAGTCACAGGACAATATTTGGACTAGCTAAGACTTGTATCTATTACCAACTGAACTTCACCACGAGAGAAATGAAATAAAGACATTTAAACTATATTTAACATCCTGATCTAGAATTATGTCCTCTTTAGGTGGTCCCTTGTGGGATAATCCTATATGTAGATTCACTTTTAAATATTCCTTATATTTCCCCAAAAGCTTAATATGACCTTCACATTCTTCCGAATTGTCTGAATGTAAAATTAATGCATAAAGAATACTTTAAAAAAAAAAAGAAGATATTTGATTAATAAAAGTGGGTTAACATGAGCTGACAGATTCCTAGCTACATCATACTCCGACTTCTACACAGTGCTGACACCTAGTACTTTTAACTATTTAAATTTCAAAGTTCACTTCATTTAGTGGGCTAATGCTACTAATAGGAAATAACTGTAAAGGTTATCTAATACACGGGTCCCCAGGTCTGTGAACCGGCACCAGGCCATGGCATGCCAGAAATGGCCGTGCAAACAAGCAAAGCCCAATCTACAGGATGCAGGCAGCATGTGAAACCATGGCCCCTCCAGTCCACGGAAAAACCTCTCTCCACAGAACTGGTCCCTGGTGCCCAAAAGGTTGGGGGGGGGGGCGTTAATCTAAAACTTTCCATTACCCTAAAACAAGTTGTTGCTATAATCTGTGACAGACATGGTTATTCCTCACCTATTTTTGAAACTTTCTTCCGCTGATGTTTTTTTACAAAGGCAGAAGGATTATCTTTTTTGACCAGCATTTTACCATTTATAAAGTTTGAAGCTGTACATGTGATAAAGGTATTAGACCCCAGAAGATGAAGAATAGTGTGGAGTTGGATAGCTGTAGACATCCTTTTGGGAGAGTACTTAAAAGTGTTTTGCATTGCTATAGATTTAGTTAGCCTCTATTTATTCAATATTTTTATCCCATCCTAGAGATTTTGTTTAGGCTTGTGTATGTGTTTGTTTGTTTTTTATTTTGTGCAATTTTTTAAAAATATTGTTTAGCTTTTAAAAAAATATTGTTTGTATCCCATTGTGCTGGTCTGTGACCATCTATGATCATAATAATGATTTTACTGAGTGTATAACCAGGTTTGTTCATACTGGGGCTCACAGTGTTCATGTTGCTATGCTATTTGGTCTTAGTTCTTATATGGTTCAAACCCCTCTTTCGGAAATCAAACAGTTGTGCCATTGTGCTTTATCAATTGCAGTTAGTTTTATAAATTGTAGGAGCTGCTGTTGTCAAGATTTGCTGGAATGAATATGTATGGATAATCTTATGAGTGTATTAAAAGTAAAGTAATATTCTAAAAGTGTGTGTGTATATATATAATCTCTCTCTGTGTGTATGTATGTACTCATGGATGTACAAAAGCTAGTCATGAACATTTCAATGAGTACAGATGTCAATTTTGGCAAGGATGGAAGTTATTCTCAATGCTTTGATGATTCTCAAGGTTCAGTTAAGCTCAGTTTCTGGGTATGTTCACAGCAAATCATACAGGTGCTGAAAATATTGCAGAGATCTTTGTAAAGGCTTCTCTGATTTAGGACAAAGTTCATGGAATTTTCTGCCTTTTATTCAGATACTGCCTCTCTAATGATGGGCAAACACAAAAGAATGAAATGATTTTTACAGAAAAAAACAAAACAAAATGGTGAAGAAAATTATAACGTTGGGCTTGCTTATTCTTTAACACAGAAAAATATCAGCAAGCACCCTTTCTTTGATGTAAATGAGTTTTTCAACTGTTTTTGAAAGAATGCAAAAAAAATAACTTTACATAGAAAATATTTAATTTTGTAACAAAACCATCAGAAATGTTATTAAATATGCTACAACTTGATATTAAACATGTCTCTCACACACTTGAAAGGATCCCAAATATTTCAGATGGCCTTAAGCTATTTCATAACTCACTATATTGATAATGAATCTATTCTATCAAAACATAAAACAAGAAAACATGAATAATTGGAAGCCACAAAGACAGAATAGCAGATATATTCAGGAACCCTTTTTATAAACTGTATGTTATGTATCTGCATGTATATGTCAGTTTGAAAACTTTAATATATTGTGTCAAGATGAGTAATTTATGATCCATAGATGATCGTCTTCCTATGATAAAGCTTTGTGGCCCAATGATTCTGGTATGGTCCAAAAATTCTGTTGCATCTCTTTATATCACCAAGGAAGACTTTCAAAAGATAGATACAGATTTGTGTATAAGTTTCCTTGCTTTGCAGATGATAAGGAAAATTAGACCTGATCATCTGACATTACCACAATATACACTGAAACAAAGAATTTTAGAAATACCTTGGTATTCTTGAAGGAGAAATTCCAATTCAGTGACTCAACAGTAGAGGCAACAGTTGTGTGCGGTCTTAGTGTAGACACAATCTGAGCTATTGGTAGATATTACTTCTTGTTATATTACCATCAACAAGACAAAATAATCCATGTACTGAGTTTGTTTGTTTATTTTTATCCCACCTTTATTACTTTTATAAATAATTCAAGTCAATGTACATACCTAATACCTTCCTCCACCTATTTTCCCCAGAACAGCCCTGTAAAATGAGTTTGGTTGAAAGAGTGATTGGCTCAAATGCAGATTAATGCAGATTTATTTACAAAAAACTTGAGAAAGGAAGAACTCATTAATATTCGCATTAGCTATCAAAAACGCTAAATCCACCTGCTGTTGCACAACCACAATTACTAGCCATTTTACATTTTGTGAAATACCGTATTTGTTACTCATTCTGCATGATAATGTTTTCTCTGAAAGCATTTTCCATATGGTTAGAAAAACAATAATCAAAATTTGAAATTTCTTCAAAAAGCCAGCAGAAGGGCATGGAACAACATAAAGAGTCTATAAAACATATAAATATTGGAAACAGTCTTCATAAGATCAAAAATGATATATTCAAGAGATACAATTGTACTGAAGCTCCCAGGAAGATACAAGTGTTGATAGCTTGAATGCCTCTGAGATTTCTAATAGGAAATCTTTCAAGATTTCCAAGATTACTGTACCTTTTTAATTTGAGGGATTTGGGGATGAATATGCATAGAATTGGAAATATACATGAGAATCAGAAGATTAAAATTATTTCTTAGGAGCAATTAGTAAGCAGAGTTCAAATATAGAATTCAAATGCTGGATTTTTATTGTAGAAGAAAGTATGATGAATCAGCAGGTGTCTTGCTAGAATATGGCTCTTCCTAAGAATTGTTAGTAAATCCATATGTAAATTGTGCCTGGTAAGTCATGGGCTATACACATAGATTTATTATTTAGTGAATAAAGGAGTTGAGGGTATTTAGAAACAATAGAAGTGATTTTCTTTGGCATGCCAACAAAATAAACAAGAACTGTTGAAGATGAAAAAATAACTTGCAAGAGGCTGTTGACTGTTTAAGCAAAGCCACACAGAGCAAATCATAATAAAAACCTGGTATTTGGTTAGTCAAATTTGCCTAGCCATGAGGTATTCTCACAACCGAATGATAATCATAGTTGAAATTTTATCCATCTTTTCTTCAATTCCTTACTACGATGTGTGTGGGGGGAGGGACATTCTTATGTAACCATGAAATATTAATATAATCACCTGAGAATATAACTTAAAATTGTTTTAATTAAGCATCTGAAAATTAGTTTGAAAAGCTGAAAGGTTCAACAAATTATAAGCAATGCAAAGGCCCACATAATTAGTATTAATCAGAAATTTACTGATAAAATTCTATAAAAGAACGCCACAAGCAAATGTTAATATTTTCCACAAAACTGGATTTTTTTCAAATTTAGGGCAATACTTTCAGAAGTATTAGTCTTATTAAAAACATGGAAAATGTCAGACTGACATTAATAGTAACAGTTATTTATAGAATGATAACTAACTAATTAATAGGAACAATAATGAAATGCCATATTGAGCACCTAGGATTAGCAAAGACAAAAAGAATTGCTGAATGCATCATATGTATGCAATGCTTTTTGTGCTTATTGTAATAATTGTTATCCATTGTCTTTTGGCTTGACATAATTTCACTGAAGGACAAATAGTTTCAGTATGATACTGAAGGTGGCCTAAACAAAAGCCTGAAAGAGGTAGGGATAAAATTCCTCTATAAAGAGTTATGCAAATTAGAATATACAGTAAATAGAATTCTATATAGCAGGATTATTGATTGGTTATATTGCAGGGGTGAAATCCAACAGGTTCTGACAAGTTCTGGAGAACCAGTAGTGGAAATTTTGAGTAGTTCAGAGAACCGGTAGTGGAAATTTTGAGTAGTTCAGACAACCGGCAAACACCATCTCTGGCTGGCCCCAGAGTGGGGTGGGAATGGAGATTTTGCAATATCCTTCCCCCAGTAGTGGGTGGGAATGGAGATTTTGCAGTATCTTTCCCCTGCCACGCCCACCAATCTATACCCACTATGCCCACAGAACCGGTAGTAAAAAAAAAATGGATTTCACCATTGTTATATTGTTGATGCAGTGATGAGGTAATGGGGTTGTACTACAAACATCCTTTGAGGCTGTGTTCTTTGAAGAAAATTGCTATTGATGTAATATTTCCTCTAGGTGTTACCTTGCAATATAGGCAGTCTTTACTATGACCGTAATGAGGTCTGTCCATTACAGTCAGAAGTCATGACAACCATTAAGTGAGATCCACCCCCCCCCATGTAATGATCCCACTGTTGCTCTCCCTGATGCCACTGTTAAATTAACATGTAGGTCATTAAACAAGCATGGGATATCTCAAGGATGAAGGAAGCCCTGGAAGGCCCACCATCAGCTGGGTCCATAAAGAAGGCAGACCAGCAAAGACAGAGCCAAAGACAGACCACCAGGGGAGAAGAGCCCAGCTGGATTAGGCCCAATGCCACATTCCAATGCCAGAGAGGCTTCCAAATAAGCCTCCACGCTTGACCAATGAAGCTGAGCTTGTGGGTTGGGCCTCTGTCCCAGTCAGCTGGCTGTCAGGAACCTGCAAAATTCTCCTGGCTCTTACTAGCTTTTGGGGAAGCAAAGGCAGCAACGTCAGGACCAGCTTCCCAAAACTTTTCCCTTGCTTAATCCCCTCCTTCTGCCCCTGGACAGAGGGTGGTAAAATCTGTAAGTTACTTGATGAATTATTCCAGGCTGAAGAGTACAGCAGGGGAAAGGAAGGAAGCAAGCAAAAACAAAAGTCCAGCAGCTTGTTTGCCTTGAGGAGATGAAGAAAATGTTCAGCCCAAAAGCAAAAGTGGCTACAGCACAAATATGCATCAAACGACCATGGCAGATAGGCATGCAGCCTAAAGGTTTCCAATTTTTTTGCTGTCAGAGAGAATCCCTTTGTGACTACACGGTTTCCCCCAAAATAAGACATCCCCTGATAATAAGCCCAATCGGGCTTTTGAGCGCATGGCAATAAGGCCAAAGGCTTATTTCAGGGTTCAAAAAAATACAAGACAAGGTCTTATTTTCGGGGAAACATGGTAGGTAGTTGTTTTTTGCCTTAGAGGTGAACTTTTTCTAAGTGCTCTGAGGTCCTGTCAGGGCAGGATGGATGGGAGAAGTGGGGAGGGGAATTCTGCAACTTCCCTATGGTCGGTAGTAAGGGCGAATGACTGCTGGGAGGCTGTAGCTGCCTAAGTTTGAAACAGGGTCATATATAGCTTTTAGAAGATATATTTTAAATTCAAACAACCATTAAGTGACCTGTCACATCTCACAGATTATTTGTACTATTCTTATCTCCTAGTGTCCTAACCATCATTCCTGTGTTTTAATTTTTTTGGCTGTGCAGTCATTTATGTCTCTAGAAAAGTGGATTGGGTGAAGAGGGTAACGTTTTAACTAATACCTTTTTTTAAAAAAATACTAATGTCACTTTACCAGTTTGTAGAAACTACTAGGACTAATGATTTATACTTATTTAATGCACAAGATATTCTATATTTCCATCAGAATTTTTCCTTAGTCACTTAGGTTTGATAGAATAAGAATAAATAAACAACTGTAAAAATGAAAATCAAATTGCATTGTTTGTTTTCAGTGGCTGAAGAGAAGAGGATATTATTCTGGCACTAATATTTGAAAACACTTTAAATGCAATTCCACATTGTCCTGTTCCAATAGTTTAATCTGGTGCTCTCTAGTATAGAAGCTCATTTTGCAGGCAGCATAATGAGGCACATTCCTAAACAGAAAAGAAAGCCAGAATGGCTTAAATTGGAAATATATTAAATATTAATTTGGGACACTTACATTTTTAAATACATTTTATAACTATTTTTTTTTTAATTTGATTTATATGCCGCCCTTCTCCGGAGACTCAGGGCGGCTTACAATGCGCTAAGCAATTTGTGGATTTATAATTTCTTTCTTTAAATTAAAGGAACAATTGTGTATTATTTTGAAAAGTATTGTAAGAATTAGATACCTATTGATTTCACAGTCATCGTACAAATTCATTAGCAAATTTCAATAGCTTAGGGGGATGACTTATAAAACTTTCTTTTTTAAAATGTTTCTTTGACTGCTAACAATATCACCTTAATTTTTTACTTAAAGAAGAGAATAAATTGCTAAAGAGGTATAAAATTCTTCATGAATAAATATTAAATTTTATTATTTCTTTTCCCCTAAAATTAACAATAAGGAAAAGAACATAGCATATAATATGAAAACAGAAGGTCATGAATTTTGTAAAATGTGAGAAAAAAAAATAAGCATGTTAATAGGGACTTCTCTTTTTCTTTCCCCCCTCTCTCTTGCTTTCTCCAGTGATGTCATCCCTCACTATTATGCTTTCTATGGTCCTTCACACCTGAAAATAAATATATATAAATATATAAATTGTGTGTGTGTGTTATTCAAGTCTCAAAACAGATTGTCTGCCTTTAAATATTCTAGATTCTAGTGAAGTACACAAAATTGTACAGAATCATTATATTCTCTGTTATTTTAGCTACTTTTTTTACATAAATGTCTTCAAATACTGCAGAGTTGGTCCCATTTCTCTTAACAAGCAGTTAAAATATAATACATGATATTGTGGATGAAGGAAGTTGTGGATAATTAATTCCCTTAGCATATAAAGAGATTATGTTACTTTATATTAGCTTGTTAGAACATTTAATAAAACTAGCCCTTAGTTATTAAGTATCATCTACAATTTTAATCAGAAAGGTAGATCTTTTAAACCTCGTAAATTCAGAGGTTTAAATATATCATTGTTATTGGCAAAATTAGTAATAATTGGATCAAAGGCATTTAAATTCAATTCCTTTACAATCAGAAATCTAGAAGATCTTGGCATGCTTGCTGTCTCACAGTTGAACATAAGAAGAAAAGTGGTGGTTGAGACAAAAACCAAGCTGAATCCAAAATTCTATTTTCATTATGACAAAACAGGTGTCTGTGGGAAATTCTACAAGATACCTTAGTTGTTACCTCAGCCTAGCTACTTAATAAAGCTGTAGAGATGTAATACTACAATTCTCCCCTACATTGTGTTTCTGGGCCAAAATGCAGCTGAAAGTAAATAAAAAATAAATATCATAGATATCTTGCTCTAGTCTATGGCCATACACAAGTTGGGCACAACTAAATTTTTTAGGTCCCACTTGGTGACCCCACTGATTGATATTTCAAACATTTGAGGAGAAATTTGTAGTAGATAGTGTCTCCATAATACTACATGGCAGAAATGAAAATGGAGACATCTTAGGAAATATTTTGTAGCTACCATAGAAAAGAAAAAAATAGTTTGAATTCTTGATAAAAACACTGGATGTAATTATCTGTTGTTTCTTATTGTAGGAGCTATGCCTGTTCCTGACCAGCCATCGTCATCGGACAAGACAAGTTCCCTTAGCCCCGTGTTGAATACATCGAATGGAGATGGATCTGAAACAGAAACCACGTCTGCCATTCTGGCATCAGTCAAAGAACAAGTAAGCAACTGCAAGAAATTGCAAATTCCAAATCCTAAAGTGTGAGTCAAGTACATGATATATTGTGCACATGAGCTCCCTCTGTTAACTTCCTTGAGAGATTTTCAGGTATAAATACATATACTAAAATAATGAACTTTCTTGGGTGCTATATTTGATTTGTGATGAGGTACAGTTTTTCTTTTTTCAAAGAAGTTTAAAACTACTACTAGTCAAACTAGAGTTACTGCTGTTGTCTTTCTTTCACAGTATTAAGAACTGGAATGCAGGTGTCAGATCCCTTATATGTCAAATAGGAGACAATTATCTTCCCTCACTGTTCTAGGTCCAGTCATTATTTGTTTCTGTTTTCCATAATCTTCAATAGATTTTGTTTCTTTGAATATTTATTAATGTAGGGAATTTTTTTTTCTTTATGTAGTTTAGGATACTAATGATGAAATATTTTTGCATACTTGCATTGTCTGTTATCACAGTGCTTCCACCTTATAATCTTAATATATTTTTTCTCTTTTTATTTTCATAATTTATATACAATCAATTCCCCAAATATTTTGCAGATTTCCGATTAAAATCTAGTCATGAGAAATGGTTTTGTACTTAATTTGGAGAAATTAGTCAAAATTAATAAACATTGTTTATTGTTTTCTACATAGAGCTATGAACCACAGTTTTATCATTCATCCTTCATCTGTTTCTTTTCTTGGTTATCCATGGCATTTTCAAGAGACTTCTCCAACACCAAAGTTCAGAAGCATCAAAACTATTTCTATTCTGTTTTATCAAAGTCTGACTTTTGCTTTCTGGTGTTTGACAGGGAAAATCACTGCTTGTGTGATTTTGATCTTTGTAATAGACGGGCATCCCAACATCTGAATATCTAAGATCTTCATTGCTGTCTACTATGCACTATTCTGCAGTCCATTGCTGGTTCCTTTACTATTGATGATTGACTGTAAAAGCAGAAGGTTATTAATCATTTCAATATATTAATTGTCAATTCTAAGACCAGTTGCTTTATCTGTTATGGTGGTGATCTTCCTTCTATTGAATTTTAATCCCATTTTTTTCATTGTGTTCCTTAACTTTCATTATTACACCTCGTACATCATTTGCATTTTCAGATTTCAGAATAGCATTATCACTATCATAGTGCAGGTTATTGATGTTTCTTTCTACAGTTTTAAAATTGTACTAATGTCCTTCCAATACTGCTTCCCATAATATATATTCAATATATATTATTTAGATTGCCTTTGAAATAAAGAGAGTATGCAGTGTTGTCTTACTCCTTTGTTGTTTAATCATGTTGCACCTTCTTATTTTTCTTGCCTTTGGCTTCTCTTTTTTTCTTAGCAGTTTCCACCATTTGTTCTGATATCTGGTTTACTTTCTTCTGTTTCTTGGTCTTTGGCAGTCTCTTTTCACATTCATTCTTAACAACCTCTTTGATTTCATTCTACAGTTTCTCTGATTTGCTATTATTAAGGTATGGGCTTCAGAGTGGTTCTTAATGTTATTCTTGAAAATGGTAGATATGCTCAGGATCATATCTGAGAAACTGAGTGGATTTTTTTCTGTTGTAGCTTGATTTGGAACTTGCATATGTGCAGTTGATGGTCTCTCCTGCAGTCATCTCCCACCACATTTTTGCTGCTATAATTAAGGTCTTCCACCTCCTTGTATCTATAATGTACTGAATTTTATTTTTGTGTATTCCATGTGATGATGTCTATGTATATAGGCTTTATTTTGATTGTTGCAAGAAAGTCCATGAAGAAATCCTTGGATTACTAATAATTTATAGACTATTCTCCTTGATTTTTGTTCCTATGTCAAACAGTTCAACTACATTTTTCTCCTTAATGTTTCCAACTTTAACATTCAAGTCTCCAATCACATGTAGCATATGTTGCTTACATGTTCTGTTGATTTCCTATTCAACTTGACCATAAACTTGACCTCATTTTTTCTGCCCCAGTGATTGGAGTATAAATTTGTTTAAACATCATATTAAAGTATCATCTGCAAAGTTCATTTGATATTATTCTGTCATTGATTACACTGATCCCAAATATTTCCTTTTGTCTTTTCTAACTGTAATAGCAGTGACATTCCTTTTTGTTTTTTATGTTCTGAGTACTAAGCAATACAATCTTCTTATGCAAAATTCCTGATTCCTGTGCACTTTAATTTCCTGATGACTAAGATTTAAAAAATGTTAATTTCACCATATTGAATTGTTCATATATTATTCATATATATTTGACTGGGATGACAGTCATACTTTGAGTGACCCAACTGTCAGTGACCCAGGAACACATCACCACCATTAAGAGGCAATACATGTAGTCCTTGATTTACATCCACAATTGCAACCAGAATTTCTGTTGGTAAGCAAGGTAATCACACCTGATTTTACAACCTTTTTTCTATGGTTGTTAAGTGAATCTGGTCTTTCCCATTGACTTGCTTATTGGAAGCTGGCTGGGAAGATTGCAAACTATAATCACATGACTCGGGTACACTGCAACTATCATAACTATATGCTAGTTGCCAAGCTTTCAACTTTTGATCACTGTGGAGATGCTGTAGCAATCATAAATGTGAGGATTGCTTAAAAATCATTTTTTTCAATGGCATTGTAATTTTGGGTGGTTCCTAAATGAATGGTTGTAACTCAACCTATATAGCAAAATATGTTTGTGTGTTGTTTACTAATTGCATGTAACCATGTTAACATGAGTTCTGGATTTTATTCTTCTTATACCTGGAACTGTTAATTGACTAGATAAATATGCTGCAAGGTTAAACACTTTGAAAAGATAAAAAGCATGTTTGTACAATATAATGTACTTAACTTTTGGGCAATTAACAATGATCTTTTTGTCTATAATCTTTTATAGTAGGCAGATATGTAGTGCTTATTTTTTTAATAGTATAAATATTAAGTAATTAAGTGTATGCTTAGAGGTAATAGGCTTCATTCTGTCATTCTTAGCAGATGGAGAAATTGTGATCTATGCAAGAAAGTTTATTTTGAACCATTTATTCATTCCAATACTAGAAGCATGTGTTTTGTTTGTTATTATTAATAGGACAAACAGCATGCATGAGAGCTGAGAGGCAGAAATATTTGGAATGGGGGCAGGTGTCCTCTTTTGCTGTTTCATAAACATTTGTGCTGCATGTTTTTTTTCCTAAATAAACCAGTGTAATGAACAGTCAAGTCCCCTTTCCTAGCAATAAAATGATAAAAAGTATTTTTCTGTGTAAATGCCTCTTTCTCAGGTCGGTATTTGTGTTTCCATCATTTGTAGCTGTGTTTACTTTATTGTGATGATTATGAGGACAAAAATGAGTTCTTTTCAACTGAGAAAAGCAGATAGATGAATATATACCTATATTCTTAGAAATAAGGCCTCAAATGCTAGTTCGATCTATACATTGCTAAAATGTAATTTGCAAAAGAGATCTGCAGCTAGTATTTTCACTGGTGAAAGGCAGGACCTTATAGGTATATAAGGTCCTGCCTTGGAAATAAATACTGAACTCATTAGAATTTACTCCTGTGTATCTGTGGTTGGTTCTTTACTTCTGCTACCAGAACATCACATTTAACAGATTGTTTGGGGGGTGGGGGGCAAACCAGGGGTGAAATTCAACCGGTTCCTACCGGATCGCACAATACAATAGGGCCGACTGCGCAAAGTCCCACCCATCCGCAAGGATGTCATGACGTCCCTTTTTTGCAATGATTTTCAGCCTCTGCACATTTGTGAACCGGTAGGGAAGATAAGTGAATTTGCCCCCTGGGGCAAACATATCTTCAATCTGCTGTAGATTCTGTGCTCACCTTTTGTAATTTTGCAGTTAATAGTTAAAAGGGTGCTTTACAATAAGTAATATTTTATACTGGATTTCAGATCTTATGTCACTGTGGTTATCTTATGTTCCTCTTATATTTACCCATGTGAGCATTGAACAGAATTCTGAAGGCCAACTTTTTTCCCATTTGTAGTAGTTGCAATTTAATTAGTTTAGATAGTGATTTGGTTTATAAATGTATCATTCTGCCTGCACTGATTATATCATTGTAGGAATCTCTGTCTAATAACATCAAAGCCCAGTGATACCAGTATGAATGGATTACTCAGAGATTTATAGCAATTACTATTACAAATTTGAAATAATTGATATTGGTACAAATACATTTCTTTATTTAACTGCATATATACAGTATTACCAATTTTTGCACGTTAGACACTTAATGCTTTTTGAAGTTCAGTGAGGAGAACATGTAGAAAAACATGTAATCTGTAAAATTAATCTGCCCAGAAAGGTCAACTCATTTGCAGGCTGTAAAATCAATAAAGGTTTGTATTTCAGAATATTTGCAGTAATTATCTCGATTTTAAATATATACCAATAGAAATTTGTAACTCAGGTTGAACTGTAGAGTCCTTGATGCTGTCTGGGTTTTCTTGCAGAGGTTTCATTACCCAATTAGGTAACATGAGGAGTGCTAGAAGGGAGTGAGTTTTACTCTCTTTTTATATACTAATGTCTTCCCTGTCATGTTGGTAAGAGTGTTCTTGATGGTTCCTTGATTAAACTGTCGTTTACTGTTAGTTCAGTTGTCTGAATTGATGTTGATTAAGTTATTATTTACTTCTTGATTGTTTGTGTAATTTTAATCTTGGTGTTAATCTGCTTATCTGGGTGTTGCCTGCTGGTGAGAAAGTGTTTTGGTCTTTCTGTTTCCTTTTTGGCTTGTCTCTTTTAAATGGTATATATACATGTTGTTTATCTCTATGTGCCTGTTGATGTCTGATTTCTCTGAATGACAGGCTTCCAGCAATTCTTTAGCATTTTTGGACTTGGCTTGGTCTAGGAGGCTCACAATTTCCCAATTGAAGCTATGGTTAAGTCTGTCCCTATGTTGTGAAATTAAGAGTATAGCAGCTGTTCCAGTCATTACAGTGTATGTTATAGATGCTTCCTGGTTGTTGTTTTTTTTGGTGACTGCTATGTCTTTTGATTTACTTACTTAATTTTAGTTGGTTTGTGTGCAATAGTGATGCCATATGGTTGTAGTAATTTGTGGCTTCTGAGATGTTTTTGATATATGACTGTGTTATCCTTTTCATAGCTTGTGTTGGGTTGAGTCTTCAGGCACTTTTGATAAAGTTGTGTAGGTAAACATTTTATTGGATGATGTTGTATGGATGATCTATTTCCTTTTTCTGCTGTTCAGAGTTGCTTTTGTGTGTTTATGCTCATCTAAGTAGTGTTCTTACACAGCTTCTCTTTGGGAGGTTGAGTTGTTACTTTTGTAGTGGAGCACTTGGTTGGTGTGGGTGGTTTTTATGATAGACTTATGTTTCTAATTTGCCATCATTGTCTCTGCTGTGAGGATACCCAGGAAGGTAGTATGTTGTTTTTTCTTCCTTTGTAAATTTTCTTCCTTTGAAGATGTTGATAGTTAAATGTGTTTTCTCTAGTTGCTTCTTTTTTATTATGACAAAGGTATTTACTTTATGTACTAGATCCATATTTGAATTGCATGTGATATTTGAATTGTATGTGTGAGAATGCTATAGATCAGTGTTGGCGAACCTTTTCAGCATTGAGTACTGAAATGGGAGCACACGTGCACATGCACACGCCTGAAACTGGAAGAGCAGCCACCCAGTATGCATGCGTGTGCCAGAAAGATGATCTTCCAGTTTCTAGCATGGGCATGCACACCAGCCAGCTGGTCTTTGCACGCACATGCATGCCAGAAACCAAAAGACTAGGTGCACACTGGAACCCAGAAGAGCAACAGGCGAAGGCTCGCGTGCCCAGAGAGATCACTCTGCATGCCCCTTTTGGCACGCGTGCCATAGGTTCGCCATCACAGCTGTAGATTCTAAGCATTGAATTATGTTCTCTGTTATGAATCTTGAAAGTGGTGATCCTGTGGGTGTTCCTTTGATTTGTTGATATATTTATCCATCAAACTGAAAGTATGTGCAAAGATAAAATTTGAGAAAACAAACAGAATAATTTTTAAAAGTTTCATAAAAATTAAACCTATTATTATCTCTACGTAGGTCAAGATAGTTTTCTTAAATAATATTCAATGGCAAATATAATAAAGTTCCATTAGTAGCAATGTGGTGTTTTGTTTTGTTTTGTTTTGTTTTGTTTTGTTTTGTTTTGTTTTGTTCTGTTCTGTTAGATAGATAGATAGATAGATAGATAGATAGATAGATAGATAGATAGATATAGATATATGTATATGTATATGTATATGTATATGTATATGTATATGTATATGTATATGTATATGTATATGTATATATGAGATGGTTTCCAGGACTGACACAAAAATAAATACTGTGCTGTCCCCTTCATACTTCTGTTTGATTTCAATAGATAAATCAAAGAAACATTGTTTGATTTCTCTTTGGTTTGGTAAACATTATGTTGAAACTAGGCGCTCTGGCTGATTTATTTACATATACTGTAAGCTTTCCATATAGTCGGGTGCGAGGGGAGGGGCGGGCCTTTTTTTTCAATAGTGAATCTGTTTGGGTTTACTAATTAATGCAAAAACAGTGATAAATATATCAGATACATATCTTGAAGGGACAATATAATATATTCTCTAGTTTTAAGATTATCTTAAAGAATTTGGAATAGTTATGTCTTTACAAAATTTTCATACTGCAATGTAAAGGATTTATATTTTTTTTAAAAAGGATGGAGATCATTAAAACTGATTTAATGCAATATATATTCATAAAACATTTGGATTTTTCCCCCTGAAAAATAAATTTGCAATTGCAAGTAAATCTTGTAATTATTGAATTGTTGCTCACATATATTGATTGTATGTTATAAATGAAGGGGTGTGTGTGTGTGTGTGTGTGTGTGTGTGTGTGTAGAGAGGGCCAGTTTGGTCTAGTGGTTAATGTGCTGGCATAGAGCCAGGAGACTATGAATTCTAGTCTCCCAAAAAATGATAAGAAGAAAAACAAAGTTCCTCCTTCATCCTTAGGAAGTATGTTCAACATTATCATTGTCTCTGTTTTCTTTCTTTTTAAACGGGTTGAAGTGAAACTCATCCAGAAACGTATCTAGCAATGAACAGTAGGCTTGTAGTTTTGAAGGTTTTTCAAAGATATAATTAATAAAGCTTCAAAATAATTAAAAAGATGAGATTTGGTCATATCTTGCATCCACAAAAGCCTGCATTTACAGCTCAGGCACCATGGACAACACCATGTGATTGCAAATGGCTGCAGAATCATCCATTTCTGCTGTTCATTTACAAAAAAAAGTTATTTGCAATGCATACAGGCCATCTCCAGATTTCTCTTTGTTCCAGAAAGAATTTTGACAGTCTTTATCTCATACCCAACTACCTTGTCGGCTGTAATGCACCTGTGATCTGCAAAGTGAATAAAAGTGCAGGCATTATTTTGCTTTCCTTACAGGAACTCCTTTTCTCAGTGGTAATTCCGAGGAAACATGCATGGGATCTTGCTGTGAAAAACTATTTTCAAAAATAGTTCACTGAAATGTAGCAAATTATTGCTACAAAT
Organism: Pituophis catenifer annectens; assembly: GCF_029215685.1. NCBI lineage: Eukaryota > Metazoa > Chordata > Lepidosauria > Squamata > Colubridae > Pituophis > Pituophis catenifer. The sequence goes on from NW_027256883.1 coordinate 88,061,705, forward strand.
ATACATGCGTGTTTGTGTTAAAAGTGAGAAAAAAATGTGCGTTTCAAAAAAATAGGAAATTGCTCTCATAAAATGGGGTAAAATTAAAAGACCTATTTTTAACATTTACTTTTAACACAATATGCTTTGGTTAATACGCCAACTCTCGAGTACCGTATGTGCTGATATGCAAGTTTCAAGATAGGATAGGATAGGATAGGATAGGATAGGATAGGATAGGATAGGAAAGGAAAGGAAAGGAAAGGAAAGGAAAGGAAAGGAAAGGAAAGGAAAGGAAAGGAAAGGAAAGGAAAGAAGGAAAGGAAAGGAAAGGAAAGGAAAGGAAATGTCTGACAAGAAATTGTGGGGGCTATTTAAACAATAATGATTAAGGAAGATTTATATTAAAGTAAAGGAAACATAAAGGACTTTACTTTCTGATTAATAATGGTAGACTGAAAAAGATATTGTAAGCCAAATGACCCTCTTATATTTGTATCTAGTCTAATGTTTCACAAATCCTAATAACCCTTCTCTCTAACATTTTGGAAAATTTGAGGAAGACTATAGTATGAAGGAATCTTTGGATTTTCTGGTACTTTTTTTAGTTCAATTGGATTGGGAAGAAAGGATTGTCAGTTATATTTTTGATATATATGAAATGAAGTAAGTTATATTTGACATGAGGTAAGACATCATTGTTTCAATTAAAAATGTCTTCATAAATACATACATTCCAGTAAAATTTACAAGTGAACATGCTGATCCAGCCTGGAATTCAAACAGTAATATCTGAATATTAACAAATGATGCTACCCCTTCCAAATTTATCACATCATGCTAAATAAGTTTTTTCAATTATACTGATTCCTTTCAGCCCTGAACAAAGTGGTTTGGATTTGTTCCAGTGAAGTGCTTTCTGAAACAAGGTCAATGCAATGTTCTTCATTAAAGTGAAGAGACAATGTGATTTGCCTTGAGGTGGCACTTCATATTCCTTTACCAAACTTAGATGGCAGTTCTAGTAGCTGGGTCAAGGCTGTCACATAAAACAACTTCTTCTCTTTTAGAAGTAGGTATGGTAATGGTGATTCTTTGCTTTCATCAAAGTAACCCATTAAAACTTTGAACGATCCTCAGACTTTCATTTAAATTCTCTGTGTTATGTGGTTACAACTACCAATAATTGTTTGCAATTCTTGCCTTCACATTTTTTTTTCTTTTCGGAATCTTATAGCTGCATGCTCAGAGAATGTGACTGGATGCTTCATTTTCAGTAATTGTTCAGCCCTGCCGCCATTTATAAGGTTTCAAAATAAAATATCAAGCATCACAGTCAGAGGTGGGATTCACTTACCTTCCCTACTGGTTCGCAAATGTGAGCGCGCATGTGCGCTCACTTCGCTTGCATGTGCCACCTCTACGCATGCGCACAGCCTTCTGCGCATGTGCAGTAGTCGCACATTACATCTGGGCATATGGGCGGAGCCTCCTGCAGTCGCTGCTACCAGTTTGCATGATCCGAACAGAACCAGCTGAATACCACCACAGATCACAGTACATAAGAGCCGAGGTGGCGCAGTGGTTAGGGTGTAGTACTGCAGCTACTTCAGCTGACTGCTAGTTCAGCAGATCAGCGGATCAAATCTCACCGGCTCAAGGTTGACTCAGCCTTCCATCCTTCCGAGGTGGATAAAATGAGGACCCAGATTGTTGGGGGCAATATGCTATTTAGTATACTGTCTTTGGTGTAAGCTGCCCAGAGTCCTCGGAGAGTGGGCAGCATAGAAATATGAATAATAAAATAAATAAAATAATAAAAATATAAATATCCACCTTATTTTTTCTAACATTCTGCTAGAATATCCTACTTGAGGTACTACAAGCAATGTCTAATGCATAAGGTAAAAATCATTCAGATATATTTGTAAAAAGTAATTAAGAATGGTTTGTGGATTCCTAAAAAACTACAAGTCTGATGAATAAATTACCAAAAATGTTGTTGCAGCTGAGGTCCAAAAAGGTACAGGTACATGTAGCTACAAGAGCATGCTAGTCTTCACAGAATAAAAGCTGTCAGCACTTTTAGTACCTGGGAAATTGGTCCAAGAGCATTATGGTGCTGTACTGATGGGAGAGGAACAATGGAAGAAATGTCATTTTCTGAGAGCAGGCTGGTCATAATGGAGTTTGTGGAGAAAGGCTGCCAACCCAGATGACTCTTGTGGCACTCCTGAGCAAGAAGCCAATAACCTTGGCTTTTTTGTTTAAAGTCTTTTTCATCTGACAATAAAGTCTGTTCTTCCTTTGACTTCAGGTTAATTAGTGGCAGATATCAAGAAAATGCAGCTGCTAGAATTTTCAGCTTCTTATTGCTGTGTTTCGTTAAAATGTGGGCAGTGGAGATATTACTTTCGGTCCTCTTATAAAGTCTAAGCTTAATACACTTTTTTCTCTTTATGGGGCAAGAATTCCAGCTCCTGGAACAAATAATTCATCTGTAAATGTTTTTTACATTCTTTCCCCACACAATTAAACATTCTCTTAATTTAGAAATGTTCTCCTTCTGCAGAGAAAAACAGTTGGGAGAGAAAAACATGTGAATGTTATATATCTACATGCAACAGCTATTATGAAAAATCATTAAAAGTTTATAGGGATGAAATATGGAAATAGAATGATTCCGATATTCCCTTTTGTAAGATTAAGTTTCTAATACAGAGAAGTGATTTCTCTCCATAAAAATTATTGTGAAACAGCAATTTTTTAAGCTTTGCTGCATAATGAATTATGAACCATAAAATAGAAAATGTGCTTTAAAACATCGTGATAGAAGGTCATGCACTGTTTCCAAGAAGATTGCATGGATGTGTGCATTGAAATTACCAACAGTCAAATCAAGCTCACTTGGAAGCCTCTTTATTTATTTTTTATTTTTTTACAGCATGATGCTTTCTAGCGTAAAGGTTATTTTCAGGTCATTTGTAATATCCAACATAGCACCTTGCATAATTTATCACTCACAAGGCCAAGAAGCCAAATTTGGCAGTTCAGTGTTTTTTCTTAGAACTAGACCCACATTTGAAATAGAAATAGCAATGCAATGTCCCCTTGCACAGACTATAATTCTTAAATGTTCTAAAACTGATTTTTCAGTAGGACAACACTTCCTAATACCTACAAGGAGTATTCTGTTTTTTAAAAGGCATGCTAAAAGTCACATTCTTTATTATTTTTTTCTTTTCTGCTATCTGTACATACATACCGTATTCCTTTTTTTAATGGGATGTCTTCATCTAGTTTTTTTTTTTTTCTTATGGCTTTGGTTTTTCTTTTGGAAAAGTGTGAAATGTAGAAGTAAACATCTCACTGCAGGTAGTCCTGGACTTAGAAGTGGGTGAGTGGTTGTTTAGTGCTATAAAGGCCTCAAAGAAGGATGCTTTACAATCCATAAAGCCGTGGTAGTGCAGTGGTTAGATTGCAGTATTGCAGGCTAATTCTGCCAGCTGCCGGCTGCCAGCAGTTTGGCAGTTTGAGTCTCACTGGCTCAAGGGTTGACTCAAGCCTTACATCCTTCCAAGGTCAGTAAAATGAGGACACAGATTGTTGGGGGCAATATGCTGGCTCAAAATTGCTTAGAGAGGGCTGTAAAGCACTGTGTCTAAGTTCTTTTGCTATTGCTATAAAAGACTTCTGGCTGTCATAAAACATTGCACCCGTCCAAAATCATATGACTACATTTTGGGTGTTTTCAGCCAGCTCACATTTGCAACTGATTGCATCATCCCACAGTCATGTGACCATGATTTGATATGTTTTTTTGCTAGTTTCTGACAAAAAAACCCCACCCATTTGTGACAATAGATCTGGACTTATAACCACTTGATTTACTTACTATGGTAAATCTAACTGGATGTTCGACATAAGACTACATGATTCACTTTAAAACCATGGCAAAAATGGTCAAAAATTGGGTTTGGTAATGTGGTGCCTTGACTTACAACCACAATTCTGGCCCCAATGTATTTACCAATCAGATTTGTTGTCTTAGAGTAGTAACTGCAACCTCAATTATTACTTATAGTTTTGTTGCTGCAAAGCAGATTCCCCCTTCATTTCCATCCACTACAGCCTATTTCCCTTACCTCTAGTTCTCCAGAGCTATTGCCAATACTTTCCTTGGATTCTATGCATTTTATTGTGATTTTTTTTTTTTTTAGCTTCTGTTTCATACCTCTAAGTGTCACCCTCAGCTGCCCATTGAGCTTCCGGTCCCAAATTAGCCAATGAAATATGAAGCTGTTTCTTCACTTTCTTCTTTGTGCACTGCTCTGCCAGTGGGTAATACTACATCTTTTTCACCTTCTGCAGATATTTATATTTGGGTAATATAGTTATTATATATGGTAAAGGCTCTTGGATACTCTTGGATACTTCACATTTACATTTCAGTCTTCAATTTAGATTAGATTCCACCATTCCAATCATAATCCTGGTGCTTTCAGACTTAATTACAATTTACCAAAGAATAATAGGACAAATCATCTTAAAGTCTTCCTATATTTTGTAACTACTTAAAGCACATGCTGTAACTTAGAAGCCAGCCCTGTGTTTGAGAGCTAATTGCCCCACAAGAGTATTTCATCTCTCTCAGCTCCTTTAGAATTCATATTGGCCAGAGCTGTTGCCAAACCCATCTCAAGGGAACCCTAAAAGACCATTTCATTTCATTCATTCACATAAGATCGTCTTCTGTGGAATCCTTCTCAAACTCTATGTTTATTGAAATCAGTTCTCTTAAACTCTAATACACTAGTTTGACTTTGTTCTATTGCATGTGTCTGCTTTATAGTGGATATATAAAGACTACACACATCCATTAAAATTCCAAGTTTATATGTTATATGAAAGGTGGAAAAAATTCTGAAGTGATTTATCTTGTTCTGATTTTCTTTTACATCTCAAAATCCTGGCATTTTAACATGGGTGTATAGACTGCATGTTGAATTCCAATATGACATGGTCACTCTCCCCCAAGTTCCCACAACTTCAATCCTATATCATTTCATCTCTATTAGTAAGAATTAAATCCAACATAGCTGATCCTCTAGTTCCCTCCTCTACTTTTTGGGTGATAAAGTTGTCTGCTAGATTTGTCAGGAACCTGTTTGCATCAGCTTCATTACAAATACCAAGATACAAGATACTTGTAATAACTTCAGAGGGAAATTTTTCCTTCTTTTAAAAAGTATCCTATCCTTATTTGTATGCAGGTAGTCCTTGACTTACAACAGTTCATATAGTGACAATTCAAAATTACAGAATCACTGAAAAAAGTGACTTTTGACCGTTTTTCACGTGATCATGTGATCATGTGATCATGTGATCAAAATTCAGAGGGTCTGGCAACTGATTCATATTTAAGACCATTGGAGTGTCCCAGGGTCAAGTCATCACTTTTTGTGACTTTTGAAGAAGCAAAGTGAATGGGGAAGTCAGATTCACTTAACAACCTGGTTAGTAACTTATCAATTGTAGTTATTCACTTAACAACCATGGCAAGAAAGGTTATAAAATGGGGCAAAACTTACTTAACAAATGTATCACTTAACAACAGAAATTTTGGACACAATTGTGATTGTAAGTCAAGGATTACCTGTATTAAAAAAGAATCAGAAGGGAAATTATGCTTCAAAAATCCTGTTGTTACAGAGCTCAGTAGATAATGCAGAAAATTTACTGTTCTTCACTATAGCTTCAGCCTGCTTCCTACATGATTCTGTGGACATTATTATCGTGATGTAAGCTGACTCATCTGCTATAGACAAGAGTAATTGCATTTATTTATTTATTTATTTATTTATTTATTTATTTATTTATTTATTTATTTATTTATTTATTTAATTTTTATACCGCCCTTCTCCCGAAGGACTCAGGGCGATGAACAGCCAGGGTTAAAATACATACAATATGAAAATTAAAATAATTTAAAAAATAATTAAATCAATTTGGCTTCCTAATTTTAAAACCCCTTACCCATAAAATTAATCAATTAAAATCTTAAACCAGCCCAGCTCGCTGAAACAAGAAAGTCTTCAGAGCCCGGCGGAAAGTACGGAGCTCTGGGATCAGTCGTATCCCTGGGGGTAGTTTGTTCCAGAGGGTGGGTGCCCCCACAGAGAAGGCTCTCCCCCTGCGGGTCACCAGTCAACATTGCTTGACTGACGGCACCCTGAGGAGACCCTCTCTGTGGGAGCGTATTGCCCGGTGGGAGGTTATCGGTGGCAGAAGGTGGTCTCATAGATATCCAGGCCCTAAGCCATGGAGCACTTTAAAGGTGAGAATTAAAACTTTGAAGCGCACCTGGAAGACCACCAGAAGCCAGTACAGCTCGCACAGGAGAGGTGTTACATGGGAGCACCATGTCGCCCCCATAATCACCCGCGCAGCTGCATTCTGGACCAGTTGGAGCCTCCGGGTGCTCCTCAAGGGGAGCATGTAGAGAGCATTACAGTAGCCCAGGTGGGAAGTAACGAGGGCATGAGTGACCGCGCATAAGGAGTCCCAAGGTTATGGAGTCATGAGGTTAGATTCTAGACCTATAGTTTTTACAGATAAATACCCTGTGAAATGTATACTAAGTCCAGGGACTGGCACTGGGTGATATATTGGAGAATATATATATATATATATATATATATATATATATATATATATATATATATATATATATATATATATATTGTTTGTAACTGTGCAAAAGTTTTAAAACAAAGTAAAGAAAACATGAACATGGAAAACTAGATGCAGTCAAATAGAATCTGATTTTTGTATACAAACTAGCCAGTATGGCATTTTTTTTTAAAAAAAAAAAATCAAGTTAAACAATGATTTTTAAAATGTGGATTTTTGAATAAACCAAATTTGACTAGATTTGCACAAAACAGGATATCGTAAAGCAAGGGTGTACAAATTAAAATAATAAGGTTCATTTAACCAAGGCCAAACCAAAGCTTAATATTCTTTAAAGAGTTCAGTCCCTGTAAAGTTGCTGTGATGGGAATTGCATGCTGTGATGATAATTGCATTATTTTGGTACTGCTGAAGAATGCAAATCTTGTTCTAATGTATTCAAACTGCTTTTCTAACTAGAATTTCACTCCATGTTTGCCCACCATAAACGGTCCCATTCCATTTGAAGGTGCAGTTGTGTCACTCCACTGGAGGGAAAGAATTTGTCAAGTGTACTAGGATACTGTTAGTCATATCAAACACAATAATAAATATTCTCATTGTTGAATTTGCCCATGGGAATGGAGAAGAGACTGAATTTCTCACTATAGAAGAGATAGGAGTGCAAAACAAATAATTTTTGCAATTTTAAAGAAATTATGCAGCCTAGAAGGAAAAACAAACATACCAAGTAGAATAATGAACAGACAGCAAGGTCAAAGGCTATTTAGGATCTGATGCATAAAAAGAAATCATCTATGAAAAACAGAGCAGAAAAAAATGAAACATTTAGAATTTAATGAACAGAATCACCAAACAAAAATTCTCTTTGTTTTCTAATAACGTTACAAAATTACTGACACTTTACAAAAAAAAAAAAAAAAAAAAACACCTTGGCAGGAGGCAAAATAAATATATGAAGTAAATTAGATAGAAATATGAGATGTACAATGGAAGATCACCAGTACTGTACTAGAAATCTTTAAAAGTAGAATTATATCATGTGGAAACAGGTTTTCAGATAACAGGGTGATCTGCAAGGTTTTAACAACAAAATGTCCTTCTCAAAGAGGCACTGCTAAAAGCTCAATCAGTTCTCTCAACTCGACTAGGGTCCATTGCACAGTGTGCCTCTTTGTCCAAACTAACACACCAAGATGGAGACTGTTAAAGAAATTATCCCACAGAAAACAGTACACTGAGAGATCTCTCTCAAACCCTGTATAACCCTCCAACATACACAGATGGGGTTTTCTATAGTATTTACCACAAGGTAAAACAAGTTTAACATCACAAGGTCATTGAAATGTTTTCCCCATGCCTTTACAGTAGTGTCTTCACAAAATTGGCATAAATGAACCAAACATGTTCCAACTTTGTACATATGTTATCGACAAAATTTTCATAACTGTCATTTCAGAAGTTATATGGCATAGCTCCCAATAATGTATGTCCCCTTCCAATCCTTCTTTCAGCAATACTATACCGTGTTTCCCTGAAAATAAGACAGGGTCTTATTTTCTTTTGACCTCCCCCCCAAATAACGGCTTGGTCTTATTATTGGGGGGGTCTTATTATTTTGGGGGTGCAGGAGGCAGCGAGCATGGGACTGGATGTCCGGTCGCTGCCGTTGCCTCCCCTCCCTGTTCTTTGCGCCGGCCGAGCAGCCCAACAGTTCCCAACCCACCCCAATGGCAACAGCTGCTTCCCTTCCCTGCCTTTTATCAAGAGAGGTGGCAGCTGGGGCGGGGGAGAAGCGAGACGCGTGGAGCAAGACATTGCTCCCCTTGCCGTATTTTCTCCCCCTCGCTTGCCAGGCATGACAGGGCTCCTGCCCCTTGCTTAGTCACCTACCCCCTTTAGGGATGAAATTTGCAATTTGGATGCGAGTTCAAGAAGTTTATTTATTTATTTATTTATTTATTAGATTTTTATACCGCCCCCTCTCCCGAAGGACTCGGGGCGGTGAACAGCCAAAATTAAAAACATACAATATAAACATTAAAATACGTTTAAAACAGAATTAAATCCAAAATGGCTACCCAATTTAAAACGCCTTACCCATGATCCTATAAATAAGACAAATTTGAAATTTGAAATTCCACATTTAAAATTTCCACATTTAAAAAGGGGGAAGATTTAGGCCAGGCCAGCTTGATGAAATAGAAAAGTCTTAAGCGCGTGGCGGAAGGTGCGCAGATCCGGGATCCTACGTATCTCCGGGGGGAGCTCATTCCAGATCGTAGGTGCCCCCACAGAGAAGGCTCTCCCCCTAGGGGCCGACAGCCGACATTGTTTGGCCGACGGCACCCGGAGGAGCCCCTCTGTATGGGAGCGTACTGGCCGGTGGGAGGCTATTGGTGGTAGCAGGCGGTCCCGTAAATAACCAGGTCCTAAGCCATGGAGCACTTTAAAGGTGATGACCAAAACCTTGAAGCACACTCGGAAGACCACCGGGAGCCAGTGCAGCTCGCGCAGGAGAGGTGTTACATGGGAACTCCATGTCACTCCCATCACCACCCGCGTGGCCACACTCTGCGCCAGTTGGAGCCTCCGAGTGCACCTCAAGGGGAGCCCCATGTAGAGAGCGTTGCAATAGTCCAGACGAGAGGTAACGAGGGCATGAGTGAGTGTGTGTAGGGAGTCCCGATCTAGATAGGGACGCGACTGGCGGATCAGATGAACCTGATGAAAAATCCTCCCGGTCACGGCCGTCACATGCTCTTCTAAAGACAGCTGTGAATCCAGGAGGACACCCAAGTTGCAAGCCCTATCTGTGGGGGCCAATGATTCGCCCCCAATAGTCAGCGATGGCACCAGCTGACTATATCGGGACGTCGGAAACCACAGCCACTTGGTCTTGGATGGGTTGAGCCTGAGCCTGTTCCTCCCCATCCAGATCCGTACGGCTTCCAGGCACTGGGACATCACTTCAAGGGCATCGTTGGGGTGGTCTGGGGTGGAGATGTACAGCTGGGTGTCATCCGCATACTGGTGGTACTTCACCCCAAAACCACGGATGAACTCGCCCAGCGGCTTTACATAAATGTTGAACAAAAGGGGCGAGAGGACTGATCCCTGCGGCACCCCACATATGAGGGGCCTCAGGGTCGACCTCTGCCCCCCTGTCAACACAGACTGCGACCGGTCAGAGAGAAAGGAGGAGAACCAGCTTAGTATGGTGCCTCCCACCCCCAACTCTTCCAACCGGTGCAGCATGATACCATGGTCGATGGTATCAAAAGCCACTGAGAGATCTAACAGGACCAGGACAGAGGAGCAACCCCTGTCCCGAGCCCTCCAGAGATCATCAACCAACGCGACCAATGCCGTTTCCATGCTGTACCCAGGCCTGAAACTCGACTGGAATGGATCCAGATACGACGCTTCATCCAGGTACTGGGGAAGCTGTCCCGCAACCACACTCTCAACAACCTTCGCCACAAAACGAAGGTCGGAGACTGGACGATAATTAGCCAATATTGCCGGGTCCAGGGAAGGCTTCTTGAGGAGGGGCCTCACCACTGCCTCCTTAAGGGCGGCGGGGAAGACACCCTCACCCAATGAAGCATTTATAATCCCCTGAAGCCAGCCTCGTGTCACCTCCCGGGAAGCCAGCACTAACCAGGAGGGACACGGGTCCAACAAACATGTGGTCGCGTTCAATCTACCCAGAATCCTGTCCACGTCATCTGGGGTCACAGGATCAAACTCATCCCAGATAACAGTCTCAAGACCTGCCTCCATCACTCTCGCTGGATCTACCCAGTCAGAGTCCAGACCTTCCCGAATCTGAGTGATTTTGTCATGCAGATACTGAACAAAATCCTCGGCTCTTCCCTCCAAGGGGTCCTCCCGCGCTTCCTGGTGGAGCAGGGAGCGGGTCATCCTAAACAGGGCGGCTGGGCAATTATCTGAAATGAAACTCCCTTTCTGTATTACCCTTCCTCACACTGGGCAAGAATATTGGAGAACTGAAATACAGTGGTTTAGGAGAAGAAAGGGGAAGAGAAAAGTCAGAGCAATTCCGAAAGTGTTTGTGCATCAGTAAGGGATAAAAAGTCATTTGGTACTGCCTCTTCATATAATGTAGATTATGGGACAAAAACAAAATGATAAGGTAGATTTTTAATATCTTGGACTTGTTGGGGAAAACTGAAAATGAAAACAGGAAAAGGAATTATACAGCTGTGTTGCCTAGCAGCAGTTACAATTTTTGAACTGAAAATAAATTTTAAAACAAATTAAGAAGCCTGTTTCTAGAGGTGCTTTGAAATATACATCACACTCATTGCAAACTTCCAGTAATTGTAATTCTAATTATTTGTGGTGTGTTCAAATGAATTTCAGTGAATCTTTCTCTTACTCTACAAAATGTAAAATATATACGAATCATATGTAAATTACTAATTTAGTCTGTGGGCATAGCAAGACACATTCTTATGCATGTAAATCAAAATCATTTTGTATCATCTGAGAACAACACAGATAAATAAACATCTTGTACTCTGACAGCTTAGATTAACTCATTTGTTAATTATATTTCATTTTATTCAATTATTTTTAGGACACCTTATTTTTAATCTTGGAATTTAATTTGCAGATAACTAATAGGTATAACTTGAATTAACTTTTTTAATTATATGCCTGAAGGAATTGGTTTAGTCACCCCCTCCAAGTGAGCTGTAGTTTTCAATTATTTTTCTGATCAAACTTCCATTAATTACTGCTGATATCATGGATAGTTTCTGTTTTGTTCAGAACAGTTAACCAGAGTGAGCAAAATTCTGTTGCTACAGTTCATATGATGAATTTTTAGACAATGAATGAAGAAACTAAATGTGAAAAGGGCCCCTTTCCTGTAAAGTGGTACTTAATATTCATATCCAGTTCCTCTTAACTTGACACAGTCCTATCAGCCTTTTCAATCCAATTAGCAGAGTTGTTTTCTTTTTATTATTATTGATGTAACTATTGATTCAGCTATTAATGAAATCATCCTGTTTTGGAGTAGAACATCCAAAATTAAGCAGAAGATATTCTCTACATTATAACTTCATTAAGTTACAGAAAAAAACTAATCTTAGAAGAGTTTATTAAAAACCAATCTCTATACAACTTAGACTGAATTTGGGATAGGTAGAAATATTTGTGATTACTAGTAATGATCCAGAAATTGGGATGCAACTGATGTCCGATGAAGAAATGTTTTCCTTGATTTTTCATGAATAAGATACTAGTAGATACTAGATAAGATAAGATACTAGTTAGGCTATTTGCTTAGGTACCTGCTATGCAAGAACCATATATATGAATTATTGCAATAAATACTATATAGGTTTGTCACTGAAGCTTATTCAGCAATTGAATTGTCTAGGACAGCGGTTCTCAACCTGGGGGTCGCGACCCCTTTGGGGGTCGAACGGCCATTTCCCAGGGGTCGCCAAAGCCCTCTCTCGCCCCCCCCCACGCCTTCACTCACCCTCACCCTCTGCCAGATCGCCCGGTCGCCGTTCGTTTACCCCGCCCACTCCCAATCTATTGCTGCCTCCGGAGTCCCAGCTGATGGCTAGAGGGGAAAAAAACTTTAAATTCTTGCCGCGGGGCTTCAAAGAGCCGCCCTACTCTCAACTGTTTTAGCTCTGTTGCTAGCTAGCTGCAAAGAGGTAAATTCCTGGAGCAGATTTTTTCCCCCCTAGCTATGCTGAGAAAGGGAAATTGAAAGTAAGCAGGGTCTTGGCTGCAACGATAAAATGAGGCAGAGAGATTTCTTTTTCCTCACCAAAAAAGGTAGGTGCAAACTGCAAACACATGGGAAATTTAGGGCAAGAGGAGGTTCAAGATTTTAAAACACAGAAGAAAAAAAGCTCTATTTAACTAGGGAATTGTAATAATTGAGATACTATTAATTGTATATTGTGTTAAAAGCAGAAATGGTTAAGTTGTGGTTTGGAGGAATATATGGGGGAAATAATTTGGTTTATTATTATTGGTAAATATAATTAATTGATTTGTAAGAAATTGGATTGCATGGAAATAATTGGAATATTCATGTTCATATTGATTAATATACAAAAAAGGTAGCTATATAACTAATTGATTTATATTAAAATGTTGAATTTGTATTAAACAACTGTATTACATAATTAACCAATGTGAGGATGGATATAAAAATAGATGACAATGGGAAGGAGTATAATATAGAATAGAAGGGAAAAATTGAATTTGATTAAGATTAGAGATGAGGATGAAGGGTAATACTGGTTTTTTAAAAAATAGATGAGGAATAAATATGGTAAAAAGGAAATATAAAAATTGTAAATTTAATTGAAATGACTAAATACTGTGTTGGAAGAAATATCCTTCTGGGTTCTGCTCCAAGTGGGGAAAAAGACACTGGAAACATGGAGACTGCTTGGAAAGATGGTTTAATGGTGGACAGGATCACATGGCTTGATGGGGCCCATTGTGTTAGTTTCTGTTGCTATTGTGTTGCAAATGTCCTTTGACAAAGGATTGAGTTTCTGCCTCTGGCCCATTAACAAAGGGTGGGGGGCAGGAAGGTGGGAGTTGCTTTGTCTGTAAAATATGCTTCTCCATTTCTCATCCAGGTAGGGAAATATAATATTCTGCCTTTTTAATATTTCCCAAAATATTTCATTCTTCTAGGAAAGGGGTGGATGCTAACCTCCTACAACTGTTTAAATTTGTGAACTGGCCAAATACTCTGTTCAAAGAAAATATGTTGTATGTTTGTATGTGTGTTTCTAATTATTGCTATTTATTGCTATTTGTTCTCTTTTATTCTTTAAAGTTTAACAATTCATTCTTTATCTTAATATCTTAATATTTGTTTGGGGTTGGCTTTCTTCCCTTTCATCTTTTTTATTGTACAGCAATCTTTCTCCTCAAACCTACCACCTCTCTCTTTTCTTTTCTTTTCTTTTCTTCTTACTTTCTCTTCCTCCCCTTCTTCTTCTCCTCCCTACTTCCTCTTCCTTTCTCCTTCTCCTCCTCTCTTCCTCCCTCTCTTACCCTCACTCCTACTCTAATTTCCCTTCCCTTCCTTCATCCCTCTCTATTGCTGTATCCTTTTATGCATATGGACTACTCAAAGGGCTGAAAAAGTTATTTCTGACTGGTCCTCGCACTTTTGACCAGTCCTCGAATTTACGACTGTCCTCACATTTTATGTTTTTTGCCCTATCTTATACCATGTTGAAGAGAAGCAGTTGTGAAATGAGTGACATGGTTGTTAAGAATGCTGCACAGGCATAAATGTGAGGATGGTCATAAGTATGAGGACCAGTCAAAAGTGTGAGGACCTGTCAGAAATGACTTTTTTCAGCCCTCTGAGTAGTCCCTATACATATAGCCATGGCCACCCGGTCACATGACCAGCTAGCCACGCCCACCCAGTCACATGACCTCCAAGCCACACCCACAAAATAAGCCACGCCCACAGAACCGGTAGTAAAAAAATTTAGAACCCACCCCTGGTTGGGGGTCACCACAACATGAGGAACTGTATTAAAGGGTCGCGGCATTAGGAAGGTTGAGAACCACTGGTCTAGGATCTAAAAATTTGCTTGTTGTGGTCCTCCACTTTTGTGCAGTGCATGTGTCTGAAGGCAACACATTTTTTTTGTTAATGGCTCTGGCTTTACAAACACATTTCCCTTAAAATATAGATTTGCACAGAACACAGAACTGTTCTTGAGGATATTTAATGACTGAATGGGTTGTTGCTATTATTGTAAAATTTGATTGTTGATTTGTATGATTGCATTGTCTATATTTTAATTTTGTTTAATTATTATTTCTATCATTGTTTTAATTATTACTTTCCATGTTTTAAGTTGTGTATTATTACACAGTTAAATGGAGGAAATCCTTGTAAACTGCAGTTTACAAATTGAATGAATGAACAAACAAACAAATGAATGAACGAACGAACGAATACATGGCTCATGTATAACTATAAAACTATAGTTTTTTCTTTAACATACATGAGTGCTTAGCAAACAGTGTATTGTCTGGATCAATTTACTTTATACACAGTACTAATACCAATGATAATACTGTTTAGATATACCTAATAATAGTTTTTCAACTTCTAACATTTACATATACATTGTAATTATAATGTGTTATTTTATATAGCAGTATACATAATAATATTTTCTCCCTCTTTTTTCTAACCCCTAATAAGACAATTCCCATATTGAGAGGTATTATGTATCTATCCATCATCTCTTGCCCTTTTTAGTATTTCAACTTTTATTAACTTTTTGACAAATCCCTCATGCTCCTCCCTTGGGATTTTGTATTTCCTTACATCACTCATATTTAGTCTACATATTCCACTTGCCTTCACATCTATCTTTTGCTGTCGAATCTCTAGAGCACCCATCAATAACTCTTTCATTGCTTCTGGAGATCTTTCTCTCTATCCTTTTCTATATTTTGACCTCTTAATGAGTAATCTACCTGCTCCATTTCAAGAATCTTTACTATCTCTTCTGTAACTTTATCTGCTTGTGTCATTTGTTGATTTATCTCCTCTATTCTTTCCTCTGCTCCTTTTAGTTTCTCCTCTATTTTCTGAGGGGTTTTTTTTGTTCATTTTCCATTGTCATTTGCTTAGGGTTTTCTACTCTCACATCTGTATTCTGCATCAGGTCCATCATCTCCCTATGGTTCCTTATCATAGTTTCCTGAATACATTGAAGCATCAATAGTGTTTCTTTTTGAAATATATATTTTCCCTGTTGTGACATTTTACTTTAATTTAATTTAATGGGCCAAAGGTTACTCAATAATCCACCACTAATCCACCAAAATCCCAATGTGCCAGTTGTCCAAAGGTGCCACAAAAGCCAATATTAAAAGAATTTTGCTCAGAGCTGGTCCTTAGAATCCACAATATAATCCTCAAAATCCACAATATAATCTTCAAAATCTTCTAATTTGCTCCCTCTAAATTGTCTGAATTCATAAGTTTTGTTTAGTTTTTCTTCTTTTGCCTCATAAATTGTTTTATCAAATAATATTTATAATCCAAGATTGCCCACCAGATTTCCCCATGTCACATTAATCCACAGAGTCAAGTATTCAGTTTCAAGACAATTCTTATTATTTGTAGTCCACACTCTTTTAAATATCTTCAAAAGGCTCACCAGTTGCTCCCAAACAGCCAAAAAACAAATAGATACAGAACCAAAAAAAACCAAAGAGATGACCTTCCAGGTGTTATTTGCCTTTCACTTTGTTTCTCTTTTTCTACTCCTTTGTTTCCCTTCTCTTATCAATCATCTTTTTTCTGTCAAGGTCTCTTCCCACCATGTAGTAAATTAGTATCTTTTTGACCAGTAGGTGGCATCCTAGCTCTAAATTCCAGCATTAAAACAAAGTGGAACGCGTGACAGCGGGCTTTCAAATGATAGGGAAAAAATTATCTTTTTCTTTATGCTATTTCTTCCAGTAATCAGATGATATTATCAGCAAATTAAAGTCACTTTTTTCAATACTACAAGTTCCAGACCAGTCTTTCTATATTTTAAAGTTTAAGGCTTTATATTCTCCCATTAAAGTTTTACCGAGTCTTATTTTCTTTTAGATTTGAAAATAAGCACTTGGCTTATTTTCAAGGTGGTCTTACTTTTTTTTGAGGTGCAGCAGGCCAGACTCGGTGAGCTGGACATGCCGTGGATGCACCGTCACCTCCATTCTGAACCTTCAGTGTTCAGAATGGAGGCTTTTTGGTGAACGAGAGGAAAATGGGGAGGGGAATTTTCCTGCCTGTCATCCATTCCTCAAGCTCAGCACAGACTGAGGGAAGGATAGCAGGCAGGAAAATCCCCCTTCCCATTTTCCTCCCATTTGCCAAAAAGCTTCCTGAAAGCCTCCCAAAAAGAGGGAAAAAGCAAAGCAGCTGGCCACAGAGCTGCCAGTTTTGGGAAAGCAGCCCAACAAACAGAAGCGCTCCACCCAGAAAGAGGACAAAAGCAGTATGGGCCACAACAATTTCCCAAGGGGCCAGCAGCCTGCAGGTGCCGCCGGACAGTTGCCCATACCTTCTCCACCACTCGTGCTGGGCTTCTTTGCGGGGTAGGGGTAATATTAGGCCCACCCCCAAAAAATTAGGGTTGGGCTTATTATTGGGGTAGGTCGTGTTTTTGGAGAAACACGGTATTACTCTAGATTACTCTGTAATCTATCTCAGTGTACTAATTCGTCACTTTCTCAATGCCTTGGAGAATCTTTGTTGTTTTTAAAAATTCTTTTATTTGGGTTTAAATCTCTAGTTTAGAAATTGAAAATCATCTCACCCAGCTCCAATATTCTGTTCACGAACTGCTCCAGCTCATAATCTTCCTGTCCCAATTGTCACAGCTTTGGTCTGGCCATAATGGCTGTCATTTCTGCTGGCCATTCGAGAGGATTTTTTCAGACAAAAGGATCCCTCCTATCTTCTCCACCCCTCCAGGGCGGCTTTGGCCCCATACGGTCTCCTGGCAAGCAGATATTGGCTGGGCTTCACAGAGCCCCACTAGCCTACTTCTGTCCCACTGTGACGCCAACTGGTCCATCGATTCTAATCTATTTCTGATTTATAGTTCAAAGTGATACTTATAATATTTAAAGCACAAATAATTTACAGTTAGGAGATGGTCCATCTTCTCTGTTTAAAATCTGCTGAATTTTTTTTACAAAAAGCCCCAGGTACCACAGAAATATACCTAGTTGCAACTATGTAACTTTTTTTCACATTTGCTATGCCTGGATTCTGAAACTCTTTCCAAGAGACGTTTGTTTCATTTCCTTATTAATGATTTTTATGAGATTTTCATTTTAGAAAGGAATTTATAGGTTTTTTTAAAAAAATGTTATCTGCCTCTGACTTTCAAGTATTTTTCACTAATGCTCTGATTTTTATATTTCAGTGTTCAATAGGTTTTAAATAGTTTTTGTTGTTTAATTTATTATTTATTTCTCTATGTTGAGCTTAAGAAAAAATATGGACTGAATGTTTTAAAATGAGGAAAAAATTAAGCATTGTATATATTCAAAAGAAGACTTGATAGCTAAATGGTACAACAAAATGTTATTCAACATCAATAATAAAATTATTGTGTGGTTGGTCTTACTCCAGGAAAATATTAAATCTTCAATCATGAACTTCTGCACTACTGATTCCATTTTAAGGATGGGGAGAACAATACTCTTAAAGAGCTCTTGATATGACAAGGACTTGTGAAAGAGTAAAAAAAAATGGGGATGACACAGAAAAACTTCTTTAGAGGGTTTCGAAGAAGATCATGTTCACAAATGTAAGTCAGGTGTTTGAATGATGGGAGAGATTTCTGAAGAAAAAAACAAACTGTTTCTGTATTTCAGAAGGCAGACCAGAAATATTGGACTATGTACTGATTGACATTATCATCAACAGTAAATGGGGCATTCTGGTACTACAGTAAAACAGTTGTTTGGAAGACTTCTTTCTCTACTGTAGTGATGCTCTATCTGAGGTGCCACTGCATCCACCCCCTGAAAGTCTTGGGTATGACACTCAGAGCCACTAAAATATTAAAATATTTTAATGTGACAGAATAAATTACTAAATATATTGGATATTTTTATTTTATTAAATTGATTTAACCCTAAAGTAAATGACAACTGGTTTATTGTGTCCCACCTACTTGTTTGTTCTAGCTGTTCACTTTTTAGAATATGACCTAATTAATCACTCTCAGCTCTAAAAAGATTCTCTACCTCTTTGTTCCATGAAGTTCTTCTTTGCCAAATTATCCTATAAAGAACACTGATAGATCATCCTCAATCTTCCCTCAATCTAGGGAAGACTTTAATATATATCATTACCAATACTGAATACCACAGTTGTCCATCTATCAGTAGGTTCCACAACAAGCTACAGTGATGGGAAAATGGTGCACAGTGACAATGTGTTATAGCCCCCATCAGTTTTTCAGTTTCTACATGTTCTTCCTCCTTAGAAAAAAATGTATTTTTGACCATTCTTTATTATTGTGAGATAGTCAAGGATAGTAGACTGAGGAGCAAGAGTATGTATGAGTTTCACATCTCCCCACCATTCTGCAACCTTTCTTATTTTGCTCCTCATCATGATCTGAAAAGCCTTCAACTAGTAGGGTTTTTTTTTTTATAATGTCTTTTTGTGGTGCTTGTAGATTGTAGAGATTGTTCTACCATTAAAAAGAGATTACTTGCACTCACTTTGGCCATCATTATAATTTAATATTGGTGCATTAACTCTAACCTTTTGAGGACTTCACCACATTTTTCTTCATCTTTGAAAAGAAAAACAAGGATGATTCTTCAAATATTCAGAAGAAATATTTGGCCCAGATATTTTTAAATATTTAATTTCTAAAATCTGCTTTAATAGTATTTTAAAAGTATTATTCTTTTCAGAAGTTTCAGAAAAAAATGAAAGTGAGAATCAGTCATTATGTAGGCTATTGCATTACAATGGAATCCTTTTGTCTGCCACTTACTTTTATGACACACACACACACATACATTACATACATACATGCATGCAGAAGAGGCCTTCATCCTGCAGTGTATCCACTAATGGCTTAATCCAGACAATGGCTAAAATGATATACTTACATATATTTAGCCATTTTTGTTGTATTGCCAGTTCTCTAATGAAGTTAGAAAAAAACCCTTTCTCTTTATTTGCTGCTTAGCATATGGAAAGCCCAAAGAAGAGAACTCTTCTAAGTTGCTAACTCAGAGATATAAATGTATGAAAGCTTCAAGCTTCTGCCTTGATGCAACTTGAAATAAGTTACTTTAATAAACAATTACAGTATATCACAGTGGTGAGTACACCCCCAATGTGACAACACTGAAGAAATGACAGTTGGCTACAATGTAAAGTATTGAGTGTACAGCTTCTATAACAATGTAAATGTGCTGTCCCATCAAAATAACACAACACACAGCCATTAATGTCTAAACAACAAAGATGGCAACAAAAGTGAGTACAAGCTGTATACTCACTACTTTACATTGTAGCCAAATGTCATTTCTTCAGTCTTGTCACATGAAAAGATATACTTAAAATGTGAGGGGGTGTACTCACTTCTGTGATATACTTAATAGCATTTGAGAACAGCTTAAACTGCAGTCTTAGGTGGATAATTATCTCCTATTCCACATTGAGCAATCTAGTTAATAGTTGTTGGTACCCTTTACAGCCATACATATATCTACTCTGGGTATATTCAGTGTCACAATATGTGTTAATTGTAATTTTGTTTTTTCTTTGTATTTTCTAAAGGAATGGTATACTAAAAAATAGCATGTTCGATAATAATTATAAATCATTTTGATGTATTAATATATCTTTTTAAGTGAATCATGTATTAGATTAGCTCTAGATTCCATTATGAGCATATGACAAATAGCAATTGGGTTCACACAAGGACAAAAATGCACAGTTTTAGGGTTTTTTTGTTTTCAATTGTAGTTAACACGACTGTGCAAAGCACTGGTGCACTTTGTTTTCATAGTTGAAGGCACCACAATTTACTTTGGAGGTTGAAACAAAACCTTAGAGAGAATATGGTCTGCCTTGAAGATAATCAGCCAATCCTCCTCATCCAGCAGTTTCAAGTCTAGTAGCTTCTGCAAATGGTCTCTGCATTTACAGAAGATTACTGAGCAGTTGCAGAGGCAACAGAGATGCTCTGAGCTGATATATAAAAGCACCATTAATTTTGGTGGTTCTGCTTTGATAGATCAGTGCAGTTGAAATGCATTTAAATAAAACAACATCAAAGCTTAAACACAGTCTTACTGCTTCATTCAATAAACCAAAAAAGGTCAGCCTCCCCTAAACTGAGGGATGAAGCTTCTTTCCTGGAACAACTACAGGTGAAAGAAGCCTTCTAGAGATGGGGGATGATCTCCCCCCCCCCTTTTCTATTGTTTTGGCTTTTCAAAGGGGTTTAGGGATAGAAATTGGATTGTGAGTTCTTTAGACAGGGATCTCCAATCCCTCGGTTGCAGACTGGCAGTGGTCCATGGTGTGTCAGAAACTGGGTTGCACAAACAAGCAAAAATCCATCTGTGTAAATGAGGGATGCAGGCAGTGTGTGAAACTACACCCGCCCCCTGCCCTCCGGTTTTCAGAAAAATCTCTCTTCATAGAACTGGTCCCTGTTGCTCAAAATGTTGGAGCCATATTTTCCCCATTTCAGGCATATATTACAGTTATACCAAAATCAGATAAAGATCATACCAGTGGTGAAATCTAAAATTTGTTACTACCGGTTCTGTGGGCATGGCTTGGTGGGGGGTAATGTGACAGGGTGGGTGTGGCAATTTTTTTTTTTACTTTTAAAACCATTTTTTCTACAACCACTTCGGCGAAGAGGTTGTAAAAAATGCTTTCAAAAGGCTCTGACGATCCCAGCTGAGTTGCCTGATCGGCAGAGGCTTTTTTTCTTTT
Source organism: Pituophis catenifer annectens (assembly GCF_029215685.1). Taxonomy (NCBI): domain Eukaryota; kingdom Metazoa; phylum Chordata; class Lepidosauria; order Squamata; family Colubridae; genus Pituophis; species Pituophis catenifer. The sequence goes on from NW_027256883.1 coordinate 88,082,922, forward strand.
AAAAGCCTCTGCTGATCAGGCAACTCAGCTTGGATCGTCAGAGGCTTTTAAAAGAAAAAAAGCCTCTGCCAATCAGGCAACTCAGCTGGGATCATCAGAAGCTTTTAAAACCATTTTTTCTACAACCTCTTCAGCGAAGAGGTTGTAGAAAAAATGCTTTTAAAAATTAAAAAAAAAAAGCCTCTGATGATTGTGCGGCTCAGCTGGGCATGGCAGGGGACAGGGATTTTTGCTACCAGTTCTCCGAACCACCCGCCTCCATCGCTACTGGATCTGGTGATCCGGTCCGAACCCGGAGCATTTCACCCCTGGATCATACCCTATTTATTTATTTATTTATTTATTTATTTATTTATTTATTTATTTATTTATTTATTGGTTCAATTTATATGCTGCCCTTTTCCAGAGACTCAGGGCGGCTTACAATGTGTTAAGCAATAGCCTTCATACTTTTGGATATACCTGCTTAGTAGGGCTTTCGGGGGGCCCCTAAGCGGTGTTCTTTTTTATACAAAGTCAGCTTATTGCCCCCACAATCCGGGTCCTCATTTTACCTACCTCGAAAGGATGGAAGGCTGAGTCAACCTTGAGCCTGGTGAGATTTGAACTTGCAGTAATTGCAGGCAGCTGGTGTTACTTAACAGTGCTTTAGTCTGCTGTGCCACCAAGGCTTATAATGTGCTACTTATTTTCAAGTATCACTGATTAATGTTGATACAAAGATCTTAACAGCAGGTCTAGCAAATATATTACAGCAAGTGTTATCATTCATTATTAAAGATGATCAAGCAGGGTTTATAGAAACTAGGCAAGCAGCAGACAATATTAGGTTAGTTGTAGTTTTAATAGGTTTGAATGAAAATGAAAACTAATTTGTAATCTTATCGTTAGACACTGGCAAAGCTTTTGACAAAATAAATAGGCAGAACGTGTTTGTTGTATTAAATAGATTTGGATTTCCTTTGACATTCATAAAATGTATCAAGATATTATATGAATTGCTCACATTTAAAGTAAACATTTAAAAGAACCAGGCAAGTATGTCTACTTTCACCATTTACTTACACATTTATTTGTGTAAAGCCCTTAGCTTGTGCTTTAAGACAACATTGGGAGATTTACGAACATAATTTACTTAAACATAAACTGGTTATATTTGATGATGGTACTCTTTGGTTTATTTCTAAACCTTACACTATTATTCCAGTGTTAATGAAAATTATCAAATGGCTTATGTGAGGTGCTGTTGCCAGGGTGGGGGATGATTTTAGTATATTAATTTATTATATGACCCTTCTTTTACTAGTTTTATTGTTTTTATATGGGGTTTTATATTCTGTAAACCGCCTTGAGTTGCCATGTGTGAATAGGTGGCAATATAAATTACCTAAATAAATAAATAAAAGATATTCTTTTAACTTGCCCAAATTGGAATTGATGCCAGTAGGTAAAATTTGGTTACCTAACCATTTAAGGAATATCAATTCTATATTTGTACTGAATCCATTAAATATTTAGGTATGTGCATACCAAAAGATATAACTCAATAAGTAAAATGTAATATAAATAAAATTAATGAAGAGATTTCTTCAGATATGGATAGATGGGAAAAGTTAAACCTCACCTTTTAGAAAAAGGTGAATGCTCTATTATAATATTATATTTTCAGAGTATTTGCAGAATATTTTCAGAAAGTTTAGAAAGTTTTTGAGGGTTCAAATCCAAGAATCTGGAGCTATACCATTATGCTTAGCTATTATCAGGTATTAAATACCAGTAGCCAACAATTGATGTTAATTCTCCAATTTCAGCAACTTTGGAATATACATATACAGCTGATATGATTTAACTGATAAATTATATAATTATCAGTTAGAAAATATGATTAAAACATTTGATCACTTTTGCCATTCTAAATTGACTTTATGGGCAAATCCAACATTAAAAATTAAGACAAAATGATGATATGGAAAAATTGGCTGTAAGCAGAGATACTGAGTTTGGACCAATTGATAGATGATGAGGATGAATTTTAACATATGCTGTGCTAAAAGAAATACACAGCCACAATTTTTGTTAACAATATTGGAGCAGAAGCATGTTCAGCTTGCAAGACACCCAGAGATGGGCTGCTATTGGTTCGCACCGGTTCTCCTGAACCAGATGTTAATTTTCTGAGCAGTTCAGAGAACCAGTTGTTGGAAGAAATCTTTTCCCACTTTACAGGGCTAATCCTGCAAGGGAGGCAGGAAGGAAACATTTTGGTATGCCTGTATTTCTAGCCTAATGTAGCCTTAATTGTCCTGCTGCTTTAAGTGTTTTCAGAAACTGCCTCTGGATTAAGCTTGTTACATTGTAAGACTTACGCCCATACTTTCTGTCTGTAGACTGAGCTTCTCTGGAGTCTCATTCCCTCCCGCCCAAGTTTTTTGTGGTACTTTTATTCCTGGGGCTTGACTTTCTTAAAGATTGTTAAAGGGTTGTTGTAAGGTTTTTGGAGTATATTTCCAACATGGCTGGAACAGCTATTTACAGAAGGGTTGGCATAGCCATAGAAGAAATGGCTGAGAGGCTTGATGCAAGCTTGGCATTCTGTCTGATTTTTTTACTGCCTTTCTGGGAGCATGTGATCTTTCCTTAAATCTGGATGATTACCTAAGGATATCTTGTGAGGTGAGTGAGACCAGCTGGTATCTTTAAGTGGTGCAAATGGATCTAATGATTGCTTCTCCTGGGTGGGAAACTGTGCTTTGTCAGTTCACTGAGAACAGGAGTATCTTGCCTATGGGGATTCTTCAGTCATCCAGGTCATGGTTGTCCCAAAGGTTCTTTTTTCAAGCAGCAACTGGACTTTCTTAGTTTCCAGAAAGTCCAATTGCCTGTTGAAAAAGTACCTTTGGGGCAAGAGTCTCTTGCATTGCTTCGAAGTGGGCAAGGCACATGATTGCTCACTGATAATAAGTGGACCCTCCTTCCAATTTGTTTTAGTTTTCTCTCATGATAATGTAGGAAGTTAGCACCCACCCCTTTCCTGGAAGAGTGAAATATTTTAGAAAATATGAAAAAGGCAGAATATTATATTTCCCTGGATGAGAAATGGATAAGCATGTTTTGAAGCAGCTCCCATCTTCCTGCCCCCATCCTTTGTCAATGGGCCATTAAGGCTTGGGCCAGTCTATTCTACATAACAAAGATCTACCTCCTTCAGGCAGAGCCATAGTAGGAATTGCCAAAGATCCAACAAAGATAGGATTAGCCCTCTACACAATAGCAGCAGAAACTCACCACATGTGACCTGGGAAGCACATGTGACCATCAGCCAGCAAGGCTAGCTAAGACCCCCACCCCCTGGGAGTCTGACAACCAATCAGGATACTCTTTCGGGGCCCCAAGAAATGCAAAGCCAGAAAGAGCATAAAAACCCATGGACTCACTGTATTCGGCCCTTTTCTGTTCAGGAACTCAAGCCATGTGATCCTGTCCACCATTAAATCATCTTTCCAAGCAGTCTCCATGTTTCCAATGTCTTTTCCCCCACTTGGGGCAGAATCTAGAAGGAGATTTCTTCCAATAATTATATGGCATAGTAACATAGCACCAATTATAAAAAGTTAGCACCCACCCCTCTCCTAGAAGAATGAAATATTTTGAGAAACATTAAAAAGAATAAATTTCCCTGAATGAGAAATGGAGAAACATGTTTTCTTAGAGGGAGTAAGCAGCCCCCCCTTCCTTAATAGCCCACAGAAGATGTCAGCACTTAAGAGATAAAGGGATAGATAGCTATATTCATAGGCAAAAATTCCCTGCAGCAAGGTCTGAACAAAGGCAGAATGGGATTAGCCCTCACTCAATATGTTAATTTGTTAATTTGTCTCTTTAGCATTTTGTAGCCCAAATAAACTGACCCACTTTCTGGAGGGCTTAAATGACCTCTCTGCTAAAGGGTTTCACTTTATGAGCAAGAGTAACTTGGCTGCTGATAGTTATCCTTGTATTTTAACTATTTTAATTCCTCAATGTGCTCTGGCAACCTGTCTGATTTGTAACTCTGGGTTGCAGATATTGCTGAGGAAAAGGAAGGTATTCAGACAGAATGGTTTAGGTTTCCATGATGGCTGTGACTCATTGATCTTTAGTGTGTATTCCCCCATTTCTAATCTAATGACTGGTATTTAAGGCAGCTTTTTGCAAGCAAAGAACCTTTTTGTATTTTTGTACAGGTAATTCTTGATTTACAACAATTCATTTAGTGACCATTCAAAGTTTCAAGGACAGTGAAAAAAGTGACTTATTTTTCACACTTACGACCGTTGCAGCATCCCAATGGTCATGAGAGGGCGGGCAAGGCGAAATGCCCCTCAACATAAGTGACATTGAGGTGGCCACACCCACCCAGTCATTAGGACAGGGAACTGGTTGTTAAAAAATTTGCAGCCCACCACTGAAGACCCAAGATAAGAATTAAGTTCATCTGTCTTAAAATGTCTCAAAACCCACAAATATTTCATGGGAGAGAATAGAAACTGTAAGCTGGTGAAACAGTATTGATCAGGCTCATGTGTCATAGTTAACATAATGAAAACCAAGGTTCGGCTTGCTTGAACCTTAAGGATCTATTCTATTAGTATTATGATTCACATTAATATTGTGTCAATTTCAATTGTTTACTTAAAAATATTTTAGTGTACACTTAACAATTGTTGTCTGTGAAACATTTCTTAAGGCACATGACATAAATAAGAAAGGTAGATTATATATTATATCCTTGAATGTTGCAGATAGGCCCCTGGAATCTATGTTCAGGTTGCCTCCAATTTTCTGTTAATATATCAATCATTGCCTTCAATCATTTCATTATATTCAATTTCCATACTTTCTTTAAGTGGTAATTCAGTAGCACACTTTTCTTTCAGAGGAAACACAAAGACCTCATTTAAATTAATTTAGAAAAAAAGTGACAGAGGGACAATATGATAATACAAGTGCTAATGACATGCTCTTAATTCTTATTTATGGGAATTAATTATTATAGTACTTTTACTTAATTATGCAAATATATAATCATAATGTTGAAATACACCATGAAATTGCTTTAATTATTGGCATCTATAACTTTGGTCATACCCACAATTTATTTTGGCCCTGCTTTATTTTTGAGAATTCCCAACTCATTTCAGAAATTGAATACAACTTCTGATGTGAAAAAGGTTTCCTATCATCTAAGGAAGTTCTATAATCATCGGCATTAGATTACATCCATATCTGATTGAAAATCCAAGTTTAAAGTATATTGATTGCAATCTGTGAATTCACTTGTGAAAATTGGCATCCTTTCTCTTCCATTTGTTGGAGATACATACATCTAATTAAATCTGCTTCTTTGCTAAATATTCTAAAATAGAATTACAGGTAGTAAGAGTCTGAATAATATGGTGCTGAGACTTGGGGTTGAAGCACTTGGTATCAGGAGGAAAGAGAAATGGCCCTACAAAATGACATTCAGAAGGAAAATATACATGGCTGACACATGGCTGCACTTGAAGAAAAGAGTTGTAGTAAGTTGCTGTTACAAATGCTAGTAGACAATAAACTAGCGCTAGATTTTTTTTCCCCAAGTTATAATAATATCCTTTTTCTGGCTTTTATTTGTTGTACCTCAAACACATTTTCACAGCTGTTAGATTGACTTGTCCTACCACAGAAGAAAGGATTCAGACAGTGAAAGCTTTCTTTAAATACAGTATTTTTTTTCTTTTAACTGAACTCTGAATAAGGAGAAAACAACAGAGTCTCCTGAAGTACTCTGGGATTCCTGTGAAAGGCATTGCTTGGGCACATGGGATATGAAGGAGTGCATTCTCTACTCTTTTCAGATGATAGAACTGTAAAATATTTAATTTTAAAGGACAAGAAAAGGGGCCTGAGTAATAAATCTGAATACTCCTGTTCCCTACTCCACCTTGACATTTTACATGAATGAATTATGAACTTTTTTTTTTCTTTTATGAAACTGTCACAGTGTGGCTCAGCTTCTCAAAGCAATGCCACTTTGATGAAGCCAGGACTGAGATTAAAATGGGTTTCAGACATATTTTCTATGCCCTGGAGGAATCTGAGCTTCAATCACTCATTCTTGATATCAAGCTCCGGACAAAATCCCATATAGGCCCTTACAAATATATTTGTAACAACATGTGGCAGGTCATAGTATTCGTACATAATTAATTTCTTCCTTCTAAAGCACTAAAACGAAATACCAAAATTTCCACTATATTATTATTTATAAACATAGAAAACAAACTAAAAAACACATCCATATAAATAATATGGATATTTAATTTCTGACTCCCCCCCCCCCTTTATATTTCAACCTATTTGCAACACCTATGACATAGACTTTAGAAAAAGTGCTTGTATTTACCTTGTGGCATAATATACTGTACATGGAAGCAATTCTTGCTTAAATTTACTTAGTCTTCTGTTATGTACATAGTCTGTACTGTTAGTTTCACAATTGCTGCATATTCTCCAAATCTTATGTTCCCAGTTGATACTATGTCTTTCTTCCACTGGGGTTCAAGGTATGTTCTCCCAGCCCTAAGATTGTACCTTGCCACATCTATTTTTTTTTTTAAAGAAGTGACATCTCTTTAGTATTCTCTTCTCAATATTACCTATTGTGATGTGGTAAGGATTCTAGAAGGAGGAAATAAAGTAGGTCAGGATTACATCAGAGGCTGCTCAACTGTACTATCTCTCTCCCACATTGCTATCAACTACCATGGAAACAACTACAAGTACTACTATGGAAACTTTTCAACTTGATACTTTTGTTTTAACTTTTTTTTAAAAAAAATGTGTTATTAATCATGGCAATTGGTTTTTTGGTCATGAGTCATGACCCAAATGTTAACTGACTAATTACTCATGGTAGCACTGGTAAATTAGGAAACCGATGTGCCAGGCTGAAGAACATTTCTATATTTTGTAATTATATTTTAAACAAATTCCATTGCCAGCTTTTTTTTTAATATATTCAGTTACTTAAAGTGGCCCTGTGAAGTGATCACTCTGAATGCTAGTAGGTGTGGGACCTATTGTAGCCCCAACCCATGGCAGACATTAATTTTTTGAGAAAAAAAAAATGCAGATGATTTTCACAGTAGCACAGCAGTACCCATGACTTGAGGGGAAGGTTGGGTGAGCATTTACAACTTTGTTTTAATGAATCATGTTGGGTTCTTTTGAAGAAGCCATTCTGTTTACAGATAATACAGAGAATCTATTCCACAAAAGGAGAAGGAAGAAAAAGAAAGAAATTTCCAGGGATTATCTGCATATCAACTCACCCCACTGCCTCTATTTACAGAGTGCATTACTTCCCCAACAGAATATTGCTTATTATTGGATCCATTGCCCTTTCCCTCATATTACACACTTTCCCTTCCACTCCAAATTTGGCAACCTAGGCTGGCATGTGTGCCTTTTTAAAAAAGTTTCCATCACCTTCCAGCACAGAGGTAGCATCTTGTCAATGCCAATATAGACCACCTTGCACATGTTACACTTCTGTAGCAGTACCATTTTGTGCAACATCTCACCAAGCCAAGAGAAAATGGTGAAGTTGTCTTACTTATCCTACTTCCTGGTCAGCTTGCTATCAGTTAACCAGCCATTCTGTGCAAGAGTAGTGCAGCTTCACAACTACCAAGTACTAAAACTGGAAAACAGAAAGTTCCGCAGCTATCAGACCTGCAGAAAGACAAGAACTTGGACCCACTGTATGGACTAGCTGTCTTTTGGTTTGTCCAGGAAAAATAGGAGTGACTTCTCAAAGTGACTCGGTTTTGAGTGGTAAGCCAAAAAAGGTTATGATCTTGTTCATATTTATTCATGATCATCCAGAGGTCACAGCCAACAGTTTGAGAATTTTTACCTCACTGCAAGTTTCCCAGCATTGGTGGAAGTGAAAGGAATGATGTAGCATACTAGATAATAAGTAGAATTGTCCCTTGATCAATAGTTAAGTACAGTGGTGGAATTCAGCCAGTTTGCACAACTTCAGGAGAACTGGTTGTTAACTTTCTGAACAGTTTGGCAAACTGGTTGTTGGAAGAAATCATTAGGGCAGAGAACCAGTTGTTAAATTACTTGAATCCCACCACTGGCTAAGTACCAAGGTTTAGCAATCTATAGAACTGAGTTGCTTCTCCAGTTATTAGCACCTTCTGACAATATGCAGATTGACATACATGTCTATCACTTTCTCTTAATAAAGTAGATTGTGCTAATCAAAATGCAGATCAGACAGGCATTTCCGATGCTTCAAGTTATAGCAAACAAGTATTGAATGAATTATTTGATTGTTAAGATACTTTTCATTTAGAATTGAGATCAAGGGCATATTTCTTACAGTCTTCAGGTAGTCAAAGGTGAGCCCCTACAATCACTTTAATAAAAATATGCAAAATGAATGACTGAAAAGCTAGGATAGAAATAGGTTAGTAGCAGTAAATATGACAAAGTCTCTCTCTCTCTCTCTTTCTCTCTCTCTCTCCTTCCCTCCATCCCTCCCTCCCTCTCTCTCTTTCTTTCTTTCTTCCTTCCTTCCTTCCTTTCTTTCTGCTTTTTTCTTCTGTTTCTATAGAATGATCCCTGAACATATTTTACACCTGTTTACCACGCTGCTTAAACCACTTAAAACATAAGGTCTTTTTGTGGAGTAGGCATTTTGAATTTTAAAACAGGAACAGCATTAAAGACAAACTATATGCAAGATCCACACTGTACTTTTCTATTTGGCAGACAAAGCTGTATGTAGCAAATATATATTACTCCATGAACCAAAGGGCTGTGGATTTTTCTGTTTGGGAGATCTAAATAAATTTAGAACAACTTATTACAGGGGGAAAGAGATTGAGGTTTTCCAGTTTAAGCTAATAGGGGTCTTTCTGTGATTAAGTGTTGCATAAATAAATTGGGGAGGGCTCTGTTCACTGTTGCCATGGAGACCTTTGTGCTTGACTGAATTCTATTATTTTCGTCTTGAAGACTGCAGCCACTTTGTCGTGGAGTATATTTTATATTCTTTTTGGCCTATATTTTTCTGCCCATGCTTGCATGCTCAGAAGCTGAAGAGGAGAATTGCTGACCTGTATTATTTGGATAGTCAAAATGGTTGATGGGGTTCGTGATTTAAAAACATATATTTTTACTTTTATATGTGATAAAAAAAAAGAAATGACTCGACCTGCTTGAAGTACAGCTTGGGAAGAACTCACCCTTCAGCATTGTTGGCTATATTTGTTTGCATAAACTGCTGGGAATTTAATTTGATTTTCTGGAACTGATCAAGAAATAACAATTTGCAAAGGGAGCAAAAAAGGTAAAGAAAAAAGATATTGCAGCTACAGGCAGAGCTTATTTATAAGTTTTACGTTTGTTTGGTTTTTGTGCTCTAATTTATTTAAAACAGATCAGATATTTCAAATGACTTCAGATTCTGAATTTTTATAAAATTAAAATCCTAATATCCAAGGGAAAAATTACTTAATTCATTGCTGTTCTTTTTAAACATATCTAGAGTTTGAACCGTCTCTAAATCGGTGCATGTTATTTTTTCCTCTATTCAGTAATACACCCTGATATTGTGAGAGTTAATCTTCAAAGGGTATATAAAATATATAAAAGTTACATTTTAACTAATTCTTAAATCATAATTCTTTTGCTATTCTGGCAGCATTTATTTACTGGTGTCTTTCTGTTTTAAACATGCTAAGGAAGTAAATAATTCTAAAAGAAATGCATTTTAATCAATATGTATAAAAATCTGTGGCTCATAAAATATATTATTACCTTTCTGTTATAACATATGCTCTTATGTATATTTGCAGGCATAACCTTGTTCCTGTGCTATAGAAATATGAATGTTGTTCCGTGTACTGTCATCCTAATTTTTCTGTTGGCTGTTATGTAGAAGTAAAATATACATGTTCTGCTATCAAAAACTCTAAACATAGTTTCGTAAGAGGTTAGCATTTGGAAAATGTAACCATTATGCAATACAATAGGAATCTTAAAAATCACAGATATGATTTTAATGTTTCGGATGAAAGCTGTGAATTGTAAAAGCCAAGAAAGACTGTGAGTGACTGGTCAACAAATTCTGTAAATGAACTAATCCTAATAGGAGGATATGCCTAAAATACTCATTGCTGCCTTTCTTTTCAAGTTGAATGTACCAGCTCTCTGAGACACATATTTTAGAGAGAAAAAGAGAGATTTAGTTTTGTGGCTTCTACCTGTTTTTCTGTGCAAAACAGTTAACAAAGCTGTATAATACAGCTGAATTTTTTTTATTATAAAGCAAAACTTATTAAACTATGCTAGTGCCTTTCACAAAATTAAATATATTAAATATATATTGAATTCTTGAATTAGTTTGTAGTTTTTATACATTTCTAATGTTGCTTGTGAGAAAAATAGTTTCAGAAATTATCCTGAACCTATTATTTTCCATTCATTGCATTTACATAAATGCAGGCTAAAGAAACCAAAATATATTTGGCTCTTCATAATAATGAAATGTAAGAAAAAAAAATACTAGTAATATCCTCATGACTGATAAGTATGTATCTCCTCCTCCTCCTCCTCTGTTTTGCTCTGGTATCAGAATAGCTATTTAATCTTATGCTAATTGTATTATTTGCATTTTTAACATTATACATAAAAAAATCAAGTTAAATTTTTCTGTTCTTAAAATACAATAAAATGGCATTAATCATAATGTAATTGGAAAATCTCTTTATCTGTGGAAAATATAATTGGAATTATTAAGCATTTCATATTTTAGATGAGTTTTCCTACTCAGGCCAAGCTTTGTTAAAATCTGTTTAGGATCTGTAGATTAATTTTGCACTGCTAAGACTATATTTGACTGGTATTAATCAACATAACTAATTTCATGTTCTTCATCTATTGAATGAAAACTTCAAAGACTGTTTGCTGCAAGGCAAACATTGCTTAATTTACAACATAACAGTTATATTGTTAATCTTGTTCTATTAGAATCAGCTTTGACATTAGGAGAATTGAATGGGAAAGATTTCGAAATGGCAACCTGAAATAACCCTTTAAAAGAATTACAGTCATGCTGCTAACAATATATACTGCAGTTACCACTGCTTTACGGTTGTTCTCTATTAAGCTAATCATTGATAACCTTATTTTATTTTAAATTGCTTTCATATCCTGCATATTAATAACTCTCTCATTATTTATTTTCTCCTCCATAATGTGACTGTGAAATAAAGTGGAATGACTTTTTACCTCAATTGTAGAGGCACCCATGCACGAACCTTTTATCAGCAGATAAAAATAAGAAGCTAAAATGCATCTGGAATCTTTCAGAGCTGCTTTTTTTTTAATGATTAATGATATTGGTAATGGTAATGGTAAAAATTCAGCCCTATTTATATGTTTGTCTGGCCTTAAAAATATATACAGGACAAAGGATTACTTGGGGTGCTTATGGCCCCATTTGTATAACTAAAATAACACGTCCTCAGAGATAAGGTCTTCTATTTAAGGTAATATAAACCTGTATTTTTATATCATACAGATAATCATAATCCATGCTATAATGACTTTTTTTAGATTTCTGCACTGTATTTTGAAAAAACTGCCTTTTATGATAGTCAAGAAACTTTGGTGAATACAAAATTATTTATTAATACTTTATTAATACAAAATACTTCCAAGTGGCAGATTAATATTAGACCAATTTAAATGGTTGCCAGTTATTTCTGAGTTAAATACTTTTTTAAAAAAAAGTAATATGAACAAGAGGAAATAAAAGCCAAGTAAAATGAATAAAAGGGTGGAATACCTAAATAAATATACAAGATATTTAAAATATCATAAAATTTACAATTTTTCAATATATTATTACTTACTTTTTGAATGAAAAAATTAACTGTTATTTAGTTTTAAGATAATAATACCTAGTTATTTTTTTCTTCCATTCAGTCATGTCTAATTCTCAGAGACTACTGGACAAATCCCTGCAGTGTTCTTGCCAAGGTTTTTCAGTAGTGGTTTGCCATTACCTCCTTCCTAGGGCCCGGAGAAAGAGTGAGTAGCCTAAGGTCACCCAGCTGACTTTATACCTAATGTGGGAATAGAACTCACAGTATCCTGATTTCTAACCCAGTGCCAAATCAGTACTAGAGGTATAGTTTTCCATGAACTTGAGATATATACCCTATACATAGAAAAATTAAAATTGGAGATGTAGTTTAAATTTGTGTTATAAATAGTTCAATAATGGCTTTGAATTAGAATTGAATTTTATATCAGATTTCATTTTTAGATGCAAGATTATTCTGGATATTAAAGTGTACAGCTTGGTTAATCATGAGTGAAGGCAAATATATGTGTCCCAGGATAATATTGTAGGATCCAATCTGAGTCCATCACTAGGACTAGAATTTTAGTCTTCCAAGTTTTAGGATTCATGCTGGAGCGCATTCTCAAGGACCTTCTCTCTTTCCAGAATGTGTGCACTGAGCTATTCTATGTGTAGTATTTTTGTGGTGCCTGGTTATGTGTGGCTTTTAGTTGTTAATTGGAGCTTTGATGTCTGGCTATTAAGTCGTTGGTTGTTGTTTCCTTTTCTGCTGCATCCTCAGTTCCTAAGTGCCTGATAAGCTGGTGGTAAATCAGCTCTCCTGATGATTGACAAGAGATCTGTCTCCCAGGCTTCAATCATTTCCTTAGCTATTTTTGTCCCACAATCTAGTAGCTGTGAAATTGAATGTGTATCCTTGTTCATTGCAATGTAAGCAGTGGTGGGATTCAAATAATTTAACAACCAATTCGCCCAGGGTCAGGTTGACTGTCATGGGAGACATGGCCCTTCCCCATCCTCCAGCTCTGTTGCACATGTGGGATGAGCCTCCCGCAATGGCCAACCTGACCCTGGGTGGACTGGTTGTTAAATTATCCCCCCCACACACACACACACTATCAAAGTGTCAGGAAAGGGCAGCCATCTTTTACTTTGGATCCTCAGGCCGGCCACAAAGTGGGTTCTGGGCGCTGTGCTGCAATGGAGAAATGAGCAATGGAGCGGCCGGCAAGAGGAAAGGAGTAGGAGAAGGGAGAAGAAAGAGGAAAAGCGGCCTTCTCCTTCCCTCGCACTGGCCGCTCTGTTGCCCATTTCTCCATTGCAGTGCAGCGCCCAGGATCCACTTTGATAGCGGGTGGGGAGTAATTTAACAACTGGTTCACGTGAATCAGTGTGAACTGGCTGAATCCCACCACTGAATGTAAGGCTACTAATGAGTTTGGGTCTCCTCGTCTAATCATTTATTTGTTATTTGGTTAGATAATAGTCATTCTTCCATGGAAAGAATCAAACTTTTTTTTCGCTAAAGGGCATATAATCCTTGCAGGTATTATATCTAAAACTGATTTATTATACTTTGAAGGAATATGAGGCTCAGTAAAAATTGCTAACTATATCTCAAAGTAGGAGTTCAACTTTCAAAATGTATTCCATTCTAATATGAACTCTAATATATATTTCCCAAAATTACTATGTTTCAGCATTGCCACCACATATAAAAAATTATTCATCCAATTTGTTTTAGAAATTATTTGTCCATTTTAGCAATCATAGGTATATGAGGAATAATGTACCTATGATAAAATATATCAATTCTTTCTCACTTTAATAAATTTAGTATTATTCCCAATTCTACATCTATTTAATCATACAATCTTTGACCTATTCAGGTTTTGAATCATACTTCACAGTTTATAAATTAAGTCCAGAAATGTCCATAATAAGATTTATAAATTCAATCAAGTCTTTCAAAAATTTCCCCTGTTTGATACTGTGCAACTTATTTGAATGTGCTACAACCAGTTAGGTAGACTAAGCCATTTTGAGTTAAGAATCTCAAGTGATTTTCTTTCTCTTGTTGACAATAAAATCCTGCAATCTAGACAATTTTCTATTGAACAAATATCTTGGTATCTTCCTCTAATTTGTGGCAACACTATCTTCTCTTTCTTCATCTCCCTAAGAAGATAACCATGAAGAACCTAACAGTTTTAAAACTTGCCAGGTGAAGTAAAAGAAATTAAAGAGTCAATGAGTAGTTGTATTTCAAGTATGTGTTGATACAATTATAGCTTAAACCAGTAGTGAAATCTGAACTGATTTACTACTGGTTCACTGGCTGCGCATGCGCACATGCGCCCTGTGCGCGCGCCTGCACAGTGCACATCACATACCAAATGTGAGGTGCGGGTGCGCGTGTGTGCAGTGCACACCAAAAAGAGTCTTGGGAAGGTAAGTAGAACAGCGCGGGGGGTGATCAGCTGTGGCGCGCGATCGTCAGAGCCTTTTTTTTACTTTTTTAAAGCCGGTAGTAACAAAATGCATTTAAAAGGTAAAAAAAAGAGGCTGTGATGTTCGCGTGCCACAGCTGTGATTGTTGGAGCCTTTTTTTTTTTACTTTTTAAAAGCATTTTTACTACCTATTCACCCGAACCGGTAGTAAGAAAATGCCTAAAAAGTAAAAAAGAAAAAGTTCTGATGATCAGCTGAGCGATGCGGGATCGTCAGAACTTTTTTTAAAAAAATTTAAAGCATTTTTAACTCCTGGTTCTGGAGAACTAGTAGTAAAAAAATGCTAAAAAAGTAAAAAAAAAAAAAGTTCCGACGATCGTGTGTCGCTTAGCTGATCGTCAGAACTTTTTTTTACATTTTTTATTACTGGTTCGGCAAACCAGTAGCCTTTTTTACTACCAGTTTGGGCAAACCGGACCAAACCAGTAGCATTTCACCCCTGGCTCAAACCTATGTAGCAAAAAGCAGGAGCTTCCAGTCAAGTAATAGCAAACAGCTTCTGAAAGGATTTTAAAGAAAGTTAATCAGAGGTTGTGTATTTAGAAGTACAGATGCAGTGAAGCAACTTACAATTTTTAGTACTGTTGAAGTTAAAGAAAAGGGACAGCCCTTTATCAAGACTTTATTGTGTGAGATTTCTTACAAGGCAAGAAGAAAAATCAACCTTTGCCTTTGTGATTTGAGAATTAGATTGGATTGGATTGGATTAGAGAAATATTGTAAGCTTTTTAAATATAAGGTTATTCACATTTGACAATTTGTTATCTGTTCAATTAAAAATTAAGAGAGGAATATGTGAAGATGGTATTTTAGAAAACTGATTATTAGTATTTTAGGATATTGGTATTATTTGCTAATTTTAGAGAGGTTGTTGAAGTGTTAATAACTCTGGACTAAAAAAAGTTGGAGGTAATCTTTCTTATAAATTTATTTGTTTTGCTGCTCCCTTTCCCTTTTCCATTTTATGTTGGTTTGTTATTTTAATATTTGACTTTGAAATTTTATAAAGGTATTATTTAAAAAGGGAAGTATCAAGTCAACTACAGAGTAGAAGGAATGCAAATTAGCTAGAAGATAGAAATCCATGATTTTATATTATAATTAGTAATAGTAATAAATAAACCATTATCAAATATCATTGTGTTATTTTTTTTTAAATGTACAATAAATATTTTTCCCATTGGAAATGCTACTTTTAAAAGTGAAATCTTTGTTTCGATAACATTTTAATAATATCTACATGGATTTTTCTCTTGCAACCTAATATTCTGATTAATTCTATGACTAGTTGAATATAAAAGGAGAATAGGAGTACAGTAGTACATAAGCCCTACTTAGGCATTTCTTAAACAAATGCTCTGTACTGCTTTATTAGGGTCCTGGATCATGCAGGAAGTATATTCACATTCCAGCAAATGCAAACACAACTCTCCTTCAGATTGCCCAGCTGAACACATAAAAGTCAGGAAGAGTAGAGGTGAGCTATATGCATGCCCTATTATTTCAAGCCCTTACATTTCCCGGGAAATGCTTGAATATAGTAAATGGTAAAGTACATTCATTGAAGTGTAATCAACCTGAGGTTCAGTTCTTAGAATTTCTGAGGTAGAGCTGCAGAGAGTCAGTGAACATATTCACACTTCATTTACTTAAACTAAAAAAAAAATCATGAAAATTACAGCATATTATAAAAGCCTTGAAATATGGTGATAGCATTTTTTTTTTTACTATTTCGACTTTTTTTTTTCTTGTTGATTAGGACAAAAATGGTAAAGTAAGGATGGGAGAATAGTTTCAGAATTGTTCTGTTCCCAGTTCTTTTCAGGTGGCTGAGGAGTGGGGAACCAGGGTAGGATTGATATAACTATAGTTGCTTTTGTTCATTTCTATTTTTTTTAATTTGAAAGAATATTATAGATGGCAAAAGAACTTTCTTTTTAAATGAGGGAAAGGGGAATTCAATATTAAAACTTTCCTATGTAAAAAGAAACTACTTTTGGAAGAGTATGGAGGCTGATTATCATTATATGGACTGGATTTTAATACCTGAATATTCTGAAAAGAAGCTTTTTGTTAATATTGGAGCAGTGGTGGGATTCAAAAATGTTTACTACTGGTTCTGTGGGTGTGGCTTGATGGGCGTGGCTTGGTGGGCGTGGCAGGGGAAGGATATTGTAAAATCTCCATTCCCACCCCACTCCAGGGGAAGATTATTGCAAAATCCCCATTTCCTCCTGATCAGCTGGGACTTGGGAGGCAGAGAATAGATGGGGGCGGGGCCAGTCAGATGTGGTATTTACTGGTTCTCCGAACTACTCAAAATTTCCACTACCGGTTCTCCAGAACTGGTCAGGTACCTGCTGAATACCACCTCTGTATTAGAGGGAACCTGGGCTGGGGACCTTTTAGCCTGTTTGATTTGAGTTCTGGTTGTTCCATTTTCTTTTTCTTTTTCTGAGGAGTGTTTTCCTGGGTCCTAATTCTAAGCTCGCACACCCATTTTGAATAGCTTGAATGCTGTAGCATCTGGTCTTTCTATTTTATGCCGGAGGACCCCTTGCAAAAGGAGGCCAGCACACTGTGCAGTTTGGAATAATTGTATTTTTATTAGATTTCAAAAGCACTTTCAACTCTTTTATAATTATTAATGGATGGGAGGAGAGAGAATAATTAATCTGACTGCTCTTCTGTGCTTGGGAATTCAGGACCCTTCTTTATTTAAAGAGTGTACTTGTATGTTTAAAGAAAGTATTGTAATTCCAAAGGGTGGGGGAGGAAGAAGGGGAGGTGCAATCATTTTTTGTCTAATTTAGATAACAGTCCTGATTATAGGAACAATAGTTTGTTTAAAACATATCCTAACAACTGTTTCCCACAATCTTTGATCCTCTTCTGTTTGTTTGTTTTTTCCAAGAAAGTAGGCTGGAGGTTTATTTTGTTTATTCTAGCTTTCTTCCCTTGGCTGCCTTCATCCACCCTTACTCTAAGCAATTCATTTCTAAACAACTTCTTATGTTGTTGAGTATTTATTTTTTGTAAAAAGATTATTTGTTCACTTCATTCTGCATTTTAATTTTCTTCTGGTTTTTGAAAAACCACTACATATCTAAGCTGTTCTTGCTGATACTATTTTGCTATATACAATTGTCTTCATTTTATTTAATGCAAATTGGTCAACTAATAAATTCAGTTTTAAATGACTTGGCATTTTGTATTTGTTTTTATCCACATGTGATTTCTTGACCTTCCCTTAATTCTCTTCAACACAGCCCTTATAATTTTAAATTGCCTGGAAATTTTCTTCCCAAATGAGAACAAACCAGATGCTAATAGTTTAAAGCATATTGCTTTTCTCATAAGCCAAGATGACTCAGGCTGACTTAACCTCTGCTCACATACAAGTTTCCCTGCCCATTAGCTAATGCCATGGCTCCAAACAATTGAAAAGGGAAATGGGGCATGGTAATTTTAATAATTATCAAATAAAATGGAAGTACCAGTTCAGGGAAAGGAGGTCAGCTAATTTCTTAGTATAGCTAGTGGAGCAAATTTGCTTTCTCTCCCACTGCTCTAGGTAGTTACAATGTGTGCTATCAGTTGATCAGAAAATATAGGTGGTAAGTTGCATACAGGTGACCAAATATGGAAATCTAAATGTTAAATGAATGAATCAGGCAAGGAAAGAAGGAATAGAAAGATATAAAAGAAATATATTACAAATTACTTTCCTGATCTTCCCATTTTTGGTTTTATAATTTTTTTTTAATTGTTAGCATTTTTGGGTGTGTGAATGGGTGTGTGAAAAGCTAATTTATTTCAATATTTTATTTTTAAAAATCAAGTAATATTTTGGGGAATTGTGACACCTCCTCTTCCGACTACTTGGAAATTATTGTTCATATACTTTTTCAGTGGCAATGAGCTGTGAAGTGGGAGAGGTGAGGAAGTAGCTTTGTTCTCTGCTCCAGTAACCAGCCTTATAGCCAATCCAATAGCTTGCTTTCTGCAGCACAGAGATAAAAATAGAGCAAGGGGGGAGGAGAAATAAAAGTGCTGCTGTGAATGGCTGTACAGATGAAATCCAAAAAGAAAAAAAAAACTTAGAAAAGAGCTTTTTTTTAAGTTTGCAAAAATTTCCATGAATGTTCTTAAGCTTCTATTTTTTGAAAGGAACCTATTGCCAGTTTGTATCAAATTTCACCGTTCAATAAAGAAATACCACAGTTTTCTGCAAAAGGGCTGTTGTTTAAACCTGCTTATTAAAAAATAATCTGCTATAATTAAAAGAAGTGTTCAGCCTCCTTGTGTTCAGGATAGTGGCCTGTAAGGGAGAGGTGTTCATACTGACCTGAAGCAGAAATTCTCCAGGTCAACAAAGGAATAAGACGAAGCTGTATACTTTCCCTGTATGCATTTAATCTGTATCCTCAACATACATTGGGGGACCCAAAGGTCAAAAGGCAACTGTGCTTTCTTGTTTTGCTTGAAGACATTTCCCTTCTCATCTAAGAAGCTTCTTTAGTTCTGATTAAATAGTGGAAAGTTGAAGGATTTATATTCCTTGCAGTCATCTAGTCATTAGCACTCTTTCTGAGCATCGTTGAGGCCACGTGGAGGTTTGTCTATGCCTTCAGGGTCACTGATGATGAGTTCAGGTTCAAGTGATCTTGAGGGCATATAGACAAATCTCCACGTGGCCTCAATGACTGTTAGAAAGAGTGCTAATGACTAGATGGCTGCAAGGAATATAAATCTTTCTTCATAATTCAGTTAGAACTGAAGAAGCTTCTTGGGTAAGAAATGAAATGTACTTAAGCAAAACAAGAAAGTCCAGTTGTCTTTTGAAAGAAAAGCACCTTTGGGGCATCCATGACCTGGATGTCTGAAAATCTCTATAAATATACATTGAGGGAAGCTGGATTCCTGGATTTCAACTTCCAGAATTCTTCAACCAACATTGGTGGAACTTGAAGTCCACATATCTTAAATTTGCCAATTTTGGAAATGCTGTGGTGGAACATAGTAGACCAGCTTACTTTATCTGATTGCAAAAATCCAGATGACCAGGAGATGTCAATAACATTTTTCTGTATCATAGTGCTGCCATCTAATGATTATACAGATTTTGGCAACTAAGATACTGTGGTTCTATGTTTTCTGAATGGTATACTCTTTGAATAAGAACTTGTTGATTTCTGAAGCATCATTCCGAACTTTGCAACTGTGAAATTACTGCAAAAGTGTTTGATCTAAAAAGTGTTGTTGTTGTTGTTGTTGTTGTTGTTGTTGTTGTTGTTGTTATATACTTTATTCATTAAACATGAAACTCAGTCAATTGAACATTCAGAAATGCATCACAAATACCATTGACTGGTGCTAATGGTTGATACAGGTTGTTGCCAGCGTCCTAGGTATCAACCAAGTACCTTCTTAAGATGTACGATGTTCCAAGTAGCGCAGTTTTTTGCAGTTCCGCTGGTATTATTGCAGGAAGCTGCAAATTATTATTATTATTATTATTATTATTATTATTATTATTATTATTATTATTATTATTATTTATTGGTTAATCTTTAGTGAGATTCACAGCCTTTGAGGCTGGTTAATAGCTCAGCAGCTCAAGTCCTAACCAAGGACCTAGGAACTGTTAAGGTATCGTCGGAGGATGTAAGCTGTTTCGAGTAAGGTGGTTTTTTGTAGAGTCAAAATGTTCAAGTCCGGCAAATTTAGAATTTCTAAATAGCGGGGTAGCCCTTTGGGTATTGCTCCGAGGGCTCCAATTACAATCGGAGCAATACCCAAAGGGCTACCCCGCTATTTAGAAATTCTAAATTTGCCGGACTTGAACATTTTGACTCTACAAAAAAAAAAAAAATTATTATTATTATTATTATTATTATTATTTATTTATTATTATTATTTCTTTTTGTGACTCATCTTTCCTTTTCTTCATTGTCCTAATTCCAGTTTTGTACTGTTGTGATTTTTAATTACAGATGACTATCTGCTTTCTTGAAAAAAAATGATGTTCATATTCTATTACTTGGGGAGAATAACTACTTAGATTTTTTTTATTAAAACGTATGTAAGAAAATGCTAGTTAAAAGAGCCAGTTTGGTATAATGGTTCAGCTGCTGGCCTAGAAACCAGGAGACAGTGATTCTGGTCATGCCTTAATCATAAAAGTCAATTGGGTGACCTTGAGCTAGTAACGTTCTCTCAGCCCTTCTCACTTCAGAAAGTTGTTCGTGTGGGGAAAATAGGAGAAAGGAGCATTATGTATGTTCACCACCTTGAGTTATTTGTAAAAATAATAAAGGTGGCAGGTGGGATAAAAATCTAATAAAGAGTAGAAGTTGCAATGTCCATGTTATTTGTAAAATATGATATTGTTGTGTAATAACAATATTGCAGCTGAAAAAGGAGAGGCTTGGGATTTTGTGTGGGGGGGGAGGTGCTATAGTATATACAAATAGCAGGACATGCATTTTAGATTAAAGATTGGCAAATCTTTTAGATTAAAAACTAGCAGTGTAATTTCACAGTGTCCCAAATAGCATTCTCCATTTAAAAATCACAATTGAAAAAATGGATTTAAGAACTAAACAGCTGAAAAATCAGCATAGAACTTTGGGCAATGCCACCATCAAGATCTCAAGAGGAAGAAGATCCCATAGCTGGAATGTCTACGACTTTGACACTGGATGTTTTCAGTCTACTAAAAGCATACTTGTTCATTGCTCATTCTACAGAGGTTTGGAAAGCACACTCTTATCTCTGCATTACTTTCAGCAGTGTCAGGTTGCACAACTTAATCTTATGTTCTCTTATTACTTTTGAGCTGTAATCCCAACATAACATAACATATAAGGTTGCCATGTTTTGGACTGCAGTGTGTAAAATTTACCAGGAACTGATAGACAGCAAATGTTGCAACATCAGAGGAAAACTATGCTGTTTATTTTATACCAGTTGGTATAAAACATCTGGCTGACTTGCAAACCAACCATAATAATAAATTATTAAATATGCATTCTGTCAGACTTTCAACAACAATGGGTGGCTCACAACCACAGTCAAATTAATTATAATAAAATCAACAAAATATAAAAATAAAAGTTGGCAAGCACCACAAATCCGATGGAATGAAGCAAGGGGTCTCATTCTCCCTTGCCAAAGAGCAAGTCTTCATGGTTCTTCTAAACAACAGTGGGGGAGGGCATTCAAGAGGGCAGGCATTGTTACAGAGAAGGGTCCTGACACTGTTATTTCAAGGCAGGAGGCACAATCTTCAGAAAGGCTGCCACAATGGCCTGGACCCAACCATGGGTCACCTCCCTGACTGCTTTTACTAAATAGGAGGGATGTGGTTCAGTGGCTAAGATGCGGACCTTGTCGATCAAAAGGTCGGCAATTCAGCGGTTTGAATCCCTAGTGCGGCGTAATGAGGTGAGCTCCCGTTACTTCTTCCAGTTTCTGCCAACCTAGCAGTTCAAAAGCACGTAAAAAATGCAAGTAGAAAAAATAGGGACCACCTTTGGTGGGAAGGTAACAGTGTTCCGTGCGCCTTTGGCATTTAGTCATGCTCCCCACATGATCACCGAGACGTCTTCAGACAGCGTTGGTTCTTCGGCTTTGAAACGGAGATGAACACCGCCTGCCTGAGTTGGGAACAACTAGCAGGTAAAAGGTAAAGGTAAAGATTCCCCTCGCAATGTGCGAGGGGAATCTTTACCTTTACCTTTTAAACCCAGTAAACAGGTGGCAAGCTGACATCACAGAAACCCTGGCCATTTCCTCAGGCCTATTTCTAGTTTTTATGCATTTTTGTTTAGTATTTAATTGCATTTCATTTTATATGTTAACAGTGGTGCCACATTGTTTTGCTACATTATATTACACATAGCTATAGTATTAACATTAATAATTTAAACACAGAGATTTCAGTGGTTTAGTAGTTTATACTCCATGATAATAATTCAATGTTTAGTTATTTTAATTATAATTTGTAATGGAATGGTAGTAAATTTTTATAGTTCTAATGTAAATTCATAATCTAATTTATACAATAATTTTGGTATGGGAATTATTCCATTCTGGATGACAGCCAAATTAATCTGAAGCATTTTATAAATGGAAATGAAAATAAATACTGCCTAAACAAATGTGTGGGTTTTGTACTGGTCACATGGAACTGCAAAAATACAGTTATGATATTTTAGTTCAGAGGTACATAACTTTAGGGACAAAGGCTATGCCCAATCTTTTCATAGGCTATATTGCAGGTAATGTGTGGGACCAGAATAAAAAGATTAAAGCATATCAAAAATTAAATTTGATTTATGATTACATTTAATTAATGAAAAATAATATGATTTTTGCCCATGCAGTTTTCCTCTGTTGTAGAAACTAAATATTATAATCTAGTGGCAATTTGTGGGGGACTTTGGAAGCTCTACCTAAGATTAAGGAAAGTCTATGATGCTTTGAGCTGTAAATTATGTTCCTCCCTATTTTAACAGTGTTCTAATTTTTACTTTAGCCTTTGAAAGTAAAAAAAGTGCTTATGGGAGCTGTAAATCAGCACATCCATAACGCTCCAATGGGGTAAGCCACTATGTGGAACACCTGTAATTGATATATAGATCATATATGAAATAAATATCTTCTTTTAGTATTCTTTTAGTAATGATCCATGCAGTTCAGATATTTGTACTCCTTTTCTATTTTCACATGCAAATGTCTGAAATAAAAGGCTTCTTTTATTCACTATCAATTCATTATTATTTAGCAGCACGTATTGTAAGAAACTGAAGGTTTTGCATTAGTAATATGTTTCACTGTTGTTTTGCACAGTACTATATTACTCCATGTCTATGGAGATTGGCAATCATCCAAATCATGGTTGTTCCAAAGGTGCATTTTCAAACAGCAAGTGGACTTTCTTGATTTTTCTTGAAGACATTTTGCTTCTCTTCCAAGAAACCTTTTCAGTTCTAACTAAGTACTGGGGCTAACTGAAAAGAGTATAAATCCTTCCTTCCTTATCTAGAGAAATACAGGTAGTCCTCAATTTACAACCATTCATTTAATGATCATTCGAAATTACAACAGCACTGAAAAAAGTGACATGACCATTTTTCACACTTATGACTGTTGCAGCATCCCCATGGTCACATGATCAAAATTCAGATGCTTGGCAACTGGTTCATATTTGTGACAGTTGCAGTGTCCCAGGGTCATGTGATCATCTTCTGTGACCTTCTGACAAGAAAAGTCAACGGGGAAACCAGATTCACTTAACAACATGTTACTAATTTAACAACTGCAGTGATTCTGTTAACAGGAAATGCAGTAGCTTAGTGGCTGAATGACACTGGAGATGGTCTTTGCTTCAGCAGTTTGTGTCCTAGCCCTGTGCGGCACTGTCCCATCACTTGCTGCAGCTTCTGCCCACCTAACAGTGTGAAAGCATATTCTATGCGAGTAGATAAATAGATACCTTTTTGGTGGGGAGACAATCTGGTGCTCTTTTCAGGCAATCAGATTCTCGCTGGCTCTGAACCTTCTTGGTTGTGATGCCTAAGGCAGCTCCAGTGGAGAGAAAGGACCTTGGATGCTGCTGCAGGAAGATCCATTCATTTTTCTTTCGGGTGCAAAGCTAGCTCGCTCTTCTCTGGTACACCTTGGGAAGCGCATAAGCATGTACCACAACAGAGCTACTAAATTGGCAGGCAAACTACTATTCAGCATTAGCATTGTTGTCTCCTGGCTAATGTAACAAGATCATATGCTAAATAAAATAAATTTCATTTAACAACTGTGGCAAGAAATGGAGGAAAGTTCACTTAAATGCCTTGCTTATCAACAGAAATTTTGGGTTCAGTTGTGGTCATAAGGTGAGGACTGTACATTCCTTCTGGCTTTTGCATGACTTTGCCATTTAGAAATAAATGTGGCATTTTGAGTTCACATGTAATTATCAACCAAGAAAAAAATCTGATGGAGTTAGAGAGGGCACCATTTGATAATATCCAAAAAAGCACCGGTGCATTTTAAGAAGAATATGAGTAGTTGGAGATTAGTTGCTATTTCAGAAACTGAAACATTATAAAATGTTATAAATAGCATTGCCTGTTATATTTTGAAAGTCTGGGCATAGGAAGATTGAATTTGTAAAACTGACCTGTAATTTACTACTATTCTAGAATTAGGATATGTGAACATTTATTAGATTGGAAATATTATTGCTATGAATATAAACACTAATAAACACTAATGATTGAAGTTGTTAATTCTTATTTTGACTACCTCAGTTTGAATAATGTTGTCCAATAATCTGTTTTCTTCAAAATTTATTATAAATATTAGATTTTTCATAAAAATTATCCAAGTTATGACTGCATTTTAAGCATAAGATTGCCTCAGAGGATGTATCATTTCTATTTATACAAATTCCCATGAATATTTTCAGCCATCACTTTTTCAGAGGGCATTTTTATTTTGTGTTTTTAAATTCCTATTTAGTAACTCAAAATAACAGGAATAAAAGCAATCAAAACCTGTAAACCACTTATTTCTTTTAGCGAATGCTGATATTGGTAAGTACTGGTACCAACACTAACATTTTCTTATACTACTGTTAAAATACTTCTTTTAACTCACACAATTTTTATAGTCATAATTATGACAATGTAACTTAGGTTCCATACATTCAAGAAAATATCTGTCAAATATATTTTTAGACCTCTTTGAATGTTATAGAATGAATTTGTTCTTGAAACCATATCTGGATGTAATTGCCAGAACCATGCTCTCTGATGGTAGCAATCAGATCAGCTATTTTCTTGTAGTATAAGGGAACAACTACTTATTGATTCTTTCTCCCTCCACTAAATGTTCTGATCTCACACTGTTGCTTTCTGCTTCAGATCTAGATTTCTCATCCTAATATAAGTAGCTTTTTTCTGTGATTCTCTTCCATTGCTTCTTCTTTGGTCTTATTCACACACACCATTGGTCCCTTGTTCTTTCCCCTTTTATCTCCACTACTGTGTTTTTTTCATATTTCATATACCTAGTGTAAATTCTCTTTTCTCTATAGCAATACAGCTTCCTAATCTTTTTGATAGTTAAGAGTCTGTCAAATGCAACTTCTAGCCTTTCAGATATCATCAGTTTTGCCAAGTACAGCCTGTTGAATGTTTACTGTTCTTTATTGATCTGTTACCCTCATGGGAAATAATTATTAGAACTAATACCGCAAAACAAGACAACATCTTATTGATTTCATTTTAAATTAGTGAGTGTTATATTTGGGATTTATCATACTCAAGGGAATGATCATACCCAAGAGACATAATGGACTGACTTCCTTTTAACTGTTATATGTCCTGCTGTTATTTAAATATGGTCAAAGCAAATTTATAAAGATATTTGTTACTCTTACAAAAAAAGGCACGGTGGCTCAGTGACTTAATGATGCTGGAGATGGTCTTTGCTCTGCGGTTTGAGTCCTAGCATTGATGTCACTCAACTCAGCTTTTGCCCACCAAGCAGTTTAATAGCATGTGATATGTAAGTAGATAAATAGCTACCACTTCAGTGGGGAGACAAGCCTGCACTTTGTGCAGTCAGTTAATATCCTGCTGGTTCTCAACCTTTTTGGTTGTTACACCTGTTTGCAAGGTGGCTTCAGTAGAGGGAGAGGGCCCTAGATGCTGCTGCAGGAAAATGGCTCATCTTTCTTTCTGGTGCACAGCTAGGTTGCCCACCTGTGGTGCACCTTGGGAAACATGCGAACATGAACCAAACAGGGCTAGCAATCTTAGGGAAACAAACTGCTACTTTGAATTAGCGTTGTAGTCTCCTGGCTAATGTAACATCACCATACATTAAATAAATTAAAAACTCTTGCAAAAAATATGTTTGTCCTTATTTTGAATGGTTTTTGCCCAGATTCAGTACTTCTGCTCTATTTTTTTAATGAAGGATTAATTAAAATGATAGAATGCTAGTTTATGATATATCAGTTCACAAAGTGATAATGTGACAGTGTGTGTTCTTTAACAGAAGTCTTTTGATTTATTCTGCCTCTCCATACTTCCTCTATGTACAGCAAAAACTTTATGAAAATAATTTGGTAATAGAACTAGGATTGTGAAGCAGTTTCTTAATTTGAATTAGCTAGATTTAAATGCATTTATGGAATATGAATATAGATGTGTCATATTACGATCTATGTGAGAGAACCTTGTAATTTAATAAAAAAACAGTTCACTTGTTAGAAAGGAAAGCTAACTTAGATTTTTTTTCCTCTTTTACAATAAACTATGGGATCAAATCATACAAGAATGTCAACAAATAAACATTCACCCACATTTTCATTAATTAAACAAATAAAGGTTGTTGATGGCGGTTTTGGATTAGGGAATAAATTAAAACATTCCAAACATTCCAACCAACTGAATGTTCTAGCCACATGGCATCACTATAGCACACAAACCAATTAAAGCCCTCCAAAACATCCCAAATGGAGGATGAAAGGCTGCAAGTCTTCAGAATCATAAAGAAAGGTACAGGAGGAGATAGGAAAAGATGGAGGAGGAAAGTGAAAATCAACTCAAAGATACATGGCAAATACTAATTTGCAAAAGTTTCTCAACATAACAAACTAGGGCATACAAAACCTTTGCTAGACCAATTCTTGAATACAGCTCATCTGCCTGGAATCCACAGTGTCAGTGCACAACATACATACAATGAGATTGGTTGTATATCAGACATTAATACAATTGAGCAGGTCCCAAGGTATTTCACGAGAAGATTATTCCACTTCTCTGCTCACAACAGAATACCTTATACCACCAGGCTTGAAATTTTGGACTTAAACAACTTAGAACTATGCCGCCTTCGGTCTTACCTAAGCATAGTACATAAAATTATCTGCTACAACGTCCTACCTGTCAATGACTACTTGAACCGCAATAATATATGAGCACACAATAGATACAAACTTAAGGTAAACCGCTCCTAACTCGATTGCAGAAAATACGACTTCAGCAACAGAGTGGTCAATGCCTGGAATGCATTACCTGACTCTGTGGTTACATCCCCAAACCCCCATAACTTTAACTGTCTACTGTTGACCTCACCCCATTCCTAAGAGGTCTGAAAGGGGCATGCATAAGTGCACCAACGTGCCTACCATCCCTGTCCTACTGTCCCCATTTATTTGTATTCCTTTCCTGTATTTATAATCATGTTTATACTTATGTCTGTTATCTTATACATGTTTGACAAACTAAAATAAATAAAAATAAAAATAAATAACAACACCCACTGTCAATAGGGCCAGGGTCATTAGCATGATGTGAGTGGGTATAAAAATTAATTGGATTGAATAAAATAAAATTTTAAAAAAATAAAAGTAACCCCACCTTGATTCTTTTCTGTATATGATGAGGTTATGAGAAGCTCTGCCAGATTTTCAAGATTATGTTGTTATACCCTCAGTAATACAGCAATATTCCTGGAATCATTGCTGGGCTTGTTTTCTAACCTTGCCTACCTCAAAAGGCTGACCTCATAGTTGTAACCTGCCTTGAGTCTTTACCTAACTCAACATATACAGTACATTCCATAAATAACAAGAAACGTTTAAAACGTTTTGCTACATTTTAAGAAATGAGATAGATGTAGAATTAAAATGAAGTGATAAAAATAAGAGAATGGATTCTTAGAGAGGATTTGTACTGTGTGAAAGATCTGGCCTATTAAAATAAAATGAACTACAATCATTCAACGCAGAAATTTATCATTTTGTTAGAATTTTGATTCAGTGATAACTCATTTTAGCTGATCAGCACACAGTGATGGAAGAAGGAAGGAAGTCTATTTACATAGTTGTTTTTTTGGAAATTTTATCAGATTGTTTTGGGGGTGATGATGATAATGATTACCATTGCTCATTGACTTGCCTTTCTACATCAAAAAATGCTGTTCTTTCTGAACAATTCTTCTATTACTTCTAGCTATAGACCATGACATTGACCTCTTGTGCCATTTGTCAGTTCCTACATGGTTTTACAGAAATTATTTTGAGAACATAACTACAATTAATAGAGTAATATGAATATAGTTCATAGAATAATATCTGCAGTACTGCTAATATAAGATTTTTTTCATTTTACAGACATATGCAATATATTTTATTTCACTTTGTTTATGAACAAGATTTGTTCACAAGCCATTTCTCTGAAATGATATTGGGTTCCTTTCAACTCTGCTATTCTGTTAAGACAAGAGAGAATGAACCCTTAAACCTTTTGTTTATTGTATATAAAAGTCCTGCGGGATAGATAAGAAGGGGAAACCAGCTGAAGTTTTCAGTTTTAGACTGAAATTAACGGAAGTATTTTAACAGAAAAGGTGCTGCCATTTCTTCACCTGATTAACTTGATTCATCTGGAAATTCATATGGATGATCTCCAATATAAATGATTCCAAAGAGGATGATAAAATAAGCTTAATAAGTAGAATTTTAAAACAAAATCATCAATAAAAAGCCAATGTATACATCAATGAGCTGAGCATTTTTATTTTCAAAATATAGTTGAAAAATGAGTAGAGTTCATCACTATTAAAATATTTAGTATGTTGTAATATTGTTTCCTTGATTTTTCTTGATTCATAATTTATTTATTAAGTTTATATGCCTCCCATCTCACTATCGAATGACATAAAATTAGATTATACGTTAAAACATTTATAAATACTAAAGGCCTAAGAGCTACTTCTGTTAAACTGTGGTTTTAACCCTTTAGTAGATCCTAAAACCTTATTTTTAAAGAAATTTCCTTTAATGTAACATATAGTTTTTTAAAATATATGTGACTTGCTTTACGTATTGTGATGTTCCTTGTTTTCCTATTCCTAATTATTCCCAGCAGGCAAGAGGGGCTACTATTCCGTTGTAGTTATGTTTCTAGGCTTTTTTTTTTCCTTACAATTGTTGTGACATCATTTTGATACTTCTTTATTGTAATAGTTTTTTTCTTCATTGCATTGTTGTTTGGTTCCTACAAATTTGCCTAGATGCAACATTATTATGCTAAAAACAAGATATAATTTGCATAAAACTTTCATTATCAAAAGAATTTTAGGAACAAAGTCAATGAAGCATGGCTTGCTGCAACTGAATTAAATTTCATGAGTTTCTTAATGATGAACAAGAGAGAATACATTAAAAAAATAACGAAACTTTCTAATAATTGCGACAAAGCAAAGAAGTAGTTCCTGGATATTTTTTCATCCACCCAAAACAAAATATTATTTTTAGTTTCTGTACTTTTTATTGCTGCAACAGTTGTTGTAGGATATACTAAGAGATACGATCGCATACTGGTCAGAATTTTAAATATTTCTGAATTAATTATGTTAACATAAATTATTAACTGTTTTGGATAGCTAGTTATAAAAATACAACTGGTGTATTTTTCTATCTTTATATTGCATGCATATGTATATGTGTGTATTATTATATATCACTCTTGTATTCAGATATATTCATATAGATATTTAGACTTAGACTAAAGATATATTCATATAGATATTTAGACTTAGAATAACTTTGTCACTTTAAATGTACATTAATTGGCATACATTAAAATGAAATTTTGTTGCATGCAGCTCTCAAAGGGTCACCACCTCCAATATACATTACATGAACATGACAAATAAATAAATAAATAAATATTATGCATATATCCACATTTACGACACAGGAAAACAACACAGTTTAGTTCAGATGTATGCATGTACATGGCGAGACAAACGAATCTTGTGAGTTTACCAGACGGATGCACAGGGAACAGAGCTGTTACAGAATCAGGTAGTCCTGCTAAAAATACCTCGAATCCTCCTTCCAGAGGGGAGCAACAGAAACAGACATTTATGTGTACGTGTAAGAGAGCGTGAGCTGTAAAATAAGTGAAAGTATTGAATGTGTGTATTGGAAGTGTGATATACTGAATTAATCCAAATTTCTGGGTTTGTATTAACCAGAAACTAATAGTCTACTGGGCCTACAAAAACATGCTAGGCTGAAATGTGTTTGACTAGCTGGTGTGAAATGAACTCAGCGAACATAAATTAGCAATTCTGGAATGAGAAAAAGGATAATAAAATGTATTGTAATTCTAATAGGAATGAAACATAAATCTTTCTTTTTTATCAAAACTTATCCAGCTCTTCTCTGAACAAAAACCATAGCCATTTGGAATATAACAGATATAATGATATAATACAATACAATAATATTTTATTATTTATGTAATGAATAATATCACATTTTAATAATAAATATATACATTGGGGTTGATAGATAAAAGCTTCAGAAAGCTTTTTAATAAGGTTGGTCGCTATTAACTAACATTTCAACTGATCATAAACCTTTGTATTTTTATCTTTCAGGAGTTACAGTTTGAAAGGCTTACACGAGAACTTGAGGCTGAACGTCAGATTGTCGCCAGCCAGCTGGAGAGATGTAAACTTGGATCTGAGACTGGAAGCATGAACAGCATTAGGTACTTAATTAGAATAGTTTTATTATTTTTGCATAATAAATTCAAATTGATAATTGATTGTATTGATCATCCCCTTGTGTATTAGAAGGTGTCTAATATAGCAGTTAGAGCAAAATTATTAAGTTACATTATGTGTGTTACCTAATAATGAATTTGAGCAAAAACTGATAGCAAAAGCACGCACTGTGAAAACTGGGGAGGTGATGAAATAGCATGACATATAAATCAGTTAAATTTAGTTCCTTAAAAAAAAAGAATGGGCAAAAATCAATGTGAGAAATAAATTCAGTTCTGTAGAATTTAAAAATGCAGAGTGCTGCAGGTCATTTGCTGCCATACAAATATAATAACATTTTGTTCATTTTTCAGTTTGATCATTTTAATCAAGGAAATATTTGCCTTAAAATACCTGCACCTTTGTTTTGATTTTTTTCCTGATATTTTTGCTAGAGAATTGTCAACCTTAAAATGAGTATTGTGATTGTAATTCTACTTATTTGATTTTTAAAGATGTAACTTATCTAGAGAAATACAGGTAGTCCTCAACTTACAACAGTTCATTTAGTGACCATTCGAAGTTACAACAGCACTGAAAAAAATGATTTATGACTGTTTTTCACACTTACAACCGTTGCAGCATCCCCATGGTCACATGATCCATATTCAGACACTTGGCAACTGATTCATATTTGTGTCAGCCGCAGTGTCCCAGGGTCACGTGATCCCTTTGTGCAACCTTCTGACAAGCAAAGTCAATGGAGAAGCCAGTTTCACTTAAACAACCATGTTATTAACTTAACAACCTCAGTGATTCACTTTACAACTGTGGCAAGGTCATAAAATGGGGCAAAACTTGCTTTACAAATGTCTCACTTAGCAACAAAAAATTTGGGCTCAATTGTGGTCGTAAGTCAAGGACTACCTATATGCATAAACTAATGAATTTGTGTTGGTTTCTTAGACTGCTTTTTTAGTGCATGCACAGTTGGAAGTTCTTAGTTTAGCTTAGGTAACCCCATAAAAGCTAAGCAGAAATGGGCCTGGGAGTCTCTCAAGAATGCCCATCACTGGCATTCAATATACAATATACATCTCAAAATAGGTAATGACAAATTACATCTGGAGTGACTTCAAGAAAACTACATGCATGTAAACCCTAGAAGTCATGCTATGCAAGTCTATCCTTGTCTAGCCCAAGATAGAAAAATAGAATGATTATATGAAGTAGTTTTGTAAAAAAAAATTACACATTGAAATTAAAAAAATAAAATAAAATATTAAAAAATAGTTTGGCCTAGTGGTTAAGGCATCAGCTTAGAAAGCGGGAGATCATCAGTTGAAATCCTGCCTTAGCCAAGAAAAGCCAGCTGGGTGACTTTGGGCCAGTCCTGTATCTTAGCCCAATCCACCTCGCAGGTTGTTGTTATGGGGAAAATAGAAGACGGAAAGCTGTATTGGATATGTTCCACTTTTGAGTTATATGTAAAAATAATAAAGGTGCGATACAAATAAATAAATAAATATAATATAATATTAGTAAGCAGCTTTCAGAGAAGTAGTCCTTTACTGGGTTGTGGTAAATCAAAGTTGAAAATAATTTAGAAAGGGGTTTAAATTCCTAGTTGTTGAAATAAACTTATAGAAATTTGAAAGACCTGAAAAATAAAGTGAAATAATTGCTACTAAGAAAGAGATTCCAAGATAAAACCACTTGCTTTTAATAAATCGTCAAATATATGTGTTAAGTGTTTTTGATTACATTAAAACATGGAGAGATTTATATTTTTTCCAAATCTGTGCATCTTATCTCAAGATGTATTCATATCCTCATTATCTCTAAAATAGATTTGGCAAAGCACTCTTCTTGGGGCTTTCTTTAAAGACTATCTGGAAGCTGCATTTGATACAAAATGCAGTAGCCCCTCCATTGCAAGAACAGCAGTTTGTTCTATGTGGGTTACTAGTGAGCTTTCAAGTACAATGCAGAATACCTATATATCTTGGTGCTTGGCATCTGCAGGACCATCTCTTTCTGGTAGAACCCACCTCCTACACATTCCAAATTAGAATACTGATTATTCCATCTTGAGATTTGGAGTCCTTGAGTTCATTGAAACAATAAAAAAGGGTCAGTTTTCATTGTACCCAAGATATAAATCTGTAACTTAGTGTATATATATGATGCTGTATGTATGTTCACTTGAAAATATGACTGAACAAAATATCACCTGAACAGATTTCATTGTAAAGGATTTAATTCACATGTAAAGCTCAGGATCCAATATTTCATGGATTTCTCTTATATTTATGTTCAACAAACAAAAGATGGGATTTTAAAAGATCATGTTTAAGCAATGCATGTGATCCGACTCAAATGTAATACTGTACTGCTGTGTTGAATTTAATACATATTTGGTCCCACCCTCCCACACCCTTTCCATCCTTCTCTGGTATGGTCACTTTTTAATTCAATGATCTAAATACAGAGGGTGTTACATTGGGCTTGCCTGTGCTAGTAGACTTTCAGATCCAAATGGATTGTCTGAAACCATTTCCCAGTCATGTTTGTCAGCTCTTAGTTTGCAATGTTTTGAAATACTATCTTTTTTTCCTTACATGCAGACGTTCCTAAGTGCTGGTTTCAGTGGCAGTGCCTATGTTATGTTGTAGCCCTCCCAAAGAAGCCTGACTAGCCTCACAGATTTCATTTTCTGGAGATTTTTGAAAACTGAATTATTTCATAGGGCTTATGATGAATGATAGGGCACACTGGGTTCTTTGATTTAATTTACAATAGTCCCCATCTTATTCCATTTATTCAGTTATGGTGGTACTGAAAAATGGACTTAAAACTGGTCATTGAAGTTGCAGCTGTTGCAATTGGTCCTCAAAATTCTGGCCGATTACAGCATCCCTTTGATAATGTGATCATGATTTGGGCACTCAGATACTTGGCTTGCGATTGTGACATCACAGTGAGTTGTGATGTGATTGCCATTTTCAATCTTCTCTGCCAGCTTCCCACAAGCAGAGTCAATGGCAAAGGCTGCAGGGAAGGCTGGGTGAGTTTCTCCTGCTGCTTTTTCTCCTGAGGAATCTGTTCCTGAATTCAAGATCCTACGGATTTCATACGACATAGCATCACCCACATTCCATTGTGTGCATCCTTCTGAAGCACTCTGCCATAGTGTGAATTAATCTGCCCAAAGCCTCCATCAGCTCCCATAATCTCCACCAGCCCATCCATGTCTACTGGCCCAACCACTTAAAAAGAAGTAAAACCTTTCAGTCTCACAGCTGTAGGAGGAAGGAGAACTGATCAGCTAAAGATTTGTTCCCCAAACAGTAAACTTTGACTAATAAGACAATAACTGTGTTCACCCATTTTGTTAAATCATATGCTGTACTTATATCAGATAAACCTTTGTTGGATAAATAAACCAAGTTTTAAAAACCACACACCACATCAAAACCTCAATATTAGCTAGTTTCAGATATCATATTAAGCAATAATGTGGTACGTTTGAAAGAGGAAAATTCTCATTATTTGAAGATATAATCTGAATTTTGAAATACTTACAAATATGGCTTATATGAACTGAGAATTATATTATTATATTATAGTATTGAGGAGATACCAATTATATTGTTATTTATGTTCCTTTTTATGCATTTGTGAGTATTTAATAGATATGCAATAAGGCAACATGTGACTAAGGTATTTCATAGCATATAGCATATTTTTAAAAGATTATAGTTTTCAACATGAGTATTAGCTTTGGACAGAATATTGCCTCTAACATTCATGGATATTTTAAAATGCATTATTTACAAGGTAACTGATTTTTCCCTCTTTTAATGCCTTCTACTTTATATTTTACAATGGGTAGTAAATAATTAAGAATATATATATATATATTTCCATTCAACATGTATAAAAGCACCATTTGATCTCCTTTTATGTGCTACTATGAAAATGTACAATGCTACAAAAGAATGTGCAATACTAAGCAAGCTTAATACAGGAAACATCCACTCTAAATTCTACAGTATTCCTAATACTTGTTTTTAAAAGTTGCCTTTAATTATTTGATTGAATGGGATTTGAAGTTATTTATCACAGAAAAGAATGGTGTTTTCAGCCGTGCGAAAGCCATGAGAGGAGATGGACCCACCCTTAGAATTTAGGATACTTTGATAAATGTTTCATATATTCCACTGCAGCACATATTATACTGGTGTAAATGAACACATCCTTAATCTCATATAATAATTTTATAGCATCTTTCACAGCAGTTAACTATTCAGACTCAGATTAATTACATAGTATCAGGCTGATTCAAACTGCTTTGTTTTATTGCAGACTTAGAATGGATCACAAGAGTATTGGGTTAAGTATCTCCTTTGATTGCTAGACTTATTTGACCGCTGAGTAGCTCTTTATCATTTTTTTTTAGTTTCAGTTAATGTTCTTGCATTCTTGAATTTGGAAGCATGTGAAATTCACAGTGAGATTGTATCAGGCACTTGGGAGAAGATGGACTCAGTGTCATGTCTTACTCATTTGTATGCTGCTACAACCCTACGCATAAAGAAAATCAGTTACCATGGGATTTGGTATTGGAGACTCTGAATCAGAACAAAGACGCTATAAAGCAATTACAAAGAGCTCTACTGAATGGTTTCAAGAGACTTGGTAGTGATTTTCCAGTTGAGGAAGGCATGGAAATCATGAAGTATATTACTTTGTTACAAAAGAGAAAGAACAGAAAGTCATAATTTACTCACTTTAATGTCAAATGACTAGAAACCTGTATAAAAGAAATTTTACTGTAAACCCTAAACAAGAATTTGAATATTAATGCATAAAACATGTTAATTATGATCAATTAAAAAACAAACCATTTTATACCTGGAGGCAAAGATATATAGCAGAATGACATTTAGTTTCCCAAAACATTAATACTTCATATAAATAGATCAGGAGTAACTATGAAGAATGATCTGTAAAAATTTGAAGCACATGTGAGGGACAGAGCAGGGATAAAATCAAAAGGAAGTCTTTTTGCCAGATAGAAGTGTGGATGTTGACTTGAAATTCTAGTCACATTTATCCAAGTGTTTTTGTTTTTAATACAAAGAGGATCTGTTCCTTAGAAAACCTATAGGACTGTGCTGTACAGTTGCTACAGAATTTCTATATAATTTCCTTCAGATAGTAGGAAAACATTGAGGAGGCTAATGAAAAGTAAAATTACACTGCACTGAACTTTGATTTTATATTATGAATGATCAAAGTCAGTTTTAGACATTAATTCTGTCCCTATAATTTCTGAAACATAAATTACCAAAGAGGGTGTCTTTTGTCTTTATAGCTGTACATTTAATAAAGTAAGCAGCTGTACATTAATAAATGTAATAATACATTTAATAAAGTAAGGAGGATTACTTTCAGCTGCTAATATAAGGAAATTATGTTTTTTCAAATATTTTGTTTTGTTTTACAAATAATATTCTATCCTTTTTCAGAAACTGAAAGTTTCCAATTTTAACCCTCATAGCAACCTTATTAAGTTGATTAGAATGAGAAATAATGAGGGCCTGCAAGGCCATCACATGAAAAATTGAGGACATTTGTTCATCTACTTCAGACAGCAGATTAAGCCATTTACTTTTCCTTCTTCCCACCCAGTTTGACAAATGCATGTTAAGACAAAGATTTGGTTTGTGCCTGTGTTTTTGAGAGAGTTTCTGTGCACATAGCTAACACTTTCATGCTCTTAGTTTTTCTTCCCAAAAGTTATCAAATTATCATTCCCTTTAGATGACCAAGAGGACAAATGAAGCAAGCATTTGTTCCAATGTGGAAACAAACCAGCTGTGTTCTTTAAGAATCCTGTGGTAGCTAAAACAAAATCAACTGTACTCTGCAATACTACTGATACTGTGCAAGCAGAGAGTCTGTGACTGCCTTTTAGCTTGTACAAAATCCTATTTAAATTCTTGGAAATTAAAATGCTATTGAAGATGAAAACTTTAATTTTCAGATTATGAAAAATCATTTGGATGATGACCGTTGTAAAAAGCAATATAGGTCATCCTCCGCTTATGACCAAAATTGGGCCGGAATCTTGGTGTTAAGCAAAAGAGTCATTAAGTAGGATGTCATGTGTCCAATTTGCTTCACAATTGCAGCTCTCTGAGTTGCAGTTGTTAAGTGATCGTGTGGATCATTAAGCAGAGCACTGGCAAGTGGCCTGGTCTTTATTCATATTCTCAATAGTCCAAAAATGCAGGTCATTTGTAATGAATGGAACTGAACGTAATTCAATGAACAAAATAAAGGAATTGCTGTGTTATCAAGTCACCATTATTTTATAATAATCTTTATTTCCTTTGGCAATAATTTATCTTTGAATGTTAAACATAATGTATGATGAGTATCATGTCATGTCATAAAATATGATTTTGTCATGGAGCGAACACATACGTTTCACAACTTGAAGACACAAATCCCTAGAAAGGATAGGGATAGAGGGAGGGGGCGAAAATTACATTGCTGTAATCCTTTTTGTGCAGAACTTCTGGCAATATTTTGTATTGTAAAATCAATAATGGGTAATTATAACAGTCAAGATTTAATGACATAATGATATCTCTGAATTTGCTAGAGAAAAAAAGATTTACCATCTATGCTTCCATATAAGACCATCTGTGGATGAGCCAATTTTTTAACCAAAGTACTGGGGAAAATGTGTCACCAGCAGATAAGATGACGCTCAGGCTTCAATTTTCACAATTGGTTTGAATAGGTTAATCCACAGATTATCCATCTTTCATACTATTTTGGTTAAAAATGTGTGAGTCAGCTTATCTGTGGATGGACTTATCTCCAAATACATATGTGATATACAGATACTTTTAAAAATACTTTTTTATTGAAAATATACCCATCCATATATAGCTAATCCAATTGTGGATGGATTTTGGCATCTTACTCTTGACTTTTTCATGAGTATATATGGTATCCTTCTTTGTATTCAATTATCCTGTATGTTGTAGGTCAGAATTCCCCAACATTTCCGGCTTTGCGGACTGGTGAGGGGGGAGAGGGGATGGTTCTGCGCTAGTGGCTGGCAAGCATGTGCGTGCAGCTCCATTTACAGGAGCGGTCTGCATGCGTGCCTGCCACTCACTTAAATTGAGCATGCATGCTTGCTGGCCATTCTCATGGCCACTAGAGGGCCACAGCCCACAGGTTGGGGACCCCTATTGTAGATTTTTCTTCTGGAAGCTACTGGGTCTTTAGCTAACTTAAGATGTTTGCGGGGGGGGGGACTTTAGTTGATTTTTTGCTTTGGGGATGCTATGTGGTTGGACTACTTAAAATGTTGATTATTTCTGAGATGTTTTTGATGTATGGTATATTCTTTTCATAGCTTATGTTGTTGGGTTGTGCCATGGTGGAAGATTGGGTTGTTAGTATGTTAGTGGAACACTTGGTTAGTGTGGGTGGTTTTTCAATGGACTTGTGTTTATGATTTTCTGCCATTTCCTCTGCTGATAAGGATATCCAGGAGGGGTAGTATGCAGTGGTGGGATTCAGCCAGTTTGTACCACTTCGGGAGAACCGGTTGTTAACTTTCTGAGCAGTTTGGCAAACTGGTTGTTGAAAGAAATCATTAGGGCAGAGAACTGGCTGTTAAATTACTTGAATCCCACCACTGGTGGTATGTTGTTGTTTTCTTCTTTCCTTGTGAATTTTATTCCTTTGAAGATGTTGATTATTTTAGGTATCTAATTGTTCCATTTTTATCATGACAAATGTGTTGTCTAAATACAGTACCAGACATGAGGTAAATGTAAACACTAATTTAAATGATCTCTTTCCTGGTAGTAGCTTTCTTGCTCTGGTTAATATTCAGAGATTAGTGCTTCACAAACTTTGGGAAGATTGGTAATATTGAAATTAGGTGTTTTAATTTACTTCACTCAAGTAGTGCTAAAATAATTAAATCAACTCTTTTAAATTGGCTTTTTATGGATGAAGTAGTTAAATATACAGTCACAGATAATCTGCATTCTTTAAAAAAAATTGTATTCGGTCTATTCGTATCTATTTAACTATTCATCAGGTTTTGGCTCAACTTGATTAATAGGAAGTAAAATATGAAACAGTACCTTGGAATTAATTGCTACAGGATTTGACAACAAGTATCAGTGTGCAAATTAATTCATGAAATCCTTCAGGAAAATACTTATTGTATACTACTGGTGAAAACAATTGAAATATTGGAAGAAGTCATAGGATATCTACTCATAACAATACACGATTGATAATTAATAGTTGTTTTGTGTTGAAGCATTT
The DNA here is from genome assembly GCF_029215685.1 of Pituophis catenifer annectens. Classification (NCBI taxonomy): domain Eukaryota; kingdom Metazoa; phylum Chordata; class Lepidosauria; order Squamata; family Colubridae; genus Pituophis; species Pituophis catenifer. Next base: position 88,122,298 of record NW_027256883.1, read on the forward strand.
CTTATATCTATAATATTACTAAAATGTTTTTAAATAGGATGATGTTATTCTCCATATGATTATATGTAATGCTAATCTTTGTTCTGCTACTTTGGGAAAAGAGTTCCCATAGTCTAGTTTTACAGAAATATTTATATCTAGTATATCTTATCTATAAATAGTATTGTTCATAAGATTAAATAGTGCAACACTTACTATGGTGTTCCTGACTCGAGATTTGAGTTCTATTGTTCTGAACCCATTCAATTAAATAGGATTAGATGGTAACAAATCTGTTTTGGATCACATGTTAACGTGTATTGTGAAGATTTATGTATTTCCTTTTGATAAACTGTTCATAAATAGGTTTATAGTAGTTTTTCAAAAAAATCCACAAAATTATCCATCTCCTTTTTCATCTGGTCAGAATAACCTTAATAAGATCTATTTTTTCCAGCTCCACTACTCCCAAAACAGCTCACTTTTGCCTTCTTTACCACTGATGTTTGTCCAACAGAGCTCACCTCTTCCAGGTCTGCTGCTGTCGTTTGTCTAACGGAAATGACTGCGTAGATGCTGTGGTATCTGTAACGTACATCGCAGTCACTTCTGTTGTAATTTCAACTGGTTGCTAAGTAACTGGTTGTAAGTCAAGGACTGCTTCTATTTGGGGTTTTTTTTTTCCTTAAAAATGAATTTTTAATTTATCATTATTACAAAAAGCTGTATTCTAAAATGTATATTTGAATAACCTTATCACATATCTTGCAAGAAATATGCTAGGTTTTCTTTAATTTCTACTCTTTTAAAATCTTTACTAAGCAAGATGAGTTGCTGAATATTCACCAAAAAAGATTGGTTAGTTAATATAAAAAGATAGGTAGCCACTTTGCTGTTGATGTTTATAGTGCAATTTCCTACACATCATTATTGAACTACAGCAGGAAGATACTTGCATTTGAAATTCTCTTTTGGTCCATTGCTTCCTCATGGAATACTTGTAAATGGCAGTGAAGCATTGTATGTACTCATTGTGGTTTACTTCAGTATTTGTGCATTGAAAGTTCCATACAATATCAAGACAATACAAACACTTTTCATGCCGAGAATAAAAGTTTCTGGGACCCTGGCTCTCTGCAAAAGAGGACTGGTGCCTGAATCTGTGTGGTATTATAGCATCCAAAACAGTGGTGGATTGCCCCCGGTTCGCACCGGTTCTATAGAACCAGTAGTAAAACTGGCGGGAGGCTCCACCCACTGAACCTGATGTCATGAAAACACTGCGCTTCTGCACATGTGCAGAAGCTTCTGCGCTTGTGCAGAAGAGCGTGCGTGCGTGCGAGCAAAGGGAGTGCGCGCACGCAGCCCCGTTGCGAACCGTAGTAAAGGTAAGTAGAACCGACTCCTGATCCAGAAGCATCCATTCTCGGAACAAAAAACATTTCCCAGCCAACTCTCCTCTCCCTTCCTCAAAGGCAAAGAAACAGGGAAACAAGAGAGGAAACAAATGTTTGCAACATTTCTTTGTGGCAAGAAGGGATGGAGAAGCATGAGGTATCTTAGTGGGTTGGGGAGGCCTTGAGGGCCTGTTCTATTACAAGGCCCCTCCTGGCCTTCCCCAACCTGAGATACCTCATGTGCACATTGGATTGTGAGTTCTTAGGAAAGTATCCCCTCCTTGTGTATTGCAAACAACTATTTCCAGTAGGAAAAACAGGACAAAACAAGTGGGGAAAAATAGTTTCCTTTGCTATATTTCCAGTCTGAATTAGACCATGGCAGGGTTCCTACAGGAGAGCCCTTTTAAGGATTATAGAAAAGCAACTAACTTACCTCTGTTCTTAAATGCTAAAGCTGTTGCACATAAAAAACAGAAGAGCTCTGATCAACTATCAGAGCCATCATTTTGATAGATTTGAGTACTATAGTCTGTGGATGCCCCATGAAATGCAAGCATGGGATCAACTGAGCCTAGTTTGTTTTCAGTCTTTTAAGTAGGCACAAACTACCAGCAAAAGTGGCATTTGATCACAAGGTAAGGAGGCATTGAGAAATGTTTCCCCTTTTGCATTTGAGCACCCAAGAAAGGACAGGAAAGACAAAGAAAAAGAAAAAGAAGGGAAGAGGGGAAGAAAGCAAGGAAGCAAAAAGAAAGGAAGATGGGAAGGAAGAAGAAAGAATGAAGAAGGAGGGTGGGAGGGACGGAAGGAAGGAAGGAAGGAGATTATAATGAGAGAGAGTGAAGGTCTGAGGTAAATCCTGCCTTAGCACTTGATCACCAGCAGCCCTGCTGCCTTTCGCCATTGCCTTGGCCCACCTCCTGACCTCTCCTGATGGTCTCCCATACTATCACTGAGGATGTTTTGGTTACAAAGCCAGGTCTCCTCATAAGGAGAGGGAGTAGGCCTTCTTCTGACCCCATATACTTTGCCCTCCCACACACACACAAGCAACTGGCCAAGGAGAGCAAGCACAGCAGCAGTGGGAGCTGGCCACACCCACCACGCCCACGGCCCTCGAAGTCAACCCCAATCCTGATGCGGCCCTCATTGAAATTGAGTTTGACACCCCTGGACTAACAGATGACCTGAGTGTTGCATATGTTGCTCTCAAACTTACAAAGTATGAGCCAAGGTTAGAAAAATTATCGGTCTCTAAAAGGTTTGCCATCACTGCTCTATAGTTTCTTTTATAATGAAGAACATAATCTCACTTCTGTCTTTCTGACCAATTAACATTCTGTTTAATCAGTAATAGCATTGATGTGATCTTTTTTTTATCCTTTGGTTTTTTGGGGTTTTTTTTTTGTTTTTGTTTTTTTTTGTTTAAAGAAAAAAGTCTCTGCCATTTATTAACTTAATTTCTAAGGTCTTAACTTTAGCTGTGGCATTACAATTGATACTGTTTAATGAAGTGAAGTATATAGATTGGTCAGTTATAAATGTTGCTTGGTTTTAGTTCATACAGTAATTCTTTTGGAGGGAAAAAATCTTGGGATATCTAGCATCTGCTAATCCTGTTGTGGCATTTGATGATTTCAGATGAAGGATGGCAGCTTGTTACTAACAGTATGCTCTCATATGAAGGTTGGAAGATGTATCATACTATTCTACATTCACTCATAGCTCATTTAATGCTGTATTTGTGCCAAGTAAGGTTAAGGAGCAACACGGTGATATGCAAAAAGATATAAAAGCAATCATTGTTGATAATGTTGCAGATGAAGATGAATAGTGTGACAAATAATGAGGAGGTGGCAATTTGCCTGAAATGATTATATAGAAATCTGGGCCCTTTGGGAAACAAGAGATTTAATACAGAAAATGGTTTATGGACAAGAACATAGCAATACCTGCATCTTTCTTGCTGGAAAGGTTGCAGTGCAGAGATAAGAGATAATGTTATTAATGGCCAGTGCATCTGAAAAATAGTTATGATGTCAAACATTGAGAAATATTGAATATGTTGCTCTAGTACAATAATATTTTATAACTATTTTGAATGTATCATGCAAAATTCTATTAAATATGTTATTTACTACAGTATGTTTTTCCTGCCCAGTGACTATTTTGACAGAGAGGTTCCAATTAATAGCTATTAAAATATATAAGACTACAGATGGAGTTTTGAAACTGGCTTCTTAAAGTGCACAATATTCTTTTAATATTAAAAGGGGTGCACTACTTTTAAGAGTGGCATATCATAAGCCATCCTCTGAAATCAGAAGCAAGAAACACAGAGGTGAAACTCAGACTAAGTTAAATCAATTAAATACATTTCTGTATAAAAATTATGTGTTAGTTTGAAAGCCATCTTTTCCCATGACATTGGACAGCTATGGTTTTTTTTTAAATTTACAGCTCAGCTAGAATGTAGCAGTGGTGCTATAGTTGGGAGGGGTGTTGTTTGCTTCGAGTTTTTCAGACATAGTTTCCAATCATGTTTCATTCATGCTTCCATTCCTGAGCTTCAAGTCCATAGGAAAAAATGCTAGGGCTTTATCTCTCTCTTGGTAGACCAGAGCAGGGTTGATACTAACAAATATTTGTCAGTTTCCTCTATTTATCTTGGAGTTCTTCCAAAAGGGCATCCTGAGCAGCTGGCTGATTTTTTTTCCCCCTCCTGCCCACAAACAGATTTTGTCATGAAAACTGGTTCTTTGGTGGTGCCCTCCCCAGATTCGAATGGGAACAACTAGGAATGCCCCAAAACAACCCTTGGATGACCATGGACCTACCTGGGAAGAGGAATCCGATGGTTGCAATTTGTGATAGGAGTAGCCACAGGATCAAATCTCCATCTTTTCCTTTCAGCTGTTTGTTTTTTTAAGAGTACCTTAGTTTTTAATTGCACTTTTTGAAGTTTCTTTTTTCACTTTGATTCTTATCTTTAACAAGTTAATCGACTGATTAAATGTTGATTTATTTTAACCCCTTGCTGGATTTTAATGTGATTTTTGCTATAAGGATTTTGTAAGCTCTTAATTTTTAAAAGCTTTTATTTCTTTTAACTTCTTATTTTTTTTAACTTCTAATGGGATTCTCTCTTTTTTTCTATTCATTTTTTTATTGTTGGAAATAATATCTCAATTCTTTCTGCAGTTATTTTGTTATGGTATATCTTCTTCCCCTGTCTTTAAGAGGAACTGTTTATGTCTGAATACAACAGCCCAGCTACATGAGAGTTTTGGACTATATTAAATACATCAATTTAATGATAAAGCCCTTTGGGAAGCCTTTGAAAAAATGATTTCTAACCTACAATCGTAAATTGAAAAATAAAAAGTTTGATAAAATAAAATTGGTTTTAATCAACCCAAAAATGACACTCAGATTCAAGCAACAGCAATTAAATCAGACTTGCAACCAGATGGATTGGAGACTAAGTCTTTGCTGGCAGATTTGAAGGTGAAGGAAATGGTTTGAAAACTGAAAGCTTGTTGAAAGGAACAAGAATTCTAAAGACTGAGAAATAACAGAATCAATGAGTGATGGACTAAACTTTCTTAAGATAATTTATGGAGATTGGGGAATGGACTTATTATACCTAATCACAAAACAATTATCAAGAGAAGTCATTCCAACTTGTAAGAGGATTCTTTGAACACAAATGCTGCAGAGATATTCACAATAGAGATTTATGATCTTGTGGAATGAGATGCAGTTAGTTGTTGGGGAAAATCCCAGTAAAAATTGTAAAGAAAAATTTATCATTAAGAATCAATTGAGGATATTTGATGTTGGACAGACCAGAAATAATGATTGTGGTGGTTTATGTTAATCAGAAGCTCTTGTGGACTTTCTATGAGTTAAATATAGAAAATTGTTAGCAGAAGACTTTGAAGTTTAATTTTGTTGTTGGTTTTACTTGTTAACTATTTTTTTCATAAACTAGATAGATGTCAGGTCATATTGGATGGGTAAATAGAATTATAGAAGTTCATAATTTATGGGCCTGTTTTGCAAAGGGGGAACTATTATTCTTGAATTATATTTATCAGTATTCAACTAGGGCAGTCAGTCTATGTGTATGTGTTTTATATACTCTTTAATGTCTTGTTTAGTTTTTGTATTTTTGGAGTTTGTAATTTAACGTGAATAAAATAAAAAAATTAATAAAAATATTCATCTATTTATCTTCAATAGGGGACCAGCAAGCTTATAAATTATTGTGCTACTGATTTTTTATTGTTGCTCTATGGTTTCTTCCCCTTTTGCATGGAGTGAGGATGTGGGACTTTAAGAAGGTAAAGCAACAACTTTGTTCCTAGTTCTCAGCTTTTGCTCAGAACTACCAATTACAAAACACAGCCAGCTTGTGCTATAAATTCAAAGTGTTTATTATGGTCATAAATTTGTTCTAAAGTAACAAACTCTCTGGAAACTCAAAGCTGTCTGTATTGGACAGACATAGTATTTCATTTTTGCAAAAGAGTCAAGAAAGACAATTCTAAATTCAGGAAGATCCAAGAATAGCCAATTTGCTGTTCAAGACAATCAAACACAGCATACAAGATGAGAGAGGTAGTAAATTATAACATTGTTCCCTACAAAGAATCAGCCAGAAAAACTCTCTTCTGTATAGCCTTGATTGAGAGAATCTCACTTCTTTCTCAGCTTGCCTTCCTCTTCTTAATTTGCAGTGTGCTGTTGGCTTTGGATCTTTGTTATGCTGTGGGTCAGCTCATGCTGTGAGTTAGCTGATTCAGGTGCGCTCTCTTCCCCTTATTGCTGGGATGCAGACTGAAACTCAATCTAGCCACACTCTTCAGATTCAAATCTGAAGATTCAAGCTGATCCCTAATAGTTTTTCAAGTCTGCAAAAGTGAAGCCCATAACAATCCATCTTCAGTCTGATCCTTCAAGATTAAATATTTTAATTCAATACCAACTTTGATAAAGGGTTCTGGAATTGCCTAAGTTTTTCAAGGAATAAGGGTCAATCTAGGACCGTGATGGTGAACCTATGGCACGCATGCCACAGGTGGCATGCAGAGCCATATCTGTGGGCACATGAGCGTTGCCCTTGCTCAGTTCCAGCACACATGTGTGTGCCGACCAGCTGATTTTCAGGCCTTCTGGGCCCACCGGAAGTCAGGAAATGGGCCGTTTCCAGCCTCCAGAGGGCCTCCGGGGAGTGGGGAAAGCCGTTTTCACCCTCCCCAGGTTCCTAGAAAGCCTCTGGAGCCTGCAGAGGGTGAAAAATGGGCCTACCAGGCCCATGTGCCATTGCATGCCAAAAGGGAGAGCATGGGGGGTGGGGTGCATTGAATTATGGGTGTTGGCACATGCGCGCGCAACCCCCCCCTCCACCCACTTTTGGCACGTGATGGCAAAAAGGTTAGCCATCACTGATCTAGGATGTCTAGTTGTGCATCTCTACTCCAGAACCTCAAGTGAAATGGCAGGAATCCAGCCATGTAATATCTATATCTACATGCATAGAGACAGAGACTAAGCATCACATCCATATAAAGTGTTGCCCACACTAAAGATGATCTGAGTGGTGGGCTGTGCAGAGAGGCCCAGAGACAGTCCAACACATAGTGGCAGGGTATAAGATGCAGATAGGAATAGCATATACTAAACCAAGTAGTTTGTGTACATTGTGTACACAAACACGTGTTCAGTATATGGCTACACCTTCCCACGTCCAGTGGGAGATTCCACAGAAGATTGTGGAGAATAAGAGGGCTAAGATTCTGTGAGACTTCCAGATCCACATGGACAGGCACATATTGGCTAATTAACCAAACTTTGTGGTAGTAGACAAGGACCAGAAGATACAGTAGCAGTCATGATACATATAGTGGTGCCAAATGACAGCAACATCTGGAAGAAGGAGTATGAGAAGCTGGAGAAATACAAGAGCCTGAAGAAGGAACTAGAGAGGAAGTGAAAGTAAAAAGGCCAAAGTGATATCAGTGGTAATAGCAGTCAGGATAGTGACTCCTAAGCTAGGCTCTGATAGATCCCAGGAAGTATATTAGTGCTCTCTGCGCAAAAGAGTGCAGTGCTAGGAGCAGCTAAGATATTGCACAAAACCTTCAAATTCTCTGGCCTTTAGTAAACGAACTGAGATAGATCCAAATACATACCATCCACGTGGAAGTATGTATGTATACATTAATCAATTGTTCATGTCACAAAACAAATAATAGGTGGCAAATAGATTGTCATTTGTACAGAGACATGGGAAAGTTTTAAAAATTCCATCGGAACAGGCCACCAAAGTAGGTTCCTCCAATTTAAAAGCACATGCATGTACACACATATAAATACACACATTTGACAAATGTATGGTTTTATATTTCAATTTATTCTGAAGTTTCCTCAGAACAAAGTAGGTGTTTTATGGGTGCTGTTCACATTTTGCATTACTAAAGGCTAACCCATGAGTGGGTTAATATTAAGTATCCATTTAGCATTAGTAAAATTAAATTCAACTGGTGAAATAATATGTAGAATCCATGCAGTCCCTAACCAAGTTACATTTTGGTTTGAATTTATTATATAATGCATCGGCTGCTATGATGAATAGCAGAAGTGTCTTGGAGTTGCAGTGTAAAATAACACTGCAGTGTCTCCTTTCCAAAGTATTTTCATCATCATGGAATTTCAGAGGAAATATTTCCTATTATTGTGTTAAATAGGTACCAGAACTTAGTTTCTGAACTAAGTACCAGAAAGTTTCCTTTCTCTTGGATTTTAGTAGATGCTGAATGTTAGTTTGTCCTTCAAACCTTCCTACTTGAAGTATCAAATTACTAATAGTTCAAACCTATTATAGCATCATCTACTTGAGGGATGGTATTTTCACCTTTTGTGAATTTTCTTGTTTTGAATTTTGTAACAAAGTTTAGTTTAGAAAGTATTTACCTTAAGCTTTTTGGATACCTGTGTGTGTAGCTTTGTCTATAATCACCTCCTTGGTTTACAGTAAAACAAAGATTTTAATTATATATGGCAGGCAGTTTCTCACACCAGCAACAAGTTCTCTTTGATCTTCCTCTGGAACCATGGGGAATTATCTATTCCCTTTGGAAAGAACTGATAATGCTCTCGTTTCTTTACCTGTTTGTGGTCTTCAAACCACTCGTATAAGTGGTCATCTTACATTCTGCCTTGGAAACACTTCAAAGATCTTGAGTGCACAAATCAATTTTCAGAATTCTAGAACTGTCTAATCCACCATAGTTTGTTAGCCATCTCATTTTGTCTTTTTAGTTTTATTAATTCCTTGTCTCCCCCATGAGAAGCACTATGTGATAGTATTAAACTCTTACTTCTTTTCTAATAGTGCAAGACTCTCTTCACATTAAGGGTTTATGTCAAAGTTATCACATGACATAATTTAACATAATTTATTACATTATTTTACATTCAGGCTATATTTATGTTATTGTTTATTTTTTTTATTTTTTTATTTTATTTTAATTTGATTTATATGCCGCCCTTCTCCGGAGACTCAGGGCGGCTTACAGTGCGTTAAGCAATAGCCTTCATACTTTTGTATATTTATACAAAGTCAGCTTATTGCCCCCACAAACTGGGTCCTCATTTTTTTCACTTTTTTTCACTTTTTCCTGTAATCTTTTGGTCTGGTACTCAGAATATAATAACTAATAACATAAATTGGGGGGGGGAGTATTCCTTTATTTTTTTTTCTCATTTTTATATCCTTACCTAACCTAACCCCAACTCTAGACCTTCTCTCATCACAACAGATGCTTTTCTTTCAAATCACTCCATATATTATGTAGAAGCAAACCCACATTTGCTACCTATAAATTGAACTGGGTAGGAGGAATATACCAGTGCTTGAATCATCTGTGTGATGCATATGTTTGTAAATGTAATTCTCCCATTTGAATGATACAGTTTTCAGTGCCCAGCTAGTCTGCTTTATCTTTCAGTCATATATATATCATATCAACTTCTTAAAAAGCATTAGGCATCATTTCTATGGACTTCTGATAAAGTAAAGAAATATTGGGATCAGATTTTTATTCCAATTTCAGAAGACCCCTGAAATAAAAATGAAATCAGAATATTTTCTCTTAGGTTTGATGGACAAAGAGTTGGAAAGAAAATTTGGAATTTCATTGCTAAATATATTAACATGAAAAGCTATACAATGAAGAATGGATGGTAAATGTGATGGAGTGAATAGAGATGGCAAAAATAATTGTTTTAATTAAAGAAAAGAATTTATCTAGTTTTATTTCTATTTGGAAACCATTTCTGGATTTTGTACTGAAAAAAATGAAATTCTAATTTTAGGTGTTGAAGATTAAAATGATTTTGTCGTTAGTAGAAATGATTTCAAATACTTAGAAATGTAAAGCAAAAGATTGAATTATTTTGGTATTCTACTGCACTGAAAAAAGTTGAAAGTCACACCTTTTTCATTTTATCTCCTTTTGTACCTCTTTTTCTCTCCTTTTCAACTTTCTTTTGTCTGTATTTGTATTTTATCCAGTGGTGGGATTCAAATAATTTAACAACCGGTTCTCTGCTCTGATGACCAGCTGGGTAGGCGTGGCTCAGTGGTTGTGTGGGCATGGCCAACTCAACGTCACTCACATTGATGGGCACTTCGCTTTAGCTGTTACAATGTAATAAGGGTTAACCAGAGAGGCAGTTTCTGTAAGCAAGGCAATAAAGGCTAGGCTAGAAACAACAGCAGAATGTTTCCTTCCTGCCTTCCTTACAGGATTAGCCCTGTAAAGTGAAAAAAACAAAACAAAATTTCTTCCCACAACCGGTCCTCCAAACTGCTTAGAAAGGTAATAACCGGTTCTCCCGAATAGGTGCGAACTGGCTGAATTCCACCACTGATTTTATCATACCATAAACTTTTATAAAACTTTCTAAAAAAAAGAAAGCCACAGGAGAAACACAAATGCACCATGTACTTGTAGTTGTAAATAAAAGTAATTCCATTGTTTTATTTCCAGAATATTAGTCAATTGAATTTCCTCTTTCTGAAAACACTCAGGACAGGCTCACAGTTACGTGAGTAATACAGTAGTACATACCATGTGTTAGAAGAAAATTCTGGTCCATTCCATCCATAGCCAGGTAAATGAGTACAGGTTGCCTGCTTGCTTATTTCAACGGCAAAAACATAAACACACAATTCAAACAAAACTTAGGCTATAAAGTTAGACCTCTGAGAGTGGTAGAAGTTATTGTAACAATTGTGAAGTAATACATTTCAATTGTGAAGTGAAATGTATCAAATTTGTAAACTGTGCTGTTCCTGCCCTAGGGATGTGTTGATAGATCTCTCCCTAGGTGCTGAGTTTTTATGAGGTGACTAGTATCAGGATGCAGTATTCTGATAAAACATTTCCCTCATTGTGATGGGATTCCGTTCCATGTTTGTTTGCTGGCGCTGGCTGACTTTCTGGAGAGATCTGCTTAATCAATCAGTGCAGGTGGGAAAGATTTTAAGTGGTTTCTTTGTATCTTTATTTGAAGTTGCAGATAGATCAATGCTAGTTGGAGTGGTTGCATGACCTGGTTAGATAGGGTTGTATGTGTCATAGCAGCTTTTATTCTTCCAATAATTGGTACCATAGGAAAGGCTAAAAGTAGTCTGAATTGACCCTTAGATAGTGACCTGAATCTGTGCCTATGTCATTTTCAAATTTCAATTTCAAAATAACTGGCTGATCTAATCTATTATTACTACAATTATTATTTTGATATTTCTCCATTAAAATATTACTGTTTTTTTCTTTTCTAATAAATACAGCAACATTCACTCTGTTTTGAAGGCAAATATAAGAGAAACTTGCTACTTCAGCAGCTTTAATTCAACAGAATAATTTTCCATGACATTAAGAATAATATGATTGCAAATGATAGTAATACTTTTAAGTACAAAAATTAGATGCTACTGGTTAATATTGATTATCAGATCTAAGTTGTATAGCTTTGGGAGACTAATATTAAAAGATTTTTTTTTTAAAAAAAGTCATTCATTTGAGCCAGGATTTGACTTTAATTTTATTTTTAAGAAAGTTATATGTTTATTCAAGGATAACAAGAATATTAAACCTCATAAAGTTCACAATGTTTATTAGCTTTTTGTGAGACTTCCTTCAAAAAGGTTAAGAAGAAAGGAGCTGATTCCAAACTGATATTTGGATGAGGTACTAACCTAATTCAAGAATTTTCTTGAAGAAATGATGCCTTGCTTTTTGGATGAATAATAGTGTAATATATTGGGAAATGCTCTAAACAAACAGTACATTCATTCTTTGAAATTGCTCTATAGAAAGGTTATGTGCATAAATCATTATTGCAAAAATGACCATAATTGGAAACTTGTGATCCTCTTATTTCATAAATGCATGGCTGATACCGCAAGACTGTGTTCAAACTAAGTGTATTAATATTATACTAGATTGTGCTGATAGCTTTTAATGGCATTTTTGTTTCATTACATCTTTGATAGCAGTTTAGATCACCACTAATGGCATTTTTTCAATGACCAGTGAGTACTCCCATGCCATTCAACCTTTAAAGGAAAGGAACTAAAGTGGCATTTATATTTCTTATTTGCAATTTAGTATTTTGGTTATAAATGAAGCATTATGAATACATTCCATTGTCAGCTTTTTACCAATGGCCCATAGATTAATAATTTGACACTGAAAAACTACAATGCAGAGAATATTTCCATTATCATGCCAAGAGTGTTTTGTTAATTTCTTTTAAAAAAACCATACAAATAAGTCTAAATTTTCTAGAAAAAGATAATTATGATCACTTTCGTTGTTATATTCACATATAAACATCTAAATAAAGTATATCTTTTACCATTTTAATTGAGTGTTAATTTAAAAATTAAATACCTATCATCATTTCATGAGATTTCAATTTTCTTTCATAATAGTTCTCATAATAGCATTTAGGAGAGATGGCATAAGACTTCAAAAATAAGAACTTATAAAAGCTACTAGTTTTTTAGTACTTTTTAAAGAATAACATGGATGATGCAAAAAACTAGTGAATAGCTGAAATCGTACCTGTTTTCTTTTCAACATTTAGTGTTAATATTATAGCCACTGATTATAATTGATAAATCAAAATGCTATATTGAAAGAGCCAGAACTAAGCAGCTGGTTAGTAGCTGGCAACAACCACAAACTTTATGATCAGCTATGCTGAATGAGCTGATATGGGTTGCAGTCCAAAATATTTGGATGCCAGATTGCCTGCTGTTGGTTTACATCACTGATTAATTTTTTAAATAATAATTTTATTTAGAATTGCAATTACAGTGATAAAAACTAATACAAACTAAAAAAATTTGTAGAAGGAATAGAAAATAAAAAGAGAGAGAGAAAATAAGACTATAGCAAAGAAAAATATATAAATTACTTCAGCTTGATCACAAGTGTAAACAATTTAGTAATTTCTCACCCTCTCTTAAAATATAGCAAATGATCTCTTCTTCCCATATATCCAAATCTTTAAAAACCTTATCATTTCGGTCATAATCAGCAAAGTCCATTAAGGGTTACAAACATATATTTCTTCCTCCTCCTCTTCTTCTTCTTCTTCTTCTTCTTCTTCTTCTTCTTCTTCTTCTTCTTCTTCTTCTTCTTCTTCTTCTTCTTCTTCTCCTCCTCCTCCTCCTCCTCCTCCTCCTCCTCCTCCTCCTCCTCCTCCTCCTCCTTCTTCTTCTTCTTCTTCTGTTGTGGTTTGTGATTGCTTCCTTCCTAAGGCTAAGACAAAATGACTGGCCCATGGTCACCCAGCACACTTTATGCCTAAGGCAGGACTAGAACTCTACTAGAAGCTTAGAAACAATGGTACCTCAATATTCATTGTGAATTGGTTCCAGGAGGTATAATGAGTGCTAAAAATGATGAGTACCAGGCAGATTTTTCCCATAAGGAATAATATGGTGAGTCACAAGGCAGCCAATACCAACAAGTTCTAGGTTGTGCATTGAGTGCAAACAAATGCTGAATACCAGGACAAACTTTTTGTGTCAAAATGCACTGAGTACCAAATTAGATGAGTTTCAAAGCAATAGAATACCAAAGTATCACTGTATTTAGGTTGGGAGAAGGATAGCTGCTCCCTAGAAGTTCTCAGGGTATATCTTTAACAATGCAAGTAGTTGCTTTAGTTTGGCAATATTTCTGTCTATAGGTGAGGAACAATAAAGGAAATTGTTTAGAGCAAAGTCTACATGTCTGTCTTGGTTTTTGGAGACTGGTGTAAATGTTTTGCATGCATGTATACCCAATTATGTTCATACAAACATATGCACATAGTGTTGACCAAATCACTTGCAATAGGTCCAAGGTTGTCCAAGGTTGGGCTTGGACAACCTAGAACTACGCTGCCTATGGTCTGACCTAAGTGTAGTACACAAAATTGTCTGCTACAACGTCTTACCTGTCAATGACTACTTCAGATTCAACCGCAATAATACAAACAATAGATACAAACTCAAGGTAAACTGCTCCAAACTCGATTGCAGAAAATACAACTTCAGCAACAGAGTGATCAATATCTGGAATGCTCTACTTGACTCCGTTGTTACATCCTCTAATCCCCATAGCTTCAACCTTAAACTGTCTACTGTGGACCTCACCCCATTCCAAAGAGGTCTGTAAGGGTGTATGCATAAGCACACCATCGTGCCTACTGTCCCTGTCCTACTGTCCCCATTTATTTGTACTCATTCTTTGTTCAAGTCCATGTTTATACTTATACCTGTTATCTAGTACATGTTCAACAAATTAAATAAATAAATAAAATAAAAAATAAGTAGGAAGGGGGCAATGGAATTGAGAATGGTTAGCAAGATTTACTGCAAGCTCCAACTTTACATGTGCATGTATTTATAACTGTAGTGTGTGAATTATACAAATGTATGTTTGTAAAGAGTGCACTACAGATATTGCAACTGGCTACTACTCACAATTGTTTTTTAGATGTAACACTTAGCTGTCCCTATGCTTTTCTTTAACTGGCGAGTAAATGTGGAAGGTCCTGGTTTGCTTCAAAACAAGTGTACACAATTCTGGGAGGGTTAAGCCTTCAGTTTCCCCAAGGAAATTAGAAAAAGCAGGAGAGACAATTTGAGAATCACAGCTGGAGAAGAAGGTCTAAGAGGACTTATGCACAGTAGATCTGATCTAGAGATTGTTTTTAAAAAGCCCAAAATCAGCCATGTGAATAATGTAATGTTTAACCTTAATTGCTCTCATCAGAGATCTGTTCAGAAAACCAGTATAATAATTTAACATATATGGAGGAGAAAGAAGCAGTCCATTTATGTGAGAAAACTACAGAAATGAGTTTTTGGGGGGTTGGGTAGCCAGATACTATTTTCAATGTTTTGAGCTTTCTTCTTTGGATTTTTGTTCTATTGCCTTCTCACACCTTCTGATTTCTAACATTTAGTCTCTGTGGATGTGTAACTTATATTAGGTTCTCTTAAATAAAGGTATTACAATGCTGTTTCTCAGCTCTTTTCCAGTCAGCCCAAAGGACAATAAGGTTTTGCAGAATTGTTTTCCAACAGGATAACTAGATTGCATTAAATTTCCCTACTGTAAGGGTGGGGTTGGCTTGCTAAACCACTGCATTTTATATTTTTTTTAACATTCTGCTTAACAGTTCTAAATAATTTATCCTCTGACAGTCTGAATCCAGAGTTCAACATAGCTTCATTGTCTTAAGAGTTTTCTGTATTGTTATTTCAGCTTTGTTGTTACTTTGATAAATAATATTCAAACATCATTTCTTTCTAATCATGTTGTTTTATATTCAATAAGATTTAATCATAAACTAAGAAGTGTTTTGTCAAGGAAGCAGTAGATTTGTCCTCAGGCCAATGATGAGACTGGATTTACTTAGAACAGGGGTGTCAAACTCAATTTCATTGAGAGCTACGTCAGGGTAGTGTTTGAGTTTGGGGGGCCAGGATGGGCGTGGCCAGGATGAGCATGGCCAGCTCAATGTCACTTATGTCAGGGGTGCCTGTGGCAGCCCGAGCACTCTGCCAGCAAAAACCAGCTCCTGAGTTCCATTTTTGGCCACGATGGCCTCCTGCAATAGTCTGCCAGTGAAAACAGAGCTTGGGAGGGCCACCTGCAGCCTCACAAGCTCTGTTTTCGGCTGCAACAGCCTCCTGCAAATCTTTGCCAGTGAAAACGGAGCTTGGGAGGGCTGCATGCCACCCTCCCAAACAGTGGTGGGTTACCCCCGGTTTGGACCGGTTCTATAGAACCAGTAGTAAAACCGGTGGGAGACTCCGCCCACTGACCCTGACATCATGAGAAGCAATCTGCACATGCACAGAAGCAAGGCACGTGTGCAAGCAAAGCGAGCGCATGTGCGCAATCCTGTTGCGAACTGACAGTAAAGGTAAGTAGAACACACCCCTGCTCCCAAACTGCCTTTTCACTGGCAGAGAAACTGTGGGCTGGTCCTTTGCTGTTTCCAGGGCGGCTCCATGGGCCAGATCTAAACCTTGAGTTTGACACCCCTGACTTAGAAATATAAGAAGAATTCTATCCAGTTTAGCATTCCTTTTTTTCTGCAGCCTTCAACCTGTCTACAAGAAGCACACAAAGCAGGAACTTTGGAGACTAGCTTATTCTCATTGTTTTCCAGCCACTGATATTCAGAAGCATGCTGTTCAACTTACATAAAGTTGTAATAAGTGTTACAAATCTATATGGGACTGCCTTCGTAGAACATCTAGAAGTTACAACTGGTCCAAAATGCAGCTGCACAGATGGTTATGGGTGTTTTATATTGCCTGTATATCAGAGGTGGGTTTCAGCAGGTTCTGACCAGTTCTGGAGAACCGGTAGCGGAAATTTTGAGTAGTTCAGAGAACCAGTAGTAAAAATTTTGACTGACCCCACCCCCATCTATTCTGTGCTTCCCAAATCCCAGCTGATTCGGAGGAAATGGGGATTTTGCAGTAACCTCTCCCTGGATTAGGGAGGGAATGGAGATTTTACAGTATCCTTCCCCTGGAGTGGAGTGGGAATGGAGATTTTACAGTATTCTTCCCCTGCCACACCCACCAAGCCATGCCCATCAACACATGCCCACCAAGCCACACCCACAGAACCGGTAGTAAAAAATTTTGAAACCCACTACTGCTGTACATTACTGCTGCACAAGCTGCACTGGTTTCGAGTTTCTTTGCAGATGCAATGCAATACTCTTAAATAATAGAAGCCCAAGTTATTTGATGGAGTCCCTCTACCAGAGGATATCTGCCCATTCCATCTGGCCAAATAGGATATGCATGACATATGTCAATTGTCGGCTTTCTGAGACTTTGCAATCATTAGGGGTGTCTGCAGCTAATATTCAGTGAAAAATAATCCATCTGAAAATTGTCAAGGTCTCACCAAAACATGATTTAGAAATCAGCATGATGAACTCCATTATATTGGTTGGTTACTAATGAGCATCTTAGTTTACTTACTCTTGCTTAATTTTACTTACATAAATGTTAAAATATAATTATATTTTAAAAAATATGTGTTTACAGTAGAAAATGCTAACATATATTCACGACAAATACATTTAAAGCTACTATATATGAGAGAAGCATATGACGTAGATAGCAGATATAAGGGGAAGAAGAATAGCAAAAAATATGGAAGAATTGTAAGTGATTTAACCTGTTCTATCCTGTTTAAATTAGCTTCCTTTTTCAGGTAGAATGGAGGATACTGTTTTATTACAGTGTTGATCATCAAGCCATCATGCCAGGCTTTGGCAAGTGATATTATTATGCTTTGTTAACAATTGTTTTAAAGATAGATGTATTTTGATTTATAATCTATAGTAATGTTACATGTACAAATGGTGAAATAACAACTTACAAAGTATTTTATATGCGAAAATGCTTCATTACTTTTGATTTTAATATAGTTAGAATACTGATACTGTCTGTTACTGTGCTATAAATTCTGATTCTGGAATTGTCTTTTGTTGCCACACAAATCTTAAAATAAAAAGAACAAAAAAAAATAGCTTTGCTGCTATTTTCAAATATATTTTAGAAATCTTTATGATTACTCAGTAAAGCACTCCACTTACCTTATCAAAGTAGTTTTCTACTGCTACCTAAATGTCACATTGTTAATTTCCATTGGATATTAATATGTACTGTAGATTGAAGCAAGTCAATAAATGAATTTTCTAAGCCAGAAATTTGATCTAACACTGTTTTTATCGCACTGATTGTATTTTCATTATAGCAATTTAACTACTATCACAATCTGATATTGTTATTATGCAGCTGATAATGATTATTAATCCATTTCAATTTGCTTATAAGAATAGACTGATTTTATAATTCGGTAAATGGATTTAAGGATCAATAAAATATTTTGAGTTATATAATTTCATAAACAATTTCTGATTGAAACTGATTGGTTTTACCCCTTGAGTAAATGAATGTCATTGCAATTTCAATTACAGAAATAAGGTTTCAGATAATATTAATAATTATCATTGATGATCATCACTTTAATATTCCATTACCAAAAGTGAAATATTTAGATATTTTCAGTACCTGTAAATGTACTGGTGTATAAAAATGAATATTTACAAATGTGTATGGGATTTAGCCAGCCATTTTGAAAATTCTATAGTTCTGCTTCAGAACATGGTAGATTAAAATTTATGAGCTTCACCATAAAGGGCTTTGGCTGGTTGATCTTGTGGTCTTGTGTGTATGTATGTGTATGAATGGCTTGCCATAAATATATCTTAGAACATAGAATATAGAATCATAGGGTTGAAAGGGACCTTGGGGATCTTCTAGTCCAACCCTCCTGCTTAAGCAGGAGACTCTAAACCATTTGTTCTATGGTTCTACTATTTATTCTGTGCAAAGGCTTTCCTTGATACAGCAAAAATGTTTCCTGCCTAAAGAGCCCTTTCTGCCATGGGGAGGAAGCTGCAGACCAGTTGGGGGCCAGAGCCCACCTAGCTGCATTTGGATTCAGGGGAGCATCAACGTACAAGGACTTAATTGTCTCTTAGATCAAAACATATTTTTAAAAGTGATTGATGCTTGTACATGTATTTCTGTGTGTAACATGCCTTAAAATAACAATCTATTGCCTACAGTCATTTTTGGTATTTATTTATTGGCTTATTTATTGATAAACACTCTTTCTGTGCAATTTCAAAATGGCCATGAGGAAGACCTTTTCACTTTCTAGGCATCTCCATTTTAAAATTAGCATAATTTATTTATTAAACATTGCTAAAACATCCATTTTGGTTGTTTCTAAAATGCTTGCTAGTTCTCTCTTCCTTTTATACTTTTGATTCACGCCTGTATTTTCATTAATTGGAATTCCAGATTTTAATTTATATTGCTGACCATGTGTTGGAAATAAGGATTGACTAAACACAATACTGAACACCAGTTATGACTGTACAGTGAAGCTTTCTTTGTTTAATGTATAAAGGAGAAGTACCATTTTTCGCTTAAAATCCCTGTTGCGTTCACTTTGATTCCCATTTTTCACAAAGCTACTGCAGTTTCACAACATCACAGTATATTTTAGAAGTTATCAAGACACTTTTAGAAATATGTTTGAACCTTTAAAAAGTCAAGGTAAATTTTCCTTTGCCCTAAGCTTTACTCTTTATGACATAAGTGAGCAAAGAGCTTTATTCTTTATGACATAAGAGGGTTATGACAGTAATCCTCTTTCTGGGATTTTTTTAAAGTAAACAACCAAGCCTCACCTGGACTTGATAAGGTTGGTTAGCTGTTCAAGATTCTCATTTTGTTATGTGTCCTTTTTACACGTTATCAGCTCCATGAAGGCTAGAGAAATCTGAACATTTGTGTATTTTGCTCCTTCTTTTATGTCTATTTAAATTTTTATTTTCTGAAATAATGGACAGTGTTCCAAATTATTCCAGGATCAAAAAGTTGGAGGTTAGTATAACATTTCAGGAGTCTATTTAGGAATAGAAATGTCTTTTATTCTCTTTTTAAATGCATGGATGCATAGGTGTTCACTCTTATTTTAAGGCTATAATCACTTTGCAGAAACTGCTGAATCAAAAATATAATTTCTTCACTGAGGTCTCCATGATTCTCATGCATGAGTGATGTAAATTGGAGGTTATTTGAAATCTTGCTCTCCATGCAACTGACCCATGGCAAAGCATGGTTTATGCAGTACTCACTGAGCTGCCATACCAATACCACATTTGTTCTCTGAGCGTGCAGTCCTATTAGTAAGCTGCTGTTTTAATCTATTCTATTTTGTTTAATCTTTTTTTATTTGCTCTTTCCCCTGCCTGAAAAAAAAAATTGGCCAGGCATCATTGCCAATGTTGTAGAATCTATTTTCCCTCTTTTGTTTTTTCTCCTTGGGTCACATTGGACTCGGTTAAATATGTCTTGTTGGTCCTATTTGTGAGCTGTTTGTTGTGAGCAAGCTTTTAGAGTGACAGACTTTGTCTTCTTCTGAAGCTCCAACCCTGCCCTAGAAATTGCTTGGGGACTCTCTGAAGCCCATTTGAGCACCTGCTCTCCTATTCTCTAGATCTTTGCAACACTGCCATAGGCACTTGAAACCACTGGAGAATTTTCAGGAGAGCTATTATTACTAGTTAGAGATTTCCACATTTTCAGGCTATTTGTGATAAATGTGTTTGCATGAGAGTGTTTTGGCTTTTTGGACTGAACTTAAGCATTTAATAAATGACCACTTCTACATATATGCTAAGAGGTCTCCATACCCTTAAAAAAAAGAGTGACTTCATTTTTACTTTTCCAAGTTAGTTCACCATGTCCAAAAAAGATGGTAATATTTTTATAGATTTGGCTTTATGATTCTTGATATTTTTCTGCTCAGATAGGCTTGATAAACATCTATTATGTTGTGTGATTTGATTTGATTCAAAGTTGATGCTCAACTTATAAAACTGCAGAATGCTTGACTTGTGAACTTATCTTGCAGCAAATGAAGTCTGCAGTATTATCTGCTTGAGGAATTATTATACAATTATTCTTACATTTTTAACCTGTCATGTCTTTGTAAACTGATTAAAAGTAATTGCTCTTCCCTGCTTTTTGACAAGCATTGTCCAGAGTTTATACTTGCTTGGTGTAATTTGGTGTAATTTATACTTGCTCCTTGCTCCTACCATAGTACACATTCCAAGGGATTTTTTATTTTTGAATGAGCAGTCTTTCAAATACAATGTTGTCCTCTGCAAAGCAAAATGCATAGCCATCTATGATAAACTGTAGCCATAGTACATTAAGTATATAATGAATCCCTATACAAGTAGTCCTCGATTTACAATTGCAATTAGGACCAGAACTTTAGTTGCTAAGGCATGTGGTCATAAAATACATCACATGACTGCATCACTTTGTCACCACAATCAGACTAATCCCTGTTGTCCTCATTAAATGAATCTTACTAGTCACTAGCCAGTAAAGTCTTGAGACTCAGAAAAATAAGGTAACTCCCTCCTCTTGCCTTTTCTCCCCCTCCATCTCTCCCCGTTTAGCCTGCTGTACTTTGCCTTATGGGAAGCAAGCAGCCCTAGAAGGAGCCCGCTTTGGATGTGTTTGCCATATACCAGACAACCCAGCTGCCCCAATTCAGTTCTAATTGCCCTCAAACTTTGCATTCTTAGGCCCCCACTGCCCTGCGCTCTACCCTCCCAGGTAACCTCTGCTGCCCTCTTTTTGCTCCCGCTGCTGACAAGGAGTGCCTGGGGTTGTTCTTTTTTCTTTTTCCAAAGAGCTCCTAGGTGGGATTGGGGTTGGATTTGTGCTGCAAAATAAGGGAAAAACCTGTTTTGGGTTTTTCTCCCCCTTTTCTGCAGCACAAAGCCATCACCATATGACCCAGGAGAGTGGTAAAATGAATGTTTTTGGCAGTGCACCAGGAAGCCTAACCCCAGCCTGGGATGCTGCAGGAAACAGAAGCAGGCAAGGTAGGAAGAAAGCAAGCAAGCAAGAAGCCCCAGATCCACAATGTGCCAGGAAGCTGCCCCAGTCCATTCCAGCAGTGCAATATGCTTCTCATTATAATAGCTCAAGGTTTGTAGAAATTCTGATGGTAACTCACAAGTCATTAGTTTTTGTTTTATGATATTGTTCCAGTTTAAAGGGCTGTGGTGATTAATGGAAGTAATCCTGAGGGAAAGAATTGTACTTTCATCTTATAGTTTAACATCAACCTCTGTGCCCTGACCTCAAATTTAGACATCCCTGTTTCTAGCCTGAGAAGGGCATTGGCAACCCCTATCAGTGCTGCAAATATAGATTTTAGAAATTTAGTTTGGAGTATCCTTGAGGGCATTATTCCTAGGATAAAGTCCTCCCTCCCCCGGGCTCCAGGCTAAAGTTTTAGCTTGAAATAGTTTTAAACCCAGTTGACATTAATTCATCTTTGGTGCTGGGGGGGTGGGGGAATAGAAGCATGTGATGGCATTTGCAGATCTTAATGCTCTCTGTAATCATGATGGCCTTCCATGTTCCTTTGGAGTGGAAAGCTATTTCCATGTATTTGAAGATAGGAACTCATTCAATTTGGTTCCCCTCTATGTTCCATGTTCTATGTTCTTTTGGAGAAGACCAAAACCTTAGATTTGTTTGTAATTTAGCATCATGCTATTTTCCTTTCAATGTTTGACGGTAGAATTCATTGCCTTTTTGAGTTTTATGGAGCAAAGAGAAAGGAGTCCATCTTCTATGTATTGTATAAAAATCTCAATACTGAGATTTTTCAGCCTGTTGATTTAGGGGCATGTCACAGGACTGACAGAATGTTCACTGATTCAGTTATGGAATTAATGATCAAATTGAACAGGGACAGGTTAGAATGCATCCCTATCACACACTTTCCTGTGTACTTACCAATCTGGAGAGCATCCATTATTATTGCACGTTACCTTTAGAGAGGACTTAACTTATAACTTCTATATCAAATAAAGAAGCCATCTGTCCTAATAGTATTCTTGAGCTTTCTTTACAGAATATCTCTAGCTCTAGAATCAAAAACAGATCTGAAGTCAAGAAACAGCATTTATGAAGATGATTTTAAATTGTGCATATATTTGTGAATAAGGTATAATACTAAAATATGTTCTATAGTTGAGTAGTCTTCTCTGAATCCTACTTGTTCATCTTTGCTTCCAATTCCAACCTTGTCTGAAATTTGTTGTTTAGATGCTTCGTGTATAATTTACTTACAACACTTAATAGGTCTATAATTTGCCAAGTCCTCCTTATTATCCTTCTTATAAATAGAGACAATTACTGCAATCTTCCAATCCTTGGAAATTTGCCTTATCTGGACAATACATGTAAATAAGGATATCAACAAAGAATTCCACAAATTTCTATTACATCAAACACTTCAGGTAAGATAAAGTCATTACTCAGGGTCTTGCCAGTTTTAAACAGTATCATTATTTTGGTCACTTTTGTGGGGGTGACTGGGGGCCAGCTGTCCAGCATCTTGAGGTTAAAACATAATTATTCACTATTATGGCTGCCCTCAGTATATAGGGCCATATAATGTGCCTCTCAGCTGGGATGCAGTGGCTCAGGGGTTAAGACGCTGATTGACTTTTTGTCAATCAAAAGGTCAGCAGTTCAGCGGTTCAAATCCCTAGTGCCGCATAACGGGGTGAGCTCCCGTTACTTGTCCCAGCTTCTGCCAACCTAGCAGTTCAAAAGCACGTAAAAACTGCAAGTAGAAAAATAGGGACCACCTTTGGTGGGACGGTAACAGCATTCCATGTGCCTTTGGCATTTAGTCATGCCGGCCACATGACCATGGTTGAGACGTCTTCGGATAGCTCTGGCTCTTTGGCTTTGAAACAGAGATGAGCACCGCCTGCTTGAGTTGGGAACAACTAGCACGTATATGCGAGGGGAACCTTTACCTTTAATGTGCTTCTCAAATAAGACTCACTATCAAACAACTCTGGGTGACTTACAATATCATAAAATAAAAATATAAAACAATTAGGATATTAAAAGCATTAAAACATGAAGCATTAAAAGTTAAAACATTAAATTAACAACTGGATGAAAAGGACTAATACATTAACAGAGTGGAGGTGGGATCTCCTCCTAATTTACCCACCACCTCCAGAATGGGATACCCCATAAGGGCCCCAAGCCAGTTGGCAGAGTCAGGTTTTCAGATCCTTTCAGAAGGCCAAGAGAGTGGGGGAAGATCTCATCTTAAAGGGCATAATGTTCCAGAGGGCAGAAGCCATGGAATATTGGAAGAACACTTTTAGTTTTTGCATCTTTTAATTGCAAGTTCTGCTTGTTCTGTACTGTGCTTGCCTAAGCCTTATAGCAAAGCTTGTCGTTGTCTATTATATAAGCAAAATATTTTGGAAGACAAGATACCAATAAATATCTTGAAGTGAATACTAGAGAATGTGGGATGACAAATCAATTCTAAAGAAAAACATTCAGATAACATGCAAATACTAAGTCACTAGCTCAACTATTTTTAATACCTGCAATCCCTATATTGCAGTGTTTTTGACTATGCTTCTTGGAGCTTCAGAATCCACAAGTAAATAAACAATATAAGCTTTCCCTAACCTGATGCTGTTTTGAAGTTTTGAACTTCAGGTCTCATAATTTCCAGCCAGTATCTAAACTACCTCAGTAAAGGTAGCAACAGTGAAAAAAGTATCAGCATCCCAAATCCAAGTTGAGACAATTTATAGATGGTGTTTTTATGTATTTATTGTCTAGAATTTTGGATCAGCCTGTAACAGTCTCTTTAACATTTCCCTCCCTTTTCCCCCTTCACCTTTCTAACAGGATTAGAAATAGCTTTATTGGTAAAAGGAAGGCAGAACGACATGGAGAGCATTAATCTGTGTTTCTGCTGAGTGTTAAGCTGCCACTAAGAAAAATAGTGTTTTTGCAAACTTGTGAAGCCTATGATTTTGAAGGCACAGGAATCTGCAGAAGGTGTGAGCATGTTCCTACCATAGGGTAATGTAACTGTTTAAACAGTAATCTGTAATTAGTAACCCATATCAGTTAAGTCACATAAATATTTGATATTTACCCTAGAACTATCTTCTCCAAGTTGTCAGACTTGAAAAAGTAACAAGTTGTAATATTCACTTTACCAGTATATTTGTCATTGCAATATCTGCAAAAGAAGTCAAGGGACTCATCCTTTTATTAAAAATGCAGATATGTTCTTATCTTGTCCAAACGGTAGTGGATAAGTTATGATAAGGCAGGTTCACTTCTTCAGTAGACATAAATCTGTAGAATGTGTCAACATGAAAATATGTTGCATGTATTACTAGCTGCATCTAGGGCAGATGCAAGCAATAAAGCAATCCTCAAAGGTGCAGAATTGCTTAAAGCATTTTAAAGCAAGCATTCATTGATATAATTTCTGATGAAAGTTTGATTCCTGTATCTAATTCTATACCATTTCCATCTGAGTGCATGAATGCTAAGAAAACGTAGCCTTTAAATTATAGCAAGCAATTTTATTTGCCAAGCATAGGCTTTTTGGGTGGAAGAGGAATGATGGAAATATTGCAAAGACAATACCCCAAACACATAAGAACAACAAATTTTTAGTTTATAAACAATTTAAACAGCCAGTGGCACAGAAAGCCATAGCAGCTTCCAAAAGAAACAAAAAGAATATACATCCTGAAAACAACATTCACACTTTGAATGATACCCTTTGGCAATAAAGTATATATCATAATTATGTGTACATTTGTACATTCTAAGGTGACATAGTACTTTTTTCTGATACTTTCCTGATGATGATAAGCATAATTTTTCTAGAAAATGGCAATCCTCTGTAAAGCATTTTAAACTATTTTACAAGGTATGTGGTCCCTAGCAGTGATGTCTAGCTTTATTCTCTAACATTAAAAAAATCATACTCATTGAAGGGGTCAACAGATATATGCATATTGCCTCATGAAACTTTTTTTTAATGTTTACCTCCTGAGTATTTAATCACTCAGTTGTTAAATTTAACAAAAGGAAAAGAATAATATAATTCACCACTGCAATTACCTCTGAGTATTATGTCTTCTCTTCTTTCATTTTGGGACTGATGTTTTGCATCCTCAAAACAGCAAAGTTTGTTTAAAGTACCGCTTGCAATAAACAAATAAAACTTTTGTGGCAGTGTAAAATTAATCCATGGATCTCAAATAGAATCAAAATGAGTTTTAAGAATGTTGATTTTCCAGTGAATGTTTTAAAACTAGGTTGTGCTAGATAACCAGCCTCCCGCACAGATGCCATGATAGATGGAGACATCAAAATGTTATATTCCTAAACACAAGAAGATTTCCTACTTACGACTTAGAGTAAGGCCTCATTTCCTATCAGTGCATTAATATCTTTATAAAGCTTATCATTTCTTACAAAATTCTAGTATATTTCCTGCTTGCTTCCTATTTATCTCCTGTACTGTCATACTTTACTAAAGAAGAGGCACATTCATATGTTCAGGTTATCTCCACAAATAACAAAAATTGGGAATTTAGCTCAGTGGTCACTATTGCAATGGTGCTAATAATATACCTACTCTAGATTTGGTCTCATGTCTTATGTGAATAGAAGGACAGACGACCAGTGCAATAGTGGGTTCCTCTTACCTTCGCTATCGGTTCGGAACCGGGAGCACGCACATGTGCAGAGCGTCCATGATGATGTCCAGGTGGGTGGGCGGAGCCTCCTGTTGCCGCCACTACTGGTTCGCACAAACCAGGGTGAACCAGTAGAAACCCACCACTGGACCAGTGTATATATATGTCTACCCTAAAAGCTGAAAGAGTTTCTCTCTTACAGTTAATACTGGAAGTAAATATTTACCTGTATTTATCAATTACCACCTTAGATTATACAGTGCATTCATATACATAGATGGTACAAATGGTAGCCACAACTTCCCATGTGATTACCCAATTAGACACATTGGCTGAAGTTCTGCTAACTGTGTCTCATTTATTAAAGTGTAGCAAATCAATAAAACAATTGTAGTTGGATTACCACAATCATTTCTATGACTTCAGATGTTGATATATTGCAGGGGTATCAAACTGGCAGCCCATGGATGGATACATCATGCATAGGCCACGCCCACCCCAGCTCCACAAAGGGGAAAAAATCACATGACGGCAACGTGATACCCCAAGTTTGACACCCGTGATATATCACTTTTTGCTTTTCCTCCACATCACAATGCCATCTGAAATAAATTTTCACATCTGCCAGAGAGTGAATGCACACATTTCTGATGCAACAACAGCTGTTCTTCTTCTGGGAAATGTGAAAAATACCTTTCAGATCAAATTGTATTCAGGAATACTTGGATTATCTCTTTGTTTTGCTATTCTAAAATTGTGGCTAAAGTTTTCCTGACCCATGTAAAGAAGAAGCAATCTCAGGTCATGCAACTGATTGGCAGAATATTTCTGGTTGTAATATCACTTTTTCTTTTTTACTATTTACTATTTTCTATTACTATGCCATTTCTTTATTTGATTTCTTTACTAGATCTAAAATCAGATTTATTTATTTCAGAAAGAAGCTCTGGAAAAGTTTGTTTTCTTGACTCAAAATTTCCTTCCCTGATTTTATAGCAGTCAAAAATAATATTGAAATAGAGTTTTTGTTATTGTTTTATTTTTGAATTCATCTATTTTTTTTCTTTCTTGCATCTATGATATAATAGCTTTACATAATAGCTAAATGTTGGCAGAAAATGCTGGTGAAAAAAATTTAGTTCCTGCCTAACTTGATAGTTTTCTGAAAGAAACCTACTGTGGCTCTTTGTATGGAATTCTCATGCCATTGAGAAAATTTCAGAGCAAAAAAACTATTGTTAAACTGTGGTATATTTAAAGAATATTAATTCTGTAAATATTCCACAGGATAGCAATTAAGTTATTCTATATTGATTAGGAGGGATGGGCCTGCACTTTAGTTTATTTTGTTTTTCTGAATTTATGTCAATAGTGAACGTAATGCTAAGAATGCATTGCTGGATATATTGCATCTCTATATTTTGGGTCCAGATATTACTTTTTGTTGTAGGAAAAATTCAGACAAATATCTCTATTCTTAATGGTATAAAACCAGGAAACATTTTTTTCTACATTATCTGCGCTTTTTCATAGAGTCTACTGATTAAATTTGCTTTGAGGTTATTTCTTTGAATGCAGAGATTTGAATATGAACAACATCTGTGCTTTTCATCCAACAGCTTGAGCTGCCCTTGTAGTAAATGCTTTCTAAAACGCTGAGCTGTGTCTGTATGTACATCAACACATGTAATCCTGTTTTGGTTAGTCAAAAGATGGCAGCACTGCTTCAGCCTTTAATTCAGTAGTAATCTTATGTCAGCAACAGGGTAATAATTCCAGATCATATTGTGTTTTAGAGAAAAAAAAACTTCTATTTATAATCAGGGAACATTAAATTCTTGCCATTAATAATAGAGATAATCTTTCACCATTTTAAATCTCTTTAATACAACATCTCCATACTAATTTGTTCTTTAAAAAAATATTCATGGTGGTATCATCGGCATTCACAGTGCTCTATGTAAGTAGCAATATACAAGAACCCATCAATGGGTAATGCTGAATATACAAGACAGCATTTCTTTAGATACAGTAAGAGAAAAAGATACACATCTTTGGAGTAGAGTGTATGCTTCAACTAAATTCAGCCTTTAGTCTTCCAGATATGAACTGTCCTCTGTTCTTCATTCAGAGCAGGGTTCCCTTCTCTGACCTTCTTCCTATAAACAATTATCTACACACAAATAGACACATCAATGAAAGCTACAACAAAGTTTGGGCTGCACAATAAAACATATTTAAAAGTCCAAGTTTGACTACAATTAAAAAAGAGGTTAATATCCCTTAAAACATTAAATATGGCCTTTTTATTGTGGCAAAATAATCCTATATAAATAAAGAAATCCAAATATTGAACTATATTTATACCTCATAACTTTATTTAGATAAACATAACACATTTTAAATAAAACCTGCCTAAACAGTTGGATATAGTATCCCATTAAAAGTTCATTTTCTGTCACAAATGTTCCATGATTCTATTGTTCCATAATTCCTTTGCCTTTTAAAAACAAAAGCATAACATATAATTGCTCCAAATGTTCCCACTTCTACTTCTTCATTTTATACTGTGAATCTTACTGGCTTTCTGAAATAGTTAACCCAATGCCAGTGGTGAAATCCTCCGTGGGTTGCCACTGGTTCACTGCAAGCACATACATGCTGGCACCAAATGCACTGCATGCCAAACACGCTACATGCCAAACGTGCGCTGCCCTCATGTATGCGCGTGTGCCAAATGCACTGCACACGCAGTGCATACCAAACGCACGCTGTGCGTGCATGCACATTGCACGGCAAATGAATGCTGTGCACGCATGCATGCACAGTGTGCACCAAATGCGCGCTTCATGTGGAAAAAGGAGCCATTTGAAGGTAAGTAGAACAGCAAGGGAGGGAACAGCTGTGCCGTGCTATTTAGATTTGCTAGAAAGCAGGATATCCTGCTTTCTAGCAAATATAAATCGCCCAGCACAGCTGATTGTTGGAAATACCAGTTCGGACAATCCAGTAGCTTTTTTTTACTACTGGTTCGCCTGAACCGGTGCGAACTGGTAGCATTTCACCCCTGCCCAATACCTATTTCACCCAGAATTATCCCTTTCTGAGTTTGTAGAAATATAGTAACCATTGGGAGCATTCTGAATACCTGAAATATTTAGAATAAAGGCTTTTTTTTTAATGAAAAGAAAACATGAAAATGTTTTATTATAAAGATAGTCCTCATTTACTGCCTCATTTAAGGAACGTTCAAAGTTACAAGAGTATAAAACAAGTAGCTTTGCAACCATTCCTCACATTCATTTACCATTGCAGCATCCCACAGTCATCTGATTGCCATTTGGGCACTTCATCAACAGGCATTTATGCCTGTTGCAGCATCACATGGAATATTTGTGCGCTTCACAACTAGCTTGCAACAAGTAGGGGTTATAAAGAAGGTAGAAGTAAAATAATAAGTCACAGTCAAGTGATGTTTTGCATAGTGACTGGGATTCTTCATTTAATAATGGAAGGGCCTCTTGCAGTCATTTAATTTTCCACTTAGCGAACATATTGCCAATCCCAATTGTGGTCATTAAGCGAGGACTATCAATATAGTAATGTATATTCTATAGCTTGGTGGAGAAGTCCAGAAAATCTTTTAATTCAGGGTTCCCCAACCCCCAGGCTGCGGCCCACTACTGGGTCTTGAGCAGGGGTACTTATCTTTACTACTGGTTTGCAACGGGATCGTGTGTGAGTGAAGCAAGTGTGCACCCTTTGCTTCTGCGCATGCGCAGATCATCAATGATGACATCTAGGGAGGTGGGCGGGGCTTCCCACCGGTTTTACTACCTGTTCTTGCAAACCAGTCCGAACCGGGGGCAACCCATCACTGGTCTTGAGCCATTTAGAATCAGGCTGCGGAAGTGGCAGCTGAGCATGCATGTGTGCATCCCCACTTGTGCAAGCAGAGACCGAAGCATGTGTCTGTGCACCCCTTATGCAAATGGAGCTGTGCTCATGTGCATGCCTGACACTCATGTGGAACCATCCCCTCTCCACCCCTCTCCGGCAAGGTCACAAAGTTGAAAAGGTTGGGGAACTCTGTTTTAATTCTAACCTTTCTAATAGTAACTTTAGCAATCAGTCTGAAATCATGTGTTGTTTGCCTTACAAACAAGAGGTAAAATCTAGATAGTTTAGATAAAGTCTACAAATGTTTTAATTTTATAAAACTATACAGTTGCTATTGTAATTATAATATTTTTCATAGTGCATTCTAATCAGGCATTAACAACTACATGTCTTGGGTTGTTGTCAAAATACAAACAGGAGCTGAACCTGGTTAGCACTAGGATGGTAGACCCCCAGGAAATAACATGATTTGTCTGCTTGTCTGCCAAAAACACCTTCAGATAAATACCCATGACAAACAACGTCAAATACTGCTGCCAAAAAGAAGAGTCACTGACAGTCAAGTCCTTCTAATCTTTATACCTTTTTAACACATTGCATAATAATTCAATTTGAGGTACTTAAGGAATATAGTATAGTGAAGCTGAATAAAATAGTATAGTGTAAGTAGACCAGATAACTCTACTCTGATAATTGAAAATGCAAATAATCTGCCAGCACTAGTAATGAAAATCAAGGCGCATCTGAAAAAATGAGAAGATTAAATGTAAAGAACACCAAATTAATATCAACAAGTAGATTAACCAGCCTTAGAATTGACAATGAAGATATTAAAGTGATGGATAATGTTTGTCTTTTAAGATCAATAAAGGAACAAGCAGTCAAATAATATGCTGCCGACTAGTATTTAGAATATGGATATGGTGGACATTCAAAGTAGATATTCAAATATTGTGAAGTGTTTATACCAGCAAAGATCAGAGTCATGCAGACAATTGCTTTCCATGGAACACTCTTCGGAAGCAAAAATTGGACTTTGAAATTACAGCTTAGACAGAATATTGATACTTTTAAATGTTGGTGTGGAAAAAGATCATTGAGAATACTATGAATACTACATACTGAGAATGGATCGTTGAACAATCAATCCAGAGTTCTCACTTGAGGTACAAGTGACCAACATCAAATGATCATACTCTGAATACATTCAATCAAACCCTGAAAACCCAGCCCCACTGTCAAATCTAAAATGTTGGGAATGGTGAAAGGAAAGAGGACGACTAGTGACAAGAACAATGGATTCAG
The DNA here is from genome assembly GCF_029215685.1 of Pituophis catenifer annectens. NCBI lineage: Eukaryota > Metazoa > Chordata > Lepidosauria > Squamata > Colubridae > Pituophis > Pituophis catenifer. Next base: position 88,153,659 of record NW_027256883.1, read on the forward strand.
CTACAACAGCAATAGGTGCATTATTGGAATCCTGAAAAGCCAGTTTGGGAATAGATCATCCTGGAGGAATTCTACCTATAGGCTTCCTAAGAGTATTTACTGATTTGATAATGTAGAACTAAGGAGGCTTTAATTCTAATATTGCCATATATTTTGCTGATATGCCTCACATCTCTTAGTGGAAAGAAACAAGAATTTTTGCTGAAGATATGAAAGTTACACTGCAGCCTGTTTAAAGGATCATTACATTGTTTATTCATTCATTCGTTCGTTCGTTCGTTCAATTTCTATAACCATCCATTGTAACCAAGTGACTCTTATAATTCTAAAACAACTAAAAACAATAAAAACAATTAAAACATCCAAAAGAATATATGTTTATATATGCAGCAGCCAAGATAGTTAACCAACTAATAGTAAAGCCAAGAAGTGGGATTCTTAACACTTTCATAGTCTCAAGCCCAGTTACCAAGTTCTTAAATCTCATGAAAAACCAACAGGACTGGGGCCATCCTAATCTCCAAAGGGAGAATATTCCACAAAGCAGGGGTGTGAGAATGCAGGTTGCATAGAAAATGGCAAGTACCTGGCTGTTGCCCTCTCTCTTTAAGCCTTTTCCACAACACAGCAACATTGGCTAAAGAAGCTGTGCTGAGAGACAATTGGGTGTGCTGGTGTTGATGTGTGGGAATGAGGTTTGTCTTCCTGTGTGGAAATAAAGTAGTGTGAAGCAGCCTACAGTTGGTGGAAAGAGCTACTTTTTTCTAGTAATAGGACTTGCAAGGAGTAGTATTGGGGAGAGTGGAGTAGTGGTGAGCAGTGAATACTAGCTGTGAATGCTTGTGTGATCATTGCCTAGGACCTGTAATGTGTTGGCTCCCTTATGTTTTGGAGCCCTCTGACTTGGGTATATTTAAAAGAACCCATGACAAAGTTGTGCCAGTGGTGGGATACCCACTAAAAAGATGAGATATCCAGAAGATGGAATATCCAATACAAGGTGGCAATGGCACAAATCGAGATGGCTTAAATTTGAGGAGTTCATTAAACAGTTGATGAAAGCAAAACTAGCTTTGCTGAAAAGGGGGCTATAGCGGGGAAGGCCCATGTCCTGTGTCTTGTTTCTATGTCTGGTTTTTTTTCTAACCTTGAGACTACTCTTACAAGGCTTCATCTTTGCTTAAATTAACTGGGCAAATTGGAAACCTAATGTACATTACAGGAAAGTAAATTACACTGATTTCTCAGGGACTTATTTCTTAAGCAATATATTTCAGTGGGTGCTTCTAGAATGTGATAAGGTTGGAGAACAAATATTGGAGGTAATAAAACTGGGTTTTTATCAGAGTTAAAATACATATTCAGTGAACAAATGTTGACAAAAGAGACAATGTTGGTTAAACACTAGCAATAATTCAAGAGACATTCAGAAATAACTACTCCCTTTGTCTCTATGAGTAATAGGCATTGCACAATAGCTATGTATTAATCCTTTAACTGTGAAAATTATAATCAGGTGGATAAAATATCTATATTTGTGGGATAAGACTCAGATATCTTTAATAAATCACAATGGTAGAATGTAACTGTACAAAGTATGAATCATTTTTGTATGGTTGAACCAGTGAAAATAATCAGATACCCTGTATGTCCAAAGAGGGAGCCCCAAGAGTACTTTCTCTGTCAAACTTACATCATCATGGTGGCATCACGTAACATATTGGGACTTTTTCCACCTTCGCTAAACCGGGCATGGACATGACCAGTGCATGACATATCCGGCTTGCGGGCTGGGAGTTTGACAGCCATGCCCTAAGAGCTACAAATACCTGGAGCCCATTATTTGTAAGCCATCCAGAGGCATTGACTGATATGGGTGGCCTTGGAAATTGAACAAACAAGTAAATAAATCACAGTCGGCCTGTGGGGAGATAGCTCTAGTTTGCTAATTGATTTCTGCATGAAAGCTGAGCAAGTTTTCAGCCTGATGTTAAGTAAGCACCTACTATGTTTTCCTAATTACTCCTATCTTTCCTAAAAAATAAGTCACCCTGGTTTATAACATCAGAAATGCAAGGAAGAACTTAATGAATTGAATGATATTTTTTTTCAGTGAAGCCAATGTGGCAATGGTAAAAATCATTAATATAGGACTAGGATACATACAGGGGTGAAATCCAGCAGGTTCTGACAGGTTCTGGAGAACCGGTAGCAGAAATTTTGAGCAGTTTGGAGAACTGGCAAATACCACCTCTGGCTGGCCCCAGTGTGGGGTGAGAATTATAATATTTTAGAAGGTTTTCCTTATGCTCTTTTATCTGCATTATATGTATCCAGTGGTGAAATTCAAATTTTTACTACTGGTACTGTGGGCATGGCTTGTGGGCAGGTGTGGCTTGGTGGGCGTGACTTGGTGGGCGTGGCAGGGGAAGGATACTGCAATATCTCCATTCCCACCCCACTCCAGGAGAAGGATACTGTAAAATCCCCATTCCCTCTCCACTCCTGGGGGAAGGATATTTCAAAATCTCCAATCTGAAGATCTGTGTATCAAATGACCAAACAATTTATTTCATTATTTGATCATTTGAATCATGAGTAAAATGGTGAATATAATGGTTAAGTGTGTTAAAGACATATTAGAACATCAGATACATTTTAGATATTTTATTGTTTTAGCTCTTTTTATAGAAATATTAAGTGGATGTCTATGGAGATTCTCAGTCATCCAGGTTATGGTTGTCCCAAAGGTGCTGTTCAAAAGACAACTTATTTTTGGGGGGGGGGGATTTCTTGAAAATGTTTGCCTCTCATCCAAGAAGCTTCTTCAGTTCTGCTTCTTCAATTCTATTAAGTGTATGATTTGTTATGCAAATTTGTTGTCACATATAACTCAGTTCTATTAGAAAGATGATGAGTTTTTAAAATGTCAATTGCATGCAACATATCCCAAAATACTTTGCAGACACATACAAGTATAGATATTATCAGACATTGGAAAATCAAAAACAGCCAGTTGGTGTGTTGATTGATGTATTGGTCTGGAAACTAGGAGTCTGTGAATGCTAGTCTCAGCTCAGGCATGAAAAACTGGCTGGGTGACTTTGGCCAGTCAAAACACAGGCAAAAACCTCCCAAAGTGTCAAGAAACGCCAGCTTAACACCGGTCACTCTCAACCCAAGTCCCTTTACGGGATTAGGCAAATAGGAGGAAGGAGTTTTGTTATATTTGCCCTCTTGAGTTGTATATGCACAAAAAAGCTGGGATAAAAACCTTTTAAAAATCAGAAGCTTATGTGAAAAAGGAATATTCAGGAAAGACCTAAGAAAGCATTACATCTCCATTAAACTGAAGATTTCTAATTTAGATTCAAATGCAGGCATTTGGAGAATTGTCATATGATATAACAAACCATTTCAAATATTTGACTTAAGAAACAAAAATTACAGCACTTACAAATTTCCAATGCAGAAGATCTCTTCTCAATGAAAGAAAGCCCTAAGAACTAGAAGCTGTTCCCAGTCTCACATCTTTTTTCACCACACAGTTTTAAATCTGTTACCACAATGTATTGCTGTATCCAATACAAGATTATGCTCTTTGTCCATATCACAATAGATGGTGTAAGAGAAATGTCTAAAAGATGTTTTCCTTGATCCAAATAAGAACTATTTCAACAAAATAGGGAAAATAACATTGAAGTTTAAATATGAAAAATACATTGTCTGGGCAAACAGGAAAGGGTCTTGAATAATCCCCTTTGCTCTGCCTTAGCCTACAAATACTCCTTGTTGCATTTTTCATAGAAAATCTGTTATGAAGCATTATTTTTGCATTTATGTCTAGATTAATGCCAAAATTTATTTACATTGATGAAATATAATTTGACTTGCATATCATTACCCCAAAATCAGTTGTCTGCTGCATTTTTTTTATGCTAGAGGCCACCTTTACTATTTTGGGGGTAGGACTTCAAAAAATAGATAGGGCCAGGTCAAAGAAGTAAAAAGTAGAAAGACAAAAAAAACTGTTATTTTTCATTTCCTTAATATTTTCCTTGTATTCCATGTTGGAAATTGTAACTTTTTTGGGGGGGACTCAGAAACCAAATGCAAACCTTTCAAGATGGAGAGAAAGAGTGAAGGAAGGAGTGAAGGAAAAAAACCTTTACTCAGATTTATTTAAATAAGGCTGTTGCGATATGAAGCATGCTTTATATCTGTATATTGTTTAACACCTAATCTGTAATTGTATGGGAGTTTTCTTGCTTGTATATTCATATTATACAATAAAGATGTATTAATTGCATTCACATATGTGGATGAGGTTGCATTTTAAGGAACTCAGAAATTGTTTTATGTTGTACAAGATAAAAATATAATATATAATGTGTTCTTTGGAACAAAATTGCTTAAAACTGTACTTATGGGTCAAGGTGGGAATACCATTTTGAAAGAAGACATTCAAAAGGAATGAATTTCATAAAAAGTGCAACTTCTAGAAAGCCTCTGATGATTTCATAAGTTCATAAATGACTGGTTATTGGAAGATTTACCTGCTGGATTATTGACTGGTTTATCTAATATCAAAACTGCAGCCCCAAAGGTTAATTTCATATATTGCTGCTTTAAAAAAATAATTAGATTTTAAAATACTAGGAACCTTGTGGTAGTAAATATTATTGGATTTAAAACTGGAAAGATCTCAGTATGCTCACTATCATAAATCATCCTATATACTGGTTTCTCTAAAAATATTAGACACTGTCTTTTTAAGGAAATAAATCCTAAAATTGAATTACACTAGGAAACCAATAATTCCAGTTAAAATGGCAGTCAATGTTTCATAATGCATCAAAAATTCTTAAGAAAGGCCACCCTGGATTGCTAACAAAGTAGAAAAAGTAATGTGAGGAGTTCTTAAAGAAGCTAAATCAGCAAATGACCAGAAATTAGATATAAAGTAGACAAAAGCAAGGCTGTTTAAGTATTATAGTAAAATAGTTTTCTGTTTACTTGCAGAAAAATAATCAGCAAAAACAAAGATGTCCAAAGAAATGTATTGTAAAAATAATTAAATCTTTAAGATAGGTTATTGTTGTAAGAAAAAGGAGGACTATTAAGGAAAATTTTAAACTATATTATAATTTTTTAAATGATGTTACAAAAATATGCTATTTTAATTGTATTTGAGTTCTAGAAGTCAAGTGTTAAACATAGTCAGAAATGTATCCCCTTGAAAGCAGCAGAATAACTTCAACCCAAATTAGAATTCTTTTTATCTAAATCTCTATTTACTCTGTGCTTTCCTCTTATGATCAGTAAGTCATGCGCTGCTGAAGAGCCAATGTCAATTGGCCTGGATCTCCAATATAATGATGCCGTTATCAGAATATACTTTGATTCTTGCTTTTATATTTTATTTTATTTATTTGCTTGTTTATCGGATTCATGTCTTTTATTTTGAACACTGAAATAATCCAATCATGTTTGTATGTTGAGCTTTCTTCCTGTAATTAGAATATACATTTTTATTGCTTTGAGATAACAAATGTTTACAGAGTGTAGGGTCCTTAGTGCTCTCTGAGTTTGATTGTTTTCTTGCAGATTTTTCATTACCCAAATAGGTAGCACCATCGGTGCTAGAAGGGAGTGGGGTTTGCTCCCCACTCCCTTCTAGCTTGCCCTGTCAATATTGATGGGAGAGTTTTTGGTGATTCCTTTACTGTTTGATTGTTTGTCTGAATTGGTAGTTCGAGGTAGTGTTTCAAGCGGAATGGGACGTTTAGGCATGGATCCTTGGCTGTGCCTCTTTTGTTCCCAGCTGGCCCCCTCCTGGCCATTCTCCATGGCCAATGGGGCCCTGGCCCTCTGCCCCTCACCCTTCATCCCTACCCATTCATGCAGACACTGATTGATTTGGGCCTTTGGCTGCAAGGGACAAATAGTGCTCAGCCAATCAGGTGGCAGGCAGAAGCAATGGTGCTGCAGTGGCAGTGTGTGATGCAAGATTTTTTTTTAAGTCCTGTAGCTGTTCCGCATGTTTTGGGGCCTTGCAGATCTGTCACCAAGACTGAAGGGAGTGGGCGTAGCAGCTGCCAGGGCCACTGGGGGCACAAACAGGTGAGAGCGTGTTGGGGGAGGACTAGGAAGGGAGGGGCACCTCGGGGGGCTTCACAAAGACAGCTTGGCTCACAACTCAGTCAGTTCCAACAAAAGAGGGGAGAAGGAGCAAGGCCGGTGCAGCTTCTGGAATTGCGGGAGGTTGGGGGGAACAGCAGGTGAATGGCAAGGCCAGCATAGTTTCTGCAATGGCATGGGGGGTGCAGGTGAATGGCAAGGCCAGAGCAGTTTTTGCAATTGCAGGGAGTGTGGGGGAGCACAGCAGGCGAACGGCAAGGCCGGCATGGCTTCTGTGATTGCATGGGGCATGGGGGGGCTGCAGGCAAAAGGCAAGGCCAGTGCAGCTTCTGCAATTGCATGGGGTATGGGGGCACAGGTGAATGGCAAGGCTGGCACAGCTTCTGTGATTGCAGGGAGGCTGGAGGGGCGGGGCACAGCAGGCAAATGGAGGTGTCTGTGCCTAAATGTCCTAAACCTGTTTCAAGAGGTAATCTAACTCTCACAACCCTAAAGCCCTGATGGCATGGTACCTGGTTATTTGCAGGACCACCTCTTCCGAAGAATATGTGCTTGTCCCACCAGGTCAGAAAGTATAGACACATTCCAGATCCCTTTCCTGAAATCCTTCCACCTAGGGGGACCTAATGGGAAGTATGCTTTTTCATATGCCCCTACCATATGGAATACCCTCCCACTGGTGATTTGGCAAGCCCTCATTTTTTTAGACCTTCGGACGGCCATCAAGACCTGGCTTTTTACCCAGACAGTGGGTGTGAGAAATAAAGAAATTAGGATTATTCCTGCAAAAATGTATAACCTAAGTAACGCCATTTTAAAATCATGTCAAGGCTTTATTTTACTCTGTATAACCTGATTATATAATTTAGCTGACAGTTTAAGGAACATGAGAAAGGAATTGTGTGGTTCCTGTGTTCTTGAGAAAGTGTTTATCTAGCAGGAAGTATGCTTCAGGTCAACTTGACCTCGTTAAGAAGGGGAAGTACGCATATGCTGATATTACATGTATAAGCAATATTTTTAAGTAGGGTATTTTTATATATTGGAGTTATGGGGACTTTCCATAATGGGGATATCATGTGTTTATGTGTTTATCTGTTATATAAAGTCTGAAATTGTACTCAAGGGACATGCTTGTATCCTGTAAGGTGTAACCTGAAATTGTATAAATACGGCGAGAACGAATGGTAAATTGCTCCCTCACTTTGAGGGGGTCCTTTGCAAGGAAATAATTAATAAATTGTATTCTTGTCTTATCTCTCAACTCTCTGTCGATTATTTTCTGGGTGACAGGCATTTCCTGAATATCACAGTGGGATAAGATAAAATCAAATGGAATGTGGGTAATCGGAGGCTGCTGCCAGGCTTTTTAAAGGGATGATTAAGGGGCCAAGCCTTTGTTTTTGTATGATTATGTTTTTATGGTTATATTTCGTAGTTATTTGACTTATTTATTGGCTATTGTGAGCCACCAAGAGCTGTTTAATATGTGTGGCAATACAAATCTTTTTAAGTAAATTAGCCAGTGAGGACTTAAAACTTGCTTGAAACTTGAGTCATCGGCAATCTACTCAGAGGAAAAAGGCAAAGGGAGGAGTGATACCTGTAATAGTCCAGAGTTCTAATGTGTTGAAAGTCTTATCTGAATCCTCTGAACCAGAGGCTGAAGACTTGCAACCTGAAGAGGTAGCAAGCAATCAGACATGTGTAGGAGACAGTAAGTCTCCTCACTGAAATTTGATTCTGTTCTGCCTGGATATCTTGCCTAGGCCTTCTCTGGTGGCTGCAAAGAATTGAACAAAAGCTATCAATCCATTTTCAGGGGAGGAGAGGTTGGTGATACCTCTACTCAAGTCTGGCCAGCTGCTTCTACTCAAGTCATGCCAGCCACTACATACCAGCTACAGAAGAGCAACCTCCTGCCTCTGTTAGAAACAACTCTCTGGCTGGAAACCTGCAACCCTACTGCTCTTGCTCCTTATGCTGCATGTCAAACTTCCGCTTGATATTTAGACTAGCTCATGCCATTCTCTAGTACCCAGATTCTGGATTATTATAAATAAATGGTAGTTTTAAATCTGATTTCTCTGTTTCCTTATAGTTGACCTATCTCAGTTATAAATCAAATGTTTTCTGGTTAATTCCTAATTATTTAACTAATTCCTAAGTACTCACCTAATCTGGGGCTTTTATCAAGTTTACACAACAAATCAACTCAGACAGAGGCAGAATAAAAAATTCACCTAAGTGAGGAGCAACCAGGCTAAGCCAAGCCCAATGCAATAGAGCAAGTAAAAGTCTATGGAGATTCTCAGTCATCAGCCACATAGGGTTTTCAAAAGGCAACTGGACTTCTTGTGGTTTTCTTTTTCATGAGAACTTTTCACTTCTCATCCAATTTCTGACTGAATGGTGGAGAATGGAAGGATTTCTACAGGTGAAACTCGAAAAATTAGAATATTGTGCAAAAGTTCATTTATTTCAGTATTGCAACTTAAAAGGTGAAACTAATATATGAGATAGACTCATTACATGCAAAGTGAGATAGTTCAAGCCTTGATTTATCATAATATTGATGATTATGGCTTACAGCTCATGAAAACCCCAAGCTCACAATCTCAGAATATTAGAATATTGTGAAAAGGTTCCATATTCTAGGCTCAAAGTGTCCCGCTCTAATCAGCTAATTAAGCCATAACACCTGCAAAGGGTTCCTGAGCCTTTAAATGGTCTCTCAGTCTGGTTCAGTAGGAATCCCAATTATGGGAAAGAATGCTGACCTGACAGTTGTGCAGAAAACCATCATTGACACCCTCCATAAGGAGGGAAAGCCTCAAAAGGTAATTGCAAAAGAAGTTGGATGTTCCCAAAGTACTGTATCAAAGCACATTAATAGAAAGTTATGTGGAAGGGAAAAGTGTGGAAGAAAAAGGTGCACAAGCAGCAGGGATGACCGCAGCCTGGAGAGGATTGTCAGGAAAAGGCCATTCAAAAGTGTTGGGGACTTTCACAAGGAGTGGACTGAGGCTGGAGTCAGTGCATCAAGGGCCACCACACACAGACGGATCCTGGACATGGGCTTCAAATGTCATATTCCTCTTGTCAAGCCGCTCCTGAACAACAAACAATGTCAGAAGCATCTTACCTGGGCTAAAGACAAAAAGAACTGGTCTGTTGCTCAGTGGTCCAAAGTCCTCTTTTTTTATGAGAGCAACTTTTGCATCTCTTTTGGAAACCAAGGACCCAGAGTCTGGAGGAAGAATGGAGAGGCACACACTGCAAGATGCTTGAAGTCCAGTGTGAAGTTTCCACAGTCTATGTTGATTTGGGGAGCCATGTCATCTGCTGGTGTTGGTCCACTGTGCTTCATTAAGTCCAGGGTCAACGCAGCTGTCTACCAGGAGATTTTGGAGCACTTCATGCTTCCTTCCGCAGATGAGCTTTATGGGGATGCTGACTTCATTTTTGAGAAGGACTTGGCACCTGCCCACACTGCCAAAAGTACCAAAACCTGGTTCAATGACCATGGGATTACCGTGCTTGATTGGCCAGCAAACTCGCCTGACCTGAACCCCATAGAGAATCTATGGGGCATTGCCAAGGGAAAGATGAGAGACATGAGACCGAACAATGCAGAAGAGCTGAAGGCCGCTATTGAAGCATCCTGGTCTTCCATAACACCACAGCAGTGCCACAGGCTGATAGCATCCATGCCACGCTGCATTGAGGCAGTAATTGATGCAAAAAGGGCCCAAGCCAAGTACTGAGTACATATCAGAGGTCCGATATTGTTCTATGTACAATCCTTGTTTTATTGATTTCATGTAATATTCTAATTTTCTGAGATTGTGAATTTGGGGTTTTCATGAGCTGTAAGCCATAATTATCAAACTTATGACAAATCAAGGCTTGAACTATCTCGCTTTGCATGTAATGAGTCTATCTCATATATTAGTTTCACCTTTTAAGTTGCATTACTGAAATAAATGAACTTTTGCACCATATTCTAATTTTTTGAGTTTCACCTGTATTCCTTGCGATCATCCTAATATAAATTTAGCATAATTGAGAAACTTCTTATACTTTAAATGTATTAGATTTATAAGGCAACAAAATCAAAAATCCTCAAGGTAACATATAGAATTAAAAACATCACAAGAACATATAGCCAAATACAGAAATACCAATGCATTGAGGAAACACTCAGTCAAAAACATTGCAACCATCCATCATCAAGGAAGTGGAACCACAAATATCTTTGGTCTCTGGTTCATTGTTAAGTTATGTTTTCTAAAGGATAGATGGCTCATAGTAAGCAGATTGTAGAAGGAGCGATATTCCAGTGGGCAGAAATGGCAACAGGGAAACGATGTCTTTGGGTCCCACAATATGACACTGTTTAATCAACAGGTCCTGGGGCCAGCAAGCCCTGTCTGATCAATAGGATAAGCAGATAACTGGGAAATTGTCTTACAAATAATCAGGTACTGAACCATGAAAAATGATAACTAGTACCATGAATTCCTTCAAGAAACCAACTAGTACACATTAAGTAAACACTGGTGATACAGAATTTATTTACATAAGAGTGCAATTTAGCCTTACCGTATAGCAATACATGATTAAATTTCCTTAACAGTGTGAATGAAATGCAAAGAGTGCTGGAGTTTATGAGCATGAGGTATCAGTGAATTACTAGCGCATAATTACATGAGCAAAAAAACATTTTGAATTCAGTTATTACTTTTGAGTATAATGCAGTAAGCCTGCATTAAAATCAGTGATTTTCATCTCCATCATATAAGACTTTGTACCAAACCAATAATTTTCAGATGTAAAATGGTCCTTTTGTTCAAAATGTCTAAAAATTAGTCCATCAACTTTTTCTTCCTTGGCACTTAAATATAAATGTCTATGCATTAAGCCACTAATATAAGATACAAAAATATTTCTGTTTTATATTATCATACTGGAATCTGAATATAATATGTCATGTAAGGAATAACTATAATGTGATCCCTTAGGATACATTTTCTTTGAGAATTGAAATTTTCCTCTCCTTATCCAGTAAAGTACTTTCATCTGTTTTATTTTATTAGGATATAGATAGTCCTCAATTTATGACCACAATTAAGACCAGAACGTCTGTGACTAAGGGCTGCTAAGGGATGCTAAGTTGTTAAGTGAGTCATACTCAATTTTATGATTTTTTTAATGCCTTAGTTGTTAAGTAAATAATTATAGTTGTTAAACAATTCATGCAGCCATTAAGTAAATCCAGCTACTCCCATTGACTTTGCTTGTTGGAAGTCTCCTGGGAATTTTGTAAATGGCGATCACATGAACTCAGGATACTACATGTTTCATAAATCTATGCCGGTTGCTACACCCCCTGAAGTTACATGATCAACATTTTGATCATGTGACTTCAGGGACACTGCGATGTCCGCCCTGAGTCCACTAGGAGAAGGGCGGTATATAAATTGAATAAATAAATAAATAAATAAATAAATAAGTGGAAGGACCAGTAGTCCGGTCATAATCAGTTTTTTCAGCACTATTGAACAATCATTAACCAAATGGTCATAAGTTGAGAACTACCTGTAGCTATATTTTTAAATAAATACTACAGAATAACCTACATGAAGAAACTGCTATCACTAAAATTTATGCTATAATGAAATAACACATTTCAGATTTATTTTTGTTACATTTGCTGTGAATATGTCATAATTGTCATATTTGAGTACATTTTTGAATACATCCGTGACTGGATTCACACACTGTGATTTATTGAACAGGCTGAAATTGTGTAATGTATGATAAATTACAGAAGTCAGAACATACGGGATGAGAGTAAATAAGTCAAAATAAAATAAACTACATTATTGTTTTGTGCCATGGTTAATTTAGAAGTCTTCAGATGTCCAAGGTTTAATACCATTTGAATTATATAGGAAAATAATTAAGCTAAGGAGAAATTCATGGAGTGGTCAAAAAGGTCAACATGCCAGCCACAAATGCAGCCCCTTTTTTATACAAATTGTCCATTCATATTCACCGTCTTGTCTTATTCTCTCCCTTCGCCCTCTCAGCTGACTCCCCTGGTGGGTTTTTTGAAAACCAGAAGTGATACTTAATTTTTTGCAGGAGGAAACATTCCTGCAATAGGTAGGCGAATGATATGTGGGGGTGATAACATTTTCTATATTTTCCTAGAAATGAGAATATTTCCTCCTTTTTTCTTTTTTTAGAAAGAAAGGGCAGAGTAGCTTCATTTAGGTCAGTGATGGCGAATCTTTTCAGCACCGAGTGCTGAAAAGGGAGCACTTCATGTACACATGCTTTGGGCGCACGTGCATGCTCGTCAGGGCCACGACCAGGAAGAGGAGCAGCTGAGGGGGCATCCCACATACCAGATAAGGTACTTCCGGTTTCTGGCGTGCATATGTGCGCCATCCAGCAAGTCTTCCAGGTTTCTGGCATGCATGCGCACGTGTCGATCAGCTGGCCGGTGCACATGCTGACGCCGGAAAACAGAAGACCAGCTCTTCCAGTTTCCAGCACTGCCTCGCACAAAGGCCAGATGATCATCACATGCGCATGCACGCCAGAAACTTGAAAGAGGAACGGGAGACACCACACATGCCAGGCGACATGGCTCCACATGCCACTTTGGGCACGTGTGCTATTGTTTCACCATCACAGATTTAGGTCTTACTCTACCATATTTCATCATTTGTGATCAAAGAATGTTAGTGACTACATGTATTCCTGGGAATTCAGATTGCCCATCTCTTCCTCTTCCCATCCCCATGTATTTGAAGGCAGAAATATAAGGTAAACGTATACAGCTCTTCTTCAAGAGATTTTGAATCATAGTTTGCACAGAGCAATAATAATAACAGTGAAATTCTTAGCGGTTTCTTGTAAGGATTAGAAGGTATTAATATACACAAAGCACTTGGAATTCTTAAAAGTGCTGCATGAATGAAAATGACTTAATTATTTGAAATAAATTATTGTATAAACTATTTTGCCAAATGTTTTAGTCAACTGAAGTAATCTGGCATACTGTTTGAATAATGTTTACATATAGCGCTTAGAAAATTTCAAAATTAGCTATATTGTAAATGAGAAGTTTCTGCATATGTTTATTGTAACTATTGCAGGAACAATTCAAGAGTTTTATGAACAATATTACTACTATTTACTATAAGTTTGCAATTAGGTAGGTCTTTATATTGAATAATATTATGAAAATTTTAAGAAATGTTTTTTCTCAGGACTTTCTCATAACCAGAAATCAGGTACAAGTTAACATTTTTGCAAAAGGAGATAGTACACATGGCATATATTTTAGCTAAAAATTGGGCACTTTAAAGCTTCACTCTTGCAAGCCCAGTGTACAATAGGTCTATTTTTTTTCCTCATTCGTTTTTCTTAGTAGTAGTACTGTAGCAAAGGGAACTCTAGTCTTGCTGAAACACCGAAGTGTTGTACTTTCCATACAAAAGTAAAATGTCAAAATGAAGTGTTATATCTGTAATTTTACAATTTTAAATTATAATTAAAACTTGGTAAATTTTTTAAAGTAGAGACTTCTAATTTGCTGGAGATAATTATAGCAAGGGATCGCCCAGCACCACACAATGTGCAACACACAGGATAGTTATCAGGTTTTTTTTTTAAAGGTGGGCCAGAAGCAAGTTAATGTAATTAGTGTGTTCTTGAACTTGACTGTTAAAATGGAAACATTTAAATCAGTAAAACTATTACGTTGGGCTCATGTTATTAATCTTAAAAAGAATGGCAAAGGAATTTAATGAGTTTTAAATGTGAAACTAAGATTAATAACATTACTTTTTAATACTCAGTGCAGAGAAGCATGAAAGATGGTTAATTCGTGCAAATACCATGAAAAGTTCAGGTGGCAATTAAAAAAACCAAAACCAAAAGATAGGTTTATAGCCAATAAAGGAGAATATTTGTAGCTGATGATGTTACCTAGTTCGGATAATGAAGCATCTGCAAGAAAATAACCAAGCTCAGAGAGCACCATGGCCTCTTCATAGGTTTATACAGTAGGTTGCTATTTTTTAAATGTTTCTTAAAGGTTCTTTAATTTATTGCTATTTTTCTTGAAAAGCTAGATTCTGGCCTGTTAGAGGTGTCACTTCTTTGTTCCCTTATTTAAACTGTTACGATTACAAAAGTCAGTTTGTCATTTGTTCCTTGAAAATAAGAATGCTGACAAAGTTTATTAAAAAATGAACTCATCAAGTGAGCTTCACCTGGTCACAATTTTTCATTTTAATAGGAGCAGACAAATTTACCCTAAAACTGTTACTATTTATACTTAAGAATGGGTATATATTTTGTTGAGGTCTATATGTGTGCCTGCGCAACCAGCATTCATTCACTAAGCTGGTGGCATTGTTAACTGTTTTTGGTGGATACTTTAAGGACAAAAATTTTGTCTTTAAAAGTTTTATTTGGTTTAATATCTTTTTTGTAGACACTGTATGCCCCCCTGAGAAACCTGGAAAATGTCTAGCAGAAACTCATAGTAATGGCCTTAATTGTTTTGTAGCAGAAGCAAAATGTACAAAAATGATATAATTTACTATCATTTAGTATGCAGGATTGTGGATTATTATTTTTTTTGTATTCAAATAGTGTTTAAGTAATTCTGTGAACTATAGATTCAAATTCAAATGTTCAAAGCTTTACTTTCCCCACTGTACTTCAAGTGAAAGAATATTCTGGCTGGGGATAGGAGTCTGGCTAGTGGTAGTCCTTGAATTACAACCATTTGTTCAGCAACTGTTCAAAGTTATGATAGCACTCATATCATATAGCACTTCAACTCATGCCCAAAGTTACAGCTGTTGCAGTGCCCCGTGGTCATGTGGTCAACATTTAGCAGCTTGCCTGCACTTATGACTGCGGGGGGCTTCAATTTGTCCCCTTCCACCTTTCTCCCCATTTATGCTGTGATGCCAGCTGCAGTGGCAGGGCGGCAAGGGGTCAAAATATCCCTCATACATGGAAGTATCCATCATAAGATATTAAAATAATGTCAGTTACAGATATTATGTACAATATACATTGCAGGTAGGATACAGTAACAAATCATGAAATGGGTGTTGTAAAGGTGGTGGGTTGGTTCTTTCTTACTTTTTATTTTGTTTTAGTGAAGTATCCTATTGACAATCACTTTACAAATCTTTATTTTCCAATTAGCAATGTAGTAAATATGCCAAGAAACTTAATCACATATACTAACCCAATTGTGCTCTTGAACATATGATGAAAAAGACATCATGCTGAAGGATAAGTGATTCTTACTGGTGTTAAGAGACTGACACAGAAAATAACAGGCTGAAAAGAAGAATCTACAGATTATTGATTTTATTTTATATCTTTATTTTTGTAACAACAGTCTTTAATCTTTAAAAACAACTTTTAAAAAATTTAAAGTACAAACTAAAAGTACAAACTAAGAAGAAAAAGAAAAAAAAGTCTTATATTTTATACTTACCAATGGTTACTCATTTATCAAGTAATTCACCACTATAATATGAACAATGCAAGCTATTATTGCAAGATATCATAGAATCTTTACAGTAGTAACAGATATTGCTGCATCCTTTGGTTAGTAGAAAATAACATGTTGAAAAGAACTATCCAGCTTTATATTCAAAAAAGACCCTTTTATATTTCAGGTTGCCTGATCATTACAATAAATGATATGATTTGTTTAGTATTATGAGAATGGAACTTTTGTGAGTTGTAAACTATGTTTTTATGACAATTTGTGGCAAAATATAATCAAAATAAATTGTGAAACCAATCTATTATGTAGAAATATCACTATCAAGAAATATGATGTTTGCATGAAGTAATGTGTTATTTAAAATTCTCACAGGTGATTCAAACCAAACACACCCTAAAAATAACCCATATTCTGATTTTTTATTTTATTGTAACCTAAGGACAGTGATGGTTAACATTTTTGGTGCTGAGTGCCCAAAGTGCGCGCACATGCGCAAATACACGTATGTGTGTCCAAACCCTCAAAATGCGAGTGCCCCATGCATGTGCCCCACCCCCATATATGCACGTGCATCCCCGTGCATGCACCCCAGCCCCCCTACACATGCGCTCTGGGTCCCGTTTTGACTTCCAGGTTGGTGCAGGAGGCTTTCCAGGCTCAAAATGGGATGCAGGGGCAGGACGCATGCGCGGGGGGGCTAGGGTTCATGCGCTGGGGTGCTCGCATTGCATTTTGGGGGTTAACCTAGGACAGTGATGGTTAACCTTTTTGATGCTGAGTGCCCAAAGTGCGCACATGCACACACGAATGCACATATGCGTGCTCAAACCCCCAAAATGCAATGCGAGCACCCCCATGCAGGTGCCCTGCCCCCCACGCATGCACGTGTATCCCCTCACATGCAGCCCAGCCCACACACACACATGCATCCCGCACCCCGTTTTGGGCCTGGAAAGCCTCCTACACCAACCTGGAAGCCAAAGTGGGGCGCAATCTTCCCAAGGACCGGGGATGGGTAAATGTGGATATCTGATGGTGTTACAGATATTGTTGCAGGATGTAAGCTGTACCATGAAAAGTTGCCTTTTGCAATTGACCAATGCTATTTTAGTCAATGCCAATGATGTTCAAGTGATTCTCTAGTTGTTTTGGAATTGCACCCAAGGTCATATGATTATTACCTTTGCCACTGTAATTCTATTTCTGTTTTCAGGTCTTTATATTTTGTTATTTCCTCCAGTTCCTTCTCTTCTCTTCTGCTGTCTCCAGGTATTATCCCCTATCCAGACTTCTTTGTCTTTCTTATTGACAGTTGTTAAGTCTGGGTTGTTATGTGACAGGTGACTGGATTCTAAAGTACCAGAGTACCAGAGCACTTTAGCTACCTCATTTTCTATGTCTTAATAGTAATAATTATTTTAACATCCATATAAGGAATGATTGATTGGTAAAACTCCAGAAATTTTCCTGTTGATTAGTGGAGATTGGATATTTGCTCATCTTGGTTAGCAACAAACAAAGTACTAAAATTTCACTTCTGAGGATTAGTCACATGCATGCTTGCTCTTTTCTTTGCAGCAATAAGGATATTGACTGCAATTTTATTTGAACTGAACAAATGCCCATGATACTTGTTAGCGTCACATAATACACTAAGGCCAAATAAATATTGTTTGTGATTTAGCATTTTGTGTGTATACTGCTGTTGTAATTTGTAATTTTAGATGAATTCATCTAATTTGGGGGGTGTTTATGCAATTTAGCCAATTCAGTACATTCAACTCATTGTTAATTGGTCCTTTAAGCAGGAGGCTATACTTTTTTTCTCCTAGGTCAGTGATGGCTAACCTTTTTGCCATCGCATGCCAGGAGAGGGGGCGGGAGGGAGAGGGTCGTGCATGCGCATGCCTACACCCATAATTCTATGTGCCCTGCCCTGCACATGCACGTGCAACCCCCATTCCCCCTGGCTCCTGGCACGCGATGGCCTGGTAGGCCTGTTTTTCTTTCTTACCTGGCTCCTGATCCTCTCTATTTATCTGGGAAGGGTGAAAACAGCCTTTCCCACTCCCTCGGAGGCTCTCCAAAGGCCTGAAATGGCCCATTTCCCAACTCCTGGTGGGACAGGAAGTGACGTTTTTGCTGTCCCCAGTCTCCAGAGCCTCTCTAGGAGTCTCTAGGAGCCTCTCTAGGAGTCTCTGGAGGCTGGGGACAGCAAAAAACATCACTTCCTGTCCCACCGGGAGTTGGGAAATGGGCCGTTTCAGGCCTTTGGAGAGCCTCTGAGGGAGTGGGAAAGGCTGTTTTCGCCCTTCCCAGATAAATAGAGAGGATCTGAAGCCAGGTAAGAAAGAAAAACGTGCCTCCCTCCCCCCCCCCCAGCCCTCTGGAGGCAGGAAACAGCCTGCTTCCCTACTTCTGATGGGCCCAGAAGGACCGAAAATCAGCTGGAGCTGAGCTGGCGTACCCACTGATATGGCTACACATGCCACCTTTGGCACGCGTGCCATAGGTTCACCATCATGGTCCTAGGTAATCAAACTTCAACTATTTCCAATGATATTGTTGAATTTTTAAACAATAGTCATGGTTTGCAGAAATCATTTATGACTCCTCCCTTTAATTTGTGCATATATACATTCACACGTTATGTGTTGTGTTGTGTTGTTATGCTAGTTATGTTATATTTGATATGCTTAATGCACTATTTTAAATATCAGTCTAGGACTGTAAATAAATAAAAATAGTAATTACATAAACCAAGGCTTACAAAGTTACATGAGCACAATCACTGACTCACAGCCACAGGAACTGAGAAATAGGTAGCTCCATTACTGATTTACTTATGTTTCTTTGTTATTATTAAGTTACTATTAAGAAAAGGTTCTCAAATACTTTTCTTTACTTCTCTTCTTGAACTGAAACATAAGCCAAGTGTTGCATAGGTGAGGAGAAGAAAAAAAATATTTGAAAGTGAGAATAGTTCTAGTTGTAAAATTAAGCTGAGGACCAAGCATGGAAGTAATACTCCGAGATACCAATTGCTTATTCCTTTGGTCACAGCAAGAAACTAATTTGTTAGCTATTTAATAGTCCTGGAGATACAGGAAGCTAATCGTTTTCCCCTTTTCCTTTGCAGCTAGGTACAGCTGAAGTACAGGAAGAAAAATTACCTACTTGATCTACATTTCCTTTGAAACTGTCAGCACCTGCTAGATTATTGTTCATATTTGTAGGAAATCAAATCACCTCTGGCAATTATTTGCACTGTTCCATATATGGCAATGTTTAATTCTGAATCTTTCCTTAATCATAATTGAAAATGATAAACTGTTTTGAGTCACAAGCTATACTGGAATGCAAGGAAGTGCTGTTTCTGTTGCTGGCACAATTTCTCATTAAATTAACTAGAAAGGGCAAGGATGTACTTAGCACTTAGTATAATAGCACTTAGACTTATATACTACTTCACAGTGCTTTACAGCCCTCTCTAACTGGTTTACAGAATCAGCATATTGCCCCCAACAATCTGGGTCTTCATTTTTCCAACTTCGGAAGGATGGAAGGCTGAGTCAATCTTGAGCTGCTGAGACTCAAACTGCCGGCAGCTGGCAGTCAGCAGAAGTAGCCTGCAGTACTGCATTCTAACCACTGCACCACCACATCTCTAATTTTTGTTCCTATACTTAAGCTGTACCTAGCTTCAAAGGAAAAGGCAGCTTCTAACTAACTACTAGACACTTATTGAGAAAGATACAATATATACTTGTTGGGGCAATAACTTAATAGGTCGCTAGAGCAACATTTGTTTTTTCTTTGTTTTGTGGTCCTGGGATTTCATGTAATTATACACCTCTAATATAAATATTTAACAAATATTGCTAAATTTGTTTAATGTGGAAGGCTGGAATTTTGATCTTGTTTTCAACAAGAATTGGGAGGGGCACTGAAATATATCAGTCTGTGTTGCTGCTGCAATGACAAATAGTTCAACGAATCAAGGGCTACCTATATTCAGAATGTACAGCTTAAAAATAAGGCTAAATTGCCCTTTTGGTGTATTAAGTATTTCTACAATTATCCAGTCCTTCTTTTATAAATCATAATGGCCTTGAAAACTTCTTTGAGTTTCGGAATTGATAATTAATTACTTAACCTCACCCTGGCTAGATATCTGTATCTTACTCCTGAGGTAACAAATCTGGAGTATACCATGGTGATTTTTGCATGCAGCATAGCAGATGGGTGAATTGGAATCTTTTTCTGTCTTTAATACAGTGATTCATGATACATTATATAATCATTTGAACATGATAGAAACAAACAAAAGTGTTACCCAGATTACTTCCAGAACTATAGAATTAGTGCCATAAGTAAAAACATGGTATGTAGATGTAGTTTTTTTTAAAAAAACTTAGGCTATTTTTTTTTATAGAATTACAGATAGGCCTCAAGATACAAAGGCCATTCAAAGTTACGACAGATTCCAAAAGTTACATATGACCCTGTTTCAAACTTACAATGGCTATAGCACCCCACAGTCAGTCACTCTTAGGACTGACCAATGGCAGGCTCCATAACAATCGTAGGTCGAGGACTACATATATCAGTGCAGGATCACCAAGACAGCTTTATAATTGAATGAGTTCAGGAAGACAATTTGAAGTAATACAAGCTAGACACAAAAGGAAGCATGCCAAAAAATATGAACTCTTGCTCTGGTCAAGTTCATGGTCTGTTCTTGGCTTTTATGTCTAAAAAGAGATAACTTCCTTGCCCTTGTTCCAGGACTTCTTATTGGTCTTCATCTCAAATCCTCCATCTTGGGGCAGCCTATTACTGAGGTGCTGAAGCTGGATCACCCAGATCTGGCAGGAAGCTAGTGCTTTTTAGTAGGTACCTGCTCTCCTTTAAATAAATATTCTGAAAGCTATGGAGGAGGAACAGGGAGGAGGGAGATCAGTGATCTATACTGCTTCAGTTGGGATAGTGCAGCACTGTTCCTTCCCATCTGGCCACGGGGCTGTATTTCACCCTAATTACCCCTGCATTAGCTGCTGGAGAGAACAAAGCCTTGCCTGACAGCCAATGTGTTCTTTTTCTTCCTGGAATCATATTGGTGTACCATGTATCTGATAGCTGGCACTGCCTTCCTCTAAAATGATCCCTGCTCTTGCTTCCACACTTGATGAAGAGAATGCTGTCATCCCAATAGCAGTGTTATTGCTGTGGTCATCAGAAATGGCAACATTGCTTTCCAGCAAGCATGGGGGCAAGAACAAGGAATATCAAGTGGGAGATGACGAAGGTTCAACCGTTGGCAGATAAAAGAGAAAAGCAAAGAAAAGAATAGAGGAATAAACTCCCTTCCTTTAGCTCATGCCCCCATCAACAGCATTCCACTCATCCTGCAACACACCCAACCTCTTTCATGCCTGCTTGCCAGCTCTCCATTCCTTCACCCCATTTCTGAGGAAGTCCCATTGTAGTCTTCTTGTCCCCATTGGAGACAAGAAGATGTCAGAAATGTTAGGCATTCCAAGAACAGTATCAGTTTGGAGTGGTAACTTCCAAAGCAATTGTTCCTTTCAACATTTTTGCATACACTGGATTTTTTTTTAATTGAAATTGACTTTTCCATGTATCTGAAAAATGATTAACTTTCAGTTCTGCAGAACTCCGTTAGAAGCTTACAAAAGAGTTACTATCTGAACAATAAATCATTTATATCTTCAAAAAGAACATTTTCAGAATGAAGAATGACTAGCCATCTGTTATATATGTTTATTATGAATTATTTGTACCTGCAGCATATAATTTCCTAGATGTTTATATGTCTAAAGGTACAGATGCATGCAAAATTCATACTTAATGTGACTATCAGAATTCAAGCTTCTTATTGATAATTATTAATTGCAGTTAAGCAATGTATCCAAAGCATAGATCAAAGAACTGGAGGCTAAAACGTCTCATAAACAGTTGTGAGAACTGGGTATGTCTAATCTAATTAAGATAGGGACTAGTGGTGACATGATAGCAGTCTTCCAATATTTGAGGGCCTGTCACAGAGAGGAGGGGACCAACCTATTTTCCAAAACAACTGAGTGCAAGGCAAAAAGTAAGGTTTGGAAGCTTATCAGGGAGAGATCCAATGTAGAATTAAGGAGAAATTTCCTGTCAGTGAGAAAAACTAATCAGTGCAATGGCTGATTCTATCATTCCAGAAGTTGTGGGTGCTCCATCACTGGAAGTTTTTAAGAATGGATTGGATAGCCATTTGTTTGGAACCATACAGAATCTCCTGATTAAATAGGGTTGGACTAGAAGACCTCAAAGATCCCATCCAACTTTGTTAAGCTGTAATTCTGTAAATTTAAAAGGGATTAGATTGTAATTACCATGAGAAATGTGGGTCCATCCATCCAGATTTATAAAGAAGAAAACAGTTCACATAACTCTGATAAAGAATGAAACATGAACTGAAAAGTAGATTGTTGGTTAGATGGTGAGATGTAGACTAGGAAGCCCAAAGCAGTGCTATAAATCTTGAAATATGTCAAATATATGTATACGAAATGAAGAATTGAGGCTCTATCTTCTGGGAACATATACAATTCTGTCTTTTGGAGCTCAGAAGACCTTTAAAATGAAGTTTATTTTTTAATTCCCAATCTTCATTTCTTTCTCTTCTGTTTCTCTTCATCATCTGTTTTGTTCTCTTCACCGTTATAAAATTTTGTTGTTAAAGGCTGTAGAAATTATATGGGAAGGAAAAACATACAGGAATCCTGGAGGTCAAATAAAAAAAGATGAATTAAACATATAGAATTGCTTTACACTTTCCATTCCCTTTCCATTGCAATTCATATAGAGGCATGTTACTTCATCCTGTCCTTATGTCCATTAACCTTGCTATACTTATGGTAATGGAATGTGAGGATGACCTTGGGGAATGAGAGGAAGAGAAGCTGTCTAGTAAATAATTAGACAAGAGAAGAAAGAGTCTTTCTAGTGATTTAATGGTCAAAGAAAGAAATTAGAAAGGATCCACCCTAATGGATGAAGCAGTTAGTAGCAGCATTTGCAAGATTCTATTAATGTAGCTTTACAATAAAGTAGCATTAGTTCATCTAGTCACGTTTCCTGTCTGGTTTGCCTGGGATGGCTGAGATCAACCTTGCAAATTTGAAGGTACAAGCTAAGCTTCCTGATGCTACTTTTAAATGCTTCATCCATTAGGGTGGGTTCTTCCTAAATTTCTTACTCTGACGATTAAGCCCCTCGGGGTTCCTAAGTAATATCTCTTCCATTCTTTCCCCAAGGTCATCCACACATTTCATCACACCTATATTGCTCTGGAAGCCTATCTTAATATCCTGATTTTGTTCAGACAAGAATTAATATCCTTAATATCCTGATTTCGGGGAGAGAGAGGGAAATCTTTGCTGCCATCTAATAAATAGATGGGATTTGTGCAACCCTAAATAGAGTAGGAATAAAATCTATTTGTACCAGATTGCTGATTTAGTGTTTGCTTCACATTGTACTTACATTACAATCCTATAATCTATATGTTCAGTCAGTTATAACTGCCAATTAGTATTATTTTGTTGTAACAAAAGTAGCAAAGTATTCTATTGTATTATCAATTACTTCAGCTGGGTTAGATGGGAAGAAGGGAGAAAAAAATGGAAAGGAGAAAAAAAGTTTAGAAGCTTAACTGGTATTTCAGATGTGTTAGTGAGGCATTTTATTTAAGATTATCAGGTTAAACCCATGCCAGAACCATAGTGTGAAGAGCCATTTAAAAATAAGAGGATTTACTTCCTTTCAAAAAGAGACTTGACAGTTTAAAACCAATAGACAAATTAGCAGATGAAGCAATTTTGCTTTTATACAAGATGAACTTGAGAGTAGGAATGGATATCAAAAATATTTGGCTTATTGATTAATTAACAAACTTTGTTTATAATAATTATTTATATCCCTTGGTTATTAGCTGACTCAGATCCCTTTTATTAGGGTTTATTAAAATATCATGTGAAAATAATATTGTTAGATCAAAATACTGGTTTCCTGAATTTTATTACTATAGTGAACAATTGAAGTAGATTTTTTAGTGATGGCAGTAATGTGCAACATTTAGTATGGGTGAGCTCTCCAATATATAAGCATGACCACATTTGGAATTTTAAAAAAGTCATAATCCTGAGTGTCTTAAGTAGAAACACATAAGCACAAATTGCTATATTTTTGAAATATCTGTCCATTTATATGGTTATCAGTAAATTCTTTCTTTAAAACTTGAGAATAGCCATATCCCATAGTCATTATTTGCTTTCTTCAGATCTTTCAGGTCCTTAATGTTGAATGATAAATACAGAGGTCCAATAACACCTGCAAATAGGATTTAATGATATCACGGAAGAAGGCTAATGGAAATTGATTTTTATTTATTTGAGTTATATCTGTCTTTAATTTTTACAAATTAAAGCAGCATATATTTTTACAGACTCCCAATTTCTAATGCACCTTAAGCATTATACCCAAGCTTGACTACTGTAATGCTCTCTACATGGGGCTCCCCTTGAGGAGCACTCGGAGGCTCCAACTGGTGCAGAATGCGGCCGCGCGGGTACTTATGGGGGCGGCATGGCGCTCCCACGTGACACCTCTCCTGCGCGAGCTGCATTGGCTTCCAGTGGTCTTCCGAGTGCGCTTCAAGGTGTTGGTTCTCATCTTCAAAGCGCTCCATGGCTTAGGACCCAGTTATTTACGAGACCACCTTCTGCCTCCGATAACCTCCCACCGGCCAACACGCTCCCACAGAGAGGGTCTCCTCAGGGTGCCGTCTGTCAGGCAATGTCGGCTGGCGACCCCCCGGGGAAGAGCCTTCTCTGTGGGGGCACCCGCCCTCTGGAATGAGCTGCCCCCAGGGATACGACTAATCCCGGACCTCCGGACCTTCCGCCGGGCCCTGAAGACTTTTTTATTTCAGCAAGCCGGGCTGGGTTAAAAAAAATTTTTAATTGGTGAATTTTATGGGTAACGGGGTTTTAAATTGGAGAAGCCTAAGATAATTTAATTTTGTTTTAATGTATTTTAATATTTGTATTGTGTGTTTTTAATTTTGGCTGTTCACCGCCCCGAGTCCTTCGGGAGAGGGGGCGGTATAAAAATTTAATAAATAAATAAATAAATAAAGCTTTATATTAAAGACTTCTTCAGGTGTTAGTTTTAACATCAAAACTGAAATAGAAATTACTGCTTTCAGCAGAATTATATATCTGTCTTTTAAAAGGGAAGCCCGAATAAACTGTAGGTAATTTGTCCCTGATAAATCTGCAAAAGTACAGATAGTAATAGACTTACAATGGTTGCATAATAAGTGATCAGAGTTAGGACAGCCTCAGAATTGATGCTTTACAGCCTTAAAGTACTTCTGACAGTTGTAAAACATTGCACACATCCCACCCAACTGTCATGTGATTGTGATCTGGGCACATGGCAACCTATGACACTTCTGACTAGTTGCCAAATTCCCTTCATTGATGTGATTACTATTTGCAATCTTCCCTGCCAGCTTCCCCAGAGAGTCAATGTTTTCCACTTGGATTTCTGCAGGGAGGATTTTCAGCACCATAGCTGATGTGCATTTGTGCATAACCCACGCTAGGCCTCCATCACTTACCTGAGGCAGCTTACATTTCTTACATTACTGTTGCCTCTCCACTCTGAAACTTGACGTCACTCACGGCCACTCAGTCACATGACCACCCCACCTAGCCACGCCCATAGAAAACGATAGGAAAAATTTTGAATTTCTACCTATCTATTTATTTTCTGCCCAGGCTTGGCCTAATCTATCAGCAGGCAATGGAATGCGTCAGTATGAGTGTGACACAGCAGGCAATGGGATGCAATGGCAGCATCTTTTTTGATGACCGCAGCTTTCAAAGAGGCTTTTTCTTTTTTGATGCAACTGCAAGAAGCCTCCCAGCCACAGCCTCTTTGCCAGCCAGTTCCCGGCAGTCATGCGGGTGGGCGGGGCAAGCGAGCAGCGACCAGGCTACCGGTTCAGGGGCGTGGCCAGCCAGCGGTCACTACCAGTTTGGCGACCCAGGCCAAAGTACCGCCACCAGTTCGCCTGAACCAGTGCAAACCGGTAGAAATCTATCACTGCTCTTGGTTCAACTGGGGTTTTAAGTTGAGGACAATCTGTACTTTGCCAATTGAGCATTAGAATAATAACATGCTTGTTTAAGGTATGCTGCTCCCAAAATACATACTGCTGCATATATGGCTACGGCATAGTTTTATTGTACATCAGGAAAGTCCTATTTTGCTAGAATGAGCTATATAAAAGAAGCTGAGCTGTGTAATTGACTTTATAAAGAGACCAGCGACATGCAATTTCTCCTCTTGCTTCTGGGGGGAAAGTTCTGCATGTTTCTTACAATAAAACCGTTAATTCAAAATAGCTTTCAAAATTGACTAGGATTTCAGAAAATTCATACTGCTTAAACACCTGGAACTGCAATTTAAAAAGGGATCATCTTCCTTGTGGGCATATTAAAATAGCTTTTGTATTTCAGTCAATATAAAATATAAAACACACTATCATAGCATTAACAATAGTATTTCCCTTGTGCCATACTTTGGCATGGATAAACATTGTTTTCATGTGGCTAATTGAGCTGATGCTTTTGTATTTTGTTATGAAACAAACCTGTGCTAGATGCATTTCATTCTGAGTTTTTACAAGCTTGAGTTTGAACTAGTATCTTTATCAATCTTCCATACTAGCTGTAACAAATTTACATGCCAAGATGGAATGATGAACAAAAACCCCATGAGGCAATTTCTGAATGAGCTTACATTTTTTATTTTGATTAATAGCACTACATAATAATGAGGACTCTATGCCAAAATTGATATTGACTTTTCTTTCCACTAGCAGTACCACTGAATGTTGCTATGAATCGTGTACAATAATAAAAAAACAAGATATTTAATTTTTATATAGTCAGGAGCACTTGAGATTATCTTTTCTTCTGATTTCATCGCTATCCTGAACTGCAAGAGAAAAATCTTCTGAAATGGAAATAAGTAAATAAATAAGTCCTGATTTAATATGGGAGTCCATAACTTAAAGACAAGAATTACATGTGCATTGGGAATCCTTTGGGCATGGCTATGAACCAGGGGTGGGTTCTACTTACCTTTACTACCAGTTCGCAACGGGATCATGTGCACGTGCACACACTTCGCTTGTGCATGTGCCTTGCTTCTGGGCATGCGCAGAAGCTTCTGGGCATGTGCAGAAGCTTCTGGGCATGCGCAGATCGCTTCTCATGACATCAGGGTCAGTGGGCGGAGCCTCCCGCCAGTTTTACTACCGTTTCTATAGAACCGGTCTGAACCGGGGGCAACCCACCACTGCTATGAACACTCTTTTGACCTCCAACCATAGTGGTAGGATTCAAATAATTTAACAACCGGTTCTCTGCCCTAATGACTGGCTGGGTGGGCATGGCAATGGTTGGATGGCCAGGGGGTGTGACAGGCAGCACTCAGCCTCCTGCACCTCCCTGGGAGTGAAAATGGGCCATGTGGGGGGGATGCACCATACACACCCTGCACCCCATTTTGGGCCTAGTAGGCCTCCCTGCAGCTGTTCTGCCCCAGCTATGGACCCCAAAGAACGCAGCACACACAAAGTCCATTCAAACCTTAGTTTACTGAATAAACCAGTCTTTTACAACAACGGCTGTTAATCAATTGCATTAACAGCCGCCAAGAATTCAAAGAATAATAACTGAAAACTTACTATGGTTGGCAGTATGCCCAGAAGCAATTTGCAGAAAGCTGATAAGATAAGCAAGACAAGACACGAAGGTATGTGAACTAAGTTATTCCCTGCAAATTGCTTCAGTCGGTGTTCCTCCTTAAATAGGCTAAGGGAGTAGCCAATTAGCCCCAAGCCTTACTCTCGAGGAGACCTCCTCCTGCCTTTTGGCAGCTTTGCACACCCGTGCATCGTGAAGAGGCTCCTCCTCTTCGTCCTCTTCACTTAAGGGAGATTCTGGAGGTTCTGGAGGTCCTGGCTGAATCCCCGCCTCTGGCACCACATCTTCTCCAGCCTCCTCATTGTCTGACTCGAGTGCCAGCTGCACAGGCTGCTGGTGCAGTACCACACCAGCCTCCTTGTTGTCTGAATCAGCTACTAGCTGCACAGGCTGCGTAGGGGCCACAACACTAGCCTCCTGGGAGCAAAAATGGGACATGGGGTGGGGGGGGCGCCTCCCCATGCCCCGTTTTGGGCCTGCACTTACCTGGGAGCCAAAATGGTACATATGGAGACTCCTGGAAGGGGCGGGGAGGGGCCAGCCAGCAATTTAACTACCGGTTCACCCAAACCAGCCCAAACCGGCTGAATCCCACCACTGCCTCCAACCATATAATCAATTTAATATGTCTGACATCACTATCTACCATAAAATGTAATAATTAGAAATATTTGTATAGTCCATGATATTTGTCTTACACTGAAATTAGTTCAGATGATAAATTAAGAAAGATGGGGCATGGTATTAGACCTGATTGTTGTATATACAATTAAATATTAAATTCAAAGTATATATGCTTCAGGAGGGATGTATCAATAGAATTTTTAAAGTGTCACTTAAAATTTCTTCTGTATGACATAACCATTTAATAATGTATCAACTTCATGGAGAGGGAGATCTGTTTAATTGATAAATTCAACCTTTCAATTTTAATCTGGACACTTCCATCAACTGATTTCCAAATGTCAGATGTCAACATTCTCCAAATTCTGCCAAAATAGATCTAATTCTTCCCATCTCCACTACAGAAGACATATCCTAAATGTTTCATGCCTCTTTTTTTACAGAATGCTCATTATTATTTCCAAGATAAAGATTTGTAGTTTGGTGAGTTTCTGTTTGTTATGTAAAAGATCATGAGTTTAAACCTTGAACTATCAATATAAGAATGAAAAGAACTTAGCTGTGAAAATCTGAAGAGCTGTAACAATTCATTACCTACAATTTGGACAATATGGATCAGTGCTATCAATTAAGAAGTTTTGAAAAAGTTGTTGCCAAATATATCCAGAATATCTTTAAGCTTGCTGCATTTTGTCCTATTATGGAGCAAGATATTAAGAAATAAAACTCACATACAAAAAATTTCAAGTTTGTCACAACAGAATATACTACACAAATTTAAACCATAACATTTTTTCCAATTTAGTTGCTTTCTATAGAAAAATCCTGGGTGTACAAACAATTGGGACAGCTGATTAAGGTCCATATACTAAAGCACATAAATTGTGCAAAAAAGTGCAATTTCCAGATTTTCTGCTATCTCCTCTATCTTTTCCCTTTTTTCTTCTTTTTTTTAACCACTGTTTAGGAAGACATATTATACTAATGATCTGAACATTGTAAAAAAGTTTGACATAAGGCTTGAACATCCGAACAATTCAGATAAAACTGAGGATCAGATTTCTTCTCAAAATGATGTACTTTTAATTATAGACATATTACTATCACTTACTCGGATATTTTTGCAATGAAGTGATGTGCCTGTCTTGCTTCAAAGCAGGCAAAAGAGAAAAATGAACAGCCTAACCTAACAAGGAACTAGGAAAAAATAGTGGGATAATGGGCAACTTTAAACATTCAATTGAACCAGTTAATAATTTGTTTAGCTTTTGACTCAGCATATGTGTGAAGTGAGTCAGTGTCTGTCTTGACACAACAGCAGTACAGTGATTAATTGACAAACTATTACAAACCAACTACCCTCCTCTCCAGAATGTGCATAGTTCTTTAAACAAAGACTAAGGCAAGTTCTAACCTTGAGCTGTCATTTGAAGATTACAGAAACAGGGATTTAAATTAAAAGCTTGCTTTTCATATATCCAAAACTGTGTCTGCTCCAGGTTGGATGATGATGGAAGCTTTAGTATTTGGTTATCAATCAATCAATGTTTTATTATGGTCACATGCCCGAATTAAAAATTAATACATTAAAATAAAACAGAACAAGATATAACAGTACTGTATGTTACTGTTAGTGGTGAGATCATCAGTGGGCAATCAAAGTCTGCCAAATTTATATATAGCAGAATTTAGCTATTTTCAAAGAAACTGTATCATACTGATCTAATGGTAATAGCTGTACATAAAGTTATCAAAATTTTCTGGATATTTTACCAGGTAAGGAGTTTTATGAATCCTTATAGAAGATGCAGTACAAGCAGGCATGAGCTGTATTCTCAATGGCCCCTTCTCCATAGAGGCACAATTTCAGCTCATATAAGGCTTTTGTGAACTGGCTCTCCAGAACTGCCTCCAAAATTTAGAGACCATTATATAATATAGGTATCTCACTGGTTTATGACTGCTGAAGAAAAGTCATAGATCAGTCTGGGTAGATCAGTCTGGACTTCCTGGTTTTCAATATGTTGTTTAAATGCCTTGAGTGCACACTCATAGCCCATTGGTAGAAACGCATCCTTGGAGAGGGCATGATGTTGGATCTTTTGTGAAATAGTTATAACCCATGTTGATTTATAATTATCATCCATAAGGAAAGAGGTGAAACTAATAGGAAAGAATAGTAATTTCAGTCAGTGTACCATGATGCAAATCCATGTACCATGTTTCAACCTTAAATAGTCTTATCTCCCTCCTAGTATAGTATAGTATAGTATAGTATAGTATAGTATAGTATAGTATAGTATAGTATAGTATAGTATAGTAGTATAGCATAGCATAGCATAGCATAGCATAGCATAGCATAGCATAGCATAGCATAGCATAGCATAGCATAGCATAGCATAGCATAGCATAGCATAGTATTTGGAATGCAGGGGCTACCTAAAATATAGCCATTAGAAATTTGGATTAAACTCTTTTGAGAGAAGTGATGTAAGAATACGTTTCTAGCTGGGCACCAAAAGTAATTCTTCATGAGCCTTAACTAAAAATAGCTTCAGTGTTGCTGGTATAGTGTGCTTCTCTGGTAAAATAGAAGGATTGGTTGCGGCCACTGGTTTTTGATTTTTTAAAAAAGTGATTTGTATGGTGTAGTTTTGATGTGCACTGTTTAGTGGAACTGTGGAAAATCATTAAATATTTAAAGATTTTTTTTTATTTGTTCAATATACTGGCTGTTTATCCTCCAGGCATGATATTTAAGGTCTCTTTGTAAAAATCAAGATTTTAGTTTTGCTATGGTTGATTTCAAGCACTTCCTCCAAGCAGTAGCTGGCCAGGGCATTCAGGGCTCATTTGAGTCAGATTAACATTTGAAATTGAAATACTGTGTCATCTGTACACAGCAAAGTGGCAATATGCCTGTTCTAATCTATTTATTTTGGCCACAAGAGGGTTTATATATAAATTAAGCAACAGTTAAAATACATCTCTACCTCGCTCCTCTGTAAATTGGAATTTTGTTGGTATGGTTGCCTTGTATAACTGCAGCAAACTTTGGATCAAGAGTTCTTATAAAGGTTGTGCATGAGCAGTAGTAATTGTCTTATCAATGGTGTACAAAGCCTTGCTCTAGAAACTAGATCAAATGTGAATCTAAAGTCGATAAATGTGGTATATAAAGTACTGCCTATTTTAGATGTATGTTTTTTGGCCAGATGTTGAAGTAGAAGGGCATCCCCATAGATAGAATGTCTGGACCTAAAACCCGCTTGCTCATCAGTCAATATGTGCTTTGATTTAGTCCAGTCAACTAATTTATTATATAGGTGTCTCTGGCATAGAACTTGTGTATTATGTTTAACAAGCTAAGAGGCTTATAATTAGAAGGCAGATCTCCGGTGTCCTTTTTATAAATGGGCATGATAATAACTAAGCCCCAGTCCTCTGGGATTTGCACAGTGCAGTCAATATAGGTAAACAGGGAAACAAAAATGGGAATCTACCAATCCATATTATTTAATAATATTTTGTGTGTAATAATGTCATTGCCTGAAGTTTTGCCAGGCTTTAACTCTTTTATAAATCTTTTTATTTCAGCACTTGTGACTGGAACCCAGTTGGGGAGCAAGTTTGTTTTGAGATCTAAGTCAAATTTAAAACACTCTAAAATGGTTCTCCCACACAGATGCAGGTAAAAGGTATAGAAATGATAGGAGCCTGTCAATTGGCTGGGCAGCTATCAGGTGCCAAATAGAATGAAATTTCTGGCAATTGCTGCCAGAAAGCAGTGTTGGGTAAAAAGAAAAATCTTTGCATGATAAGAGGTGAATGTTGTGAATTCTTTATGATGATTAGACAAAGAGTGTTCCGGTGAACCAGGTCAGTTTTCATTATGGCATAGCTAGGATAGAATGATATTAGTTTCTATGCAATATTGACTCTTTCAGCCCAATAATTATGCAAGTGGGATTCAGCCCATATTACTTCAGCTCTTGTTATCTTCCTTCTTCAGTGTAACGTAAAAAGTAGCTACATGCTACCTAAAGTAGCTAACTACTTTATGGTTTTTCCTCCCTTTCAGATTAATTTCTTCACCAGCAATAACCCTACTTCTGTTAAAATGACAAGAGCCTATCCTAAAATGTTTCCCCAAAGAGTTAATAAGGTGCTTTAATTGAAATTTAGCTGATAATCTCTTTAAAGCTGGCACAGCTTTAATCTTTCTGTGGTCTTTGGATAATCTTCTGTCTCTAGAAAACTGTATAAGGTAAAATACATTCCCTGGTTTGTCATTCTTCTCCTAGAGTAGCTAACTACTCATTGATGTTGAATTGTCCTGGAACCTGCTTCTCTTCAACAATCTCACTCTGACTAGTTCAGTCTTAGCTTGCTAGCTGTTTTTCTTCTCTTGCTCTGTCATATTCCAGTACTACTAACTTTCAGTGAGCTTCTTAGTCTATTTCAGTTTCCCCTGAGAGAGATGATGTTTGTAAAATCCTTTATTTATATTTCTTTCAGCAATTTTGGAAACTCAAGTAATCAACCACAAGTACAGTTTGTATGTCTGGGAGGTCATGTAGTAGAATGATTGATGTTGTTTATCTTCTCCATTCTGTCACACAAGACATACATGCTTATTAACTGGACATTTTAAATATCGAAATCTGGCAATGGCTAAAAGCAGAAAAATTGAAGAAAGAGATAGAGAGGCTAATTCTGGCTGCACAAGACCAAGCCTTAAATGCATTCAAAGTCAGAATTAAGATAGCAACAGACAGCAAATGATGCCTCCACAAAGAAGCTGAAGAAACAGCAGACCACCTGGTTTGCTGCTGTAAGATCACACAGACTGACTACAAACAATGGCTTGACAAAACAGCAACAATAGTACATTGGAATATCTGCAACAAATACCATTTGCCTGCAAGCAAGAACTGGTGGAGGCCACAAAATAGACAAAGTAATAGAAAATGAAAAGGCTAAAGTGCTCTGGGACTTTAGAACTCAAACAAACAAGCACCTGTCACCTCACAAAAAAATATAGATGATGAATATGGCAGTACCTGGTGACAGCACAATAGAAGAAAAGGAACAGGAGAAAATCACAAAATACAAAGACCTGGAAATAGAAATAGAATGACTATGAGGGGAAAAAAAGTTTTATAGTAAAGTATACTAGTAACTAGTAAACTAAGTAAAGATAATATCAATAAGCACATATTAAGCAATCCCATAACAGCACCAGCATTAACAAAATCCCTATTAGTCAATTGCTAAATTTCTTGGAACAGCTTACATCCTGTGATGATATCTTTAATACCATCAATCAACAATATCTCCCTATATCAGGTTCTTGGGAAGGATTCAGTAGGTGAATAAAAATGCCAAATCCAGTCTAAACATCTGGCTGACTGTGCGATGAAGCATAATAATTGTAAGTAGATCATATATTCAGCTCTGCAAGAAGATCACATAAATTGTTTATAAACAAAAACATAACAGTCACCAAGATGGTTCACTGGAACATCTGTAAAAATTACTACATGTACTGGTCAAATAATACTTTTTAATCAAGGAGAACCTATTCTCAAATCTAAGAAGAGTTGGAATCAGAAGGATTCTGATTCTGTCACAGGTTTACATATTTAAATTGAAAGAAAGGTTTAAATAAGATTTAAAAAGTTATGGATTTGACCTTGAAAAAAATGAATTGGAAATTGTACTGTGTGGAAATAATCAACATATCATTGGCAAGGTTTATTAACTGCTATTAAGATTGAATTTAGAGAATGAATGTGTGAAGCATTGCATGATATGGTGGGCAAATAATTTTGGGTCTAATGCTTGAACAATAGGAAAATATGTGGACAAACAATTTAAAATTTACATTAAATTATATCTTAAAATATTTTTTTTATAAAATGATATACTGTGGGTATTTAACACCAAATAAACTGTAAAAAAGGAACTTTTTATCATCTTTGGTAGACCTGAGATAAAGCAAAAAAATAAAAAATACTGGGATATGATTCATATTTAATACAAAAGATTCTTAAAGTTAATATAAAAATAAAAGAGCATTTTCATACAGAGTTAATGGACAAAGAGGTTGAAAAAATGGAAATTTGTTGTTATATTATAATTATTTATGCACAGAATTGGAAAAATACAATGGATAATTGTTTGGGAAAAAACTGATGCAACTAGCAGAGATGGCTAAATCGATAGCCTTAATCAAAGAAAATAACACATTCAACTTTGTTTCTACTTGGAAACTGCTTCTGGATTTTTAAAATATGAACAGAAGTACAGCAAAAAACCAACAACTTTTTTTTTTTTTTTTTAAAACAGAAGTTGAACAGAAGGGTAAGACAGTATAACACTCTACTATATCTTCATGAGAATCCTTAATGAAAGGGATCTTTGCCTCCCGAAGCTCTGCCACTTTATGCAACATTTTATACTTATGTTTTCCAAAATAATTTTGCTTCTCACCATGTGTACACATAGCTAGCTTGATCCCTCCCTATAGTCCCAAGAGAAAATCTTCTCCCCAAATGCCTACTTTTTACAGGTTCAGATTTCAAATATGTAATAGTGAGGACTAATTAGGAGGAAAAGAGTCCTGATAAAAATAACTCAGTTAAAATGGGAATCATGGGAGAGAATGCAATAAAGAGAATAAAAGTGCAGTGCAGGTGAGGTTTAGCTGTGATAGTTCAACTTTCTGCTCAAATGAAGCAGTTCTCACAAATCTGTGATTGTCTCTGCAATTTCATAATTTATGAATGCATGCATATTGATCCCAATGGGCAGGGCCCATTGATAATCAGGCTCTCTGTTTCAGTAATTATTTGACTACTGATCAGTTGCTCTCCATGGTGGCAACCACTGAGGTCCTGGTGCTGATTAGAATGTTGTGTATAAATTAGTATAAGAACAGTTTAATTAAAAATATGGGACCATTGAGTTCTAACTCATAGAATCATCAGATGGGTAGGCTGGACAGCCAGTATAGTTAAGACAACTGAACTGGCAGCTTTGGAAAAGCACGCAGTCATGGAATTTAAACTAGATTGGTTAACTTAAGGACTTGATTATTTAAGGGTACATCATTTATTTCAGATATTGTGAAAGAAGTGTATTAGTGTATCATTACAGTAGCATAACAGAAACTACCATTAAATATTTCAGAGCCAGCTGTAGTTTACAATAATGAAAATACATTTCAAGAATTTATTCATAATATTCATTATAAATGTTTTATTCAGACCCACACACATATGGAAACAAACACTGAGCTCAAATCAAATGTTCTTCAGTTGAAATGCAGTGCTTTTCCAGTATCTTTGGTGCTTTGAGGAAGAGATTATGGATAAAGCTCTTATGGCACTGACCTTAAAAACAGTTAAATGTTATGTGATGAAAGAGATAATCCCTAGCCATATGGACCAGCTTCACCCCTGAGATAAGGGAAGCCCCAACCCACTTTCCAGAAGACTGGGAAGGCCTGGTGCTTCCCCCAGATCTGGAGCCAGGATGTCTATTGAGCTCAGTGTAGGTGAGATGCCTCACATTACATATTATTTTTGTATTTTGTGGGAATTAAATGAATATATGCATTATTATGATTATATGTGTATATAATTATACAATAACGGGAGCTGGTTTGGTGTTTTGCTTAAGGCATTAGGCTAGAAACTGGGAGGTTTAACCTCATTTTAGGCACAAAGCCAGCTAGCTGACCTTGGGCCAGTCACTTTCTCTCATGTCTCCTGGTTTCTAGCCTGATGCCTTAACCAAAACACCAAACTAGCTCTCACTTTTATAGTTAGAAATCATTTAACAATAGGCTGCCAGATGATTTCAGTGCAAATTTTTTGAGGTCTCACCTGCACTTTTTTATATTTTCTTTTGGAGTATAACTGGTCTTTGAACCTCATTTAAGTCACATTCAGAGAGCAGAGCTTTATTACTTCAACATTTCCTTTACAGTAGGGTTACCAAATCTGAACTTAGAAGAAAAACAGCTGACCATTTGATGGCAGCAGAGAATAAACAGGTATCTGTTTGTTGCCATCAAGTGTTCATTCAGATCTGCAACTTGGATCTGGTACCACTATTTGAGAGCCCCCACTTCTTCCTCAGGATCTGTTCCTGGACATTTGAATAGAGGATATTTGAAAATGATAAGGTGATCTGCAGATAGAGCAGAAGTTATCAGATACCACCATTTCCTCAGAGAAATATAGGATTGATGTAGACTCCAAACCAATATACAACGTCCCAGAAATAAAAGAGTACAGTAATCATTGAAATAAATATAAACTATTACAATCAACTATGTTATATAGTCTCTGAAGACTTCAACAAATGCTAGTAATTTAGTATCAATTCAAGCTTTAACTCAAAGTCTAAGAATACAGGTAGTCCTCGATTTACAACCACAATTGAGCCCATATTTTCTGTTGTTAAGTGAGACATTTATTAAATGAGTTTTGCCCCATGTTACAACCTTTTTTGCCACAGTTGTTAAGTGAATCACTGCAGTTGTTAAGCTAGTAACATGGTTGTTAAGTGAATCTGGCTTCCCCATTGATTTTGCTTGTCAGAAGGTCGCAAAAGATGAACACATGACCCCAGGACATGTAACTGTCATAAATATGAGTAAGTTGCCAAGTGTCTGAATTTTGATCACATGACCATAGGGATACTGCAACAGTCATAATTGTGAAAAACTGTCATAAGTCACTTTTTTCAGTGCTGTTGTAACTTTGAACAGTCACTAAACAAACAGTTTTAAATCGAGGGCTACCTATAGTCCAAATACTACTATAATTTATACTTGGTTCCAAGCAAAACTAATTTTGGTAAATCAAATGTTAAAGTCAAATAGCTTTGTCAACTATTTTAACAATTTCACTGTTATAAAATGCTCAGATATCATTGTAACCATTATTAAGTGTCATCTCTTGTACGAACATTTTTTTTCTGATTTACTGCCAAATTTATTTATTTATTTATTTATTTATTTATTTATTTATTTATTTATTTTATTATATTTCTATACCGCCCTTCTCCTGCGGGACTCAGGGCGGTATACAGCCAGGATAAAACATAGCATATAAAATTTAAAAACATTTTAAAAAACAATTAAATAATTTTGGCCCAAATTTAAAACAACCCAATTAAAATTGAATTCGATTAAAAAAAACCTGAGAGGATGGGATCAAGCCAGCCCAGCTAGATGGAACAAGTGTGTCTTTAGGGCCCGACGAAAAGTCCGGAGGTCTGATATCATGTGTATCTCAGGGGGCAGGTCATTCCAGAGGGCAGGTGCTGCCACAGAGAAGGCTCTCCCCCTGGGGGTCGCCTGCCGGCACTGCCTGGCCAACGGCACCCTGAGGAGGCCCTCTCTGTGCGAGCAAACCGGTCGGTGGGAGGCTATTGGCGGCAGAAGGCGGTCTCGCAAATATCCCGGCCCTAAGCCATGGAGCGCTTTAAAAGTGGTCAATTTAGACTGCTAGATATCTTCTGGGACACCTTGATAGTGTTTATCTGTTTATTACAATACTGAAGATTTATGATAAACAATTAAGTTTCAGATTCAATGGTTTATAATTATCCCTCCAAGATTTTTGTCAATTTTAATGTATATTTTATGGTGTTTCTTTTTTTCCCTTTTTTTCCAGTTCAGCTGAAGAACAATTTCACTGGCAAACACAAGGTAAAGTTCAATTTTTTAGAATTCTTTGCTGAATCTACTTGCTCAGAGGCTCTTTTTCCATGACTTATTCTCAGATTGTGTTTTTTCATGGATCTACAAAATCTTCAACAGAAAAAGTTCAAAAAGTATTTTCAGTAGTGCTTAAATGTTTGTGAACCCTTTTGAATTTTTAATATGTATGCATTAGGTAAAGGTAAAGGTGCGTGCTAGTCATTTCTGGCTCTAGTGGCAGTGCTCATCTCCATTTCAAAGCCGAAGAGCCAGCACTGTCTGAACATGGTCATGTGCCCAGCATGACTAAACGCCAAAGGTGCATGGAGCGCTGTTACCTTCCCACCAAAGTGGTCCCTATTTTTCTACTTGCATTTTTTACATGCTTTCGAACTGCTAGGTTGCCAGAAGCTGGGACAAATAATGGGAGCTCACACCGTTACATGGCACTAGGGATTCGAACTGCTGAACTGCCGACCTTCTGATCAACAAGCTCAGTGTCTTAGTGACTGAGCCACTGCATCCCTTATATGTATGCATTGATATGACTTAAAACATGATCTGATTTCCACACAAGTCCTAAAACTATATAAAGATAACCCACATATGTATTTGACTCATTTGCTTAATTGACTTTTCTTTGTCCAGTTTTAGGATTTATATAGAGAACTGGTAACATTTTAGATCTTTATTTATTCAGGCATATTGAAAATTCGAAAGGGTCCCCAAGCTTTTAAGCACCATTGTATGTTGAGAATGACCTCTAGGTTCTAGTTTTTATAGTGAACTACTTACCTCTTCCTGTATGTGAACAGAATGCAAATCAGTTGTAACTGAAATAAATTGAAGAGCAGAAACTATTTATTTGCACAACATCCCTACATGTTAGAGTGGACAATTGGTAAACTCCTAGTTCCATTTTTGCAGCAATGATCACACTATTGAAATGTGATGAACTTTTGATTTACAGCAGCAGTTTCAGTTGCTTGAAAAAAATAGTAATAGTATAGATTTGCTATAACTTGCTGATAGGGTTAATGCAGATGTTTTTCAAATTCAAATACTTAATTAAAACATACAGGGAAAGTGGAATGAAAATTATGCTTTTTAAGCCCTCCAGTGACATTACTGGGTTATCACCATTTTTCCCTCAACATTGTCAAACTAAGTCTGCACTACTATTAATCGTCTCATCGTCCCTATCACCCATCTCCTCTCACTTATGACTGTATGACTGTAACCTTGTTGCTGGTATCCTTACGATTTATATTGACTGTTTCCTAATATGATTTGATTGCTTATCGGTTCCCTATGACTATCATTAAGTGTTGTGCCTTATGATTCTTGATGAATGTATCTTTTCTTTTATGTACACTGAGAGTGTATACACCAAGACAAATTCCTTGTGTGTCCAATCACACTCGGCCAATAAATAATTCTATTCTATTCTATTTCCTGGTGAGGAAAAGAAAATTTTAATTCCAGTCCACTGAAATTATTATCTTTAGTATTCTTAAATTGCTAGTAGCAGTTCAAGCAGTTATGGAAATGGTACTGAAGATATCTGATAGTTTAATCAATTTTTTTTAAGGTTCTTATCTTCAGTTTTCCAAATTTTTCTTTATATTTTTCCAAATATTTGAAATATTTAAAATAGCATTTTTTACAGATGGTCAAAAGGATATAGAAGATGAGCTTACAACTGGTCTTGAACTTGTGGACTCTTGTATTAGATCTCTACAAGAATCAGGAATACTTGATCCACAGGACTATTCAACTAGTGAAAGTAAGTTTCCCAAGAATTGTTGTTGTTGTTGTTGTTGTTGTTGTTGTTGTTGTTGTAGCCTACCCCCAATTAAAATTGTTCAGTCTGTTCAGAAAAACATGATGCTTTTAAGATAAAAGGCCTCAGGGCTATTAAAGATCTTTTTTATATAATCTTGAATATTTAAAAGCTTGTGGTATTCGCTGAGCAATTGCTTATGTATATATGTACAATAATCATCACTCTTGTTTTAGAGCCTTTTTATAAAGCACACCAAAAGCAGCATGGGATTTCTTTATGTACAGATAGTTTACAGGAGGAATGTGTAGAAAAGGAAAAAGCACCAAGGGTTTAGAAACATTATTTATTTTGGTAAGTCAAGATGATTAGCTTTTCTCCTCTATCAAAACATTGAATTAAGTTTTCAGAAGATTTTATTCCATGTGGGTAATATGTGATCACTGAGGAGTTGGCTTCTTATTAAAACATTAATTTATAATAAGAATTCATAAATAACCATTGTTTACCATACTGCTTTTGAACTTCACTGATTCCAGTTATATCTGGTACTTTATTGCAATTGCCATGAGTTTACAACTGCAGTAGGGAGAATCTGAACATATTATCAGATCCATCCTTTCTTCCTTCCTTCCTTCCTTCCTTCCTTGTGCTTCAAATACTTCTTACTGATTGGAAAATAGAGCCTAAATATATAACTCCAATACAACATTTTTTTTTTTTGTAAGGACCATTTTCCCCCTATTTTTCTGTTTTAATTATTATCTATGCTGGTATTGACATTCCTCTTTCCTGCTATCTGATTAGCAGAATTTATAGAAAGATTGGCCAACCATATTTTATCATAGTAGGATCAATGTGATTTGTCTGTTGTTCAATGTGTCATGAAATTCAGAAAATTAACTTAATAAATGATGGTCAAAGTAATCCTGCTAAGTGTGGCTTGCAAATGGAGCTACATAGGAAAAGGACAGAGGCTATTCATCAGACTTGGCATCCAAGTATAAATAGAAAATAAGAGGTGTTTGTTGAGCTTTTGCTTTTCTCTACTCTATCTTCTTTTTTAAAATTTTATCAAGTATGTATTGTTTAGAATATATTGGTATTCTTTACATTCAAAACTGTTTAAGATAGTTTTGTATAAAAAGTAGGATGGTGCTGCTGCTGCTGCTGCTGTTAATAACCTGGTCTCTGAATCAGATAGGAGCAGAAAAGTGACTATATGACAATCTACTCTATTCTCTAATCCTTCTCCAATACATGTACAAGTCCCTAATAAAAGTTGGAGGCCAAGCAGCAATGTAACATTTCCTTGTGCTCCCTCATGCAATGAAGTAATGCTGCAGTTTAAGTGCTAACTACCTAACTTTAAAAGACTTTCTTCAGTTCTGCATATCCTGGGATATTTTGTGTTTTACATGTTGGACTATATTTATTTAAAGCTAAGCAAGCCTGTCCAATTATCAGAGATTATGGGAACCAGTACAGTAATCAACATTGCTAGTTCTGCAGAGCTAGAAAGCAGAGCAAGGCATATATGTTATGTGAGCATAAATGCTTTCTAAGCAAGTTTCCACAGGGTGAATGAGTTATCAACCACAATGCTCAGACTTTTGTTTTTTCTTTGACCTCTAGATATGTACATGTGTACGTGTGCTTATATACATCTTTCTAAGTTTTAGCAGCCCAGCTTTATTAGTTTCATAGAAAATAAAAGGTTTCAAAGGAGGCATATAATATCAGGTTGAACATCTTACAATCTGAAGGGTTGTTTAGCAGGGCATTCCTTTTCACAAGAGAAGGAGAATTTAAGAATTGCTACAGAATATAGGAATTTTCATTTAACAATGCTCAAAAATGTAGCTGAACAAGAAACAAGTTGTCCAGAAAAATGTTTTTTAATACTGGTGACTGTGTTTTAATAAGTATGCTTCATTTATGTATTACCATGGTCCTGCTAGATTTTATATATATATATTATATAGATGTTTTACTTACATGAATTAGTTAATTATGATTGGAATTTTTATCAGGTGCTTGAATCTTTATTCAGTTGAAATGCTACTCCACTGAATTTCCAGGTGCAGAAAAATGGTGAACTATCCAAACAGCAGAGATGATGTTGAAGTGAAGACTGCTGACCAAGCGGTGACTTACTTCAGCAGAGTTTCTCTGGATAAAGAGAGGCCAAGAGATCACTAACATAGGATTCTTGTGAGTAAACCCGCAGGATCCAGAGGGAACCTGCTGGTGACCCATAGGTAAGAGCACCAGGAGACTTGGAAGAAATATCAAGCTCACAGCTTCAAGTGGAGCTTGCTAAAGGACACTGGTTCACCCAAACTCTTCTTTCTAAAACACATTTTCATTACAATCAATAACCTACAGAGAACTTTGTCTGGGGTGCGACTAAAGTGAAATGCAAAGAAACAGCTATAAGGATTTTAAAATAATTAAAAGCAAAAAGCTTACCAAGATTTTCAACTATGAAAATTTAAAACAAAGGGATTCAATCAAATTTGGAAAATTCTTTATTTTAAAGTTCTTTTGAATTAAATAAATTTGAAAAACTTTTAAGAAGTTTTGGGAAAAATAGAAATTTCGGGAACTGAGACAGAAACAATAAACCAAGAGATGAAAAAAGAACTACCTGGAGTTGTTAAAGTCTTAACAATTTTTTGGGAATAAGATGAAGACGACATGGATTCAAAAGTGGATAAATACTGTACACTTTGTCAAGAAGAAGATAAGAGGCCAGGTTTTACAACAACCATGAGAGAAAACAACACACTTCACTGAAAAAGCAGAAAAACAACAGAAAAAGACACCATTCCAATGAGACAAATTGGAAAGAGTGATTATAACTACTGTCTGTTGGGATGACTAGGGATACAACAAGAAGTACTTGTTTTAAACAAAAAGACTGGAAACTGTTTGTGGATTTTTTATTGAAATTGGATAAAAAATGACATGGTAATTTTTGGATTTGCTGATTAAAAATGATTGAATATGGAAAGAAGGTCTCAAAGAACATGAAGTATGTTTCTTTTGGTCTTAAAATGAGGCTAATTCAACAAAATATTTGAATATTAACTTAATTCAGTGAAGATCCAATAAAATTTCAGTAATTCTGATGGTTGGCTATATAAATTAGTAGGCTGGCTATTAATTTGCTTATATTAGAAGTATACAGCGGGTGAGATGACATTTGTACAATATGGACTTTTATTATTTCCCCATTTGCACTTGCTATCCAATGTTGGTTAACATGGTGCTACAGAGGTACATACAGTTTAAAAATATTGTTTCAGGGAAGCTTGGAATCAACTTCCCAGTGGAGGTAGTGGGTCAATCATCAGTAACTGACTTTAAACATGTTTGGGATAAGCATGATTTTCAATTAACAAAATAATAAAACAAAATGAAATAAATAAAATAAAATAGTAACCAAATGACAGGAGTATGGTTTGTTGTTCAGAATAGCTTCATATCTAATTTGACTATATCTAGTTTAGATACATTCATTTTTAATGATGGTTGGTATTTCATTTTTGAAAGTTGATATATTCATGATGAATAAGGCTATAAATGGTTATTAGTTATGATGACTTTGCATCAGCAGTACTGGAACCAGTGTGTCTCCTAATTTCAGTTGAGGAGGACATACTATTAAAATATGTAATCTAACAGAGTCAATTTTCATGTGTTTTGTGTGTGTACATATAATGTACTATATGTGTGTATGATTGC
The DNA here is from genome assembly GCF_029215685.1 of Pituophis catenifer annectens. Lineage (NCBI taxonomy): Eukaryota > Metazoa > Chordata > Lepidosauria > Squamata > Colubridae > Pituophis > Pituophis catenifer. The sequence continues at coordinate 88,197,083 of NW_027256883.1, forward strand.
ATTTACTTAAGTAATTTATTGAAACTGAGAAAACCTATAGATAAATACAGCTTTATGTGACAACTGCATAAATATGGAGAACTGTTCCATTAAATTGTAGGAAACAAGAAACAATTTCGGTCTCTTTCAAACTGTGACTTTAAAATAAATACTGGAGATATGCATTTCTCTGCAGTTATAGTTATAAACATCAAATATGCCAGGTGTTTATAATAATATGAGAATCTCCATTTATGCAGCATGAAACATCATTAAACTATTTTCACTTTGTTAACAGTCTGCTTTCTGCAATTCCCCAATGAAAAATAACACCTTTTTTGTAGAATCAGCAACATAAGTAGGCATTTGCTTATGAAAATATTTGGTTCTTGATTTTTCAGATGTTTCTTCTACCTGTCACTTCCTCTTAAAGCATGATTAAAGGTACATGACAAAGGACTTAAAGTTACTTTATTAGGTGCATAAAAACCAATTCAATCAAAATCTCCATTTTTAAAAATATCTACCTATCAGATGGTTGAACAAGTAAAATAAGAATAAATCTGGCATCCTAAACTGGCAGTTTGTTAATCAATGAGAGTTAGTTTCTTATAATCTAGCAAGGTAACCTTATTCTGCTGATCTTGACAGCATCTTGAAACCAAGTGAGGAATATTTTAATCCCACTGAAAATAATCTGTCTGATTTCAAGAAAAGGAACCCTGAAGGTTGATTGGATAGAAATATAAAAAGAAATTAATTAGGTTTAAAAATATGTTACAATATGTTAAACCTGGTGTAATACAATTAACAATGTTAATGCTACTATCTTAATATTGACATTTATATGTCAGATACTATGTTTGTATTTTATATTTACCATTTTGCCTTAAGAAAAATGAAAATGCTCATGAAAAACAACACAAGAAAGATAACAATAGCCATATAATAATTAAATTATTTTATTTCTGGATTGATTGCATTAATATGAAAGCATTGATCTACTTCTGATTTTCCCTGTAAGATTTTCCCCAAGAGAATTTGAAAATAGTTTTTCAATTCCACATGTTGACCCCTGGACCTCTACAGTGTGGGGTGCTTCAGCATTGCACTTCTTCAAATTCTAACTGACATCATTAAGGGAGGTCATCCAGTGACACATTTTCAGGTGCAGTCAGAGATGTAATGTCATCACACTATTTGGACTAGTATCTGAAGGCTGTAAAGGTTAGATGGGACTGAATCCTAGCAAGGAGTGACTCTGAGTTTTTGGTCTTCACAGATCTGATAAGGTGTCCTTTCTGATTCTTGCTGGGATAGCCCTCCCCTGGACAGAGCTGGTATGCAGTTGGGGGAGTCACCTTCACACAGATTCATCTTATACACCAATTCCACCTACTTTGGGGTGGGTAAGACTTGCTCAGTCACTTACATTCTAGTTATCTTCCACATGGTGTCAGACCTGGTTATTTGGACACTCTGTACATGGCACTACCCTTGAAGACCTTCCATACAAAAATCTCTTGGAGAGCTGTGCAAGTTTACCATATATTCCTGCCTAGTTCAGCATGTGGCAGCCCAGATTAATTATAAGGATATACAGTATATTCCTACTACACCACTACTACAACAGCTGCATTGACCATTATTTAGGTTTTTATTTTTCAACTTTAAAGTGTATGTTTCATGGCCTGGATATCTCCAATCCAGGATCGAATATGGCTGTCTGATATGATCAGGAGAGAGTGCTTGCAAAAAAAGGATGCCTTTGCAGGTTATTTACAGCAAGCCCACTATCAAGGCTTAGGTGATGACCCCTTCCCGTGGAACAACTTCTGAAACATAGTAAAAACATAGTTCTTAGAGGGTTTGTGGACAATTGGAAATTGTTCAGCTTCTGAAAGTTGGGACATGGGATAGGGGACTAATGGATATATTGTTTTGTTAGGGTTTAATCTTATATTGGTTGCATAGGCTGCTCAGGACCTATGAGAATTGAAAGGCGTAGAAATGAAATCACCATTATTGTCATCTATATAGCACTTCAGTATATCCAAATCTTTAGGATACTTTCAGAAATAGCTCTGTTCAAAGACAGATTTATGAGCAGTGCTTACTTATGTGTCTATTTCATCTGTTTCCATTTTTCCTGTTCCATCCCATCCCTTTGCCATTTTTTACCATTTATGAGAATCTATAGAAAAAAAACTATAAAGAGAAGCATATGCAACATGTAAAGAGAGAGAAACTATAAAGAGGTATCATGTAAGTCAAGTAAATAACATAGAGTGCTCAGATATATACAAGCATTAGCAAAGTATTGTGTAATTATGCTTACTAGATCTAAAATAATTACTGCATGAGAGACAGTGCAATTTAGGGAACTGAATTAATCATGTATTTATCTGGTAATTATATAGTATCTTGTAAATAACCTGACATTACATTATAATTACCATCTGAAAAAAGCTAACTTAAAAGAAAGGAAGAAAAAATGATAAATTTGTTAGCTCAAGGAAGAGAGAATATGTATTTATTTCTTTGAAATCTGTACATTCCCTTCAAAGCACATTTTTTCCAGTCAACCTTTTGGAAGGGTACAAAAATCAAAGGCAATCTGAACCAAAGAAACACAAAATGTAACTTCTTGGCAAGCTTGCCCAGCAAATGACCTTTTCTAGTGATCATGATGGTACTGAGCTTAATGAACTATATGATGAATACTTAGTCTAATGACGTATATACAGTCCATCTGAACACACAGGTGCATGGAAATACACCAGCATACTACAGTGGATTAAAGCAATGATATGCCAAAGACCAGAAGATCATCAAAGTATTACAAATGAATAAAAACATCAAGATTCAGGACACTGAAATTCCATAACCAAGAACTGTCCAATTTTTGACCCCTCTCAATTTTTTTCTAAAATTGTAACAATATTACATGACAACATTGATGAGAACCAACTGATCAGAATCAACATTTCAGGATTATAAAATAGAAGATGAAGAGGAGCATTGGCCCTGTGCGTGTCAGTTAATTGAAGTGTATGAATGTGAAAAATGTAAGAGTTTCTCATTCTATAGCTTGCCATTTTGTTTGCTGCTTTTTATCTGCTATTTCTCCCATTACCATTTCTATATTTGCTTAAGAAATATATAATTGAGAAATGCATTCAAGGGATAATTATATTCAAGCTGTGATTCAATAAATCTGTACATTCGTTATAGTTTAGTAAACATGATCTTATACAGTACCTAAAATATGATCAATAATTGTAATAACATTTTCAAACAAAATAACAAGAGGAAGGTAATAAAATAATAATAATATAGGTTAGCATTTATGTAAATTAACCATATTTTTATTTCTATATACAGTAAGAGATAAAATAGTTGCTTCTGACAAACATATGGAAGAGACTTTAAATTCTTAAAATATCATAAATAAAAATAATGTATATTTTCCTAAGAGTATTGCACTATTTTGTACCCCTAACAGAATGTGTAATGTGTTTTGGACTCATTATATCTTTATTATTTATTGATTGCTAACTGTATATCCTACCTTCCCTTCAGGTGCTCAAGACAGGTTCATTTTATTCTTGTAACAGCAGTTCTATGAAGTAGATTGAGGAGAGGGAGGAAGGAAGAAGGGGAGGGGGAGGAAGAAGGAGGGGGGAGAGACAGAGAGGAAGAGAGTAGGGAGACGGGGGAGGGAGGGAGGGAGGGAGGGAGAGAGACCCAAATTCATCCAGTGTCTTTAAAGGTGGCCTGGAACCTTGATTTTCCCAGTCATAATCTAACATTTTAACAACTAGACTACACTGGTTGCTGCTGCTTTATTTCTGGCCCAATTTAAATGACTGATGTCTTTCAAACTTTTGAACCAAAACAGATTGTCTTATAAAGCAGCACTCTCCAAATTGTAACCATCTACATCTATAGATATTCTTAGAGGTCTTTCTCCATCAAATTGGATGGATATTTGTTAGAGAGAGAATCTTTTGGATTATGGCCCTTGGTTGGGCAACAAACTTTCCAAAGAGGCTTATCAGGTTTTGGGATTTGGGGCATAATAGTAATAATATAACTACGTTTCAATTTGAAAATCCCATTGGTAAAATATTTTGAATAGTTAGGGCAGAAATCTACATCAGAGAGCTCTAGGTCATTATTGGGGTTATTACATCCAGTCTTCTCTCTTCAAAATTTCCATCATTATCACACTTACAGGGTTATTTCTACAATGGTTTAACATTGATTTCATCTTTGAAAAAACTTGAAAGCAAAAGCCATGCATTTAATTAAAAATAACATGAAATTGCCATAAATGTAATTGGAGGAAGGAGAAGGTCCAAAAGGACCTCAATCTGGCATGATCCTAATGCTGCTGTTAACCTATTATCCTGTTTGATTAATATATAAACATTCAAATTGGCTAAAAGATGCACCTGTTAATTGGGCAGAACATGTTAATCGAATTTGATTTTAGTATAAAAAATGAGATCTCTCATTAGAAAAGAGCTCCTAAGGCATGCTATTATGGCACAAATATATATAAATGTTTTTATCAATAATATTTTTATTCAGCTATAGATTTAATAAAAACGCCTCTGGTAGAGCATGGCTCCAGCGGACTATAAAAATTAGAAGTCTATGTAATTACAAGTCTTGATCGATGGTATATTTATGGTTTGCCATTGGTATCTTCTGAGGTGTTTGTTTGTTCTTGTTTGTTTTAATTTTCTAATCTAGTTTTGCTGCTATAGGATTTCCTGGAGGATCTCCCATTCCACTGTTAATAAGGTCCAAAAGTTCATAGCTTTTTATCAGATTAAACTAAGATTACTAGGTATTTCCACTTGCTATAGTAAATTTAATTAATTGCAATTAAAAAAATGACAGTATGGCCCCATGCATGTAGCTGCATGTGTTTTTCTACTTATCTATAACATTTTCTCAGATTTCCCCTTCTGACATGTACTCATTTCTATAAACAAAACAATAAATTACAAGCTTATCAGATATTTACCCAAATCAAACTAAAGCTGAATGTGATACTAAAGTTTTAAATTCTGAATTTTCCCTCTCCATATTTGTTAGCTGTTCAAGGTAGTCCAGATAAGAAACACAACCAAGAATATTAGTACTGTCTTTTATTATAAGGTTGCCCGAAATAGAATGCAAAACCCATCCTCTTTTTTTGGAGTTTCTGGAAGACTAGGGAGGGTCCCTTTGCAAGCTTTTTCTTTGCCTACAGACTGAGTTGCCTCTTATCAAAATGCTGCTTAGGTCAGTGGCCCCCAATCTTTTGGTCACCAGGGACTGGTTTCATGGAGAGTGTTTTTTCTGTGGACTAGAGGTTTCATGTGCTGCCTGCATCCCACAGATGGAGTTTCACCACAAAACAATAATATTTGTGTGGGATCAGATTGGTATTCTAGTATGACAGAAAGTAGGATTTAACATTTCTTCCTCCAAAACTTACTTTCCTTGGAAATAGAGGTGGAAGGAGTAATTCAACACTATTTTAATATATTTCTTTTCCTATTTGATTTTGCCCTACAACTATTTCATTTCCCCACTGGTCATTTATTTTTGCCAATTAGACTTAATAGAACAACATTTTTAAGCACCCACGTATTCTCTTATCTTTTGGAAAATAATAAAATGAAAACGTTTAAATTAAACATGCTGTAGTATAATGTTATTTATGACATTATATGATACAGAAATCCAAAAAAAGATAATTGATCATTCCAATTATTTTTGTGAAAATACTTGCTTTTCCTTTCACTGATACTTGAAATTATTTTCAATACAGGGCCCAGCCTTCTATCCCAGAGTGCACTTCAGCTCAATTCCAAATCGGAAGGATCTTTCCAATATCCATCAAGCTATCATAGCAACCAGACCCTAGCCCTTGGAGAAGGAACAGCATCCCAGCTCCCAGCCCGCAGCAGTCAAGCTAGAGCTTCTCTACAGAACTATGGTCAGGTATGTTTGGAGAAAAAAATCAAACTCATTTATATTAATTAATGTTAAGATTATTGAACATTATTTTGACTGAAAATATTTTACATGCATAAACAAAGTTCACCAGTGTGCTTCTAATTTAGCACAGCATAATTAATAAAATCAAGCTAACAAATAAAGAAACAATTTGCTGAGGTGCAGGGGCTCTGGAGAAGGTGGAGGCTTTCTCTGAAGTAGCCTCTACTTTATGGAAATCTCTCCTTCCAGAAGTACCCTTTTCCCCCCAAAGTAAGACATCCCCTGATAATAAGCCCAATTGGGCTTTTGGGCGCATGGCAATAAGGCCAAGCTTATTTCAGGGTTCAAAAAAATATAAGACAGGGTCTTATTTTTGGGGAAACATAGTAAATGTAACTCACACCCTTCTGGCCTTTCAAAAGTGCACCTTTATCTCATTGTGCTTTTGGACAAATGCTGAATGATGCTTTTGTTTTTTCAATATAAATATTGTTATATTGTTCGTTTGTTTATTTGTTTAATTGGATTGATGTTGTTTTTATTGGTCACAACCTTGGGTCCTTTGGAAGTGAGGTAGCAAAGAGAGGTCCTAAACTAAACAAACATTTGTTTAGAAACTTGCGATTTTATAATTTACCTTTTAAGTGTATATAACTCTGAAACTCTGTGGCGTTTTTAAAATCTAGTTATACAAAATTCTGAAAATTAGAGCTGTATAAAAGTTGTTTCATTTTTATGATTGGTTTGCACATTGACATGTGAGATTTACATCATCCCAACATTTAGAAGTGCCCAATACACAAATTTCAGAATGAAAACTATTGGGTTTATATTTGCTGTGCCATATCATGTTCCCCATTAAAGCATTAAAGAAGTATATTGTAAGTCTGAATTATTATTCTACATATTTAGTTGTTTTAATTGTGGATTAATTATGCAACCATTAAGCTGTTATTGCATCAGGATCTTTTTTTTTTTCCTTTTCCTCTTTTATCCATTTTAGAACAGCATTTTCAAACCCATTCTTAGGGACACTAATATGGAACAGCAAAACTGTAGCACATTTTTATAGTCATATTTTATTTGTCTGCTTATTTGAAAAACAATGTTGCCTTCTAAGATTATATAGAAAGCTTGAGAATATTTTGGCAAAATAAAGATCCCCATTTGAAAAATATGTAGAACATGGCCCAAGCATTTCCTAACGATTCTGGACATAGTGGCACATTCTGCATTTTGAGAAACAGCTATGGACATTATCATAAAACTACTGCAACAAAGAACATGCCAATTCACAGAATGGTTGTGTTTTAATGCGATAGCCAATCACAATATACATATACATTTCACAGAAAACAAAGTGATAATGATACGAGAGGAATAACTTCTCAAGAGCCTAATTACAAAGCAGTAGGGACTGAATCACCAAAATATACATTTGTTGTTTAGGATAGTTATTTCACAGAAAGAAAATTTGATTTCTCTGAAAGAACATGGGACACCCCAAAGTCAGATTATATTCATTTGTGTTCTATAGGTAAGCAAAGTTATTTTCAAATTTCAAATGAAGATCTTACCTGGCAGTTCTTTAATTTTATTGTCCCATCTGATTCAGTTTTTTTTTTACCTTTGCTATTGATCGTCAATGTATATTGTTTTTATATAAATCACATCTTTTGTAAGCCACTTTGAACAATGATTTTTGCTGGAAGATAAACATGGAAATTGTGTTTCTTAAAATACATAGATATAGTAAATACACCTACTCCTATCTTTATTATTAGCCTTGGTGGCGCAGTGGTTAAGAGTGTAGTACTGCAGGCCAGTTCTGCTGACTACTGACTGCCTGCAATTTGGCAGTTCAAATCCCACCAGTCTCAAGTTTGGCTCAGCCTTCCATCCTTCTGAGGTGGGTAAAATAAGGACCCAGATTGTTGGGGGCAATATGCTGACTCTGTAAAACCGCTTAGAGAGGGCTGTAAACAGGGCCGGATTTTCCTATAGGCTAACTAGGCTTCAGCCTAGGGCCTCAAGATCAAGAGGGGCCTACACAGTGGTGGGATTCTGGGGGTTCTAGGGGGTTTGGCCAAACCCTTTGTTAAATTGCTGGCTCGCCCGCCCCTCGCCTTCCACCCGGGCGGCGCCAGCCTACCGTAGCCAGGGGTGGGCAATTGTGGCTCTTTTACAACCTGTGGACTTCAACTTCCAGAATTCCTGAGACAGCTTGAAGGCACAGATTGTAAAAGAGCCACAATTGCCCACCCCTTCCCTAGCCTGAGTTCCGCTGCCTGGGATCCACATGGGCTCCGGACGCAAGAGAGCAGGATGGAGAAAGCAGCTTCCACGCCTTCACTCACCCTCACTCTCTGCTCTGTTGGATCGCCGGCCGTTCGCTTACCCCGCCCACTCCCCATCTATTGCTGCCTCCGATGGCTAGAGGAAAAAAAAACTTCAAATTCTTGCCACGGGGCTTCAAAGGGCCACCCTAGAGCCAGTGGTGCAGCCGAACCCTTTGTTAAATTGCTGGCTTGCCCTGCCCCTCCGCACCACTATTTATTGCCAATCAATAGTGGTGGGCGAGGGGCAGGGGAGCCAGCAATTTAACAAAGGGTTCGGTGTTTTTTTGTAATTTTATTGGCCCCCGGAGCTTCAGCATAGGCTAATTAGCCCTTGCTTAGATCGGCTCCCAACCCCCAGCTGATTTGCTCTCAGCTGTTTTGCTCAGGGCTCTTCTGCTTGCTTGGAAAGAGTGCAGATTTTTTTCCCCCTAGCTATACTGAAAAACGAAAGAGAAAGTAAAGCAGGCTGTTGGCTTTGCACGTTGGAAAATTAGGCAGGCAGATTTCTTTTCTTTTTCCTCACCAAAAAAGGTAGGTGCAAACAACGGGAAATTTAGGGAAAAAGAGGAGATTTTAAAACACAAAAGAAAAAAAGCTCTATTTAACTAGGGAATTGTAATAATTGAGATACTATTAATTGTATATTGTGTTGAAAGCAGAACTGGTTAAGTTGTGGTTTGGAGGAATATACGGGGGAAATTATTTGGTTTATTATTATTGGTAAATATAATTAATTGATTTGTAAGAAATTGGATTGCATGGAAATAATTGGAATATTCATGTTCATATTGATTAATATACAAAAAAGATAGTTATATAACTAATTGATTTATATTAAAATGTTGAATTTGTATTAAACAACTGTATTACATAATTACATAATTAACCAATGTGAGGATGGATATAAAAATAGATGACAATAGGAAGGGGTATAATATAGAATAGAAGGGAAAAATTGAATTTGATTAAGATTAGAGATGAGGATGAAGGGTAATATTGGTTTTTTACAAAAATAGATGAGGAATAAATATGGCAAAAAGGAAATATAGAAATTGTAAATTTAATTGAAATGACTAAACACTGTTTAAATTTGTGAACCGGCCAAATACTCTGTTCAAAGAAAATACATTGTATGTTTGTATGTGTGTTTCTAATTATTGTTATTTATTCATATTTGTTCTCTTTTATTCTTTAAAGTTTAACAATTCATTCTTTATCTTAATATCTTTATATTTGTTTGGGGTTGGCTTTCTTCCCTTTCATCTTTTTTATTGTACAGCAATCTTTCTCCTCAAACCTACCACCTCTCTCTTTTCTTTCCTTTTTACTTTCTCTTCCTCCCCCTCTTCTTCTCCTCCCTACTTCCTCTTCCTTTTTCCTTCTCCTCCTCTCTTCCTCCCTCTCTTACCCTCCCTCCTACTCTAATTTCCCTTCCCTTCCTTCATCCCTCTCTATTGCTGTATCCTTTTATGCATATGGACTACTCAGAGGGCTGAAAAAGTTATTTTTGACTGGTCCTCGCACTTTTGACCAGTCCTCGAACTTATGACTGTCCTAACATTTTACGTTTTTGCCCTATCTTGTCACCATGGTGAAGAGAAGCAGTTGTGAAATGAGTGACATGGTTGTTAAGAAAGCTGCATGGGCATAAATGTGAGGATGGTCATAAGTGTGAGGACCGGTCAAAAGTGCGAGGCCCAGTCAGAAATGACTTTTTTCAGCCCTCTGAAAAAAGTCTATGCACATAGCCACGCCCACCCGGTCACATGACAAGCTACCCACGCCTACAGTCATGTGACCAGCTAGCCACGCCCACCCAGTCACATGATTGCCAAGCCACACACCCCAACTAAGCCACGCCCACAGAACCTGTTGTTAAAAAAATTGAATCCCACCACTGGTGAAAGGGCCTCATAAGTGGAATAGCCTAGGGCCTCTTTTCATCTAAATCCGGCCCTGGCTGTAAAGCACTATAAAGCAGTATATAAGTTTAAGTGCTATTGCTATTGCTAAATTGTGGTGATACCTTTTATGCTTTTAATATTGCTAACTTATTTGCTTCGTAAATAAGTATCTTCATTAAGTTGATGAAGTTCTTAATTAATTTACCTATATGCATTGCAGTTATAACAGGCCACATAGATATATTGCAAAAGCTTTTATCATTTCAAGTCAAATGATCGCTGGAAATACACACATCCTGTAATATTTTTTAAAAATTGTTCCTGATAGTTTTACTACAGTCTCCAAGGTGGAATTCAAAGCACTTCATATTTCTTATTTTGCAAAAATGCTGATGTGAGGAAGGATCTAATACCTGATCACCTCAGCTAGCTGATTTGGTATGCAGTGAAAGGGAACAAAAGTCTTAGTCAAGTAATTGTATTTTTTACTGTTACAGTGAAATATTTCTAGACTTTTCTAGACATTCTATGAAGTATCAATAACTCTTCTTGGTACTTTGTGGAGTTTGAGCTTGCAGAATTATTTGCTGCCCCAAACCATATAAACAATGTATTATATCTGTATAATAATCAGAATAAGTTGTAGTAGATTTTCCCAAGAAGTAAAATGATTGCACAGAGCTCCAGGTCACATTTGACTGTGACCTTTGATTCTTTGTTCTCTTTCTCCACATTCCTATAAGGTATGTCTTTTTTTTTTTAGAAACACTTAAGTTTTTTCCTCCACCAGTATGCTGAACACAAAATGTTAAGTGAAAAAGTGTTAATTCACTAGAGTTCTTAACATAACTTTTTTTCACTTACTTAAGTAGCAATCCTTCAGATATGATGTGCATATTTATGGATTCAGACAAAAATGTTAGGGTTTCTGGCAGCTAATTACATATCTAATTAAGAAAGCTGATTTCAAAGAAAAAATGTTACTGTGGTTCAGCCATACAAATCGGTGTGTGTGTGCGCACGTTACTGTGTGTACACAAAGAGAGAAGGAGGGAGGGAGAAAATTTCCTACCCTTGAGTATGGCTTTGTAAAGACTTGAGCCTTGCTGTCTAACACTGAAAAAAATCCCACAGTTCACACTAACATATCATAGAAGCACAAAATCTCCTCCAAAAAAGGAAAGGCTCAAAAAGTATTTCACAATGGTAACTTTACCATTCTGAAAATAACACCACTTTTTGAAAACCTAATTATATACAAATTTATTGTGGCATGAGTTTATCATGTACTTTGTCAGAAAAAAATATCTGGAATGCTGTCAGTATTTGTATAGAACGTTATTTTTTTATCAATCCTTTTTTGTAAAGTTTATTAAAACATGTTTTAGTTTGTTTCTGTTGAAGATACTTTAAAAGATATTTTAAAAATAAAGGCAACTGTTTATATAATGCATAATTAATCTAAATAGGAATATACAGAAATGGATAAAGGAACATGCAACATTTAATTTCTGCATCAATATAAACAGGATAAAAAGCTTAAACTCATAAGCAAAACACAAAAATAAAGCACAAAGCATGATATTATATTGTGTGAGGGTTTTCAACCAAACAAATTTAACCATGGCTATATCAATGCTACATTGCTTATGGAACATTTTTAAAAGCAGATATTGTCCCAGGAAAATACTGAAAATGAATCAATGTCTAAAAAGCTGTAACAGCATACAAAAGATCAAGCTCTAGTAGTCAGTCACAGCAGAAACCTGGCATCCTGTTTAATCCCAGATGTCTCCAAGAAGCCTAAAAACAGATCATGAAGGTATGAATGGAGGTGAGCAGCTCTCTCTCTCTGATGGCAGGCCTCTGACACCAAGTAAAGCTATGGGTCTCTGAATGTGCAGGGTAGCAGTCTGTTAGGCATCTGTCCAGCCAGTGCGGATTCTCTTCTGCTCATACAGGGTATTTTAATGATACTACAATTGGCTTATGCTTATGCAGAATCTTTCAACATTAGATTTCACTGAATAATTATGTTTCAAGAACATGAATCTCCACATTCTCCTATGGCAAGATAGGTGGCAAACAAATTTAACAAATAATAAATAAATATTATTTAACTTTTTCATAGTAGTTATACATTATGTTCACATTTTTATTTATCGTATTATTTTCCTAATTAGGTTATGTACTAATTATATTATTCCTAGTTGGTCAGACATTCTGACCAAGTAAGGATGGACTTAGATCTCTTCTGTTGTTAAACTTAATTTGAAATATTTAGTAGATGACCTGTGACCAACTGGTCATCATTTCAGAGGTGTGTCCTTACCTGGATCCTCAACACCTCAGCACAAGGATGAGGATCCTAATGTGTTGCCTTCACTTAAATAGGTGGGCAACACTCAGAAATAGCCCTGTTGAAGATAGATAGATAGATAGATAGATAGATAGATAGATAGATAGATAGATAGATAGATATAGATATAGATATAGATATAGATATAGATATAGATATAGATATAGATATAGATATAGATATAGATATAGATATATATCCACAGGTTCTCCTCGCTTTGTCAGCTTGTACCAGGGAAGATTAAATGGGTTTTCTATATATTACAGTCCAAAGTCATAACAATTAATTAATTAATTAAACAATTAATTAACAATTAATGACATTTTGTATTACTTCATAATCTTTTATCTAACTGTGGATAAATGCTAGGGGTGCACCTTCATATGCCCTACAGGGACTGCACCTTTGAATATGAAGGTTGACAAGCAGAGCCCTTATGCCACCAAAATAGGCATATCACCAAAGGCAAATGGCAAACCTTTAGCCTAAAATCCACTTTATTCCCCATATATGTAGTGGTCTCATCTGCTTTTAGGCTGAGAGTCCCTCCTCAGAAAAGGTTTCAATTGTTTTGAATTTGATGGAGGATCCAAATTCAGCCTATTTCTGAAATCCCAGATCAGTTAATCAGTTGAATGGCTTGCCTTTAGAAGTTGTGGCTGCTCCATCATTGGAGGTTTTTAATAAGAGATTGGACAATATATATGCATGCAAGCATACAGAAATATCTAGTTTTCCCCAGATGCTTTATTATAATCCACTTTTTTGAATACTCATGATTAGAATGAGTGCCTTTTTATTATTTAATGCAAATCTCAAAATCTCTTATTTTTTACATCTCTAAAAGATATGGGCTTTGTCTGTAAATATTTATCAGTCAAGTTCTCTTCACCTGCAAATGCCTCTTCACCCTAACAATAAGAATTAAACTAATGTAAATAATAGCAATCTTACTGTTTCATAACAAAATCAGCTGATTCTAAATACAGATAGTCCTCTACTTACAACCTATCACTTGATAATTGTTCAAAATTACAATGGGACTAGAATGAGTACTTTACACCCTATAAAGCATGCCGCCATAATTACACCAGGGTTACATGACCGTAATTCAGGTGCTTTGCAGCCAGCTTGCCTTTATGACTAGTTGCAACATCCAATAGTCACATGACTGATTTGCAAGTTTTTTGCCAGTTTCTTGCTAGTCATGAATACAGCAAGTTGTATTTTGCAAATTTAGTTTATGGTTTGTATTTCAGTCTGAACATTGATCAAGATACAAGGCACAGATTTAATTTTATCAAATGATAGAAGAAATCATTTCTCAACCAGTTAGTGTTACTTTGATTTATCTTCCAATCTCATTTCACATTCTTTCTCAGAAAATATACTTTTAGGGAATAATTTCTCTTTCTTAAAAAATATAAAAGCCCTTGATTCTGTCCTTACTTCATTTGTATTCTATTCTATTCTTTAGGATTGAGGAATGAAAACATTAATTTTCAACAATAGCCTCAGCCAACATACGAACTGTATCATAGGAGTGGGATTTATTTTTTTATCATATTAACTGCCAGTTTCTTCAATCTATAAATTGCTTGCAACCTTGAAAATAATGTGTAGTGATTACAATATCTCTGGGCACAAAACATATCTTCTCATCACCAGTCTGTCCTGTGTCCCAAGGACTATAACAGTTTTTGGAGTTCTTTTTCTGTTTGTGATAACAATCGTAGGAATTTTAGTTGTTACTTAAAATGCACCTCGCATAATGTAACTTTTCCATGTGTCTGTATGTAGTTCTTTTTTTTAATTATCATAAAGCAGTTTTACTGTAAAAATGACTTGAAAAAATACAAAAGGTATGTACAACTTACATAACTAAACTATTAGCTTATCTGTTCAACACTATTCAGATACTGTTCAGCACCATATTAATTCACAAGGCATAATGCAGTTGACTGTAGAAAGACTAACAATAGGAGTAGTAAATCTCCAGAATGATATCTGAAATCATATATGACTGAGAAGAAGAATTAAATGACTGAGACACATTTTATCACTGATAAACTGATTCAGCTATCTACTCTAAGGCTCACATTGTATTGCCTGGAAATTTTATTACATTCTTGTAGAATAGAATCTCCAGTTTAGATTTCTGATTACTTTCCATTATAGCAGGCAAAATTTTAGTTAAGCATGAACATAAAAATGTAATCTATGGATAAATACCTTTCTTTTAAAGGTATTTATTCCTACGATTTTAAAAAGATCAAAAATAATCAAAATTAATATACAATAAGAAAAAAAACAATGAGAAACCTAAAAGTACAAAAAAAAGTAAAGGAAAAATAGAAAAGTAAGAATAAAGATGCTTCCAATCTTTTTTACAGCAGTGGCAGTACAATTATAAACTTACCTTTTACTCTACCATTATAACTCTCTTCTTTCTGTAATCTATCTAATCAAAAACTAGAGATCATAAATTCAATTTTTTCTATTAATGCAAAAGTTTCCAATCAACAGTAAACATAGATACTGTTTTTTCTCTGATTAAAGAGAATTACAGGATTTTAAAGATTAATTACAACTGAGACTAAAGGTATTTTGGGGGGAAGGGGTGATTGATGGAGTTGAAAAATGTCATGCCTTTTAGCAGCAAGATTATTATATACACAAATATAGAAAGATTCAGCACTATCTGCAATGAAGGAATGGTTGGTGAAGATGATGGAACTTGCTCAGATGGCTAAATTGACCCTTTTTCTCAATTTCACTTGAAATTGTTTCTTCTATACATTTTGTTGAGAATTCATGCTGTTCTGGATTGCCAGGACATTTATTCTGGTTCTAACAGATTTAGGAAAGAAATCAGTAAATAATCCCACTTGTTTTAAAGGTGGAATTAAAACCTGCTGTGAGCCACACAGAGTGAATTAAAACCCCTTCACTCTGAAATCAGGACAAAAGCTGTCTTCAGGTATTTTGCTAAGTTCATCTTTAAAGTGGGTAGAGAACAGGTTGAACACTTGGCACTTCCTCTTTACTTTCATTGAATTTCACTCTTTAGTCTGAAGAACAATTGACCTAGCATTTGCCTGATTCAGGAAAACAGTCCACCCCCAAAATACATTCATACAAATATTACTATTTAACTATATATACCCCACACTTTTCTTTATAGAAGCAGTCAAGGAAGATTACAACCATCAAGTTAAAAATGCAAAATTCAACAATAAAATCAATATAATTAAAATTAAAATCAAATGCCCCCAATTATAATCAGTTTAAAGCTTTAAAAAAATTGGCAAAGGAGATGCATCATTGCCATTTTTCTAATAGGAGAGTAGTGCATCCCTGGAGAAAGCATTCTGAGAGTCATATAGGGAAGACCTGTTTCCATCTTCCAAATGGCTGAACATATGGTATATCAATGGCATCTTCAAAGGGGTCTCTCCTGCTGATCTAAGTGGTTATGCAGGTTCACAGTGGGAGAGTTATCCCTCAGATACTAAAGCTCTTCTTCATATCTTCAGTTGTGGAAGAACTGAATGGGGTCAACATGTACTCCCTATTGTATGTATACCAGTTCGAACTTCTCCATATATTCAGATGAGCAGTAGAAAAGGTCAGATAAAAACAACTTCAGCATGTTCTATGATCTCCCCAGTATCTGTGATATCTCTATGAATATATTGTTCCAAACAGTGCAAAAGGCCATGAAATGCAGAGTCCCAGTTCCCTTCATTTCTAGATTTCAGCTGTTATTCACTGGTAAGGAACTATTGCAACTAAAAGCCTATCAGCTTTCCCCAGAGCCCAAGAGAGGGGAACCAGTGCAAAATTCAGAAAGCTTCCTACTGAATATTTCAGGAGGTTTATCCTGAAATGAAATAAAGCAATCATTCATATCAAAATAAAATAACCAGAAATACATGCCTAACATACTGTATTTGAAATACCTGAAGAGATATACTAAATCCTTAGTTAGAACAATCTTAATTGTTACTTTAATATAAAATAAATCCACCTTTTAAAAAAAAAACCATTATTTTGAAATATTTGCAGGCTCATTTAATAAAAAACATTTAAGAAGAACAGACATAATAACTTATTTATAATTTACTTCCAAATACATATCCTTAAGATTGCTGAATCTTTTGCAGGATCATATATGCTGAGCCATAATCTGGTTTGACTGATTCACAAAAGCTTTGCATATTGTACAAAGCTAAAAGCAATTGCAAACTTACCATTATAATGGTTATGTTTTGAACAAAATAAAGCAAAATTTATCTGGGATGAAAAGATATATTAAATATATTTTAGAGTTTATTAATTTTCACTAAAAAAAAACCCTAATTTTTGCAAGCATGTAGCTGTTCTCTTTTATCATACTTCTTGAACAGAAAAAATGAAAATGAAGGAAAAGTCATGTCAATTTCCAATATTTGGAGGCATTCTTCATTGTTTCAAATAAAATGTCTGTATGTTGAAGAAAAACAAACAGAAAGGGTGTTGCCACAAAAATTATTTTTAAAAACAGTGTGTGCTTTTTAATGGAGTGTTCAGCTATTTCTCAGTCCAATTGCAGTTAATAGAGGATTTTAATGTTACAAGATTAACAGCTCTGGTTGATCTCTTCAGCCTAAGATGTCTGATAGAAACTAAAATGCCGTCTACATTGAGAGATGAGATTTTATTCTTTAGTGTTCCAGAATGGGTTTAGGCACATAATTGAAATTTATAACAAGAGGCAACTGCTGAGAACTTTCTTTTCCTCCTCGTCATCTCTTTTACAAGATTTAAGGCAAATTCCATATATAACTGGCGAGATCCCATAGTCTTGTGCAGATATGTCCCACAAAGTATGGTTTTTATTCAAGATGAAATTTCTATTTGAATTGGATCCAATATTGATTTCACAATTTTCCACAGCTCCATCTCAACCCTCACTATCTTATACTCCTGGTAAATAAATAATAACTGTTTTTCAGTTTGGAAGGAATAGTTGCATAAGATTCTTGTACACAAGAATCACACAAACACAAATCTATATTGGTATACATTTTGAAACAGAATACAAGAGATGAAGAATTAGATGGTTGTATGCAAAGCCAGTGTTTTGGGTGTTGTTTTTTTTTAACATTTTCTTCATTCACTTCAGTTTTCACTGTAACATTTATTTCAAATTGAAACAAAATCCAAAGAATTCTACGTAGAAGAAGGTGCCAAGCATCATGTTGCTTGTCTTTCATATTGGAGAACATGCTATTAAAGAAATAATTATTGACTGCTTTCAGAAGGGACATTTAAATCAGTATTTGCTTTGCTTTTTTTAAATTGGTAAGTCAAAGAAAAAAGCTTCAGTTGTTTGAGAGTAAAAATAAATGTATTTCTTCTACTGCTTTATGTTATCATTTTAAAAAACTGAGTTTATTATAATCCTATAATGAGGATAATAAATATTTTTATTGCAGTTAGTGACAAACTCCAGGCTAGATCATTTCAGACATTCTGTTTCTTAACACATGCATGAAAAACTGTAAATGTGACATTATATGCATACAACAGAACTGAAGGATTACTGGTAATTCTTTCTGTAGGCAATATATTTTAAGGTAGCTGATGCACAACATGCAGTAGCCTTAGAATAACATTTTAATGTTAGTGTATCAGTTAAGGCCTTCCCAGTAGACTATTTTCAAGACCCTCTTGAGGGAGGAAACTACTTTAGCTGCACACTACATTTTGTGCCACTTATGTTTTACACAAATATGATTATTATTCAGAGTATAAAACTTCGCGGCGAAAGTCGTTTTCTTGCCCATTTCCCCAAGCGTGCTTCGGGGTAGAGGGAAAAAAAAACTTGAACGCTGAACCTTTTAAGCGCTAGATGACCTTATTTCGACTACGGCACGCTAAAGGTGTAACCGTAGTTACCATAAGCGACACATTTGAGTGAATATAGTAGAACAGCCTTCGAGTAAAGAGGACGGAGATGAACTTTATTTAACATCAAACCAGAATATATGCCAGATGCTCGAGACCTGTTTAAGGAGTGAGCAATGAGCCGAGCCTCAACCTACATAACGAGGGCGTTTGCGCAGTAATTAAGTGCTTATTTTCAAAGCATGTGGGTCCAACCGCGGTAAAAGATTCAAAAATGTGCCGCGGGGGCGCGTTTAATTCCTTTCCCGGTTCTCCGGACGGGGTGGGGGCGGGGTAGGAAGGGAGGGAGGGAGGGAGGGCTGGGAGTGGGCTGGCTAAAACCGCCTCTCATCTGCCTGTTTACTTACTCGCTCTCCCCGCCCATCCCCCTCCTTCGCAGGGCACCACTGGCCGAACTGCCCACCTCGCCACTTCGGAGCCGCCGCCACTCCCGTCGCAGTCGCTGCCCAGGGAGACCTTCGCGCCCAGCCATGGGAGCGCTTTCCACTTGCCGGACTCCTCCTGCTCCTCCTCCTCGCAGCAGCCACACTCGCCGGCCCTCTACTACTCCAGCTCCACGCTGCCGGCGCAGAGAGTGAGCTCGCCCTTGTCCATGCAGCAGGTGGGCTCGCCTACCAAGCTCCAGCGGGCGGGCTCCGCCTCCGAGAGCGGCGGCGGCTACGGCACCACGCAGCGGGTTTCCTCTCCCAAGCAGTCGCCCAGCCGCCTCGCCAAGTCCTACAGCACCAGCTCGCCCATCAACATCGTCGTCTCCTCGGCGGGGCTCTCGCCTTCCCCGATCCGGGTCACCTCCCCTCCCACCATTCAGTCCAATATCTCCTCTCCCATTCATCAGCTGAGCTCCACCATTGGCACCTACGCGACCCTCTCGCCCACCAAGAGGTTGGTCCACCCTTCCGAGCAGTACAGCAAACATTCCCAGGAACTATATGCTACGGCCACTTTGCAGAGACCCGGAAGCCTAGCAGGTGAGAAAGACTGCTCTTTTTCCTTTTTCACTCTCTTGAAGGCGCATCCTCCATGGTCCGTTGAAACAGATCTATAATCCTGAGAAGTGAGAACGTTTGTAATTTTGATCGCTCTGGTTCGGAAAGGAGGGAGGGGCGGAAGGGTGATGCTCACGTTCTCCTTCCTAATCCCAAATCGTGCCTTAAGCGATTCCTGCTTGTAAACTAAACGGTTTCAACCTGCGGTCAAATAAGTGAGGATCCCAACAGAAAATAAGTGCCGAATAACAAATTGTATTCTCCTAGCCCTGTTGAGGTAGAAGTGAGGCACTGCTGATTTCATTGGGATTTGTTATAAAGCAAGAAGTATATTTAGGTTTGAAGTCTTTGCTGTTGACCCTTACCGTTCTTTTCCTTTCCACCATACTCTTGTTGCCAGGTAGAAAAGCCCCATGGAAGAAAGTTTTTCTTTTAAATCAGAACAATATATTCCTTGAATGAATGCATGGTTTCTTATTTAGCTGGGGTTACATTCTCTGATGCATAGCGATGCTATCAAACAGATTTTTAGAATTATTTCTTGTTTCCAGTAATATTAATCTTGTTTGATAAGTGCTCTGGTTCCCATTCCTTAGGAAACACCTGGCTGTTATTTAAAAAGAAACCCTTGCAATTGAAGAGCAGTTATTGATCTTGGTAATCAGATAACTAAACTGCGTTCTTTTCAGTGGGGAATTTTTGCTGTTGTAAAAACCACTTGAAAGATACTGCTGTAACACCAGCTGTCATGCTCATGTGTTCTCTCATCTGATTTATGTGGCTAAATGTGACATTTAAAAGAATTAGTTGGGAAGTGTTTTTTCTAATACCTGGAAGATATTCAAGTATCTCTCCTTAAAAAAAAATAGGTCTATTTTAGCATTGTGCTGCATTATTGAAAAATGAGGTAAAATTAAGAAACAGATTTGTTCTCTAATTGTATTTTTATAATATCCCACCCTTCAAAGAAAGGGACTGTAGGCTAGACTGAGAGATGAGGGGGAAATCCGGAAGAAATAATTGGCAAACACTTCCATAATCCTGTAAAAAAAACAAAAAGCCTTATGTATTCTATCACTAGGAATCAGTCTTGACTTAAGGAGAAGTCCATTTTTAATTATTTACTTGTTTGCATTGCTAATAATCTGCATTTGATGGTTCCAGTCATGTGTCCAGTTCTTGAAAGGCCCGCATAATAAAAGATACCTAAGATTATGAAAGATATAGAATGATCTGTGGGGTAGTTGTGGCCATGGTTATTACCAGAGAGTGGCAAATATTAAGTTGAGCAAATGGCATGTTGTTTCAATAATACTAATACTTTCCTTTTCCAGAGAAGTGAAGAAAGTTGGAAAAAATGTGAATATATGTTCAGTTTATGTCCTCTACAGCTTATAGATATAGGACTGTTCCTTGGTGGTGTTTTTTCTCTGAGGGTCCCTGCAGGCACTTCCTGCTGGATGTCTAAAAATAGTGTGATTTATCTTTTGTATCAAACTGTTGAATACTCATTTTGTCCCTGTTTAGCAAACAAAGGTATTGTTTGCTAAGTCTAGCAACTGATCCACTTAATAAATTACTGTTAGCTAACCTGAGGCCATAAGACTAATTTTCATGCAGCCTTTGAACTAATCTCAAAGCCAAATACAGAAAATTGGTTCAGGCCTTTGTTAAGAGCGGTGACCTTTTCTGCAGCCTGCAGCTTGGAATGGAGAGAACATAGTTTCAGAAAGAGAAAAAAGAGGTATCTGAGAAAAAGAGCATCTATATCTAATTTTGGCTCTGGACCCAGACACTGCTTGTTTCCATCTCACGCAACAGACTACTCTGAGGGGGCAGGAAAAAATGGCCTGTATTGACCTGTAAGTGTCTTCTAGAGCAGGGGTCTCCAAGCTTGGCAATTTTAAGCCTGGCGGGTTTCAACTCCCAGAATTCCCCAGCCAGTTTACAATCCATTAGCCCATATTAGACCATAAAAAGTCTTTTTGTGGTCCTTTTTGTGGTAATTAAACAAAAACAACAACCCTGAAGCTGTAATGGCAGATTTTTTTTTTTAATTTGATTTATATGCCGCCCTTCTCCAGAGACTCAGGGCACCTTACAGTGCATTAAGCAATAGCCTTCATACTTTTGTATATTTTATACAAAGTCAGCTTATTGCCCCCACAAACTGGGTCCTCAATTTACCTACCTTAGAAAGGATGGAAGGCTGAGTCAACCTTGAGCCTGGCAAGATTCGAACTTACTTTAATTGCAGACAGCTGGTGTTAAATTACAGTGTTTTAGTCTGCAGAGCTATCCAGACTCTTCTATTTGGCTCATCACCTTTTTTTGGTTCCTATTCTGCACTTGGCCTCCCTTCTTCTTTGTATCTCTTCTTCTTCTGATGTTCCTTTTTTGGCCAATGGAGGGGACCTGGTATGTCTCTTTCTTGCCAGGCAGTTCCTTCTGGGATTGCAAGGCTGAAGAGAGATCAAAGCAACTGGCAATTTAGACAATACAGGTAGTCCTGGACTTAAAACGGTTCGTTTAGTGACTGTTTGAAGTTACAACAGCACTGAAAAAAGTGGTTTATGACTGTTTTTCATACTTGCAACCATTGCAGCATCCTCATAGTCATGTAATTAAAATTCAGATGCCTGGCAACTGATGCCTGTTTATGATGGTTGTAGTGTCCTGGAATCATGCGATCATTTTTTGTGACGACCTGCTAAGCAAAATCAATGAGGAGGCCAGATTCACTTAACAACCATATTAGTAACTTAACAATTACAGTGATTCATTTAGCAACTGTGGCACGAAAGGTTGTAAAGGGGGGGGGAACTCAACTATCTCACTTAGCAACAGAAATTTTGGGCTCAATTGTGGTTGTAAGCCAAGGACTATCTGTATGAAAAACAGCAACATCCTTTCTATATTTTCAAATTAGAAAAAGCATGTTAGAAAAATATGACCATTTTAACTATTCATTTGGCCTGTATTGTACATTCTGGATGCCATAGCAGAAGATATGGGCTAGATATATACTGCTCAAAAAAATAAAGGGAACACAAGCAGAAGACATCCAAGATCTGAATGAATGAAGTAGCCTTATTAAATACTTTGTTCATTACATACAGTAGTTTATACACTGCTGAAACAACTCGTAAAGGAAACACGAACAAAGTATTTAATAAGGCTATTTCATTCATTCAGATCTTGGATGTCTTCTGCTTGTGTTCCCTTTATTTTTTTGAGCAGTGTATTTAAAAAATTATAAATGTTACTAAAGAAGTAAATAAGTGGCAAAGATTACATTAATACACAAAGTGGATAATATAAAAATGGTCCATGGATCATGAAAATAATTTCCTAAAGATGCTCATCTTATAAAAAAGAAAAATTAATTCCAGAGTAGATGATTATATAATTGAATCATCACCTGCATAGCAAGAACATGTGTTGGTGTGGTTTGGGGGTGGGAGGGATAGAGGAGTCTTCTAACTCAGCAGAGACATATGGGGAAAATGCAAATCAATAGTTTTTAAAACAACCCTGTTTGTCTTTGATAAGCAAGAGAAATTACAATTCAGTTTTGGCTCTTATCCCTGCTGAAAAGTTAGAGTGTGCTTGGAATCAGAAGATCTGAGTACTACTTATGCTTAAGTAGGCTGTTTAACTGTCTCTTCTGCTGTTTCTATCCACTGCATTGTATTTTGCTTTTTATTGGAAAGGGTTGAAAGTTTGTTTAGTGGGAGTAAATGTTATAGAGTGCATCTAAAGGGCCAGTTTTTGTGGACATATTTTGTTGAAGTTACTAATGAAAAACAAAATTTTAAGCATTGAATAAATTAGCTGTAGTCGCGTATCTTTTTGTGTTTATTTAAAAAAAAACCTTGAAAGCCTTTAGGAGTAAAGAGTCCTTTTCACAGTGTTTGAGAAATAGCATTCTATTACTTCTCATCAGCTTTTTCACATGAATGGTTTCTTGGCTGGCTTATTTCTTGGAAAAATAATTGAGAAGGCCTCCTTCTACAGACTGGCGCCAATAAATACCCACAGTCTTTGTATAATTATGAATCTTTTCAGATTGGTAACTAGGACATTTTGACACATTATATGTTGAGTGAAAGAGCCTAAAGGTGACAATAGATGTTCTGAATGTATAAATCAATCAAGATTAACTGAAGCTTTCTTGAATAGTGAATGACAAACTGGAGTTTATTGCTCTTTGAAAAGGTGAAGCACTCTTGTTGCTCTTTTTAATTTTGAATTCAATATGGTTTGATGATACCATTTGCTTATAATATTGATCTGAGTTTTTGCCACACATCCAGTTAATTTGATTCATAATTCCAACATTACCTAATTCTTCGTTCAGTGTTTGAGTGCTAAAAAAAAAAAAAGATGTAATCCATTCATGCTATCAGAACTAAGATGCAAAAATCTAGAAAACAAGTAGATGGAAGATAAAGATTTCTGTATCTTTTTCTTGCCCTCATTTAGCCTTTTGGCTTCTTTGCCATTCAAATCTGGTAGTCTTATCATTACATTAAACATTATGTTATTTCCTACATTTTATTACTTATTTCCTATATAATAATTAACACAGTACGTGATTCTATAGTGTGGGTAAATTGGAAGAGAAAATAATAGTAACCATAAACATAACTTTTTTCAAAATAGAAAAAAATAGACTTTGTTCGTTTGATTTCTGTTGTTGAAAGTGGGGTTTTTTGCTTTATATATTGTACATTCTAGAAGTTCAAGTCTTGTTCATGATAGATTATGACATCTCAGGAGAGGAAAACTGAACAAGTCTTTTGTTTTTTGTTTCTTAGTACTTTTTAAAAATTCCACTGACTAATGAACTCTTGAATCAAAGGATGTCTTTGTTACATATAAAACACTGCCAGATCTCTTCAATTAAACTCTTTGGAATCATGGTACTAGAACTGGCAGGATCGGGGATATATTTAAAAGAAGTATTGTAAGAAATATTATTTTGCCTTCTTACAAATAGAAACAGGAGTTTTCACCATTCACCTTTAAAAAGTGATACAATAATGTTGCTCTTCATGTGAAAAATTAGATCCTCTGTTCCCTGCCCTGAAGGCAGTGATACAATTTAGCATTCAGTAACTGCTAACTTTTTAAACACTGAGTAATCATAGCTGCCCCTTAACTCTGAGCATCTTATCTTTCTGGCGTTCCCGTTTAGTTCCATTTAATGCTTGTGTAAGTAATGGCTATGAGTATATTTTCACAGGTATGCCTCTTTGAAAATGCTACCTGATAAGAAATGTATGCTGTTGTGTGTAGATCTCTTTAGGCCACTCTGATGTGGAAGAATTAGCCTTTTGTCACACTTTTCCCATAGCTGTTTAAAACATGTTTAGGTTTTGCATTTGTAATCTGTGTATACTGTCTTTTTTAAAAAAAATAATAATAATTTTGTTCATTTATCAGAACATAAAATATAAAGGAAAATGAAAACGATGAGAAACCAGGAGGAGGAAAAAGAGAAGAAGAGATATGGGGATGTGGGGATGTGGGGAAAAGGAAAAAAAAAAGACATTCCAACTCTTTTTAGCATAGTAGAAAATAATAACAAAAAGTCTCAACTTTTTATACACAATAGTATATATACTACCCATTTCTATAACAACATAATGTGTATATATGTTCTGTGGATGTTGGGAACTCACAGTGGATGTTGGATTTCATGATGAGACCCTCATCAGTATTAAAAAAAAAGGTATGGTATTTAGTTGCAAATATTGTATTCGTATTTATTTCTGTGATGATGAGTTTATTTGCAGTCCTATCTCTCCCCAAGGATATCTACCCATTGTACTAGTTCTGATAAGGTGGGGGCACTTTGAATATTCCTTCTTTCAAATATTGCCATTTAATGGGACCTAGGTAGCATTAAACACTCTTCCCCCCTGGTAGGCAAGCCACAAAAACCTGGCTTTACCCATAGGCATTAGGGTAGTGTGAGGCTGGAACCCAATAAGGTTTTCTTATGAAAGTGTAGGGGTGCAGGGCAGTTTGGGGATGCTTTCCTGTTTTTAATTTTATATATAGAGAGATTTATAGTTGTTTGTGAGTGGCCTGTTATGTCCATAAGATGGATGGCTATATAAATGCAATTTAATAATTGCACACACAAAAATAAATATACTGTTCATGGGATCTAAAATCATGATACATTGAATAAGGAATGTTAGGTCTATGATCCATCCCCTTTCCTCAGATGCGAGTTTTGATATCTTAGTTTCATAAACCAGTTTTCTATTTTATCTACAACAAGTGGGTTTAATGTCATGTTTACTGATTGGTTTCTAATTTTGCTTGGTAAGCTAACATTAAACTTCAGTCCTTTCTCTGTAGCAAAATGGAAAATTGGTTCATAGCAGAGGATGGCATTTTTATGATCTCAAACTAATACAGGTAGTCCTTGACTTACAACAGTTCATTTAGTGACCGTCCAAAGTTCAACGACACTGAAAAAAGTGACTGATGACCATTTTTCACATTTGCAACCGTTGCAACATCCCAGTGGTCATGTGATCAAAATTCAGATGCTTGGCAACTGACTCATATCTAGGATGGTTGGAGTGTCCTAGGGTTGTGTGATCAGCTTTTGCAAACTTCTGATGAGCAAAGTCAATGGGGAATCCAGTTTCACTTAACAACTGTGGCAAGAAAAGTTGTAAAATAGGGCAAAACTCACTTAAGAAATGTTTCACTTAGCAACATAAATTTTGAGCTCAATTATGGTCATAACTCGAAGACTAATCCCCCCCCATACGTCTCTTCTTCTGTTGGTTGCAATGTTTGATGCTGACCTAAAACAGTTATCAAGAATAGATTTGAAATATATATGTAGTTTTAAAAAGCAAAACAAAACTGTAAATATGAAACCAGGAAACTGGAAATCATTATATTTCTTGAAATAAATATTTCATGTGATCTGAGTAAGGGCTAGCTTTTAAGATATTTGTTTGATATTCCTGGGTTATATTTTTAGTGCTGAAACTGCTGTCAGCTGAATAAAATATGGTATATGGTTTGGCTTTAAAATATGCATTATCTCAGTTTTACTGTCCTGTAAATAAGCTCTTTGTTGTCTTTCCTATTATCATTTTGGGACTCATTTCTACAAGTTTGTGAATGCTGTTTGTTTTGAAGATGAACTAGATTTAATGCCTCATACTTTATAACATTACTTGCCTGGTTTCTTGGTCAAGATTTATTTGGATTTTGTTTACACAGAGGAAAGTTTTTGTTTTCTTCTTTCTTTGCAATGTAGGACTTGGATGTTTTCTTTCATGCCCACACAAGTTCAAAGAAATCTTGGTCATGTCTGGTACAAGAGCTGGTTTCATAAAATTGTTAATTGTGGTACTGCCCATTTTCACATGTTTTTTCTTTTGTCTCTAAACCTCAGGTAGATTCAATATTGCATAATTTAAGATTATCTGTCACAAGGAAAATATATTCTGAATTTTGTTCAGTGGATTTGTACCAATGGATTAATTATACTTGGCTGAATATGAACTTTTCTAGAAAGTTTTCAAATACAACCAGTCTGCTTTGAAGGGACTCAAAAAGTTAATATATGCATGTTGATAATGTCATGGCTTGTACCTTATTTATTTTAACAAGTGTATTTGTTAAATCTTTTGGAGAGCTATTTGGAAATGTAATTGCACTCCCACTATACACAAACACATCTAATAAAAAAAACTGCCTTAAATTTGAATGAAATTTAGATTTCAAGAAATAGTTAAGTAGTTTGTCTCAATTATTGAAGACATATTTGTCAGAGAAAAGATGACTTGGTTGGATAGTCTGTCACATAAGAGTTTAATTGAAAATGTGGTTAATATTAAGGAACAATTGCACATGTCTTCTGTAAAGTAAATGAATATTCTAATACTTTATATTGCAAACTGGGAAAGAATGCTAAAGTGTATTCACATTGAGTGAGGCAGGCTATAAATTTCCTTGAATTTCCATCATACAGTATCTGTCAAGCAAAGAGGCAGATACTTAGTGGAGGAAGAGTCCAGTTGTAGACTATCTGGTTACCTGGAGCAAGACACTGACAACTTGTTCAACAATTATCAGGATTACAAGATTTGTTGCTATAGTTAATGCTTGGTTACTAGATGAAGACCGTCCTTTCATAATGAGGAGTAAGACATAGGCAAATCTAATTGTTGGGATTCTCATCGATCCAGAGCTCTGTTATTGCTACAGAAGCCTTCAGGAAAGTCTTGCCAGCTGCAGCAGAAGAAATGGATCGAGGTCTGTGAGGCCTGGCTGCAACTATCCGAAGGGAAGTAGTAGGGCAGCTCCACGACTCCCCATCCCCACACTAGCTTAATTTTTACCCATGCACCCTGGAGTGGGTGGTGTCTTAATTAGGGCTTATATTGGGCACATGTGTAAAAATCAAGCTAGGACTTACTTTCTGAGTAGGTCATATTTTCAGGGAAACATGGTATATATAATTAACGCTCAAGACAACTCATTTTGTAAACTCTCACAGATACATCTAGGGCATATTAGTTTCTTTATTGCAGATCAGAATGAAGTTAGATATGTATCAATATTCTGCCTATATGTTATATGGATATCAAAGTATATGGATAAGTATTTGTCCCAGAGTTTAAATTCTTAAGTCTTTTCCTCTTACTTTTTCAAGTCAATGGAAATCTGATCATTCTTTTTATGAGCCTGAGATTGGGACTGGCAGTTGTTCAGTGTTTCTATATCAAGGATGTACAACTCCCAGGCTGCGGCCCTCTGTTGGGCCACACCCATTTGGAACTGGGCCACAGAAGTGGTGGGCAAGCACACATGCAGCTGCATTTATGATAGCGATCCCCTCTCCCTCCCACCCCGCCACCACTGCTGTTTCCGCCAGTCTGCCAAGCCGGAAAGGTTGGGGAACTCTGTTCTATATGATATGTTCTGTACGATTCTATATAATAGACCTAGAAACAAGTGATACTTGCCGTACCAGCTATAATGGGCTGTGAGAATAACCTTGCAGAAGAGAAGGCAGAGTCACAGCCAAGGGAATGTTTGGATAAGAGCAGGAATACAATTTGAGAAAGCATCTCAGATTGGACTGTCCCTTGTTCTCTTTAGTATGAAGACAGGAAAGGGGAAGCACGCTCAGAATTGCAAGATTCTTTAACTATAACCCTATAATAAAAGCAGTTTTAATATTCATGACTTTGGTGCTGGATTCTGGTCCCCCAAGAAGGACTGATACCAACTCTGTTCTAACATTATCTGTACTATTTTCCCCCTCATGTAGAATATATAGGCACTCTGTTGACTGAAACTATTTTATTGGGTGCTAACAGAGTTCATACATAAACACACATTTATTAATGGAATCTTCTTGCATGAAATATTACATTTCTCTGAGGAGTCCTGGTGGTGCTGTGGTTAAAATGCAGTATTGCAGGCAAACTCTGCCCACAGCCTGGAGTTTGATCCTGATGGGATTCAAGGTTGACTCAGCCTTCCATACTTCCAAGGTAAAATGAGGAGCCAGATTGTTGTGGGCAATATGCAAATAATTATTCTACCTTGTAAATCTCCCAGAGACAGTTGTTATAGGACAGTATATGTCTAAATGCTGTTGCTATTTTGGTTTGGTCGCTGTGAGAGGACGACCTTTTGAGACCTCTACCCCCACCTCCTTTGGATGGACTTACTACAACCACAAGACTTCCCATCGTCGTGAGAGGGCGATGATGTTCCGATGTATTGACATTTGTAACTTACTGATCTCCCTTTTACATCTATTTCCTCCCTTATTTTAAATTACCTGTCTTAACCATCTCTAACACTCTTAGAAGAAAATGATCCTTCATCTCCTTCAACTCGCTCCTATCTTTGATGTATTCAACTGCGGAGCTCCTTGCACTGCGAGATTCCCCCCTCTCGCATGTCTGGCCCTCTCAGTTATCAAGGGCCGCCCTTGAGGACGGGTTTTGGAACCCTGAGAGGTGGTTTGCAAAAAACCGACGGCTTTGGGGGTTTTTAGATAAATCTTTAAGTTCTATTTTAAGGGGTTCTGGGAGGGATTGTGGGAATGGATCTGGGGGGATCCATAAATCCACTGAAAGGGGTAATGGGTCTGATAATCATGGTGGGGAGGATGGGGACAGAAATCTGACAAGGATGCAGGGGGATGAAGCAATGGGCATTAGTATAGTAAGTGGGAGGGGCAGATATGACGGCTGCAGGGGGCCATATTATGTTTCGGGAGTGCGCACTCGATGTTTACGAGCGATTGCCCACTCCGACCCCCAAAGCACTGCTCGTTTCCCGGGTTGTTCAGAGTCTCAGACCCTGGGTCTACGGCTGATGTTATGTAATGCCAGGTCAGTGGTAAATAAAGCCCCCCTCATTCATGATCTTATTTCAGAGGGGGGTGCTGACCTGGCAGGGATTACGGAGACCTGGTTAGGCCAGGAGGGAGGAGTTCCCCTTGTGGAAATGTGCCCGCCAGGTTTCCGTGCATTCCATCAGCCAAGGGCTCAGGGAAGGGGTGGGGGAGTGGCAGCAATCTTTAGAGAAAGTCTTTGCCCGAGGGAGGCCACTGTTCCTCAGATAGCCGGATGTGAGTCCCTCCTTGTGAAGTGGGGTCAGGGGATTCAGATGGGCCTACTGATTGCGTACCTGGCTCCCTGCCACGTAACAGCGGTCCTGCCTGAGCTGCTCGACATTATAGCCGGGGTGGCGGTGGAAACCCCCAGACTTATTGTTATGGGGGATTTTAACCTGCCATCTGCTGGTGAGATGTCGGAGACGGCTCGGGAGTTCATGGCTTCCATGACGGCCATGGGCCTGACCCAGGTAGTTCAAGGCCCCACCCACTTGGGGAATCACACTCTGGACTTGATTTTTATCTCTGATCAGTGGCTGAATGATCTAAGAATAGGGGATATAGACATCAAGCCCTTGTCATGGTCTGATCATTCTCTCCTTCACATGGACTTTCAAGTCACTTCCACCCACCGCAGGGAGACAGAACCAACCAAATGGTTCCGTCCCAGGCGCCTGATGGACCCCGAAAGGTTCCTGATGGAGCTTGGGCCATTTCCTGAGACTCTGGCTCACGACTCGACTGAGGACCTGGTGGTCGCCTGGGACAGGGCGGCTACTGGGGCCTTGGACTGCGTCGTGCCTTTGCGGCCTCTGACCCGATGCCGATCTCGTCTAGCTCCTTGGTTTTCCGAGGAGCTGAGAGAGATGAAGCGTCGGAAAAGACGCCTGGAGAGTGATTGGAGGACAAGCCGATCTGAATCTGACCGAACACAGGTGAGATCTTATATTAAGATCTACCTAGTGGCGATAAGAGCGGCGAAGTCTAGCTACTTCTCCGCTCTTATTGCATCTGCAGAGAACCGCCCAGCTGCGCTGTTTGGGGTGACCCGCTCCCTACTTCAGGTGGGGGTACGGGAAGATCCCTTAAAGGGTCGAGCTGAGGATTTTGTACAATTCCTGCATGATAAAGTCGCTCAGATTCGGGAAGGCCTGGACTCCGATTGGGTAGATCCAGGGGAGGAGACGGGGGCAGGTCTTGAGAGCGTTATCTGGGAAGAGTTTGACTCTGTGGCTCCTGAGGACGTGGACAGGATTCTGGGCAAGCTTAACGCTGCCACATGTTTATTGGACCCGTGTCCCTCCTGGTTGGTACTGGCCTCCCGGGAGGTTACACGAGGCTGGCTCCAGGGGATTATAAATGCTTCTCTGAGTGAGGGTGTCTTTCCCGCCGCCTTGAAAGAGGCGGTTGTGAAGCCCCTCCTCAAGAAGCCTTCCCTGGACCCGGCTATATTATCAAATTATCGTCCAGTCTCCAATCTTCGCTTTGTTGCGAAGGTTGTTGAGAGTGTGGTGGCGCGACAACTACCCCGATACCTGGATGAAGTTGTCTATCTGGATCCGTTCCAGTCGGGCTTCAGGTCACGATACAGCACAGAAACGGCATTGGTCGCATTGGTGGATGATCTCTGGAGGGCTCGGGACAGAGGTTGCTCCTCTATCCTGGTCCTATTAGATCTCTCAGCGGCTTTTGATACCATCGACCATGGTATCTTACTGCACCAGCTGGAGGGGTTAGGAATAGGGGGCACTGTTCTTCGGTGGTTCTCCTCCTTCCTCTCTGACCGTTCGCAGTTTGTGTTGGCAGGGGGGCAGAGGTCGACCTCGAGGCACCTTATTTGTGGGGTGCCGCAAGGGTCAGTCCTCTCACCCCTTCTGTTCAACATTTATGTAAAACCGCTAGGTGAGATCATCCGTGGTTTTGGGGTGAGTGTTCATCAGTATGCTGATGACACACAGCTATACATCTCCACCCCAGACCACCCCAATGATGCCCTTGCTGTGATGTCCCGTTGCCTGGAGGCCGTGCGGATCTGGATGGGGAGAAACAAGCTCAGACTCAACCCCTCCAAGACCGAGTGGCTGTGGCTTCCGGCGTCCCGGTATAGTCAGCTGGTACCATCACTGACAATAGGGGATGAGATCTTGCTCCCCACAGAGAGGGCCCGCAACTTGGGTGTCCTCCTGGATTCACGGTTATCTTTAGAAGATCATTTGACAGCCGTGGCCAGGGGTGCCTTTTATCAGGTTCACCTGATCCGCCAGTTGCGTCCCTTTCTGGATCGGGACGCCTTGCGCACGGTCACTCATGCCCTAGTTACCTCCCGTATGGACTACTGTAATGCTCTCTACATGGGGCTCCCCTTGAAAAGCACCCGGAGGCTCCAACTGGTCCAGAACGTAGCCGCGCGGGTGATTATGGGCGCAGCTCATTACGCCCATGTAACACCTCTCCTACGCGAGCTGCACTGGCTCCCGGTGGTCTTCCGGGTGCGATTCAAGGTGTTAGTTATCACCTTTAAAGCCCTCCATGGCTTAGGACCTGGGTACCTACGAGACCGTCTTTTGCCACCAATAGCCTCCCACCGACCAGTTCGTTCTCACAGGGAGGGACTACTCAGGGTACCGTCAGTCAAATTATGTCGACTGGCGACTCCCAGGGGGAGGGCCTTCTCTGTGGGGGCTCCAACCCTTTGGAATGAACTGCCCCCGGAGATACGGAATATCCCTGATCTCCGTGCTTTCCGCCGTGCCCTCAAGACCCTGATGTTCCAACAGGCAGGGCTAAACATACAAACATGCAAATGATTTTTTAAATGTTATCTAATTCTGGGTTTTATTTAATTGACCAAACTAAGTAACAATTTTAATTAGCAATTTTATGATGTTTGTGTGTCTATATTTTTCTTGACTGTACACCGCCTTGAGTCCTACGGGAGAAAGGCGGTATAGAAATATAATAAATAAATAAATATTTTCAGATTTAATGCTTTGATATTCCCTTGTGTTATTTACTAGCTTCTCTCCATTTTATGAGAAAAGTATATGATGTATGATTGCTTTTTTAAAAAACAAAATATAAAGTTGGTTTCAGATTAGAGTAGCAACCATGCAAGACAACCTGCAGTTTAATTTGCATATATAGTATTAACTTTTGGATCAAACTAATACATTTATGAATCGGGAGACATTTTCCCTGCTTAAAATATTAGTTTATTTAATTAATGTTGGTTCTAGATAAATCTTAATTTCATTACGTGGGTATGGAATTATTGTTATTTTTTACCCCTGTTAAGAACCCCATTTAACATCTGCCCATAAAATAACATGTCAGCTGGAGGATTACACATCTTATTCCTGCATCACTAGAGCTATTATCTTGCTGCAAAAAAGGATAGCAGTTTATATTCTTCCTTTCAGGATACTCTGAAATGAACATATTCCCTACTTTTAGAAACTCTTTAACACCAAGCTGCCCTCTATATTAAGCAGAATAAAGTTTGACCGTAAATTATATATATCTGTTTTATTAAGTTCAGTAAAATTTAACTCTTGTTGGTAAACATGAAAGGAAATCACATTGTCTTCCTGCATAGAGTTATCTGTGCTATGTTATCATATAGCTTTTCTGAAGGCTGGATAGTATGGGGGTAAGCAGTTCTGGGATTCTTCCCCTACTTTATTTATTTGGCTGCCCATCTAACCCAGTGATTCTGTGTGAGATACAATAAAATCAAGAATTAAAACATTTTCAAAGCCCATTAAAACAATAAGCATGGATGAATTAAGACCACGAGAGGGAAGATGTTTACATATGGTATAATCAGCATACAGGCTCTCTGTTATCAGGGAGCCCCCAGGCTTGCAGGGAGAAAGAACACATTTTGAGAGCTTTCTAAAGGCCAGAAGGCTTGGGGTTAATTTTATCTCCAAAGGGTGGATGCCACAGCAGAAAAGGCTCATCTGCTACGTCCTATGTGTTACTGAATTCATTTGAACTACCATTGGCTAACGTCTCTCTGCTTGTAGTTTTGTGGAAGCAGTGAGTGATTTTTGAAAGTTAATATGTGCACTGAGAAACTTTGGTACTGTTGAAGTTGAGAGCATACTGAAACTCTTGCTGTCCCTGCTGTCTGATTATTATTTTATAATTTGCAATCAAAGGCCTTAATCTTGTTGGAAGTACTATGAAAAATACAAAATGTAATACATATCAGTTTAACAATTTACCAAAGATCTGCTACTAAATTCTCAGCATTTAAAGAAATCCTAAGCTTGTTCCGTGACATGTTATGAATAAACACTCAATCACAGATCTTTTTCTGGTTACATTTACTAATATTGTTTTATCTTTTTTCTGTACATCGTATAATTTGCTTTAATATAACCACCATTTTTTAAATAAATGTGTACAATTGAAATGACATATGACTAGTGAGATCATATGGATAGGGTGATAATATGCCAACACACACACATATATATTTATAAAACACTGCCCCCAGAAAGTAATTCTGTCATTCCCACATATTTTCAAAGGGAGTATTAGAGCTTTACCATGCCTTGTAATCATGTTTGCAGTTACTAACAATCCACACATTTTGCTAAACCTAGAACAATATTTTTTCCAATTTATGTAAGAGTAATTAAAATCAGGCTTTACTACAACAATTTTATCTATAGATGTCTTTCTGATTTTATTCCTTATCCTATCATGGAACAGTAGCTTATATGGAATTGATGGGGTTTTCTTTTGTTTTGCTTTGGGTGGGGAGTGTAGAATCTGCCATTAGTTTATTTTTCTTTTGTATAAAGGTTTTTCTTCACCCTACCTTACTTTTCCATTTCATTAGTTTCCTTGTATGTGTACTATGCCTTGTAAAACTAAGCATTCTACTTAACACTACGCACAGTCACTCAGGCACTAGTCATTTCCCGCCTGGACTACTGCAACGCTCTCTACATGGGGCTCCCCCTGGGGTGCACCCGGAGGCTCCAGCTGGTCCAGAACGCGGCCGCGCGGGGGATTATGGGGGCGACGAGGCGCTCCCATGTGACACCTCTCCTGCGCGAGCTGCACTGGCTCCCAGTGGTCTTCCGGGTGCGCTTCAAGGTGTTGGTGACCACCTTTAAAGCGCTCCATGGCTTAGGGCCGGGGTATTTACGAGACCACCTTCTGCCACCAATAGCCTCCCACCGGCCAGTACGCTCGCACAGAGTGGGCCTCCTCAGGGTGCCGTCCGCCAGACAATGTCGGCTGGCGACCCCCAGGGGGAGAGCCTTCTCTGTGACGGCGCCCACCCTCTGGAACAACCTTCCCCCAGAGTTACGTATAATAACAGACCTCCGGATTTTTCGTCGGGCCCTGAAAACCTATTTATTTCAACAAGCTGGGCTGGCCTGAGTTAAATTTTAAATTGATTTTAAATTGGGTTATCTTAATTTCGGCCAAAATATTTAATTATTTTAATACTGTTCTTAAATTTTGTATGCTTTGTTTTTATCTTGGCTGTGCACCGCCCTGAGTCCTATTTGGAGAAGGGCGGTATAGAAATTTAATAAATAAATAAATAAATAAACATATGGAATACAGTTGATTTGCTCTACCGTAATACAATTTATTGTACTCCTATTTATGCCTCATGAAATTGCTGTTTTTATGTTGTGGGATATTAAGGGATTTGAAGAGCCCAAAGAAGTGCCTTGAGTTTTGAAGAGGCATAAGGTGCCCTTTAAAACAACTAAATTGCCAAATTGGGGGGCTTTTTCTCATATAAGTTAGGAGTTAGCTTTAGTGTGTTCATGGATAGCTGATTTTTGGCCCTGTTTTAGGGGTCCAAGAAGAGCCTGGTGAAGCTTTGTAGGGCGACTATGAAGATTTTCTAGGCACTGGACTGGCCCATAGTTGGACTCCAGTCATGTTTTAGATCCATGGCTCTTCTGATTGGTTAAGGCCTCCCAGAAGGTTGCATGCAGTTGTATCTAAACAATGGCTAATGCCGCCTTGTGGATGGGGGTAGTTCCAGCTGCCTTGAAGGAAGCAGTAGTGTTCCTGCTTCCCAAGAGGCCATTAATAGACAGTCTTGAACAACTTTTAACTCCATTTCCAACCTATCCTTTCTAGGGAAAATTGTTGCGGGACTACTAAGTGATCCGTTTCTGAGGGTCCTGGATGAAGCAGAAGACTGAACCCTTTTCAGTCAGGGTTTATTCTGGGAAATCTCATTCATATTCTAATTGTGGACAGGAGGCCATTTGGCAAATGTAAGCCCCCTCTCCCCCTCCAAAAAAAAAAAAACCATAGGAGAATGAACAAGCATTGGGGAAATAAATCTCAGTGAGCAATGTCTGCTTGGGTACTTGTTGCTCCAGGGTATTTTGTTCCCAGACTTGGCTTGAAGAACAGTAAGTATTGTGATCCATCTCCCTTTCCAGACTTCTTGTCCATCAAAAGTGCAAGTTTTGAATGTTTGTATCACCTTTGGAACAGGTCAAAGCTTGTCCTGTTTGTGGTGTTTTTTACTAGAGTGCTTTCAAATTTGATGCTGAACTTTTACTAGAGAAGATCTTAGCATTCACAAAGACCTGGTATACATGCTTGAGGCCATGTAGTCTAGTGTGGCTCAGAATTTCATAGATGCCATGGAATTTTTTCACAAAAAAGAGTGATCATACCCTGGATATGCTTTTTTCATTTGTATAGGGAAATAAAGATCTAAAAATGGGGATCTAATGTATAGTCACAGAAAGAAAAGTTCTTGAGCTCATGGTTAAAAGTTAAATAAATGTAGCAGATTATCTTTTTTATGGTATCTAAATTAGTCATTTTGACCATACGTTGTATTACCTGTTTATAGATAGCCATTCATACCAAGGCTGCAAGAGAATATTTGTAATTTTAATTCTGTCTACTAATAAAATGTGTTTAATCTTTTCTTGCGGTAAGAAAATATGACAGTTTTCTGTGTACATATCCAGAAAGACTTGTTGCAGAGAATGCAGCATTCTCTGAGTTATAAACTAGGGATATAAAGTAATACTGTGAACATTTTGAACTGGATATTGTTTAGTTGCTGCTACAGGCAGAAAATATAACTTTTGGGAGAACAAAAATCTAATTAACCACTACAAATTGATTCGATCTTCTATTTCAATCCCCTCTTGTTTATATTAATCCTTTAGCTAAATTTGGTTCTTTTCATGTGCAGTGTTTCTAAGTGACAATATGTAGATATTGAGAGAAATATACAAAGACCGGTTTTTGATTAAGTTTTCTGATTCTAATAGTCATAAAACTGTTTTTTTTAAATTCAAGGATAATTGGCTCATAACCAGTTTCAAATCATAAACACTTTTTATCATGTAAATAATGTAAATATGGAAAAATCCAATTGACTGATGAATTATTTGTAACTGCAGTTGAATTTCTAATGGAAATGTAACATTTCCAAGTGCCTTGAAACAAGGTGGGGTAGGACCTATATTCTAGAAGAAAAAAATGCAATGTTGAGAAAATGTTAAATGTAAATTTTTCCTAATTTTTATAACCTTGCAGATATTCTGATCTTTTATGAATAATGCCATCTTTAAAGTTGGTTTGCGTATAAAATCACTGGTCAGTCTAGAACAAATCTGTACAATATGCAACCCACCGGTATTTTTTTAAAAAAATACTTGCTGCCACCAAGGATTTTTTTTTAAAAAAAAATGATTTATATGCCGCCCTTCTCTGGAGACTCAGGGCGGCTTACAATGCGTTAAGCAATAGCCTTCATACTTTTGTATATTTATACAAAGTCAGCTTATTGCCCCCACAAACTGGGTCCTCAATTTACCTACCTTAGAAAGGATGGAAGGCTGAATCAACCTTGAGCCTGGTGAGATTCGAACTTACAGTACCGTATTTTCCGGTGTATAAGGTGACTGGGCGTATAAGACGACCCCCAAATTTTCCTGTTAAAATATAGGGTTTGGGCTATACTCACCGTATAAGACTACCCCTCTTCCAACGCACACCAAATAAAAATTAAAAAAACATCAACTGGCTCACCCACAATGTAAAAGCAGCTGTGCTAGACCCAAAATGGCCCCTGCAACAAGCAGGAACCTCACACAGCCACAAAAAGCCACAAAAAACAACTTTTACACTTTACACAAACACAACACAACACAACTGGCTCACCCACAATGTAAAAGCAGCTGTGCTAGACCCAAAATGGCCCCTGAAACAAGCAGGAACCTCACACAGCCACAAAAAGCCCAAAAACCCAACTTTCACACTTTACACACACAAAATTCCACATACAGCTTTGTGAGATTTTGTGTGTTTGTGTAGTTAGAGTGAAACACTACAAAAACACACTAAATCTCAGAAAGCTGCACAAATATTATTTTATTTTATTTTTATTTTTATATGAAAGCTAAATTTAAAACTTCCTAAACTTTAAATGGCTAGGTCTAAAAAAGAACAACTAAAAAAACCCCCAAATAACTATTTTTTTTAAAGATCCCAAAGGGGAAAAAAACTTACCCAATAGAACAGGGGTCTCCAACCTTGGCAAACTTTAAGACTTGTAGACTTCAACTCCCAGAATTCCTCAGCCAGCTTTGTTTTGCTGGCTGAGGAATTCTTGGAGTTGAAGTCCACAACTCCCTGCCTGCTTGATTGCAGGCAGGGAGTTGCTTGCTGATAGAATGGATTCAGGCAAGCGAAGCAAGGCAAGCAGCTAAGGCAGTGGTTCTCAACCTTCCTAATGCCGCGACCCTTTAATACAGTTCCTCATGTTGTGGTGACCCCCAACGATAAAGTTATTCCTAAAACCATCAAAATATGTGTTTTCTGATGGTCTTAGGCCAGGGGTCCCCAACCTTTTGGACCTCAGGGACCACCAATTTCATAATTTTAAATTTCGCGGTTCAGACAATAATGATTTTACCCAGCCAACAAAGCACTTATATCCTTCCTCATCCATTTTCTTAAAAAAGAGGGGGGAAAAACACTTTTAAGGTTTTACTAAAAACAGTTTCCAATTACATAGTATTGGCATAAAGCCTGGTTAAAGCAAACATGCTTAGTCATAAAGACTTGAGGCAAGCCATTCTGCTTAAGGTTTAAATTGAACTTAAGTGCATTATCCGGTATAATGCAGATTACTTCTGGCTGAAATACCATAAATTGGGCATCTTAACCATAAACCAGGGATATGAATTTTTTTTGTATGGGTGCTGAAGGCTATAGTAAGTACAACATGTTGGAGCCTGCACTGCAATAGGGGATGGAAACATATAAAAGCTTTAAAAATACAGGAAGATTAAATATTGTTACTGTTAATGTAATCATCTGGACTCCCAG
This sequence comes from Pituophis catenifer annectens, assembly GCF_029215685.1. Taxonomy (NCBI): domain Eukaryota; kingdom Metazoa; phylum Chordata; class Lepidosauria; order Squamata; family Colubridae; genus Pituophis; species Pituophis catenifer. Next base: position 88,236,355 of record NW_027256883.1, read on the forward strand.
TACAGGATGGGGTCCTTCAGGCACTCTCCCTCCTCTCTGTCTCTCTCTCTCTCTGTCTCCCACTCTTTCTCTCTCATTTTCGCTTTCTCTCTCTCTCTCCCTCTTTCTTTCTCTCCCACTCTTTCTCATTCTCTCTTTCTCTTTCCCCCCCCCTCTCTCCCCCACTCTCTCATTCTCTCTTTCTCTCATTCTTTCTCCACCCTCTTTCTCTCTCTTTCTCCCACTCTTTCTCTCTTTCTCTCTCCCCTTCTCTCCCCCACTCTCTCATTCTCTTTCTCTCTGTCCCCCTTTCTCTCTCCCCCCCACTTTCTCTCTCTCATTCTGATTCTTTTTCATTTTGTCTCTCTCTCTCTCATTCTCTGATTCTTTGATTCTCTCTCTTTCATTCTTTGTCTCTTTCTCTCTCTGTCTCATTCTGATTCTCTCTCTCTCATTCTCTCTTTCATTCTTTGTCTCTTTCTCTCTGTGTCTCATTCTGATTCTCTCTCTTTCTCTCTCATTCTCTCTCTCTCTCATCTCAATGGCCAGCCAGTGTCTTGGGGCTGAGAGGAAGTCAAGCATCTCCCTGAGAGACTGAGGGCTGGAAGAAGTGTGGGAGCGAAGCACTACTTGAACTTGTGCGGCATGAGCATTCGCCTTGGTATATTTGCGCCAGCCGATGGCCAAGGCAGCCCTCATCTCTCTACTGAAAGTGCAGTATCAGGATTCTGCCTTGGTGTATTTGCGGCACAAGGCAGCCTTCGTTTCCTGATGCTTGGGACTCGGAGCGGTAAATGGTGACTGGTCCGGGGAGCAGCTGGATTTTGCTCTCCATTGCGGACGCCAGATCAGCCCCCTGCAAGATCTCATCTTTCGAGGAACGCTCCCTGAAGCGGGGCTGGAAACTTTGGTCGGGCTCCTCCAGAGACGAGAGCTTGCAGGGGGCCGATCTGGTGTCTGCAATGGAAAGCAAAATCCAGCTTCTTCTCTCTGCTGTGAAACTCCGCTCAGAAACCAGCTGGGTCCAGCATTGAGTGGCATGCAGGCTTGATGAGATCAGCACAGCTTCCCCTCAATGTTGTCGGCACCAGCAACTCAGATTCGGGAAGTTGTGCAGATCTCGTCAAGCCTGCATGCCACTCAATGCTGGAACCAGTTGGTTGCTACGCGGAGCTTCCCCTGCCGTCCCAGGCATCCAGGGGGATATTACCGACGCTCTGACTTCCCCAGCTGACCCCCAGTGATGGCGAGCCCCACCTGTCTGGGGAAGTCGGAGCGTCGGTAATATCCCCCTGGATGCCTGGGGGAAGCTCCGCATAGCAACCAGCTGGTTCCAGCATTGAGTGGCATGCAGGTTTGACGAGATCCGCACAGCTTCCCGAATCTGAGTTGCTGGCGCCGACAACATTGAGGGGAAGCTGTGCCGATCTCGTCAAGCCTGCATGCCACTCAATGCTGGACCCAGCTGGTTTCTGAGCGGAGCTTCCCCCAGGCATCCAGCGGGATATTACCGACGCTCCGACTTCCCCAGACAGGTGGGGCTCGCCATCACTGTGGGTCAGCTGGGGAAGTCGGAGCATCAGTAATATCCCCCTGGATGCCTGGGACGGTGGGAGAAGCTCCGTGTAGCAATCATCTGGGTCCAGTATTCAGCGGCATGCAGCCTTGACGAGATCGGCACAACTTCCCCTCAATGTTGTCGGCGCTCCCGACAATTCAGATTCGGGTACCTGGCGTATAAGACGACCCCCGACTTTTGAGGTGATTTTCCTGTGTTAAAAAGTCATCTTATATGCCGGAAAATACGGTAATTGCAGACAGCTGGTGTTAATCACCATGCTAACAGTCTGCTGAGCCACCAGCAGAGTACCAGATTTGCTGGTACTGCTGCCCCCAAAGATGCCCTGGCAAGTGTTTTCAATGCCTCTAGGCCTCACTGCCACCATCAACTCCAACGCTGTCTCTGTTCCACTGGCTGCTGAATATTTGATTGGCTTTCAATTATTTATAATTGATCAATGTGATGGTTTCTATAAGTTGTGCAGGCCTGCTGTAGAAGATGACTTTTACTAAGATCTGGCTAGAGAAAGTGCAGCTGTTTTTGCCGTCTTCAAGGCATTGTTTACAGAGGCTTTAAATCAATTTTTTTTTAAAAAAAATCATTGTTTAATCGTTTACAAAGAAACTTTTGTGAGATGTAATCTGTAGTTCACACTCTTCAAATAGCTAAATCTTCTGTAAGCCCTTTTCTGGACTCCAGAACCTTAGTAGGAGGAGTGTACAAGTGCATGATTCAGATCAACTGGCAATGCATCCAGACCCACATTTCACCCTAGTTATTCCTTCTCCCCCTCAATATCTTTGTTTTCTTCATCTACTTCTTCATCTTCATTTACTAGGACTTGGTTTGGTGGGTACCATGTTGTCCTTCATTTTAGAAGTCTGAAATTTGTGTAAGTTTGTATAATACTGTTCTGTCTCTCCTAGTAGATTTCTTGATAGTTAGAATGGTATAGTACATGGGTGTCAAACTCAATTTCACTGAGAGCCGCATCAGGGTTGTATTTGAACTCGGGCGGGCTAAGTGGGCATGGCCAGGATGGGTGTGGCCAGCTCAACATCCTGCAGCCTGCATGCGGCCCTCCCGAGCTCTCTTTTCTCTGGCAGAGGGCTGCAGGAGGCCATTGCAGCCGAAAACGGAGCTTGGGAGGGCTGTGCGTAGCTCTCCCGAGCTCCATTTTCGCTGGCAGAAGCACTGCGGGCCAGTTCTTTGTTGTTTCCAGGGTGGCACCATGGGCCAGATCTAAGCACCCCGTGGACTGGATCCAGCCTATGGGCCTTGTGTTTGACACTCCTGGTATAGTAGCTCTAGGCTACTATAATATAGTATAGTAGCTCTGGGCTACTATAGTGTAGTAGCTCTCTCCAAATCATCCTTTCTCTGCTAGGCTCATTTAAATTTCCTGGCTTCCAAAATATTTTCAAACTGCAAGATTATTTGTCCGTACATGATCAATACCAACATATTCCCATCAGCATTACTGCAGGCAGCTTTGTCAGTTTGTAAACTGACTGTCCTTACAAATCTGCGAGGTTTTCCTGTCAGAAAAGTTGATGTTGTAATACAGGCCTGTCAAACTGGTGGCCCATGGACCGGATATAGCCTGTGCAGGCCACACCCACTCCGGCTCTGCAAAGGCAAAAATCATCCTGATACATCACAATCTGGCCCATGATGCAATTGGGTTTGACACCCCTGTTGTAGTACAATAACATAAGAATAGAAAGCAGTATCCTCCAATTCAGAAATATACTATTTAATAGCATATTGTACTATTCTTTTTGGCCGTTAAAGAATTAAAAGAAATCATCCTTTCTTAGAAATCTTACTGTACTAAGATAAAAAAAAGTTTGTTCTTTATTAAAGAGAGACCAGAATAACAACATAATTTTATTTATTTACATATTTATATAGCTGGTCATTTTACATACTGACTTTAGATGGCTTCCAATAAAAATAGATAAAATGCATACAAAACAAAAAAATTCCAACACATAGCAGCCAAGCATGAAACACAGCTACCGATGTAACTAGGAGACAGACTCAATCACAGGTCTTATAATAGTCCACTATTTATGAAAAAAAGGCCATTGAAGTTGATAAGGAATAAAACTGCAATTATGAAATCAAGCTGCTTTAATTTCATTGAACTCAAGCAAGATATAAACAACCTGTGAAGAAAACTACAGACTATAGAGACTATAGACTGGCTCAGCTTTGCAGAGCAAATGTCTTTTGTGATCATTTGAAGATGACTTCTTTTGGCTGCTAGAATGCCAAAAGTGTGCTTATGGAAATATTGGGACTTTTTTGCTCTTGACACTGCTCCAAATCAAAGCAAACATGCAAAAAATATTACAAAAACACATTTGTTTCTGTTTCTGCTTTTCATTTTTCTTTACTGACATTTAGAACATTCTTTTCTTTCTGCTTGTCTTTCGGATTTTTTGAAAAAGAAATACTGGGAATTCAAAGCTTGAATTATTATTTCTGGTAAGCTTTGAAAAATACTTCTGTTCCAAACCATTTTTTTAAAGTAGGAAATTGTCATAGTGTACCACCCAGACCACATCTGTTGTTGTCACCTGACATTGTTGCCTGGAAACTTTGTGCCATCACTGTTGGATTTAGTTTCAGATTAGTATCTAACATGGTGATTTACATTGTACAGGCTCTTATCTGTGTCCATTGGCTGGTATAGTTACTTTTTAAAACCTTTTTTTCCCTAGAAATTATTTCAAAAACTTAATGAAAACATTAAATTGCTTCTTGGTAATGTAGAGTTCATTTTTATTTAATCTTTATTGTTTTATAACAATTACTGATCTGCTTGCTGGCTGAAAATTGCTGACTCTTTTTATCACTTAAATATAGCTCTGTATTTTTTTTTTTAAATGGAGGAATAATTTTTACATTGATATCTTTGAATCTTATCATATTTTTAATCCGTTCACATTCCACCATACACACCACCTGTTCCTTAATTTATTTTTTGGTAATGAGGTTTCAGAAACATGCCTCCAAATATAATGATAACAGTTGCAAAACTAAGGAAGGCAGTGTCCAAAAGTGGGGGGAGAAACCACATAAAATGTGTTATTGGTTTTGTGATAGTTTTCCTTGATTTGTTCCATAGCAAAACATAAAAGCATTAAAAGTTGTTTGGAATTCTTATGTGTTATGTGAATTCTTAAGTACAGAAGAAACCTTTTCAATCTGGGAGTAGGGCACATTGTAGTTATTCTTTAAAGGGTTTTTGGTTGCTTAAGCATCAGGTGACAGAATTATCATTTGTGGAGAAAACCAGATTTGAAAAAATAGTAAGATTTAATACTGAAAATTTAAAATATTTTGCACTTTGGAAATTTATGATTTGTTTTGTTTGTGGTTTATTTCTGCAATAACACCTTTGTTCCTGTCTTTTTCAAATTGCTGGGATCTGTCTTCTCTTGGTTCCAAAGCTTGTTTTTAATCTTTCCTACAGATAAATAGGTGAAAGTGTTCACATTTTGCTGCTATGAAAACACATCTCTAAGGACTATTGTTAAATCTTGTTAGAAGCTATTTTAGCAGAGGTGCTAACCACTTCCTCTCATTTCCGCTGTCTTTCAAGATGGCTTGTTTACCTGTTTGTTCTAAGCACTGCATGGAGAGTTAAACAATTGAGCAGTTCCTTCCTCCCACTGCTGATCATTGGGTCTCCCTTTGGGATCCCAAAAGAAGAGCATTTCCTGGAGGAAATAAATGCCAGCTGTTGTTTGTCTCTCACATCAACAGAGCACTTCAAATTCCAGAAAACCTCAAGCCCCAGAAAAATTTCGGGACCCCTAATGTTTCTTATTAATAACAATAATAGGAAAGGTTTTCTTAACTACTAACATATTCATTTTGGTTACAGTGAATAATTTATGAATCCTGTAGCAATTACAACCAGATAGAGTGTTGATAATTTAGAGTGACAACCAAAATAAAAGTGATATTATTACATAGCCACCTGGTGGGGATCGTGGCCTTCCTTCATAGCTGCAGCTGTGGCACTGAGATGAAACAGTAAAAAAAGTCAGAATAATTATTTGATTATTTGGAGCCATCCTGTTCATCAAAGAAGTTTCATGTGTAAATTTTATAAGGCTTTAAAACAGAATTAAGGGGGGTGGGGGATAGCATCTTATTTCAAAGAATGCTAGCAAATGGGGTACAATGGCAAGTGAAATACATTAGCCCCAGCTTGTATATCTGAAGCAAATCAGACAATGGAGCATAATCTAAAATAGCAATTTGGATTTTTATTTTTTGCTACAACAGTGGTTGCTCTTCTGTTTTTTTCATCAAAAGATGACATATTTGAGAAACATGCTTGTAAGCCTCATTTCTATATTAAAAGTTAGTATTGCCAATATAGGGGCCAAAAACAACAGAGGACCAATATATGGCAAGGAAAGACATATAGAAAGCTCTTCGATGCAATGTGATGACCATCCATATTTTTGCAACCAAGAGCTAGCGGTCCTTTTACAGCTTTTAGTTATATTTTGCATAAATAAAAGATGCTCATGGGAAAGGGGAGGCAAGGAATATTATAGACAATTGTTACATTAACTCCATGACATTCTAAGGTTTTGTGTGATGTTCTGGATACCAAAAACGTTATAAAATGCTGAAAACAAAAATATTGTGAGATGTTATTATCTGAGCAGACACACACACACACACACACACACACACACATATATATACACACACACATATACACACACACACACACACACACAACATATGTGTACATATACGTAACAGTTGTGGAAGTCAGCAAGTTTCACCTAGATGTATTGCCTCAGCACTCCAGAAGCTTAACAGAAGATGCTCTCCTCATTTCATGACAAGTAGGACAGGACTGTTCAATCTTTTTATAGCCCTGTGTGGATATTGAGGAGTCTAGAAAGAGAGCGAGCAAAACTGTTCTGTAGCAGGTGCCAGATTTAACTACTTTGGGGAAAATTATGTTGCCAATATAGGGATGATCCAGCAGTAATTCATTTCCAAAATCAAAAATATATATCCTTAATTTAGTAGTAGGAAAACATTTGTGATATGTACAGAACAGCTTCTTCTTTGTTGTCTTTTTGGCATTAATAATACAGTATTTTTAACAAGGCATTATACAACATATGATTAATATTTTATTACCACAAGCTTGGGATGGATTGAGGCTAGAGGTGATAAAATTCAAGGTGTGTATCAGTTTTTACCATATGGCCTGACACATTTTAGAGCTTCAGTTAGCCATCTGCCACATTAACATTTTTACAATACAACTACATTTTTGTGTATTTGAGTTTAGTGCTGTGTGTATTCAGATGTTAGCACCCTAGGGTGTTAACATATTGCAGACATTATTCTGTCATCCAGTTAAATAATGACATCAAGAAAATATAGCTGTGTACTAGAGATTAATTCTTCATCTTAAAATGAAATGGCTCTGTTGATATAAGTACAGTAGATAGCGTTAGACCCTTGTTAAGTTTATTTGCACAGAATAACTGATTCAGTACAAGGTTCCATTATAACTGGGAAAATATAATTATTTCAATATTTTAGCTCATTTTCTAACATGCATAATGTAATTGTTAGACATACATTCTTTGTTTGCCTTGCTGTGACTAAAATGTGTAGCAATAAAGTGAAAAAAAATAATACATTTTTTTCTTTTGTTCCATGAAATATATTAATCATCTTTCTTAGGTTCTGAATGTCAAAGTGGCTTGGCTAGAAAGAAGATATGTCTTATCTGGTAGAAATGGATGGTCCGGATCCTTTCCTGTCAGGATTCAGGCCTAGTCATGGATTAAAAATATTATGGGTTGCTCTGATTACTTTTGTCAGAGGTTAAGAGAAGGAGCGTATCTTTTTGGTCATTATAGGTGTCTTGGTAGCTTTCAGTACAATCAGCCGTGGTATCTTGGGGAACCATCTAAAAAAGTTGGGAGTTGGAGACACTGTAGCTTTTGTGATTTTATTTCTACCTGAGAAGAAGGGGAATTAAAGGCTCCAGTCTTTAATCATAAAAGACCATAGCACTTGAAGCCATAGCTGCTCCAGTGTCTTATGCCACAGGATTTGATGTTCTTTGCTATGTTTGACAGACAAAGAGTTCTTTTTCATATGAACTTAGGGAAAATGGACTATTTGGAAAGTTTTCTCTGTCACAATTCCCAACTCTGCCATGGAGATTCATAGAGCTCCTTCATTCTTGATGCTGTGTAATATGCTTAATGACTTCAATCTTATGTTGGATTGATTATTATTTTTTTATTATATGCTGTTTTTACGGGCTTATTCTATTGTATAGTTCCCAGAATTTTCAGGTTGACTTAGGTTACAAAAACAGTAAATAAATTTAAAAACTTTTATATATTTATTTTATCAGAAAAGGCAGACAAAGTGTTACAAGCTATACACAATATCTGACCTACTTGTAAAAATAAGTCCGCTGCCCTCCATGACATTTAAGGAGATAGTCCAGCATAAATTTCAAGGAATTTATGCTTAAAAACCTGTACATAAAGATTGCAGAATACAATTTGAAATCACCTTAGTGAAGTATCTTTCTGCCAGTCAGCTGCTTTCAACCATATCCATTACTGAGCCTCATAGCATGTTTTATAGCACCTGGTGGGGTACATGGTTTACATTGTTGGATCCTGGTCCAAAATTAAATAAACTTCAATAAGTTTAATGGGTGACAGATACCCTGGCTTTAATTTTTTTTTTTTTTTATAAATTTACAGAAGTTTCATTTGCTTGCCAGGGACTGCTTTGGAAGCATGCAAAACTGTATAGGCAGAAAGAGAGAAGACTATATTGCCTTTTTTGTTTTGCATATATGAATCACCAGTTCCCGCTGGTTAATGTAGGGATGAAAACAGAAAGGAGCAACAGTAAAAAGGGAACAGCCTCTTTTCCAAAACTCTTGAAACTTGGAAGCATTTCCTCACTCGATGCAGTTGATCAATCAGAAGTTTTGTATCAATTGCAGTTTCTAGGTCAAATAGTAGGTCATCTCCAAAGGCAGATTCACATAGAACACATTGTAGTAGTAGTCTGGTCGGGCAATGATCAGGACATGAGTTATTATCTTGATCCAGATAGGGTGGTAACTGCTATGTTAGCCAAGCTGAGCAAAGACTAACCTGAATATGGTTTCCATGTGGTGTTTTTTTTTTTTAATTTGATTTATATGCCGCCCTTCTCCGAAGACTCAGGGCGGCTTACAATGCATTAAGCAAGTGTTAAGTGTTTAGGATTCACAAGTCACAAACCAACTCTTTCAGGAGAATTGTGACTCCATTCAAAGTAGATATTATAAGACTGCTGCAACTCTGTCTCTGTATGATTTACTCTGAGCTTGTTTTACCACCATTCAAATTCCAATAGGTTTTAGATACTCATTTTATTCAGAACTTCAGTGGCATCTTTGGTTCAGTTCAGGATTGGGATGAATGACTGGATGTTGTGAGCATATTGATGAAAACTCATCCTGAAATAGCAAATGATCTTCCCCAGTACTTTCATTTGAATGTTAAATAATTTGAGGGAAAATGACTAATTCCTCTTTAATGGCTAAGTATTGTTTCTTTCAATTAGCCAACAAAAGTGCATGAACACAGTATTTTTCTTTTCCTTAAGAAATTGCAGTGTGCCCTATCCTTATCTATAGGCTGTTAAGAAGGGCTTTTGCCCCTGTATTATATCTTAGGATATATGTTTATACCTCTTGTGTAAGTTTATTATAACTACATGATACAGATCCTCTCTCCAAAAATCAGGGTGGATTTGATTTAAATCGAGTTGATTTAAATCACAATTTAAATCATGATTTAAATCACTAGTAAAAAGGCTTGATTTAAATCAACTTGTTTTAAATCATAATTTTTAAAGAGCAACTGTCATCTCTGCTACTCCTTTGACCCACTGTTGACTCACCGATAGTCCCAGTGTTGCAGAATATGCAGCCTCATGCTACATAACTAAGCTCCATTTCATGCTGAATAAACTAAATTATTTATGTATCTTAAATAGAAAACTATCTTACAATAGATTTTTACCCCAAAAGTTTTTTATTAAAATAAATTCGATAAAAATCAAAAAAATCCGATTTAAATCAAAAAAATCTGATTTTTTGAGTTTTGAGAAAACTTTGTTGATGAGAGATTACAGCCAGGAGTTCTGTTTACTGCAAAAGTCTTAAGTCTTAAATTGAAAGGTAGTCTTAACCTTCTATTATGTGGTGTGGAATTCCTTTCCCTAAAGTGATTCCTTTATGGACGAAAGATTGTTTTTCCTAGATTATGCTAACAGATGATCATATAATTAGTTGAGTCAAAGTCCACTGATTTCATTTACACCAAGGCATTCCCTGCAGAAATCTTTTTTCCCTGTTCTTTATCTATTGTGGAAGATATTCTTAAACTTGTTCTGCTAGGCCCATGTCCCTGCAGTAGCTTCATTTCATCATTGTTTAATGACTTGGATCCAGACTTTCTACAAGTGGAATTTCATTCACAAAGCACTTCCCCTGGGGGATAGAGAACGTAGTGTTTGTTTTGCTCTGTTCTGGTTCTTGCAACTATCTGTGTTAAATGAGAAGCTTCTATAGAAGGCTGGGGAACCATATTAAATGCAACTGTACGTAATGGAATGAGGAATAAATGAGAATTGCCTTTGTCCCCTTTCTTTTATTCTTTATGCAAATAGAACTGGAGATTTCTTAGAGGAAAAGGGAGCTTGATTTCAGAGTTTAACTTAAAGTGTGGGCATTAATTTTGATATTCATTTGAATGTTTGCTCCTTCATCTTCTAGAAGGTTTCATTGGTGGAAAGCTATTCTGTTTTGGAGAGGGAGGTAAAATAGGCCTAATTGCAAATGTAAAAAGCCAGATTTGTGCAACAAACAAAAAGTTCTTAAGTGCACGTGCAGTTGATGAAAAATAGAGAAGCTGCTGCTGTACAATGTAGGAAAAACTGATGTGTAGTCACTCTTGAACTGCTTTGTTTCCTTGAAAGTTTAGGTCTATTTAACTGTAAGCTAATAAACCTGAACTATTGCTGCATTTTTGTGTTATGTTTTCTTCTTATATGGAAAATACCAATTTGTTTATTGTTTTAATTGATTTGGGTTTTTAAAAAATTTTGCTTTTACTTACCAGAAGTTTTTAATAATGAATTCTTAATATTAATATTTTAAGACTAGCTCTCTTTGTAGATGCTCTTTTTTTTCCTCATAAAGTTTCTGATATCACTTTATTTTGCAGCTGGATCCCGGGCTTCATACACAAGTCAACATAGCCACCTGGGCTCAGAACTAAGGGCACTACAATCTCCAGAGCATCACATAGATCCTATTTATGAGGACAGAGTATATCAGAAGCCGCCTATGAGGAGTCTCAGCCAGAGTCAGGGAGACCCTCTTCAACCAGCACATACAGGCACATATCGCACTAGCACAGGTAGGTGGAAATGCAGGTGGTTTTGCTTCTTGCCTGGGGTAGGTACATTGCTTTAAATGATAATTAGCTGTTACAAATAAAGTGACTGAATTCACATGTGGAAAAAATTGAAATTGTAAGTGCATCAATAATTCCAACAAAGTGGCCTATTTATCTTTGCTGTCTAGCATTCGTTCCTTGATTGTTAATTTGCTAAAGGTGCATAGAACATGACTTTGGCATGTCATTAATATATCATTTACAATGGGATTGTTTAATAATTTGGAGAATGGGCAAATTAATGAGGCATTGAGCATTGAGCAATAAATTTCTTTCCCACTTCATATATATATATATACACATATATGCATGTGTTCATCCATTTATTAATTTTTTTCTGTCCACTCCATGTAAAGTAATAATGTATTACAGTCAAACTTACAGAACCATTGCTTCATTTGTAATGCAGAAATACATGATCATATATCAAACATGTTGGTATACAGTTCTTAAATGGGAAATGTTTACTTTACCCATGCAAAATAACTCTATATGTAAAAACCCTATAAAATTTTACAGCTCTGTATGTAAAAACCCTAACCAAAACAGTAATGGCAATTAATATGTGAAAGAATCTGACACACCAGTCAAAACCAAAATTATTTTTATATTAATATAAAGGGAATTAAAGTTAGACGTTATTGTCCTGTTATTCATTTTTATTTTGTTTTCTTTATAATGTTGAAATTTGCTCTCAGTTCAAAGAAGAGCATTTGTAAAACCAGAAGATTGATTTGATTCTACTAAATTCTAGTCTTCTCTGTTGGAGACATATCTCTATGCTTTCATTTTTCTAGTCTTGGTCTTCATGCTTCCTACTTATGGCAGTTCAGTAGGTGGATACAATTAATCCTATTTTAGGCAGACTTGGATAGCTTGGAAACTTCTCCCTGTAGGTTGTTAGTTTAAGTAAGTAAAGTTTATAGTTCTTCCATGTTTTTCAGTCTCATGATTTTTCACAAATACTTTAGCTATCTTCCCAGAGTTGTACTCTCAGTATCATACTGAGTATTAATATGTACAATATTTGGCATCCATATTTTTAGAGTTTCTTATCAGCATGCAGGGAAATAGCCTCTTTGTTGTTCTTGATTCCTAATGTTAGAGTAACCATTAAAATCTCCTTCTTACATTATGTCTTAATATCCTAAACACGTATCTCAAAAGTAAAAAGCAGAGTACTAGGATAGAGAAAGCAAATTACAACATCCTGTTGGAAAGTCAATAAACTTGTTATGAGCGCTAAGAAATTCACAAGTTTGGGGTTTTTTTAAAAACATTTATTTATTTATTTTTTTAATTTAGGCAGATGTAGCAATTAAGACATTCTCCAGTCAGTGGTCCCAGGACATATCCAGGACTGTTCCTGATGGTTGGAGCAGCCTTTTAAGATGGAATGGCTTGGGATCAGGGGCCAGATATCTAAATAAGTCTCTTCTTCTGAATATACATGTCTGTAAATCAAAATCTTAAGCCATTCTTAATGAAGTTGGAGAAGTATGGAGATAAAACACAGGCCTCCAGTTATATTTCTAATGCAAAGCAAAAGATTTTAAATCCCAACTTTTCTAAGAGAATATTACATTTGATGTTGGATGTTCTTTTCTCTGTTTTCTTTTGGATTTTATTATTCTTTTGTTCTCTAATGTACATAGAGATTGTTATGGGAGAAATTAAAAGAATAATAACTTAATCTCGCTAATGTTGTCTTTATACTTAAACCAGCAATTATCTTCACTAATGATAAAGTGTTATTGAGCAATTTATTTGTTATGCCTGAAATAGTTTAATGTCTGGTTTCAGGCCCAAAATGTATCATGTAATACAATCTTTATTATTCCAAAAACATAATTTGAAATGGTGCAACATTTCAATGGTGCAACAGAAATATCTATTTAACTTCAGTATTATCGATTCTTCTATTGAGAGGTTGATGGCTTAGTTCACATGTCTGATTTGTGTCAGTAAATAAAGATTAATAGCTGATTTTAATATTTTAAGAAAATTAAACTTACTTGGACCCAATATAATGATTTAGAATCTATTAAAGAGTATTTCTGCCTCAGCAAATCATTTGATGTGAAAAATAGAAAAATATATGTAGTACATAATTTCAAACTGGGATGATTTTTGCACTGCTTTATAATATATAATCAATGATGTGCTATATGAAAAGACTATTAAACATTATCCAAGCTGACTTTTCAGTTTAAGCGGACAGTGATAATAATGAAAAGGAAATCTACTATATTAGCTAAACTTTTCTATATTTCTGTTATCCATTTATTACTGTTAGCAAGATAAATAGCCTGAAAGGTTGGGAAGCTCTGTTCTATAAGATGAATAAACTGCATCTCTGTTTCAGTAATTATTGAAACTGCCCCTATATTACATGTAAAAATTCCTGAATTTTTCTTAGTATATTCCAGTGTGGTATTCAAAAAGTAATAATTTGGTTTATCACTGCTTGAAGTATTCAGAAATAAATGCTGACAAAACTTTTCCAGTATGCTAATTATAAAATGTGTGGACCTTCAAAATAAAGCTGGGAGACTCTTACTGTCTTTTTTAAAGCATATCTAGTATGATGTTATATTGTGAATGAACTAAATTTAGTTTGGGGCTCTGAGTTCTCACTTTTTGAGAACTGGTGATTTGGAGGTGGCTTTTTAGTCAGAAAGATAAACTCAATTTGCTAAGCTTTCCCAATCCTATACCAGTTCCTAAATGCAAGGTTATTATTAGAGCCTTTCCCCTCTTCTGTATATTTGGAAAGGGATTAATGGCAGGGAAGATAATAGAGCCATTAAGCACAAAAGTGAAATTTATCAAACTAAAATCCGTATCAAATGTATTACATTAAAAAAAGCTTTTACAATAGTTTTTAGTCATAAATTAAAAACGTATATTGCAAATTTGTCTTTTCATGACTTGTAGCAGGCAGGAGAAAAAAGTGTCTCACTGATGCTCACACCCAGTGCTGGGACCTCCACGCTCACACTCTCTCTACCTAAGTCCTGGGTTGTCTACATGGCTATATTCCCAGGTGAAAGTTATACCAATGCAAGTAATGGCTGTCACCAATTGTTCTCCAGTTTTCTCCTTTTAAGCTTACTAAGCTGAAGTAATTTAGGATGTATGTTGCTAAGATCAGAACCCCATATTGAAGTTTTTTAAAAAAATGGATTAAGATAATTAAGTAAGGATTTGTGAGAAGTGTTTGTTACATTAGGCTGATATCTATGAATCTGAGCCAGCAATCAATAATCTGTAGTCTAAGCAAACGGAGATAAAGTAGCAGCTTCTGCCCTCTGGAATCAGGTTTCTTTCTAAGTCCTACACTTTCAAAGGGCCTTGAAGGTCTTTCTCTCTGCCCAAACATTTGGTGATTGAAGCCCTTCTTTCTTTGTTCCCCGAAAGGTTTTGGCCTTTCTGCCATCTTTATTCCTTTATTGTTGGTTGATTATTTCCTTGTTTTAAAATGTTTTATATGCATTTATATTATATACTATACACACAACATGTATAATATATGTATATATTTTAAAATATTATTACAGAATGGAAGCAGAGACATAACTTTGGATAGCAGTGTTAGTCTACTGCAGAAAAATCAGAAGGTGTCTGTTAGTATCCTTTTGACTAATGTTAATTAAATTAATTAATTAGTTAATTAAATTAAATGTTAATTAAAAAGCATGAATTTTAATAAGCTTTAAATTAAAATAAATTTTATCAGTTTAACCACTCCATGCATCTCCTGTTTCTCTTCAGATCATGAAAATCTTTTGCCTTTTATTGATAAAGTTAACCACAGCTTACAAAAGCTTTTGCTTTTTAATAAAATATGTGTGTTGAAAATGGACTATCAGACTCATACCTTGTCAGCACCCTGCAAAGAAATAAAGGATCCTTCATGACAGTAATCTGAACGTTTCCTGCCAATTTCACCCTAGTACTGGTTTTAATTGCCCTATAGCTTTTGGGATGTTGGCTTTGAACTCCCTAAGCCCAATTGTATGAAATTTGTTTCCTTAAGTTTCTTTGTTCTACTAGGGGCCTCGAGCAAAAGACAGCAATCCGTACTTCCTTTTTCCTGAATCCCCCATCTCACACTGAAGACCTCAGGGGACATAGACAGAGGATATTGAAAATGACAGGCCACTCACTTAAGCATGTTGGATCAACTCTGTAACCCAAGAATTTGCCAAGACAATACAAGTAGTCATGGTTAACTCTCCTTCCCCAAAACAAGGGCAGGGCAAGGAATTCTTAACTATAATATGTGAATATAACAACAGAACTGTTCTGGACTTCTCAATCAGGGCAGCTGTTTTCAGGCACCTCTTAATCTAGCAATTAAAGTAGAAAAAAGTATTCATGAAGTAGCTGCTAAAGTGAACTGAATACTGAGTGTATTATAGATCTAAGGATTATTCAAAGAGGTAATTTAAATATCTGTTGCATTTTTCTACTAACTCACTGTACTGTAGATGATCGAGACTACTTTTGGTTTTAACAGTAACAGTGGGGTTTTTTTTTTTCCTAATCATTAAAGCAATGAACCACAATAAGTATATATGCTCTGTTTTCATTCTTAATATAATGGAAGATTTTTAAAAAAATCACTGTTGAAAGTGGAATTATTTTCCCCTGAGATGCCTGCTCTGATGGTTCCAGAAATTAGTTTTATAATCTG
Organism: Pituophis catenifer annectens; assembly: GCF_029215685.1. NCBI lineage: Eukaryota > Metazoa > Chordata > Lepidosauria > Squamata > Colubridae > Pituophis > Pituophis catenifer. The sequence continues at coordinate 88,252,139 of NW_027256883.1, forward strand.
GACCATAATAGGTTTACAAGTGATATAAGAAAATTAAAACTTGTGTGGTTAAACCATATCAGTGAGACATCTATCATCCAGTCACCAAATGAGGGGCAGAGGTTATTCCTCCTACATAGTCGATTCACTCTTCTTTTTTAAGTGATGTTTTTCATAATGTTACTAAAGTTTTACATTCAATTTACAAACCATGATAATTATGAACCTAAAAAAAAAGAACCACTTTAATCAGATTTGAGTAAAGTCCAGTTTCCCTAGTATAATTGATCTGTCTATTTTCAAGAGTTTAGATACTATTTTTTTTTTAATTGAAAAAGTTTTACAAATACAAATTTTCCCATTCCCCCCACTTTCCCTCCCTAACCCTCCCTAGCCCTCCCCTCCTCCCATGACTTCCCCAAGGTGAAATCCAAATCCACATCATATTATATCATACTTTACCGCCCTTCTAATCTCCCCCCTGTGTGCTATACATATACATTTCTACCCAACATTCAACTAAAAGCTATCTGATACTTCCTAGTTTGGTATTTATTCTGCACATAATCTATCCATTTCTTCCACTCCCATACATAAGTCTCTTGAGTCCGGTCTTTTAAGTAAGCTGTTATCTTCGCCATTTCTGCAAAACTGGCCACCTTCAAAGTCCATTCTTCAATGGTAGGCAAAACATCCCTTTTCCAATATTGACCAATCAGTAACCTAGCTGCTGTCACCATGTACAATATCAATTTTGTTTCACCCATTGAAAAACCCTTAACTATACCCAATAAAAACAATTGAGGAGAAAATTGGGGGTTTTTCTTCAGAACATTTTGCATAACCCACCAAATTTTTATCCAGAAAGCCTTCACTTTCTTGCAAGTCCATCATATATGATAATATGTAGCATCCAAACAATCACATCTCCAACATTTTGGTTGAACATTAGGATACATGCATGACAATTTCTTAGGATCTAAATGCCACATATAAAACATTTTATAAAAATTTTCCCTCAAGTTCTGTGACTGCGTAAATTTAACATTCTGAACCCATATTTTTTCCCACGTTTCCATCATAACTGGTTCTGCAAAATTTTGTGCCCATTTTATCATACAATCTTTAACCAATTCATTTTCTGAGTCTCTTTCTAACAAAACATTATAAACCCTCTTGATATGCATTGGGCCTTTATCTTTTATCTGTCTAACCAATTCTTCTTCATGCAACATTAAACCAGTTTTTTGATCTTCTCTCCATCTCAGTTGAAGTTGATTATACTGTAACCAAGTTAAATTAATCCCTTCTTCCAACAGTGTGTTCAATGTCTTTAGTTGCCATCTGCCCCATCATTAAAAAGTACTTCTTTGTATAAAAACCCCCCGAGTGACTTTATATTTATATTCCGTATAATATGACCAAGATCCAACCACAATGGTATTTTATAATCCCATTTGAACCGGTGCTTCTTCCATACTCTCATCAAGGAGTTTCTAAGCATATGGCTGTTGAATACTTTATCCACTTTATTTTCATAGAATAAATATGCATGCCAACCAAATTCAAGATCATAACTCTCTATATTCAATATTCCAGTCTTTGTCCTTCCAAACCAATCACTTGCTTGTGTCAACGCTGCTGCTTCATAGTACAGTCGCAGGTTTGGAAGTTTAAAACCACCCCTTTCACGAACATCTTGCATAATTTTCAGTTTCACTCTTGGCTTTTTCTCATTCCAAACAAACTTATTCACTCCTTTTTGCCATTCCATCAACTGTTTATCACTTTTAAGCATCGGAATCATTTGAAACAAAAATAAAAATCTAGATAGAACATTAATTTTAACTGCTGCTATTCTCCCAAGTAGAGACAGCTGCAGTTTTTTCCAAGTTTCCATATCCTTTTGTACCTTTCGCCACAACACCTCATAATTGTTTTGGAACAGTTTTATATTTGAATCTGCAACTTGAACTCCTAGATATCTCACCTTTGATACTATTTCAAAGCCTGCCTTCCTTTCAAGTTCTTTCTTTTGATCAACTGTCATATTTTTAACTATCATCTTGGTTTTTTTCTGATTCAGTCTAAATCCTGATACCATACCATATTCTTCTATAATGTCTTTCATCTGAATTATTGATTCCATCGGCTGTGTTAGGGTAACAACCAGATCATCTGCAAATGCCCTTGTTCTGTAGTCCTCTTGCCTAATAACTATTCCATTCAAAGTACTCGAGTCCCTTATTGTATTCAACAAGAATACAATCAAGAGTTAGAATAAACAACAACAGGGATAACGGACAACCTTGTCTTGTGCCTTTTTCTATACTGAAGTTTGTGGTTAAGCTTCCATTAATAATAATTTGTGCCGTTTGCTCTTGATAAATTGCTGAAACCGCCTGCACAAACTGTTCCCCAAAGTCCATCTTTCTTAAAGTCTTTAATAGAAAGTTCCAGTTCACTCAATCAAAGGCCTTCTCCGCATCCAAAAACACCAGCACTGCAGATGTCTGTTTATTCTTCTCAAGATATTCCAATAAATCTATAATTTGCCTCACATTGTCCTTCATGTATCTGCCTTCTATAAATCCTGCTTGATCATGATGAATCACCTCTTGAATAACTGGCATTAATCTGTTGGCTAATACTTTTGCAAAAATTTTATAATCCGTATTCAGGAGAGATATTGGTCTAAAATTTTCCGGTTTTGTGGAACCTGCTTCCTCTTTCGGTATCAAAGAAACAAAAGCTGCTTTCCATGAAGGGGGTATTTTACCCCCTTGTTGTATGCTACAAAATAAATCTTTAAGATGTTCAATCATTTCTACTTGTAAAGTTTTATAATACACCGCAGTTAAACCATCCGTTCCTGGAGCTTTAGCTGTTTTCAGTTGTTTAATAGCAGCAATAATCTCCTCAGCTGTTATTGGTAAACTCGTTCTTTCCTTTTGATCACTAGAAATTTTCATAATTTTAGATACTATTTTTAATGATTAGTACTTTTATGTGATTCCCACTGCAGAAGTGTTGTTGTTTTTGTGTGCCTAGGGTCACAGGGACTTTGTCTCTCTCTGTAAGGAATCTTCCTGCATCAGCTTTCAAGGACAGCTAAGGGGAAGGTATGACATTGTACCCCTCATTGTTTACATCAGCGGTCACCAATTGGTGGTCCGCGAGAAAATTTTGGTGGTCCACAGAAAAATTATTTGCATTTTTTATATTGCTCTAAATCAGGGGTCCTCAAACTACGGCCCCTGGGACAGATACATGCAATGAACGTATGTATTGCTGCAAAGAGTCTCCCCCTTTGGGGTCTTTTTGTGTGGGTTGGAGGTAAGCAGAAATTCTAACTTGGGGTCTGCTTCAGCCTCCTGGTGCAGGGCTTTGGGCAAAGGCTGGAGGGAAGTGCTGCTGGTGGCAAAGAGCTGGAAGGCCTTGTTGCAGTGGGACTGCATCATGCCCTGGAACTGGCTGATCATCTCAGCCCGCTGAGCCTCCAGGCGCCTGTACCTGGCCTTGCACTCCCACAGGTCTTTCCTCTGCTTGGAAAGCCTATGCTCGTAGTCCTCAGTGAGGTGCTTCTGCTGAGCCTCCTTCTCGGTCAGATCCAATTTGAACTGAGCTGTTTTGCCAACTCTTTCTTGTGGTGGCTGCTTAGCTCCAACAACTGCTTCCTGTTGGGACCCTAAGGAGCCCGGGTGGGCAAGCAAGGAGTGGCTGGGATGGGAGGGGTGAATAGAGGCTGGCAAGGTGCCCCTGATAAGAGTGACATCAAGTTGGCCACGCCCACCCAGCTGGTCATTAGTCAGATCATATTAGTGGTCCGCAGGATTTAAAATTATGAATTTAGTGGTCCCTGAGGTCCAAAAGGTTGGTGACCCCTGCTTTAGATGATACTTTGAGTTTAATTAGGAATTCTATAGAGGGGGCAGAGTACCTGTTGTATTCACTGGTAATAAAGCTTGAGATCATGGCTAGATCCATTTAGTACCCTGTATATGTTACATGCTCTTTAATAATTGCTTTGGCCTGTTATATTCCATGCTGAGTTGAAATCCTGGAGAGAAGCTCAGGGATGATATTTTAGTTCTCATTGCCTCTTTCCATCTGGAGTGAAAAATCATCATTCATATTCAATGGGGCAAGAATGGGGGAGGGGGAGGAGTCTGAGCAAAGTTAAGTACGGTCATCCACACTCTAGCCTCCAGTTTCATGAAACCCATTTACTATCAGAGTGGCAATAGAGACACAGTTAGGGATTTGAAAAGCTGATATTTAAAAATTGGATTGTACAAATCTTAGTGGTACAAAACTGGAGAAGGGGGTCAGGTGGGGATTATAGAGACGTTATGTTATTTAAAAATTGGATTGTACAAATCTTAATGGTACAAAACTGGAGAAGGGGGTCAGGTCGGGATTATAGAGACGTTATGTTATAATATCACATATTAAGACCTACGTAGTGGCGATAAAAGCAGTGAAATCCAGCTATTTTGCCACTCTTATCGCGTCATCAGATAATCGCCCAGCCGCCCTGTTTAGGGTGACCCGCTCCCTCCTCCATCTGGAAGCGCGGGATGATCCTTTGCAGGGTCGAGCTGAGGATTTTGTGCAGTATCTGTATGACAAGATCGCTCAGATTCGGGAAGGCCTGGCCTCTGACTGGGTAAGTCCGGACGGGATGACTGAGGCAGGTCTTGAGAGTGTTATCTGGGAGTAGTTTGATCCTGTGGCTCCCGAGGACGTGGACAGGATCCTGGGACGGCTGAACGCGACGGCTGAACGTGACCACATGTTTATTGGACCTGTGTCCCTCCTGGTTGGTACTGGCTTCCCGGGAGGTCACACGAGGCTGGCTCCAGAGGATTGTTAACGCTTCTCTGAGTGAGGGGGTCCTGCCGGCTGCTTTGAAAGAAGCGGTCGTGAGGCCCCTCCTCAAGAAGCCCTCTTTGGATCCGGCTGTTTTGGCTAACTATCGTCCAGTCTCCAACCTTCGCTTCGTTGTGAAGGTTGTTGAGAGTGTGGTGGCGCGGCAGCTTCCCCAGTACTTGGATGAAGCTGTCTATCTAGACCCGCTCCAGTCTGGCTTCCGGCCTGGACACAGCACGGAAACGGCATTGGTCACATTGGTGGATGATCTCTGGAGGGCTCGGGATAGGGGTTGTTCCTCTATCCTGGTCCTGTTAGATCTCTCAGCGGCTTTTGATACCATCGACCATGGTATCATGTTGCACCGATTGAAGGGTGTGGGGCACCATTCTGCGGTGGTTCTACTCCTACCTCTCTGACTGGTCGCAATCTGTGTTGACGGGGGCAGCGGTCAACCCCGAGGTGCCTTGCTTGTGGGGTGCCACAAGGGTCAGTCCTCTCGCCCCTTCTGTTCAACATTTATGTAAAGCCGTTGGGTGAGATCATCCGTGGCTTTGGGGTGGAGTGCCATCAGTACGCTGACGACACTCAGCTGTACATCTCCACCCCAGGCCACCCCAACGATGCCCTTGAAGTGATGTCCCAGTGCCTGGAGGCCGTGCAGGCCTGGATGGGGAGAAACAGGCTCTGACTCAACCCTTCCAAGACCGAGTGGCTGTGGCTTCCGGCATCCCAATATAGCCAGCTGGTGCCATCGCTGGCTATTGGGGGCGAATCACTGGCCCCCACGGAGAGGGCTCGCAGCTCATGGCTGTCTTTAGAAGAGCACATGACGGCCGTGGCCAGGGGGGCTTTTTATCAGGTTTGCCTGATACGCCAGTTGCGCCCCTTTCTGGATCGGGACTCCCTACGCACGGTCACTCAAGCACTCGTCACTTCCCACCTGGACTACTGCAATGCTCTCTACATGGGGCTCCCCTTGGGGTGCACTCGGAGGCTGCAGTTAGTCCAGAATGCAGCCGCGCGGGGGATTATGGGAGCGACGGGGTGCTCACATATGACACCTCCTGTGCGAGCTCCACTGGCTTCCTGTAATCTTCCAGGTGCGCTTCAAGATGTTGGTGACCACCTTTAAAGCGCTCCATGGCTTAGGGCCGGGGTATCTGCGAGACCGCCTTCTGCCGCCAATAGCCTCCCACCGACCACTCGCACAGAGAGGGCCTCCTCAGGGTGCCGTCAGCCAGACAGTGCTGGCTGGTGACCCTCAGGGGGAGAGCCTTCTCTGTGGCAGCACCTGCCCTCTGGAATGACCTAACCCCTGAGATACGCATGATATCAGACCTCCGGACTTTTCGTCGGGCCCTGAAAACACACTTATTCCATCTAGCCGGGCTGGCTTGATCCCATCCTCTCAGTTTTAATTGAATTCGGTTTTAATTGGGTTGTTTTAAATCTTGGGTCGAAATTATTTAATTGTTTTTTAAACTGTTTTTAAATTTTATATGCAATGTTTTATCTCAGCTGTACACCTGCCGTTGGTCAAGCAATGTCGGCTGGCGGCCCCCAGGGGGAGAGCCTTCTCTGTGGGGGCACCCGCCCTGTAGAATGAGCTGCCTCCTGGAATACGATTGATCCCGGACCTCCGGACCTTCTGTAAAGCCCTGAAGACGTTTTTATTCCACCAAGCCGGCCTAGCCTAAATGGTTTTTAATTGGGATTTTAAATTTTATGGATTTGGGGGTTTTAAATTGGGAAGCTAATGATTTAATTCTTTTTTAATTATCTTAACTTTTGTATTTGTATGTTTTTTAATTTTGGCTGTTCACCGCCCTGAGCCCCTTCTGGGAGAAGGGCGGTATACAAATTAAATAAATAAATAAATAAATAAATACACCGCCCTGAGTCCCGCAGAAGAAGGGCTGTATAGATATAAAATAAAATAATAAATAAATAAATAAATTGGCTCGGCTTCAAATAAATTGAGAATTGTGGGTGTGTAGTGCTCACTTCTTGTCTTAAGGAATTTAAGGGTGACATAGTCCTCATGAGTTTCCTACTGCCAACAAAATGAAAGACTATCTCAGGTATTGTTGTGGCCCACCAGCAGCCTGTGTGGATCGTGGCTGATCCCGACGAGGAGGCTGGTGTGGGGTTGCGCCAACAGCCTGCACAGCAGGCGCTCACGTCGGACAGCGAGGAGGCTGAAGAGGATGTGGTGCCAGAGGCAGAGACTCAGCCAGGGCCTTCAGAACCTCCAGAGGCTCCTTCAAGTGGAGAGAGCGAAGTGGAGGAGCCTCTCCTCAATGTTTGAGCACACAGGGCTGCCAAAAGGCAGGAGTGGCTACTCAGGAGGTGGAGGTCTCCTCGAGAGTAAGGTTTGAAGATAATTGGCCACTCCCTTAGCTTATTTAAGTTGCACGCAGTTAGTAATTTCTTGCTGGAAACAACATGTAATTATTACAGAGCATTTTTGAAGAGTGAGTGTCTTATCATATCTTGTTTTCTGGGCTGGTTGCCAAACTTTGCTGGATTTTGTTTATTCTTGGTACGTTATAAATTTGATAAGGACCGTTGGTGTGTGTCACAATCAGGGTGGATAAAAAACAATGATTTTTTTAAAAAAATCAAAAAAATCAGATTTTTTTTTATATAAATCGGATTTTTTTTATTTAAATCGGATTTTTTTTTATTTTTATTGAATTTATTTTAATAAAAAACTTTTAGCGTAAAAATCTATCGTAAGATAGTTTTCTATTTAAGATACATAAATAATTTAGTTTATTCAGCATGAAATGGAGCTTAGTTATGTAGCATGAGGCTGTATATTCTGCAACACTGGGACTATCGGTGAGTCAACAGTGGGTCAAAGGAGTAGCAGAGATGACAGTTGCTCTTTAAAAATTATGATTTAAATCGAGTTGATTTAAATCAAGCCTTTTTACTAGTGATTTAAATCATGATTTAAATTGTGATTTAAATCAACTCAATTTAAATCAAATCCACCCTGGTCACAATCCTTGGGAATCCGGAGCTGGGGCAGAACAGGTATTTGAAACAAAAGATCTGCTGGACTTTGTGGACCATCTATGTTCCAAGAATGACTCTTGGGTTTTTGGATAAATCCCATGGTTTTGGTTTTCTGATAATTGAATTCTAGCTGGTCTTCCTTGCAGTGCTCTACTAATACTCTCACTTCTCTTTTAAGGCCAATAAGTGTTTTCGAAAATTTTACTGCATCATCCGTGTAGATTAGAACAAAGGTGTCTTCCAGCAAAGTGGTTGGCAGTAAAAGTCTGGGTTGTGGAGATGGCCTACCATGGAGTTGATATAGAAATTAAATAAGAATGGGGCCAATATGCCACCTTGCTTGATACCTTTCTCGGTTTCAGTGGCACTGGTGAGATGGCTTTAGGGGTTACATTTTACTTGTACAGTTGATATGTAAAATCAGTTTTACATGATTGAAATGACTGTACAGTTGAGGAGGCCTCCAGCTTTCCCCAAATTTAATTCAGGATATTAAATCAGTGCTGCTTTGAAGTCTATGAAAACAGCATAGAGGAAGTTTGGGTTATGGAAAGAGAACTTTTCAGTGGGATAGAGTACTAAGCATTGATCAATCGTGAATCAGCCTACCATAAAACCAGCTTACTTCTCTGCAAGTGTATTTTCCAGTCAGTTCTAGAATTTTCATTGTAGAGAAAGGCAGTCAGCTGCTTTCTTGAGTTCATTCTGGTGTGCAGTAAGGATTCTCATATATTAGTGCTATATTGTTTGAACGGAATCCCTAAAGCTACCAGAATCTCTTTCAGAAACAAAGTAACAGGTTTTCACACACACACAAAAAGCTGAATTTTTAGCATCTGGCAGCACATTCAGCATCCTATTCATGAAGAGTTAAAATGTTCTAGCCCACGGTCTTAATGCAAGTCAGGGAAAGCTGGAATAATAATGTATTCTATGAAGTTGCCCAGTTGGAGCGTACCAACTGCTGTAGCAGTATCTGTCAGCTGTGCTCTGTGATGGACAGTTCCCCTGCTAACTTGAATAGACTTTAACTCCCTTGGCAGAGCTGGTAAGAACAGAACACTATGTAGATGTGTGTTCTTATTTTGTTTGAAAGTACTAAAAGAATACTAATAGAATAAAAAAAATCTGGTTTAAATATATTTCAAATGTCATGCTTATATTTTCCACAAGTGACAACCTTCCTTGGTTATTGATGTCAAAGTAAATAAAACATTGATAACTTCAAGTCTGATGTAATTTCCTGCTAATCTCCTATAGTTAAAATAATCAGATTTTATATAATTTAAAAAGAATCACTAATTTTCATTAATTAGGCACTATTGTAATTACTGCCATGTGATTTTGCACCATTTTCTCCATTGAAGATAATTAGTTTTGCATATGTAATGTAATCCTCATACCATTTAGTATTATTTATAAATTAATTTATCTTTTTAACTTAAAAAGAAAAATGGAAAAGCTCATATCAAACCAAAAGATATTTTTAAAGACTGATTCTCAGTCTCTTGGCCAAGCTACAATACAGAATCTTCTCTCCTTTTACATATTAGTTTATTTCTTGTTTCAATGTTTCTGTTTCCAAACTTAAATCAATTTCTTTAATATTCAGTGGTTTATTTGCTATTTAATATTAAAGAACAAGGAAATGTTTCATCTTTTTTATGTGAAAACTGAAACAGAAAAGTCTACAGAAAAGTTCTTTTTTTCTTCATAATTTCTCTTTTTTCGACATTAGCCTTCACATCTCTAACTATAGCAAAAAGGAATATAGTGATTTTTTTGAGGAGGACACCCTGATCAACCGCTCTTAATACACCTATCTCTAAATCTTTCACCTATACCAGTTTTCAGCCAGTTGTCTAATATATTTACTAATAGGGTGCTATAGATCCCTGCTATCAAGTTGCATAAACATTGGAAGATTTTTAAAAAATTTCAAAGCTTGCAATAAGACTGCAATAAAACAGCAGAAGCAAAATGCAATACTTGATTAATTTATAATTAACTATGTGAAGCCCTCCTGCTGTTTTTCTTTATATTGAGATCTTGAAAGTGACTTATTTTCTTATGCACATAGCTCTGACACTTACAAAGCTATTTAGTTGCCCCACACTGAAGATGTTTATCAGAATTCTAAATTAAGCAATCTAGGAAATATATCAAAAGGAGGGAAAAAAACCAAGAGGCTACTTTTGGAAAGCCATCTTGTAAAAAGGGATTTTTAGTCTCATTAGTGTTCATAATTTGCTTGGTAAAACAGCACAGCTCTCCCACTTGAAAATGGGCACTGCTTCTTGTCACATATCATGGTCATTCTTGAAAGAATTGCTATTAGCTGTCTCAGCTGAAAGGCCACACAAGATAAATGAAACTTGATAGTACCTGTCTCTCCAACCTTTTCTAGTTTCCACCTGCATTAGCAGCAGAGAAAGACTTCTCCAGCTGAAGAACAGGGAAGATTTGCAATGGGGAAAGGAATTAGGCTTTAGACCAGAATTTCTTAAACTTGGCAACTTTAAGATATGTGGATTTCAATCCCTAGAATTCCCTGAAGTCCACACATCTCAACTTTTGCAACTTTGGGAAGCACTGTGGTACAGGAACATCAGGAACAGCAGAATACAGGCAAGTGTTCAAGAAGCAAGGGTTGCCTGTTTTTATCCTTCTATACAAATACTTTAATCATTTTCTACTATTTTAAATAGGTAAGAGGAAAAGTTATTTAGTTTAAAAATCATTTAATAATATTTTATTTAAAGATTTCCCCAACCTCACCCCCAAAAATCACACTTAATTTCAATTTTAAATCTGTTTTGTGAAGAAAACAAGACCAACTTTTCATTAACTTCTTAATTTTATAAAGTAGTTTATTTTGTATAAATACATTTTGTAAAATAAAATGTATTTTCTTGCTTTCCTCTGTGAATATTTAAGTGTATGGAAGCTAATTATGCTGGAATTATTGTTAATTTATGTATTTTATTTGGTTTGATTTGTGACAGTACAATTAATTTGGCATGGCAATAGCCTTCTATCATCTTATGACACTTTGGATTCAAATGTTTAAAACACAGTTATTCTAATTCTATTAATATGGCTTCAACAGATAGTTCCAGTGATATAGAAACAAAAGTGGGGAGGAGACATCACTGTCTAAGTGATGACAAGTGAAACATCACTTGTCATTATGGCAAGAAGTCTGACATAATTGAGGATGTTTATTAAGCAAACCCTCTGTAACTGATAAGTGTGTAAGTACAGGTAGTCCTTGGCATACAACCCCAACTGAGCCCAAAATTTCTGTTGCTAAGCAAGGCAGTTGTTAAGCTTTTCCCCATTTTATGACCTTTTTTGCCACAGTTGTTAAGAGAATTATTGCAATTGTGAATCATGCAGTCATTAAGCAAATCTGGCTTTCCCCATTGATTTTACTTGAAGCCAGCCAGGAAGAATTACAAATGGTGACCACATGATCCCAAGACAGCACAACTATCATAAATATATGCTGATTCTCAAGCATCCAAATTTTGATTATGTGACCATAAGGTTGCTGCAACTGTCATAAGTGTGAAAACTGGTCATAAGTCGCTTGTTTCTACACTCTTCTAAGTTTGAATGGTCACTAAATGAATGGTTTTAAGTCAAAGGCTACTTAAATACTGCATCTACTTTCTAATTAATGGATGCAGGCAATGGTAGTCTCTATATTAAGGATCCTTGCTTACTTAGTATGACTGAAATGAGCTTAGAGTAAAACAACTTTATTTCCATTTGTGACATACTGAATAGAATTAGGTTGAATGGCTGGTACTGTTCTTGCTGTTAGGGAATGCTTCAAGTAGCATATTGCAATGAAAACTGGTATCCTGGACCAGTATTTTGCTTGTGAGGGCCTTTGAGAAATACATGAATGTGATAAAGTTAGTTTATATTTGTCGTTTTAACTAAATTATATGATAAAGTGAATAGATTTGAATTGTGCAATGTTTTGCATGGATACGGAACTGAAAGTTATTTACTGAATGTGATTTAAAAAGTGTACAATGTAAGTAAAGCATGAAAGAGAATACATGAATGTTGTATTTTTTTTCACTGTTTAAAAGTACGACAAATATGTGTGATGGGTCTTTGATTATTTAATGAATTTATGGATAATTGTGTAAGAAATGCTTTGATGTTAGAAATATGTTGGTGGGTGGGTAAAGATAAGGCCATATGTTGGGTTGAGAATCAGAATGAGAACAATGTTAGATAGATTGTATGGTGCAACAAAGAACATGGATCTGGAGCCTAATATATCTAAAACCAAAATAGTCGTGTTTGACAGAGAAAAGGGAGTGAACAATTGAATACTATATATGTATGGAGAAAAACTAGAGCAAGTATTTGTATATCGTAGTTGAAGATGGGGGAAATAAGATGATTTAAGATATGCAAATACTGACAGGAAAGATAGTGGGTAGCATATGATCTGCCGCAAGGAAATGATGCTTATTAACAGAAATGCATATATGTTTGTATAGCAGGCTTTTGCTCACTTTGATATATAAGTGAAACTAGATGCATCATAAAAAAAAACAAAAATAACCATTGATGCAAATGTTTCCTTTTAATTCTTTGTATATACATACAAATCTAAAATTCAACAACAGAAGTAATTAAGGATTGATCAGATATAGGTCTTCCATATTTCTGGTTTATACTATATTTCTATATCTTTCTCACCACAAAATAACAAAAAAACATATCATAGCTGCCATTTATGCCACCCAAATCTGACCTGAGAAGGCTATACCTGACTTTATTATTCTAAATCACCTATCCTTGATGACAAACACATCCTCTGCAAATCTGCTAAACCATGTTGATTAAAGCCAAAGGGTATTATATATTTAATATCATAAGCGATTAAAAGGAACAAATGAGGCATAAATATTCTTGACAGTAAATAAATTAAGCATGAAATACTTTTGAGATCCAAGGTTTCTGCATAGCAATTTTCATTAAAGAAACCGGAATGTTTACACTTCATTATAACAGACAGTTCCTAGAGCTTTTGCTTTGTTGTGTTTCTTGATTTCTTCTTGGGGAGCAAAAACATAGAATTTTTATATTTGAAAAAGTTGATTAATAAATTAATGGTGATTACAATTCAACAATACTTGTACAGCCATGTAATTTCAGTACTGTTGGATGGAGTTATATTGACAATTTAAAGTTAAAAAAAAAAGGTTTAATTATGTAATATATTAGTTTTGTTAAGTGCAAATAAAGAAAAAAAATACCCTGGAAAAAAGGGAAAAACAAATATTTTTCCTTAACTTTTGATGGTGTTGCAGGTTTTAAATATTAGTTGACACAAAATAAAATTGACAACAGTCATGTACTAGCCACTTCAACTGCAACGCAGGGTTGTCAAAAATATTCAATTTGTTTTTTAAAAAAAGTAATAACTGCAAAGCACAATAAAGCAAAGAATAATAAAATGAGGTATGCCTATAGTCCTATAGTCAGTAGTTCTTACTTAAGGTAAATATGCATAGATAATTATAGGGGAGAATGCATATGTTTAGCTTGTTTTTTTCCCATTTAGTTTGGATGTGATAAAAGTGAATTCATTGAGCTGAGCTTTCAATACCCACTGTTCCTCAGATAGCCGGATGTGAGTCCCTCCTTGTGAAGTGGGGTTGGGGGATTCAGATGGGCTTACTGATTGCGTACCTGGCTCCCTGCCACGTAACAGCGGTCCTGCCTGAGCTGCTCGACATTATAGCCGGGGTGGTGGTGGAAACCCCCAGACTTATTGTTATGGGGGATTTTAACCTGCCATCCGCTGGTGAGATGTCGGAGATGGCTTGGGAGTTCATGGCTTCCATGACAGCCATGGACCTGACCCAGGTAGTTCAAGGCCCCACCCACTTGGGGAATCACACTCTGGACTTGATTTTTGTCTCTGATCAGTGGCTGAATGATCTAAGAATAGGGGATATAGACATCAAACCCTTGTCATGGTCTGATCATTCTCTCCTTCACATGGACTTTCAAGTCACTTCCACCCACCGCAGGGAGACGGAACCAACCAAATGGTTCCGTCCCAGGCGCCTGATGGACCCCAAAAGGTTCCTGATGGAGCTTGGGCCATTTCCTGAGACTCTGGCTCACAACTCGACTGAGGACCTGGTGGTCGCCTGGGACAGGGCGGCTACTGGGGCCTTGGACCGTGTTGTGCCTTTGCGGCCTCTGACCCGATGCCGATCTCGTCTAGCTCTTTGGTTTTCCGAGGAACTGAGAGAGATGAAGCGTTGGAAAAGATGCCTGGAGAGCGATTGGAGGACAAGCCGATCTGAATCTGACCGAACACAGGTGAGATCTTATATTAAGACCTACCTAGTGGCGATAAGAGTGGCAAAGTCTAGCTACTTCTCCGCTCTTATTGCATCTGCAGAAAACCGCCCAGCTGCGCTGTTTAGGGTGACCCGCTCCCTACTTCAGGTGGGGGTACGGGAAGATCCCTTAAAGGGTCGAGCTGAGGATTTTGTACAATTCCTGAATGATAAAGTCGCTCAGATTCGGGAAGGCCTGGACTCTGATTGGGTAGATCCAGGGGAGGAGACGGGGGAAGGTCTTGAGAGCGTTATCTGGGAAGAGTTTGACTCTGTGGCTCCTGAGGACGTGGACAGGATTCTGAGCAAGCTTAACGCTGCCACATGTTTATTGGACCCATGTCCCTCCTGGTTGGTACTGGCCTCCCGGGAGATTACACGAGGCTGGCTCCAGGGGATTATAAATGCTTCTCTGAGTGAGGGTGTCTTTCCCGCCGCCTTGAAAGAGGCGGTTGTGAAGCCTCTCCTCAAGAAGCCTTCCCTGGACCTGGCTATATTATCAAATTATTGTCCAGTCTTCGCTTTGTTGTGAAGGTTGTTGAGAGTGTGGTGGCGCGACAACTACCCCGATACCTGGATGAAGTTGTCTATCTGGATCCGTTCCAGTCGGGCTTCAGGTCACGATACAGCATGGAAACGGCATTGGTCGCATTGGTGGATGATCTCTGGAGGGCTCGGGACAGAGGTTGCTCCTCTATCCTGGTCCTATTAGATCTCTCAGCGGCTTTTGATACCATCGACCATGGTATCTTACTGCACCGGCTGGAGGGGTTAGGAATAGGGGGCACCGTGCTTCGGTGGTTCTCCTCCTTCCTCTCTGACCGTTCACAGTTTGTGTTGGCAGGGGGGCAGAGGTCGACCTCGAGGCACCTTATTTGTGGGGTGCCACAAGGGTCAGTCCTCTCACCCCTTCTGTTCAACATTTATGTAAAACCGCTAGGCGAGATCATCCGTGGTTTTGGGGTGAGTGTTCATCAGTATGCTGATGACACACAGCTATACATCTCCACCCCAGACCACCCCAATGATGCCCTTGCTGTGATGTCCCGTTGCCTAGAGTGCGGATCTGGATGGGGAGAAACAAGCTCAGACTCAACCCCTCCAAGACCGAGTGGCTGTGGCTTCCGGCGTCCCGGTATAGTCAGCTAGTACCATCACTGACAATAGGGGATGAGATCTTGCTCCCCACAGAGAGGGCCCGCAACTTGGGTGTCCTCCTGGATTCACGGTTATCTTTAGAAGATCATTTGACGGCCGTGGCCAGGGGTGCCTTTTATCAGTTCGCCTGATCCACCAGTTGCGTCCCTTTCTGGATCGGGACGCCTTGCGCACGGTCACTCATGCCCTAGTTACCTCCCGTATGGACTACTGTAATGCTCTCTACATGGGGCTCCCCTTGAAAAGCACCCGGAGGCTCCAACTGGTCCAGAACGTAGCCGCGCGGGTGATTATGGGCGCAGCTCGTTATGCCCATGTAACACCTCTCCTACGCGAGCTGCACTGGCTCCCAGTGGTCTTCCGGGTGCGATTCAAGGTGTTAGTTATCACCTTTAAAGCACTCCATCGCTTAGGACCTGGGTACCTACGAGACCGTCTTTTGCCACCAATAGCCTCCCACTGACTAGTTTGTTCTCACAGGGAGGGACTACTCAGGGTACCGTCAGTCAAATTATGTTGACTGGCGACTCCCAGGGGGAGGGCCTTCTCTGTGGGGGCTCCAACCCTTTGGAATGAACTGCCCCCGGAGATACGGAATATCCCTGATCTCCGTGCTTTCCGCCATGCCCTCAAGGCCCTGATGTTCCAACAGGCGGGGCTAAACATACAAACATGTGAATGTTTTTTTAAATGTTATCTAATTCTGGGTTTTATTTAATTGACCAAACTAAGTAATAATTTTAATTAGCAATTTTATGATGTTTGTGTGTCTATATTTTTCTTGACTGTACACCGCCTCGAGTCCTACGGGAGAAAGGCGGTATAGAAATATAACAAACAAACAAACAAACAAACAAACAAACAAATAAATAAATAAATAAATACAAGGAAATGCAGACATATTCTGTCTTAAGTACCGCTGAGTTCAGATGAATATGTTTAGAACTTCAAGTCCTGTTAAGTCAGTGTACGGCCCTTTGTGATTCATGTTTAGAAGCAGAATGTCCGCTATGGAAAATCTCTATGTGGGAGTGTTCCACCAACTGTAGAAACTGATATTCAAGAAAGCCTTGATGGGTAGAAGAAGTTCTCAGTGGCAGAGATAAAACCTCTATATGAGGATCTGAGAGGGATTCATCCATTTTCGGGTAAATGGAAAATAAATACTGTAAATTTATTTGGAAAATAAATACTGTAAATCTAAGTTATATATGTGGGAGGATAAAGGATCTGAGAAAGCAAAGAAAGAATTAGACTAGGAAGAAACTTTAAATACATTCTCTAAATCTGATCAGAGGAACCCAAATCTAGTATTTATTTTTTAACTAGTTTATTTATTCTTATTCATTTAGCATGTTTATTACTGCTTCCTATGCAATTATCTCTGAAAGAGTTCACAAAACATAAAATACAATATATTACTAACTGTATATTTAGACATAATTTAGACTCGGAATGAAGAACACCAGAAAATCCTTTAGGTTAGACTGGGAAACTCAGATTGGATAGTTGAAAAAATATTCTGAAAAAGTCTATAATAAATTATATCCATATCATTGCCAAGAATATTACATACAACCAGGATATCAGTTCTAGTCCTGCCATAGAGGTGAAAGCCAGCTCGGTGACTTTGGCCCAGTCACTCTCTCTCAGCCCAGCTCACCCCCAGAGGGTTGTTGTTATGGGGAAAATAGGAGGAGGAAAGAGTACTAGTATTTTTACTATCTTACGTTGAATATGAAAAAAATGGGATAAAAATTTAAAAAATTGAAATTGAGTTTAATTCAAAGGAAATTTATATAACTATAACAATGAGGGTGGAATAGTGTAGATGAAAGCATACACATTGATTCTACATAGTGACACAGAAATATAAAGAATAGTTCCATTGGTAGTGTAGTTACAAGCACACCCTTGTCCCTGTTCACTTTGCAACATATGCTCCATTAGTAATTTGTAACTTTCTAGATACACTCTTTGCTTCTAAAGAACTCAGTGGTGAATGGAATCAAAGAATATAACCACAAAAGGAAACTGTGCCAAAAAAGTATTTCACCATTAAGAAGTTATTTTTAATTGCACTTTGTGTAGCTGAGGGCTGTAATTTTAATCCTATTCTAGACTCAGTGTGTGGTATGTATGTATTTTGTTTTGTTCATTTATACCTTCCCTTTCTTCCATCATGAAACCACCCCTGGAGCCTTTCTTATTCAGAATTCTCATTTGAAGGATTCTCCCTCCCTCATTTTTTTTCTCCCCCTCTTCCTTTCATGTGCATAATAGGAAGTCAGTTTAGATCACTGTGTCTTATTGTTTTTTAGAATCTGGTATTTAAGCATGTTTTTGGAATAACCAATCCTTGAATATATTTTCTTCTTTTTAAAATTATAGGACTTTTAAAATGTATGTTACCTGATCTTTTATAAGTTTTTTTTCTTAAAAATAGTGTTAGTCACTATGACACATAGGGTGATTCTGTAATGAAAAGGAAAGCCAGGTTTTAATTTTAAACAAATATACTGCATTTGTGTTAGAATATTTGTGCTGGCAACTCTTTCTCTGTCAGTTCTGAAGAATCGGTTACATCATATAGGGCAAATCTGCTATAAACTCTTGTGTTATTTTAGTCAAGTCTTACTTAAGGCATAATTTTGCCTCTTTTCATTCTTCTTGAACTTCTTCAAGTATTTTTACATGTTTTGGGGCAGAGAACATTTTATTATTCATAAGATTTTTTTCCTCTATGTATTTATGCTTAATTTATGAACTAATGTTTTTTTAAATATGCATATAGAATAGCATTACCGTATATTTGCTGCTTATATATGAGTAATATTTCTTTGTTACTCTACCAACCTAGAAAAGAAATACGTTGTTAAAATGTTTGTGAAGCAACAAGTACCCAAATTTTATCTTGATATATGTTAAGGCTGATACATCTGTTTTCATGCATGTGGGCTAATATAACTTGATCATCCCATTATTTTTAAATGTCTACTAACTAAAGAATTTTCAATATTGCATCATCATTACCATTGCCATAATTGACAATTACATTTTGTAGACCAACTTGCTGTTCCGTATACATCAATGAAAACTATATACACACAAGCACGCACACATAAAAAGAAATGCTGACTTCCCAACTCAAATTACATTTGCCTTTCTTTTAAAATAAAACATATTCCTAATTTGTCTATGAAATTTTTGGAAGTTATAACGGAACATTTAAGATCCAGAAATAAGCTTATTCTAGAATATAGCATTACAGCACTTGGTGAAACCCACATCAATCTATTACAAGTGTATAATGAATGTGTAAATTCATGTGGTCAGAGGAACAAGTAAAGCAAATGCTAGAATATCTTATAAGTGTTTATTTTCAGGTTGTAAAAGTTTAGTATGACAATAATTAAATAGGGATTAATTATATTCCCAAACTGTGAACATAGATAGAAAAGTAATTTTGCATATTTTTTGTCACTGGTCCTAATTTATTTCTAGTGATCAAATATTTCTCATTAATGTAATGAAATTTTCTTACTAAATTTTTATAC
The DNA here is from genome assembly GCF_029215685.1 of Pituophis catenifer annectens. Lineage (NCBI taxonomy): Eukaryota > Metazoa > Chordata > Lepidosauria > Squamata > Colubridae > Pituophis > Pituophis catenifer. Next base: position 88,271,118 of record NW_027256883.1, read on the forward strand.
ATGTCAGAGTCATCAAGTAATACAAGAATTCTCACTGTAATTTTTCAAGGAAAAAATCCATTAATGTTACCTTGGACACATAACCTGGAATGAATTAAAGATAAACATAGAAGTTTGGCTGGATCTGAAACCTGCTAAATAATTAAAACTATAATATAGAAATTATTTCATTATTTTCCTTACCTATCCTAAATTTGAATTTCCAGATCTGGATGCTTTATCAGAGTTCCTAGTTGCATCAGAAATTGATATTAAGAAGAGGAAAATTGGAAAACATCTACAGAATTTAGTCAGACAGTTTGAGAACTAAGACATTTTTCAATCACAAATAAAACTTCATTTTATTTGTGATTGGGTGTAAATTGGCCTTCAAAGAGAACAAAGCTACAGGATAATACATAAATAATATAGAAAGTTGAGAAAATTGTATTTTAGCACAAAATACAATATAAACTGAAAATACCATTTGTAGCCTTTAACACAATTAATTTCCAAGTAAACATGCACAAGTTTGTGACCTGGTTAGTATTGCTTTTGTCTAAAACTAAGTCTAAAGAGAACTGTAGAAAATGAATATAAGCCAATTTAATTATACCAACAAAAACCAACAACTGGAATGCTTTTCTTTCATTCAGTGTCCATTATTTTATAACCTTAGATTAATTTATACTTATGATAAAATGCTTCTGATTTCATATATAAATATATATTTTGAGGAAAATCAATAATGACATCTGCATTAGTAGATAGATCCATGTTGATTCAGAGTTAATTTATAGTGACAAAGTAGAACAAGATCGTAATTGAAAAACCCACCAAGTAGCTCTGAATTGTTTTTCAGTTCTAATAACCTACTATTTACCCAGAGAATCTTTATTTAGAAGTCAGTATCATGAAAAAACAAACAGGCATTATTTGAATAACTTTTAAAATTACTTACATTGATGCTGTTAATATCCAAAATGGATCATACTTCGTTTCTTCTTCATGCAGGATTTTTTTATTGAAGTTTACAAATGAAATTCATATCCACTGTCATTATTACTCTTGGGTAATAATATTATTATGCAGACTAGAGATGATTGGATATTAATCGTTTATTTTGTAGCATCTCTATAGCAGGCCCACATTTAATAGGCAACATTCTTTAATGTTGTTGTTTTAAATTCAAAATTGAATACAAAGGGAAGTTCAATATCAGTGTTGAGTTCTCATTTTTATGCTTATTGGTGGCTAGTGTTTTTTCATATGGAAATGACTTATATCTCATTATGTTTCCAGGGATTGTAATGTTCTTTTTTTCTCATCTTTTTCAAACCCCTGTTTATATGTGTGTATTTTTTTTCCTCTGCCTAGACCTGGTTAACCATTTCTGTGAACAGGTCCTCAATTTTTTACTTTGTCCCTACTTTCCTGTCGTAGCCCCATCTTCCCCTGGTGTCGACTCCGTACCCTTACAGCGCACAGGCAGTCAACTCGCCACACAGAATGCATCAGCGACCTTCCAGAGGGCCAGCTATGCTGCCGGCCCTGCCTCCAATTATGCAGATCCCTACCGACAGCTGCAGTATTGTCCTTCTGTTGAATCACCATACAGCAAATCTGGACCAGCCATCCCACCTGAGGGAACCTTGGCTAGGTCACCTTCTATTGATAGCATTCAGAAAGATCCCAGGTGGGTAAAACTTTATTTTTTTTTTCTATTATTAATTCATAAAGAGACGTCCAGCTGCAAGCATGGGTGTCAAGGTTGTAGATTATTGCATAAACAAATAATCCAGTTCCATATTTTTTTAATGAAGTTCTATTTCATAAGCCAAACCAATTTGCCAGGAATACTGTTACAAAAAATGAACATTTATTAACATTTTAATCTATTTGCATTTTTAACAACAGAATTAAAAAAATGGCACACATAGTGTCCTTCTGTTCTGTTTTCCATGGAACTTCCTTTACAAATGACTTGCATGTAATTGATATATATATTAGTGTTTTTAATTACTTTCCTGATAGTAAAGGTTACTTTTGGTTAAGTATTTTTAAAATGCCACTCAATTTCCTAAGATAGAAAGCTGGTATTAAATGTTTCTAAGGGTATTTTCATATGAATTTTGATTTAAATATAAAAGGTTGGAATCAAGCAGGAGCTACTAAACAAACAAACTTAATTAAAATATGCAACTAATTTTTACAAGACTTCCATTGTCAAGTACTGTTACCTTTATGGCATTTAAGCAGGATAGACAAAAATGCAAAGTGTATCCAGATATCAATGTTAGCCTAGGAGTTTTAAACCTGTTAGGCTTTTGCCTGTTTTTAAAAATTATACTTGATGAATTCTTGGGGGGGGGGGGGTCCTTGCTTCTGTTATATTTTCTTTAACTGCCTTCTATTTCACTTTTCCTAACAATAAAAATATTTTAGCCAATTATTATGTAAGTATTAAAAAGATAACACCTATAAAACGTGTAGAAACATTTGCTCAGATAAGTAGAATACCTTAATTTTTTAACAAAAGATTAAAAATATTTAAAAACTATGTATAATAAAGAACTCTTGTTTGTTTTTACACATGTGGTTAGAGGGGGGACAGTATTTGAAAGTTGCTCAGTCTATATAATAAAAGCTTTACATGTCCTCTTTGCTAGGACATTTTTGTTCTAAAACATCTATGTCATAAAATTTAGAAGACATTGTGTCACAAATGTGGTTAGATTTTAAATGTTTCTTCTAAAAAATATATGGCTGTCACGGCTTACTTAACATATCACTTTTTAGCATGTTTCTATGTGGAAGCTTTTTTTTAGAATTACAGAATGCCTGATAGCATCATTTGCTGGATGGTCCCTTGTTGCATTATAATTTCAAATTTGGATCAAAGGGCAATCCATGTGCACAAATGTAGCAGATAGCTAGGGCTACTAGGATGGAATGTCTTGCAGAAATTCTAGGGATTTTCACATCAGAACTGCCTCCTGCTTTGCAGTAGTGGCTTTATGGTTGTCTGCCACCAGATTAAAAGAAAACAAAGACCATAAAACAATGCTGGTTTTCTACCAATCATAAAAAGATTGAAGTAGGAATCAAATGATTTCAGATTTTAAAAAATCTAAATAATTTCTTCCTGCTCTGACTGGTATGAATACAGACTGAAATTAGGCACACTTCACTAGCTTATATTGAGAAATAACCGCATTAGGCGATCAAACTTGACCTAGCACAGCACAAAAAATATAAGCCCAATGCAGTTCCTGGCTAGACACATTACCTATAGCAGTTTTTAAAGCAAAGGTCCCTCTGCTTCATTTACTTGAAGATTCTAGCTTTTGGGGGTGGGGGATAAAAGTTTTAATCAAAGGCAGTGGAAAATAAATTTAAATCATACTTTTACCCCAGTGTCATTTTGGTTTCTTTTTCTCTCCAGTGGGAGGAAGTATGTGACTTTCTGAGTATGTGATAAAAAAATATGTTTACCTCAGGATGTGTATTCTGACTCTGGCCTAAACTGTTCTGAATGGCTGCCACTTAAGCAGCATTCAGAACAAGAACTACAGAGTAAATGTTAAAACAGTTCTGAAAAATGCACTGCTCTGGAAAACCGTTAACTATGTTTAAAAGTTTGTGTTTCTATAATTGCTCAATTATTAGCCACTTTTTTTCTTTCTCATATTTCCCAGTTATTTCCGAAATTACGCATGAGGGGTCTGTATGGTTTTGTTTTCTAATTCTTTTGCAATAATGATTTCTCAACCTGCTATGTATCTGCATTGCAATGGGAATTTTAATAAGTTCTTAGGAATCTTTGTTAGAAAAAGTTGAAAAATTAGGAAGGGAAACTCAGCTGTAGATAAGTTATAGTGTGCAACTTTATATTATTTTTTAATGAAACCACTAACCACGGAATTCCTTTTCTGCACCAGTGACTTATAATGCCTATCACTACACTGACAGTTTCCTATTAAAGTACAAGTTAGACTTTCTAGTTCTTGCAAATTATTTAAGCATGTGCTTCAAATGCTTAAAGCCATGGAATATGTGGAATATTTGGAATATGTGTACATGTATTAGAGTTGGGCAGTAATTTAGCTTTGATTACAAAAAGATGATTCAGAGCACATGGGAGCAGAAGTGTAGCACTTGTCTACAAACCTTTAAAATAGCTATGTCTTTCCCCAGGATTGCATTTAATCCCAAAAGCAGGCATGGTTGCTTTAAGAAGTACAAGAAGGACCTATGTTTAGGTGCCTTTCTGGATCAGAATTGAAACACTGCATAAGCTTGTCACATAAACATATACAGTTTAGGAATTTACCAAAAATATAACTTGTAGAGTTTGTGTTTGAAAGACTCACTTTATTGAGAAGGGGATTATGGCAAAACCACCCTACTCTGTTTTGCTTATTGCAGCTATCAGGATTGCCAAAATGAAGACAACCACTAGATGGCAGGAGAGAATTACCATGTTTTGTATCTCTTTACCACCATATAGCAATGTTCCAGATTTTTGCAGTTCCAATATGTTGGCCTTGATCATCATTCTGGATTTGCACAACATGCTGATCTGTAGTTAATTATGTTATCTTAAAACAACTAGTTAACAACCAGTTACTTATATTTAATGGATTTTTCAGCTCAGATACAGTATGCCCACTTGAAGCTATGGACTGTGTTTGGATGATATAATAAAAGGACTACCAATATTTGGACTGCAAATATTTGAATAGCAATTAAAGGCAAAAAGGAGTCACAGTTTACTGCATTCTTTGTGTCCATCTTTCAAACATATGCAGACATAGTGATTTTGCAGATATACTAGCTGTACTATATTGATGCTTAATAACACAACATAGTCAATGGGCTCCAACTTGACATCAGTTTATTATAATTGCTTCACTTTACAGGAATGCTAGACAGTGAAAAATTAAATTAAATTTATATATATACATATATATATACATATATACATATATATACATATGTATATACATATATAAGAAAATTGATACTGTGCCTTTACAGGGAGGATATGGGTGTGGCCTACTGATGACAGCTAACGAGCTAGAAATGGATCTATTTAGGTCTCCCACCTAGCAGTGAGAGCTTGCTAGGTGTTAGAAAAGAAAAAAGCCCAGAACCGAGTAGATGAGATTCTACTGAGCTGGAGCTACAAAAAAACCTTGGCTACGTAGGGAAAACCTGGCTAGAAGAAAAAAACACACATAAACCCTACGAAGAAGTAAGAAAATTGATACTGTGCCTTTACAGGGAGGATATGGGTGTGGCCTACTGATGACAGCTAACGAGCTAGAAATGGATCTATTTAGGTCTCCCACCTAGCAGTGAGAGCTTGCTAGGTGTTAGAAAAGAAAAAAGCCCAGAACCGAGTAGATGAGATTCTACTGAGCTGGAGCTACAAAAAAAACCTTGGCTACGTAGGGAAAACCTGGCTAGAAGAAAAAAACATATATATATATATATATATATATATATATATATATATATATATATATATATATATATATATATGATATTCAACTATTATATGGCAGTAAACTCTGCTGTAGTTTTGGGTATTTCCTATATAGAGTTTTATATTATAGTTGTTATGGAAATGCACCACAGGCCTTGTTTCTGACTAATGGGAATATTCCTGTTAATATTCAGAGGCTTTCCTCCTCTGGCTCTTGCTTTGAAAGTTCCATTTCATTCCCTCTGCTGAGTTTAATTTCCTATCATGCAGAGAAGGAAAGTTACTGGTTTAGTGTCTTCAAAGACTTTATATCAATAGGCCTTCTTGTATCCCTTGCTTTGTTCTCTTTTCAAGGGGAACAGAGCTTAATATCCCATATTCTTTGTGGACCATTGGCATTCATATTTGCCTCACTGTCTAGGAAGAACACTATGTTCTTTTCAAAAGCAGTTTATTCATTCAGTTTATTGGAAAACCAATAAAAAGTAGTAATTAGAATCTTCTTACAAATCTTATTATGAAAATATTGTGAGAGTAAAATATGGAGTACAGATTTAAGATAAATTGATTTTTTTCCCCCTGGGAGAGTTCTTATAGTAAATCTGACTTATTTGTTAGGATTTGTTTTCATGCAGCATAGAATAAAAGATCAACCACAGTATAAATTCCAGTATTCTGCAACTTTACAAGCATATCTTTTGTCTGCATTCAAGTAGTACAGATTCACATAAAGCCAAGCCAAAATTCACTGAAAGATTCTGTTACCTTGTTCACCTTTGTGTCTTTGTGCCATATACATGCAGATAGATAGGTGTGTATGTGCACACATGTGCTGTGATGGATAAGGTGCTGGAATAGAGGTGGGGAGATTCAGGTTCTGGTCTGGCATGAATTCCAGCTAATTGAATTGGGCCAATCACTCACTCTCAGCTCTAGACTGGGAAGTTAAAAATACTTTTCTATATCAAATTGTACAGGGACAGTATGGTGGATTACAGTCCTTAATCATTAATAAAGGGGCTTTCAGTTAATTGATTGATGTTGATTACACACATACACGCACACAAACACATTCTTCAAGGACTGACAGATCTGACAGAATGAGGCAAAATAACACAAGTGGAGAGAAGTCTTCAATTAACAGCTGTTTGCCACCTCTTTCTTATACCAGATACATCTTATGTTCTTCATTATATAAATTTTACAGTGTTTCCACATATATAATACTTATTCATCAATTTAATTGTTTAAAAAAATATATCATGATCCTACTATTTGTAGCCACCTCTATAAATATACAATATTCTGCTGGCATAGGAAGTTGTTTATGCTAACCAAAGGCACTGAGTAGGTAGCACAGCAAATTTATCACCATGAAAGAAGCTGGAAGGGAAAACAATACAAGTCTTTGAGATTTGAACAAGACCTTCAAGCTGAAAGTTGACAGCATGCAAATGTTAACTGTATTGGACTCATACTGTTATTATGTACTTGGCTGTCGTTACTGTAGCCAAATTATTTTTTCCACAATATTTTCGTATTAGCTTTCCATTTTCATGGCAAAAGAGACTCTGGAATTTTGTAGTGCTAAGCACTACTGTGTTTAGCCTGATATTTAAGTTTTGTTTTTCTGTGTAGTAGATACACAGACAATTGTGGCATATTCAGAAAACCACATTTACACAAATGATTTCTTAAGATAATGAGTGAATCTAATCTGTGTGGTCTTATTTTTAATATATTTAACTGAATCCCTCTTGACACCCTGAATCTAGTCCAGACAGGAATTATATTGAGATTATATTCAGTGTGCTTTCCCTCCCTCCTCGCCTGCTTGAAAGGAAGCCACATATGAGCCATCACTAGGAAACACCTAAACACCTTGTCAACTGAAAAAGCCAGTGTGATGTAGCAATTAAGGTGATGGACTGGACTGGTTAGTCCATCCTCAACCAGGGAAGCCCACTAAGTATTTTGGGCAAGAAAGACAAAAGACAGTAAATCGTTAGGAATTTAACAATGATTTCTCTAATTTTAAAAGCTGGGGGGAAAGTGGGCTTGTTGTATATGATGAATGAATTTGATGTTATTATACTATCATAATTTTAATCACTGATTCAGGATTGTATTCAAAGTTGTTTACAAGCTAAAATGTCAAGAAAATAAAATGATGATTCAAGAATCATTTCCTGATTATTTGTTCCCTTATTTGTTAAACTAGTAATATTCATTTGAGGCAGCATATGTAAAATAGGGGGATCTTCTGTATGAATACAGGTAGTCCTCAACTTACCACTACATCTGAGCCCAAAATTTATGTTGTTAAGTGAAACATTTATTAAGAGAATTTTGTCCCATTTTGTGACCTTTCTTGACACAGCTGTTAAGTAAATCATTGTAGTTGTTAAATTAGTAGCACAGTTGTTAAGTGAATCTGGCTTCCCCGTTGACTTTGCTTGTCAGAAGTTCACAAAAAGTGGATCCCATGACCTTGGGACACAGCAATGATCATAAATTTGAACCAGTTGCCAAGCATCTGAATTTTAATCACATGGCCATGGGGATGCTGCAATGGTTTTAAGTGTGAAGAATGATCATCAGTCACTTTTTTTCAGTGCTGTTGTAACTTTGAACAGTCACTAAATGAATTGATGTAAATCGAGGACTAGCTTTATTACTCATTGGTTTTTTGCATTTTTATTTTATTTTATAAAAAAAAAACTAAAAGTTCACTAGAGATTTTATCTTCATAATAATCCTATTTGTAGATCCATTATTTGAAAATAATGAATCCCCATTTATGCTTCTTTTCTGAAAGTAATTTAACAAATAGTTGAATATCACCAGGATTAAAAAAGGATAGAGGTTAACAGTCAGCCTTAAATAGAAGAAGGTATAAAATGTAAAGACAGCTTTTATTTTCTCCTTCTTCTTTACATTTGTCTCACTTAATAGGAGAGTCCTTTTGTTCTTTCTCACATAGTTCTTAAAATTAAATTTATCAATGCATTATGCGACAAGGGATTTTGTTTTTCAGCCAGATTGTTGCAGAGTTTGTTACTGTTTTTTGCTGAGAAGGAATGGTGGACCAAAATCTTCCAGCACTTAACAGCCATAAAACTTTGGCCCTTCATTTGCCCTGCATCTTTTTATTTTAAAAGGTTAAAGAGAAGATCTGCATAAATAAGCATAGAAAACTTTGTTTAATGCACAAAACTGTCCTATTAAGGTTCGTGTATTATATTTGCGTCATACACCATTTTGGTTTTTTTTAAGTGCTTGACTTTGCTCAAATTACCCTTACCCTTTGCCCAAATTACCCTTAGGTAATATACATCTCATATCTATTCCCATATTGTTTCTCACTCATTACAGTTTTTAAAATACCATTTATTCCAATACAGATTCTAAAAATTTGCATTAAAGAAAAGTAACTTGTAATGGTTTTATGTTGTAGATTGACAAATCTGGATTAAAAATCAACTTTATACTAAATTAGTCCAAATGTTTTGCTGCTGGCTTGTAGCATAGGGCTCCCTGAATTATTCCTCCTTACAACTACTTTCCTGGGACTCTTAAATAGCAACTCAACAAATGACTTTATAATGCTCTTTATTCAACAAATGTGTACTAATCAGGCAATAATATATACCAGTGTTGGCTAACCTTTTCACCAACATAGTCAGTGGGCTCCCCCTGGTCTTCTGGTTTCTGGCGCGCATGCGTGCACGAAGACCAGCTGGCTGGTGTGCATGCACACACCAGAAACTGGAAGATCATCTTCCCGGCACGTGCATGCACACCGGGCAGCTGCTCTTCCAGTTTCCGGCACTCTCGCATGCGTGAAGACAGCTGGCTGGAGCCTGGAGGAGCAACAGGCAACGGCTCGCATGCCAGAGAGATGGCTCTGCGTGCCCCTTCCAGCACACATGCCATAGGTTCACCATTACAGATATATATTCTCAGCTTTGAACCTGATATAAAGTTCCCAAAATACATCTATAAACCTAATTTCATTAAATGCTTGCTTTACTAGCTGCTTACAAAAAAATATGGAAATAATTATAACAATATTTTGTTCATTAATTGTTAATTAAGAAAGTTGTGTTGAGAAGGGAAGAATTACAGAATAAAAGATATTTTGCTGAAGATAAGGAAAAAATCTGGCAGAACCCAAAAAAAACATTTTTAAAGGCTCCCGCACTCCACCTGTGACTCTATCCCTTGGCCCCACCCCGCATCTCACGTTTCTTCTACAGTTAACCCACATCTGACCAAGCAAGCCAACCTACACCAAACCTAACCTGCTTTAACTTTGCTTTTCTTCTCGTCTCATCAGACAAGCCGAGGCTTGGTGAACAAAACAAAAATAATACATAATGTTGAATCACAAATATTTCAACAGAACTTCTCATAAAAATTGTGTTTGCTTTTTCTAAATCTCAATCATAAGAACAAATGTATTTGTTCTATTTATCACATGATATGATAAAACACCTAGGAAAGTCATGTCTTCAAAATATATTGAATTGATCAAAAATTACTGATTAAAAATCTTTTGTCAAAATATGTGTAACCTTGCAATTGTAATAGCAAGTTACTATCTATAAAAGTAAACAAGAAACAAATTTGTGCTCTCTATTATAGGGTTAGACTTCTCCAGTTTAATTTTCTAGAACTCCAGTATTTACTATTGAAATCAAAGTATAATTTCTTTATGAATACCTCATGATTTGATTGACATGTGGAAAAACAAATATTAGGTATGTTACGTGAAGTTCAATATTGGCAATTGTATTTGCTCTGTTCTAAGCAGTCACATCTCTAGAATCATTGGAATTCACAATAAGGAAGAACTTTACCACTACTTGGATCTGATTGCCAACAGACTGAAGTGTTTTGCAAGAAAGAACTTCAATATATTATAATTTATGGCAGAGATGTGCTGCTAACAAAGATGAAGGTTTACTGAGAACCGTTGAAGAATGTGAATTTACTGTCAATATAGATTGATGCATGCTGGAACTTTTTCATGTGCTAAAGGTTCTGTACCTCATCCATGAGTTTATGCTATTCTTTGAAGCCTTTTTGTTGTTGTTCTACCAAAATTATTCATGGGCATGTAAAATGTGTTTTTGTGCTATGTTACATTACAGTTCAGAGAAGTCTTACTCATCATTACCTAGCACGACTGTAGCATAAATGGCCTCCTCTATATTTTGTCAGATCATATTCTTGGAGTACATTATCATCCACATCACGATGTTTTGGAGATTAGATAGACAGACAGACAGACAGACAGACAGACAAATAGACAGGCTCACTGACTGACTTTAGATAATAGATTAACGGTCATCCTTGTGCCTCACTGTTTACATGAATTTAAAAACAATTGATGTTCAGGAAATATTCAGAAAAATAATATGGGGGTTAGATCTATAAATGGATATCTGTTCACACAGTGGGGATTTCCTCCTATTGCTCTCTATTTCATCTTAAAAGCCTTGTATAAAAGTGAAAAGAATCTATTCTCTATGATGTAAAGTAGATAGGATGGGCTTGAATATCATTAGCTGCAGGGGAGGAGAAAGTCCCTTTGTGTACATAAATAGATGCACATACCTACACTCAACCAGAGGTGTCTGAGTAATGAAATACAATATACCATTACAAATCCCTCTTCTGGTGTTGCCAAGTGAAACAAAGCAACTTTTTTTTTCTGACGGTATGCTAATATACCATATAAAATGGATTAAACTCAATCTGACAGCATGCATAAATTAAATTGAATTTATATTTATTGTCACAGCATTACATATCATGAACCCAACTCAGTAGTACGTTAGTATTATAGTGGCACTAGTAGCGAACCCTCTGCAGACATGTTTTAAACTAAGATCAAAATGTTAGTGCATTCATGTTTTCACTGCTATATTGTTCTCAAAAACTATTCTCACCTCTTCCCCACTTCACATGTGTAATTCCTTAAGTTGAACCTAAGTATAAAATCTTTGACAGTTCTTAGCAGTTGAAGAAGATGGGGACAGGGGAGGCAAGAAGGAATTAGTATTGGTGATAAAATATAGTTAAAAAAGGAAGTGATTCTCTGTAGAGGTGGCCAGAAAAGAAGATTCAACAATTGACTTGTTACAAGATGAATAGATGAATGAGATGGTGAAAGGCCTTGAAACTTGAAATTTCATATGAAATATCACAGAACAGTTAAAATTGAATAGCTTGGAAAATATGATTCTTATATTGCACTATAGGTTTTATGAAGCAAAGCAAGAATTCTCACCATTAAGACAGCTGTGAAATGCACTTACCTTTGCTACCAGTTTGGGAATGTGAGTGTGTGTGCACTCGCTACACTTGCGCATGCCTCTTCTACACATGCACAGAGCCTTCTTCACATACGCAGAGGGTAAAAAACAGGATGTAATGACGTTCCAGTGGGTGGGCGGCGCCTCCTGCCCCCGGCGCTAACGGTTTGCGCGAGCCAGATAGAACCAGCCAGATTTCACCGCTGCATTAAGAGTATGAAAGATAGCCAAGATACCCTTTGTTTGTTTGTTTGTTTGTTTGTTTGTTTGTTATCTTTCAATGACAACCTAGAAAGTGACTTAAAACTCAGCTAAAATTGGTTTATGAATTGTTATGTTTGAAAGCTGGAGGAAAAAAATCTTAATGCTTACATTTCAGCAAATATTTCAGAAGTTCAAGTATTTAAGCAACAGAATCTATAGATTTCTTAATGTGACATACAAAGAGGTGAACATATTCAGATTAAAGCACTGAATTCTGTAAAATTATAGAAGTTTTGCATTAAGCATTTGTTTAGAATAAATGCTCCTAAATCCAATGAGAATTACCAAAGCCCTGTTCAGTTCATTAAGTGAATTTACATTCATATATTTGTGGTGACAGTGCTTCCCATATTTTTTTATGTAAATGGATTTTATAATAAAACTCATAAGTGGTCTATAAAATTCCAAAGTAAAGGAAAACAAAATTAACTATGAAAAATGGTGATATGCTTTTACTGAGCAATAGGAACAGAGCTCTAAAGCATGTCAAACTTCTCCGCATGGGATTGGGATTAGTACTCCTTACAAAAAAGGAATCCTGATCATGTCTTGAATATTCACTTTTGCAATTTTCAGATGAAATTATTATCAATATGGATTGAAGCCTCCATGTAGTCCAGGTTATTCGCTTCCCATGTAGGACAATCCCTTGACAAGATTTGGCAGGCAGAAAATATTGTATTCTTTTTCATTTTTAGCAGTGCTCACAGGGAGCCTGAACAGCAGGCATGCAAATCATTCATAGAACTACTTGTGGTTATAGATTTATGTGTGAACAGAGACTTTCATTTGCTTCCTCCAGCATACCTATGTTTAACCTTACATCATCATTCGAAATTCATGCAGTTTCCTCTGGGCAAAAGCTGTAGTTTTCCATTCATTTGAAGAATTGTGAAAAGCAGTTTTGTGTAAGTTACTGGTACTTCTGATTGTCACTTTTTATTATAACAATGAAGATGTATTTTGATTAAAGATCTCTGGAACTGAGACTGTTAGAATTTTCCTAAACAGAATTATTTTCTTTCCACCAGTTTGACATCTGCATCTTCATTAGTCTACTTGCTTTCCACTCTAGAGATTTCTTTAAACAAAAAAATTTTTTTTTTGATAAATGCATTCCGTAGATTTTACTTGGTGTCCTTATGTGTAGATGCTCTGACATCTTCATTACTACAACATTTTAAAAACCATGCTTAAGTTTGAAGCAAGACTGACAAATAAATTTGGATTACTTTCATATTGAAAAATTTATATTTGTCTTATGTTTGTGTATGTGTAAAACCCTTATCCATAAGATTTGATACATCATGTCAAGTTTAACTACCTCTTATAAGTATTTATCTATTTTTACTTATTTCTTATTATATAATATAAAATGCATATGATATGATACATGTCAGAGCTTAATTACTTCTTATATGGCACTAGGTTTATGTTGTTATTAGGTAGCGAAAGGAAATTGTAAAGGTTAAAAGACTGTGAGTGAAAGCTTGTTGGAAGTTGGTTTTTAACCTTAAGAACCTCAACTTGTGTGATTGGTTGCAGATAGGGAATAGATGGTTGTCTTAACTAGATTTTTACAAAAACCATAACTGAGGAATCATATGTATAAAATGCCTGAAGCATAACAGCACAATTTGTTACTGTTTGGCACTTTAATTCTACCTTGGTATACTACCTACTTTGTATATCCCAATCTAAGTTTTAATATTCATGGAGCAAATTACATTTTGGGAGCATTTTTTAATTGCTCCATTTTTCCCCATACAATTGACTTCCAGGTCTTCCTATTTTTATGGATAACTGCAGTGAAAAGACATGTCCTTATATTCATTTATAATGCATTCAGTTAGTACATGATTTGGTTTTGAGTCTCCTCATAGCCCCATGGCAAGATAGGCAGCAAATAAGCTTAATAAATAAATACCTTCTCTCATGCAGCCTGGGTCAGAGATATATCATCAACACTTTAATATCTCTGCCAGCAACTTCATATTGATATTAAACAAATTACAGGAAACCATCAAGTCCTGGGGCATCCCATATTAGAATGGCCGCAGATTCAATCTCTTCCTTGCACTCTCACTGACTGGATTTGGCCACTCAGCAAAACAGTTTCTACCCACTGAACAGTTCTTGTAGATGGCCCAGAACAATTCTGTAGTCAGTGGTACCAAATGCTGCTGCGGGATGCTACCACCATCCATTCCAAGGGTGTCAAATTTGTGGCCCACGGGCCAGATGCGTCACGTGCTGGCCTTGCTCCCGCCCAGTTTAGTGAAGGGGGGAAAAGTCCCAATATATCACATGACGCTGCTGTGATAGTGTGAGTTTGACACCTCTGATCCATGCCTTACCAGAACTCATCAGTGAGAAGGATGCATGCAGTTTCCATTCTATACTTCAGTCAGCAAGCAAGTGATCCTTTTCTCTCTCACACATTATTAGAATAAGCATAATGTAAGACAGGGGTGTCAAACTCGTGACGTCATGGCGGCATCACATGACGTATTGGGACTTTTTTCCCCTTTGCTAAACCAGGCGGGAGCAAGGCCAGCACGTGGGCCACGGGCCACGAGTTTGACACCCCTGATGTAAGACATGGGCTTGCTTAGAAAGACATTTCTCATAATCTATGACCTAATTAGCTATAAGTAGCTGACCAGCAAGTTATTCTGATTCATTCAGTGCTTCATATATTCATACACATTATTTGAAAATGGCCACCCCAACAAAAAGGACAAATCTTCATGCAATGCTGGTGAGCTACATTCACCTCAGTGCATCAGAATGAGTGTCTGTGTTCCCATGTGAAAGAGTTTAAAAATATGTTTTTGTGTGTGTGTGTCTGTACATGCATGGTGCAAAAAAAAAAAAAAAAAAAAACCCTTTCCTGTGCAGGACAATGGAGTTCTGGATGAGAAGCAAGCAAATCTGGACATAGAGAACAGTAACATATCAAGCTTTACTATTTTGGAAAGTAATATTTCTCAAGCCTAGGTTTATTGTGAACTTTCTGTTTACTGTTTTTTAGTTGCTGCATAAAAATGTTTTAGATCATTTTCTCCATTTTGGGGTATAGAATTTCTGAAGTCATAAGATTATACCATAGATATAGATCTTTTTCATCATAAATTTAAGACTTGTTGCAAATCTTAAATACAAAAATAAAGAATTTTTGTAGCTCAGAGTTGAAATGAGGGGTCCTTGTTGCTCTCTGAGCTTGATGGTTTCCTTCAGATGTTACCATCTTGGTGCTGATGTTACCTAGTTTGAGTAATGAAATGTCTGCAAGAAAACCACCAAGCTCGGAGAGCAACAAGGATTCCTCATTCGTTTGTTATGGCTTAGCATAAATAGCAATAGCACTTAGACTTATATACCACTTCATAGTGCTTTACAGCCCTCTCAAGCGGTTTATAGAGTCAGCATACTACCTCAACAATCTGGGCCCTCATTTTACCAACCTCGGAAGGATGGAAGGCTGAGTCAATCTTGAGCCTGTCAGGATCAAACTCCTGGCAGTTGGCAGAGTTAGCTGGAAATACTGCATTCTAACCACTGTGCCACTGTGGATCATAAATGTTCCACTTTTAAGTATAGGTAATCCTTATCTTTCAGCCATAATTGTGTCCAAAATTTATGTTGCTAAGTGGGAAATTTGTTAGGTGAGTTTTGCCTCATTTTATGACTTTTCTAGCCACATTTGTTAAGTGAATCATTGCAGTTATTAAATTAGTAACACAGTTGTTAAATGAAACTGGTTTCCCCATTGTCTTTGCTTGTCAGAAGGATGCAAAAGGTGATCACATGACTCTGGGACACGGCAACCGTCATAAATGTGAGCCAGTTATCAAGCATCCGAATGTAAATCACATGACCATGGGGATACTGCAAGGGTCATAAGTGTGAAAAATGATCATAAGTCACTTTTTTTCAGTTCCGTTGTAACTTCGAACAATCACTAAGCAAACTGTTGTAAGTCAAGGACTACCTGTAATAGAAACTTACTCTTAGCTCATTTTGCCATTGAACCCCTCACTCTCTTGCTTTGTGAGATTTACTTTATGAATATTCTCTTGGAAGGAGAAAGTAAGCCCATGCTGCTGTCCCTTAAATTATACATGTGAATCTCCCCTGGAAATATGACAAAAGTGAAATATTAGCATAAAACCCTGCCACCTTAACAAAATGTCCTTCCAAATATATTACTGCAACTGTTAGCAGAAATAATTCAAATTATAAAAGCACATCCTTTTGGTTCACTCATTTTCTCTCTCTGGATGTCATAGAACAAAAAGAGCACAAACATGCTTCTGAAATGTTCTGATAGCCTAGAGCAGTGTGTCTCAACCTTGACAACCCAAAGATGTCTGAACTTTTTCCCCCAATCTCATCAGCATGCTGGCTGAGGAAATCTGGAAGTTGAAGTGCATACAATTTAAAGTTTACAAGCTTTGAAAAACATTGACATAGAGCATTAATGGATGCTCTCTCTTTTTGCATTGAAAAAACTGAGAAGACTATAGGTGATATTAAAGATAAAAATTGTTTCTTAAAAGTTTTTCTTGGTGGCATGCTATACAAAATATTATGCAACTTTCTGAGCAAGATAGTACTGCTTATTTAAAAATGTATTTATTACTATAGCTCCAGCACAGATGATTTGATTAAATATGTACCCCATAAAACGTAAATATTTGATAAAATCATACCTATGCATGGCTTCAGACTAGTATTTTTCCATATCCATGTCTTAGGTTTCTGTGCTAAATATGTCAAGCATAGAATGGTTTTTATTCATTGCGAATATGTATTCATCTGTTTGTATCTACAACCTTCCATACTCACAATTTAAAGAGAAATATAATGAAAATTATGATGAAACTTGCTTCTCTTCATACTTGTAACAATTAGTGTTTGGAAAAAAAATCTGTTTACATACAGTACATGTTTTTCATAGGCCTGCTATTACTCAAGAGCCTTGTGAAGTAGGCCAATGAATGAAATAAAAGAGAGAAGCAAAAAAATATTTAGTGATTCATCTTTGATTCCCAACTGACCTATTGGATAATGCAACTCCTGATGAAAATAGCCTTCAACATACACAAATGAAATCCTTAACTCAATTTATTTATTATTTATCTTAGATGACCATTTTTTCTATGGGGCTGGGCTTCTAATATGCTTTTTTGCCTAAAAGAATTTAACCTTTCTTGGTTCTTCAATATATACCTTTTGATTTATGCATATGTTGTCCAGCTCTGACATAATCTGTTCAGTTTAATTCTGACCCCTACTCCTAGTCTTTTTATGGCAAAATATATTCGTCTGTGGAGATTATCAGTCATTCAGGTCATAGTTGTCTCAAAGGTGCTTTTTCCAAAGACTGTTTTTTCCTTAAGGAAGAAGAAGAAAACATTTCATTTCTCATCCAAGAAGCTTCATTGATTGTGATGGCAGGCAATGGAAAGGTAGGTAATGACAGTTGAGACTGGATATTGGATGCTGCAGTTGAGACTGGATTCCATTCCCCCTCCCCCACCCCATCCAGTGTCAATTGTCAGTACCTATCCTTCCATTGCCTGCCATCATAACCAATGGCACTTCTTGGATGAGAAGTTAGACTTTTCTTCTTCTTTCTCAAGAAAAAAACAGTCCCGTTGCCTTTTGAAAAGGCACCTTTGAGGTAAAATACTTTGTTTTGACTCCATTCGTGTTTTTTTCCTTTACTTTTACACCTGCTACCTCTTGAAGTATAACAGTAACTGTTATATATTTGGCTTCTTTGTCCTTGCCTCTAAGTTGAGAACAATGCCATAAGCACCAGTGCCATCAGTACCATAAGTTGAATTGATAATATGAAATTTATTTTGTACTGTAAACAAAAAGGAAAATTTCTGCCCCAAGGAGCTTGCAGTCCAAAGCCGGCAATTGAGAAAAAGAGATATGTGTGAAATAGTGATGAGAGGCCTACAATGGTCCAAGTTTTAAATAAAATCCAGACATTACAACTGGAGTTTGACCAGAGTCCTTTCTTCTTCTTCATGAATTCCCAGGCAACAGTTTACATTTGAAATTTGACCAAGCAGAAGCACATCAAGACCTTGAGCAACCCATTTAAGATAATAGCAACATGGGTACCATCTCTCTTATCATTTAGTCATACCAAGAATTTGCAACTATTAACATTATTTCAAATAGTATCTTTTAGCAGCTGGTTTGCTATCAGGCTCCTAGATTTATATTAAGAGTTGATTAGAGACCCCTACTCCAATTTATTTGGATACAGTAATGAAATTTTCTTTAGTAATCCTGTGAAAAAATCCATGTAACAGCTGTAGAGCTTTATTAGTAGGACCATAACCAATATAATGTTCCTTTGATAAATAAAACATAATGCAATATTTCCCTCCACCAACTATATTAAAAAGGAAATTGCAAGCCTTTATCTTTCATTTTGGAATAGAAAGATTTAATTGTACATGCAAGCACAGAAACTAAATTTACAACTGTTTATGTACTTTATTTTTTTTAAAAAAAGCATTCTAATGCTTTCTTACATAAAGCTTTAGAATACTCTTTCTTTTAAAAAAATTTTTTTTAAAAAAAAAAGTCTTTGTAGCAGGATGGTGTTGGTGTTTAAAGCTGCTCTGTGAATGGCAGCTGCATAAGTGCCCAAGGAGAATGAAGTGGGGAAAGCAACTCAAAAATGAAATATGTTTTAATATTAATTGAATACGTTTAATATTATTTCCCATATATTTAGTAGGTAGAATAAAGCAAAGATATCTAACCAGAGTACTAAAATTCAGCCAAAATTCATATTTCAAATAGAGGAAAATAAGGTTATTCAGATTGGAACCTACCATATATGCTATGATTTAGCCCTCTGATATGGAGGAGAAGCACTAACTAACTAAACTATTGAGAGGAAGAAAATTGAACTGTTAACATCTACTCCTTGTAAAAGCAATATTTTCTAGATCACAATGGATTAAGGATTGTGATTTGGCTCTGCTTAACTATTTAGAAACTACAGTATTATTACTACAGTAATAATTTATGTATAAGTAACTATGTAGTTTTATGTTACTATTCATTTTCTTTTTTAAAAAGATCTGTTAATATTTATTGTTGCTTGTCAAAAAGCCTGGCTAATAACCAAAGAGGCAAGTGGCATACTTTCTTTTGCTGAGTATTAGTTTTAAATGTTTGAACATCGATGTACTTATTAACCCTTGTAGTTAATTCTTCTGTGAATAACTTGAGTAGTTCCAAAACGGCAAATAACTTAATGCTAAATGTTGACAACAATATTTGTGTAATAACATTACAATGAAAGAATGTTTGAATCTTAATTGATAGATATTTTGTTTTCTATTTTGCTAAAATGTCTCATTTTCCGTTAATTGGCTGCAACTACTATTTGTAGCTGTTCAATTTCTTTTTTAAAAAAATGGTGTTATAGTTTGGCTCCTTTCCAATCGACTAAGTATAATGGAAAGGTGCAGCCTTTTTGGCCTACAGTTACATTTTTAACTTCCAAAGCTCTGCCATAAACCATACTCAAAAAAGTAAGAAAGTTGAGGACAAAAATGAAATGTAATGTATGCTCAATTTAATGTATGCTCAATTTAATTACATCTACTGTAAATTAAGGTAAACTAAATTAAGGTAAACTCCTTACATGTTTCATCAGTTTTCTCTCACATTAAATTTTATAATTTTTTTTTAAATTTTGATTTATATGCCGCCCTTCTCCAGAGACTCAGGGCGGCTTACAATGCGTTAAGCAATAGCCTTCATACTTTTGTATATTTATACAAAGTCAGCTTATTGCCCCCACAAACTGGGTCCTCAGTTTACCTACCTTAGAAAGGATGGAAGGCTGAGTCAACCTTGAGCCTGGTGAGATTCGAACTTACAGTAATTGCAGACAGCTGGTGTTAATCACAATGCTATCAGTCTGCTGAGCCACCAGGCAGTAATCCTTAAAGGGTCTTTAGGAACCACACAAAAAATGGGGGAACCGACTTTGCTCCTAGGACTACAGGCTGTGTGGTTGGATTGATATATGTCAATATCTATGAAATAGCAACAGTTAGTTAATGGAGAGGTGTTTACTTAAGACATAAAGCTTACAGTGACTAATTTGATCAGTTTGACAAGGTTCTTAATGTAAAAATAATGCATTGGATTAACGCTGTTCTTATTTCTGTTTGTTTTTAGGGGGGGTGTATATGTGTGGGAATATATCTGAGAGGTGATCCTTCAGAAAAAGAATATTATCATCTTAAGGCAGTCTTTTCATATGGAGGTATTTTCCATTGGGGAGAAATTAAGTTTTCCATGAATTTGCCTGAACAGATATGCTGCTTAGAAAGAATTAGCCTATTGTATTTGTCATTTCTGAGTCTGCATTACAACTCCCAAGATCAAAGAATTATGGGAATCAGTTAAAATAGAAAGGTTAGGTTCCTAACCTTGTCAGTTAACTCTTAATTACCACTTTTATAGTTTTATATATTGGCTAATTAGTTAATGCCAAGAATAGCTGAGTATTTTCAGTTTTTTCACACAGAGAATAAGGGGACTGTAGGAGAAAACATGTAGTCCCAACAGCTTATAGGTATCAAATTTAGGGTTAGACATCATTAATTATATGAATCCAAGGAAAATAGATGGACCTCAGCCTCTACATGAGTTTCCTTATATACAGGTATTATTGCTGCCATCTCACATTAGAGCGGCATGGTAGCCTAAAGGTGAAGACACTTGCCTCACAATTGAGAGGTTGAAAGTTCAATCCCAGACAGTGACAGATGTTTCTCTATCAGGGCACAAAGAGAACATATCTGCTGTGAACTCCGCGTAGACATCAGGAAGGGTATCCAGCCAGTAAATGTTCAGCTCCTTTCAAACACCCCAACTCCATCCTGATAAAAAGGGAGTAGAGTGTCATAAAAAGAAAAAAATGCTTTCATCTCACATTAAAGAAATTGTTGCTAGATTGGAGAATTGTCTCAAAATAGAAGTCTTCCCTGTTATACTAGTTTTATCATGAAATGAAGGTACGCACTTCAGCTCAGAGACACTATTCATATTATAGACTTTATATCTTACCTAATTGAAACAAATATATGTGTCCCTTAAATGTCAGTGCAATGTTGATTATGTTATCGACATAATGTGAGATAACCTACAATAAATTGATCCCTCCAGTTGAAGTGGATTTTAGTTGGTGATGCTGGATTGCAGTTAAAAAATTTGCAGGAGGCACCAAGCTGGGGAAAGCTGCTTCTAAAACAAACAAATTCCAGATATTTGAAATATTTTTGAAAGAAACTACAGAACAAATGATATTAGTTAGACTTCACTTTCACCATCTTTCAGTGATTGGGTCAATATAAAATATCTCACAAATATATATTTTTTGTTACTATTGTAATCAAAACTTGATTTTTTTTTCTTTTATTACAAACCTCTGCTTTTTCTTGGTTGAAAATATGAAATTACCTGCAGCAGCCAACTGCTTAAGAAGATACTGGGCTACGTTTCACAATAAAATGGATTTCCCTTCCCCCAGAGGTCCCCATTTGCAACTTTTCCACAGCTCTTCCCCTAAGCATTTACCATCAGAAAAGTATTTGTGTTCTAATTATGTCATGATGGTAAATTCTTAGATTTGCAGATGAAGTAGAGAGCTTCAGAAACAGACTAATCATATTCAGTGCCTCATAGCCAGAGGATCATCCTTATGATTATCCTCAAAGTTGGAGAATATATTTCCCCCCAAAATGTGTCTCTCTCCTCAGCTTTGAGACTGAAATGGTAGCTAGGGATTCCTTAATGGTCTGTACAATTCCTCAAAAGATGTGGGTTTGACTACAGTATAGAACTACTACAGGTAGTCCTCAGCTTACAAAGACAATTGAGACCAGAATTCCCCTAGTTATTTAGTGCATTTGTAAGTTGAGTCATTGTGTGATGAGACACATTTTTACCATGATTGTAAAGCAAATCACCACAATTGTTAAGTGAATCATGTAGTTGTTAAGCAAATCACATGATCATTAGTGAATCCAGCTCACCAGATTGATAGTTTTGTGGGAAACAGTTGGGAAACTCGCAAATCAGAAAATCATGAGACTGCAGGATACTGCAACTGGTCATAAATACCCAAATAATGATCATGTGACTAGCGGGTTGGACAGATCATAAATCCTTTTTTTCTTAAGCCATTGTAACTGTTAAACAGTCATAAGTCAAGATCTACTCATATAATAGTATCATCAATATGGGATTTGAAACATTGCAATTATCTATTTTTCTTTAATGAGAAGATAAATTCAATAACTTAGCCCAATTTTTTTCAGCAACTTTAAGGTAGGTAGACTTCAACTCCCAGAGTTGAAATCCACACATCTTAATGTTGCTGAGATTGAGAAAAATTGATGTACCGGTAGTATAATTTGGAGCTTTTCCCAATATTCTTTACTGCTGTCCTTTTCACTACATACGTTTTTCTTTATATTGTTCATTTGTTTTCTCTGTGTCAGAGCCTAGGCCTGACCTCCTCTACAAGTCTTAGGTAGGTACAGATTGAGAAAATCTAACAGCTAGCAAAGTGATTGGCCCCATTATTTCTATGGTTCTGGTAGTCACAGAAAAATAGCAAATAGCCAATTTTAGCTTTGCTTAGAATCTGGGTGTGAATGTTAGAAATCTAATAGATTTGTGCCTGATGGTGAGTTTGCAAACAAGTATTTAATTTATCTTTATTATAAGAGAAAAGAGGCAAATATGTTTGTGAATTTTTTTTCTAGCTTTCTTTTCCATTGTCATAGAATTCTAAAGATAATGTATCATCTTGGAGAGAAAAAGGAATTGTTCTAGTAATTATTAGATGAAGCAAACCTGTGCTGATAACTTAAAGGAACTACAAATTCCAGTATATTTATTTTGGAAAAAGTGTACTTGCTAATGAAAAATTTCTGGAGCCCTTTCTTTCTTGTTTCTGGTTTTAAGAGTGTAGTGTATATAATGTTCAACAACATATTATGTTTCAAACAAGGCTGAACAACACTGTTTGTTTAGTCATAATCTTTACTCATTGCATGTAATTTTAATGCAACACATATGCTTGAATTGTATGTCCTTACCTTTCTTATTGACTGATTGAAACATGTGTATTTACTTTTTTCTGCTAACTTCCACAATTCTGTTCCTCTCCAGATCTTTCATGAACACTTTTTCCTGGATGAAGGTTGCCTCCAATAAGATTTCAAATACGCATTCAAATGTGTATGTACTTGAATGATTGATTCATTTCTAGCAAATTTTAAACGGGCAGATTGCCACAGTATCCCAGCCATATAATGCATTGAATCAATGCTGATATGTGCATGTTATCATATTTTCTTAACACATATCCCATTCCTACACTAATATTTTCCAAATAGTTATAGAATGCATATTATGCTATTGAGGCTTTTCAAATTTCTAGTTAAAGCTCTTGTGTTCTTGTTTCTTTTTCCCAACAATCCTGATTTGCTCCTGAAGAAAAGTTTTTCGGGATTTTCATTATCTGCCCCTCCCTCCATCCTCCAATATCTCTCTCTATATTTATGAAACCAGAGGGGGGGAAATGAATAAATTTACTATACCAACTCAGTGAGGTTTGCTTATGCTTTGCAAACTACTCATTTAAATAGTACTGGGTTCATATTTCTGCTAATTAGTAGCAGATTTTTTATTTTGTGTTGGACTGCTAAATTTTTAATGAGACATATGGTGTACATTGTAAACCATAGAGCAGCCTCCTTAATATTATACTGCCGTAGATATTTAAAACTGAGTATAAAATCATATATGGCACTATATGGAGCACTGATTTTTTTAAACAAAAAATTGTGTATGCTTGCTAATTATTACATTTCTGTTTATCAGCTAAGTATGTTGTGTGCCTGGTATCAGAGTCATTTGTCACCTTATATTTCAGTATCTAGCATAAAGTTGAATAAGAGCAGAGATATGTAGTTGAAGAAAAAAAATGTAGCTACATAAAGTTAATGTATATATCTTTAATGCATGCATTTTCTAGATTTCAGTGTTAGATTATTTTTATTTCTAAATCCACTCCAACTACAGTGGAAGACTTTCAAGCAGAGGAAACCTATGACCATCTTCTCCAATCTGTTATTATCCAGATGTGCTAATAGTGAAACTTCCAGAAATCTCCAGGGAGCACTACATCAATCCAGTCATAAGAATAGAGTTGTCCAAATAACCTAAGATTACCTAAAACAAATATCTCAGCATAAAATAATAAGGGAAATTGTTTTGAAGTGAAAGTGTTAGGATAGACTTAGTTAGACATAGACTTAGTTGGTGATTAGTTTTGTATGATTTCCTAAAAATAAAAACCTCTATCCAAATGGGATCACATAGATATGCATACTTTAACAAACTGCCCAGGGTAGAGTAGTGGATGTCAATGGCCGTTTTTTTCCAGGGAAAATAGCTCTACAAGACATGTTCCTCTGCAGTTCTTCCTCAATAATTGCAAGAAAAAAGGTCAAAAATCCTCCCTCTCACCATCTTTCTTCTTATTTACAGTTGTTTTAAAAAGTGTGATCTTAATTTTTCATTCAATTTATACTACCAAGAAACTTAGAAAGCAATATATTTATGGACTTTAGCCAACAAAAAAAAAATAGCTATTTTGTAAAAGGATTGATTGAAGACCAACCTGCCAAATTCTTGATGGCCACCAAATCAAAGTTCAATATTATAAATGCTAGCACTGCTTTTTATTATGTAAGTGCTAAGAGAATCAAGGAGGTAAGATATATTTAGATAGAATGCCATGTAGACACATATTCAGTAGGTTGTGTTTACAATTCCTGGTTTGGCAACACTGATAACTGACTTCACCAAAAGTGATCATGCTGAAGATGAGTGCCAAACCTGAATGTAAATGTGATTGGTCTCAGTTGTTCAGTTCACATGAAAATAGGGAGGTAGCACAAAATACAATAATAAACATTTTTATAAGCCACAAACTGAGTATATCTTCATAAGAAATTTTATGGGTGAATTGGTGTATTCCATACACACCAGGTTTGCAACAAAAATGCTAGGCCCCTTGTTCAGGATCATTTTGAAGTGAGAGAAATAATCTTTTACTCCAGAGAGTCCTTGTTTAGTGATCACAGTTGGGACTGGGAATTCAGTCGTTAATCAAAATAGTCACTAAATGAAACTGCAAGTATGCTTATGATCTTTCTTCAGCTTTCCTTTGCTTTACAGATCATAAAGGTCATAAATGTGAGGATTAGTCAACAAGTTATTTTTCATCACTGTGACTGCAAATGCTCAATTGTATGAAACAATGACTAAATGAGGACTAGCTGCAATTTTGATGCAGAAGTCTGAAGGCCAGTTGGATCTATTTTGCTAAGATACTTAATACCTTTTAGAGACTAAAACATTTTCTTTTCACACTAATTTTTGAGTTAAGATGATGTTCTTTGTGTTTTAAGGAAAGCTGTGGTGTTTTGCCATTCTAAATTATCCCATACTTTTAATCTGTCATTTAGTGTATATTAAGATATGCTGAATTGTTATTATTGAGAAATTTTTGCTTGTTCTGTATTTTCATGTTAAAAATACAAATCTGAAGATTCCTTAGTCAGGTCAGAGTAATAAACAAATACACTACTTCAGAGAGACAAGTAATAAAAGCAGTAGATGCATTAATATTTTTCCTTTCTGTCACATTAAAAACATTCCAGTTGGGTAACAACTTTGATAGGCATCTAGTCAGATTATTTTGGGATTCAGATGCAGTCCTGGAGCTTCGGATTATCCCTCCCCGGTGGTGGCAAAATTACATGCACTTTCCCCTCTCTATCCTATTTAATTAAGAGTTGGTGATAGTGACATGTAATTTCAAATATACTAAGACTTTATGCTGTTTCTCATAGATAAATTAATTAGCAAACCTTTTACCTAGAAAATTCAGTGTCAATGAGAAGAATTACATTTCATCTCCCAGATATGAGAGAACTCTTCAAGGAGAGCATTCCATCATACATGTGCCTATATCTGGAGAATTAAAGAAATGCAGCTGAGAGAGAAGAATATGGCTTTGGAACAAATAACTCCTTATACAGAGAGAAATGTTGCAGAACAGGAAATAAATGTGAACTATTATTGATACCCTATTCTGACAATCCTAAACCTGGATCATAATTTAAGTTGCAAAAAAAGTATAATTCTTATATTACATTAATTCATTCTTCTTCTTCTTGTGCCATATCCATTATCGGACGTTGGTGAATTACATTAATTCATAGTAATCAAAATCAGTTTTGATTAGTAAACAATGATTTTGATCATTGCCACAAATGTAAGCCACTTGTGTATGTGTAAAATACATGTAACAGAGTTATAGAATTGTGGTAGTTGTTACTTCTTCCCTCTTTGGCTTTTACATTCTAGAAAACTAGGGAGGATCTCTTCTGAGATATATGCCTTTTCCTTCTGTGGGCTGAGAAACCTTTTGCATGATGGTTGTATAGGCTATGGCTCTTCCTCCTGTCTCCCAAGGTCATTCCCACATGCCATTACAACTACGGATCTTTAACAACAAGCTGTGGTGTCTGTCGTATAATTAAATGCTTCAGGATTAAGGTTGCAATTGTAGTTGAAACTATGACTGCTAGATGGGATTAGAGTGAGAGCTTTTCCTCTCTGAAAAGCTCTATCTGCTGATCTAAACATATAGGAACAAGAAGGGGTCAGAAGGGGGGCAAAGGAGGAGCAAAGCATGGCATCTCCAAATTCCATCCAAAATGGAGACGTGAACTTACTGTCAACAGAAAGATAAACCAGGCAGAGAGCAGTCACTATAGGAATCAAACATACTGATTTCAATGGGATTTCCAAAATGAAAAGTAAAACATCCCCCCCCATCCTCCCCTATTCTGTTCAGAGAGAGACTATGGTTGTTTACTAATTCCACCACCCTGTGTAGTGTCATTTCAGGTGCAACTTGGCCATTTCAGCTGGCTAGGAGGCTTATCTGCAACTGCACAATACTACTTCACTTTTATATTCCTGTATATCATATGGTTCTCTACATTTTGTAGAAATTTCAGGACTACTTTTCATTTTAATAAGAATAAAACTCCTGTATGGAGAGCACTATCTTTATAATTGGGTAACTTCAGTAGAAATATACACAAAAAATTCTTTACAGAAGACAGAATAACAGAGTTTGGAAGGGACCTTGGAGATCTTCTAGTCTCTTTCTGTTATAGCTATCTTTCATTCATAAAATAGAAGGTATATGAATAATCTTCCTATCAACACATTTCTACCTATTCTAGAAGATAATTAATCCTCAGGAAAACTAACTCAGTTTCTTAGTATCATATCCACAAAAATTACTCAATATGAGGCAAGTTATAGCTTTGAACTTTCCTTTAAACAGATATAAATTCAGCGAAGTCAACCAGGACTGCTTTATGAATTGCCTTAGTTCAGCAACAAAAAACAGCCAAGTTAAATCTGCTTTAAAGTAGACATCTTAATAATCTGCTTATGACATTCAAATAGTAATTTTTATGAAGGTGGTATTTTATGGACAATTGTTTCTGTGCAAAATAATGTTTTTGATTAGGTGCTGGCCTTTGCCAGAAGACTTAATATTAGAATATATAATACAGGTAGTTCTCAGTTAACTCATTCAGAAACTGTTTGCAGTTTACAATGGTCCTGAATAAGTGGTGGATATGACCAGCTATAGCAGCACCTCTGTGGTTATGTGACTGCAATGTGGGCATTTAGGATTGTTGCAGTGTCCCTTGGTTACATGATTGTGATTTGTGACTGTCTGTCAGCTTCCCATAAGTATACTCAATAGGGAAGCCAGCAAGGAAGATCACAAATTGCTTGGGTGAGTCCTTGTTTCCCCCCTCTCCCCATCTGTGCACCCTCCCTGAGCCTCCCTGTGATTGTGGTCACACCTCCCTGGCTACCCTCTCCTACTTAGCAACAGCCAACCCAAGCCCTCTTTATATTTAGTAGAATGCATAATCTTAATGAAGAATGTATTGTTCCTCAGCTTCTGAAAATGTAAAGCTGCAGTACATAGTTTGATTTAAGGAGTCATATGATGAATCCTAAATAACTCTTAGGCAATTAGGAAGATTTATTTTTAAACCAATTCAGAAAAACTTCCCTTCATATTACCAGGAGCAGCAGAGTAAGATTCTTCTTGTGGGTTCCTTCAATTAATTAAATCTTCAATTAATGTATCTGGACCTCAATTGTAGAAGTTTATGCAAAATTATTGTGGGTATAGTATAGCCTCTGCTCCCTATGTCTTGTGTGTGATAGGCAAGTAGGATCCATTTGTTGGCATCATTGCTTTAGGAGGTGATTTTATCTACATGTATTCAGTACAAAAAGTAAATAATAGGCAATTCCCTTTTCTTTGACTTGGTAAATTATCTGCGCAATTCCTCCTAATGTTAATCAGATGTCAAGTAGCTTTTGATTTTCTAAAGTTTTATTCTCTGACACAAAATTTAAATCCCAAAACATAGTTCTAAAGTCACTGGATTTTCTACAGATTTTCCATGAATTAAATCTTCTAAATATGATTACTAATCAGATTTTGTGTAACACATAACAGTAGTTCATACTATAATAGTTTTCTTAGAAAGTATCAGCTGAATGTAAATTCAATTAGATTCTTTGCCTTCAGCTTCATTATTGTTTTATGGGACTATGGAGAGTCATGTAATTTATATCTGTTTAATTCACATACTGTAATACACCAGTGGTTTGATCTCATTAAAGAAAACATACTTTGAATTGTATTTCTATAGTGAATATTACTTGAGAAAGACTTGTTTTATAAACTGCATGTTGTAAAGACTGAACAGCATTGTTCTAGTCTTCTAAAATCAATTGAAAATGTCATGTTTAGGGCTTAGTTACAATCAGCAACTAAGAATGAAGAAAAGAAAGTGTTAGTTATATGTTATTAAAGGAGGATAAATTGCATTAAAGTATCTGATCTTCTCACATAAGAAGACCCAAAAAGGAAATAACATCAATTTTTCATTTCAGACAGATGCAAGAATGCTATGAATTGCCTTTAAAAAGAATTATATAGACTATGCATGAAGAATTAAAAAATTCACCCCCTCTTTCAGTAGAAAATATTCAGAGTATCTTAAAATATCAGTTACTTGATGCAATAGTACATCTTAAGAATATTTTTATCTTTCTTTGCCCATGATACAGATCAGTACTTTATAATTTATGGAAATATAATTGAAATAATTTTCAATCTTAAAGGCATGGAATACATTATTTGTATTTTTGAAAATTTGTTAATAAATATACTGATAAATCTCCCAATTGTATACCAGTAACAGCTCTGCTAAAAAGCTACAGAACTCCCAGTGCAGCCATCTCCAATTTTATATTTTCCAGATCTGTGTCTATGGAGATTCTCAGTCATCCAGGTCATGGTTGTCCCAAAGCTTTCAAGAAGCAACTGGACTTCCTTTGTTTTTTCTTGGATGTTTCGCTTCTCATCCAAGAAGCTTCATCAGTTCTGACTGAATGGTGTGAAACAAATGGAAGGGTTTTGAAAGACAAAGGGCACTCTTTTGAAGACTGCAAAGTCCACATTCTGGACAGAGAGGACCACTGGTTTGAAAGAGGGGTCATTAAAATTGATCAGCCCTCTCTCAATAGAGGGGGAGAGATACAAAACCACTATCTCCTGTTTATAACACAATCCTTTCAATAGATCCAAAAAAGAAAGTTCCAAAAAAGTTCCAGACCCTTTTTCACTATTCAGGTGACCAGGTGGGCACAGATAAACCTCCAAGTGGCCTCAACAACTCTAAGAAAGAGTGCTAACAATCAGATGACTGCAAGGAATATAAATCCTTCTGTTCCCCGCCATTCAGTCAGAATTGAAGAAGCTTCTTGGATGAGAAGCAAAATGTCTTCAAGGAAAAACAAGGTCCAGTTGCCTCTTCCCAATCTGTGGTATAGTAGTTGGAGTAGGACTAGGAATAATGTATCATTGCTTTTTTATATGAAGATTAAAGGTAAATATATCTGCCAAAAGGGTTCTCAGTAATTTAAAAATATTAGAAACATAATGTGCTGATAGATTTTTATTGTCATTTAGGCTGCCAAAATGCCATCCTTGCAGATGATTTTTTTAGACATTCCAGGGAGAAGAAAAGTACACAGGGAGAGAACCCAAATAAGAATTGAGCATTCTTAATGGCCATAATATGTTAAGTTTAAAAAAGACAAAAGTATAAAATAAAAGCAGATCAAATGATTGAACATAGATTGCATAGTGCCTTGCTCTCTCCTGTCTTACTGTTGCAATTTCATCTTTTGTCTTGTCTTTTCATTGTTATTCTCATTTGCCCTTCTGACATCATAATTGTTCTTCTATTAATAATGCAGAGTTGGAACTCTGGGGTTTTTTGGTTTCCAGCTGTACAATCTTAAAACCAAAACAAGCCAGGAATCCCAGTCTTCATATTCTGATAAGCAGCCATGGAGGGAGCTTTAGTGGTCTGTTTCACCAGTCTCAATGGCTAATAGAAGTAATTAAGCTTCTTCACATTAAGTCAAAATTGTTTAGAATTCTGATTCCACATGACATGAGGACAAATGTAATATAGCATTAAAAGCAGATGTTGAAGTAGCTACTGTAAGTTTTTGAGCAGAATAACTATTTGGAAAGTTGAAATGCCTGATTAAGTTAATATTGTTCCAGGTCCGACTTTCTGCTTGCATGTTTTAACTATGCCATTAGTGTCATACTTAATCGGACATTATTAAACTTTAAATCGTACCTAAGGCAAAAAGAGTCATATTCTCTTTTTTACTAATATAAATAAATAAATAAATAAAATAATTTTATTTCTATACCGCCCTTCTCCCGAAGGACTCAGGGCGGTGTACAGCCTATTAAAAACACAAGACAACATCAATTAAAATAATTTAAAATTATTAAATGAATTTGGCTCAGTTTAAAACCCCAGGAATTTAAAACCCAATTTAAAATTGTTATGTTGATAGCCCAGCCTGGAGGAACAACGAAATACCCGGAGGTCGGAGATCTTACATATTTCCGGGGGCAGTTCATTCCACAGGGCTGGAGCTCCCACAGAGAAGGCCCTCCCCCTGGGTGTCACCAGCCGACATAACTTGGCCGATGGCACCCTGAGGAGACCCTCTCTGTGGGAGCGAACTGGCCAGTGGGAGACTATTGGTGGCAGAAGTCGGTCTCGAAGGTACCCAGGTCCCATGCCATGGAGCACTTTAAAGGTGGTGACCAACACCTTGAATCGCACCCGGAAGACCACTGGGAGCCAGTGCAGCTCGCGCAGGAGGGGTGTCACGTGGGCACAACAGGTTGCGCCCATAACCACCCGCGCGGCCTCATTCTGGACCAGCTGGAGCCTCCGAGTGCTCTTCAAGGGGAGCCCCATGTAGAGAGCATTACAATAGTCCAGCCAGGAGGTGACAAGGGCATGAGTGACCATGCGCAAGGCGTCCCGGTCCAGAAAGGGCTGCAACTGGCGAATCAGGAGAACCTGATAAAAGGCCCCCCTGGCCACGGCCGTCATATGCTCTTCTAAAGTCAGCCGTGTGTCCAGGAGGACACCCAGATTGCGAGCCCTCTCTGTGGGGGGCGAGGATTCACCCCCAATAGTCAGCGATGGCACCTGCTGACTATATCGGGACGCCAGAAGCCACAGCCACTCGGTCTTGGAAGGGTTGAGTCTGAGCCTGTTCCTCCCCATCCAGACCCGCACGACCTCCAGGCAGTGAGACATCACATCAAGGGCATCATTGGGGTGGTCTGGGGTGGAGATGTACAGCTGAGTATCATCAGCGTACAGATGACACTTCACCCCAAAACCACGGATGATCTCACCCAGCGGCTTCACATAAATGTTGAACAGAAGGGGCGAGAGGACCGACCCTTGCGGCACTCCCCATGCGAGGTGCCTCGAGGTCGACCTCTGCCCCCCTGCCAACACAAACTGCAAGCGGCCAGAGAGGAAGGAGGAGAACCACCGCAGAACAGTGCCCCCTATTCCTAACCCTTTCAACCACTGCAGCATGATACCATGGTCGATGGTATCAAAAGCCTCTGAGAGATATAATAGGACTAGGACAGAGGAGCAACCCCTGTCCCGAGCCCTCCAGAGATCATCCACCAACGCGACCAATGCCGTTTCATTGCTGTACCCCTGCCTGAAGCCCGACTGGTACGGGTCCAGATAGATAGCTTCATCCAGGTGCCGGGGAAGCTGTCGTGCCACCACGCTCTCAACAACCTTCGCCACAAAACGAAGGTTGGAGACTGGACGGTAGTTGGCTAATTCAGCCGGGTCCAGGGAAGGCTTCTTGAGGAGGGCCTCACTACCACCTCTTTCAAGGCGGCAGGAAAGGCACCTTCACTCAGAGAAGCACTTATAATTCCCCAGAGCCAGCCTCGTGTAACCTCCCGGGAGGCCAGTACCAACCAGGAGGGACACGGGTCCAATAAACATGTGGCAGCACTAATCTTACCCAGGACCCTGTCCACATCCTCGGGAGCCACAGGATCAAACTCTTCCCAGATAATATTCTCAAGACCTACTCTCGTCTCTTCCCCTGGACACATCCAGTCGGAGTCCAAGCCATCCCGAATCCGAGCGACTTTATCATGCAGGAATTGCACAAAATCCTCAGCACGACCCTGCAAGGGATCTTTCCGCACTCCCCCCAAAGAAGAGAGTGGGTCACCCTAAACAGGGCGGCTGGGCGGTTCTCTGCAGATGCGATAAGAGCGGAAAAATGGTTAGATTTTGCCGCTTTTATCGCCACTAGGTAAGTCTTGATATAAGACCACCTGTGTCTGGTCGGAATCGGATTGACTAGTCCTCCAAATGCTCTCTAGGCATCTTTTCCGATGCTTCATCTCTCTCAGCTCCTCAGAGAACCAAGGAGCCAATTGAGATCGGCATCGGATCAAAGGCACGACGCGGTCCAAAGCTCCGGCGGCCGCACTCTCCCAGGCAGCCACCAGCTCTTCAGTCAAGTCGTGTGCCAGAGTCTCAGGAAACGGCCCAAGCTCCGTCAGGAACCTTTCGGGGTCCATCAGGCACCTGGGACGGAACCATTTGGTCGGTTCCGTCTCCCTGCGGTGGGGGAAAGCGGTAGGAAAGTCCAAGTGAAGGAGCGAATGATCTGTCCATGACAAGGGTTTGATGTCTAGGTCCCCTCTACCAAGATCATTCAACCACTGACCAGAGACAAAAATCAGGTCCAGAGTGTGTCCCCCTATGTGAGTTGGGCCTTGAACTAACTGGGTCAGGTCCATGGCCGTCATGGAAGCCATGAACTCCTGAGCCATCTCTGACGCCTCACCCGCAGACGGAAGGTTGAAATCCCCCCTGACAATAAGTCTGGGGGTATCAACTGCCACCCCGGCAATGACGTCGAGTAGCTTGGGCAGGGTCGCTGCCACGTGGCAGGAAGCCAGGTACGTAGTCAGCAAACCCATCTGCACCCCATGGCCCCACTTCACAAAGAGGGACTCACATCCGGCTATCTGAGGAACAGTGGTCTCCCTCAGACTAAGACTTCCCCTAATAATAACCGCCACTCCCCCACCCCTTCCCTGGGCCCTTGGCTGATGAAATGCACGGAAACCTGGTGGGCACATTTCAATGAGGGGGACCCCCCCCTCTTGGCCCAACCAGGTCTCTGTAATACCTGCCAGGTCTGCACCCCCTCCAAAATAAGATCACAAATGAGGGGGGCTTTATTAACAACCGACCTGGTATTACACAACATCAGCCGCAGACCCTGGGCCTGAGACTCTGCACAACCCAGGTCATGAGTCGCGCATTGTGGGCCGGAGTGCGTAATTGCTCGTAAGCAGCGTGTGCGCACCCCCAACACATGATATGGCCCCCTGTGCCCATCATACCTGCCCCTCCCACTCATTGTTTCAATTACCCTGCCCTTCCTATCATCCCCCCTGCTCCCCGGTTAAATTTCCTTTCATGACCCCTCTGTTGCAGCCAATCGACCCATCACCCCGCTCAGTCGCTATCTGAACCCCTCCGGGTCCCCTTTTACAACCCCCTCCCTTCCTCCCTAGTCCCCTTAAAATTTTCATTAAAAGTGTAGCTAAAAACCCCCTCAACCCCCTTCTCGCATCATGCCACCTCTCGGGGTTCCAAAGCCCGTCATCAAGGTAGGCCCTCGATAGAGTGGAGGGCCAAACCTGCGGGAGGGGGGAGTCTCGCAGTGCACATAGCTCCGCCGCCGAGTACATCGAATAGGACCAGAATGGGAAGGCAGTTTGGTAGGGTCCAACAAAGTCCTAGGACAGAGGTCTTTATATAAGTAGCAACCCGGGATCCCCTGCTCTCTCACAGCAGTGGAAGGAGTTGGTTTATACAGTCAGCAGGGAAAAAAAGGTTTTTCCCGGCCACTCTCTCACAGTGGCCGGCCAGATGTCCAAGGCAAGGAATTTGATGATATCATCCCTTCTGGTAAAAGATGGTTCAAACAGCCAACTTCCCTCAGGGTCCACAAAATACTGTCCAAGTCCCCATCTGCCGGGAGTTTCGATGGAAATAATTCAGTTTGATTTAATATGATTTAAGCAGGGTACAAATAAAGCTGCCCAGTAGTTCCATAGTTCCGTAGGAGGATAGATGTACACAAAAGGGAAAGGGGGGGGAGGCTGACCCCCAGGCCGATAACAGGGTCAGAAAGAGGGGGGAGTGGGGGGGGAGGCCACCCATGGAGGCCCCATTCCAGAGCCATCCACCGGACTCTCCAACCCCGGATCTTTCCATCCATCCCCTCTCATCGTAGAACATACTTATGTTCTAGCAGAACATAATTCTGCTAGAAGTTAAAAACGGCAACACCTGCATCAAATTAGTTCAGACAACCCAGCATTCACATAATCAAATAATTAGTACAATTCTATGTCAAAGCTTGATAATTTATCTGAACCATATATAGGAGGGTGTCTGTTTTGAATAGGTGACTTCTCCAAGAGTTCCCTTTTTACACTCTTCCTGATTTAATATATATTTAAATTACTCATATTTCATGTTTGAGAGATATTGATGAGAATATAATATTTCTCAAAACAACCGTTCTCTCCCAAATAATTAGAGCCTTTAACATATCTTTTCTGAAATAGATGTATATAGGTGCACCACCACCAGTAATTGGACTAGCTCGGGTGAAATGCTCCCGGTTCAGACCGGATTGCCCGATACAGTAGTGATGGCGGTGGGTGATTCGGAGAACCAGTAGCAAAAATCCCTTCTCCCCCCCCGCCCAGCTGAGCCACGGGATCATCAGAGGCTTTTAAAATTATTTTTAAAAGCATTTTTTCTATCTCTTCGGCCAAAAATTTTTTAAAAGCATTTTAAAATATGCTTTTAAAAGTCTCTGATGATCTCAGCTGAGTTGCCTGATTGTAAGAGGCTTTTAAAAGCATTTTTTTTTACAACTTCTTCAGCCGAAGAGGTTGTAGAAAAAATGCTTTTAAAAGTTAAAAAAAAAAAGTTGGCCATGCCCACTCAGCACATTACCCCCCCCAAGCCACGCCCACAGAACCGGTAGTAACAAATTTTACATTTCACCACTAGACTATCTATGTGGTTCTATCTTTAGCTACTTTTCTACCACTGTCTGGATCTAATTTACTGTGTGTTTTTATTAAAACTCCTCATTTTGTTATCCTTCCTGGCTCTAAATTTGTCTGATTCCAAGGTCAGAGATAGGTTAAGGAAGATAGGATGCTTTCTCCAAAACTTAATGTCTAGCTAACTAACAGTTTTTAAAGAATTATTTTCATTTCAGTGATCTGTGACATAATACTTTCTGTGGAGATTTTCTATGTCTAATTCATCAGTAGTTCTCATCCAAATTAAATTGTGCAGGTTATTTTGTCCTCTATCACAAAAAATGACTGCTCCTTAGTTTCATCTGTTTCCAAAGGTATATTTTTAGCATCCATACTCTGGACTAGCTGCCTAGTTTTCATTCCCACCTTTGAATATTATAATTCGTATTTGATAAATAAATGTATAATTCTATCCCATTTGAAAGTTTGCATTATGCTCTAAATTGCTGCATATATCTTTGCTGTACTGGATTTAAACCCAATATTCAGCTTGTTGCACTGAAAAGCTCAAAAAACTGATGGTAAGTATGAACAGTTAGTCATGTTATGCTCTAAATTAGAGATAAATACAAATTTTCATACTTTGAGCACTAAAATCCATTACTGGAAATCAGACCCATGTACTTTATTATCTGTAGAGATTACATCTGAGCTGCTTTGTGGAAGATATTATGTTTTCTTAACCAAAAGTTTTTTTTTTTAAACTAATAAAGATAAAATGGATCAATAGTGCAGTCTGTTATCATTACATATACACACTGTACATATTTTATGTTTAGCCCAGCAAATCTTTGTAATTAATTGTCACTGATTACAAATCAATGTGACAACAGTGCAAGTAGTAAATAAATAACAAAATGCATTAGAATGTTTTTTAAGAAGCTCAGATAGAATATGAAATGCATGGTTCATCTAACCAGAAGGACTGCAAAATTAATAGCAAATATTTATATTAGGTTGAGAACTGGACACAAGCAAACATTAATTGTCATTAATAAAATTCTGTCTTATGTATTTAGTTATTACCTAGAAATTGGGTATGTTTAGGATTGATTATATTTAGGGTTGACTTTCATACTTATAGGAAATTTATCCTTTAGATCAGGGGTCCCCAGTCCGTGGACTGGCATCAGGCCACGGCATTTCTGAAACCGGGCCACACAAAGAAGTGAAGCCCCATCCATGGGATGCCGGCAGCATGCGAAACCACACCTCCTTTGGTCCTCAGAAAAACCTCTCTCCAAGCAACCAATCCCTGGTGCCCAAAAGGGGTTGCTGTTTTAGATTACCTGAGTAATGTGATAAGTTAGAAGAATCCTATATTATTTTTGCATTTTAAATCTTTCAATGGGAGCTTTTACAAAATACCCTAAAAAACTGCACCACACAGTTTTTTTCCCTACAATCACTGATACAAACTGTCAGCCACTGCTTTGTTTTGATATTGGTAGTAGTTTAGATTTGATAACAGCTAATTTTAGATTACTTATACTCTTATCCTTAAATCTGCAGCAGTTGCTAAATTGCATTTTCCCAGATTCTAGTTTCTAGAAATTGAGTATCATTGTTGCTAATACAGTTTTTGTCTGGTGACAAAAGGTACTAAATTAGTGAAGAATGCTACTATACTTGATCCTGGTTATATGTAAGCTAATTCATTCTTTAGGGTTGAAATGATTTTTGTAATTAAAACCCTGAAAGAACATGACAAGAAAGGGAAAAATTAGAACAAATACTATTGGTAATCTTAAAATTAACCAGAAAATAGACTGCCTCTCTTGCTCAGTTAAGAACTTTCAGTGTTCCTCCTATTTTCCTCTTTTACCTTCACATTGTTCTTGTACACATAAATATTTAAAAATATATAAGGAACATGGTGCAAGAAATAATAGCTATACAATATAAACTATCATAGGTCAATTTTGCTGAGCAGGCACTAATAAATGTGTTAAAATATAATATCCCTCATTGGGTCATCTATTTCGATAAGCACAATAGTAAAATTAATGAATTAAAGCTCTACAGCTGACATAAGCTGTCAGTAATAGATTTTGTGTAACTATATATAATGGGTTCAGATTATTCTGAGCAAGTATAGTCCATAATAGGAATTCAGAGTAGTGACTTGCTTTCAGTAATTCATCAGTCACATAATGAAAAGAGATGACTTCTGAATGATAACCAGCATGCTTTTTAAAACCATCTGTTTATGAGTAGTCACACACACTCTAGGGATGCTAAAATTTCATCATACCAGTACATTATATCT
Organism: Pituophis catenifer annectens; assembly: GCF_029215685.1. Classification (NCBI taxonomy): domain Eukaryota; kingdom Metazoa; phylum Chordata; class Lepidosauria; order Squamata; family Colubridae; genus Pituophis; species Pituophis catenifer. Next base: position 88,309,220 of record NW_027256883.1, read on the forward strand.
ATTACTAAGAGTTTATCATCTGAAAATAGGTCTGAATCCTTTATCTGTTGGAGAAATATAAATGCTAATATGTATCTTCACATCATTTTCTGCTGGTTGTATCTCCTTTACAATTTTTACATTGTCTGCAGAATTTTGAAAAGAAATTAGGTTAGAGGATGTTGGTAACTCTAGGAATATATTCTCAGTAAGCGGGTTCAAATTTCAAGCTTGAGACAAATCAGCTTCACTTAAAATGTTCCAATGAAACATTTAAAATTGCTTATTTGAGTTACATTTCAGCAGATAATACTAAATCCGTTTGAATGTCATGCCATATAGGAACAACAGAAATTCCTCCTGATCCTTAATATGCCAAAAAACTATAGTTATCCATAGTGTATCTAAATAATATTGTACTTTTTAAAAAAGAAAACCTTTGTTTTAAATAATTATGGATTGATTTCAAACTGATCCTATGTAATCTTAGTTGAAAAGAAGAATTTGGCAGCCTTCTTGATGATACAATTTAAATGTGTTGACAAGATTAAGAAAATTTTAAATGTCTTTCTTTCTTTCTTTTTTTCTTTCAATGTGAATTTCATCCAAGATATGCAGAAGGTATTTATTTTTCATATTTGAATGCAGGATGTATGTGTGCAGAAAAAGCCAAGTTTGATAGATTCGTCTCTCCTCTCCCCTCCCCCTTCATGATTTTTGCCTGAAATAGCCTTGGCATTTAAAATCAGACCTAATATCTACTTCTTTATTAAGGATGTGCTGTGGAAATTATGCTAATTAAGCTGGAGTGTAATTATAGACTAGAAAGATTATTTCACAGTCAGAATTGAATTGTTGTAGATAAATGTGCATTAACTTAATCGTGTGCAGATAATTAGTTTTTCTATTTACTGAGGGAGGGTAAAAAGAGATGTAATCAGTTACACAAAGCTTGCTCACTCAACTGAACGCATATCTATTGGGATTCCAATAATGAGCATTTTCCTGACATCTGTCTCCATTTTTTTTTCTTGTAATTAAAATGGTCAGTAGTGACTAATTAACCCATTTAACTTTATTTCCATTTATGACATTTCTTGTACAACAGAGCTAAATCTGTTCTATATACAGAACATATTTGCAATCATATTTCTACTTTCAGGTAAATAAAAGTATTGTTTCAGGTAAAAGGATTGAAATGTACGGCATTGTCAGTAGGTATATATTTCTCTTATCTTCTACTGAGGAAAAAAGGGAGTTACAAATATTGATAGAGTATAACTGATCTTTTATTTATTTTGCACTTCATACCTCATTCATGCCATTATATCAGAATTTTGAATTTTATTCTTTTTCAAGGAAAGGGAAGGAAAGAAGGCATCTCGCATGTTGTCAGTACACCACATGTATCTCTGGGTGGATAGGATGCAGACAAGAAGATTGTACTTTATCAAATATTCTAGATGAGAAATCCTAGCTTGAATAGAATACAGTGAGCACACTTTGGATAAAACTGGCCTTTGGAGGTGGTTGTGGAAACAAATCAAAATGAGCGAAAGATTATACAGTATGTAGATTATACAGAAAGATTATACATATGTAGTGTTTTCATTGTTAAAAGGAAAATATGTAGGTGGTGTGGGTGTAAATAAAGTTAGATATCTAGTCTCCGTATTCTCTATATTACTGACAAAATATGAATGCCTTGACTGATGAACCCATGTTGAATCTGTATCTGTGGTGAAACTGGTGTCAACTATAGCATATGGAGGAGTGTGACTTGAAATGGAAGACATAAATTGTAATGAATATGAAATAAAACAAATGAAATAAACTAGTGAATGCGAATGGTTTAATAAAGCTGAATGAATGTTGTTTTACTCTTATGAAATGGAGTCAGTGAGTATATGCAGGGAAGTGAAGTTGTAGGTTTGTAGTTGTAGTGAAGTTGCATTATCAATGCAATAATGTATGTTCATCAATAAGGACAGTGTCTTCCAGGTTGCTGGGGGTATGTATGAAAGTAGGACTCTATAGATTGGTGATTTTCAATGAGCCAGACATGATTTTTAGAGGGGAGGGGGAAATTTGCAACTGTTGGAACAAATTAACCCAGAGAACAAAATAAAGAAACAAACAATATAAAATACACACACACACTTATAAAATATGTAATACTATATTTTATTATATAATGTATTATATATACATATGTGTATAAAATAAAATACAGTATTAGATATATATGTTATAAGTACACATGTGTACACTTATCATACACACACACAATTTTCAACTAGCCCAAGGGTGATGAGAAATTCTGCATATAGCCCATTTTGGGGATACTATCAAGTTTGGTCTTGGGAAAAATGGGTAGGGAAGAAAAGGAAAGATGTGAAGCAAACTGGAGTGAAAATAGAACCACTACAGGAAGAGAAAATAAAATTCTTACATAAACAAGTATTAGATTATTTTTCTAAAGAAATTGTTACCTACAGAAATGATGGTTTATCTGTATGGACATCATGTGTTTGATAACTTTATGAAATAAATAACAAACTTCAGCATTCTGTGTTCATTCAGATTCCCTGTATATGTCAGTAAAATCTAAATGTTCAGTTCAAGGATACAAAAATTTAGAAAATCCAAACTGGAAGAAATACTCAACTGACAGCATTTAACCAATGTAACAAAGATTTTGCCATAAATCTGCTTATATACTCATTAATATGCTATATATATATATATATAATCAAAAGAAATATATATATATATATATATATATATATATATATATATATATATATGTATATATGTATATATGTATATATGTATATGTATGTATGTGTGTGTGTGTGTGTATATATATATGTGTGTGTGTGTGTATATGTATGTATGTATGTATGTGTATATATATATATATATATATATATATATATATATATATATATATATACACATACTTCCCATTTTCATCAAAAGTGACCCATAGCAAACAATTGGTTTGTTTAACAATCATCGCATTCACTTAACGACTCCTAGAAAACGGATTTTAGGTAGGTCCATTAAAGTCATGAGTCAAGGACTACCTGTACACCCTAAAGAAAGTTTTTTTCTTAAGCAATCTGAGATTTGTTGATACCGTTTTTAAGAGCATGAATCCATTGATGGGACCAGTTTTTTAATGTAGGTTTAAAATATTTCAAAAATGGCCACTTAAAAATATTTTTGACTTTTTGATAGAGATGTGTTGTAGGTTTTGATTCTGTCATGGAGTTTTAAGAAGGCATCTTGGTGCCTTTGAGTGGCCAAAGCATATGCACATGAAGCAGATACTTTCTCACAGAATTTTATTACAGGCAAGAGTTTGAATTAAAGCTAATTTCAAATTCTGCTGTGTAATTTCTTATAGAAGAATAAAACAAAGCAATCACTCTTAAAAACTTATTGAATTTCTGTTTACATCTTTACTGTCGCTTATGTTTTAGCATTTGGGTGATTGAATCACAGAATTTTACTCCCAGTGAATCCACTATATAGTTAGCAGTGCAATAATGTTTAAGGGAATATAAGCACCTTGGAAACTAAATGAAAACAGTAGGGAAGAGCAATTATTCTAATCTATATTCAGGTGGTCTTTCATATTAAGATCATGTACAACTTTACTGCTCTTCCAAATTTCAAGCTGATATTCACTAAACATTTGTCTTTTACATTTTATTCTTGCACCTTTTCTCATAAAGCTCTAACAGTAAATAAGAAAGTCAGAAATGTCCATTATTCTACACTAAATTCAGACTAATGGTATAACAATTACTGAATGGCCATATTTCACAGCAATTTAATGTACATTTGTGAAGACAAATGATTAGGAGAGCACATTAGCAAATACATGACAGCTGAATTGCCCTCAACAATTACACCTACATCTGGAATGAGTGGAGTGTAACAAAGCAGGAAAGGAGGGAATAAACACACAAACCCTATATTTCTGACAAATCAGACATAAGCATCTTTCAGAGTTAATTTTTGAATAAATTTTTAATTAGTCATGATTTTTAAATTTTTCCGTTGTCAAATAAGACATACTTTAGTAATTTCTGTGTCATCATAATCAGATCTACCCTGTTCTATGTTGTGTTCCATGATAATATGGTATAGTCCCGTTCAACCCCTAGAATTATTCCTTCTAACAGCAATATAGTCACTACAGTGCTAGGTTGAAAACAGACATATCATTTTATAGATCAAGATTACATCACAGATCTAAATTAGGGATGACATTGTCTTATTTTGTTAGCGGTTGATTTACTCCCTCTTTAGGGAATTGTTTAATGAGGATTTTTGAATATTGATACACTGACTGCTTCAATTGACCATATTTGCTTTCATATTCCTGTTTAGAAAGAAGCTTGCTAGTTCTGTAAAGAGAGCCCAATTTTTTTTTTTTTTAATTTGATTTATATGCCGCCCTTCTCCGGAGACTCAGGGTGGCTTACAATGCGTTAAGCAATAGCCTTCATTCTTTTGTATATTTATCCATCTTTTCTTTTTTTTTTTCCTCCTCCACCTCCAAGTAATCTCTGGAGGACATATTCTATCAGATATGTCTCCTCTTTGAAACCAGGAAGTTGGAATGGAATTGGAACTGATTTTGAGTGATTTTTTTAAAAAGTCTCTTGTATATAGTATCATGAGAGATGATCTCAAAGCAGTGAAGCAAAATATTTATTGATTAGTACTTACATGGGACTCCACCAGATTTCTCAGGATTGCAAAGTAAACTAAAAAAAACAAAAATGGAAGAAAATGTGCAAAATGCTTGCAGTATCAATGTGCCATGTAGTTACTATTAATTAAATTCAGCTCAAGCCAGTGTATATATGTGTGTATCTGTGTGTATAATACAGATACAGTATAACAATTAAAAAAATAAAGCAGTTGAAGAGTCCTGACAAACAGTAATAATTTCTGTCATTGGTGGTTGCTGTTAGTAGTAAAGCAATTCTGGAGGAATTCATTCTGAATAATAGTGCTTATGGGACTTTTGCCATTCTATCTAAGCATTTTAAATTTCTTGCCAACAGTTTTTTTAACTGTGAGTTCAGGTTTTTTATGTCTTTCTTTTGCTTTATACCAGAAAGATATATGTTACAAGCAATTCATCTCAGAGAACCCAGGCAACAATATATAGTATTGTATTGAACTATTGAACTATTTTAGACCAACACATCTATCTGGGTCTCAGATTTTCCACAATTCTTAATGCATATTTTACACAATGGAAAACAAAGAATCTTACATTAATTCAGTAGGAGCTGCTAATAGCAAAACAGGAGGATAATGAATTTTCATTATGCAATAGTAAATGGATATATTCAAGATAGCAGAACCAATCAGTGAAGAAGAAAGAAGAGAAAGAAGATAGACAAATATATTAATAGAAAAGCAAGAAATGTGGAAGAAATGTTATAATAAATGAAATGATAATATTAAGATACGATAAATAGCGGAGGAGTAGGAAGAAGATACAAAAGATGTACTCAGATGACACCCTGATTGGTTATGTATTGTATGTTTGTGTACAAAATAAAAAGCTTTTATAAAAAAAAAAAAAAAGAGCAGAACCAAATCATTAAAGGAAAACCAAAAGCCTCTATTGGTAGAGATGACCTAGGAGGTCTCTAGTTATACAATCACCTCACTGTGGAAAATGCATTCAGTGCTCCAAAGTTTAATCGTGTTCATCCCCCTCATCTTTCTTCCTCCTTGACCTATTTTGTGAGGATAAAGCTGAAATCCTGCAAAGATAAGGGATGAAGTGCATTATGCTATTACAAGATATGTGGTTCTTTTTTCCTGTGTTATATTTTTGAACCCCACCCTAAATTATCACTTTCCCAATGTTGACACGGTAAAGGGGTTTCAATAGAAAAGGGATAGAGCAAAATTTCTTCTCTCAGTGTAACCTTCAGGTATGCTAGATGGCAATTTCTTTCACTGGCAGTCAGGTTTGTTTGTTTTTTTTGTGTTTTTTTTGTTTGTTTTTTTATTTATATGCCGCCCTTCTCTGGAGACTCAGGGCAGCTTACAATGTGTTAAGCAATAGCCTTCATACTTTTGTATATTTATACAAAGTCAGCTTATTGCCCCCACAATCTGGGTCCTCATTTTACCTACCTTTGAAAGGATGGAAGGCTGAGTCAACCTTGAGCCTGGTGGGATTTGAACTCTCAGTAATTGCAAGCAGCAGATGTTAATAACAGTGCTTTAGTCCACTGTGCTACCAAGCTTAAGTGATGGGATATAAAATATAACACATCTGGGGACCGCCCGGCAATATAGCTTGAACAGAGATCCGTCAAAAATGATTCAGTAATGCTTTAAACCTGGTATTTATACAACCCAATTTTTTGTGGCTTCTATGTGAACTTGGAAAAGGTTACAACTGACTTAAGAATTATTTTAATGAATCAGTTCCTAAATAGTTGCACTTTTAAAGCTCTTCTGGAAGCCTGAAAAAGCACAGACTTCTTGTATTGAAAGCAGAGAGGTATCCTTGTCCAAGACCTAAAATGTTTCTGCAGAATCATGTTCAAAACATGCATAAACCTGGCAAATAGTGGGCATTTTAGCTTAGTGGTTCTTTGTTTGTTTGTTTCTTCATTTGTTTGTTGGGGTTGTAGTGGTTGTATCATCTGGCTCTTTAGCAACGTATCCATAGAATGGATACGTTGCTAAACAGCTGCACTTGTAATAATTACTAAAATTATTTTTAAGAGTTTTATATTTTAAAACTTCAGAGTTACAATATGATTTGTCATCTACTTAACAGAACTGAAATTAAATTTTACTTTGTGTATTGATAATAGATCATTTTTAGTTTGTAGTTGGTATTGCATGATCTGGTGCAAAATGCATCCATGAAAAAAGGTAGTAGCTTAATAAGATTGCTTACATTTTATTAAGATTTTGTGGCCTTAAATATATTTTTTTTAATTTTTTTTAATTTGATTTATATGCCGCCCTTCTCCGGAGACTCAGGGCTGCTTACAATGCATTAAGCAATATTATGACTGTCTTCTAGTAAAGCAAATTAAAAGAACTGAACTATAGAATCCAAACATTAATCTAACTCTGTCATATATTGAGCCTAGTTTCATTTTCCACTGGGGATTAAAAGGCTCACACTTTGCAGGCTTTTCAACTGAAATTAGATTTTTAAAAATGCTGTGAAAACAAATGCTGATTTAAACTGTTAATCCATATACTATTGTACCTTATTCTGTGCCAATTGTTTTCCATCTGATTTGATTAATTGCCTTTTCTTGATTTGTGGTTTGCATTATGACATTTAAAAAGCCAGCTTTGTCTATTTAAGCTTTGAAAAACTCTTGATGCAAATTGTTTGTAAATAAATAAGGATAAATATTTCAGGAATCCACAGCAAGCAAAAGAGTCTATTATTGTTCAGTTCGCTGTCTTAGCTACTCATATATACAGTATCCTCTCCCTGGGAATGACTCATCACAGCTTTGTTAAATACTTCATGCTTAGAGAGAATATATCTTTGTTCATGCTAGAGGGTAAAATGGAATAGTTCCTATCTTCATTTTTTATTTTTGGCTTTTCAAAAACATCTGGTTGGCCATGATTGGAAACACTGCTGAATTAAATGGATTTTATTGCCTCATTCGGCAATGAAACAAACTGATGAAAAACAATGAAAAAAGAACACCAAAGGCATGATGAACTATAATTACAATATCAGTCTCAAAATTTTGTTTTTTCTTTTAAATGACTTATGCCATTTTTATTAAATGGTTCCTATAGAAATTTTGTTGTACAATGCTGCAAGAAAAGTTTCTGAACAAAAATGAATAAAATTGCAGAGCTTCTATACTTTAACTGCTTGATTAATATGTGAGCATCCTATTGAATAACAAACTATGGCTAGAAATTAATATACTAAACCTTGGAAAGTTGTTATAACTAAGGGATATTTGTCACACTGCCCAGAATCTCATGGTAAAACAGTGCCAATGGTGAGATATATAACAGTGTCTGTATTCTCCACTCAGCACTCATGTATTTGTTTGCAACACCTTTTTTTCCAAACAGAAAGTGACACAAATCTGCAAATGAAGACAAATGATCTTCTCTAGCACAAGCAATAAATAATGGCTAATTTTTCTGATGGAGGGGCGAAAACTCTTATTGTGCTTTACTGATGTTTAATCTTTCTTTTGAATAACTTACGCTATCTTGCCAAAATCTAAATAGGCAGGTGGATTTTTTACTAGACTTAAGATTTAGTTGCAAATTTTCACATTAATCATTTCAGTACTTTAGAATGACATTCTCAGTCTCTGCTGGTATTCAGATATCAATCAACTTTCTTTTGGTAGGCATGCCATGTAGATTAAAATTCAATTAGCATTGAGAAGCTGACACAAAGTAGCCACAAGATGGGGCTAGCCAAACCATGGTTTGCTGAATATAGTGAAGTTGTTTGGGTTCGCATGTGACCATGGTGCAGAAATCATAAAAATTGGTTCATATCAGATGCATAATGTGATAACCCAACCTGTGTCTTGGTACAGAAATAAATTATAAAGTTTCACAGGATATATGTTAACACTTTGCCCGTTTAAGGGTTCTTCTGACTCAAAATTAAGGCAAACATTAGGATTTTCTCTGACATTCCAACAGGGAAAAGGGTTCTTGTAGAAACCTGAAAAAAAGACATGACTGTTTTAAAGACGTGTAGCATTATTGCTGCCACATATTCCAGAGTATCTTTTTTGAGTTTTTTTTAAAACAAATGCTCACTAAACATGTCCAATTCCCCTTCTATGCCATGATAAGTTTTAGTGTCTAGTTGCCCGATCATCCTCATTGTACTGATTTAAATTAATGCACAGTCTGATCACTATTGTCAACCAATCTTGCAAAGCAGATATATCCTTATTAAGCTGGTTTATATCCATTTGTTGTGCATCTATTTCCATGTGCAGACAATCAGTGTTCTAAACAGTATATTGGGAAAATTGGCAATCTCTTGTATATTAGTGGGAAAATACTATCTGAATATTTCTGTAATTAATGCTCTTCTAGAAGAGTATATGTTTTAAAGTTTGAAATCAAGTTGGGGGACTTATTTAAAGATTCTCGTTTTGAGGAAAAAAATAGTAATGTAAGGGGGGACCAAAAACATTCTGTAAAGTCAACCATATCTTTTATAAATGTACGTTAGGTTTTAAGACCTTGCAATGTTGCAGATTGTCGTGAAAACAGTTGTAAATGTAGATTATGCTGGAGTGCATTATTAATATGATGCAATTGTAGAGACTTTAAGTAAAGCAAAGAAAAATACAAAAATAAGTTTTCACTGAACTAATTCAATAAAGCCTTGTTTTTCGAATTTAATACAATAGAAATCATTGGTCCAACAGTGATACATACATACCTCCATACAATGACTGAAATCATGTACAGTAGTACAATGCTAAACTGTACATAGCTCAGATTATGGTTAAAAGTTGTAAAACATCTTGAGTGTGTAATCGTAGCTTATTGTAAGTTTTCACACATGCCAGCGTTTTTTCCAAGCCTGATGAAAGGTGCAGAAAATAATATAAAGTCAGGAAGTGACTGCCTAACAGAACTCAGCATTTCTGTTTCTCAAGCTCTATGGACTTGCATGGATGAAACAAAGGTAACAGAGATTAGCCTTTTCTCATCCTGCATTTGAGAGTCCCAATCCTGACTGTGTTGCCACATTTTGGTTTAAAATAAGAATAAGTAGAAAAACATGTATTACTTCAACTAGAAATATGTGCTACTGAGAATAGAATAGAATAGAATAGAATAGAATAGAATAGAATAGAATAGAATAGAATAGAATAGAATAGAATTCCATTTTAAAAATTAACAAATAGTAATCTATTCATTCTGAAAAAAATCACCTGCATTTTTTGATTCATATAAAAAATTCATTTATCAATTTATTAATCTTTGCAAAGTTGTTCCTGTTATCAGAATTATTTTGTCCCTCAATTGATCTATAAATGGCTAGTGAAGGAAAAGATTTGCTTCCACTGTTTAAAAAGTAACTTTTATAAATATTAACATTACATTAGCCACAGATTACAGGGCATCTTGATTTTTATTAATTAAGAACATCAGTGGAAGAGGATGGAATATAAAATAAAATATCTTTATTGATGCTCTACATCAAATTTTAATTCTAGGTCATAAGATAAAAATTTTAAAAATAATATCTATAATCGGTGATAATTGTGAATTGCACACATTGTATTCTATAACAATTATTAATTTGTTCCAAATACCTTGCTTCTGTATATGATGAAATATTCTGGAGTATAATCTTAAAATATAACAAAACTATTTTTGCAGGTGGTCACATTAATTTGGTGTCAATTTAATTTAATTTTTTAGCCCATTTAGAATTTTGAGAGCCTGTTATATCAGTCCCACAGAATGATTGTCATGGGTTGGTTGTTCATAAAATGATTAGCATGGTGGACATTATTAGCCATGAAATGTGCATTTATCCAAAGCCTGATAGTTCGATTGCTGTGTTTCATGATGGTGCCAACATCCAGACTACTTTTTCCTTTTTCTTCTAAGCAGATGGACACAGTTTTAAACAAACACTGAACTATGGGCAGTTGCTACTTTTGTGTATAAAATGGCAATATGCCATTTTTTTTTCAGGATTACAAATATAGAAAAAAAAGTCCTTACTGCATCTTTACAGAAAAGACAGTTGAGTAAGTGACTCAAAATATTGGCTCCTTTCATTCTCCTAGACACATGATCTGAAGCAAATGCATATATATATACCCAACCACAGACACAATATGAAAGAACGCACCATGTTACAGAAGGGAAAAAAACGTGTTTCTTCCAAAGCATTCTTTTTCAGTAAGAAATCTTTATTTCTTCATCTCCAAGAATTGTTCCAAAGCTAAAATGTCATAAACAATAGTATGTAACAATAATAAAGTAAAATATATTCCTTTGAAATAAAAATGAATATCATAAAACTGATTACATAGGTGTAGTATTTGTTCATGGGGCATATCCTGGATCAGAGACCAAGGATCAGTCTTTAGCTTATCATGAGATATAAATGCAGGCAATAATTACAATAGAGTCAAAATATTGTCATGAACCTAGCAATGAATTTTATCTCCCAGGAGTATAGTATGCACCCATCAAAAAAAAAAAAAGAGAATTAAATTCTTCATTTTTCAGAAGTATTGTTTAGTTGACAGCAGTCTAGATTGATCTGAATGCAGAAAAAAGAAGAAATTATTTACAAAAGCAAATATTGTAGTTATATTTATACATTCTATACATACATATATCTCTATATATGCAGAGGGAGAGAGAGAGAGATACTGATACAGATACTCCTATATATGTTGTTGATAATTTTGCTGGAGTGCTAAGAGAAGCTGTGTAGGGAGGCTTTCTCTCTAAAATTTGGAAATAGCAGAGGTAGTATAAAACAAACCAAAGTAAAGAAAGGAATCTCATGTCTCCATAAAAGTAGTGCATTTGTCCTGTCTGTTGAAGAGAATAGGCTAAAAGATTTTGTGTACTTGAGGGCATAGTAATTGCTTCAAGAGAGGATAGGAATCTGCTTGTATTTGTATCTATAATGCCTTTTCTTGCTGCAGTAAATAACCATTCAGGGCCTTAACTTCCAATGTCTTCTCTTGTGAGAAAACTGTCCCCCCGTCCGTCCCCCCCACAAATCTTATCCTTGGATTGGTATTGCTCCACATCAATGAGATGGCATGCCTGTGCATATTGGCTGTGCTTTTTGTGTATTTTATTTTCGTAATCCTTATCAGGGCTTCCTATAGTGCATTCTATTTCTATTATTTTAGAATAATAGAACTCGAAGATCCTAATAAAATGAAAACTATTTTCTATAATTATTTTTTTAATTGGGGTGGTAATGGCAGTAATTACCTTTTCATATACATTCCAGAGATAATATTCCCCCTTACCCACAAACAGTTTCCTGTTGATACATTAAACAAGCATTTCAATCACATGAACACCGATGGATCTTTTCTTGTTTCTTCTTTGTATACAGAGAGTTTGGATGGCGAGATCCGGAACTTCCAGAAGTTATTCAGATGTTACAGCATCAGTTTCCCTCTGTACAATCTAATGCTGCTGCTTATTTACAGCATTTATGCTTTGGCGACAATAAGATAAAAGCTGAGGTAAGAAAATCATTTAATAGGAGAGAGTATATCTCTGTGAGTGTTTGTGTGTGTGTCCGCATCTTGATGTTGCAATTCTGAAATGGCTTCATCAGACCAGTATAAAGTACTTCTGAATAGTAACTTCGTTTGAACTTAGCTGAAGACCTGACGATTTGGGGGCTGGCTTCATGGATTGGGAAGAATAAAGCTAATTGCCCCTTTTATTGTAAAGGTATGTGGAACTTTCAGTGCTGTCTGTGTTATGAAAAATGTGTTCATCGATTTTGATACCACTTTTTGCTTATTTTTTCCTTACAGCTATGTCTTGCTGGGAGGTGAAATACAATTTCATCTTGTTTAGTCGGGTTAAACAGGTTCTCTAAAATATCACTTTTCAAATCCTTCTCAGTACAAAATCAAAGTATCATTACTTTATATTAGCCTGTCTTAAGCATTCTGTCTTAACAAAAAAAAAAAAAAGCAAGGTCCTCTGGTTTTTATGGAATATGATAGTTACCTGATCCAGAGGCTTTTGACTTGAGTTGGTCTTAAAAACAAGTCAAGGACTTCTATCATTTCTTCTTTTCAGAAATACGTGAGGGTACATAGCATTATATCTCTTTCTACAAGGGATTGTTCCAAGAATAGTTGACTTATTTAGTTCACATAAGGTATTGGGAGCTAAGGATAAATCATATTGATGGATTTGCTTATGACAATTTCACCAAATATTGTACAGGTAGTCCTTGCTTATTGACCATTCAGTCAGTGACCATTCAAATTTACATTGACTCTGAAAAACAAGACTTAAAAATGGTCCAAAATGGTCCTCAAAGTTGCAGTCATCGCAGCATTCCTGTGTTCATATGGTCATGTATTTGGCACTAGGCAAGTGGCTCACATTTATGACAGTCGAAGTATCCTGCAGTCATGTATGTGAACTCCATATGCAACTTCATAGGCAGCTTCCGACAAGCAAAATCAATGAGAAAACCAGCAGGAAATCACAAGCCACAGTCATGATATGATTATCAACCTGTGGTAATTTGCTTAACTGTATCCAGAACTAACAGAAACTGCCATTGTAATTTCGTGCTTAATGACTGTGCTGCTTAGTGATGGAGTTGTGAGTCCCTATTGCAGCTGGTAAATGAGTTTATCCGGTCAGTAAATAGGGACACCTGTATTTGTAATTTTGTTTTGAAAAGATTTTGCATTTATTATTCTCTCATGTATAGTTTCCCAATATGTTTTCATTCTCGCAATCAGTTTCTACTTAATCCTTCATTAAGATGATTATTCATGTCTTGATTTTTCTTGTAAAAGAAGCTAATAGGTAATAGTTTCTTTTAAATGTACATTGGCAGGTCTTTTCCATTGACATCAAACTGTTCAATCTTAGGCAGTTTCTGTAAGTTGTTCCTTTGTCATTAACTTCAGGAAGTCCTTTGGGAGCCTTATTGATTGAACAGCTGATCAGTCTATTCTGCACATTACCTTTTCTGATTAGGTCTTATAAATTGCTCTTCTTGCTAGAGCTGCACAGTAAGTCGGCAGTATGATGCTTATTTTTCCATATTCTGAGCAAACAAGATTTAAGCTATGAAATGAGAGCTTGTTTCAAGTGGCATACTTCCATTTCAGACCTCAAGGAATCCTGGAGTACTTAATTTGAATCATAGAATAAAAAGAATCTTAGAGATCATCTAATCCAATTGCCTGTCCAGGGCCCTATTATAGCATCTCTGACAGATGGCCATCTAACCTCTCTTTACACACCCTCCAGCAAAGCAATCCACCTCTTCCTGAGGCAATCTATTATATTGTTAAACAGCCCTCATCAGTATGAAATTCTTCCTAATGTCCAAACTGCTTTCTTATAATTTAAACTCAATGTTTCCTGGAACAACACTAAACAGAAATGCTTACTATCTCTTACATGACAGCTCTTTAAGCTACTTTAAGACAGCTGTCATGTTTCCCAGCAATCTTCTGTTGTCAGGCTAAACCAGGGGTCAGCAACCCGCGGCTCCGGAGCCATAAGCGACTCTTTGGGCCCTCTGCCGCAGCTCCCTGTCCTGTCACTGGTTGGCCCCGCCCCTCATTTCTTTTTGGACTCTAGCCCCAAGCGGCAGGAAGCGAAGGCTGCCTTACGCGCAAATGTGGCTTGAAGGCAGGTACAGGGCAGCTTAGTTCCAGCACTCTTCTCCCCTCCTCCTCCTTTTGTGACCCCCTGGCCAGCTGTGGCTGAGCTAGGAGCGTGCGCATGCGCAGGAAGACCCTCCTCAAGTGAGCACCAAAGCTCAGGAACGGCACGCGTGGGACGGGCAGCAGCTCATTTAAGGAGAATCTCCCCGTGCATGTGCATGCTCCCAGCTCAGCCACAGCTGGCCAGGGGTTTATGAGAAGAGGGGAAGGAGGGTCGCCGGAGTGTGCAGGAGCGAAGTGGCCCTGTACCTGCCTTCACGCCACATTTGCACGTAAGGCAGCCTTTGTTTCCTGCCGCTTCAGGCTGGAGTCCAAAAAAGAAATAAGAGGTTCGGGGCCAACCAATGATGGGACAGGAATGGAAACTCCTCACTTTGAAATGGCAATAGAAATCCCCTAGGTAATTACTATTTATTTTGTATAAGAGAGAGAGTAACATATTGCTTTGCCAATTAACATGACTTCCTAATATGCAACTATTACACATCCACATGAACTTTTCAATTGCCTGAACACAGTTAAAGTTACTCCCTCAGGAAAGACACATGCGTGTTCTCTCTCTCTCCCTCTGTGCTTGGCCAAAGAGCTGCCAGGGGTGAGCGATGACACGGCAAGGTGATGACTGGAGCATTAGTACAGGAGAGAAGCCGCGTCCTGTTAAGATCTTCCTTAAGCGAGCGGCCACCCACCCCATGTGCGCC
This sequence comes from Pituophis catenifer annectens, assembly GCF_029215685.1. Classification (NCBI taxonomy): domain Eukaryota; kingdom Metazoa; phylum Chordata; class Lepidosauria; order Squamata; family Colubridae; genus Pituophis; species Pituophis catenifer. Next base: position 88,324,359 of record NW_027256883.1, read on the forward strand.
TCTGCTGCACTTTGCTCCCAACCAGGGAGTTACGAGCAGAGGGGGGAAGGAGGAGGACAGTCACCCGAAGGGAGGGGAGACACACACACACACACACACACACACACACGTACATACAGAGAGAGAGAGAGAGAGAGAGACATAGAGACACACACAGAGTGGGGGTGAGAGAGAGACATAGACACATACAGAGTGATACATAGAGAGCAGGTGAGAGAAGGGAAGAGAGGGGGAGAGAGAGATACAGAGGGAGAGAGACACAGGGGTGACAGAGAGGAAGATAGGGAGAGGGACAGACACAAAGATACAGAAAGAGCGGGGAGATAGGGAGAAGGGGAGAAAGACATAGAGAATGTTTTTGTGGCTGGGTGGGACTGGGTGACTGGGTGGGAGTGACTGAGTGGGTGTGAGTGACATCGAGTTGGCCATGCCCACCCAGGTTTTGTGGCTCCCGGTGTGTTTTTTTTCTGTAGGATACAGGTCCAAGTGGCTCTTCGAGTGTTTAAGGTTGCCAACCCCTGGGCTAAACATAGCCAACAATTTCTAATGTTCTTTGTATTTCTGTTATAATGATAGCTGCTCTCCTCTGGACATAGTCTAGTTTTCCAGTGTATTTCTTAAGCATAGTGTCCAGAACTGGATGAAATATTACCGGTGTCTAACCAGTACAGAATAGAGAGGAAAGATTACTTCTCTTGATCTTTACACCACACCTCTGTTAATGCAGTTTAGAATTGCATTTGCTTTTTTTTTTTTTTTTCCTTTTCAAGTGGTTCACGATGTTGGCTAATGTTCAGCATGTGAACCATCAAAATATCCTGAAAGTTTTCATGCACATTTTTACCCAGTACATGGTGTCCTCTGTCACATCTTTTCTTTTTTCTTTTTCCTATTTGAAGAACTTTCCTTTTCTTTCTGTGAAGATTCATCTGTTTGGTTTCTGTTCATTACTCCAGCTTGCCAAGATCTTCCTGAACCTTGATATTGTCCTATAACATGTTTGCTACAATTTATCTTTTTGTTATCCACAGATCTTATAAACTTATTTTGTAACCCTTTATCCAAGTCACTTATAAATATTTGAATAGTACAGGATCTAGAACAGAGTATTGTGGTACGTTATTTAATTACTCCTACCATCTGGATGTGGGGCCATTTACATATGCTTGTTGGGTACAATTGTTTAGCTAGCATAGTATGCATATAATAGTAGCACAGACCCATTCATATATTACCATCTTCTCAACTAGGATCTCAACTTTGCTGGTCAAGATTTACTTTGTCTACCACATTCCTGTGATCAACTAAACCAGTCACTCTAACAAAAGAGAAAATCAGATTGATTTAGGAATCCTTTACTCCAGATCTAGCTCTCACACTAGCTAACTGCAGCTGCTCCAGGCATAAACCTTAAAAGACAGTGAATGACAGCAAGATTTTGCTGAAAAATAAAATTTGTTGCCCTGCCATCTATGTTGCTGCAGTCATATATGATAAAAATATGCGGTTTCATTACGAATTCTAAAATAAAATTCTAATACCAGTTCAGTTCAGTTCTGAATATGAAATGAAAGGAAGAAGGGTTGTCATTAATTGTGGGAACAAAATATTTGAGGCAGCCTGCTTTAGCCTCACTTCAGCTTATACCTTTTTTGTTTTAACAGTATTTCCTCACTTATTAAACACTTAACTCTACTGAGCTCCTTTGTATAATTTGCAGAAAGTGCCTGCTCCACAATCACAATTAGAGATACAAGTAGGCCTTGTTTACTGATTGCTCATTATGCAACCGTTCAAAGTTACAGTGGTGCTGAAAAACTAACTTTATGGCCAATTTATGCCATTTACTAATTTCACAGCATCCTGTATGTACTTGTCATTCTGTGCCTAACCTATTCACAAAAATCTGTTTGCTTTTATTGATTTCATTAGGAAGGCATTTAATTTTTCTTTTCCAAATTTATATGGATGAAATAGCAATTATATACCATTTCACAGTGCTTTAGAGTCCTCTCTAAGCATTTTATAGATTCAGCATATTGACCCCAACAATCTGGGTCCTCATTTTACCGACCTCAGTGGGGTGGAAGGCTAACTCAATCTTGAGTCAGTGAGAATGGAACTGCTGGCAATCGGAAATCAGCAGAATTAGCCTGCAGTACTGCATTGTAACCACTGTGCATGACTAATATAAATGGATTAAATGATTCTGACTACGAATGTCTGTATTAAAAAGATCCAGATGATTATTCTGGTATTATTCAATTTTGCCATGTCTCTTTTCTGAAAAAAAATCTTTCTGAACTGGATTACCATGTTTCCCTGAAAATAAGACAGGGTCTTATTTTCTTTTGACCCCCGAAATATGGCCTTGGCCTTATTATTGGGGGGCCTTATCCCTAAACCTCGGCCCCGAAGTGCCGGCCAGCTGCTTCGCCGGTGCCGCTCAGGCCGCTGTCTCCAGCAATTGTGGCAGCTTTTTTGTTGCTTCCCATGCAAACAGCACAAGGTGAGGAGGCAAGGCGGAGGGGGGGACAAAGGGGGGAACATGCCTCACATGCACCTGCCATCCATGTGGAATGGCCTTGCAGAAGCCGCTCCCACAAACCATAGCTCACATGGCCCTTCTTTCAGTGGCAGCTGCAAAAAGAGCGGCCACAAAAAAACTCTTGCCAGCCCTAGCCCTGTTGACCTGGGACTGGGGGGAGGGAGACAGGCACCGGAGTTCCAAGCAGTGGCCGGTGTAAGCTGCGCAGCCATGAAGTGGGATCGGCATGGCCAGTTCTTGCCTGCAGCATTACCAATGAGGATCGAGTCAGAGCCGGTGCTGCCCAAGATCAGCAGGCCAGATTCAGTGAGCCGGATGCACCGCTGCCACTCGGGAGAAGAAGAGAGAGAGAGGAGGCACTGCAAGAGAGCACATTTCTGATGTTGTTCTCCTCCCGGGCAGCGTCAGTGCGTTCAGCTCTCTGAATCTGGCTTGCCGATCTCTTCCAGTGTGAAAGAGTGGCAGGTGGGGACGGGTGGGGCAGTGGAGAAGTGAGATGCATGGAGCGAGACGGGGCTCCCCTTGCCATCTCTTCTCCCCCCCCCTCGCTGGGCATGGCAGGAGCTGGAAGTCAGGTAAGACATACATCTTGCTTCTCTGCCAGCCACACCAATCCTGCTTCATGGCTGTGCAGACAGCCCACACCAGCCACTGCTCGGAGCTCCGGTGCCAGTCCCCCTACCCCCAGTCCCAGGTCGACAGGGCTAGGGCTGGGAAGAGTTTTTTTTGCGGCCGCTCTTTTTTTTTTTATTTAAAAAGTTTTACAAATACATTTTCTCCCCAGTTTCCCCCCCCAAGCCCTCCCTAACCCTCCCCTCCCCCCAAGACTTCCTCAGAATGAAATCCAAATCATAATTACATTTTATGAAACTTAAACCCCTCCACCCCCTGTGTACTGTTTATATCTTCATAGAACTCAGTTAATCTATCCCTGCATAATACATTCAGCTAAAAGCTATCTGATATTTCCTAGTTTGATATTTATTCTGCACATAATCTATCCACTTTTTCCACTCCCATGCATAAGTCTCTTGAGTTCGATCTTTTAAATATGCTGAAATCTTCGCCATCTCTGCAAAACTGGTCATCTTCAAAGTCCATTCTTCAATAGTGGGCATAGCATCATTTTTCCAATATTGACCTATCAATAATCTCGCTGCTGTCACCATATACAATATCAGCTTTGTTTCACCCAATGTAAAACCCTTAACTATACCCAATAAAAACAATTGTGGAGAAAACTGAAGTTTTTTCTTCAGAACATTTTGCATAACCCACCAAATTTTTATCCAAAAAGCCTTCGCTTTCTTGCAGGTCCACCATATATGATAATATGTGGCATCTAAACAATCACATCTCCAACATTTTGGTTGAACATTAGGATACATACACGATAATTTCTTAGGATCTAAATGCCACCTATAAAACATTTTATAAAAATTTTCCCTCAAATTCTGCAACTGTGTAAATTTAACATTCTGGGACCCATATTTTTTCCCATGTTTCCAACATCACTGGTTCTGCAAAATTTTGTGCCCACTTTATCATACAATCTTTGACCAGTTCATTTTCCGAGTCTCTTTCTAGCAAAACATTATAAACCCTCTTAATATGCATTGGACCTTTCTCTTTTATATGTCTAACCGATTCTTCTTCAGGCATCATTATACCAATTTTTTGATCTTCTTTCCATCTCAGTTGAAGTTGATTATACTGTAGCCAAGTTAAATTAATCCCTCCTTCCAACAGTATTTCTAATGTCTTTAGTTGCCATCTGCCCCCATCCATAAAAAGAACTTCTTTGTATAAAAACCCCCCCGAGTGACATTATATTTGTATTCCACATAATATGACCAAGATCCAGCCATAGCGGTATTTTGTAATCCCATTTGAATCGGTGCTTCTTCCAAACTCTCATCAAAGAGTTCCTAAGTATGTGGCTTTTGAATACTTTATCCACTTTGTTCTCATAGAATAAATATGCATGCCAACCAAATTCAAGATCATGACTTTCTATATTCAATATTCCAGTCTTTATCCTTCCAAACCAGTCGCTTGCGTCAAAGCTGCTGCTTCATAATACAATTGTAGGTTTGGAAATTTAAGGCCTCCCCTTTCTGGGACATCTTGCATAATTTTCAGTTTAACTCTCGGCTTTTTCTCATTCCAGACAAACTTATTCACTCCTCTTTGCCATTCTCTCAATTGTTCATCACTTTTAAGCACCGGAATCATTTGAAACAAAAAGAGAAATCTAGGCAAAGCGTTCATCTTAACTGCTGCTATTCTTCCAAGTAACGACAGCTGCAGTTTTTTCCAAGTCTCCATATCCTTTTGTACCTCTCGCCACAACACCTCATAATTATTTTGAAATAATTTTATATTTGAATCTGCAACTTGAACTCCTAAATATTTAACCTTGATACTATTTCAAAGCCTGCCTTGCTTTCAAGTTCCTGCTTTCGATCTTGTGTCATATTTTTGACTATCATCTTAGTTTTATTCTGATTCAGTCTAAATCCTGATACCATACCATATTCTTTTATAATGTCTTTCATCTGAATTATTGATTCCATCGGCTGTGTTAGGGTAACAACCAGATCATCTGCAAATGCCCTAGTCTTATAATCTTCTTGCCTAATAGCTATGCCATGTAAAGAATTTGAGTCCCGTATTGTATTCAACAAGACTTCTAATGGCGGCCCCCAGGGGGAGAGCCTTCTCTGTGGGGGCACCTACTATCTGGAACGAGCTCCCCCCAGAGATACGGAGGATCCCGGATCTGCGCACCTTCCGCCGCGCCTTAAAGACCTTACTATTTCACCAGGCCGGCCTGGCCTAATTTTCCCCCTCTTTTATAAAAGATTTTTAAAATTTTAAATATCTTTTAGTATTTATATATTCAATTTTAAATTGGTTTTAAAAGTTTGGGGTTTTAAATTTGTCGGGGCCAAAATTATTTAATTTGATTTTATTCTATTTTTTAAATTTTGTGTTGTATGTGTTTTTATTGTCTGGCTGTGCACCGCCCTGAGTCCTTCGGGAGTAGGGCGGTATAGAAATCTAATAAATAAATAAATAAATAAATAAATAATGTTAAGATAAATAACAATGGCGATAGCGGACAACCTTGTCTTGTTCCTTTTTCAATACTAAAATTTGTAGTCAGACTTCCATTAATAATAATTTGTGCCGTTTGTTGTTGATAAATTGCTGAAACCGCCTGTATAAACTGATCCCCAAAGTCCATTTTTCTTAAAGTCTTTAATAGAAAGTTCCAATCCACTCTATCAAAGGCCTTCTCCATTTGCGGCCGCTCTTTTTGAGGCCACCACTAAGAGAAGGAGTGCAAGAGCTAGGGAGGAAAAAAGTAAATCTAGTTTGGGATCAGATCAGAGATTATTCTAGACTAGCATTCTTTTTTGCATGCTTACCAACCAGCAGCTGGTATATAAGACAAGGTTACCTTTGCTAGTATGAAAGAAACATAATATGGTACAATCATATATCCAATTTTAGATTAAGAAATAAATAATTTTCATTTAATATGCAATAAAACAAAATATTTTATGCTGCTATCCCTTCTGCAAAAATTCAAGACAATTCTATGTTTTGGTTTCTTTCGTTTAACCCATACAAATTGTAACAAATATATTAGGTTAAAAGGATACTTTTGAAGTCAAGCCCTGATTTTCACCGCCTAATTTCACTCATTATTGCACTGCACTTGATCTTAAAACCTCAGCAACATTTTGAATAGTTCATTTATAAAATGTTTACTAGTGGCATTAGTCAGTATTATTTAGCAATTCATTTCAGAGCATGTCATCAACAGTTGGGATTCGATTTTACAAAGTCTCAACATTTAATGATTTGTTGGTCCACATATGATCAGATTGAAGTTCTTGTGACAATAGAAATTTAAATTAAGCCTATGCTTTCTTTGAGTTTGGTAATTCTGTAAACATGAAGAATTAATGGCAAGTTCTTTGCAAAACAGTGGCCAGACAAGAAGGCATGAAAAAAACATGCACTAGCCCTTGTGCTTCTTATTTTTCACTCATATCTTAAAAAGAATTCAATGGAATTCAATTTTCTGAAGAGGTATATTCCTCCCCTTTAACGCCCGTACATTAAAGAAGAACAATATGTGCTTATGATTTTGATTTTTTGAGAAATTTTAATTCTTAGATAGCATTTGTAGCTTTAATTTGATTTGAACTCATCTCTTAGCTTAATTACAAAAGCCACTCCAGCACCTATTTTATCTAACTGGTGATGTTGCTTTTTTATTTATACCAGTACATAAAATACTGGGCAGACTTAGGTTTAGGGTGAGGATTCTCAATTAATTCCAAATGTTTATCCTGAATTGTTAATTTTAATGCAAGAGCGGTAATCATATTGGGGGGGGGGGTTGTTAATCTAATTCAAATCAAATCAAATTTAGCATTAGTTCTTGCCTTAATTCTTTGACCTTTCTTTGATTAAACTTTCACTCATGATTGAAAGTCCATAAACTCTAAGGTCCTGAATCTGAAAAAAATTGGAAGAAAAGAAAAGCCGAGTAAAATTTCCTACTCATTTATAAAATGTACATGTCATCATGTTTCAGATGGACTTTGTCATATAGTTGTCAGAATACAATCAAATTGCATTTTGTGCTGTCTGAAAACCAGCTTGACTGGTGTGGTAGAAATTATATGCCATGTGAACTGGTGGTAGGCTACAATAGGAAAATCTGCAGCTTAGAAGTCTTTTAAATCGATAAAATTGAGGGATAGATCTTAACGCTATCTTACTAAGGAAGAAAACAAGGAGAATAGCAGTACAGGTTTAGTTGCAAACTTTTTAAAAAAGGGGACCCTTGTTAAACAGAAAGGTCATTCTTCTGAAGTAATTTCTCACAGTTTTAAAGTAATCTAACTCTTCTGTATGAGATCACTTCACAAAAGGATTGTATTGCACAGTTTCACATGCCAGCATCATTTTGTCCTGATAGAAAATGGCAGCAGGCCATCAGTGGCAATGATATAGCAGGTCACAAAGGTTTCTGGCATCAGTGACTTTTTTCTGTATGCTAGGAAATTAATTTCACCCATGAAAGCCACAGTAGCCACAGACTGGTTAGAGAGGCGAAATAAGGGGGCAGTGACTACTGAACTATCCATTCTATTTCTCTGCCTGCCTTCCATCCTTAACAAACACTTTTGTAAGTAAGAATATTGCTTTCATTCACTTCATGCATCTTTGCCCATCATTTTATTATAACAAAAGTAATTAAAATGAGCGCAGGACAGAAACTAGGAATATTTTGTTCCATTGCTTTTCTACTATATAGCGGTCCAACCCAACTTTTGTCTACAGGCTAATTTTCACCAACAGTACATGGTCTGTCAACCTCCCATTTATTTCATTTGGAGGCAGTTAGCAAAAGATGAGAGCCACAGATGGGTGATGATCAGCTTGGACAATTACAAACTGGCTGTTCAAGCCTTCTGTAAATTGTAAGTAAAACCAGGATTTATGTGGTTGGGTTTTTTGGGGGGGAGGGATAATTTATCCAAAATCACAGTTACCATCGCATTTAATCACTAGTTAGCCTTGTTTCTCAGTTGATTGCTTCTACTCTTGATCTGTATTGATATGTATTTCTATGTTCTTGACCCTTTGACAATCTATATACATTCATAAAGGAACTTTTATTTATTTTTGTTCTTTATTTATTGAATCAGGCTATATATGCTTCTAAATAAACTGCAACAATCCATTACAAGAACTTGCCTTCTCCATGTATTTATCCAGAATAAATGTCCTAAATAGTTTTAATTACAGCACAGTCATTATTTTAATTATAATCTTTGTTACACCAACTGAGATTTTTATTGCCTTTTCATTGAAAAGACATGCCTAAATTTCTGCCACTTTGCCATCAGTCAAGTTTATTGAAATTAGCATGTTCTTTCTTCTTTCCTCTAATTTTTTTTTAAAAAGTATTCTATTTTTTAATAAACATTTGGATATCATGTTTGTTTTAATCTCTGAAACCATCTTTACACAGTCTCATTTGAGATGTAATGCTATAGAGTCATGAGCATTTCTATCGACCTATTTATTTCCTTCTTTGCTTTGTTGCTTACTTTCTTCCTTTTTGAGAGGTGAAGATTAAGGTGATGACTGGGATAAAATGGGGTTAAATTTTTGTCAATTTTAATGCTGAATGAGGCAATAAACCCCGAGTTTGATTTTTTTTTAAAAAAAAAATCCTATCTTCTCTTCCTCTTTTACTATTTTGAGAATTGAGGATTTTAAAACTATACTTAATATATTCATTGTATCATGATTATATGTTGCACAATATGATACATAATAATCAAACTAAATACACGTAATAATAGTTTACCTTTTCCCTATTTATTCCCTGCATTTTGTTTTTTCTTTCAGATTTAGGTTGCAGGCCCTTTCGATTTTTGTACACCATGTCAGATACATAGTGTTATGTACAGTAATTAATGAAGATAATGATGATGAATGTTGAAGTGAGAAGTCTCAGGATTTGTTACATCAGCGCTAGATCATAATTTATCTGTGATGGCAAAACCAGCTCAACTGGCCTAATTCAGCTAAGCATGCTGATGTCACACAATTCAAGAGGCACCTCTGCCTCTATTAAGTATATCCTGAGTGGCATCAGGTAGGAGAGTACATGGGATTGAAAGAGGAGGAAACCTCTTGAGCATATGTGGAAGTGATGTTGATGTTCTCTCTGCATTCCAACATCAAGAAATTGTGTTATTTACAACCAAAGGTCAACTGGATAAAATGCTTAACAATAGTGAACAATAATGAAAAAATAATAAATCAGCTATAAGGGCATAATGTTTCCTTGCATCTTTATCCCTAACCATTCCTTTTGATGAGATGAGCAGGAAAGTGCCATTGCTTCAGTGAAGCAGACAACAACCCTGTATTGATTCACTGTAATTCATTCAGCTTTCCTCTAACTATCTCTCTTAGCAACACATCTGGAAGTTGCCAAGTTAGCTCCTGTGGCAATCTTCATCACACTTTATAAAACATTTTCAGCATTCATGATTATTTCGTTTAAAGTATTGTGGCTTTCCTTTTATATTATTTTTAATTTCATATTTTGAGATTTTAAAACCAGTTGAGATGTTCACACTAACATCATTTTAACTGAGTAACTTGAAGGTAAAATGTTCTACAGTTCTCAGAGGCAGTTTAAATTAGATTTATATTCTGTCATTCTACGTATTTGCTTACCTAAATATTTTATGCCATGCTTCATTTATACAGATTCTGAAGTGGTTTACAACAGTTTAATAAAGCAGAGCCATAAAATGAAACTGTCCAATTAAATGGCCAAGAATTAATGGCTGGGGAAAGACATCAGGGAAAGACATTCTTAAAACATACTTAGATTGAAGTCTGGTGTATTATAGGGGGAGGCAAACTATATGCAGGCAAGCTATTAACTTTCATTCTAATATCTCACTTTGCTAAAGGGGTTAACCTGTATGATAATATAGGATGTTTCAATGCACACTTGAGAATTACATATGACACAGCCAGGCATATATAAATATCTAGAGCAGGGCTGTCAAACTCCCAGCCTGCGGGCCAGATGTGTCACGTGCTGGCCACGCCCATGCCCGGTTTAGCAAAGGGGGAAAAAGTCCCGATACGTCACATGACATCGCTGTGACAACGTGAGTTTGATACCCCTGATCTAGAATATGCTTTTTAAAGGGAAAAAGAACTGATGATAGAAATGAAATCAGATATAACCCCAACAATTTAAATGTGTATAATTACTGTACATTACATTAAAAATATAAAAAAGGGAAAGTTAGAATCTAATACTTATAATATTTCTAGGATTTTTTCCTTCATTTTCCTTCTCTTTTTTGTATTTTTACATAACACATAGAGATTTTCACTTAGTTCAGAGATTTCAATTCTTACTTAGATAGCTAAAATAATGTAATGTATTTACTGTAGTTTAATGTTTTCTATGTCTGATTTGTAATCAAAAATCTACATCACTAGCTGCACATTCTTGATAATTAGTCCATTATATATTTCTATATAATTTTTTTATTTTTTCTCTTTTATTTTAAAAATGATTAATAAATGTGTTTTTTAAAAACACTTCATTGGGTTAAATCCAAAGGGAGGAGATTTATGTATATCTCTGTTATTGAATATGTTATGTACCTAGAAGTAGTAATACGCTGATATTTCATATGGGAAATTTTTTGAAGGTTTCCAGTCAGCTTGATTAGAAATAGAGTAGTAGAGGATGGTTAATTTATTGCTTTTTGATTTGGGTATTAATTGTCATTTTTCCTGATGTTTTTCACTTGTCACAATATTACAACATAAAGTTATTTTTTTAACCATTTTTTATCATATGCTGGACATTTTGAAGAACTGCTTTTTTTGTGGGAAGGGGAAAAGCAGAGTATAATTTTAAAATAATATATATATATATACACACTCAGACCAGAAAATTTTAATATTTGCATGTTTTTACATTAGGTATATACTGAACACTGAATTTACTCCATTCTTTAAAAACAGAGTTCTGGGGTCAAGCAAGTTAAATTTTGCATTTTGTAAATAACTAGTTTTAGGATTAGGACAATGAGTTGGGGAAACACGAGAATAGGGAGATCAAAGCTTTGTGCTATATCTCTTTCTCAGTTCTTTTATATTAAGATACTTCCACTTTCTGATTAAACATCACTGGAACTTTTGGTTCTGCTGATGTCTGCAGGTCAAATGTCAAATCCCATATGGTCTAAATTCAGTTAGAGTTTGTCAGTTTATTTCTGTGATGTAAGCTATGTGTGATAACAATATTCTAAATATATTTTAGGTTACAACTTGAGCTTGAAAAGTTAAATTTTGCTAGGTGCAATCAAAACAGATTTCACTCCTGGCAATTGTATGCACAAACAGAAACTTCTTTCTGATAGTAGTCTCTAGCATTTCCAGGGGTACTCTCTTTGATTCTATTCATCTACTTTACTCATTGTTTTCTGTTTCCTTCAATCTTGCTAAATACAATCTTTTTTGCTAATATATCCTCCACTAACCTCTTACACATATGAGTTTCTTCTTACATTGCCTGAAGGCAGTAGTTAGCTTTTTGTTGTTGTTGTTCAGGAGTGATTAATTTTTCTTGTAATCCATAGTGCTCTTAGTAACTGTATAGTACTCACCAGTCTGATTTGTCCAAACTCAACCCTCATTTTCCAATGTTTTCTCAAATTTACACTATACATGCAGTTTCACCCAAATTATCAGGTATATTTATAGCATTCATCTTTATCTTTTGCCAGTTATCCCAAGATAAATCTAAAATCTAGTTGTGAAATTCCGCATTAAACACAACACCTTAAAGCATATCTTTTAGCAATGCTTCCAAAAGACCAAACTATAATTTCTTATTCATCTTAGTGAGTTCATGCAGCAATTATGTGACATTTGGATCTTTAGATGATGATAAAGTGCATACTTCATTTCATGTGCGACCTTTACATTTTTCAACTTAAGGAACTAATAAATGTCATCATGTGCAATGTAGTACTTAGGCTAAAGTTAAATATCTCAAAAGGGAAAGGATATTTTATTCTTTGTCCTGGGTCAGTTATCATTTTGTAAATTAAAAATTCATAAAGTCATTAGAATGCAAGTAATAACAATTCCACATAGATCCTTTTGAATGAAAATTATTGCTTAGTATAATGAGTTGTTTAAGTAATGAAGCACTATTGTGAAATAATGCAGTGACATTCACTTCAAATATAACATCCTAAGAAAAGATAAGCATATGTAAATCAGAGGGGTAAAGCGGCCATGAAAAATTAATATTAGAATATCAGGGTTGGCTATAAGCATATACTATAAATACCCCTGCTCAAAGATACTAGATGGTATCTATATCTTCATTCTATCTATACTGCCTAAAACAGTATATGCTTTTTAAAAATTGGTTTAAGAAGCTGATTTTATGTTTAAAGAAATACAGGTGATTGTCAACCTAAAACCATTCATTCAGCAACATTCAGTGTTTGGGAGGCTAGAAAGAACATTCTGAACAATTGCAAGAAAGGCGGCTAGAAAGAGCTTGGAATGAAGCTCTTTTGTCTCTAGAAGATCCTGGAACGATCATGGAAGGCCCTCCCTTAGTTTCCCCTTATTTTCATTTTTCCTTGTCCTCCTCTATTTTATATTTTGATGAAGTAATAAAAAAACAAAATGTCAAGAGGAAAAGGAGAGGAAAAATACTTTCAGCCTTTCAAGATTCTATTTGTGTTACAATAAAAAATAGAACAAGACTTCTGGTTGTGCTACTTGTCTGGACTACTTTGAAGGGCTAAAAGTGGCTGACACGTTCCCATTAAGAAAAAAGAAAGTATGTGCCATAAGGCTGGGTGCCAGCTGATTTAAAAATAAATGTCCCACAAAATCTGTTTAAGAATTCCTCTTATCAGAGCCTAATGAGCAAAAGATATCCATCAAGAATTCAGAAGAATTTGCCAGTATTGTTTTAAACCAGATTGATTTGAAGTAGACTCTGAGGATCAGAGTAACCACATCTGTAGGGAAAGGAGATTAACCAAAAATTATAAAGATGATACCAGGTTGTGGCCTTTGAGAAGATAAAACCCATCCCTAAACAAGCGTAGCTCCTTACGTATCCTGGGACTTCAGGAGTAATTCTAAGGAATTATAGAATTCAGTGTAATAGCCTATTCTATGTTTCAAGTTTGTAGGCTTGCAGAAATAGACTCTATAGCTTGGCTGGGAGATTACCTTGGCTACGAAAACCTTACAAACTGCTGGGATAAAATGGGCTCTTTTCAAGTGGAAAAATCTAAAGATACCTGAGGAGCAATGCTGAGTGATAGTTGCCAGGTATAAAAATGTTCTCTTCAGGACTTGGAATGGCACTGCAAAGTATTTATTTGCATGTGGACAGTACAATATTTCCATTGATTTACCAGTTATAAATTTTATGGTGATTTAAAAAAAAACCTAGGACTTTGATTTTCTGATAATTCCTTTTTATTCTAAGTAGAAAGAGGCCGAAGACCTTGGTTATCTTTTCTCTTTTTTTCCTGAGAGGTAGAGAAGATGCCATGGAGGAGGAAAAATGGGGACAAAAAAGGATTGGTATACAAATTAAATAGAAGAGGGATTGGAATACAATATATCCTTGTCAATGTCTCATACTTCTCTGGAGAATCTGATTCTCAAAGTGATGTTGGTTTAGAAGGATTGAGTGAATAGAATAATCTTTTTATCTTCTAAGGATCCTCTTGATTGCCCCCCCCCCCCCACAGCCTATCCCTGGAATTAAATCAAAAGCAAATTTAAAATCAGTGAAAGCTGAGAAAAGAGAACCTCTGGTTTGGGAAAAGTATTTGTTAAATGGTGAAAAACTAAAGATTGCTCAAGAATTGATCAATCCCTTCTGAAACCCGCCTGTCCTTCAGCAAGATTATTTTCCCCTTCAACCCAATAGCTTTAAATAGAGATTAAATAGAGATATTTGACATATAGCTTGCTAATTATTTTTAGTAAGATGATACCTTTGTTTTTATAGAATGGAATAACAATGGCACAAATTTACTCAATAGGGAAATGTGTTCATATGTTAATAGGAATGAATAAATCAGTCAACACTGGCATCCTCGAGACCTTGTTTTCTTGTAATAATCATGGTGGCAGTGCAAAAATTAACAGTTCAAATAACAGTATAATGAGAATATGAATGAAACATTTAAAATTGCCCAAGGCCCATATGGTGATCCATATACCACCAATTATTTGCCTCTGAAAAACAGACCTGAATCACACATGAAATCCCTACATGTTTTTGTTTGTTTCTTTTCTTTTGTTTTGAACATAGCAAGATCTATGAATCCAATCATTATGGTTTATTACACCTATTAAGCCATACTGTGCATGGTAAGCCACTATGTTGAATTCAACAGAATATTATGTCATGGTTTTAACGTTATTAAACCAGCTATTGTGTTCATCTGTCATACATAGTTGTAAAACTGGATTTGTAGTAAATGCATTCATATACCGCATAACAGCTGGCTTTGTTGGCAAACAGGTATAATTTATCCAGCTAGCTATACTTGGTCAGCCCAATTCAACAAGATGTGAGAATGTAGAATTCTGGCTTCCTTTACACACACACACACACACACACACAAAGCAATAGTTTGTCTTTAGGTAAGTCTCTGGCTTCCCACAGCCATAGGAAAGGGAATCCCAGGGGCAGGAGGAGGCCTTGGGAAGATAGGAAGTAGTCTCAACCTACAGACTGTGATTGTCTTGGTGTGTTGGTCACTTCTGCTGACCAGCTTTAGGCTCCCTTGCATGGCTGAGTAACCAGCCTGAGAGCAAGTCAAGGCCTTGGGGGGACGGGGACGGAGGGCAGAGCACCAAGTGCCTTTGGGGGTAAAGGAGGCCTTGGGTTCCCCACCTCTGAGGCACCCCTCCTCCACTTAACAACCTGCACATTCATTTAACAATTGCATTGGAGAGAGCAGGGATTGGGGAGTCATTAATTGAGACACTTCATTTACAATATGCAACCCTAATGGGCAGGCTCCATTATACTCATAACTTGAGGACTACTTTTAAAGCATTCAGCCACCTTCTCTCCTCTCCTCTCTAAATAGTTCTTTTAAGCGATTATTGTCTTTGTTTCATTGTATTTTTTTCATGCCTCTCATTCTGATAGCTTTCGTCCTGGGTTGAAGGTTCTAGAGAGTACATGCAATAATGGATAAAACTGATTTGATTTGGTTTCTTCCTGGCTAGTGGGAAAAGGGAGATTCAATAAACCCTTCTTTTTTCTATATAACCATATTGCTTTGATGGAGTGGGGAGAATTTCCAAGATATGTTTTTCTTGATATAATTCTGCATGGGGAAGCAATGTTTTTCTTTCTGTGCTTCTTTCCCAGGGTACCTTGTAAATAAAGGTAGTGCCTTTGATCTACCAACATTGTAGAAATTAACATCAAACCACAGTGTAAAATTTGTGATAATTTTTCAAACAGAGAGTATTTGCACTTTCCTCATTGTTCATTATTGAAGAGATACTTCTGAAGCAATGTGTTGATAAAGTAAACACTGCAAGATTGCACTCCTTTATATGAACTTTGTGTTCAAAAATCCCTTTTGTGTATCTCTCTCTTAGCTAAGTTATTAGCTAAGTTCAGCAATAAGCGTGCTTTAAAAAATCCTTTTCCATTATCAAATTCCCCAGGAATCTGAATTTTTCTGAAGTTCTGGCTGGACTATATTGGCCTTTAAATCATTCTCTGAAGCAAAAAGTCTATCTTTTTTTACTAGACACAACTTTGACTATTATAACAGGCAAATTGTAGTATCAAAATATGTGGCAGTCAAATTCCCAACATCTTTTTACACCAGAGTTTGTAAAATATTTGTCTAACAGATATATCTCAGCCAAACAGTGAACAAAAGCCCCTATGTTTTACGTTTCAAGGTTGGCTTCAACATATGTTCTACTTTTTGCTTTTACTCTTTCTCAACTAATTTTTACTGTTATGGCCTATGTTTGCTATTTCTGACTGGATAACATGAAGATACTTTTCACAACTTTAGAATCATTTTCTAGAGGTTGGCTCTCTGTCAAGGAATATAGATTTTTATTTATTTTATTTTATTTTATTTTGAATTTGTATACCGCCCTTCTCCCTGAGGACTCAGGGCGGTGAACAGCCAAGTAAAAACATCAAGTACAAATATTAAAATACAGTTAATAGATAGATCTGACCTTGGGAATAGTGAAAGAATGAGCAAGACATTCAGAGGAAATTTTTGAAAAAGGGCTACCCAGACTTGAGAAAGAGGAAAGCATGAAAAAGAAACTGCAACGGACCCATGATTTTTTTATTTTTTTTGAGAGAGAGAAATGTGAACAGGTTTTCAAGATTCTATTATTTAATTCTACTTTACCTGTCTAAACAGCATTCCTGGAATCCTTGACCTTGTCCATTTCAAGTCTATTGACTTAAACTAAGATTCTACTAGGATTTTACAACTTTAATACTCTACTTTTAACATGTTTCTGAACTCTGAGTTCCACTGGTAAAGTCTGCAAATATTAGGGACAGAGTTAAGGTAAGGAACGTAGGACACTTCCTATAAAATTAGCTTGTCAGTCTTTTCCCCAAGAGTATTTTTCTGTATGTCATTGACCTGTGTGACCAAATGCTTTGTCTTGACAATTTTCTACACTTGATTCAGTAGTAATCTCATCCAATTAAATCATGCAGGTGGTGTTTTCTATGTTGAAATTAAACCCCAGTACATATTTAACCTGAGGAGAATTGGAGTATTTCAGAACAAATTTTGTTTCATGGAAGGCAAAGTAGACAGGTTTAACCAACCTTGTTCCAATTCAATTGTTCCAACTGAATTATTCCAATTCAGAGCTGTCTATGAAGTTGCAGTCCCAATATGTTTCTCTGGGTGTCTGGCATGGCACAGCTGCACACCCTCTCCAAAAAAAGGGGGGTGTCAATTATGTAAAATATTAAATTCAGTCATGATGCTTAAACCAGAGTGATTCTTGCAAGTCACTAATCCCATTAGTCACCTGAATCAAGGAATTTCAGAAAAATTAAATTATCTTATGGATAAATCATATATTTTACCATTCTCCCCCTCCACCCACCCCCCATTCTTGCTGCTCTCTCATCATGATTCCTTGGTTTGCAGTGTTTAATGACCTGTTAGTCTTAATAGTTGCTTTATTTTATGGAGAAGAGCAGTGAATTAATTTCTTACACTTCATTGAATTAATCTCCAATACTTCTGCTTCAGTGCTGGATATCAGTTCCATCTCATTCAAGAATGTTTATTTATTTACGGTCCCAGGCCAATAAAACACAAATGTAATACTTCAAAGCACAGCAAAGCCAAATCTGAAACAGTAATGAAAAAGAGTTAGCAATTGACTCTGGCAAGCAATTGCTATTGTTAAGAACCTGCCAACATTTTTGAACTTGTAGAATAAGTTTGGTAAATTCGTAGTCAGAAAAACGACAAACAGTTCTGACAATAGGGTTTATAAATACCATATGCCATGAGTGATGCAATGGACAGTTTAGCAATACAAGTGTTATTGACTTATACTCAAGAGTGCATTGTAGGCTTTAGGGACATCAACAAAAAACTTGCTCAGTTGAAATGGATGCCTACATACCTGGAAGGTCTTAACCTGATCAAAAGTTGTCTTTATTAATTTCCCATTTAATAAAGGAATTGAAACACTTTCTAGAGAAAATTAAAATCTTGGTCCTTGGATAATTTATTTTAAGAAATTCCCTAGAAAATAAGATGCTAGTGCAAGTAGGCATCCACGAGAGCTGACCTGAGTTATGGATTCTTTGGTTTACTTTACAAAATTAATTCTAATTTGAAACAATTCCTGGACCACAATTTTATATAGAAAATTGTGCCACATTCAACATTGGGTTTCAAAGTCCATATTTTAATATATAAAATAAAATATATAGTATTGGTGCAATGCATTATTTACTACCTATAATTTTTTTAAGATTTAAATAAAGTAGTGATGTATTAGAATGCATTTGTTTATTGTTTATGAAAGTCAAATGATCATGTCAAACAAGATAAAAATAACACAGCATATTGGGATATAAAAATATTAAACAAAATAATTCAATAGCATGATCTCCAAACTCTCAGTTGAATAATTTCAACTACAAACAGTCTGTCTAACTATCCTTGTATTTGTACCTTGAAGAAAATAAGATAAATTATTGATGAGATCCCAGTGGTATATTCTGTCAATTAGTGACTATGTTGTGCTCTAGCTGAAGTATATAATTGACAATCAAAGAGGATATAAGTGATGGCCTGTATTAATGATGTACCACATGTACATATCCTCCCTTGATAAGGTACTTGGTGAAATCACCCATGTTTTGCCAGGTGTTCAAAATTTATTTTGGTTAGGGCTCTGGTTAGCCTTGTTAAATAGTTTTCTAACTGAAAGGTTTTTTTGTTCTGAGCTAGCCATTTTCAGGATTTGATGTTACAAGTGTCTGTATGGCAACTTGAGAATTCCCTGTGTGAACATGTCCTTGGTTTGGTGACTAACTGAAATGAAACCTGGAAGTGAAAATCTGAATTTTCTGTAATGGAGTGAGATGGCCTGGGTAAACTGATTTAGCTATGAGATAGAGTGAGACATGCCAGACTGTTCAACAAGATACATTTTAGGTAATCTGTCATGGTCCATTGAAAGTACCTTCCCCCCATAGTTGAAAACTCAAATTATGGTAGAGCTATGGATGGAATGAATGCCTGTTTTAAGTCCATCTGCAGAGGCTATTCCCAGAATGGATCTTTGGAAGCAAGCTTGTTCAAATAATCATGACTGTTATAGTCCACACATAAGTCATTATATAGGTGTTCCTTTAGCTTTGAAGACCTTTAATATAGGGATTAGGAGATCTGGATAGTTATAATTAAGTATCTATAGAAGTGTTGTAGAGTTGGCTAATGCCCTTTTAAGATTTTTTAAGATGGCTTTTTATTACCATGTGTTGGTGAAAACTACTCGTAGATATGAGAAAGACTTGACTTGTTATTTCACATTTGTTGCTTATCTGCCTATGGTTCGGTGTACCTCATTTTCTTATTTTAACTATTTTTATATTATTTCAAAATGCATAATTAAGAAATGAAATTTTCTTGGAAAAAATAAAATGATATAAAATGAAGTAATTCACTTGACAGATAGGATAGCCACATTATCTGCATACAGAAGAATGAAATTGATTAATGGGCAAGAAAGAGTTGGAAGATAAAACTCTGGCTTAGCAAAAACCATAACAATATCATTAATACAGAAGTAAAAGAAGAAGAATACAACCCTATTTAATTCCTTTTATGATAAGAATGGGGCAGTTAGATTGCCAGTACAATTACCTCTGATTTGCATAATAGTATTTTGGCATAACAAATAGATGTTGTGGCAAATTTCTTCCAAAGTCTTTCATGAGGAATAGAGTTGACAAATATTTTTAAATCAATAAAAGTGATTTAAAAGGCTGGAATATTCCTTAACTAACTAGTTTAGGGCTGAACATTGATTCATAATTGAATATCCTGATCTAAATCCTATCACTTTACGGGCCCATATAGTCTCTAGATACATCCTATCTAAAAATGTTGATAGAGCAATCTAGTATAAAACCTACTAATTTACTGCCAATAAATAATTAGAAGGCAGTAAGAAGGATTTTACTCATCACTTTTCTTATAGTTTGAAAATATGATGGAATTAAATTACTGTTTAAGAAGTGGCAAAGAATTGTTAACATCAGTAAATATGGGGAGTAGCACAGAAGCCCATATTTTCAGTAATTGTGGCAAAATGATATCTTTACCTGGTGCTTTAGAATTTTTCAACTGAGAAATTATTGTTCTTTTCTCAAAGTTGCTTTTTGAAAAAGCAACTGGACTGTTTTTTCTTTGAGGAAGAAGAATGTTTTGTTTCTCATCCAAGAAACTTCATCAGTTGTGATGGTGGGATAGATGAAAGGATAGTACTGATAATTGAGACTGGATGGTAGGGGGATGAAAGGATAGGATAGGTTCTGATCAGATGGGGGGGATGGTAGGATTGTATTTCTTTGCAGTCAGGTTCACCTGAATCAGAGTGCAATTGATTGTGATTCAGGTGACCCCTGAGGGCAAAGATAAACCCCCAAGTGGCTTTAAGAGTTCTCAGGGAGAATGCTAATGACCAAATGACTGGAAATATAATCTTTTCATCCCCCACCAAAAAAAAAATCCAGTCAGAATCCATCCTTCCATTCCTAGGAGAGAGAGAAACATTCAGTAACATTAGATCTTGGTTATCAGGTCAGATCTGTATGGGGGAGAGGCAGGAGCTTGGTCAAAGGCATATTCCTAAATTGCTGAGCCAATTTAGGATGACCTTCTCCTGATGAGAATGTTCCTGTTGCAAGTGTGGATCCATATTCCTCACAGAGATATCAGTGAGTTGGACTGGTTAATATAATAAAATCTTCATTGAAACAAGGGCAAGCAGTAGAATGTATCCTGTTTCCCCCAAAATAAGACATCCCTGATAATAAACCCAATCGGGCTTTTGAGCGCATGCACTAAAATAAGCCTCCCCCTGAAAATAAGCCCTCCCCGAAAATATTTAAACGCAGAGCTGGAAATCAGGTAAGACGGCAAGAGGAGCCCCATCTTGCTCCACGCACCCCAAAATAATAATAATAATAAGACCTCCCCGAAAATAAGGCCAAGCGCTTATTTCAGGGTACAAAACAATATAAGACAGGGTCTTATTTTCGGGGAAACACAGTACATGTCAACTATGAAATAATTGTATCAGCGTTTAATAAGTTGCAAGAAGGAAGGGCTAAGTTGCCATCAAAGTAGCAATGTAAATCAGATGGCTTTTCAGTGTCTAACAGGCAGATTGGACGCTTCAGACAAAAAAGTTGTATGGCTGTTTGTGATCAGACTAGAGAGGTCCTTAGACCCACAATTATTTTTTTTAAAACCTTGTTTTCTGGCTTGTTGATTGTTAATTTCTGGATAGCAGAGGAAAAGAGTTCCTGACTTTAGTTTCTTCTGTCAGAGGTGGGAGAAAGGGAAGAGGTTAAGACATATACAGTAAGCAAGAATTTTTGCAGTGCTTCTCAAGGTCAACTTATCAAAGATTGTTGACATACTATTTAATAGGTCCATTTTGTTTTGTTTTCAGTTCTACTATTGGCAGAGTGCCCAGATTCAGGGAAAGGCCCTAAAGGCTTAATTGTCAGATCTCTGAAGATCCGATTAGCATAGAACTGAAAGGATGCCAAATGATTTGTCATTCTAATTCATATAAGTGAAATTGTAGAAGAATTAAGTAAAGTCTTACAAATCCTTTGAACTTGGAAGTTCCCCCCATGGCCACTACATTCCCTTGAAATATGTAGTCACAAATTCAAGGAATGAGTGGCTTTTATGTAGAATCCTATCAGTGAATATTTACACCAATATTTTGAATAGCAAGCATGATTTCAACCACCTATAAAATAGGGAATGATATTAAAGAGTGGCTCCAGGACATTCCTCTATCTATTGAGATACCTTTTTTGGAAATACTTTTTAAATAATTTTTCTTTTAATTCAGAGAGTTAAGATGAAATACAAATTCCAAAAGAAAGGAAAAAAAGAAACATTACAAAAACAAAAATAGACAATTTTTTAAAAACAAAAGAAAAATGTACATTAAAAGGACAAAAGACAGAAACAAACATACATATACTATTATCCTCCCTAATTGAATACTGATAAATATATTGCCATGATGGCGAACCTATGGCACACGTGCCACAGGTGTCACGCGTAGACATATTGTTGAGCACGCGAGTATTGCCCTAGCTCAGCTCCAGCGCACATGCATGTGCCGGCCAGCTGATTTTCGGTCCTTCGGGCCCACCGGAAGTTGGGAAACAGGCTGTTTCCAGCCTCTGGAAGGTCTTGAGGGGTGGGGACGGCTCATTTTTCGCTTTCCCCCGGCTCCAGAGGATTTCTAGGAGCCTGGGGAGGGTGAAAACGGCCTTCCCCAGAGGCCCTCCGGAGGCCGGAAACTTCCGGTCCCCCTGTTTTGTAACAGGCCCAAAATTTATAAACTGCTACATCTATTCACAACCAATTTGACCTGTCATCTATCTACTGTATATAAAAACAAAGTAGTTAACAGGTGAACCAAAAGAAAGTTAAACTTCAAAGCCCTCTGTTAACAATCTGTTATTGAATTTAACTCGCAGAAAGTTCTTCTTGTAGGTAGATTCTTATCTACCATAAATCACCACAAACATTATCTCTGATCAGTCCAGGAGCAAACATCCTCATTTGATTCTTAATAGCAAAACTTTTCTTTAAAATTTTGGTTGAGAACTTTCCCAACAATGGTATGTTATTTCTCAGAATCATAAACCTCTGTTGTCGAACTATCTTTCCAAAAAAGTCCAGTCCAAATTGTTTTCCAGTTAGATATAATAAGTCCATTCTCCAATCCTTTGTTAGGGCCTCCTCTACCAAATTTGTGGTTTCCAAACCAAGTTCCTTCACTGCTTCTATAGATAGATGCTATCAAAGAAGAACAAATACTACCCAACATGATTAAGATTGATTTCAAAGCGGATTTAAAAATTGCATTGAAAAAGTTGTATCATTGGGCTTACAAAAGAAACTAAGACAATGACATAGATAAGTTTCTTATACTGGTTCTACAAAAGAGGCTTATTAAAGCTTTGAATAATATTGTGAGAAGGGACAAAGAAAAAAATGAAGATAAATCAAGGCTAAGATATTATTTGAAGGAACTAAACTTTACCATCAAGTTGGTAGTAAAAGGAATACAAAGTTGGTTTATTTAAGGTTAATAGATATATTATCTCTTAATGGATATTTGCTGAAATCAGGACTGAAATGACATATTTTATGGATTTATTATAGATAAGAGATGGTATATGAGATTTGTTGTATTTTAAGAGAAAATGATAAGTTACTAAAATTTGTTTATAGTGGTAAAGGGGAAAACACTTATTTCTTTTATTCTTTATTATATTATTTTTTCTACACCTATTTTTCTTTTTTCTTTAGTTTGTATTGTTGAAAATTACAATCTTCAGTAAAATTAATGTAAGAAAGATACACACTATAATAACAGAATCTGGAAAGTGTGACCATTTCTTTTTCCTTTCTTTTATAACCAAGAGAGACAAGGCAGACCAAGTTTGAGTTTCTATCTCACTCCTTCCTGTCTTTCCAGCTGATGCTTTTGTAATGGCTTTCATATATTTTCTTCCAAGTTATCTCTGTACTCCTCTGTAGTATATCAATCTAAATGTTTCAGGGCTTTTTTGGGACTTAGAGATTGTTCAAGCTCTCTTCCCTATTAGAGAGATAAATAAAAAGAAATATCTAACAAGGGAGAAAGCTACTAAATCATTCTAAGCAAGGGCCATGTAATTGGGTTAAAAGTAGATTTAAAATCTGTAAAATAAAAACAGAATGCTTAATTATTTGGGAATAATTACCATTTCCCTTTGCATAAAGCCCTCAGCTTAGCTGTTTGAAACTTGCAGTGATACCAAACAGAGAAATGTGTTCTAAAGAAATACTTTGTAATGCTTCATCCATTTTCCTGTGCGCCATGAAACATCTGGTTTGCAGGCTTTGCACAGCCCTACCAATTTCTTTTAAATGTAACATAATGGTGTCACTTTCCTACAATTCTGGGGGAAATTAACACTGTAAAATGTTATATGTTATATAATGCTAAAGACATTAGAAGTCTGAGCTCTGTTTTCTAAACCACTTTGTATCTCACTCTAAGGAAGATTTTATTATCTTTGAGATAAGAGGAAGTGGCAAAAAAAAACTTAAGAAGCTCTGGACACAACTCTTGATGAAAAAGGTGGTTTCTGAATGCCCATTACGTTGAAGGGACATGATTGTAATTTATCATACATTGTCATTTTGCATTTCTGGTTAGTTTAGGTATTTACACCAGTGGAAAAAGTAAAGTAGGAGTAAATAAATTATGTGTCATTGGAATTTTGGCTTCAAATACAGTTTGAATTAAATTTTGTTAATAATATTGCAGGGTGGAGAAGAACGAGGGAGGGATGAAACAGTAAATTGGATGCATTCAATTACAGTGAGTGCACCCTTGTGAATCCTTGGGAAATTAGAATCCTTGTGAAAGAACAGAATAGGGATAGATTGTTTTGGAGAAAATCTATTTTATGTCAGGGGTGGCAAACTCGTGTCGTCACGGCAGCGTCACATGACGTATCATGACTTTTTCCCCCTTTGCTAAGCCGGGCGTGGCCAGCGTGTGATACATCCAGCCCGCGGGCCACGAGTTCGACCACCCTGATCTATGTGGTTGCTAGAAGTGAAAACAGCTTGATGGAACATAATCAAATGAAAGAGTGAATCATGAGAAACCTATTCAACTCTGTTGATTCAGTAACTGCAACTAACGTAGTTGTACTTTCAAAAACTTTATTCAGTTGGTGCTTAAAAATTTAAGAAACAGTGGAATTAGTTCTTTACTTGAAAGTTCCTTTTGTTTCTTCATTTTTTCATAATTTCATCCACAGAACACGACTGAAATATTGTATCCTATGAAGAACATGATATATGTTCTCTTCTCCTTGCAGTAGATTGCCACATTTGCTTGTTTGATTTTATTTACAGAAATCCATATGTTGCTCAATTCAACATATTTGGATTGCACGCATCTGGACCCTCAGTAGATGATAGAAGCTTTTAACATTTTCTTTGCCTCTTTGTTGCCATCTAGTGGTACCCAGCCAGCTGTGACTATCTTAATATACAGTAGATATATTATGATTTTCAACCCCTTTTCCTTCCTAAATATAAAGATTAAAAAGGATCCATTTCCCTTTTTAAATTGGATTGAGTGACCTTGATGCTCACTCAAAGGCAAGTTAGAGAACATTAATGGAAGCAATTGGTTGTAGTATGCTCAGCCACTTACATATCCAGCTATAATTCATTCTCAGGCAGTTAAGATGAGTTAAGTACCTGGCTGGTACTTATCACAAGCAATAAAAGATGGAAGTTGGGAGACAGAAGAAGGTGAATGTAATTTGTTTACTTCTTGGCAATGTAAAATTATTCCACCACCAGTTTCTGATACTTGGAGAAAGATTCTTGAAAAGCAGTGGGATATTTGTTTTCTGAATACCATAAATTCCTTCTTACCCTTTAGAGCTCTCCCTCTCTTCCTCTCCTTCCCTAATCTTAAAGAAAGATTCTTTAAGAACTTAAATATTATAAGAAACAAATTTCTCTCATTTACTATTCTCCACTAACTTAAAAAATGCATACAAATTCTGGGACCCATTACTCCTGTTTAATTGAAATTCCAAGGGTTTTCACAATAATTTTATTCTCAAAGTTTTGGTTGCTGCAGTGTCACAGTCAGCCACAGTCATATGGTGATTTCCAACATTCCCTTCCAGCTTCCCACAAGAAGCTGGCAGGAAGTAGTAAGTTACTCTTGCTCCCAATGCATTTTTGCTTGCCTATGGTGATTCTGTTTATCCATTTAAGTAAGGAAATATCTCTAAAAGGATGACCCAATAGATCTATCAGGGTTCCAAGTAACACCCCCAACAAATTTGATTTGATATAAATCAAATTAAAAAAAAAAAAAGAAGACTTCGAGGCTAGAAGTTCCTCAAAGTTCCATTTTAGTAGAGATGTCATATTGGCACATCCGGGAAAACCCGAATCTGAAAGCTTCCAGGTTTTCCCCACCCAAAAGAAAGCCCAAGTCCCTTCCCCCTGCACTCACATGTCCACCACGTGGCCCAATCAATGCACCATCCCAACTGGAGATGCCTCCCAGTCACGCCACTCCAGGCTGCATGTCCTTGACTCTCAAAGAAAAGAATGTTATTATGGCTAGATATCTCTGCAACTCCATGCAATCCCCCCTCCCTATTTCCCACAGCACTAAGTGTGGCAGCCCTGAAGATCCCAAGAAAAATATGGCCTCCAGGGCTGACAGGCTGCCCCCCTCAACCGATGATCGTGTCCTGCAACAAAAGGAACATAGGGGGTTAATAGGGGGCGATTTCCATTGTGAAATATCCTGTCTTGAATGAGTTTTCTGCCTGCTTGAAAATGGAGCCAAACTTCTGGCTTCCACTTTCTATTATCTCTAAGCACCGGTAGCTGTTTTCTTCTTACAAAGTTTCCTTTATGCAGTTGGCAGGAATGTGGAATAAGTATCAGGCAGGTTCCTTGTTAGTTACTTGATTTTTCCTTGCTTTTTTGGGAGCCTTTTCTTATGAGTAATATTTTATTTGGGGAAATGAAGAGGGGGGAGTTTGATTCCTTCCCAGAGCAGGTTAGTGGGGTTGGGAGGGAATGGGGATTTTGAAGTAACCTTCCCGTGGAGTGGGGAGGGAATAGGGATTTTGCAGTAACCTTCCCCTGGAGTGGGGAGGGAATGGGGATTTTGCCGTATCCTTCCCCTGTCATGCCTGCCACGCCATGCCCACCAAGCCACCGGTAGTAAAAAAATTTGAAACCCACCACTGGATTAAGTCCATTTTAATATGCTGTTCCTGGTATGTGATATTTTGTATTCATAGAGAGAAAGAAGCATTCTTGTAATCTTTGACTTTTAGACTTGCTGTCAAACATCAGCCATAATACTAATGACTGTTTTGAACAATAGGCAGGTTGTATTACACAAATGGCTATTTTATATGTGAAATTATGACTGAAATATTTCTGCACCTATATTGGTTCACACTGTCAGGAAGTTTCTCCTTAGTTTTCGGTTGCTTTTCTCTTTGTTCAGTTTCTATCCATTGCTTCTTGTTTTGCCTTTTGGTGCTTTGGAAAATACATTGCTCCCCCTTCTTTTTGGCAGCCCCTTAAAAGCCTGTTGCCTATCACACTCTTGGGCAAAGTATGTGAGCCATTTTCTCCTTTCAGTGGTCCATGAAAGTGCATCTAGTATGTAGATAATAAAGTTGAAAAAAGGTGAACAACATTTTTACAGAACGATAGATACGTTGAGGCTGGGTGTGACAAGGAATGACTGGGAGGGGAGGGGCTAGGCGAGGCACCCCTTGACGTGAGTGACATTGAGTTGGCCATTCCTACCCAGTCACATGACCATCAAGCCACGCCCACAAAATAAGCCACACCCACAGAACTGGTAGTAAAAAAAATTAGAACCCACCCCTGATACAAACAAATAAATAAATGTAGGAGTTCAGTATAATTAATTCTGGTTTTAACTAATATCTCATTTACTGTTACAGTTCTCCCAGTAATTTCTACACATCCTGAATATGCACTGTAGCTTGCTTTAAAAAACATTTTAATGTTTATATTGGGTGCATTTATATTAATGTTAAGTCACAATATTTTAGGAATGTTTTGTTGAATAATTTAGGTTTGCAAAAATGCTAAGCCAAAAACAAAACAAAGAATACAATATAATTTAATGTTGTGTCCAAGCTATACCAGTCTTTTTTTATAAAGCAAATGTTACAGACTTTTTACTTTTTCATAGCAAATAATTGCCTTGCAGATGCTAATTTATTGGTATATAACTACTGTAAGCAGTTAGAAACTGGAATGCCATTCAGTTGTCCTTGATAAAAAAAATTCTGACTGACAGATTTCTTCACACACTGACAATAATATCTTCAATCATTAGTATTTTATCTATGGCATGGGGGACGGGTACTTTCCAAATATTTTTTTCATAATCTGTCCAGCTGTTTTGATCAGTGCTTGATCAGTGCTTGAGTTTTTGGAAAAGATTTTGCTTTCAAAGGTATTATAGAAAATCAGTCCAGCATCTTTCCTTGCTGGCTGCTTCATTTTCTCCTCTAATTGCTGTCTAAAAACTGAGGAATAACCACACTGAGGATTAGTTTCTGATTTCTTTGGTTTTATCTTGCTGATGCAGATAAGAAGACAAGGAGGGATACAATTACTGGTGGATCTATTGGACCATCGAATGACAGAAGTCCACCGTAGTGCCTGTGGGGCTCTGAGGAACTTGGTATATGGGAAAGCAAATGATGACAACAAAATTGCTTTGAAAAACTGTGGGGGTATTCCAGCACTAGTACGATTACTACGAAAGACTACAGATTTGGAAATCAGAGAACTGGTCACAGGTTTGAATATCTTTCCTTTTTTGCATGTTTTTTTGAGAATTAACTCAGTACCTGAGACACTTTAATACATTGCTTGAGGAAAACAAAACACGGGTTCAATATTGTACTTGTATATTTGAACATATTAAAACAAATCTTGGTTTTGCCAACATGTAGAATATGCACATTCAGCAAGACAAATACATATCCATATTCCATCTTGAGTAGTGTGCAGACAGCAGTTTTCATAACAATTGTGATTGCTACTGTGGTTAAGCTCTGGTGATGCTGCTACAAATTCTTTGATTAAGGAAAGAAGGAGAATGAAATTTCCTACAGTGTATAATGTGGTTGATGATTCTTTAAAATACTATTAATGGTATTCTGATATTCTGTAAATCCTGACTATGTTATTTGGACTATCCCCTTTTAAGATCTTCTTCTGCCTTCTCTTGGAAAAAAAATAAGTTAGCATATATTATCCTGACTGCAGAGTGTATGATTCAGCTCTGATTACAGATTCCAAATATTTTAATCGTTTCATCTTTCAACTCTTACCTGTCAAAGGCAGAATTCATTAGATGCTCCTTGTTGTGATGATGATATGATGCATCATGTCCAAGTGACAGAATTACTGGCAGATAATAATAAAACAAAAAATGTTACCTTTGTTTCAACCTTCTGCTTCCTTGGTCCTTGGTTCTACTACCTGTCCTTGGTCTCCCTGAAGTGGTTTACAACCTGACTTGTTGAAACAAAGCACAAACTGTTAATCATCTTAATTTTAATCCATCTATTTAATGCTCACTTAGCTCACTTAACCAACAGATTGTCCTGGATCCCAAACATCTGACACAGAGCTTGTTCATTTGAGCTGGCAGGACCTGGCTTTGGGAAAAAGCATTCTGCATGTGACCAGAAACACCATGAAAGCATAGTATTTCTGGTCATATGCTGAGTGCTTTCCGTCCAAAGCCAGGTGGATGACTTTATGGTGTTTCTGGTCATATGCAGAGTGCTTTTCCCCAAAGCTGGGTGGATGATTTCATGGTGTTTTGCATCATGGTCAGAGTGCATTTGAATGGAGAGTCACAGCAATGTTCCCCCCAAAGCCGACACCAATGTTGTGAAAAGAGAAGAGGGTTTTTTTCAGTTTGGACTTCAAACTTTCTTGTCCATGCAGCCCCATTTCCATAGTTCATCAAACCTAAAGCTAAATGCGACTGCAAACTTTGCAATCTGCTTGATCAGCAAGGATTTGAATGCAACTTGAAACAAGCCCTTTTAGTTTTTAAAAAAGCTGACATCCCACCCCATTGCTTCCCAAAACTGCCCTTATTTTCAGAGCAAGACATCCTCACACATTAAGCAACGTAGCTTTAAAAAAAACCTTGGAGGGCAGCAGGGGCTTCCGTTTTGACACTCCACCTCCACTCGCTTTCCATCTGGGCAGCTCCGCCCATCGCCATCTCCCTCTGACAGCCCGCTTGCTCACCTGCAAATTTATGGTGTTGAGAAGTCCTGCAAAGAGATGGCAGCAGCAAGTTGGCAGTGAGAACTCTGCAGTGGTGAGAAGGGTGCCCCCTGCTGGCCATGTCGAACTAGTGGCATTGAGTCATCATAGACCCCGAGGAAGAAGGAGCATGAGATGCTACAAAAGTACCAAGACCTGAAGGAGGAACTAGAGAGGATATAGAAAGTAAAAGCCAAAGTCGTCCCAGGGTGCTCACTCAGGGCTGTGACTCCTAAACTGGGAGAATGGCTCCAATAGCTCCTAGGAACAATATAAGAGCTCTCTGTCCAGAAAAGTGCAGTGCTAAAATACTATGCCTTAAACTCCCAGGTTTGGGAGATTAAGGAAGACACATACCACCCATAAGGATGAGAAGAGATTTTTATAGCTGTATTTGGTTTTAATGGAGTTTATGATTGTTTCCCACTGAGATGAATGACTAGCTAGATAGGCAGGCAGGCGGGCAAGGGGGCTTTTGCGGAAGTTCATCTTTTGTACCAATTGTACCTGTTCCTAGATTGGGAGGAGATTGCTTGTTATCACTCAAGCTGTAACCATCTCTTGATTGGACTGTTACATGGGCTCTACATGGGGCTACTACCCTTAAAGACAATTAGTGCAGAATGCAGGGGCATAAGTAATTATAGCTAGCCTTGAAACCAAATACAAGCTATAAAAATCTCTTCTCGCTCCTATGAATGGTATGTCTTCCTCAATCTCAGGTCCTCTACCAGCAGAATAACCCTGCTCTTCATGCTACACTTAATATAAATTAATGAATAAATAAATATGTGCAAATATTTCCAAATGTGAGGATCACTGAATTATAATCACAGTTTGAAGTAAAAGAAGCTGTTCTGGATGTGAAGAACCTGATACGCACTTAAAACTGTCTCTTACTCAACTTTTTCAAATTGGGAACACTAAATTTTATGCACATGTACATTTTCCTGACAGAATGCCTGGTTATGCAAGTATTATTTCATAAATAGCACTAGTAAAACATTAGTAAGGGTCAAGGGAGAACTTTTAAAGTTACTTTGATTGAAAGTTTATGACTGGAGGAAGTATAGGGAAGCTGACATATGGGATCTCTGATAATGAACTTGAGGCAGTGGAATGACATTCATCATAAAGCAAAAATGTAGTAAGTTAAAATATCCGAATAGAGGTTTAGATGGAGAAAAGTGCTTTTCTTGTGATTTCAGTATTCAGATTAAAGAAGAATGGAAAAGAAGTTTACAGAAATGATGCAATAAAGATTTACATATTTTTTCTGTGTGTTGCATAATTGTTTAAAATGTTGAAAAACAAGATTTCCTATTGGTTTTAGTAAAATTCAATATAAATGTCCTTATTCCACATTTTCTTCCATTTTAGATATTTATTTTCTTTTCCATTGTAAAATTATATTTTGCATAATAATTTACATTAATTCAGACCACTGGTTCCCCCAGAAGTGTTATATTCAAAATAAACCATTTAGTCTGAAAAAGATTTAGAAAACATCTGAATCTTTTAATTCAGAGATTTGGATGTCAACCTCCAAGAGCCCCAATTATAATATAATTTTCCCTATTAGGGGTTAGAGGTTGGGAGTGATGACTGCTATTGTTATTACAGTTTACTACAACATATTTCCTATTTTATGCATGTCACACAAAATATAAAATTTAGATTTCAAATGATCAATTTCTTGGCCAAATTCTAAAGTTCTCTCTTTTTGTCAATCTAAGTGCCTTTCAGCAATTATGTCATCATAATTTCTTCAAGTTAACATAAATGGGCATGAAGACTATTAAGTGTAAAATAATTAGAACTGACTGAATGCACACCTGAGACTTTGGAATTAAAACTTTTTGACCAACTTGTAGCCAGCTGGTTTCTGCCTTCTTTTTCTTCTGCTTGGAGAAAGTAATTAAAGTTTGAATAATCCCAGTACCACAGGATAAAAGGGTAGAAACAGAAATGAAAGTCCTAAATTTGTCACTCATCTTGATTACAAGATTATAGAAATCAAGTTGCAATCCAGTTTGCCAGTTACCAGCTCCTCTAGCCCACATCCTCTGTGAGTTTGGTAACACCAAAGAAATAAAACAGTGAGATAATCTTTCACAAAAATTACCTTGATTTTATACATCCTGGTTTACCTTCCTGTCTTGGCACAATAGTTTGCCATACTTACTATACTAGCACCTATCTGCTTCACAGATACATTCCCTCTTAATGTTGGCATATAAATCCCAAAGTCTGTACTGGCAAATCCCAGAAAAACAAGAACAATAAATGTGAAATAATTCCATTATGCCATCTTCTATGGTATGAGTTTGAGGTATTATTTGTTGTAAATCAGACAAAAATGGCCACAGTTAGATACAAATTAGAAAACTAAAATCATTTATTGTATTTTTAAATCTTATCAGTCAACAATATTAACAATATTTAAAGAATGATGTATATGCATTTAAAATCAAAGGAACCTCTTCAATATTATCAAAATATTGGTTCAGAATCAATAGGTCCCTTGAAAGTGATCTAAAAATGTACTGGAAGAAGATTGAGGATTTTAATGAGTCCTCTGCAATTGTTTTTGGTATAAGATTGCCTTTAAATCTGTTTCAGTACATGGTTGAGAATTTAGTAAAGAAACTCTACAAATCTTAAAATCACATTTGCTAATAAATATTTCTCCAGATTATGCTAATTATAAAGAAATATATATATATTACGAACTCTGCTGTTCAAACTTCATTTATTATTTAAGTTGAGACTTTTTAAAATATTTACACTATACATTTTAGTAATTAATTCTACTCTAATTTAATTGTCCATTTTCCCGAGAATTAAAAATAGTGTACCAAACAAATTAATTAGCTATTGGTTGTTAATATAATTAAAAATAAAGTACTTGTCTCTGTGCCTCAGTGGTATTTAGTAGTAGCATCTTTATTATGGTCATTGACTAGTGTTTTATGCAAATTTTGTAAGAAGTTACAATGCTCAGACAAAATATATAAACATTTTGTAAAAGTTCAATAAAAGTAAATAAAATGTTTTAGACTACTAAACACTATAAAAATAAATAGTGCAATGCTAAAGATCTATATACTTATACTTATGAATGTAGTATTATATTCATAAAATAGTTCTACAATCTCATTAATAATTTTTTTTATTAATGAGATTGTAGAACTATTTTATGAATATAATACTAAAATGCTTACATGCTAAGTAGTAAATTACTCGTCTAATTCTTCATACTTTACTCCATATATACAACTAGGGAATTGTATGTAAGTGCTAGAGAATCAATTAAGCTCATTTTTTTTGCTTGAAGTCCTCACGCCAAAGAATACATTACATTTCCTCACGCCAAAGAATACATTACATTTCCTCACGCCAAAGAATGCATTACATCTCCCTGTTCAAAAGTTCAGAGAAAAGTCACATCCACACAACTGCTTTGTCGAGCCCATATCTCTGCCCAGAGCTGGTAGTCAATCATGCCATCCTAATCAGCGGTGGGTTTCACATTTTGTTGCTGCTGGTTCGCCACACACTTGCTTCATGCGCACTATATGTGCATGCGTCCAGCCTTCCGCGCATGCAATTTGCTCACGCATGTGCCTTCCACACATGCGCCCAGCCTCAAAACCATGCCTAAATAGGACACTATAGAGCCTGGGTGGGTCGGTGGGTGGGTCCACCCGTAATCTCCGCTATTGGCTCACCTGAACCGGTACGAATTGGGTGAATACCACCTGTGATCCTAATTCTTACTACCCCACAGGGTGTGCCCTTACACACTCGGAAATGGCTGTATTGCATTGCACAGAGCATTTAAGGGCCATGACTGATAGTTTCTTCAGTGGAAATTCCAGCCTTACCAAAATTGTTTTGTGCAGATCTACCCACCTGGCATGCATAATGCTCGATGTGCTGCCAGGATTCTTTTTTGTTTTCTCCTTTCCCATTTTGCCATCAATTGATTGATCTAATTATTCCTGAAACTATGGGTGGAAACTATGGATTCCCTATCAACTTCTAGATGGCAGCCAAAAAAAAAAAGTTTTCGCTGCTATCTAGTAGTTGTTGTATTTGGCCAGCAAAGATACAATCCAGTGAGTAAATTCTGATGGTGACCTGAAATTTAATGTTTTTAGCTGTGAGGATCTGCATGGGAGCTTTAAAATGTAATGTGAGGAGAGAAAGCAAGGATCAGCCATTGGGAAGGGAATTCCCAACCACATGCTACAAAAGTCCTATCAATTATACTGTCAAATGTTTGAAATAAAGAGGGATGGACTAGTAAAGGTTTTGTATTTTAGAGGTGGCTTGTTTGACTGTTTGACCTTTGGTCAGCAACAGCAACAAAAACTTTTTTATATCTATTATCTAGTAGTTGTCAAAATTTCCATAACTGAGATGTGACTACTGAATAACTTGGATGTAAGTGTAGGAGATTAAGAAAGAGGTTCAACTGTGAGGAATAAGGGAGGAGAGGCGGAGGCAATAAGCTATCCTATGAAAACAGAAGGTGAGGATCTACTTCCCTGTCAGGATCTTTTCCCTGTCTATCTATGAAGGGAATTCCCTGATAGGCAAGTTATCAATTACAAGAGTTAAATTCTTGCAATTATTTTAAGTAAGCCATTGATTGGTTAGTTTCAAGGCTTGTTATAGTTGACCAACTTATTTTAAAAAGAGAAAAAATGTGATTGCAAAAAAACTGGAGTTTCTATTTTCTTGTAGCCACAAGTGGGCTGAGCAATTGGCCAAGAGATAAGAAATCCAACAGAAAGGGGATCCCACAAAAAGGACCAGTTGGAGCCACAAGATGGTCTGCATGGAGCATATCATTTCAGACTGCATAAATCATTTTGGTGTACATAAATGTACCATATATTGGCTGCATACAGTGCTTTCAGGCAGGATAACAGGGGAAGCACCACTTCCAGTACCTTGGGCAGAGGTGGGTTTCAGCAGGTTTTACCAGTTCTGGAGAACCGGTAGCGGAAATTTTGAGTAGTTCGGAGAACCTGTAGTAAAAATTCTCACTGGCCCCACCCCCATCTATTCTCTGCCTCCCACGTCCCAGCTGATCAGGAGAAAATGGGGATTTTGCAGTAACATTCCCCTGGATGGAGGAGGGAATGGAGATTTTACAGTATCCGTCCCCTGCCATGCTCACCAAGCCAAGGGAAGACAATGAAAGCAGCAACTCAAGAAAATTCTCCACTACTCTTTAACATTCAATGCAAACTTTCTCTCTCTCTCTCTCTCTCTCTCTCTCTCTCTCTCTCTCTCTCTCTCTCTCTCTCTCTCAATTCTATAGATATGGAATTTTAATGTTACAGAAAGCATTCAGTCGCACTACTTTGCTGCAAGGGAGAAGTAGACACTAAGGAACATAAATAACAAAGGGGAATTCTGCTTCTCAGTATGCCTTTTATCTATGATTTATTAATGAATTAAAGAGAGAACATGGCAGTTAATGCCACCTGCGTGTGCACGTAAGAGAGAGATGAGGAAGGAGCCTCTTCTCTTTACTATAAATAAACATATCGGCACAGCATTATTTTTCAGCATTTTCTCAGTGGAACATTCTCGGCTGTAAAAGACAACTGGGGGGGGATGTGAAACTAGTTCTCCTTCATCTTGGCCAATTTTCTATCCATTCCTAAGAAAATATTACCTTCTTTATCAGATTAATTCACAACCTGCTAGTAAATAGGCATCTGTGAATACGTTCAAGAATAGTTCCCTTTCATTGTCTCATACAGACTGGCAGTGATGTGAATTACGGTCCGTTCTTGACTGATTAAAACTGATGAGAGCATTATTTGTACTTAACCAGTGATCTGCAGTGTTTCTCTCACTTCCAACCCTGAACCAATCCCCTGGCCAATTTTCTCCAAGCAATTTGTTCAGACAGTGTGGAAAAATTGGCAGAAAGGGCTGGCTAGAAAACAAATCCTAGTGCCAGCCAGGCAGTTAGTTCTTCCCTGCTGGTTTTTCTCCCATTTCAGCTACAAATGCTTGAAAAGGTATGCCTTTTCTTAGGAAACTGTACAGTTGAGACTTCTGGATGCCAGAATGTTCACAAGAGAAAATAAATATAGAAAGTATGACATTTTCAGAGGAAATTTGTATAAAGATAATGTAATACTTTCATCAATTCCTTTTACTAAGTAGTTTTGTGTAAAGTATTTTGACATGTAGAATAAGATAGTATTCAGGCTTGCTTGAAAAATTGTGAATGGGTAGAATATGTCTCATATATATGTTTAATCAATGTACTAAATTTCTGCAAAAGTATTTTTGACATTAGCTTCAGTTATTGAAGTGTGTAGTCATGGATATGTAATTTTTATTGCAACATTTATTATAGCATTTTATATCAGTTATTCATGTAGCATAAGTGCCTAGACACAGACTGAAAATACTTTTTTGTAAGTGTGAATGGGATGGGAAATTCCTCTCTCTTATGCTGTCCAAGTGTGCTGGACTTTTTTTCCCTCAACAAGATCCAGAGGACCACAACTTCCATCTCATCTTTATGAGATGTATTCATTCCAGCAAATGAGCTCATATGAGTGTTTGGTATTAATTATCCATATAATATTACATACAAACATCAACATGATTAGGTAATTTTGTGTCAGATTTCCATTGTTTGGAGCCAATACAACAAAAGAAAAGTGATGGGTGAGGATTTTTACCCCATCCAGTCTATCAATCCAAACATAAGAAAAATTGTTTTTTACTATGGACGTAGAAATCATTTAACTAGTTCAGGAACAATATTGAGATATATTCAAAAATAACATAGGGGATTGACTAAATCTACCTATTGGTATACAAGGTGTAAAAATGAAGGTCCTAATATAGAAGATGCCCTGTTGATCCCAAAATAACATATTTTATACATATCATTACAAGGTATGAAAAAGCAATTCTTTGGCAAGGTTTCAAATTCAGTCTCTGACATTCCACTGGGAGAGTTCTCCTACTGAAACAATGGCTAGTCATTTCTAGCCCCTGTCCACAGTGCAAAGTTATATACACTAATCGTCTCAATCAATGCACTGCATATTCTTATTGAAATGAATCGTGAATCTGTAATATTTCCCAATAGTAACAGCTAAACAGTTTTATTTAAATTAGAAGATAAATAGTTTTATTTAAAGGATGTATATTAAATTCTTTCCTGATTTATGTATTCATGTTTTAAGAATGGTATATATTCATTAAATATTTGCTTAATTAATTTGCCTTTATTTATTTATATTTCATATTTTTAAACCACCCATCTCCCTCAGAGGGACTCTGGGCAGTATACAATATAATTTTTCTTTTTACCAATTCTGTTTTTCATGTATGATGAGAAATTGTAATTTTTTAAAATTGTAAGCCATCTCTCATAGTCATCGAGCTTATAGACTACAACAAATACGTTAAAATAAAAATCATAGTTTTTGCTACAAATGAGGATGGCAAATGCAGAGTTAGCAGGTTTTTCAAAATTGATCTCAATGTAGCCAAGTGGCACTATTCTAAGAGTCTACTGTTGTAAATACGTTTCTGTAGTGTTATGAACAAGACGAGATCTAGAAAACTCAAGAAGGCTGTGAACCATTATGCCTCCTCAGTTTTGTCATCTGAGATTGGGAAGCCAGAAAGTTATACCACCTCAGACAGTTTTGACACTTGCATTGAGCAATGATCCCAGAGTGAAGTTTGAGGACATGTTGTAACATTCTTGTGGAGACCTACAAGACCTTGTGAAGTCTCAGTCTGATCCAGCCTAGTTAGGAGATCAGATGGGAATACAGGATATGATTACATTAAATGAAATAATGGAATGAGTTAAATAACTGAATCTTGATGATGACTGTGGTATGTATATATTTACATGCCATTATGTGATGCCCTAGTTTCTGTAGAAAACAGTGAACATTTGAAGACTCAAATATGAATGTTCAGGTAGTGTTGGTTTTGTGCAATATCACTTCATTCTGATTTTAGAATAAACGTCAATTCTTTGCTTCTTTCCTTTTAGGAGTTCTCTGGAATTTATCTTCTTGTGATGCACTGAAAATGCCAATTATCCAGGATGCTCTAGCAGTGTTGACCAATGCAGTGATCATTCCTCATTCTGGATGGGAAAATTCCCCCCTTCAGGATGACCACAAAATTCAACTTCATTCATCACAGGTGCTGCGCAATGCCACTGGGTGCCTAAGGTGAGCTCTGATAGCTAAACTGCTTGACATTTTCTTCTCTTCTACTTTCTTAATGCCACAGAATTTAAAATAATTCTTTAGGCAGCATAAGAAACACAATGATATGTTTTTATAGTATGATATTTTTATTTAAAAAATTTATCCCATTATTTATAGAAATGGAGAGAGTTAATATATATAGGTAGTCCTTCTTAATTATGATAATTGGGAATAGAATTTCCATTGTTAAACAGCACAATTGTAAAGTGCAATATCACATGACCACACTGCTTAGTGATGGAAATTCTTGCACTTCTGGCTGCCATGTGCTACTTCCTTCTGGCTTCCCCATTGACTTTCTCTGCAAACAGCTAGCAAAGAAGGAAGCCAAGTGTGCCCGGATCACAATCACATGACTGTAGAATACTGTGACTGTTAAGTACAAGGAATAGTCATAAGTACAACATGTTGAGTACCATTGTAAATTTGAACAGTCATTGAATCAGCATTATTAAGCAAGGACCACTTGTATTCTGAACAGTCTTCTGCATTGGGCATATATAACTTGTAAGATATAAAAACTCTACTGATCAGCCATCAGGGATTTCATAATCCTTATTTTCTGCTGTCTGCCTGGGGTTCTAAAGATATATGAAGTATCAAATTTATCAAAAGCCTTTACTGATCTAAATTGCAGGGTTATCTGTATCGTGTTGGTCAAATTATTTATTTCTTTGTATGTGTCATAAACAAGTGAAATGGCCTTCAAAGTTTTTTTTTTTCAGAATAGTTTATAGCATTTATTTGTTATCTGTATCCCACCTTCTCCTACAGAAGATCAAATGAACATATACTGTATCATATTCTCTCCATCACAGTATCAATCCTGTGAGGTATCAAGAGGTATGGTAATTGGTGTTGCTATAAAGTAGATTTAGATATATTTCCTTTTCCTTTCCTATATCAGCTTTCCTCCCTTTCTGCACTCTGCATAACATTGCTTATCCTGAAAGGGAATGTATCATGTTATGTATGTATGTATTACTATTCAGAATTTCAATATTTTTTTGGTAAAAAGGTTAGAGGAGAAATGACAATATTAAAGTAAGCTGATGAGATGGTTATGTTTGTTTTTACCATTTGACTGTAGCAAAGTAGTGAATGTAGGATCACGTTTTTGGTTACTGCTGTAAAAATATTAACACTGTAATAAATTTTATAAATTTAGAAGCATGTACTTTCTAAACATATTTATTTATTCATCACATTTATACAGCTGCCCATCTTACAATCAACTGACTCTAGGTAGCATACAACAAAGTGAAAAACAAAATATATTGCTTTGGAGATTTAGGGTGCAATCCAAAAAGCCTGTGGAATAGCAATGTACAACTTGGTTTGTTTGTTTATTTATTGTTCACAGCATAACAATCTTACTCTGCATGACAAACAATTTCTGAAATTCTGAAACATTTGTGTAATGTCTGTAGAGAACTGGTTAGCAATTTGTGATGTGCAAGGATGCCATTTTTCAAAAAACCTTGCTAGCGAAAACACCGCTGAACCATTTAATGGAGCACTTTACATTATGGCTTTAGGCTGTTGTCCTTAAAAGACTGTACCTGTAATATTCTTACAGATATTCCACAGACGTTGCTCAG
Source organism: Pituophis catenifer annectens (assembly GCF_029215685.1). NCBI lineage: Eukaryota > Metazoa > Chordata > Lepidosauria > Squamata > Colubridae > Pituophis > Pituophis catenifer. The sequence continues at coordinate 88,364,125 of NW_027256883.1, forward strand.
TAAGACTTGGTGGCATAAAATTTAAACTGATTTGAGTTGTAGCTTCTATATAGTTTATCAAAAGCCAGCTGCCTTTAGTTTGGCTAACAGTGACTTTTGATAAGCAAACCTTTTGCTAAATTATACCATATCTCCACTCTATGTATGTGTATTCATGCTCGCTGCATGATTTTGGCTCTTCAGGTTTACACTGCAATTCAGGAATTGTTGCTGGAAATAATGCAAATTTATGTAGCAATAATAAATCATCTAGAACTTTTCCTATTTTGCTTTGTAGAAGTGAAATTGTGAGGGAGGTAAGAGTTATTTGGTGGCTTCTTTAAAATGATCTTCAAAAAAGATCATAGAGATCCATAATGAATCATTTATCTTTGAGCTTGAGCAACTCACTGACATCTCCATTAGCATATTTTTTGTTTTGCTCTATTTCTGGAGAAAGTGGTCTTAATGATGTGCAATTTCTGAGAACTGGAACACCTGATGCAGAAGCTTTCTAGGATACTTAAAACAAAAGGAAGAGGAAAGCATACTTAGCAAGATTTCTAGAACTTTTTGCAACCCCTTAAAAATAGATTTGCTTAAGATCTCATGACTGGGGTGGGTTTAGATTAAGGGACACTGATTCAGTGCCGATCTGCCTTTCTCATAAGGATGCAGTGGGAAAATTTTAAACTCTGCAGACCCAAATTGGATCCACCTCATTTTTAGACCCAATCTCTGTTTTTCATTTTTTTCCCCCCATCATATAAAATTTGGTCTCATTCTGTTCAGGTTTTGGAGACTTATTCAACTAACTGACAGACAGGCAAAATCTTGAATCGCCTTATCTTTTTTCTTTTGATATTTCATTGGGTTGGAAACAATAAAAAGGAAACAGATTCTCTTCAAAGTTCCTTATCAGTATTTTTAAAGGTTTTCCTGGGTGTTTTCAGAAGTCAAGACTCTTTACCTACTTTCCCATTTGAGAACTTTTTTCCTTTAAAGCTATTGTATTTTAAAGTAGTGGTTATAGCATAATTCCCATCTCTTAGTTAAAATAGTAGCAGGTTTGTACAAATAATTGCTTCAATCAATATCTAGAAGTAATTTAATTAGAATATATTAAGTTATAATGAAATATGAACTGTAGAATAATTATAAAATTATTTATATAATTTTATAAATAATATAAATATTATTTATATTTATATATAATGTATATAAGTATATATATTACTTATAATATATAAGTAAGTAATCATCGCAAAATATGCCATTATCTCTGTCTTCCTTTTTAAAAAAAAATATATGAGTGATTGATGTGAGCCAATCCAACCCCTTAGCACTGTTATAATTAATGATTGAATGGACTTAATATATGTTTTAATGAAAGAACACTGGTGTTGAAAAAAAAACTAGCCTGGATATAAAAATGAGTAGGAGTAAAAATAAAACCGAGTAGCCTTGACTGAAAAGAATATTATTTGATTGGCGAACCAAATTTAAGTATGTATATTGTGTAAGTCTATATATTTTAAAATATAGGGGGCTACTCTAAAAGACTATAGGGAGTTTTTCTCTATAAATGTAAACTTTGTTGCAACATATAAGTGCTGCTATGGTGAGAATATATGTCATTCAGGATTGGAGTTTTGGGTTGTTCATGAAGAAGTAAGGTCTGTTGGTAAATTATGGAATACCGCCTACCCAGTATGTGGTTAGATGGCCTATAGTATTGGATATTGATATTTTCTTAATATCTTAATATTTCAGATTAAGATGTTGTTACTTGGCTTCCATTATACAGATATAATGCCTTATTTCGTTTATCTGACTTTTGGTTAATAGTTGTATAATAAAGAGGAAAACAGTACTGATCACAACAACATTCCCTCTATATCAGTGGTCCCAACTGTTCTGGCTTTGCAGACTGGTGGCAATGGCAAGGGTGGAGAGGGGATGGTTCTGTGCAAGCAGCAGGTGCACACACATGCCACTTGCACAAATGGAGCTTTGCTTGCATGTGCGCTTGCCAGCTGCTTGCTCAGGTGGAGCTGCAGATGTGCTCTCGCCTGCCACTTGTGCAGCCTGGTTTCCCTGGGATCCCTGCTCTATATCACATACCTGGTAACCAACATCTAGATAAAATAGTATTGGATCAGCATAACCAGATAATGACATGGCAATCATATATTACATAACACACAACACCACAACCTGCCCAATTACATACAGGGCTAGTAGGAAGGCACTATATGTATTCCAATCCACAATTAATCACTAAACCTTGGTTCTTCAAGTTTATAGCACTGACAGTGTTTTCAAGGGAGGTAGTGAAATATCTGCAAATGAATCCCTGCAACTTTGCATGTATACATACTGTATAGTGAATGCCAAAACATACAGTTTTGAATGTCTGTTTTGCATAATAACTAAGAGGTGCAATTCTGGGCATCCTTTAATGCCCCACTGTTAGCTATGGAGGCAATATTCTGAGATGATTGAAAAATATAGTAGGGTGAGGGCATGACTACTGTATCTTATTTCTGCTGCAAAGGTCTGGATGGGCTCTATATGTAGACCATAGAAACAATTATAGACCATGTAAAAATTCTGCCCTGTAACAATCTTACATGATTGCTTTTCTTTTGCAATAAACAATGCTCTGAATAATACCGTGCTAGATATTTTTAGCTTAGTTGTCATTTTAGATGATAATTTGGTTCTTTTGCAGTAGTATGTAGAAAAATGTGATTTTATTAAAATTGTGGCATATCTGTAAGAATTATATGCCATTACTATAAAACCTGGGCTTAAAATGTAAATATATTTTTTTCATTTTAAATTTCAATGGCATGCTGAATATTCCTAGCAGTCAAGAGGTGACATCAGCCTTTTCTACAAAATTTCCCTGATCTGTGTTAGAAATCTGCCTAAGGGCCATAACTGAATAATTTTGTTTTAGTATACATTTAACTCTTTTAATTATTTACTTTAGGATTTGCAGGACTTGGAACAGTTATACTGTATATAAGAGTTGGTTGCTCTTTTGCTCTCACTTCAATCCTGAACTGCATTAATGAACAGCTGCCATTTGAATAGGAGAGAAATTGTTTATTTGAGCAATTTTGAGGACATGCAAATGATAGACATAGGTATTAAGATTATGTTACCCAATATTATTTGAAAGAGGATAATCAAATAGTTGAATCATTTGTAGTCTTACCTACAGTTTACCTGTCAGAAAATATATCTTTTAAGATCTATTTCAATATTGTCATTGAATGAGTCCACTAAACAGATATAAAACATTAAACCAATTTTAAGATGGAAGTAACATGAAATATGTTTCCATTGTAAACAATTTTTTTTAAATAATAACATTAATATATTAGGTATTCCCAAACTGGTTAAAGGCTCTTCCAAAGATACAATAAATAGCAATGATATAATAGATAGCAATAAGGATTAAGTAAGGATTAAAATTTATCAAGAAATTTAAATAAACTTTTTAAATAAGATACATAGAATCAGAAAGCATACAGATAATGGATAACTTCATGAGTGCTAAAGATATTTTGTTAGGTGAAATCTATGGGTTTTTTAAAAATACATATTGTAAAAATAAGTGTTGAACTATTTAATTTCTGTTCATTGTTGGAATACTTAGTGTTACAATTATTAAATATAGAGAAATAATTATACTAAAATAGTTTAAAGTGAAGAAAAATATAAAATAATGAATGATAAAACATCTTAAATAAAGCAAGATTTAAGTCAAATAAGGGTTGCTTTTTCATCCTATGAGTGAAGAATATTATTAAACAATGTTTTAGACATTGCTCTTTTAAGAAATAATGCAAACTTTGAATTATTAATATATATTTTGAAAGAAAGTCTTATCCAATACTATGTACATAATTATTTTAAAATTTAAACAATTCATTAACCAGTATCAGAAAAATGGGAAGCAAATTTGTTTTAAAAAGAATTTTGGAAATATATTTAGAAACATATACCAGGAAATATGACTTAGTGGTCTATTTTAATGAATTAGTTTGCTGATGGCTTCTGATCCCACAGAGATAAGATAAACATTAACTTGGAGGAAATAACTAATATTCACCATTTTATAAAGCATATTTATGTATGATACTTAAATTACTAGACTTTGATTTTAAATGAAATACACTGTATATCATTGTGTATCAATCATATACTGTTGTACTTTTATATTTGTTAAAGGGATGAATTCTTACTGATAATTGATTCCATACATTGATAGATCTTATGAATGAGGGGGAAATCTATTTCTTTTTGTTTGTGAAATAAAACAATAGATCTTAGAATATGGGATATGTTGAAAAAATAGTAAGACTCAAGGGGGCAGAAATAACAATTTCTACCTCTTTCTTACTTTGATAGTAAACTGATATGGTATCATGTTTTGTTTGTTTTGTTTTTGTTTTTATTAAATTTATATACCGCCCTACTCCCGAAGGACTCAGGGCGGTGAACAGGCACAAAATAAAATACATAGATACAAAAGTTAGAAACATAATTAAAAGCAGATTAAATAATTTAGTCCGAGACAATTAAAAACCCCAATAATTTAAAACAGATTAAAATTTTGATTTAAAAGAATTTTAAAACAGGGGAGAAAATTAGGCCAGGCCAGCTTGCTGGAATAGGAGGGTCTTAAGAGCACGGCAGAAAGTGTGCAGATCCAGGATCCTCCGTATCTCTGGGGGGAGCTCGTTCCAGATAGTGGGTGCCCCCACAGAGAAGGCCCTCCCCCTGGGGGCCACCAGTCGACATTGTTTGGCTGACGGCACCCGGAGGAGCCCCTCTCTATGAGAGCATACCAGAAGGTGGGAGGCTGTTTGTGGTAGTAGGCGGTCCCATAAATAACCAGGTCCTAAGCCATGGAGCGCTCTAAAGGTGGTGACCAAAACCTTGAAGCACACCCGGAAGACCACCGGGAGCCAGTGCAGCTCGCGCAGGAGAGGTGTCACACGGGAGCACCATGTTGCTCCCATAACCACTCGCGCGGCCGCACTCTGCGCCAGTTGGAGCCTCCGGGTGGTCCTCAAGGGGAGCTCCATGTAGAGAGCGTTACAGTAGTCCAGGCGGGAAGTGACGAGGGCATGAGTGACTGTGTGTAGAGAGTCCTGATCCAGAAAGGGATGCAACTGGCGAATCAGGCGAACCTGATGAAAAAAAACCTGATCATGTTATTTCCTTGTGAATATCTGAGAACTGTTGAAAAATAAATCTGCTCTGGAAGTAAAGTTCATTTGTCCTTACTCAGGAAGCTACAAATAAGCTCAGACATGGAACTGAAATCGATTTCATTTGACAAAGCTTGACAATTTGTTCATATTATTTGAAGGCACCGCATGTAGGTTTGGGAATGCACTAGCCAGTCCTAATTCCAATACACAACATGGTCACTGCAACATAGATCAAGAGCTGTTAAGGATCAGGGTCTTGAAAAGTGGAAAGGTTCTCATAGTGATAGGCAAAGCACAAAACTGCTGGTTGGGCAACTTAAAACCAAGAATTATAGAGCCATCTGTAACAGTAAATGTCAGTGTTGATGATAAATGATACTACTTACAAGAACAGTTTATTTGAGACAACTGTCATCTCATTGATCATTAAGATTGATTTGGACCACTTGACTGCCCAAGCATGACTTCATAGCCTAGCCTCACATTAAGTAGAATAGGATGACTATCCTAGGTAGAAAAATACCAGTCTTCAGTCAATTGTACTGTTTTAATTTTGATCCAAAATGAAAGTTGTTGAGTAGCTTAGGTTCTACATTAGGCATTAATTTAATGGAAATGTAAGGAAGATTTTCTGAAGAAATGAAATCTGTTCAAGATTTCAAGAGGTTGTTTAAACACTAAAACTAGGTAAGTAAGTTCTTTTAATAATCACCACAGTCTCTTACTGTGCTTCCAATTTTGTATTGTCTAGGATCTCTTGTGCTCCATACAATCCCACATGCATTAAGGAAAATATTTTCTAATAGTTAATACTTATTTTCCAGTTTTATGGCACATTATTTTAAATTACATGCTGTGTGTAATTTGCTTGATTGAGTCTTTTCAGCCATTTCTATATGTGTTCTTCTGTGCCCTATTCTTTTTCATTTCTTGGGTTTTTCTGCTTCTCAATTTTTCGAAAAGTCTCATTTGTAAAATATTTTTGTTGTTTCACTTTGCTTTAGGAGGTAGCTCTCATTCTCTTCCCTATCTTTTCCATGATATGCAGAAGGACAACTTGATAAGAAGGATAGTTAAGAGATAGGAAATGCATTTCAGGAATTAAAATTCAGCATGTTTAGAAATTCTAGAGATTTATTTCACCAAGTTTTTAATTGTTTCTTGACTTTAGTATTCTATTTAATGTATTTTTAAATTTTATTATTTTAAAATGTACTTATTTATTTACTCATCAGAGTATAAAGGTGGGGTAAATATTTTTTAAAAATGGGTTGATAAGTATTCCTCTACGTCAGGAGTCAGCAACCTGTGGCTCCGGAGCCACATGTGGCTTTTTGGGCCCTCTGCTGTGGCTCTCTGTCAGGTGATCCCATCACTGGCTGACCCCGCCCCTCACCCTCCCCTCCCAGTCACTCCTCGTCTGGCCTGAGAAGTTAAGGGCGACGGTGGGGGATGGAGAAGCGGCCAGGGCAGAGACAGAGAGATACAGAAAGAGTGGGAGAGAGAGAGACATAAAGAGATACAGAGAGAGAAGGAGAGAGGGGGGAGAGGGAGGGAGGGGAGAGAGAGAGAGATGTCAAAAGGATTTTGTGGTTCCCGGTGTTTTTTAACAACTGGTTCTCTGCCCTAATGACTGGCTGGGTAGGCATGACTAGGGGGTCATGTGATCGATGGAAGTGAGTGACATCGAGTTGGCCACGCCCATCCAGGTTTTGTGGCTCGTGGTGTTTTCTTTTCTGTGGGAAACGGGTCCAAATGGCTCTTTGAGTATTTAAGGTTGCAGATCCCTGTTCTACCTGGTACACTACAGATGTGATGAAACTATAGTGACTGGATCCTTGATAATTTCAGAATGAAAAGTGTGGCTGAATAAATGAAAATTAACTAATTTTATGAATCATTTGACTGTAAAATCAAGAATGCAGACCCATATTCAAATTTACATTGAGTTAGGTAGTTACATTATGTATATTCAAGAGAATCAATAACTAACAGTTTAAAAATGTGTTATATTTTGCTGGTATAGTCAGAAAAAGTAATGTTACATAGACAATGCAGAATTTGTGCAAGAACCTCAATAAAAAATCGATAAGCCAGTATTATATTCTGATGTTGAAAATCCCAACAAACAATTTAGCACTGTTATTTTAATTTCAGTAGATTTGAGATGTGTTGCCATTTGTATTTAAATATATTATAGTTCTGATTGATTTATAAATTTTAAAATACTAACTTGAACTTTAAAATAATTGTATAATGTTCAGCTAATTAACAAAAAGTAGAAATGCATATAATAGCATTAACAAAATAAAATTCTAAAATTAATACCATAAAGAGGAAAACGAGAAAATTATAGAAAATTATGTTATGAATATTACAAAGGCTCTGACTAGATTCTTGAAAGACTGTTTTCTTGCACTTTTATTAGGGGGAAAAAAAGAATTCAAATTTTGACAAACAACACAATAACAATTGGTTGCTAAAAATCAAGTGTAGATTTCTTCTTTCAATATTATATGTGTATGATAATTTTTGGCTATCCTTATGCCCAGGGGTGGGTTCTAAAAATTTTTACTACTGGTTCTGTGGGCGTGGCTTGTTTTGTGGGCATGGCTTGGTGGGGTAATGTGACTGGGTGGGTGTGGCCAAGTTTTTTTGTTTTTGTTTTTGTTTTTACTTTTAAAAGCATTTTTTCTACAACATTAAGAGGTTGCAGAAAAAAATGCTTTTAGGAGCCTCTGACGATCAGGAAATTCAGCTGGGATCGCCAGAGGCTTTTAAAGGCATTTTTTTTGTATAACCTCTTCGGCCGAAGAGGTTGCAGAAAAAAATGCTTTCAGAAGCCTCTGACGATCCCAGCTGAGCCGTGCGATCATCAGAGGCTTTTTTTTTAACTTTTAAAAGCATTTTTTCGGCCGAAGAGGTTGTAAAAAGCCTCTGATGAGTGGGCGGGGTAAGCGAGCGGCAGACCAGGCTGGGGGCGTGGCCAGCCAATGTTATTACCAGTTCTCCAAACTACTACAAATTTTTACTAATGGTTCTTGTGAACCGGGAGCAACCCACCACTGCTTATGCCTGAAAATACATTTGGGAGATACAGTAACTAAGAATAACATATGCTTCTTTAACAGAGTAATTGATCCTGAATCATATTATCCATCCTATCATTATTTGCTCAAATAGCAGCAATAATAGTAGATCAAAGGATATAAAATAAGATTCCAACTCCTTGGTAGCATATTGAATAGCAAGTTGCAGCCAATGTAATTTAGCATAAATATTATGTAGCTGAAACATTTTTGTTGCTATTAACCTCGTTCAAGATCTAAGATTCAAGATTTCAATTTGTTTAAAGCAACCCTCCATTAATTTACTAGGAAAGAACACTGAAAGTTAATATTCCTGAGGTTGTAATTACTAATGCCAATTTCATCAACTTCCTTTAGGAAGGATGAATGGCTTAAAAGCCCACATTCATTTCATTGCTCCGAAATCTCCAATCAATATGAAACTTCAAAAGCAGCAATGGCATTTTCAACCAAATAATCTAAATGTGTAAATTAAATATACTGCCAAGAATCACTAAGAGACATTTGTTTTTTAATTTTGCAAAAAAATAATACAAAATGATTTCCTCAAAAGTAAATTGATTTGAAGTAATGTGCCCAGTTTACTCAAGAATCCCCAGCATCCCAGATTTGGATGCTATTTTTAAAACGGCTTTAAGTTTTTCATGGGTAAATTTCTCCAAATAATACCTGTGATAGTATTTTCTATGTAGATATTATAGCATTAATAGAAATGGTTCCCTACACCAATTGACATCCTGATACTTGCCATGATTTCAGTGGGATCAGATAACAACTCTTGAGTTACTGAAATACAGTTGAATTCTGAAGTGGTGAAGCTAAAATGCATGTCCAGTAAATAAGTCTTCTAGGAGAGCTAAATCCATCTTTCTGAATAATTGTAACTAGTTCATTGAAAGTCTCACTGAATGCCCTTAACAAACAAACAAACAAAAAAAATCAGCGCCTGTAAAATCATTTAAAATATAGTATTGGAATAAATATGGGAAGGTATCGCAATTCAATTCATTTCAATTTATTGCAATCAAAGACCAGTACAGATAATAAACAAATAAAATATAAGACAGTTAAAATACATTTGTAAAATAACCTAAGTAGCATCTAATATGTAAAATCCATGATGTAACCTATATTAAATTATAATGTAAACACTAAATACAATGCCTAAAATTATAACAAAGTACAATTATTAATATCAGTGAAGAAATAATATCTAAAATTTAAATAAATTACAGCTACAGGAATGCCTTTCAGGATATTGATCCATCAAAATTCTGTGCTGTTGTACAAACCTAGCTACATGCACTGTAATAAACGGTACTTCATTTATAAGCAGCATCTGGGCATAAGCCAAATCTAGGCAACCAGGATATCTACTAATCAGAGAAAGTATAAATCTTATGGATGTCTCTATAAAGGGAGCAACATTCTGTTGTTTCTGCCTCTCTGGAATCATAGAATCAAAGTCTTTCAACCAATGACCATCCAGTACTGCATTACGACTTTCTCTATGGCAATTGACATGGCTTAAGAAGAAAAGATGTGGTCCATCTTCCATGCTGCCATCCAGGCAGATAACATACAAACCCTCCCTAACAATGAGAACAGAATGTAATTATTTGCTTCTGGTTCCAATATGCAATTGGCAGAGCAAATAAATGGTTATCAGGATGAAAATGGTAAGACATGCCAGAGAATACCCAACTGACAATAGCACCATCATAACCAGAAATCAAAATTTCTTGCAGATTAGGTTTTATTCATAGTATGTTAATATAAAATAATACATTTTTTGGTAACTGAAAATAACACAAAATTGAAAGGTTTTGAAATTCTTAATGCAAAACCATTGTAAACTTTCTTTTTTATAGAAAAGAATTTAGATGTAAGAATTATGAAGATTTTTAATCAAAAATGACATCTTACCTCCATAAAGCTACTTTGTGAATTTTTAAGTTTTCTCAGATTCACAATGTTCTAATACTATTAGAATTTCAAAGAGTTTTGGAAAAGATCATGTTGAACTAGTTCAGAAGTTAGACCACAAATGTTTTGGGACTGTAGTATCTAGAAGTCTGAAAGTTACAGTCTCAAGCTATCTGTATTGTGAATGAAGTTGCTTCAAAGGGATCAATGTTAATGAGTTTTATACAAAATAAAAATAAAATTGAGCAAAGAATCAACATTGTTATTTGCTTCCAGGAATGTCAGCTCTGCTGGAGAAGAAGCTCGAAGAAGAATGAGAGAATGTGACGGACTTACTGATGCATTGCTTTATGTGATTCAGTCTGCTCTAGGAAGCAGTGAAATTGATAGCAAGGTTTGTTCAGTTTCTCTACCCTAGATTGATTGATTGATTTGTTTATTTGTTTTTGCACTCTCAATCTCACAATTACTAAAAGGTAGGTTTCTATCATGGGCACTGTATTATCAGCCGTGAAATATGCTTAGTTTCAAAAATCAAATAATAACTCCCAAACTCTTCCCAAAATGAAACAAATCCTGGCTCCTGTCCTCTTTGCTAAATAGCTCCAACTATTGCAGAAATTGTACAAAAAAAAAAAAAAAAGATTCCCGACTACTCAGGGCTTATTTCCCATACTTTATACTTATAGAATTGGAAGGCATGCAAAATGAATTTCCCTGTGTAGTGGTAATAGCTAGATTTTGAGATACTTAATAATGCCTTGCACTGCTTCATATGTATTCATTAATTCATCTGCCAGAGTCACTTCAACAGTGAGATCAGCAGCATATAAATGTAATAAATAAATAAAACATTTTCTCAAATTCACTTTATAAAGATGGAAGGTGGAAATGATAGTAGTTGTATTCAGTGCACCTAGAAACATAGATTAAGTCAGATCACCATTCTTTCTCCTACAATTTGTTCAGCAATAAATGGAAGCATAGTTTAGTCTATTTTTAAGACTAATCAATTTAAACTTTCTTTAATTTGTTATATTCAAATAATCTTTGCCCTTGATTTTATTTCTGTATTTAAAGGGCTTAAGAAACAAGTTTCTATATTATTGAATGTATGAGTGCAAATCAAGGAGATCACAGTGAACAAACATATCTCTGACTATACAAATATATTCTGATAAGATTTGAGAACACATTGTAAAGCATCCTTACTCTAGATTTAATGAGATGAAAAGCAAAGCATTTTTCTTTACTGCAGATATTGTTATTGAGTGATTAAAAAGTGCAATAAATATGCACCTTACATTCCAATAAGAGCACACCTCATGGAGCAACTATACACTTCTGTGGAAATTTAGGAATTCCTAAAAATTTCCATTCTTAGTGCCATAGAAAGTAATGAAATGGATTTTGTTGAATAAAACAACTTCAGACAGTGCTATTTAAAGCACATTGATGTCTTTTTCTATCTGGCAAAGTAATTCAAGAAACTTTGATCCACAGCTAGTGATTTAATTTTTTTAAAGCTAATAAATAATAAGCTAATAAAATTAGAAGCATCTAAAGCATGATACACTGGCAGATCATTTTTACTGCTTACTAATTGATGGAGAATTATATAACAGAATGCAATTTTCAAGCACATCAATTATCCTGACAGATTAAATTTCATACAATAAATAGTCTTCTTAGTGTGAGCTACTCTTCTCCATCAAAGATACACAAAACAACTCTGCTTTTTCCAATGTCTAAAAAGCTCAACAGGTGCTGAGTAGTAGCATTTAAATATAATGCAAAGGAATGCTAGACAAAACTGGTATTTCCATTACTTTCATTCTTAATTGGCAGAGCTAAATTATAATTCCATTTATTTATTTTTATTATATGCATGAATGGTTGTAGAAGATGGCTATCTGACCTCAAATACTCTCTTCTGTATTTACCAACCTGAAATGCATAAGCAAATTCCACCCCTTGTGCCTTGGGGAAATTCATGCAGTAGATTCTTGTAAGCAGTGTTGTTAACAAAATAAATTCAAAATTGCTTCTCTCACCTGCAAACCCAACTTTGCGAGCAAGTTCTTAGAACAACAAACTTTGTGGTTATAAACATTTTCTTCATCTTCAACCAGAGTTCCTATCATTGGCCACTGGCTTCTGTGACCCCTTCTTGAACATCTGAGATTCTCTATTATTTCTAGCAATCCCCAGGACTATGCAATTTCTTGACATCAGAAAATGATTTGACAAACAGCTAAAATCTTCTAAAACACTTAGTTCCAATTGAGGCAAAACGAGAATGGGGCCTCTAGTGATGCAACAATTGCAAGTTTCCCAGTCTCTTGACATCAATCAAGAGGTCACTCAGGTTTTTCAGGGTTCAAAGGAATACTTGATTTCTACTTGACACTAACTACATTTCTACTTACTGTACAAAGCAGCCAGTATCTGTTTGTCTTTCAAGTTTTTTCTTAGAAAATAACCTTAGTTATCAAACTTGGTTAAAAAGTAACTGCATCCTCTCTGAATCTATGATCTCTTCATAAACTAGAGATACACCTGAGGTCTTTCTACATAGAATCCCCATCTGATGAGACCTGTTGGCTTCCAATAGCAATACCCAGCCCTCTGCTCAGAGGGAGATGCCCATTTGATGGAGCAATTTTTAATTCAGTTCACTTATATATACTAAACATTCTTCCAGATAATTACATGGCTTAGCATCCATACATATATTTTTTTTGAAGTTGCTTGAATGATCACACAATTCCCCTTTACTATTCATGTTTGGTATTAGGTGACCCCAGTGTTCTTTTTAACATCTCTCTGTGGCGTCAGGAACTGAAGGAATTGGATAGAAATTGTACCTATTTGTGCACAGCCTTTCTCCCATCAAATAATTGTACCATTGCAAGAGGATGTCAAATGGACTCTGCAAGCATGTAGCTGATACGTTTGAATTAACAAATGAAGTAACATATACATACTGAAACTGAGTCAATATATCAGATATGACTGATATATGGTGATATGGGTAGGGATACTTTTTCAGTCTTAATTGAAGATTGATTTCCAATTTGGAATATTTTGTCTGATGTGATGATGGGGAAAGAGAAAATTGTGTCACCATTTATTTAAATATTTGACATATCTAATACAAAATGGAATGAATGCAATTGACAACCAATTAACAATGTACTTATTAAGATAATCTTAAAAAGACATAACATTATGCTCTAAATTTTTCTTGTTAGTTTGAGATGTTTCACCGCTCATCCAAGCAGCTTCATCAGTCAAAGCAAGTTAGTTAGGCAGAGAGCCGTTGAAATGTACGAACTCCTCAATGAAGGGTTTCCTCCCCAAGTGTAAGCGGAAGTTCATTGACATATTACAGTGCACTTGGGAAGGAAACCCCGAGTTTGGTGCATGAGAAGTTGGTACATTCCAACAGTTTTCTGCCTAACTAACTTGATCTAACTGATGAAGCTGCTTGGATAAACCGCAAAACATCTCAAACTAATAAGAAAAATAAGTCCAGTTGTCATGACTCAACCTTCAGACAACTTTACCTGGATGACTGAGAATGTTCATAGACATTATTATTATTATTGGTTCGATTATGCTGTAAACGTCCTGTTTATTCTTACAACTAGGGAGGTGAGATTTATTTATGTATTATTTCTGCAGAATTACCTATATAGGAATCATAGATTCTTACCTGGATAACTGATCAAGGTAGTAAGAGTATTATAGGAGGTAGCAATCAGACCCTGCAGTGCTAATTCTGCCAAATTTAAGTGTAATGTGGATTATTTGAAGAAATCCTAATAGAGACCTCAGGAAATCATCTGTGGTTTTCTAAAGGCAGTTTTTTAATGAGTTGCAAAGGAGAGAATCAAATGTTTTTATTCTATTTTATCTTATGCAAGGTAAGATTTGTATTTTATTTGTTCTTTTTTCAATTCTTAAAATTTAAAGGGGAGTGAATTTGCAAGCAAAGGAATAAATGACCTATAATCCTTCATAAGATTATTCTAACACCTAACCATTTTAGGTTGAATCACAAATTGTTTTAAATTAAAACAAAATAAAATAAAATGTTTTTAAGGTTAGGTTTGCCACCGAGTTTACTACATTTCAGCATAGATTCCCTAAGACTCCTATGTGATATTTCCATCAATCTTGGAGATAATTTAAATTGCAGATCTATTATTTTCACTAAAGGGATAATAATCATCGTTGATGATGGATGATCCTTCACAATACACATGGTGGTATTCTTTTTTTTTCGAATTCCATATGTGAAACCTTAACACATTTTACCTTTGGTTTTGTTCTCTTTCAATATTCACATTCCTGCTACATCTAGACAAAGACTTTATTAGCTCAAAGAAATATAACTTGCTTTATTTACATTTTTCATGGAGGTGACAATAATTTTCATACAGCAAGCTGCATATTTGAAAATATGCACATACATAGAGAGAAGAAACCTTTGATGGAATAAAATGTCTTCTTTCATAGGAAAACTATCTTGTGCCATGATGGGGTATTTCAGCTAGCATTCTAAATATATTAAGAAAACTGATAAATTTGTTGATGAATATGAGCATTCTAAATGTATTATAATTTGTTTGTTTTTTTCTTGTTCTTTCAGACCGTTGAAAACTGTGTGTGCATTTTAAGGAACCTCTCATATAGACTCGCTGCAGAAACATCTCAGGGACAGCAAATGGGGACTGATGAACTTGATGGTTTACTTTGTGGTGATGCCAATGGGAAAGATACTGAAAGTTCTGGATGCTGGGGCAAGAAAAAGAAGAAAAAGAAATCTCAAGATCAGGTACATGCACTTAGCTTTAATTGATCTGATTTTGTGCGGCCCAATGCCAGAATGCTTTTGGATAGCTGACAATAATAGTAGTAATGGCAATAAGGCCATCTTCTACAGCCAAATAGTGCAGTATAATAGAGTCGAAAATAATTTTTCTTTCTCCAATGAAACAAAACTTCTGTTAAATATATTAAAACAAAGTTAGTCCTGCATAAATTTTAACTGTTAAAATAAATGAAAGCTAGAGAATGTAACTTCAATTGACTGACCTAATAGGGACCGTTAGGGGTTCTTTTTACTTATTAACTCTTCAATTACTACAGTATTATTATATGGACTCTAATATGAAGTAAATAATGTAATGGTATTGTGAAGAATTGTTTTGTTAGATATTGCTATTTAGCATTTGTATAAATAATAATTGCAGAAAATTTCATGTAAAATTACATTATTTGGAACACTTCTTGATTATCTTTAAAGACACTTTTAAAATTTCTACTACCATGAAATATGTTATTGCATTTAGAGATTTCCTGTCCTGTGGAAAATAATTCATAACACACTGCAGTGATTGGGGTAGATAGGTGATCTAGTTGTCCAGTTGCCAATTGGACCCTTCCTCTAAAAGCTGTCAACTCAGTTCAGTATTTTGACATTATGTTGTGAAGGGAAGGAGAACGTTACTTGATCCATAAATTGAGATCATTTGTAGCACCTGCTAAAGAAATATTATAACATGTGACATGGAAAAATATTTAGGACTAATGTGTTTGATTTATTATATATAGTCTTTTAAATCAATATAAGGTTAGAAAAATAATTATTACATCAAATTTAGATATTATCTAAGTTCTGTATTGACATTTTATATCAAATGTTTGTAATGATAAAGTTTGAGACCAATAGTTTTCTATTATGCTATTTATAGCAAACCTGGAGAAAAAATTGAGGTGATATTTATTCCTACCCCGCTACCAAAGCAAGGCTATCATTTCTGAAATGAGAATTTTCTTGCTAAAAAATTTGGCAGATTACAGCACAAGGTTCCATTATTAGTTGTCTATCAAATCTGAAAATGTGTTGTGTTTCTGATGTCATACAGATGGTATACTTTTTCTTTCCTGGGTATCTTGGAAAAATTGAGATTGATAGGTAATACAGAATCTAGAAAATATATTTGCATAATCAACTGATCCAAAGTTTTTGTTTCTGTAGTATTTTATTAATCACAATTTAGGAATTTAAATTTACAAACATTACAATCTAGGTAATTTTACTGTAATGAGTACTGTAAAGAGATGATGGATTCCCTTTAGATTTATTTAAGAATATTATGAGCAGGAAAATTATATGTAGATTTATGATATCTATAAAAAATATTCTACATTAATGGTAAAAATTCTGTTGTAGGTTATCTAGCCCATTAACACTTTTATTGTAATAAGACAGTCTTGAAGGTGCTACAAGATACATTTTGATTATATGATTTGTCTTTTTAGTATTTTATGTAACTTGGAAATTGGCAATTTCAAATTGCCCTCTGAAATTGATTTTCTAGCTGTATGATTCTACTCATTAAACCGCCTTGAATTCATTTGGTCTAAATCTAGATAAACCACCTTAAGATTGCAACCTGTGATTGTTTCTCTGAAGGTACAATATTCTGATCCTCTTATTGTATACCTTAACATTTCTGTAAGGTTGGATGATTATATTCAGATAAAACTTTTCCACATTCTAGAATTATTCTTCATCAGAATAGAATGAAGACCTTGCCTTAGCTTCCCTTGTCCATCAAAGTGATGGGTTTAATATCGTTTTCTTAAAATAAGTTGTGCAGAGAACTGTGCATGTAATTTCACATTTTTGTTCATTGGACTGTATATAGCATGAAGATAAATTATTCCAGCTTCAGACTTTAGATTAGTATAGTGATAGAAACTCAAAGAGCTTTTAGATTGATGGTTGATACTTCTAATAATATAATTTAGTTTTCTAAGTTATTTTAACCATGGTAATATTTTTCAATTTATACTCCAAACTTCATGTATGACTTTAATCCAGAAGGTAGTATTTAATCAGTGTGCAGAGACTTGTCACTGTGACTCCCATAATCTCTTGATTCCTGCTAGCATCTGAATTACTTGATTAATTAGACTGTGACAAATGTTACAGGACCATTCTTATATTTATTCAAAGTCCACTTCATATTGTAACTCTAATGGCCTGTTAGTGTGTCGCTTTAATATTCTCAGAGAACTGCAACTGTCTGACAGATGAAAAATAATTTTGAGGAGGAAAATTGCAATTTTGCATAAAATGTATATAAATTAATCTGTATGCATGATTGTACATTTGAAATAAATTACTATGACATAAATAAAAAAATATATCACCATCTGTGGAGAATGATTAATTGAGTTATGTGCCCACTTGGGATAGTCCGCTATCCTGATGCTCATTGGACACTGTAAGTACCTCTTCCTACTTAAAAATAGCTTTTTAAAAATAGGATATATTGCTACCCTGAGTTGCAATGTATTAGGGAGCCAGTTTGGTGTAGTGGTTACAACTCCAGGCTAGAAAGCAGGAGACCGTAAATTCTAGGTCTGCTTTGTATGAGATTAGGTATATAATATTGCAGCAGCATGAGAGAAATGATGACTTCATGAAACTTCTTTATGCTTATGGAATGACTTTTTGCCTTTGGAAAGAACTTCATTGCTTTTGCAGTGTTATGTTAACAGGTCAAAATGGCAGTGTGCCAGGAAATTCCTAATAAACTCTGTCAAAGGTGATAAATCATCTAATCTAATTTTGGGAAGGGAACACATTGGAACCAATCACATTAAATCTAAGCCTGATGGGGCATTTAACCAGATGAAGGTTGACAGTAATAAGTTAACAAAGTAATAATTACCAAAGGAGATTGCTCCCCCCCCACCTCCCACAGATGATCCTTATGCATGCATGCATGTATGTATGTATGTATGTATGTATGTATGTATGTATATAACTATGTGCATGAGGATCTCGGATCCTTAGAATCCCACAGTCATTCTAAGAAAGGCTTTTTCAGTATAGTATGTTGTTCATAAGATCCTTGTTTTATACTAGACCGCTCCAGTCTATTTATAGATTGATTTATTTAATAATCTCTTGCATTTGAGAAATAAACTCACATGATATTTTAGGATTTAGACTTTTTTTTCCAGATTATTGTTGGCAAAGCAGAGAAAATTCAGGGAACTCCCCATTGTAGAATCATAGAGACGGAAGAGGCTGTTCAAGCATTAAGTCCAATTCTCTGTACAGTGCACAAAGGTGATGTAAAGTATCCACCTATCTGAATACATCTAATAAAGGGTAGATCATTGTCTCCCTAGATGGTTGACCTGTCAAACTGTTTTTGCTGCAAGAAACTTTTTTCTATGGTTTCTCTCTTGAGACAAATCTCAAACTAGTTCAGTTTTAAGGGGAAAAAATTAGAATAATAAAATTCTGAAGATACCATTAATCTCCCCAAAATATGTTTTTATGAAAAAAGAATTTGCCCTCTTTTAGATTTCTGGACTTTTGCATATCTTTACACATAGAATGTGACCAAAGTTTTATCCTGCTGTTGTTTAAAAGAAGCCAGAAAAAAATAACTGCAATGTTTAGCGTTTGTTTTATTCATTTTATGGTTATGTCAACACAGAATCTGCCAATGTGAAAATGTAATCACGCCACTCATCCAATCAGTTCAATTAAAGAGATAATTAGAGCAAGTTACTTCATTTAACAAACAATATAAATCTTAAAAATATTAGTTTCTGTTTCTTTCATTTTAATTTAAATTATTAAATGAAAATGAAAAGGAGAGAATAAATGAAATGAATAATGAACAGAATGAATAATAAATTATTAGTGAATACATTATCAATCAAGCTCATGTTAACATTGATTAATAAAAGAACGTAATAAAAATACATTTTCCATGTTCAAAAGTCTCTCTTGATACTACAAAATAATAGTCTTTTCTGACCCACTCATTCAAACTTTATGCTTTAAACCTGGATTCAAAATATTAGGCTTTATTCTAGGCAGAAACTCACTAAAAAGGCATCATTCTCATTCATTTGTGGGACTTCAAATGGTCCAGTCACTCTTTTCTGCCTGGTGTTTTCTATCACTGAAAAAAGCAGGTATTCTTTTTTCTATCAGATAATTTTAGGACAGACTACCAGGCCATTTATCCATCTGAATAATGAGCTGAAACCCAAGTGGGTCATGCACCACCACAGTGTTCCCAAATGCACAAGGGAGCCTACAACAGAATGAATGAAGAGGAAAATATTCAGCATTTTGGCCACATCAAAGGGCAGACCTATTAGAAGAGAACCACAATGGGAATATTGTTCATGGAATAGAATTCATGCTTGTAAAGGCTCAGAAATGACAAAGTTGAGCCATTTTGCCATGGCAGGCTAGCCCAGAATTCTTTCATGTAGTATTTGAAATGTACTTTACCTATTACTAGAAGTGCTACAATTATCACACTTAAAAATGACCCAAAAAGGCACTGAATCTAAGAGGGCAATTGCTTTCCTACAATGGCATGCCGCATATTTAATTTTTTGTTTTTTATGAAATAAATGAAAGTAACAACTAGTCTTATATTTTTACGCAGTCCCTTTGTATCTTGGCAAGACCCATGGGAAACTCTGATATTCTCTGGAAAATATATGCAAAAATTAAGAATATCTAAAAGGAAGCAATCACTTTTTCTCAGTATTGTGCATTATGGTCTTGAATATATGTAATATTCATATTCTAAAATCTAATGAATAATTCAGTGGACTTAATGTAGTTTGTGCAAAATCATTGTAATATGAATGGCCTTTATAATCATATGTGTCTTTACCAGTGTTTCTGATACTCTTCTGATTTTTCTTTAGATTTATTGCCATCTTTAATTTTTATTATACATGTAAGCCAACTCAAAATAATATTTTTATTCTAGATGACCCTCCAGAAATCACTGTGACCTTCAGTTATATCTCTTGTAATGAGTCATAAGTTGTAACAACATTTCTGAAGTAAGAGGAAATCAACTTGAGTGTGCAAGATAGATAGGCTATAAATCATAATGCAAAAGAGGATAAAAATCCAAATTATTAATATTAGCATTCCCTCACTGACTGAGGTTCTCACATGAGAAAGCAGGTTAAATATTGCTTCGTAGATAGATCAATCGATTGATGTGCAAATAAGCTCTGATCTCTGCATGTGTACGGAATAATGAATTTTGTATCATTCCAAAACAAACAGGTGATCTTAGCAGCCTCTGCTTCTAGATAGTTTTTAAAAGCTGGTTTTTCCGAACTTTCAACAAAGTACTGTGTTGTTATCAGTTTTATAGTATTTGGTCAATTTCAACACCTCTAAGTATATAATTTCTGGGATGTTTTCCCTGTGTCAGTGATGTCATTGTGTTGTTTAGACCTTTATCACAATATAACTGAAGTAGCTACTAGATTAATAGCAAAAACCCAGCTCTCTCCTCGCAGCTTGTTTCCTTACTCACCCGTCTTTTATTCTCATATCTCTATATTCTCATTGTTTTGTTTTTCATTGTTTATTTTATTGTTCCATTATTTTGTTACTTTTATGTTTATACTTCTTTTCATTTCTCTGGTTTTATTGTTGTAAGCCACCTAGAGCAGTCCTATGGCAAGGTGGGCATCAAATAAATTTAACAAACAAATAAATAAATAACATCTATTTGGAAAGAAGTATTAGATACCATAAGTTTATTTTGTATTCTTTCTACTTTTTAAGATGGATACCATAGATATTATATACAACAGAAAGAACTAGAAAATAACTTCCTTTTCTAGTTCTAATGAATAAATTGACTTGAATGTTTTGCTATTAAAGGACCAAAGTACTAAAGCAGTCTTAAAAATCACTGCAAGAAAAAATGTGTTGCTTATTGTCTGTGCTTGTATTACTATGTGCAGTTTAGATGAATTCTTTCTCAAGAACAGCTTGAAATACAAGGAAGATTTAGTCTATTTAATAAAACTGGCTGAGAGAGGGGACAATCCGTAATGGATGTGATAAGGGCCTGATATCTGAATTGGAGGAATTGAGGGGTAAACAAAGCAGAAAGAGCCTGCAGGGGTGCAGTGATTTCAATCTATGTGGGAGCCTACCACATCCCTTGTAAATTTGGCCTTGAATCTGGAATCAGTTTATCAGTGATGAGGAATCCTTCTATATTCCTAAATCTATTGCACCAATTCTGCCTGTTTCTGAAGGTTATGAAGTCATGATATGCTTCTTAATTACATGCTCTTTGATCTACTATGTTGCACTTTGTATGGGGGTCTCTTTGAAACAGTTTCATTTCACAGACTTTTAACTGATTTAGAATACTATAGCCAAAATGGGTCCTGGGTTATTATAGGGAGCATTTTGCTATTCTAACATTAGTTAGAGGCCATTTGTATGCCGGATATGATTGTTCTGTAATTCTACAATCTAAATCTAAAAGCTTTCTGATCAGACTATTTTTTTTAAAACATACATAGTTAAAAAATAGAATGATGCATATTTATGCATAGTTTTCTATAGAAAACTATGCATAAATATGGTACTCTAGATAAACAAAACAGATAGAGAGTCAGAGTTTTCCAAACTCTTGGGTAGATAGAATTTTCCAAAACATATCTATTGTGTAGCTTTTTAATGCATATTGGAGAATCACATGCATAAAATTAATGAATTTTGGTTATGTTGCTTTCTTTTTGACTCTATTAGCTCCTAGAGTTTTGTTTTGTTTTGTTTTTTGTTTTTTTTTTAATTTGATTTATATGCCGCCCTTCTCCGAAGACTCAGGGCGGCTTACAATGTGCTCAGCAAGAGTTTAAAGCTCTTAATATCTTAAAGTATAAAATTAAATATTTATAATACAAGAACACTGAAAATATTACAAGCTCAAATTTCAGTCTGGTTTTCCAGAATCAATTGTTCGGGAGCATGAAGACAGGGAAATTACCATAGATAGTTGTAGCTATTCCTTATTCAGAAATATTTCCAAAATAAAACTTGAACAGAAATGCATCACAATATCTTTAATTTTTGAAATGTTGACACACTAGATTCCTACATCAGTCTTTTGAAGAAGAAAAATAGCATGACTAGAGATTGAACACATCAGGAAGATGGGATGTAATTCTACTTCTCATAATGCGTAGTCCCAAAACAGGAAATAACGGTTCTAGAAATATTGTTAAGAATTTCTTGTTTGAGCAAAGACACACATTATATGTAGACTTAACATTCGATAAGAAATAGTGATATTTTATTTGCAGGAATTATCCCAACCTTTGATGTAAGGAGGAGGAATGAAGCTGTTCCTCTAAAAAATACAGAATTTGTTTATGAGCACTCACACAAAATGTTCACTGCTATATAGTGTATAAGTCACTACCCTAAGGAAAATCATGACTTTTCTTTTGGCACCATGTTTGTTTAATTATTATATAAACAACCTGGTCTTGTTTTTGGAAAGGTTGCTATATCATCCTCCACAGCTGGCATATAAATACATCACAACACTTACAATGATGAGTGACTATATTGTCATAGACTCCAGTGGGTTTATTGTTCTACAAAGTGGAAGATTTAGAAATAAATTATAAAACCTGAATAATCATTTTTGTGAAGCATCCCATATCTAGAAGTTGAACTTGGA
The DNA here is from genome assembly GCF_029215685.1 of Pituophis catenifer annectens. Taxonomy (NCBI): domain Eukaryota; kingdom Metazoa; phylum Chordata; class Lepidosauria; order Squamata; family Colubridae; genus Pituophis; species Pituophis catenifer. The sequence continues at coordinate 88,386,931 of NW_027256883.1, forward strand.
GGGTTCAAATGCTTGGGAATAGTCTTTCATGCCTCTGGTACCAGAGGGCAAGATTTCATAGTCATATCTGGCCATACAAGCCTTCTATTGCTTTAGAGATGCTCTATATGCACCAGCAGTGCTTATATTATTCGTAGCCAAAGCTGCAGCTGCTTTATGGAGCTCACATACACTCCATAATAATCATACAGCTTTCAAGTTTCTGCAGTCCCAGTTTCTTAGGAAAATATTCCAAATACTTCAAATACATCCCAGATATGTTTTTGCATAAAATAATTTGGGTAATCAACATAAAAACTGCAACATGGGCAATTTTTTTAAATTATAGGTTAAAATTATTCTTTTTCCATATTGGTTTGGTTTCCTTAATTTTAACAGACATTTTTCTTACTAAGAGGAATGGTTGTGTTATACAAAAGCTGGCATACCTTGGCTATTATAATCCAGTTAAGAAATTATTAAAATTGGAAAAAAGTAAGAGCCTTTGATTCTTAATCTCACCATTTTTATTGCTTACCATTAGTAGTTTATTTCTTTTTATTGATTTAATCTTGCAATTGTTTACTTGGACTATATAATTCTATTATGGATTTTCATAAGCCTTAAGAAATTATCAATTGTAATGGGTAAAAAATTGAATGCATGAATGATTGAATGAAAGACTCCAACTGCCAAAAAGGTTTTAACTTAGCAATCAGTTTATTAGTTCCTGCAGTTATATATTTAAGTTGATATTTAAATATTAAAGTATGAGATAATAACGACATTAGCATGTTTGAATGTATTACCAACAGTAGTACTAGAAGGCAGATATAGAAACATTGCATATCAAATCATCTTTGTGTGAGATTATTTGTGGAGAGTTGTTCATCTTTTCTTATATTATTTTCTATAAGGTCATCTCACAATCTATTCTGGTTACTAATTATATTATCAAAGTACTTAGAATTCGTTCTATCTTCAGTATCTACTGTCAGATAAAAATGAATCTTTTTAAATGTGTCTAAATATTGTTACAGGGCCTGTAGAATCCATAGTGCAATTACTGCTTAGTATTAATATTTTTAGCAATTTTATTAATTCTATAGTTTTGATGTTTGACTGAAGTAATAAAGTGAAAGTTTAATTTATTGCTAGGTTGAGATAATAATGATCACAAGAATAATGTATTAACAAGATCTTTTTGAGGTAATGTTTTTCTACTTTGTAAACCTTTGCCAAAAATTCAATTAGTTATTTTAAATCAATATTTTCTTCAACACCCCACATAGACTTTAGTCTCCCTCTTTATGAACAGTATGCAGCAAGCTTTGGAAACATCATGCTCTCTAGATTTTGTAGCTCACAGCACTCTTATTTTTAGCCATTCTGGCTTCTTTGCTCAGAATTGTAATTCAGCAGTATCTGGCAGATCATTGACTTAGCTTTCCCTGTACCTCAATTTTCTGTGAGGGGTTGAAAGTTCTCCATGTGAACAATCAATTAGACACAATATATCATACTTAAGAAGGATGTATAGTTCTGTGCTGTTGAAAAAAAGCCAGATTCCTTGAAATGGGCTGTGCTGAGCAAATAGAAACTACCACCCCATTAAATTGAAACTAAAGCAGAGAAAATTTAAGCAAACATTTATCTCTTTAGCAAAACCTTTTAAAATAAACAAATAAGCAAAATAACCTTTTCTCCATGATGCTTTTATTGGTTCAATTTTTTTTTTCTTTAATTTATATGCCACCCTTCTCCAGAGACTCAGGGCGGCTTACAATGCATTAAGTAGTTAGGCTTCACTGGTCACTTTTAACTGATGACCACTTTTGACTAGCTATCCTGGTAAGCCTTTCCATTGACATCTTAAATTATGCAACAGCTAAGGTGCTGTTAAGGTGATTTGAAGACAAGTTATTATAATACTTGATTTAATTTGAAATTTGAAATTGTTTAAATTTAATTTAGAATGAGAATCTTCTTCCAAATTTTACAAAACATTTGGTATGCAACTCTATTGAAGAGATAGTTCATCTACTAGATAATTTGTATTGGTTTTTAAGTTATTACTTGGGAACTGCCCAGGGTCACATGGAGTTGAACAATGTCTAAATTAAATTAAATACATGGAAATCTCCTTTTCCCATATGACTACAGAAAAAACTTAAAATTTCTGTATGTGAAAAACACAGAGGAATGCAATGTCTTGGCCAACAGTATGATTCCATACTGCAAACATGTTCCATTATTGGTCCACCTCCCACACATAGAAAGCAGTATTTATAGATTTCTGCATACTAGAATGGATTGTTCTCTTACTTTTCATATATGAAATATACCTAATTTACCTAAATTGTGCTTTTCCCTTTTTTCATTGTACTCATTGATAGAGATTACATAGACAAAGTTATGCATAGCACAAAAAGTTTGATTAGATTCCAGATTATTAGCATCAAAGCATGCAACACAAATCCATAAGGAATTATTGTAATGTATGATTGTGTATTTAACATTTGTCCTGTTACTGTTTTTCATTTGTTTTAGAAAAGATTCATTCCGTTATTATCCCTCTATTTAGTCTGAAAACTGAAATTTATTAGCAGGTTTATTTTCTTATCATAATTATTTAATAATTATTTAGAATGTTCATCATTCCTTGCTTATGGGAGCTCCAATGGTAGCATTCCGAAAGTCAACCTTATGTAGCAGCAGTGAAGAGTATGTAGCTCTAGGAATTGGATTACAATTCCTAATCAAGATAGTTAATGATAAAAGATGCAGAATGCAAAATCTGAAGGACCTTGCCATTGTGAGTTCCCAGTAGGGGCTTAAATCTCCAAAATGTCTAGTTGTATTATTTCTTTTATTGAGATATTTCTAACTCCCTTTTGTATTAAGAATCAGAATTATCCTCATTAGAAGGTTTCTGTCTCATATTTTGGCTCAAACTGATTTTTTTAATTATGGATCTTTAGCTTCCCTGATTCTACAAGAAAGCTTTTCATCATCATAGAACAGGAATGAAAGTAGACAAGATGGCTTATCAGCTTAATATTTGGCTTCACTCTACCTGAAGAGTATTAAGATGAAGCTAAAATGGGGCATTTCGATACTGATTTCCAGAAACATTGGAATTTCCTTTTTAATAATGGTGGTTTACCTGGGAGGCTGTTCACACCAGCTAATTCAACCTCTTGAGCATGTTGCATGGGAAAGACTATTTGGCCAAATTCATTCCCCAGTCTTCCACACTCCCAGAAAGGAGATATTACAATCTTCCAATGCATAACTGCCTCACATCTTAAAGGAAGAAATTAAATTAGTCACACATGTTTTATTGAGATGCCTATTCTATGCAGTCTGGAGCCCAATCCTATTTGTCATCCAAGTTTTATACATCTGATGAATTGAATACTTATTCTGTACTTGCTGGTTTATGACTAGATACCTCCAGATGAGTTGTTAAATTTTCTTCTATCACAATTGTTGCTTGAAAACATATGATATATTCTTTACTGAATATGTTGTGTGTGTGATGTATACGTGGGTGTGTATTCTGCACAGTCTGGAGGCATCCAGTTTAACACTCGCTTGAGTGTTAGTTCTGTTTCCTTTTCTTTATAGCCTTGATTTTTTGTCATATGAGATGAGTGGTTAATCTCTGACTATAACTGAAGTTGACTTCCTTACATGATCTGTGTGGAAGAAAGGACTCTTCCTTTCCATGGACAATATTTTTTATAGGAAAGAAGGCAATGAAACCATCTTTTTGTTTCCCTTTTCTTTTTGGAAGTTAACCCTGAGGTTCTGGAATGAACACATCCTTCTGCCCTTCTTTGCCCTTCTGTAACTAAGAAGCTTTCTTCAAGCTGCAAGAAATGTTGTTTTGTTGCATCTCACCAGCTAAGGGATAAAAGAAGTACCAACAGAGGCAGGGTGACACACTGGTGGTGAAGTGATTATTGCTGTAAGAATTTGAAATTTGGTGGAAAAAAAACAAACCTGGAGAAAACAACATGAGGTAGTGAGGAATATTTGGGTCGTCATGAGATGAGGAAGAAAAGAAGAGGTGGTCAAGAGTAGCCTACTTAGATAGGAAATTTCCCAAAGTAGCAGTAAAGAACAGAAAAGCAAAAGCCCGACTTAACTGAAGTCTGTGGGGACAGCCGCAGAAAAAATATATTGAAAAGGAGAAGATGTGGCAGATCTTAATAGTGAACAAAAAATCTGTGGGAACATGGGAGAAGTTGACAGATACCCAAGTGGCCAAACCGAACATGGCAGCATTTTTTAAAAAAGAGTCACTTAAATACATCTCTGGGAGAACTTTACCCCAAAAGGCACTTGAGAAATACATATTTATAAACAAATATATAAATGAAATCACAAATAGCTTTAAGTTGATGATTTTACTGGTTGCTATATAATATTCTTTTGCTCCTACTTGTATGTATTTGGAACATACCTTTTAAATTGTTTTATAATGTTTTAACTTTTATTGTTGTGTATAGCTGTATATTTCTGGTGACTGAATAATCAGCCAATCCTCTAAAATAGATATGGGGAGAGATGAATACCTGTTCATGTAGATCCTTCACTCTCATTTCACAGAAAAGGGAAGGTCTCTTACTTGAATGAAACATTAGACATACCCCATTATTGGCATATAATCTGCTTATTTTTTATAATTGTACATTGCTTTGGGGACTACTAATAGAAAACTAGCAGATACTATGGATGGATGGATGGATGGATGGATGGATGGATGGATGGATGGATGGAGAGAGAGAGAGAGAGAGATGGAGAGGGAGGGAGGGAGGGAGGGAGAGAGATTTAGCTCTATTCTGCTGCAGATTCAAGACTTTCCTCCCTGTTCTGAGAACATTCATGCCTAACCTTTCTGAAAAGATTCAGAAAAGCTTTTGCTAAGCCTGCACAGCAGCAACAGATGAGGTTTTGATGAGCACAGAAGCTTCCTTTGCCCTTATTCTAAAAATGAGCTTCCTCATCATCACTGGATTCATTCTAATTATTTGCAGTTAGTGTGGTCTTTAGACTGGATTTAGTTCTGTTCCTTATGTTATTTTAAATCAGTTTTAGTTTTTGGTTTAATTTAGATATAAGTTTGTGATGGCATAAATCTCATTTGGCATCAATTTCCAAACAGTTGAATTACATTGCCCCTAAAATTGAAGACTTTCAGCCATCGTAAATAAGATAACAGGTAAGTTATTTAATGGTCAAAATAAATATTTATTTGCATTAGGTGTCCTTGAGTGTGTATTAAATTTATAAGAATAGAAGTACATCTTTATTTTTAATGCAAGCTTTTCTCTTTTGCTCTGCCCTGATAACGTTCATCTTTTTTTCTTTTCAGTGGGATGGAGTTGGTCCTCTCCCTGACTGTGCAGAACCACCAAAAGGAATCCAGATGCTATGGCACCCATCCATAGTCAAACCCTACCTCACACTTCTCTCTGAGTGCTCAAATCCAGATACACTGGAAGGGGCAGCTGGTGCACTACAGAATTTGGCTGCAGGTAGTTGGAAGGTATGAAATCTGCCTTCACTTTGCACTTGGCCAGACTCTTAAAACAGCCTAGATGTCTTAAATTGGATAATTAAAAACTAATTGGAGTACCAGATAACAATTGCTTTCCCTACTGTAAGATCAATAAGGAATTCTTGCTATTCATAAGACTGCAAGCATATTGGTTCTAAACTCTATTTATATTGTTATTGGTTCATATTAAAAATACAGAAGCCATATTCCCTCCTTTAACCCTGATTGTTTGCTTGAGTTAAATAAAACCATTTCATTGTGAAGATACACAGTTATATTTAGCACCAATTAACATCCTTGCTGACAGCTTTAGGAAATTATCAAGAACAAATGAGAAAATTGAGTTAGGTTCCTTATCTGAGGTTGAGAAACAACCTTAAGGTGCTCTGTTGACTAAATGTGAAGCAGGAAATCTTTCCTTAAAACTTAATTAGTTTCACTCCAAGATGTATGAGCTCAGGTAGTAGAACTGTGATGTGATTTAATATATTTGTTTCCATATTATGCCAGCGTGTTTTATTTATGCTATGCTGTTAGTTCAATATACTAATCTATATGGACCAGGCAATAGAAAACATGATTTATCCTGCTACAGCTTGCTAAAAATAGCCTATATATCAATAAGATTCATAGCTTGTCATGTCCAAGGTAAGCATGTCTGACCAAACAATCTTTCCTTGAAATGGGAGCTTGACGAGCAAAATTGGTACAACTGAGCAGTGAATAAAATGATCTGTTTTCCCAGAAAATTCATATAGAATAAGCAGTGTTACCTTAAGCTTTTTCATTCTGTCTTGTCAATTTGCCTAAAATGTGTTTGACCCTGGAGGATGCTCTGTCCTGAAAGGAGAAAAAATGCCTAATTATATATAGACTTATGTGGACTTTGCTAAAGCAATGAAATTTTAATCTGCCACTTGCCGATAGGGGGGCTTTTTTATGATGTAAAAAATATTTATTTACAGCAGTCCAATTGCAAATAAAGCTTCCTTCATGTTAACCAGAACATTTCCTTGAGATTAAATACCTGCCAGGGACAGCCAGCAAAAGTTTATGATATACAAGTAACAGTATCATTAGCAAAAAGTGCAAGGTCTTTCAGATATGAATGTGCATCTGAAAATATTTAGGCTCTGTGAGGAAATGCAAAATGCATGTGTTCATTTCCCTCCCTCAAGAAATTACATGCTTATATGATCTTTGTGTAAAACACTTTATTCTCTACTTAGTTAAGCTGGTTAGTTTCCTGGCAAATAAATAGTCTGGAAAGGCCAGATACTCTTAACAATGTATTAATTGGAGAATGCATGGGTACTCACATGTTCCTTTTGGGGGGGGAAAGGTAAGAAACCCCCTCCAGTTTCCCTCATTTCAGCTTTGTTGACTAGATGATGTAGTTCAATCTCTGGAAAGGGTGAAATGGTGGTGAAAGGGGTCATTGCCCTTGTCACTTTGCCATTCTTGGTATATATTGGTGATAGCTTATGTAGTATTTTCCTTGTGCCACTTCCCACTTCCCACTTTCTGAAAGAAGCAAATGCCTGGACCAGGCTTCTTCTCCTTCATACCAATTGTGTGAGAGATGGGACTCTCACAGCTTGAGCACTTACTTCCCTGTAACCCGTGTGTATAATATTTATAAAAAGGAAAACAATATCTCAGCTTCTGGCTACAGTAGTATAAGCCATGTGGCCAGAGACTAGTAGCCATTTCTCCTATTGAGGTGATCCAAATAGAGCTTTTATGATTGAAACATTAATTTTAAGTTAAATATTAAAGTTAAATATTTTCTTTTATTCTGAAGTAACAATTGGGTAGCATAAGGCATTAGACTCATGATGGCAAACCTATGGCACGCGTGCCAGATATGACATGCAGAGCCCTCTCTGTGGGCACGCACACTGTCGCCTCAGCCCAGCTCCAATAGCGTTTCTCCATCGTGTTTCACTCAATCAATTGCAACTTCTCAGAAAGAAAAAGATCTCGCGAAGTTGGAATTGATTGAGTGAACTTTTTCACTCACACACTTCACAATGGGGGAGGTGGGGTCCTGTCCTCCTCCTGAAGCCCATTATGACGTGGAGCCACAATGCAACCCATGCAGCTCTTTCATCCCTCTGCTGCAGCTCCCTGTCATTCTGTCATGGCAGATGGATGAAAGAGCTGTCATGGTCAACGGGTGGATCCTTAGTGCGGGAGCAAAGCACCCCTGCACTTGCCTTTGCATGGCAACAGCATTCTGCCTTCATTGCGGTACATTTGCTGTTGCTGCCAGCAAAGAGGGCTGGGAGAGAATAGCGGGGTGGATCTTGTGGGGAGGGGGCCATCCCCCAAGCCTGGCCTTCCTCCTTCTTTGTCTGTGGGACCAAGAGAAAGAAGGGAGTGGCATGGGGAAGTGCTCCCCTCCCTGGGACGAGTGCTGAGCACAAAAGCCCAGTTGGGGGGGGTGGCCGGCCCAACAGAAGCGCCCCCATTAGCAAGTTGGACGATGGAGAGGCCTGGCCCAGCTCTCACAGCAGGACACTGTTGGGCACCTCCAGACGCAAGCTGCCACCTTTGAAATGCACCATGCCTTTGAGCAGTGGCGGGATTCAAATAATTTAACAACCGGTTCTCTGCCCTAATGATTCCTTCCAACAACCAGTTCACCAAACTGCTCAGAAAGTTAACAACCAGTTCTCCCGAAGTGATGCGAACTGGCTGAATCCCACCACTGCCTTTGAGGAAGCCAGGTAGCGATGGCTGGGGCTGTTGGGGGTGGTGGTGGCAGCAGAGGCATCAGGGCTGCTCCCTCCCTCCTCAGCAAGGAGGGAAAAAAGGCCAGGAGGAGCACAGAGAGTTGCGGGCCGAGCGCTGGAGGGTCAGAAGGTGCTCTCCCACATCGTCCCAACTCGTGTTTCCAGCCCACACTCCTCTATCTTGAAGTGAGATTGAGTTGGGGATAGGGGGAAGGGGGCAGGGGGAAGGGTATGGGGGCTTCTAGGAGGAGAAGAAGAAGACTGGCTGGCTTTCCTTTTGGTGTGGGGTGGGGGAAAACCCAATAACAATCCAATTTCCCCCAATAAATGGGGAAAATAAAGGCCCGGCAGTCCAGAGTCCAAAAAGGGGGTGGGGTCTGTTTGTCGGAGGATTGGAGAGGAAATCAGTTGAAATCTGGGTGGGAGACTATTCAGAGAGGGATCTGCCTGAGTATCTTCTTCCCTCCCCCTTAGATTCCCCCCTCCTGGCTTTCTTCCCTAGCCTTGTTCTAAGGGGAGGGGAAGCAAGGTAGGACAATAGTAACTAAAAGGCTGCGAGGGGGGTTAGGTTTATTAAAGATGGGGATGGGGAAAAGATGCCATTCCTTTCCCAAGGACCCAGGGAAAGTGGAATAAAAATAGGTGTGTGTGTTTGTGTGTGTGTGTATGTATAAATAACAGCCCGGGATAGCTTCAGCCACAAACAATAGCTGCTGTTATTTTTGCTGAGAGCTTCTAAGCTACACAACATTCTTTAATAAATACTAACAATAACGAACCATAATATACAGGATTAAAGGAAGGAAGGTGAAATCAGAGGAGGGGGGGAAGGGAAGGAATAAGGATGTGATGGTCCTCCAGAGGCTACTACACTCCCATCATTCCTGAGTTGTGCTGTTAAATAAATCCAGTGCCACCAGGGAGAAGTCAAGTTGTGAAAGAGTGATTGAAATTCCTCACAAAACCTCATTATTCAGGTTAAATTGCCATGTTGACACTTTGTGATAAATAAGTGGGTTTTGGGTTGTACTTGGTCCCTAAAAGGTTCGCCATCACTGCACTAGACTCTTCTTGGAGTGAGTGGGCATGGACCAAACAGGTTGGAACTGAGGTTCTCAGATATAACAAAACATGTAAGAATGGAGTCACAGAAGGGCAATAAACCTCTGATTCAAAAATTCCTGGAAACCATTAGCAGACACATTCAAAATATCAAAATTCATGAAGCAGGCTAATTAGTTTAATGCAAGGAATCAGTACCTCATCTATAATATTTAATTGCCCAGAAAGAAATTTTTTCCTGAGCTGCTCCTAGCTTGTCCTGATCCCTCCTAGTGTTTTCACACTAATGGAAACTGATATGTTTGTCAGGAAAACAGATTTGTTCTTCCAAATCCCAAGAAAAATCAGGCAAAAAAAACATTAATTGAGGTAGGGTCAGAGGGTGCTCTCTGCCATTCCGCTTGCAATGTTTGGAAGATGTCACATGTAAGATGCTGCTTGTAGCTCCCAGCACTCCAAGGAGCACTTCATGCTTGGGACAGCCAATACCCAACCTCATTCAAAAGGTCCTGTTGTCAGATGCACCATAGCAGGGAGCAACCGGTGCTAATTGAACAGATTCTCAGCTCCCATCTTGATTCCCCTTTTCTTCTTCCTTGGAGGTTTGGCCATGGAGATAGTACAGAGAGCCTCCAGATCAATTTTATGGATGAGCGAACATTTAATGATGCACACTGGCACTAACTGGATGGGTTTGAGAGTCTGCAGCTTCTTCAGTTTGCAAGTTATAAAAAAATACAGAATGGAATTCAAATTTCTCATTTTAAATCCCAAAGCTTAATACCTGTCAGGAATTTGAAAACTGTTCCCATAGATGTCAGCTTTCAGTCCAAATTTTAGGAGCTTTTCTTCTTAGCTGTTGACTCCCTAGAGATTTGTGAGTTGCAGTTCAATGCTTCTCTCACCTAATGCCCAGAAATACTGCTTTTACTATCGGCACTTAATACTCTAGCCATTAAATACTTTGCCTTATCCATGCTGAAGCAGGCATTATTCTCTCTGCCTGTAGATTTTCCTGATCTGATTCAGTGTTCTTCCTCAACTCCAGTCACAGAGATTAGTTTCACTCTTACAACACTTCCCTCTTGCACAAGTGTTGCTTAGCTTTCTGCTTCTCCCAGAAACTAGTTCACCAAAATCATGTGGCTACTTCTAGTCCCCATTTTGTCCTCTTCATCCAGAAATCTTTTCTCCTACTCCAGATTTTTTTTCTCTCTCTGCTCCTCTCCCAGGTAATCTGCCTTTTTCACATATCCCAACTTTCTTCTTTTCTTCAGTCTTAATACAAAGGGCTTTTGCTAGCAACAATAGAATTGAGGAAAGCTGCTCAGGCTAATCTGGGCAAATTTCTTCCTCCCCTACTTAAAGGCTTGGTTTACTGTTAATATGAACCCTCCTACCTGTCTGCTCAGGCAGATGGGATATGTGCATTGGCTGTTTGGTTACAAGTTTTTCTGCCTGTCCTACATACCATCCAGGCTACTCAAGTCTGGTCAAAGCTGGGGGGAGGGAAATTACTGCCATTTCTTCTCAGAATGAAGGGGGGGTGTTGGACAATCAATGGAGATTCATGATTTCCTCCACTCAGAATTACTTATATCTAAAACTCTGTTAAACAAAAGCACCAAACTTATATCTTAATTTTCCATGTTGGCCTCTTAAATTGATTTTGTTTAATCTAATGGAAGAATAAAGTCAAGGAAATTATTTTTCATAATAACAATGACAAACTAAAGCGTAATAGTATATTACAGAAATGTTCTCCTTTAATTGGTATAGCAAATAAATGCTATGGCAAAGAAAATGTTGTTTACTGTAGAACCTCAGTTTGAATCAGCCATTTCTCTGAAGTGGTGTAGGGTTTTCTGCCTAAGCAGGAGGTTGGATTAGAAGACCTCCAAGGTCCCTTCTAACTCTGTTATTCTGTGTTCTGAATTAGAATGGGCTGTTCTCAGAGGTACGTTTTCTCCTTTCATGCTGAGCAATTATTTGAATGCTGATGTCAGTCTGATTTATGGACTAACTGGATGATTAAGTATACTCCAATTTCAAAACACACTGCCACCCCTCAAAAATTATTTTTCTTTGTCATTTTTTAAAAAAATTATCTAGTAGGCTTATTGAGGTTTATTGACTTTTAGAGTATATGTGCAGGACTTTGCTTAATAACAATAGTGAACATATTCAAGAATGAATTTATTTCTCAATTTTAGAAAAAGAATGAAGTAGCAGCATCTCATACTGAATTCTTTTGAAAGAAATATGGGGAGGATAATTGCTTGCAAACATATCCTTATTGACAGTACCCCAAGAATTCTTGCATGATTAATAAAATATCTGAGAAGATTCATAATTTGAAAGCATAGATAGGATTATAGTTTGATTCACAGTGACAATTATGGGATTTTCTATATGGAGTTTTCACAAAGAAAACATTATAAACAGGATTATTATTTGATACAATTTATATATATGCCTAAGATACAGTAGTTTAGGCTCCTGCCTTACATTCCACCTTAATTGTGCAGCAGTCTTTCAAAAGTGATTTATTATACAGAACATTGGAAAGAGCATAAACTCAAAATGCATATAGGAGCACACACAGTGACAGAATTAGTATTAGTTGTTGGAGTTTGGGGAGCTTGGACTATATGCTGTATTGTTGCAAAGTTTGTGTGAGTGTTGTAGGTGTTTATGTACAGACACATATACAATAAATGTTCACCTAATAACATCTAACTGCTTTTCAGAATGTGCTCATGATAAAGTGGATTGGAACATCTGGGAAAGGTTTTGAGTAGATGGAGTTCAAGAAAGCAAAATATATATTTATTTGTTTCTGATTCATCCAATCATCAATGTTATCTGGGGGGGAAACGGCACAGTTCATACATACTTTCTGCAATTACCTACTTTCCCATACAATATTTCCCACCTTATAGCTTGATGCAAACCTGTGAAGTGAACTGGCTAACCACATATCTGGTTCAATCCCAAACTATACTGTCAGACAAAGCTATTTGGTCTTCTACAATATGAGGATAGTAACGACGGTATCTGTCAGTAATTCAAAATGAGATTGGCAGTTATGAGTTTATATAAAATGATGATTTTTTATCATTGTTTTCCATAGCTAAATAACTTTTGCTATAGCCTCCTTCTTCAGATGATGAAAATTATTTGATTTGTCATGTTCATTTTTTTTTTCCTGCAGTGGTCAGTATATATCCGTGCTGCAGTACGGAAAGAAAAAGGCCTGCCTATACTAGTAGAACTTCTTCGAATAGACAATGATCGGGTGGTATGTGCGGTTGCAACAGCTTTACGGAATATGGCCTTAGATGTCCGAAATAAAGAACTAATAGGTAGGTGACAACGTGATATTTATTAGCTTCACCCCAACTTCGCTAAAATGTAATATAAATCTGTCATTCCTGCTTAAGCTTTGATGAGAAATTAAACATATTGAGCACTTTAATGTGTTAAGATACTTCCAGAATGGGATTCTCTATTCTTGGTTAATCTTGAAAAGTCTGTATGTATTTTGTGTTTTTATCTTTTGGGGAGACAGAATCCTATCTGACACTACTCATTATGTGCAAAACTGCATGTGCTTTTGAGTTTTGTTCAAGTGCTATAGGTTAAAGCTGACAAAGGATAGAAAAGAGACAAACAGATGAAAAGTTTAAGTAGAATTGGAAGGATCCCACCAGCAGGAATACTTGTTTAATTAATGTCTCTTGCATGCTCTCATAACAAAGAGTTTTCCATTCATCTGAAGCAGTTTTCAGGCAGTCTACACAGATGAAAGACATTTGCCTCTCTTCTGCTAATAGGAATGCCATTCTGCTCAACTGGAAGCAAACTCAGTGTGCTGCTTTATTGTAATGCTGTATTGTATTCTGCTTTCTTCTGGGTAATACCAACTTTTTCATTTTATCCACAAGAATTGCAAATCCAAGATGGTGGCAGTTTACCATAAGATCCCAGGCTAAAGCTGAGAGATCATGAATTCCAGTCCTGAACCTGGGCACAGAGTTAGCTGGGTGGCTTTGGGACAGTATCTCAAACCTTGGAAGAAGGCAGTAGAATATTACTTCTGAAAATCCTGCAGGGATTGTCCAACCAGTCGCCAGGACTGAAGGCTGATTTATTTGCTTTTAAAGCTGCTGTGTAGAAGGCTGTTGACATGTACATTTCTGTCTAAGACGTTTTTCAATTCATGTGAAAATATATCTGACCAATAGTATTCTGAGATAATGTAATATACTGTATATTTTCACCATATCATACAAAGGGTCAGCTTTGCTGTAACAATAAAAAGAATGCTTTTGGGGTGTAATCCCCAACTCCCAACAGTTCATTTATTCACCATTCAAAGTTACAATGGCACTGAAAAAGTGAACTTATGACTATTTTTCACACTTACAACCAGGGCAGCATCTCTCTGGTCATGTGATTAATATTCAAACACTTGGCAACTGATTCATATTTATAACAGTTGCAGTGTCCTGGGGTCACGTGATCACCTTTTGCGACCTGCTGACAAACAAAGTTAATGGGGAAGCTGGATTCACTTAATATCCATGTTACTAATTTAACAACTGCAATGATTGGCTTAACAATTGTGGCAAGAAAGTTTGCAAAATTCACTTAGCCACCATCTTGCTTACAACAGAAATTTTGGGCTCAGTTATGGTCATAAGTCAAGAACTACATGTACTCTCCTTCTTTTAAAAAAACATTCCTGTTATATCACATCTTGGATTAATGTCCAACTGCCTAATCATCCTGTCCCAAAGTTGTCAATTTATCATCTTCAGTCACTATTTACAACAATTTAGAAAAGAAAATAATTAAAGAATGACTAAGGGAACTCACAGAAGGTTTTTTATTTCTAAGGAGGATATTTAGGCGATTGTAAAGATGATGTTTTCACTGTTTGCAAGTTAAAGATGGGAACTTTGAAATACACTTATAAATCATATTTTTATTAGATTTCTGGAACATCAAGTATCATAACAATAAAGACTCCCTCAAGCAAAGGCCCTGTATACATCAACTACTGTGAATTCATCTCCAGTCTAATATTTTCTAACTGATGTGTTCATGTATTGAACCTTGTTCTACAGTACAATAGAAGTAGACAGCCTCCTTGTGCAGAGAGATTTAAGTTTTCTCCAGATTTTGGGGGGGTGGGGAATCTTCACAACTATGCAACTGAAAACCACTGTGTGCCCCAAAATCTAAGAGGTATGATCTAAAGGCTCTGCTAAAATGGAGCTAGGACAAAGCAACATAGCAACTGAAGCTTTGTTTTTTAAAAAATTGAAATCATGGCCCAGATCTCTGTTTTTGAGCAGGGTGTAGAGTAGGGCTGTCAAACTCCTGGCCCGTGGGCCAGATGCGTCATGCATTGGCCATGCCCGTGCCCAGTTTAACGAAGGGGGAAAACGTCCCAATAAATTATGTGACGCTGCCATGACAACATGAGTTTGACACCCCTGGTATAGAGGATAAAAAGCAGTCCTTCTGTATTTGATTTCAGATCCTGCAGCCACAACCAGTATGGCCAGTGGTGAGGATTTGGGGCATTATAGTTCAAGACATTTGAAGCACTGGTGGGTTGCTACCGGTTCACACCGAATCGGGCGAACTGGTGGCGGCGGCAGGAGGCTCTGCCCACCCTCCCGGATGCTTCTGCGCATGCACAGAAGTGTCGCGCACGAGCACGCCCATGAGAGAACCGGTAGCGACGGGTTTTGATTTGAAGAATATTAATTGCCACCTCCTAACAAGGACACTCTCTTGGTATTATTTAGAGTTATAATTATTGGAAAACAATTCTCCTTTTTTAAAGAAAAAATATAGGTATAAATCTGCTATGTAGTGCAGTTTTAGAAAGCTGCACTTATTTGGGTTAGATTTCGAACCAACTGAACTTATTTTAGGAATATGTAGAGGATAGTTGTCTTCTACAAACTCCGAGCACTAGAGTGCCTTCATCAATGAAAGGTTTATAAGCCTGAAAGTCAAAGCTTGTATTATGTCAGGAGCTGCTTGTTTTCAATAATCAATTCATGCTACTTTTCATGCAAGCTACATAAATTTTTAGACAGTAGGAATATTTTTACTAAGATGCAATAAATGTCAAAGTATGGAACACTGATACAAAGTTACATGGATGTACAGTAATATTAATATTGAAATAGTGGCTATTTATATGATATTTCATGGTAGAGTCTAGAGATCTAAATCTCTTAATCTATTGTTTGTCGGGTTTGTCCTAATATGGCTCAATGCAAAGAATTTGCCCAATTATAAAATAAGATGTAAACTGGGATCAATAAAATCTCCATCTATATCAGATCATTACTTATCTTATCCCACCCTCCAAAAAAGAGATAGAATCCAAAATTAAGTTAGAAACTTTATGATTCCAAATGTGTATTCAGTTTTCTTAGCTACATTAATTTCATTGGGCAATGCAAAAACAAAAGAAAATTCTAGCTTAAGTGTGTGCTCTGCTTGTTTCTACTATTAACAGGGAACTTGACTTACTAGTTTTGTCTTAAAAAGTTACATGCAGTGTAGATTTCAGGGTGATACTCCCAGTAATCTAACTAAAAACAGGTATTTTCTGTTACAAAACTATATTTTCCGATCACAAGCATTTTTAACCCCCAGAAGGTCTCACAAATATTATTACCTTTCATTTCATCTTTCAGTAATTGTACTGTATATAGAGATCAATATCAGACCTACTTCAGAAATTAAGATTAACAAGTTTTATAGTCTCTTAGACATACCCAAGTAATTTATTCTATGAAAATATTATCTGCAAACCCAGCACATTCAAACATTTGATATTATAAGGAAATTTATTCCCCAACTAACTGATTATTACTTTATCTATTGAGCTTTATTCAGAATTTTCTTAAGCTATATATTTTTGTTATCTCAAAATATGTGTAAAGGTAAATTAAGAGGCAGTCCAGTGTAGTAGGCTAGAAACCAGGGGACTGTAAGTTCTAGTCCTGCCTTTACATGAAACCAGCTGGGTGGACACGCATCAGTCAGCCTCTATCAATCTTAGGAAAAAAGCAATGGCAACCCACTTCTGAAAAACCCTGCCAAGAAAATTACAGGGACTATTCTAGACAGTCACCAGTAGTCAACAGTGACTTGAAGGCCCCAAATAAACATAAGTACAATGAATTTGTATAAAGAATATAGAAATAACAATTGTTTTTTTTTTCCAAGCTTCTATTTTAATTAGAGTTCACAATAGAGGATATGGTGTCATTCGTATGACTGCATTTTTTCTTCTCTTTGCACCTAAATGAAAACAATGTACTAGAAAAAGGAAAAATATGTGATACTTATTCATGACATAAATCTGTACGATAGGGGAGGAATATAAAGTACAATAAAAACTACAGCTTTCTATTTAAAAAAATCTCCATTCCCATAAAACCCAAATTAGTCAAGTAACTTTCAATATGACTTGAAAGACAAGATTTTCTTCCGTTCATATCTCAATTTTTCCTAATGCTTTTATTATTCGTAACCCTTTGAAAAAGTTGTTTGATTTTCATGAAAGATAGTAGGCTATCCTTTCTCTATTAATTTCTTATTGTTTATTTTAATGAAAATATTATAGCTTCCTTTTCTTTGAGCTCAAGTTGTTTTAACAGTAAATACATGGAGTAGCCAGAACACTGTTTAAAACACACATTAGAATCTAAATCCTGCTCCCCCAAAAAAACCACTGAAACGGAACAATCAAATTCTTAAAATATAATTTGCTGCAGTGGCTGAATTGTTCTTTCTTTCAACTGAAAATGCTGCTTGTGTACATTAGTTCTACATCCTTTCTTTTGATAAAAGTAAATGAATGAGAAGATCTCATTCTCTGCAAGATGTTGACGGCTTATGAAATGCATTGAAGTACAATGGTTCTCACTATTCAAGTCTGAGTTCATTAAATGCATTTTTAAAGTTTTAGACTTAGATAAAGATGGACATGCAGCAGCTCTTGAGCATGTGCCCCTAGCATCCCCGAATTGTGCTAAAAAACATTGGCAAGGGAATAGCTACATTTCAAGAGTGCAATTTCAGGACTTTAGGGTTTGGGGTTACTTAAAAGCTAGAGGCTTCCCACATGCATTCCTGGTTTTAACTTGTCCAATGTCAAAAGATTTAGGAGTGAAATGGTAGTAATGGTTTAATAAATTTCAACACCTAAAACTCATCCATTAGATTTCATTTGTGACATTAGCAGCAGTAGCAGAGGAGCCAATCATGACTGTCGCCTATACCTATATTTAGTTCATAAGTATGATATAGTTACTTGTACCTAAAGAAAGGGGTCTCAAAAAGTGTTCCAAGCACTGTGAGCTATTTCTTACAATGCAATTGAAATCCTTATATGATGTTCACTGGATATTGTTCATTGGGAGTGTAAGGATCAGTTCTAATGAAATTGAAATGATTATTCAGTTTGTTCAATCCATTTCAGTTCGTGTTTTCAGACAATTGAGTGGTGTTTATCTGATTGGGAAGTTGATTTAGTTTGCAAGGTTAGAATCCATACATGTAAGAGGTATTGAATCATTAGATGAATTCAAAGACAACAGTTTGATTCAGTGTTTTGATACAAAGTGATAATGTGGTTCAGAAAAGTGATACTTTAGAATTTAATTGAATCTTTACAAACTCAAGTTAGCGCTCTAGTGTTTGGGATAGAGGTGGTCCATATTAAATTTCTTGCTTACCAATAGTAATAGCTGTAGTTGTAGTAGACCAGAATTTCTGTTTCTAAGTGATGCATTTGCAAAATCCTGTTTCATTACTTAGCAACAGCAATCCCAGCAGTTTCGTGTTGCTTTTGTTAAGTGAGTATCACCAGTCATAAAACAAGCACCTCCTCACAGCTTCTTGCTGACTTCCAACAAACAAAAGTGAATGAGGAACTAGAAGGAAGTTGTGAATCCAGGGCAGCTTGCAAACAGGTCAGTGGGTGGATAAGTAGCTGCTTCAGGCCAGCACAAGTGCAGACAGGGCGGGGTTGGCTACTGCCAGGGGCAGAAGGGTACCTAAGCTGCCTGACACTCCACCACCTTTTCTTAGGTGATTTGGAATTCTCTTTATTCAGTTATTCCCTTATTTAAGAATCTTTCATTCCCATGGATTTGTCCAATAAGCTGTCCTCCTCTTACAAAATCAAGGGGAAGGAATCATTAGAAGAAGAAAGAACAGCACCATGAATTTTCCCTCTCAAATGGAAAGGGAAAATAGATTAAGAATGGGAATCTAGTTCAGTTTGGAGCTGTTACACATTATAATTAGGCATTTCGTCATGTTGTCTATATTATTATGAAATCTGGATTAATCTCAGGTCATAAGGATCGATTATATAGTTAGCAGAGATGGTTAAACAAACCCTACAGCATCAATTTGCTTAATGGGTATTATACCTTCTGATACTGAATTTCATATGTTAATTACTCAGGCATGATTTTCTTTTCCTTGCTCAGAATTAGCTGGAGATGGTGATATTTCTAACTTTGTGTGCCATTAATTGTTATCATTTTCTGTTCTCTCCAGTGGTGGGATTCAAGTAATTTAACAACCGGTTCTCTGCCCTAATGATTTCTTCCAACAATCAGTTTGCCAAACTGCTCAGAAAGCTAACCGGTTCTCCCAAAGCGGTGCGAACTGGCTGAATCCCACCACTGGTTCTCTCCCTTTCAGTCTTCCATTTTTACAAATGTAAAAGCTTAGAATCTTTAGTCCTACATATACAGAAAAAAACTCCAAATCCTTAAATCATTTCTTTTTGTTTTCTATTCAAGAATGGATTATTACTGATTAATTTTGGGAGAAGGCAATACGCAATGTTCTAGAGATGCCTTCATCTTATAGGCTTGTTCTTTTGCCCTTCTTCTGAATTGTAGAGTATCTCAGTGCTTCTCCCATACTGTGCTGCTTTGAAAACTTTCTCATTTGTTCCATTTTCTAACAACTAGTTATTATAATATCTCTAACCCATCTATTAGGACTCTCTCATGAAATAGTGAACACTAGAACTGGAAGCAGGCCCAAACCATCATTCAAAGATGCATTCACTATGCATAAATTACAACATGCTGCAAGCTATGTATGCTTAAATTTGCAAAAGATTTCTGATGAAAACCTTCTAAAATTGTGTGAACTGGCTGTATCAAGAATCAGAAGCAGCCTGAAATTAGGAAACAAATACTGTGCTTATTATGAATAATTGTCTTTACCATTTCCTTGCTGTTCCACTTAAAATCTAGCTTTAATAGTTTTTAAATCATTTTTTATTTAAAGGTAATTTTCAATTTGTAAACTGTAATTTGTAATCTGTAACTTCCTGGAAACTAATGTTTATTGAGATGTGTAGATAGCTCACATCATCTTTTACCAAAAAGTTGTAGTGGTAAGATAGGCAGCCAATAAATTGTTATTATTATTATCTGTTTTATTCATTAAACATGAAACTCAGTCAGTTGAACATTTAAAAATGTGTCACAAATACCACTGACTGGTGCAAATGGTTGATGATATTATCATCATCATCATCATCATTATTATTATTATTATTATTATTATTATTATTATTATTATTATTATTATTGATGATGATGATGATAGCCTTCAGGATGCCCTCAGACATTACTGAGATAAAGAAAATACAGTTTAATTAAATCCTGTGAAGATATTTCCCTGCAAAAGCCATAATGGACTAAATCAAACCCTAAATGATTTTACTTTTAAGCTATGCAAAGCAGTGAAGAAAAATAAAACTGTGACATCATTTCTGTGCACAATTGCCTTTCCATCAAGAAGATTAATTATGCACATAGAATTTCCATTGAAGCTAATTAAGAAATGTGTGATCAATGTACCATATCTTTATCTACAGTGTATAGATACCCTTTTCTTCTCCAAAAGATATTACTTCCTTAAAAACATTACTGGACAGAGATTTGCTTTTACAGTGGTACCTTGGTACTCAACAATCCGCTTGAACGTTCCGCACCCCGGAGATGTGTTCCGCTCGTAGTGAACAAAGGTGGCGCTCTGACCAAAGTCCCAATGTCATTGTCACCGCCAGAAGAGACTTTGATCTGGTGCCCCCCAACCTGTTCAGATGTGCCTTGGCAGTGACGTTGTCCGTCAGGACCAGGACATGAGTTCTGGAGACCAGATGATGGAACGCCTTCAGGGCAAGGAATACCGCCTGTAGCTCTAGCCAATTGATGGGACGACGAGCTTCCGAGGGCATCCAAGTCCCTTGAGTCAGTTGGCCCAGGCAATGGGCCTCCCAGCCCAGGAGACTGGCATCTGTCATCATCACTACTCTTGGGGTTTCGAGGAAGAAGCAACCCGCAGCGAGAGCAGGGGAACACCACCACCGGAGGGACCGGTGAACCGCAGGAGGGACCGGAACCGGCCATGAAGAAGTGCCTCTGCCCACCTTCTGTAACGGCAAGAGATATCATCTTCCCCAATAGTTGCGATAAGACATATGGCAACGCGACCCTACACCTTTCTACCTGGGAGGCTAACCTTCGCAGACTGTCCTGCCTATCGGGAGATAGAAAAACCTTGCCCTGGAGAGTGTCAATAAGGGCGCCTAAATGAACTAAGCTAGTAGAGGACGAGAGATGACTCTTCTCCAAGTTAATTGAAAAACTGTGAGCTGCTAGGGTCTCAACAGTCAGACGAACATCGAGGATAGCCTGCCGGGTTAAAAGTCTAAACAGAACGGAGTCGAAGAAAAGTCGCCAGAGCGGCCAGAATCTTCGTAAATGTACGGGGAGCAGAGAAAAGGCCAAAGGGCAGGGCCCTATACTGGTAATGCACCCCGTCATAACAAAACTGCAAAAAGCCTAACAGAACGGAGTCAAAAGAAAAGTCACCAGAGCGGCCAGAATCTTCGTAAAGGTATGGGGAGCAGAGGAAAGGCCAAAGGGCAGGGCCCTATAATGGTAATGCACCCCGCCATAACAAAACTGCAAAAACTGCCTATGGGAAGGGAGGATAGGGACATGCAAGTAGGCCTCAGTAAGGTCAATGGAAGAGAGGACATCGCCCCTCCGAACACCGTCAAGTATAGACTTTAAGGATTGCATTTTAAATTTACGGTACACCACGTACCTGTTCAACCGCTTCAGATCCAGAATAGGTCTCCACCCCCCCGATGATTTTGGAACTAGGAACACCCGGTAATAGAACCCCAAATCCTCCTGACCAGGTGGAACCGGCTGAATAGCCTTTATAGACAGGAGGTGCTGAACCGCTGAGTCCATAAGGGACTTCCGTTCGGGATTACGAGAAATCGGACAGCACACAAAGGTGTTGGGGGGAGTAGAAACAAATTCAATGGCCAGGCCTGATCTTAGGGTGGCCTGGACCCACTTGTCTGAGGTGGAGCGCTCCCAAATGGCGGAAAAGAGGGCCAATCTGCTGCCTATGGGAGGATCAGAAATGCAATTAACGACGGCGCCGGTAGGAACGACCCCCTCCCCCTCGAAAGGGCCGTCGAGAAACAAAGGGCTTGCCCCGAAAGGACCTATCCGGATAACCCCGTTGCCTGTTAGAGGGAGTAAACGACGTAGGGGAAGAAGAGGAGGAGGGCCCCCCCGGTGTCAGGACCTCGAAATTGCGCACGAGGTGGGTATGGACTGTAACGGGATTCTTCTCTACGATAGACAGCAGCCAGCACTTTTTTCTTATCCTTATTCTCGGTGAGGAAGGGTTCTAATGCATCCCCAAAGAGACGGGACCCCCTGAAGGGAACGGATGCAAGACGCCATTTAAGATGGGCATCTGCCTGCCAGTGACGGAGCCAGACCAAACGGCGAGCCGTGATGGAGGAGGCCAGAGTCTTGGAAGCAAAGCGAGAAGCATTAAGCGTAGCGTCCGCTGAAAATTGCAGGGCCGCAATAATTTTGTTAAGGTCTTGCTTGACCCGTATATCGTCAGGTGGTAGTTTGTCCTGCAGCTGACGTAACCAGAGGAGCGTGGTCCGATTGAAGAAGGAAGCAGTGGTCACTGCACGGATGGCCCAGGCGGCACCCTGATGTGCCCTCTGCAACACTAAGTCGGATTGATGCTCGTCAGGGCGGAGAGCTTCGTCAGGATCGCCCAGTAGATTAGCATTCGGAAGTAAGACAACAATAGGAGCGTCCACTGAGGGAATTTGTAGGGGAGTGTCCAATTCCACGGCAACCTGAAAATTTTTCCGGTCGTTAGCCCAAGGGAGGATGGCCGTCGCCGGGGAAGACCACTGCCACTTAACTACATCCAAGAAGAGCGGTGGAGTTGGAATGGAGGTGATAGGCTTGACAGGTTCGGCAAACGTGGGGTCCAAAGATCCCGCTGCGGAGGCCGGAAGCGGATCCACGACAGGAGATGACAAGCGAGCCGTATTGACTGCTTTGAATAAAAGAGATTTAAACAGCGACTGTGGGAACAGCCCAGAGAAGGACGGTTGTTCTGGAGGAAGATTTTCATCCTTAGAAAGGCCTGAATCACTGCATTCAGCCTCCATGACAGTAGAGGTCTGGCTGGCATGGGAACATGTAGGAGAGCCTGGTTCCCTGGCCTGAATGATCTCAGGAGCTGCCCTTTCCGGGGAAATGGAAGAAAGGGACCTCACAGATCCTGCCCGGCTGGAAAGGCCAGAACGGGCGGCCAATGATTTCTGCACTGCGGCCTCAATCATAAGTTGAAGTTGTTCAGATGACAACTGGGCTGGAACCTGCACAGGGGCTGGAGCTGAAGGTGGAAATAAAATAGGTCCCGGGAAGGGGTCCGGATCTGAAGGGGCCAGTGGAGGAGCGGCCTCCGAGCCCCACAAGTCAGCCGTGGAGACAGTCACAGGGCAATCCTGGAGCGACAGTTGATCCGGAGTAACAGGCCTAGGAACTGTTGCAGGTACCGGAACTGCCACCACCGAGGAAGGAACAGTCACCACAGAGGCAATATTTGCAGAAGCCTTATTGCAGAGCTTGGTCAAGACTTTGTCCCGCCTTTTCTCCGCCTTTGAAGTCAAGCCATGAGAATGTGACTTGTGGTGGGGCCGAGCTGAAATTGTAACCGGGGATGGCTCCTGAGAGGCCTCCCGGGTTGAAGGCTGCAAAACAGGTTCAGAAATAGGTTGCCCATTAGTAGTATTACTGGCCCTCCGGCCATGTTTAGATTTAGACAGGGCTTTGGGCATGTCACCGGTAAAAGAGATCACAGCTGCACTGGGGGGAGCGTAGGAAACTCCACGGGAAGCAGCATAGAGAAAGCGGTGGTAAAATTACAATGGGAGCACAAACACTCCACTAGACAGCCCTTGAGTAATTACAGCCTTGTAGAAAGATTAGGAAGCATGATAACTCCACAAGCCAACAGTGTCCAAAGTCAATGGCCCAGCAATATCAACTGAACAGTAGAGTGCTTCAAGGGCCAGAAGGCAAGTGAGCTGCCCCAAGTAAGCCAGGCAGTTGCTCTCCTTTGCAATAAATTCCAGCAGAAAGGCTCTTGGTAATAAAAGGCAATTCAAATGGCCAGAAAGAAGTGAAAAAGGGCATCCAAAATGGCCACTGCCCTTACTATGAGGCCAAGGCAGTACTGGCAGAGACAAAATGGCCACCGCCTTAGGTGTCAATTAAACACGGCTTAAAAGTAAGGCTGAGAGGCGTCGCGGCGAAAAAAAGGGTATCCAAAATGGCCACCACCCTTACTACGAAGCCAAGAAGTACTGGCAAACAAAATGGCCAAAAAAAAAAAAAGGGCATCCAAAATGGCCACCGCCCTCACGACGAAGCTGAGGCAGTACTGGCAAGCAAAATGGCCGACGCAGGTATGAAGACGTCGATGAGGCAAATTCAAGGCAAAATGGCCACCGCAGCAAAAAAGCTGCACTAGAGCTGAACAAAAACAGTTAAATGAGCCCAAAAGGCAGCGAAATTGAAGCCAAGGAGTTAGAGAGTCAAACGACCCCAACAACGCGCAGGGCGATCAACCACCCCCAGGGGAGGTAAACGAAGCTGAATATCCCCAGCCTTTCAAAGTAACAAAGTCCACAATACCATATGCAATGTAGAAAAACAGTCTGAGAGTCAGTCAACAGATAAGGGAATAAAGCTAGTAATCGTAGTCAGGAAATCCGAGGTCAAAAAGCCAGAATAAAGTCAGATTAAAGCCAAAATAGCCAGAAATCAGGAGGAACTAAGACCCACACGCCTGTCCACTGAAGAACTGAGTCAAAAGCTGGCCTGCCCGGCAACAAGGGCGGAACTAATAATGATTGACAGACTCAGTCCTTCATGCTGATTGGACTAGCACTACCCACACTGGCTGCTGTCTCCACTCTCAATGGAGAAAAGCTGGTTATCTTCTCCACATCATTAGAACTACTGTCATGATGCTGGCCAAAGAGCACTAGGATAAGATAATCAAGGAGTCAAAGAGTCATTGAATCTTGTTCCTAGCCAGTTTGGAGGTATCATCAGGCATCTTCTGACACTTCTGACTCAGACCTTGAAGAGTCCTGTTCATCTAGCCTTTGGAAATATTATGATGTCCACCTGAAGAGTCAGAGTAGAAAACATAGGAATGCCTTGATGTATAGAGAAGCATTCAGTCTACACAAGACTAGTTTGTGGGGGCGGGGGGGGGGCGGGGAATGTAGCTGGAAATCAAAAGGGATCAATACTAACTGTAGTGTGAAAGTTCTCACCTTTTTTTTCTTCCATTCAATCATGTCTAATTCTTGAAGACTGCTTGGAGAAGTGCCCATAGTTTTCTTGAGGAGGTATACCATTGTCTCTTTCCTAAAATGACAGAAGGACTCTGGCCCCGAGATTACTCAACTGGTTTTTCTAGCGGAACTAGAATTGATGGTCCCCCAGTTTCTAGCGTGATGTCTTAATCACTATACCAAACTGGCTCAGTTCTCACCTAGCCATGGAAAATGAATATGATAGCAAAGGTGGCCATTTGAAAACAAGGCAGGTGTAGACCACCCAATCCTTCCAGAAGTAAATGCCAAGCATCTGTGATGTAAAGGAAGAAAGAAAAACAAAATGCAAGCACTTTTGAACATTGTCTCAAAAGTGTTTTTCAAAAGACAGCCGGACTGTTTTTTTCCTTGAGGAAGAACAACAAAATGTTTCACTTCTCAACTGTCTCAACTGTCATTACCTGGAAGGATAGGTACCTTATCCTTCCAATCCCCCCCTCCCCAATCAAACTGCTGAAGCTTCTTGGATGAGAAGTGAAACATTTTCTTCTTCATCCTCAAGGGGAAAAAAATAGTCCAGTCATTTAAAAAAGCACCATTGAGACAACTATGACCTGGATGACTGGGAATCTTCACAGACTTTTGAACATTATTTGTAGGGCTTGTTCTGCAATTTGTTGAGTAAGTGGTTACTTTTTTAACAACTATTAAATAATTACATTAATAAATAATTAAAAGAATTCCTGGAACTTGTATTTTTAATTTTTATTTTATTTTTTTTGACAAATCTTGCCTTGCCTCATGAACTTCACCAATAAGACCTCTCTTCTATTTAATTATGTTATCTTTCAGCTTGGACTTTCTTTAGGACTACACCTGCTAGATTTTCATGTTTTAAATTTCATTTACTCTAGCTTGATGGACCCAGGACACCTGCATTCAAGAGTTGGGATTTTCTAATTGAATGAAAAGGAATAAATCAAAGGCAGCTAGTTCAGATATCAATATTAATTTTTCTGTTGGACCTTGAGAATAAGCAGCTAAAGCATGGGAAGGGGCCATATGGGACTGATGTGGAAGCCATTTAATTAAGCTAGGAAATATCAATTTTAGAAATCCATATAGTCATTAGATGATCACAAAAGATACAGATAACTTTAATGAAGGTGAATATATGTGTCCAGGATAATGTTGCAGGATCTAATCTGGGTCAGTCACCAGGACCAGACGGTTAGCCTTCCAAGCTTTCAGACTTGTGTTGGAGTCCATCCTCCATCTTTATCTCCATCTAGTGATCATCTGGAGTTTTGCAGCTCAGATTTGGCATCCTTAAGCAAAGATTTAAAATTTTATCCATTTCAAAAATATATGTTCTCCATTCCAACCTTCACTACAGAAGTAAGT
Source organism: Pituophis catenifer annectens (assembly GCF_029215685.1). Taxonomy (NCBI): domain Eukaryota; kingdom Metazoa; phylum Chordata; class Lepidosauria; order Squamata; family Colubridae; genus Pituophis; species Pituophis catenifer. The sequence goes on from NW_027256883.1 coordinate 88,413,452, forward strand.
AATCTGAGAGCCATGAGCCGCATGTAAAATCTTAAATATATTTTTTTCAAACTCCAAATGCTTCCAAATTTTAGATTCAAATGTTTTTTTTTACCTTTTCCAGTACCTCCCCCCCATAATTCATCTTTGTGCAAAATTTTGAAATGAGGTGGAAGACAAAAAATGAGAGAGAAGGAGAGAGAGTGCTTTTTCAGATAGGCTGTGTACAGTCAGAAACTGAGTAAGGAGGCTAGGAGAAAAACATCATGACCATTTCAGCCCAGCTTCCACCATGAAATGACTGCCCAATCCACTGCAGTACCACTTCTCTGAAAACTAGTAATGTGAATAAGGTACCTGATTGAAGTGGCCTTACTTGCTTCAGGAAGAAAACGGTACTGTTTTTGTTAAGTGAAGTACCATAGCTGTTCCTTAGGCTGTTTCAATTAAACCTTTCTTGAAGGACTTGTCTGCTAAAACTTGCCTACATGACTGATTGCCACTGATCATAGTCCATTGTAGAACCAATGTGAAATTGGAAAGTTTAGTAAATTTTCACATCTTATTAAGGAGGAACTTCATTAGTGCACTGTGCATAAGGACTGTAACAGAAAGATAAGTTTCTCTTATATTACACAAGTTGTGTGTTATGGTCTGACTGAAATGGACTGCATTACATTCTGCGTTATGACTAAACTGTGGGGGGGAGGGAGTCAAGTCCCAGGATTTATACAACTCCCTGCTACCTTTAGTTGGAAGGCTGTTTACCAAAGTCTAGACTGCTGACATTTCAAAGTTTTTCTTTGCACATGCTTCTTGAAAGAGTCAATATCTGAGCACTAGCAGCTATTTTGAACCTTATAAACCTATTGGCCATTAAGGCAACTGATGTATTGACAGCTTGGCAGAAGACTGCTCCTTGGTCTCTTTCTCTTGCACAGGAGTTATTTTCTTGCCTCTCTGTAGCAGGTATCATATTGATTAGACTGATACTCTCAAGGCTGTCATAGTTTCCAGGTCCTCCCAAAAGGAAGGTTGATAAGTCAGGCTTTCCTATCCTAGTAAATTGCTAAGGAAATATTTTCTTTTCAGCAGAGAACTTTTTTTATAAATATAATTCTTCTAATGTTGATGCATTTTTTTTCTGTCCCTACTTATACTTTATTATTATGTAAAGTTCCCTTCCCTAACACTCTCTTGCGTTTTTATTTTTTATTTTATTTTTCTACTGTTGCCACAGGGGAAATGCTTAAAGATTTTCCTGCTTGTGCCCTAGACTTCTTCTCTTCTGGTACTTTTGGAATCAGGCTCAGCAACATCCAATTAGCATTCAGCATCTTATACTTTGGCCACCTTGGGCTTCCATGGGTAGCTTAAGAGCTCCTTACACAGTTCTACTGTGCTACTGCATTTTGCTTCAGATGCAAAGCAGGAATATCCTCTGTCCTGATTCATACCTAGCTTTCAGTGACAACTATGTATTTAGTGACTCAAGATCCCTGATTATGAAACGGAGGATAATCATTTTCTATTACCTTTTCTTCTCATCCATTTCCTTCCAGAGTACAGAGGTCTGAAATATATTTTCATAGATTTCTGCAAAGAGCCACTGTGGAGCTATGATCTTTAATCATCGCCTCAATTTGTTACCATAATATAGATAATATCTTTAAAGAAAAAAGTTAAATGTCAGGGGAGATAATAATACCCTTCTGAGCTTTGTGTTTTCTGTGGACTCTTTATCAACCAAAACAGAATGGGAAAGAAACTGGTGGAAAATTATAGTGCATTAAAATAATCGGCTGTTACATTGATATTTCAGATTAAATTAATTAACTTCAGATTAATTGGGGTTTTTTTGCTGATTACTAAAAAATAAAAGGGTAGGTCTATTTGAAATACATCTGAACTAATTATCAAGAAAGAAAGCATTCAAGAAATGCAAGGTAATATAAGCCTGTAAGACAGTACTGTAATGGTGTACAGGACAGAATTATGCCACTAATATAATGGCAAGTTTACCTGCAATATCATTACTAAGCTAATATAAGTAGAGAGACTTCTACGTTCATAGGGATTCTTTGCCTTTTTAAATATGTAAAGTCTGCTCTGTGGACATTGCCTTATTATATCTTCCAGTAATTTTTCTCTTCTTACCTACAATACTCTGATAGTAGTGTTCACACATATCATATATTTCCCCATGTATGTGTGAATATATGTTTATGTGTATACACACATGGACACATACATCATTGAAAAGCCAATTCCAACTTTTGATTGTAAAAGCCTCAAAGCTAAGAACCGTTTCTCTCCATTTTTTAAAAGAAATCTTGTCTTCATGCCAAAACAAGGCAGGAAATCTATTGACCTTTCAAAGTTTCTGCAGAGGACCCTTTTTGGTCTGAAGCTACAAGTAAAAGTCCTTTTATTGATAACTAAATGTTCATCTATACAGTCTAAGTTATAGGGATAATGCTAGCCAATTACTCTATTAGTTATGTTGTAGAAGGAACCAATGTTTTCAAAGTACCAGTATGTTAAATATAAGATTTATGACTGTAATTATGCCATGAAAAAGACTTGCCTGCTAAATATTGTGATTTCTTGAAAAACTGGTAATTCTTCCACTATATCAAAAATAATGTTAGACAAAAATAAAGTTCATTTTATTTCTGTGGCGAATCTTTTTGGTATTAGCAGATTTGCAGTAAGATATGGCTATATTGCTTGATATTTGAGTTTATTAATATTGAGTAAAGTGTATACAAATATGCACATGCATTTCACAGGAAGGAGGCTTATCTATTAAAGAATGTTTTCCTCAATAAAATCACCCAGAATTTGTGGATCACTGTTGCTATTCTCTATTGGGAAGAGATGACATGTCTCATGATTTATTTTCATCTATTTTTTCACACCTTCCAAAATGAAAACACAAACGCAATGATTTGAGCTAGGGGGTTTTTTTGGGGGGGGGAGATGTAAGAAGCAATGTGTATGTGTACCAATTAGTGGGTGGAGCTTTTCCATACATAAGTTTACCCATTAAATATTTACTGACTTTTGACCTTTTAAATCTTGAATTAAGAAACTTAATACCACTGGCTATACATATATCTGTATCTATTATATCTATATATAGATTGCTAAATTATATATTTACTTATTATACTTATATATATTTATTGCACTATTATATACTTATTGCACTATACTTATTACACTATTATGACAGAGCATATCGTTACTGGTGTTTAGATGCTAATACATAGCTAATAAATCAACTACAGTTAGTTAGTATGGATTAACCAGCCAAATTCCAAGCAGAAAGCTTCACAATATAATAGTTTCTGGATCATTTATTTGAGACACAGAATATATGCAGATGTTTGATAGCCACCAGCATATATTTATTGTCTCATGTAATGTTATTTACAAGTAATTTCACCCAACAAATCTGTGAAACAGTTTATCATTAATTAGGTCTCCATAGATCATCTGTGTTTAGTAACATTCATGTCAGATTATAATTTTATTGCAGGGTTAGATTTGTGCGCCTATCGGGAAAGAAAACCAGGGTGGAAATGTTTTCACTAAAGAATCTGTATTTACAGAGGTGGAGAAATACAGTTATTTTGAGAAATAGATTATTTTTTATTTTATTTTTTGCAATTGTTTTGCTATACATGGCCATGGAGAGACTGTTATTCATACAAATATGTGATGTACACAGCAATCCTGCCTCTCTGAAATTTTGTACTATTTATTTTTATAAGTTCTGTTCAACTGATGCTTCTCTAATAATAAAAAGCTCTTTGATCCTATAGAAAATTCTATTAATAGAATAAGGAGGAATACAATTAGAATTAGAATAGTTTATTGATTGATTAGTCTTGTGACCTTATCAATAAAGCACATAATCTGGTTCCAGGATAAAATATATAGAAAATATTTCTGTGATAATACAATGAGCGCAATCAGATAAGTGAATCTCCCTTGTAGGATACTCCAATTGGTTTGATGTAAAGGGTTCTTAGCTCAACTTTTGTAATTAAAGAAGGAAAGTGTTTTTCAGTTATTCTTGTCTGCATGCCCTCTGTGGAACCCAGTTCATTTAAGATAAGTGGGAGAACTTTAAAAGCAGAATTGGAAATGATACATACTATAAGGGACAGTGTTTAGTTTGACTAATTCTTTCTGGATCAAAAACTTATCCACACTTTAATACCAATCAGAAGCAACATTTTACTTCCTTTTTAAGCAATATTATTTTGCTGCATAACTCGGACACTGAAGTGTTCACATGACATTGTTTTCAATATATATGGTTCTCTTCCCTGTTCTACATCAGGGATATACAATATGCCCAGTGAAGAAATAAGGACATGTAGAATTAGTGAACAAAAATTAAAATATAATGGTTCTCCTTTACTTATTATATTACTAATTATATGGAAGAGTTTGCTAAATAAACAAAGAACCACATGCTAACCTGCAAAATAAAACACTCAGAAATCATTGGATAATGTGATATTTCTTTTCTGTGCTTTTCTATTCTTTTGTTTTTGACTTACAATACATGACTGCTTCCATCATTTTTCCCCCCTTTCCAAAAGGCAAGTATGCCATGCGGGACCTGGTTCACCGGCTTCCAGGAGGTAACAACAGTAACAGTTCAGCAAGCAAAACCATGTCTGATGATACCGTAACTGCCATTTGCTGCACCTTGCATGAAGTCATCACAAAAAATATGGAAAATGCCAAGGCCTTACGAGATGCAGGAGGAATTGAGAAACTTGTTGGCATTTCCAAAAGTAAAGGAGACAAGTACGTTTTGCCAATCATCGTCTGCCTTTTGGCTGTAATTTATAGTCAACACTAATGATTTTCCTGGAGTCTTATCGTTTCTATTGCGTGTTACAAAACTTCACAGATAATGGCAGATGGGTGGAAGTTAATAAGCAATCTCACATCAAACTGTGTGGCACTTGTAGTCTTAATTTGGATCTGTGGCATTATATTGATTTATCAAAAGAAACTTGCCGTTTAATTTTTAGCTATTCTGGTCAGCAATCCAGCAATCTGATAATTGCAGCTGCTATTCAAAATAACAGATTTGTTCAAGAAAATGTTTAAAAAGTACTCCATTCCCAATATATTTAGGCTACTGTCTGTGATGGTCAAAAAAGAGTGGAATACATCAAGTGTAGAAGCAAATATCCAGAGTAAATAATATTTACATAATGCTGAGAGGTTGCAGTGATAACTAAACTTATTAATACTGCCAGGTAGAATGCTCAAAAAATAAAAATAAGCCAGGTAGGATGCTCGAAAAATAAAAATAAATCCCAAGAACTTTGGGCTCACATCCTACCCAGAGGAAAAGCAAAGCACTGTTGTTAATTTCATAGCTGTAATCTGTCTTTTGTTAAGTCTCATCTTCCAGAACCTTTCTTTTACATTCTGCCTTCCCAAATCCTTTTGTGTATTCAAGTAAAAACTTATGGTAAACTTATTGAAAAGCTGCATGCGTATAAAATTCTAAATCAAGATTTATTTCAACCATAGTTTGTTGAACAAGTCAGACTCTGTTGCAAATGAATGAAGTTGCTAGTTCATTCTTGGCTTGTTTTGCCTCTTTCTTATCCAAGTACAAATTTTGGGCAGATCATAAATGCAAACCAGGAATAAACAAGACTATATTAAGATGTTGGATTCTGACATAAGTATAAGGCACAGTTAAAACAAATGAGTATTCATAAAATGACAATATGGTATTTCTCAGGTTCAAGTATCACACTAATTGAAAAACAAACCACATTATGATTAGGGTTAGGGCTAATAACCACATTAGGATTAGGATTAGAGCTAATGGTTTCATCCTTTCTCTCTTAATCTGTAATAAATTTGATTTTCAAAAAAAAGGTTCTGTTCTATTTTCCAAAGCATATAACGACTACCTTCACCTCAGCAACTTTAAGATGTATGGACTTCAATTCCCAGAATTCCCCAACCAATCACACTGCTGCAGCTTGCTGGGGAATTCTGGGAGATGAAGTCCACAGAACTTAAAAGTTGCTGAAGTTGAGAAACACTGTCATATAATATTGATTGAACCAATGAGTGCTTTTCAGTTTCTCATATGTGTCATTTTTTTAAATTCCCTAATAGGCACTCACCAAAAGTAGTGAAGGCAGCATCTCAGGTCTTAAATAGCATGTGGCAATACAGAGATCTGAGAAGTCTATACAAAAAGGTAAGACTTATTTTTCATGTTATCTATTACATGAAGATTTCTTGGCTAGGAACTTTATAATGAAAATTAGTAATGAATCTAACATTTAAAAAGCCCTGAAAATGTTACTACCTCTTCCAGTCTTTACCCCTAATTTCAGTCTGCCATATGTGGATACAGTAATGGTACCAGATTTTATAGGCAAATGTCCTAATTTGATTTTAAAATGGATTTTTTTTGTAAAACCTGAAGCCTTGTCCTTATGAAATTAAAAGATAAATTATAAAAAAAGGCAAGTTAAGTTTAAATATATGATATGGTTAGGATCATTATCTTATTTAAAAAAAAAAGAACAATGAATTTTCATTGTGCGTAGTAGAGCATAAGCATATCTTACAAAAATTTGGTATAACCAATAAACTGACCAGAGACATGGCTGCTATTAAGGATCTTTCAGAAATAATCTTAAACATATCCTAAATGGCATTCTAATTGGGATCTATGCTTTTTAATATAACTTCTAAAATATAACTTATATGGATGGCAATAATTTTTTTACACAGTGCTGATAGAACCAAAGTCATCCTTGTTAGCTACTTCATGGAATTGAATGACCCACAGCAATTTTAGAATCTACTCTCTATCGTTTGATCTAAGTTTGGGCTCTGTTTTAAAAATCTGAACCATTGGTATTTTTTTTTCTTCCCATCTATTTTACTATGGGACACTGTAAGGAAAGCAATGAAGAACTATGTCCATTGCTTTGCTAATAGATTGCTTTTTAGAGCTTCGGGTTGGCTAAAAGAGAAATAAGTTAGTTTTCATAGTTTTTATTAATGTAAGTTATTCTAGAGTATCTCCAATGTGAGTGAAGACAAGTTTGCCCATCTCTAAAAATTCTACAGTAGTGTATGATAAGATTCAAAATCATTTTTCTTCTTTAATAGCATTTGTGTAATGTTGTTGCCAATAAATAAAAAGAAAATCTTTACTGAAAGATTGATCTTGTTCTTGAAGGCAACAATGATTTCATTCTTGTATTCCATTATGGTATTTTTAAATGTTCAATTATAACCAGAATAATTACATTATTCTGCAAATATACACTGTTTCAAATGCACAAACTGGGGATTTCCTAAAATCTTTTAACAAAAAGATTTATATTAATTAATTAATTAATTTAATTAATCAGTGCCACATTTGTCTCATATACACATCAGCATTGAAGAATAAGCTTGTTTCATTTTAACTATATTGGGGCATGTTTTCACAAGAAAACTTCAAACTATGCAAGAAAAAAAGATGTAGATCCTAAATATTATAGATGGGAGAGCCACATTGGAGAGTGGAGAGAGAAATAGCAAATAAAGTTTCCATTTCCCCTTTTAAGCAAGTACATCAGCCAATGAAATTTTATGTGCAAAAAGAATCTCTAAATTGTTTGAGTAGCAAAATGGCACTTGAGATTCAGTGAAAATAAGTGCAAACTGCTAACCTCATATGTTCATTCATAAGATATCAATTAGCTGTAATACCTAAGTGTAAAATCTTACAGGACATAACTCACTGGGATGGATCAAGTGCTGCCCCTTTGCTGACAATAGAAAGACATCTTTATGCCATAAAGGAAGATTCAATATTAGGTGCTTTTAGATTTTAAGTAAGATAGCATATATCACAACAGTATACATCTGCTTTAGAAATCGATACAATACACCCTGTAAAATATTGGCCCTTCCTTTATAAAAAAAGATTAGTTGATAGTGTACAAAAAGAAAGAACCCAAAGGTTTGCCTTTTTGATGAAGAATTATAAGATTGTCGCCTATATGGTGAAGAAATGAGTAAATTGGTTTTCCTTTATATAGCAAGAATAGAAAACAAAAACAGGTAAATATATTTAGGCAAAATGTAAAATTTAGCAATATATAATGTTTTGAATTCAATGCTGCAAAAGTGGATGGCTACTAAATGGATTTAACTTGATTGATAGTTTTGATAGTTACACTGAAGTTTCAAGTTTAGAAATAACACAGTTCTAATTATAAAATGCTGGGAATAAAAATGCAGAAGGCTGTCTATGCTCCATCCATGGTCATCTGATTGGCTGCTGTTTAAAGCAGAATACCAGAATATTGTTGTTGACTTGTTATCTAAATTTAAATAAAGAGCTTTTTATGTTTTTATATCTTGAATTGGCTTCTCAAAACTTCTCTATCTCACACACATACACACTGCATCATCTATGTGAGCAAGCAACTCAGTGAGATTTATTTTCATTATATGATCCTTTTGTCTCTTGATCCTTAAAGTTCAATAAATAAAGAAGTTACTCTGTTCTCCAATGATTTTCCCATAAGTGAGACTGAAAAAGAAAAATGTGCAAAAGTTGTTACTGGCATGTTCAGTTGTGAAGAAGACAAATACCAAGTTGGTTGAGGCAGTCTGGTTCCTCAGCTTCTGTGCTGAGAACAGTAGAAATAATTTCAATTGTAGGGTTGACTGGATATCATTTATTCATGACTGACATGTCATTAATTATTGTCATCTTTGACTAAGTTAGCAATATTTTAGTAGTAAAAAGTTTTTAAAGCGTTTGCATTGAACATTTCTCATTTCAACATTCACTTCACATTTGATATAGTTGAACAGGAACATTCATATTATTTTAATGGCGTTCAGGGATCTTTGGTTCTCCTGACTGCTAATTCTGTGCACCATTGTCCTTTCATTTTCCTTACCTTCCCATTCCCTTCTGTTCACTATACATATTTCAACTTAGCCATAAAATGCTCCTCCCCCTTAAAAAGTGTGCAGTCTCATTTTGAATTATGTGCAGCTTCAATGTAGTTTTTGAACAAATTTGAATATAGAGTATGCTTTGTAATAAGCCAGCCTGAATGTTATCAAAGCCTTATATAACAATAATTAAGTCCACATTCTCTAGAAGCACTAGCTGGGATATCCTCTTGAAACCAAGATGAAGAAACGGGTGTAGAATCAACTTCAGACTGTGAAAGTGATCGTTTAGAACAAATGCTGTTTAGAACAAACAGTTTAGTGTAGCTATAAATATGAAGGTCAGTCTGATTGCTCAAAAATGTCATCTTCCTTGTATTTTGACTAAACATAAGTTTGCTCGCCATCTGTGACAGGGTAAGCAACAATGAGTACTTCATCTCAATTTTAGTCCTTTTACTAAAATCTATTAAATGAAGAATATTTGTAATGCGAAGTGAAGTGTCAGCCTCTGATATAATTTAGAAAACCTTTGGGCCCTACAGAGACCTCAGAAATTGAAAACAGAAATTCATGGTATGTCTGGAACTAAGCCCATCTGCTCAGGATAAAAAAGTAAGTCGGGGTGACAGACAGTACCCTGGCAACTGGAGAGAGCAAGGATCAAATTTAATAGTTTTCTTTGTGTCACCCTAACATGAAAAGACAAGGTTCCTAGCCCCAATTATCAACCACCCAGTCACTGGGAATTGGCAGCATATAAATTTAATAATTATTATCAGATAATTTCCTTCTCAGAGTAATGTAATTTGCTGCCAAGATGTGAAGACCACAAGTCTCCCTCAAAGTTACCTTCCCTGATTTAGTCCATCACTGACTCCAAACATTCACAGCTATCATTATTTCACCTGCTTCTCCTGAAAAAAAGAAAGAAGCAATTGCCTAGTGCAAGAATCATGCCTACTGAAGAAATGCATGGAGGGGGAAAAGCTGAATATAATTCTGTGGCATAAGGACAGCCACTAAATCATCACTGTGCACTTGTATAAAGAGAATAATGTGCAATTATTAATTTTTAAAGTTTTTGTTTTGCTTTGAATATAGTCTTTGTTGGGAACAGTTTGCACTGCATTTTCTCTGCTTTGGAACCAGTCTGAATCAGTAGTTATCAATGTAATCTATTTCTAATTATAATTTAAATGGTTACAGTTGTAAAAAATGTAGCCTAGTTCCCATATTTCTATATTTCTGTTTGAAAAAAGAAATCTCACTGGAATACATGATTGATTGACTGACTGATTGATTTATGGCAGCGGGTGGCCCCAGACTTCAGAGTGGCTGAGGACAGAGGATTTTCACCTACCCATCATTCTGAGTCATGGCACGCTCAGCATTCCCTCTCCCAGAACCAAGAAACCAGAATCTATTCCCAGACCCAGGTATTCTGGCTGTCAGCTGATGAGTTTTGATTTGTGATTTTTTTTTCTTTAATTCTTATTTATTCTAAAATTTATATGCCACCAACATGCCTTATTTAAATGTGTCACATTAAATATTGGCACATTTAAAACAATAAATAGAATTGAATGCATTCCTAGATTAGCACTGCAACAGCAATAAAGAGTTACTTAAACATTGATATAAATCAAAATACAATTACAGAAAGCAATGCGTAGAATACATGTTAATATCACTTGCAGCGTCAATTAAATCTTCATGTCACTTGTATGAGCAGTGAATTATTTTCCTTAGTGACTGTGGAAATGAAGTTAACATGATAATATAAAGCAATGCAAAAGACTAGTATGCTTAGTTTGTTCAGTCCCTTTTTTCTATGTAATCCTTTTCCATTATATGATAGAACTGATATATTTCTGTAATCAGCCATTTGCTCAATACTAGATTGTTTTTTAGCAGGGGGGAAAAATCAAAACATAGCAATATTCTTTATTTTTCTTTATTTTTTTATTTGATAAAGGGTATGAATACAAAATTTATTTGACTTTTCTCTTTTGAAGCATTCAAGGTCATATGAAAAATAAAACAGAATTACAATCCTGCTAAGAAATATTACTGTTGCACTTAGCATCTTGGTTTGAATGTTGTATTGGTTACCGCCTTTCTGTTTTACCTCCTGGCTATATGCTATTCTGATATTTTTTACACAGAATTATATTATGAAAATAATATAAACATGGCACTTTAAATTGTCTGAAATGCATTACAGAAATATTATTAATTTTATTACAATACTGGTAGTCCTCGATTTACGATCACAATTGAGTCCAAAATTTATGTTATTAAGTGAGTTTTGGCCCATTTTATGACCTTACTTGTCACAGTTGTTAAGTGAAACATTGCAGTTGTTAAGTTAGTAACACGGTTGTTAAATGAATCTGGTTTCACCATTGACTTTGCTCGTCAGAAGATCGCAAAAAGTGATCATGACCCCAGGACACTGCAGCTGTCATAAATCTGAACCGGTTCGGTTGCTAAGGATCCGAATTTTGATCATGTGACCATGGAGCTGCTGCAACGTTCATAAGTGTGAAAAACGGTCATAGATCACTTTTTTCAGTGCTGTTGTAACTTTGAACTTTTGTAAGACGAAGACTTCCTTTATTTAATCCAATCATTCCCCAAAGTTTCCTCTATGTTCATGTTTAATGTTTGCTGCCATCTTTAATAACTGTCCTAGATGTCACACTGCCCACAGAAATCAGATGGCAGGTAGGCAGACAGGCAGGCAGACACATTGATAGATTGATTTAATCAAACATACCGTATTTTTCAGAGTATAAAATGTACCTTTTTCCCCAAAAAAAGAGGGTGAAAATCTGGGTGCGTCTTATACTCCGAATGTAGCCCCACCCAGCTTCTCAAATTGAGGTTTCAGAGGCTGAAAAAAGCATCAGAAAAGAAGCTTCAGAAAAGAAGCCCCCAAACAGAGCTTCAGAGGCTTTTTTTCTGAAGCTGTTTCGGAGGCTTTCGGAGGCAGGAAAAAAGGTTTTTTTCTGAGAGTTTCAGATGTTTCAGAGGCAGAAAAAAAAGCAAAAAAAAAAAAAAAAGCAAGGCACAGAGCTCACAACCAAGGAACTTGTTGCTAAAATTTACCTCTGGGAACAGCTGATTGGGGGTATTCCAGGAGGCCGATCCACCTGTCAATCAGCTTTTTTTTTATTTTCCTCCCCAAAAACTTAGGTGGATCTTATACTCTGAAAAATATGGTATTAGTTTACAATTGGCATGGCACAGTTACTAGTAGACCCATTCCAGGTTTGTGAAAGCTATGCAACTTGCTGCCTATTCACAGGTTACCTCAAATGGATTGTCTTCGATCTCTTGTGCCTTTAAGAAAGAATTTGGTACTAAATCTCTTCCTGGCAGTTGCCTTCCAGCATTTTTAAACTATTCAGGAGCCTTCTTTAAATAGATGGCAGCTGCTCCTTTTTCTAGCACCAGCAAAATGTTCTTTCTATGCAGTTTCATAGAGATACAGTAAGATATAAATATTAAATTCCTATCCATTGGCAGGTTAAAAAAGAAATACCCTAATTAGGATTAATTATAGATGGAAGAAGAAGGGAATAGATATGCTGTATGCATAGTTATTCTTAATGAATAAAAGCTAAACTTTAAATCAAGTAGATCAGTTTACATCATTTAAGATGTTTTAAAATATGGAGATTATTGCACCAAGATAATACAATTTATACGTAAAAGTACAATATGTGCCTGGGACAGCCTTTTCAACTACTATCACAAACAGCTTATACAGATTCCAAGACATCAGCTACATGCAATTTTTCTGAGTTTTCAGGAAAACCAGTTCCTCACTCTGGGGGAGACACTGCCATCAGCAAAATTAACCATAATCAACTTTGGAGTTTTTATAGTGATAGCCCTCAACTTTGGAGTTTAATGTGCTATGAAATGCTTGTTTCCTTCTTTCACTTTTGGTTGTATCTTTGAAATGGTATATAAATGGAGCTTATTTCTCTATGCCTGTTTGTTGGTTGATGGCTGGTTGGTCAGAATGCCAGGCTTCCAGATATTTCCTAATACTGGTGGGTTTGGCTTGGCTTAAAATGTCACCTTTTTTCCAGTTGAATTTGTGGTTGAATTTCTTGAAAATTAAAAGTGGTGGTGGTGGTAATTTTAGTTGTTTTTGCATTTTTGTTTTGATGGCCCCAAAGTTCTTAAAACGATTGCTGAAAAATCAGGAATCATCATGTCCAATGCTGTAAAGGAGAAGAATAATATAAAATATAAAATAAGATTAATATGTATTTTAAAATTATAATAGGATGCTTAAATATTATATTGAAATATATTTAATAACCCCTTCGCTAAACAGGAAAAAAATGAAAATATAAGCCCTGTTCATGTTATTGACATGCCAGTGCATATATCTAACCCTATATGCTTTGCATTATTCCCCTATCCCTTTACAAGAAATAAAAGTGATGATTTCTGATTCTAAACCCTAATTCAAATATACTGGTAATATAAAATAGATTATCAGGTTCCAAAAGACAGCAATTATCATGCCCCTAAAGAATCTTCCCCAAATGAGGAGGACCAGGATGAAGATCCCGGAGAAAGCTGAATCCCAAGCAGTCATTGTGGGGGAGCATTAGAACCATTGCTCCTGGCAGTTGACTTGCCTATGAGATGAAAGCCCATCTATTTGGTCCATGGAAATCACTGGGAGCTAGAAAACCAGTAGGTTAAATAAAGAGCCTGATGCATGGAAAAGTCTGTTACAGACAGAGTAGCGCTGAGCTGCAGATCAGACCAGTTCAGTATTGTGTGCACCTATTTAAAGATTTATCCAAATGCCATTCAGACCTGGAATAAGCCCTGTATCTAATCCCTATCTCAAAGCCTTCTCAGAAACCTCAACTTTGTCGTGACACTATGTACTTGTTACTTGGACTGTTTCTACTAGTGAAATCAGACTGAAGAGGACTCAGCCAAGGGTGTAAAAGAGAGGGAGAAATGATATGGGAAGACCAAGACTGCTTCACAGAAAGTGAAGCATAAAAATCACCTGACATTCACTATTACATTTGGGCTGTTTTGGAGTGGTACTGCATAGCAACAAAATTCCAAACTGATAACTTCTTTATCCTGAGATTTGCCTCCTTGGCACTCGGAAAGGGTAGCAACTATATTTAATTTGTTCATTTGCCACAGATTGCTAGAATCCAATCAGAATGGCATATGTGCGGCCTCAGACTCAAATGCGTCTCAGGCATCTAGCTAAATATCTTATTAAAGAAAATAAATTGGCTTTTTTGAGAAAAAGAACCAGTTGAAAATGTATCTTCCCTTTGTAATTGATAGTTGATATTGTTTTATGATATGATATGTTTTATGTGATTTTGCTAATAATGTATATTGATAGACTTTATTATTTTAATTCATGTTTGTGTATTTGAGTGAAGATAGGGTACTGATTTTTAAGTAAAAGAGTACTGGATTAGGAGTTTGCTTGAGATTTTTTCTTTCCTTCTTATCTGGTTGTAAGAGAGGAAGCTTGGAAGCAGCATTCCCATGTCTCCAGACAAGTGATTTGTGATGTCAAAACTGTTAGCACCAGCCATCTGTCCTGCTGTATATTGCCAAAATCTTGTAATGTTTTACCTACCACCAAAAGATCTCCCCACCCCATCCTGGGTTCATTCACTTAAGGAATTCTTCTTTTGAGGAAACACATCCACAACAGTTTTTCCATGTTCTTTGCAGGGCAAAGTACAATAAATAAAATGTTCATCATTTAATGCAAGCCAGATTATGTTTTGGTTATTAAATAATAGGGATTTTATTCAAATGTTATTAAAATCAGACAGATTTTGCAGTTATTAAATATATGTTGAAACACTATTAAAGAAGCTATATTAAAAAAATCAAAATTTCTTATAAAACAATAGAGATAATTGATTAAAGCAGATATATTCCAAATTGCAAGTATAAGAATGTACAAATGTTGACAATCGGTGAACCTACATCAGATGTTTTAAGCACTAGCCCAAAAAAAAAAAAAAAAGCCCAACAGCATATAAAATAAGAATTGTGTGCAAAAGTGGGGGGGCACATTGGCCTAGAAATGAAGATTCTTGCCTCTCATTTGGAGGGTTGAGAGTTCAATTCTACGTAGCAGCGGATGTTTCTCAAGAGAAAATGTCTGCTGTGAACTCCCCATAGGTGTCAGGAAGAGCATCTGGTCAGTAAACACTCAGCTCAATTCAGTCGCCCCAACTCTACCCCAAATTAAGGGATTACGGGATTGTAAAAAAAAATAGAGAGGAAGAAAAACAGAGAGAGAAGAATACACTCACACATGTCTTTGCCTCAAATTGTACTGAGGCTATATCCAATTTAAATCCCAGCATTTGAATTTAAGTAGGTTGGTTTAAACAGTTAATCTGATCAAACTTCATTTTTGAATGTTGCAATATAGAATAAGCAATAATCCTTATGTTTTCCTATCTAATATTTTTGTCAATTCTCATTATTTGGGATTGCAAAAGAATAAAGATTGATATCATGTCATCCTTTCTTGAATATATCATTATGGCATAAAGCAAACACTAGATTAGTTCAGATTGTTGGTTTCCCCTTGGTGTAATTTTCTATTCCTTTATTTGCCATAGGTGACTTATAAAAATATAATAACATGGATACCCAAATTATACAGGCAGTGTAGGGTCATAGTCTATAGGGAATGTGGATTGCATATGCCTTATAATTAGGCTTATTATTCAGGCAGTGGAAGTTGACTAAAGGGTATTTCATGAAAAAAGCACAACACAAGAATGCTGTGTTTTTATTCTTTTAGTCGAATATATGGAATATTAACATTCTCAGATACACTTCTAAGACAATTGTACTGTATATTAAAAAATTATTGTATGATAGTTTAAAAATTTGGGTAGAAACAATAATTAGCATTTGCTAAAATGTTGAATATGCTCTTAGTTGTTTATGCCAAGGCTGTTGAATGTGGTGCATTCCATAAAGCCAAGGCATTTACTTGACTGCTAAAATGTAGATTTAGAATTGCAACAAATTTTAGGATGCTTTGTAGCTTTGGTTATTAAAAGATTGTATCACTGCAGAGAGTAGGATGTGTTCTTTTGATCTTTCTCTAAGACAGATAGAAATGCTCTTTATGGTACATCACTCTGAATAATTGACTGACAACCTTCCTTTTGAAGTTAGTTATTCAATAAAATCTCAGACTTGCTTTAGGCAAGAGAATTGAGACAAGATGTCTGAAGGGCTTATGTAGGTCAAGGCTGCAGTTACTTTCTGTTGTGTTCAAAAGTAGACGAATGTGGCTTTCAAAAAAGTCTAATATTTCTTGGTTAAAATTTCTATGGCTTATACCAAAATGATCTTTTCAAACATGGTAGTGTCCTTCCATTGACTAGAGCAGGGGTGGGGAACCATGGCCCTTTTATGACTTGCGGACTTGAACACCCAGAATTCCTGTCATAAAAGTCATATGGTTCCCCACCTCTGAACTAGAAGAACTAAAATCCAGTTTATCTCTCCACTGAAGAAAGAAAATTTTACCAATTACAGTTTCTTCTGCTAACTGCCATGCTACCTCTGGTACAGTACAAAAACAACAAAAATAACTTTTCCAGCTGCAGCATTATCTGGTTTCCGTGCTTATATGCATATGTTTTGTAACTTGCTATTATTAAGCTGTATGTCTCAAGCAGAGGTTGCATCCACAGAGCTGTGTCCACAACCAGGTAAAACAAAAGTCTGCTTGCTTTGTAGCCTGGATTCTGTCCATCTTTTTATCATAGAAAATGTTGAATTGCATAAGCAAACTTACCTATGTGCTTAAGGTATGTGTTAAAAATAGACATATGATAGATACTCCAGCTCTGTATATCATAAGATATAGCACCCAACGATAGTCATAGGATACTATATAAAAGCAATCCACATAAATCATAATAGGATACTAAATAAAATCAGTCAACATAAATCATAAGATATAAACAGCCAAGTTATAGTCATAAGAAGCTAAGGAAATAGTTAATAGGAAAGATGAGAAGGATAGTAGCCCTTCTAGGTGGTTTGATATCCCAGGACGTAAGACAGTTGCTGTGGGAATTAGTTGTTTAGCAGACTAATGGTGGGGGAGGGGGAGAATTGTCCTTGTACCTAGTTGTTTGGGCGTGCAATGCCCTGTAGGGTCATCTACAGTTTATGTCCAGGATGGGAGTGTCTGTAGATATTTTCACAGCCCTCTTTCTAGCTCGTGCAGTATATAGGTCCTCAATGGAAGGCAGGCTGATTGCAGTTGTTTTTTCTGCAGACCTAACTATCCATTGAAGTTTGTGTCTGTCTTGTTTGGTTGCTGTGCCAAACCAGACAGTTAGAGATGCAAATATATCTATTTATATCATTTTATATCTGTTAAAGAAATGGGGGGGGGGTTATGTTGTATTGTTATTCCAGTCATATTTTACATGGAGAGATGAAACTATACTGCTGCTATGAAACCATTTCCAACTTCTTTGGGCTATATTCCTCCTCGTTGTGCTAAAATAAAATCAAACTCTTAAGGGAAATTAAAATGACCAGTGCATGCAGCTAGAAAACAAATTCTTCTAGAACTTTATGAGTCCATGAAACTAATAATTTCAGCTCTTTCATATTCAGTGTAAGCAAGCTATATTGTTCAAAAATCAGCAGAGGGAATAATGGTTTATTAGGTTTCTTGCTCACAATATTGAGGGATAGAGAATTATCTCATTATTACATGAATGCAGATATATTCATTTGGGGGAACCTATTTCTGTGATGCAAGTTTTAGTTAATTTAATCTCCATCCCAGGATTGCACTCTTAAATTAAAGAGGAGGGAGGTTATTTTACACACAATTAAGCAGGCTGCCCAACTGCTCTCTCTGTACCAAGTTAATTTAAATAGTGGTCTTCCTTCTAAAACAATAGCACATACTTTTTAAAAAGCTATATCTCACTTAAGGAAAGTGTTCTTTTAAATTCTCCAAAAGATATCATTTTATTCTTGGTTTACCAGTTAATTGCGGCCCTTTAGCAAGGATGATTCATGCCCCTTTTTTTCATTTTGTTTGTTTTTCTGTCACAGGCTTTAATGCAAGCAACCTTATTCAGTTGTTTTTGTGCTATTCTAGATGCCAGTTATTCTTTGTTTCAATTCATTTCTTTTGTTAGAGAGTTTAATTTTTTATGAGGAAAAGGTATAAGAGGGAGTGCCTGGTTTGGAAATGAAAATGGTTCAGAAACAGTGTTGGCCTTCTTATTCATAATACATCCTATTAACTTCATTTTGTTATTATTGGGGGGTAATTATTGTATTTGCTCTAAGGTCTATAGTTAGATTTCTGATTTGCTGAAGAATGTATATAGTGTTATCTTTCGAACGAGTCAGTTAATTTCACAATTTCAATAAACTCCGTGATCTCCCAGCTGTTACATATCTACACTTTACACCATTTTCCAAAGAGATTTAGACAGATTGCAGAATGCCATTGAGCTACAGATAATTTTGTATGTACCCTGCATGATATAAACAATTTTGAAAAATTACTGCAAGAAGTGTTAGCTGTGCTTTTATAGAGCTTTTATATAACTTATGATTCTTGTATGTCTGACATTCTATCCTTTGGGTTTTATCTGACACACTAGTCTTTTTGTATACATCAGTATGT
The DNA here is from genome assembly GCF_029215685.1 of Pituophis catenifer annectens. Lineage (NCBI taxonomy): Eukaryota > Metazoa > Chordata > Lepidosauria > Squamata > Colubridae > Pituophis > Pituophis catenifer. The sequence goes on from NW_027256883.1 coordinate 88,432,131, forward strand.
TATTGATTAGATTAAGTCTTGTCATCCTTGCATTCACAATAGGAAAATCAATAATTAATTATAGATAGACAAAGCCATTCCTTTTGAAAGTTCTGTAGATAAATGTTACCAGGAAAATTATCAGAAATATCATTCCAAAAAATGATATTTAATTGCATTATGGAAGCTCATCACTAGCCATAGAACATAAGAAGTAGGATTATTACTAGAATACTACCCATCTAACAGATTCCAGAACTCTGAAAAACAGATAATGATTAAAGGTTAATCCTCTATTGTGTATGCTCTTTTTCCCATTGCAGCTGTCAAACTATCAGAATAAAGAAGCAATTCCACAGATTTACTGCCTTGGTTAAAACAGATATGTCCAGAACCACAACAACCTTACATCCCTTTTCCTAAAGGAAATATATGAACTTAAATCACAGGGAAATCTTTTTATTCCATTTCTGTTGTATTAGATCATTGCAATTCTTTTTTTTTTATTATTTCCAAAATTAAAATACAAACTTCAGCAAAAAGAAAATAACAAAGCAAAAATTAATAAGACCCAAAAAAATGTGCATTAAAAAAACCATATATTGTTCCCCCTAGTTCCGTGATAGCGAACCTATGGCACACATGCCAGAGGTGGCACACAGCGCCCTCTCTGATGGCAAGCGAACCATTGCCCCAGTTCAGTTCCACTGCGCATGTGTATGTGCCTCCCACTGGGCAACTGGTCTTCGGGTTTCTGCCATGCATGCGCAGGGGGCAGGATAAGTGCGGGAGCCCACACATGCATAAGCAGGGGGCATGTGGGGGGTGCACGCATGCGCAGGGGGTGGAGGGCGGGCACGGGGCCTTGCATCCAATGCATTTTGGGGTGCATGCACTTTGGGCACTCGGTCCAGAAAAGGTTAGCCATCACTGCCCTAGTTGAATACTGATACATATATTTCAACAATAATCATTTCCCCCCTTGCAAAACAGGTCTACAATTTATAAACTTTTACAGCTCTATTTGCCCAACTAATCTGATCAACCATCTATTTACTGTAAAAAAAAATCAGTTAACAGGTAGAGGCAACAACAAAACTAAACTTCAGATCCCTCTGTTAACAATCTATTATTGTATTTCACACAGAGAAAGTCCACTATGGCTTCTAATAAACCACTGCAATCTTTATCTCTATCTGTCTAGCATCAGATATCTTCAATTGATTCTTAATAAAGCTTTACCTTAAAATTATAACAGGGATCTTTCCCAACAATTGCATCTCATTCCTCAAAGTCATAGTTCTCTGTTGTGAATATCTCTGCAGTGCTTGTTGTTCAGAAATGTTTCATGCCAGTTGAACCACAACTTAACAGCTGTCTTCTGATTGAATATAATAAGTCTATTCCACCATCTCCATCAGTTTTCTTAAGGAAGTGCAGTTCATCAGTGATCCATTTAAGCTTTTTAAATCCAGGCCCCTTTCAACCTTCTCCAACAAACCTGCAATTGTCAAGCAAAGTTTCTTCTCCTTCAGTTCTGTCAGCAACAAATTGACTTCCAATCCACTTAATTGTAAGTTTGATTTAGTTACTATTATCTGCATCTGATTATCATCCTTAGATTGATTTATAACTGTTGTTAAAACAACAAACCTTGTATCTAAATTTTCACTCAGAGCTTGTAAATTGAAAAGCATTTTTCCTGAAGACTTCCAAGAAGGCTTTAAGATTAAGTTGATCTGCTTTTATTGTTGTTTCCATTTTTAATATAGTCCAAATTTTAGTTTGACTTTCACAACAAAACAAGGGCAATTACTCTCAAAGACAAAGTAATGTTCTAATAAGATGTCTGCAGGAGAAATTAAGATAATATTTCCCATGATAGAGAAGAAATAGAAATGTAAGAGAAAATTTCCATTTCTGCAGAGAACAAAGGAAAAGAAACCAAATATATATACAAAAGCAAAATAAAACAGCAAAGTTCTTTTAAAAACTAGTAAAATACAAAATCATTTGTACAGTAGTCCAGCATAATTGTAAATCAGATCAGAGCACTTTCACTACCAAGGAGAATGTCTTCACAGCATTAGCTTCCATGTGGTATAAACAAACATGTTTCCTAACACCAAAGCAAAGCAAAAAAAAAAAAAAAGGCTAAAAAGTTCACAGTCCAGCAAGAGGATATAAAATAAATCACCATTCAACCAGATGCTTAATTAAAGATGTAGGTCAAAAGCAAAACGTGCCGCTTAAAATCAAGGTACGTCTAGAAAAAAATGCTGACAGGAAAAGATGAAGAACCAACTTGGTAAGAGATTACTGTTACCAAGAATTGCAATTGTCTTCCCATGCAACTATACAGTCATCCAAAGATCATCTTGGCTCATTCCTAGTTGCTCCCATTCAATTCTGGGGAGCGTGCTGCCAAAGAGAGCCATCTTTGGCAGAAAAATCAGATGTTTGTCAGCAGGGGAAAATTGGATGCTTCGGTACCTGTACCCCGAGAACGTGGATTTTGGCGATCATGAGGATATATCCGAAGAACCAAATCTTCCTTTCTTATGTATAGCACAGGGTGAAATATTGTATATGTTGTTTGTAATGTTAGTAATTTAAAATATAAAATGAATAAAAAAATTTAAATAAAAAAAATATCCTGCTGTTTGGGGCACCGTTTTCTGGAGGACTCTAAATCATTGCAATTCTAAAGAATTCATTTCTCCTACCAGCCAATAATCATCTCACATAATCCATAATTGCATATTTAACTCCCTGTTTCATCCAGTACATGGCATTTTCTTAGATAGTTGCTAGAATATTTGTGTGCTTCTTAAAATTCATTGAAATGAATATAAAATGAGTTGTTCTTTCTGTTCTTTTAACAAACAACACATGAAACTGAATTGTAAGCTGTAGCAAGATAAAGCTGTAAGCTATACATGAATCTTAGAAGTATTTGAATTGGATCTGAACTTGACCATCTTTAAAACTAAAATTAGAGATAAGATTCATAGAGAAAAAAACATGTCTTCTCTTTTTGTTCATAACTGCAGCAGCTTTTAAAAATACAGGATGGAAGAAAATGGTTCAATAATTCTTTGTCATACTGATTGAGTAATGGGATTTTAGCATTCAATATAAGTTGGAAATGCACAGATCCAGTGAATGAAAGAACCAAATTACAGATTTTGATGATAACACTTTATCCAAAAATAGTTTTACAGTGTATTTTAATCTTCATTTTGATACCAGGGTTCTCTATCACACTAAAAATAGAAACATTTTGCTTTTGATACAAGCCATAAATCACTTGTACTTTGTTATATTAGTGATACACACACATATGCATATATACATACACACAAGCATTTATATACACATACAAACATAAATTGCAAAAACCATTTAACAGCCCATAGGGTATGTTCAGTTCTTATCCATTTCATGTAAAATGAAAGATACTAGTCTTTTTTTAAATGGTATATAAACTCTAACTTTGTTTTAAAGAAAATATAACATTGATTAGCCAGGGGTGGCATTTGGAGGTTTGCTGAACCCCGATGATCCTTGGCTAGAAGATCACCCGAACCCTGCCAAACCCCCAGGAGCCCACCCCTGAAAAGGAACCGTATCCATTCCCATCTCTAACTTTACTTATATGAGGGCACTACATAACTCACTATAAGTGAGTTATTGTTTTTTCACCTGCACTATTGGCAATATTCCTCAGTATTTGCTTTTTATTTATGATCAAAATAGCTTAAATGCTAAGTAAAAACCCACCATATTTAGTTTCATCTACTGTTTGTTTTATCAGTTACTTGGTGCTTGACAACCAGGGTGGAAAATTTAAGTTAAGTGGCACTGATCTATGACCTATATCTGTTACAACTTAAAATTTCACAGCTCAATTGTCCAGAAAAGACCAAGCTAAATAATAGAATAGGTAATAAATACAGAGATATATAAAGACCAAAATATTAGGTATAATCCCAATGGATACCTTGTACTTCAGAAATCTTATTCATTTAAACATTGTGAATATGCTATAAAATATTAATGGAGGTATAATATATTAATATATTACGACATAATATATTAATATGTTATGCACCTAAAGAGTAGCAGCACAGTTATTCTTGTGCACCCATCTCTTTGTTTGACCTTTTTTTGAATAATTATTTATTTCTTCAAAATCTGTCTCATTCAATATATTGAAATAAGGGATTTATTGTCTTTCAGTGGATCCTTTGTGGTAAATTCAGTTTTAGTTAACATTAAAATGTACAACTGTAACTTCAGTATTAATAAGTAATAGTTCTGCAATGTTCCTGAGGTACCATTCAGTAGATCCAATTCTAAAGAAAAGGATCAAATTAGCAAGTACTCTCCTTCAAATTCTCCTTACGAGTGGATTTATCTATTTAAAAAATAGGGGGGAAATCTTGAACAGGCTTATGATTCAGAGGTTTCTTAGAATCTTTCTAAGACTTTTTTCTTATGATCTTTCTTAGACTTTGTAGTTATATTAAAATCTAGATCTTATTGTCAAGTTTAAAGAAATTATATATACGTTAATACATTCCCATAACAAGAATTCCTTATAAGTATGTCATGTTTTTTGCTTAACTTGGCTTAATTAGGATTAAGTAAAATGGATACAAATGGGTTCAGAAATACCCAACATTTTACTTTTGTAGTGGTTACATACTGACTTCAGGAGTCCTAAATCTATTGTGCTTTTACAATATCCAGATCAATTTAATTAAATTCGATTAGAAGCACTAAATCGAAAACTAACTTATGAAGGCAACCAGCACGTCATCTAGTATTTATTTTTGCATTCAATTGATAATATTCCCTTTTGACTTCTAAAAATTGGTTTAAATCTTTACTAGTAATCACTTTTAAAACTGAAGTATATCTAATGAATTTATTATTAAATACTTACTTATGAAATGGAAATGAAAATGGACTTAGAGTAAAAGAAGGCTAATGTTATATTTGAAATAACTGTATTAGAAAAAACATTGGAGACATAGTCCCCCCAAATCAAATTTGTAATTTGAAATGTATATTGGCAACAGCATTTGTTTTGATCTGAAAAAGACATTATTTCATTTAAGTTGCATTTTCATATATTATTAAACTAAAGAGTAGACTGCCCCTGCCAAAAGAAAACTAAACAACATTTTTATGTTTCTTGCTATCATTTTGCTTCATGAGCAACATGACAGTAGGAGGGCAAATCAAATTACATTTAAACCTCAATTTAATAAGGCAATCAGCAGAAAAATGAACAAAGGAATGTCAAAGCAAAACATAAATTCAACTTCCTATATTCCTATAATCTTAAGAACTACTGATGTTGACTGTGGCATTATCTAGCCCAGATTGAAAATCCATACATACCCAACAGAATTTGATTGTTGACTTTTGTGGTGAAACAGTAGGGATCACCGCACAAACATGTTGCTATCGTATCTTTGAAGCCACAGGTCTTTTCAGAGAAGTATCAGAATGGGTTATTGCAGAGCCCCCGTCCACTCTCTTAGGAGCATCTTTTCATATTAAAACTTTTGATACTCTCAGGCTAAATAAATAAGTGCAGAAACTACTACCTGATAGTAATGGAGTTTTCACACAAAAATGCTGTCATTCACCAGATAGCAGCGTTTAGAGAATAGAAATAAACTATTTTGTAATGTTTTATCTGTTGTAATTGAAATCGTTGTGTATTTTTAGAGATTTGAAACTTCAAGAAGTTATTCTGAACAAAGTCAAACCAAAGTTTATATAGAAGTTTAAAGATTAACAAAATTATTGAATATAAACTTTCAGAAATTAAAATCCACCTCTCTGTCTGAAACTCTTCGCAGTCACAGGTAATGGCAATTTTGCACACAACTAAACAGAAATTGCCTGTGTATCTTGCCTGCTTTAGTAGGAACGCCTGGACGAAAACTATGAAGACTTACAAATTGTAATAAATTGAATTGCTTGCAAAGTTTTTATATGATTTTGAAACAAATCCTGACTTGTTTTGCTATTCTCATATAGAAAAGAACAGGAGAATAACGTACAACAGCATGCTGCTCGTTCATAATAGATATAAGTCAATAATCTTGATATTGTGTTAATATAAACACTGCCAATGCTTATTTCTGGTATTCGCATCAATTTCTAAACTTGAATATCTATAAATAAGCGTCAAATTGCCTTTTCTTGCTTGCTTTATTTATAAAATCTATAGGCCGCCCATCTTCTACAATTTATAAGACTTTATAAGACTTGCAATCAGTGGCCAGAATCTCAAGTTAGGTAAAAAATAACAAAGGAAAGAACATACCTGCATCACATCATACCTTCATCTCAGCATGCTCAGTACTCTCCCAACTACTGAAAAGTTGCTCAACTCTAGAGAAAAGCATGGGTCATCAACCCCTTGTGAGTTTCACGGCAGCAGTTGGCTATTCCCAAAGTTAAACTGTTTTAAAGGAGTTGGTGAATGCAGAGCAACAGCAAAGTTGGAAGTATGGTCTGCTGTTTTATCTCACACTCTCTCAAGCCAGCCGATACCTCTCAAATTTGGTAGAAGACATGGTCTTGTCCCTTTCCAATGGTACTCAGTTTGGCTTTACTAAGTGGGGCAGATATTAGGTTGATTTCAAGCAATTATTTTAAGAGACCTTTGGACAAACCTAGATTTATAGTAAAGAAAAATGTATTGATTTAAATTGACTTCAGAGATAATGGGTTTGTAGATTAAAATTGCAACTGCTATTTAAGCTTTCACTTCACAATCCATTAACTTGAGGACGATCTCACTGAGTAGTTGTACTACTACATAATTTGAGGCATGTTACTATATCAGTTTCTTAGTATGTCTTAGTATACAATATGTCATTAAAATATACACTTTTCCTTGTGTTAAAAATAACTGTTTTTCATCACGGGAACAGCTTGATGCTTGTGCATTTTTTTTTTTTTACAAAATGTATAGAACACCTACTCAAGATTGGGCAATGAATAATAGAGTAGGAATAAGATAGAAAACATTCCAATTATTAAAAATACAATTCCTGTGCATATCCACTATAAAATTAGCTCAAATGCACATTGGAATAGTTTTGTATTATTTGCAAAATATAAGGAGAAAGGGTGCTGATTGTATTTCCAAGGGAAGCATGTGCCAAGTGTGAATGCTACTACAGAAAAGGCTTGTATTTTCATTTCCCAAGAATGAACAGGAAATCACATTGCTGTAAACTACAAAATCTGCTGTCAAATTTGATGTCCCAATCTTGGGGAAATTCAGCTAAATTTAAAAAAGAATCCATAGGCCTAAGGCTTTTTTTAAAAGCCTTAGGCCCATGGATTGCTGAAATACATAACAGCACTTTCAAAATAGGTTGGTTACTAGAACTATGTTGTATCTTGTGTTCCTATGGTCAGTTAAGGCCATTTATAAAGCAGTCTTAAAACTTCCTTCACCTTTTTTAGAAAGCTCAGAAACTGTGAGTTAACTAGATCTAGGAAGAATTGGGTGATTGATATCATGTAATTCATTAAGGCATGTCTTCTCTATTTGTTTATTGCAATACTATTATCAAAATATTTTTAAAACTGGACTCATAGTTTTCTCATTCGAATTTTAAAAAAATAAATGGTTATCCTTTCATGATCTCAGATTGACCTCTCCTAAATTTGAAAAACTATGTAAAATCGTTTCCTTTCAATATAAATATCAGTATATAAAATCAATGCTTGCATTTCAAAAATGAATCTTTTTGTTCTAAAAGGCTGAATATGTAACATTAATATTTAAATAAACACTAGCATCTGAAAATAATATAGATGTAGTATAAATAATATATAATATGTTTGTCCCAGATCTCATATACTTTTCTAAAACATATGTTTACCAAGCAGGAATGTGGTAGATTTCAGCAATGATGATATTTTATCACTAGCCTTTACTGTTTATTTTTATTGGTGTTTAGTAGTAATCGGTTTTCTTTCTTATAGTTTATCTAATTTTCAGCTGCCCAGTTTGGGATATGATCAGTGTACACTCAATAATTACATTATTCCTTATAATCAGTAGTGGGATTCAAGTAATTTAACAACTGGTTCTCTGCCCTAATGATTTCTTCCAACAACCAATTTGCCAAACTGCTCAGAAAGTTAACAACCAGTTCTCCCGAAGTGGTGTGAACTGGCTGAATCCCACCGCTGCTTATAACGTTGTTTTCTACAATTGTTTTCTACAATCCCGAACTACAACAAGTATAGCTCTAGCTCATTTAAGCAATAGTTCCACTAGATATTTAGAAATCAATTTAGACATCAACACTTTCTTTGCTTCCTGACCTAGCAGCCTTCCCAGCCTTGGCAAAGTGGAGAAAGTTTCCCCAAATCAGATAGACGCTTTCTCTGTTTCTTAGTTCTCTTGTACCATGATGATCTTAAATGACATTCACCTATAAATAAATAGTATATATAATATCTAATGTTTTACAAGATTCTTGGTGTAAGAATAAAGTCATCCCCATACATTCACATTATATATGGATCTACCTATTGGTGAAGGAAAAGTCAATCAGCCTGCACTGAATGCATATTTCAAAAGAAATATTATTTTGAGAAAATGTTTTTTTAAGTAAAAAATATATAGAAACAGATAATGTGGAAGACCTGCCTGTTAATAAAGAATAAGACTGGCCTCTAACAAGGAAGATAGATTGTTAAACAAATAAATATTTCATACTTGTATTTTTTTCATACGTGTATCCTGTTCAGCCTTTTTATTATTATTGTATACTGTTCTTATGCAGGATGGATGGTCACAGTATCATTTTGTAGCTTCATCATCAACGATAGAGAGGGATAGGCAAAGACCGTATTCTTCCTCACGCACACCTTCCATCTCTCCGGTGCGCATGTCTCCAAACAATCGTTCAGGTAAGATCAGATATATATAATTGAATAATTAGGGAAACAATCATCAAGGTCAAATCAAGAATTGAAATGTTTTCAAGGGAATTATTAACTGTATTGAAGCATAGAAAAGGTACTTTTATTGTTTATCTATTTTCTGGCTTATATGTTTGATACGATCATGAAACATTCTGGATAAAGCAGAAAAGGGAGATCATCCAAAAATGGTGCTCTGAGTGGCTGGGAGGATTCCCCCCCCCCCCGCTGACTAACAGCTGATTTCACTGTCAAAGCTGGCTCTTTGGTGACAAAATGCTCCCTAGATTGAACAGGAACAACTAGGAATGACCCCCAGATGACTCTCAGAGGACCCCTCACTTACCAATGAAGAGGAATCTTGATGATTGCAATTCACAGTAAGAACAGCTGGAGAGTCAGGTCTCCATCCTTTCCTATCAGCTGTTCAGATATTTAAGTGTGTCTTCATTTTAACTTTTTTTTTAATTTGTTTTCTTTTGTTTTTGCTTTACATTTTAAATTTATTATTTTATTATTTATTATTCATATTTCTATGCTGCCCACTCTCCGAGGACTCTGGGCAGCTTACACCAAAGACAGTATACTAAATAGCATATTACCTCCAACAATCTGGGTCCTCATTTTACCCACCTCGGAAGGATGGAAGGCTGAGTCAACCTTGAGCCTGTGAGATTTGATCCGCTGATCTGCTGAATTAGCATGGGGTTCCCTTTGAGGAGCACCCGGAGGCTCCAACTGGCGCAGAGTGCAGCCGCGCAGGTGGTTATGGGAGCAACATGGCGCCTCTCCTGCACGAGCTGCACTGGCTCCCGGTGGTCTTCCGGGTGCGCTTCAAGGTTTTGGTCACCACCTTTAGAGCGCTCCATGGCTTAGGACCTGGTTATTTACGGGACCGCCTACTACCACAAGCAGCCTCCCACCGGCCGGTACGCTCTCATAGAGAGGGGCTCCTCCGGGTGCCGTCAGCCAAACAATGTCGACTGGCGGCCCCCAGGGGGAGGGCCTTCTCTGTGGGGGCACCCACTATCTGGAACGAGCTCCCCTCAGAGATATGGAGGATCCCGGATCTGTGCACTTTCCACCATGCTCTTAAGATTCTCCTATTCCAGCAAGCCGGCCTGGCCTAATTTTCTCTCCTGTTTTAAAATTCTTTTAAATCGAAATTTTAATCTGTTTTAAATTATTGGGATTTTTAATTGTCTCGGGCTAAATTATTTAATCTGGTTTTAATAATGTTTTTAACTTTTGTATCTATGTATTTTATTTTGTGCCTGTTCACCGCCCTGAGTCCTTCGGGAGTAGGGCGGTATATAAATCTAATAAAACAAACAAAACAAAACAAACAAACAACTAGCTGCAGTACTGCACCCTAACCACTGTGCCACCTCGGCTCAATCAGATGTTAAACATCTGATTGAATGCTGAACTATTTTTATCCCTTGCTGGATTATAAACCTAGTTTTTATTCTTTACTACCGCTTTTTTCTGGAATAATGAAAAAATTCATTTTTGCCACATGGAAGTCAATGGCTCAAAGATTTTTTCTTATATAGTGTAAGTGAACTGATTTACATTGGACTCTTATAGTAAGGACTTTGTTTTACCACTTTTTATATTTTATTTCTGAAAATTTCTCTGTTCTTTTTTTCTTCTTAAAGAGGCAGTAACTTTCCATTTTATCTCTTCTATTTACTCTCTATGCTGGGAAAAATTATCTCAATTCCTCCTGCAGTTAGCTGATGTGGAACAGACTGCCCTTGAGGTGAATTGTGTATGTTTTTGGATTACGCTAAAAATGGTAACAACAAAAGCTTTCTGGGAAGCATTTGAAAGAAGAATGCTTCTTACCTTAAAAGCTCTTTTTGAAAATTTAGATAAGTTCAGTGAAGCAACAACAATTATAAATCACCCTAAAGAGGCTATTCAGATACAGGCAACAACAGAATTAGATTTGCAGTCAGATGGATTGGAAATTAATCTGTTGTAACAGAGTTGGAGGAGAAGAAACTTCATTGGAAAATTAGATTTGGTGGATAAGGTAGAAAGGGCTATGAATCTAAAAAATCCAGAGATGACAGAATGTTTGAAAAATAATTATATGAAGGTATTTACAACAGAGATTTATGACTTTGGAAATGCAATTATGTGGAAAGACCCCAGAATTAATTTTAAGGAAAAGTTTTATTACTAAAAATCATTCAAAGGTATTTGATTCTGGATGGACCAGGGACAATGACTGAAGTGAATAAGGCTTTCTGCAAATTAATTTTTCTTTCTTTCTTTTTGTCTTGTTGGATTTTGTTTCAATTTTTTATTGGAGTTGTATTTTAACTTTTAAATAAAATAAAAAATAAAAAGGAGAAAAGAAGTTATTTCTGATATTGTGTGGGTTTTGTCAAATTGAGAGATTATTGCATTTATTATTATTTTAGTAATCTAGGTTCAAATCTGTACTTAGCCATAACATTGGTTATTTTTAAATTATTGATAATCATGGGCCTGCTAAAGGAAGATAATTGTGAAATAATTTGTATTAAAAATTTGCATTATATGCATTATAATAATTACTGTATTTCAATATATGTACATGTAATAGCTGTTCCTGATTATTGTTCAGCGTTGCTAGAGCTGTTGGATATGCTAGTTTGGATATCTTGATATCACCCTGGATTATCTTGTAGACAGATTTAAACATACCCACTGCTAAAGCGTGAAATGATTCCAAAGACCTAAAACAATGTTTCCTCCATATGTAATTGTTACTAATATTTATTTGAAATAAATTTTCAATTGAAGTAAAGAAAGGAAAGTATGAATATAACTGCAAAACTATGTATGAAAGTTATAAAGAAGGAAAACAAGAGAAGCATAGTCAGAAAAGTGGACAGATCAGCTATATTTTTTTTTCTGTGGATCTGTTTAGAAAGGAAGGATAACATTCATAAAACCAACTACAGCTCATTTCCTTGGGATGCTGTTGTTATTTCCTAGTTGAAATAAAAAAGAAGATTGAACAGGCATATATTTATATATATAAAAAAAATCAGTAAAATAATATATTTATTTATTGCTGGAACTCTTAAGCACTTTGGAGTATTGTTACTATCTTTGGGATGAAGACACATAAGGAGAGCAATCAGCTGCTTTACCTTGACTTTCTTAGGATACAACATTCAATTGGATCATTTCCAAGGTTCCTTCCAGGCGTTATATTTTATGATCCTATGGTTTTGAACCACAGACTGGCGGCCCCCAGGGGGAGGGCCTTCTCTGTGGGGGCACCCACTATCTGGAACGAGCTCCCCTCAGAGATACGGAGGATCCCGGATCTGCGCACTTTCCGCCGTGCTCTTAAGGCTCACCTATTCCAGCAAGCCGGCCTGGCCTAATTTTCACCCCGTTTTAAAATTCTTTTAAATCGAAATTTTAATCTGTTTTAAATTATTGGGATTTTTAATTGTCTCGGGCTAAATTATTTAATCTGGTTTTAATTATGTTCTTAACTTTTGTTTCTATGTATTTTATTTTGTGCCTGTTCACCGCCCTAAGTCCTTCAGGAGTAGGGCGGTATATAAATCTAATAAAACAAACAAACAGTATATCCCTAGGACTTAACTTGAAAGGTTAGTTCATGCTATTCCATTCTGTAATCCTCTTTAGTTGAAATTCACCTTAATGTTATTCATTACTTAACTACACATTATAGCAGAAGGACATGATGCTGATGCAGTATTAAAGATGCTGATGTTGCCAGCTAGAAAGATGACAGTCTGGGTTCAAGACCCAAGCGCCACAAGATGGGGTGAACTTGCGTTACTTGCCCCAGCTCCTGCCCACCTAGCAGTTCTAAAGCAAGCAAATAGATAAATAGGTACCATTTCAGTGGGAAGGTAACAATATTTTAGGTAACTCGGCATGCTGATCATATGACCATGGAAATGTCTCTGGACAATGCTGGCTCCCTCAACTAAAAAACCAAAGATAAGCACCACTCCCTAGAGGTGGACATGGATGCAGAGGTGAGATTCAGTCAGTTCGGACTGGTTCGGGCGAACCGGTTGTTAAAATTCTGCCCAGTTTGGTGAACCAGCTAATCCCACCACTGGCCGGCCCAGCTGTTTTCAGGCAATTTTTGGCCATTTTTCAGCCATTTTCTGGGCCGTTTTGGATGTTCAGTAGTAGTAAGTAAATAGAGAGGGAAATTGAGTGAAAGGCTTCAACAAGGTACAATTTTCCTCTCTATTTATTTACTACTACCGAACATCCAAAATAGCCTGAAAATAGCTGAAAAACAGTCCAAAAAATGAAGATTTCAAATCTTCAATTACCTCTCTTGAAGCTGCACAACAATCTAGATTTGAAAGGGGAGGAGGAATTCATAGCTTGTGTGGGCGCACACACACTTCAGACCTCTCAATACCTCACATCCATTGTTCTTTTTCCTGCCTCGCTGCACATTTGTTGGCAAACACAAAATGAGTCTTCACCGCAAAGCATATAACCCTAACCCTAACCCTTCTGAATTTGGATTATTACACAACCATATTTTTACCTTAAAACTTGTGGACTTCAAAACGGGCCAAAAAATGGGTGGGGGCGGGGCCAGCCAATGGTGGGATTAGCCCGAACCAGTCCAAACCAGCTGAATCCTACCACTGCATGGATGGACAGGGGAAACCTTTACTTTTATACATTATAGCACATACTTTTACAAATTTAGCCTATTAGTTTGCATTACAATGATAATGATGCTATCAATACAATTGTGATTAATTCAGGGAGACTACAGACCAGCTAACTCCACCTTTTCCAATCTTGTATGACTTCTTTCAATTGTAGTTTGCATAATAAGGCAACAAATTAAGTTTCCTATATTTTTACTCGAAGTCTTTCTGCCTTTAAATATGCAATTTATTTGTTTGTTCACTTGATTTGTATGGCCACCCATCTTAACAAATGATTCTGGGCAGCAAACAATAATAAAATAAGACAAATTGGAAAATGTAATAACAAAGCTTCCTTTTTTTTTTTTATGTTGACTATGAATTGGATCAATAGGCAATTAGTTGAACTTCCATAGAAATGAGTAGTGTATTATGACTGGTATTTTGTATCATATATAACTTTGAATGGTGTTACCAGGTATGCCCAAGCACATTTTAGATTCATGAATATTTCCTTATATTCTCTATAGGATCATAAAAGAATATTAAAAGTGTTTTTTTATTAATGAATTCAATAATTCCATATATGTAATCTCCAGTCTTTCATTGACAAATACACAGAATTGGTGTTTAAGGAATTTCTTTCAGGAAAAGCAAAAATGAACAAGTTCTGATTATTTTCATTGGGGATATACAAAATATGAAATAATTTTGTTGTTAGATGAGGCTTTGAATCATAATATACAAAAGTACTACTTGTATCGATTTAAGTGTTCCCATCGTGTGACCTACAACAGTTGACCAGATTTAGCAAGAGGGAAAACATAACAATGCTTGTCCAGGAAAATTACATTGCATTTTCATTTCATTACCAGTATCTCACAGAGAACAAATGTGTTTAATGTTTATTTTAATTAATCTGCTTCATGATATAGTTTGCTTCTTAACCATATTAAATATTTAAATAGTAGACCCAAGTTACCTTTATTAAACATTCTCTTCCTCATCTTTTTAAATTTCTTGTTTAATATTATTACTCTATTGCTTAAATTTCACAAGAAGAAATTTTACCAGTGGGAAAAACCATACCTGAAACCCTTACAGAAACTTGAATATGTTGCTAACCTCTGTGCTTAGTAGTCACAGAGAGTGTGCTAAGGAATCTGAATGTAAATATCCCACATCAAATTGCATTCCAAGAAGTGGAGTACACCTGAATAGAGCAACTCACACAGGTAAGCAAGTTAAAAGAACAATCACAACAAAGTGTTCATTGCTATGACTACCTCCCCCTTCCCTTTGTAAATAAAGTGACTTGCCTACACTGTAATGAGAAAAGGAAATGTTTTCGCACTCAGAGAGAAAGCACTTATCCCTGCTCAGATGAAACACTGCAGCTGTTAACACCAGCCAGCCATTTCACTCACACACAATTCTGCCTGAGAGAGCAACACAACAGAATAAACCATTACAGCACTCACATGAAGTTTTTCTTTTTTTTTTTTAAACCTCAGATTCTTCTTTTACTACTATTGTGGAAAACTAGTGGTATTGCACAGACTTCCTCACTCAAGCAAGAAAAATAATTTAGTTCACCACTTTCAATCATTGCCCCACTCATCGCACCCATTGGGCTTCCCAAAAATGCTATATGCATTCCTTTGGCCTCAAAGGGATAGCTGCTTTGGCCTTAAACATGGCTATATTCACAGATACCAAAGTCTCTTTCCCCAGTGGGGGTTGGAGACTAAGGTACGAACACTGACAAAGAATCAGATGGTATCACTCACTCTTCTCTCCTTCTACCAACAAATATCTATGTATTCAGATTTTTAAAATGATGTCTTCCACTCACTGCCTGAGGTTCATTCTTTCCATTTCCAATTATTTCCTACAGACTGTCCTTCAGATACAAGAACTATCTCACAACCTGTTAAAAACAGGAGAGGAGAAAGATTTCCTTACAAATGCCGAGAAGGATGCATAGAATTGAGAATCTGCATGACAGCCTACATACTATGACTAGCAGTTATGCAATAAATGTACCAGATCCTATGCTTGCTCCCCAGCTGCTGATGAACAACTTCTCATTTTTCTTAATCTTTCGGGTTCCACTTCCTCTCAAATGCTGGTCAATAAAGTATTTACCATTGTTGCTTGTGTGAGTTTTTGTTTGGCTGGCTGGCTGGCTGGTTGGTTGGATGGATAGATTTGTTACTAACAGTCCAAAACTGGACATCTCTTTCCCCTACTCTTGCTCATTTTTTAATTGGCACCATACTATATCCATGGAGTTGAATGGGGCAAAATACAAACCCAGAATCAGTGGCTTCTTCCCCTTTATTACTCATTCTTGTTCCCTGGATTATGGGGTTTTACAAAGGAGCTGGAAGCACTGCTTTTAGGCAGATGGGGGGGGGGAGTGGCCACATGATTTTGCAGCAGTATTGGTTTTAGTGTTTCTAAGTGTTATTTGCCTCACATTAACCTTATTGTTTTATGTACATATTGCATATGGCTGTTAAATTCACAACAGCAACAGAACTCAAGATACTCAGTATAGAACAACTGAGATTAAAAACAACATATTCCCATTCAAATCATTTCATTTCTAGATGGATTTATCCAGCATTCTGACCCACTGCCTAGAGGAAAAACTAAGATCTTACAGGAGGCCAATAGACCAACAGGGCCTGAAGCAGTGCTTTACATTCAACCAAGCAATTCAGGTATATAACATCTGAGTTATTCAGCAGCTTTTACCTGTAGTTTCTGATTTCTGTCATTATAGCTGAGCATTTTTGTTTTAAAGCTGTTGAAATGGAAAGTGTAAGCATTTTCTTCTCTTGGGATTCAGGTTCCCATTTCTTGCTTGGATGAGCCTTGAATCTTGTATCAAGGAGGCTTTACGAGCAGAGAGTTACAGAGATAGTTTTTTCCTCTACAGTACTTTTATAAACAGCCACCCATGGATGCCAACCTCCCATTACAGCAAGGTTCTGCTTTATACTATTGGGGTTACTCACATAGGAAACTGCATCCTTACCCAATTTTACCATGAGTGACATTACACAGATTGGTGGGTAGTTGTAGAATTTACAGGGGTATGTAAATTTTGGTTACTTATTTTTCTGGTTTCTCCCCTTCCTTGTTGATTTGAATACATTCTGGATATATTACCTATGCCAATAAATAATTGTCACTGCCTAATTCATGTAAGATTGCATATTGTTGTGTTCATTTTTATTTTGAAAATGTTCTCTCTCAAGTTATGAAGAGATTGTATAATGGATTTCGCCACACATTTTTTTCCTTAATGTTTCTAAAGCCTTTGGGTAAACTATCATTACTATCCATTTTCACTGGGTTTTGGCATAATTTTAAAATATTTTTTAAAATAACTGGGAGCAAACTGATAATGTATGGCCTCAGCGTGACTGAATAGATAGCAAATGGGATGGGGCCAAAATACCAAAATCCGTGCAAAATGGAATTGAAGAAAATCAAATTCAACTTTATAAGAGAACAATGAGGTGGCAAAAAGCATGAAAAACAGTAACATTCAAGTTTTCTACACTGTTTGTTCAAAAGAGCTGGTGACTGTGAAGATTTCAAGGATGTGTGGCTGCAAAAAATCCTTTATCCAAGCACAGCCATTGTCATGTTTCTTTGATTCTTGAATAATTCCAAGCAGCCGAAGATTCTTCATCAAGAAAAAAATTGGAGCCCTACTCAGAAACCTACAAAACTAATGGCAAGATCTGCTAATTTTTGCTGAGAAGGAATAGAGAAGGCTGGAAAAAGAAAATGTAGGTAGTTTTTTTTTTAGGCCTAGTAGAATAAGCAAGTAAGATTTTCAAATATCAGGTAAGGGGAAAGCATTCATCAGACTCCCTGTATGCTTTCTCTGAAGAAACCGATTGCATCTTCACTGTGAACAAGCAAAGAAGGAGCATGCATTTATTTTGAATTGGAAGAGGTTCTTGCTGCGATCAAAGTGCTCCAGATAGCTAGCAGATTACCCCTTTTGTAAAAGATGGATCAAAAACTTCACCAAACATTACAAATCCAGCTAATTTGCAATATAAAAAGGCAAGGATGGCAAGCTGGATGATAATTTTATCTGGGCCTAGAGAATTTGATTACTATGTTTGATTAATAGTAATGTTGATAATAGTTTCACTTGAAAGAAAAACATTTATTTTTGGAGTTTATGTACAAGGTATACTGGTATCTGAAATACAAATCTGGTAGATTATGAGCATGCCTCTTGAAAGGATATATCTCAACGTGTATTGTGCACACCTTCCATACCACCACCTGATTTGATGATCCCATGGCATTGAAAAGCATGTATGTCATACTTGTTAGCTGGTAGCTAAATTTAGTTTAGGAATCAATCATGTATGACTAGATTGGGTTCTTTGATCCTGAAGGAGCAGAATGAGCACTACTTCTCAATTAAAAAAAAAAAAGATATTGGGCTACATAAAGGATGAAAAGACTCAGGAAATTACAGCAGAAAGTTTAAGTTTCCAAACCTCCCTTTTTTGCCTAAAAGAAAGGGAACAAGTAAAGTCTTTAATAATTGGTGAAAAGGGAGCAGAATGCTGTCTTTAATTATTAGTCAAATGATGTTCCATTTATCCCTTGCTTTGAGCAAAAACGTGCCCTTGCTGCTGTGCATCTTAACAAAAAGCCAACGCTGAAAGTATATGAGAATTTTAAATCAGTCCTGGGTATATTAAATTTCATAATCTGCTATTTTAGATCTGGGCCTTTGTGGAACTGATGTGAATAGAATACCAGTGTGATTCTAGGCCACATAGTGGTTAATCATAAAAGATAAGTGAAATCAAATGAAATGGCTATATGCACATCCTCCTATTATGACAAATTTTATGGAATTCATGGAGGGTACCTTTGAATAATTCTAGAAAGGTTCAGGAGTGCCACTTTTGGCCTGTGGTGACATAATCATCATTATTATAAGAGCTGTGGTGGTGCAGTGGTTAGAATGCAGTACTGCAGGCTACTTCTGCTGACTGCTGGCTGACAGCAGTTTGGCAGTTCGATTCTCACCGGCTCAAGGTTGGCTCTGAGTGCCTTCCATCTTTCCGAGGTCAGTAAAATGAGGAGCCAGATTGTTGGGGGCAATATGCTGACTCTGTAAACTGCTTAGATTGGGCTGTAAAGCACTGTGAAGCAGTAAATAAGTTAATGTGCTATTGCTATTATTATTCTATTCCTTTTTTGTGTGATACTTTGTTTGATCTGATCTGTATCAATGGAGTTCAGCAGATGCAGAGCTGTCATGGTTTATCTCAATAGCTTTACCTTTCCCTCTTCTATAAGACAAAGATTTTAAACAGCTGATGTTCAAAGGCAGTGCGTTAAATTTAATTTCTAAGATATATGATCAAGATTATTTCCATTTAAGAGATTATTTTCAAACTAACTGCATTGCTGCATTGCTTAGAACATGTGTTCATATACTTTACTATGCAACTCATTCAGTCAAGAGTTCTAAGATCTGCATTTGTTTTTGTTTGTAGCAAGTGCCCCAGCCTCCCCTCGGGAAATGATCAGTTTAAAAGAAAGAAAAACAGATTATGAGTCAACTGGAACAAATGCTACTTACCATGGGAATAAAGGAGAGCATACTTCTAGAAAAGACACCATGACAGGTGAGCCAGGAATTGTATGTGATATATAAACATTGTGGAAGAAAACCTTCTGGGCTGGAATTGATTCTGATGGTAATACAGACATACTTAGTAAGCATGTTTTAAGCTTTACTTTGTAAACTACATTAAAGTCTTCAACTCAAATATTGCTAATCATTTTGAGCTAACACCTTGACTGAATTCAGTTTGTATATTTATTGAATGTCAGATTTAAACTTTTATTTCAAAACTCCAAGCCTTCAATCTCTGCATCATAATGTTTACTATAGGAATCTGGCATCTTAATAGTATTTCCCCTATAAAAGGAAAAGTGATTTATCTGATTTCATTTCCTCTTTCTCCTCCTCCTCCTTCCTTTAAAGCAACTATTTCTCCACTTTAGCAGCTTTTAAGATATGTGAACTTCAACTCACAGAATTTTTTCCCCAGCATGCTTTAAACCAGTGGTGAAATGTAAAATTTGTTACTACCAGTTCTGTGGGCATGGCTTGGTAGGGGGGGTAATATGACTGGGTGGGCGTGGCCAACTTTTTTTTTTTTTTTTTTACTTTTAAAAACATTTTTTCTACAACCTCTTCAGCTGAAGAGGTTGTAGAAAAAATGCTTTTAAAAGGCTCTGACGATCTAGGCTGATGATCATGCGGCTCAACTGGCATGTGGGGGGCAGGGATTTCTGCTACCGGTTCTCCGAACCACCCACAGCCATCGCTATCGGACCAGGCGATCTGGTCCAAACAGGGAGCATTTCACTCCTGCTTTAAACTGAATGATGTAAAACACTATTTTAAACTGAAGGATGTATGTATGAACCACTTATTGTGGCTTAATAACAATATTGGAGAGTACACACAATCATCTTTAGCTATTGTTGTGCTTTGGCAGTGATTATAATACTGTAATTCATCCCATATGGAGTAAATCACCGCTTGTGACAGCCCAAATTCCTTTTTTTTTTTGTTTTACAGCTCTGCATTATGTAGGGAATATAATTTTCTCTAACAAATGCTAATTAGCTTCTTTCCACAAAATTTTTGGCTTAATTTTACAGTTATATTTATTGCTATTTAAAATTGTAATGTTTATGCTGTTTTCTGAAAAGGGGTATAAAAGAGTTCTTTGAGGTAGTTCTTTCATTTCAAAATAGAAGTCTTTAACATGGTAGGGCAGAAGAGCATACTGAATGCCATCCAATCTCAGATAAAGTAACCAATACATTTGGAAAGATGGCATGAATATCATCTATTTAGAAACATTTTGTTACAAAAATAGCATAAAGCTACATTTAATTTCAGCTGCATGTAAGCATTCTATTACTATCCAGATATTTCAGTCTACAAATTCCATAATCCACTGTCATTGGCTGTGGTTGATGGGAGTTGGACATTTGAGGAGCCAAGAGCGGAACACATCAAGTTGGGAAAAGCTGGTTTAATGCCATACCTTGATTGGTGATTATAACCTCACTCAAGTGTTTAAATTCATTATACAGTATGAGCTTCTTTGCCTTTCCCGATGTTATATCTTTGACATCATCTAGAAGAACTCTCATACTATTATGTATATCAATGCAAATGTCTCTATTGTTCAAACAGGTGGATTTTGCATATGCACATCATTTTTTCTCCTTATGTTACCATGAAGACAGAGAAAAAGCTCACCATTGCCCTGGTGGGAAGAGAGCCCTTTTCTTTAATGATTCAAAGGATCTTAAGGGGAAAAAAGGACATCTGCATTGTTCTATGTCCATTCATTTCTCTAAAATTCCACCATTTATCAGTTTTAGGTTTGTCTGGCTATTATGCTAATAATAAAAAATGCTAACTTAGTAACTAATGTTACTAGTTTTTAGGATATTTTTAGTCATGGGTAGTCAGCTAAATCAGTGGCTCCCAATCTGTTCAGCGCCAAGGACCAGTTCTCTAAAGGGTGTTTTTTCCACAGACGAGGGAGGCATGGTTTCATGCTCTGCCTGGATCCCACGTGTGTGGATGGGGATTTGCTCGCTTGTGCAGCCTGATTCCTGGTGGGCAGCGGACTGGTGTCAGTCCACGGACCCGGAGTTGGGGACTCCTGAGCTAAATGATATCCCATCACCAATGATATCCCAGTTGTGAAGTTCTGTACCAACTTATCACCTCTTCCTCACCACAGGGACAATTTTATCTTTATTACACATCCTCTATTAGCCTCTTTTTTTCAGCAGAATAAAGTTACACTGATGGCTTTCTGGAATGAAAATGAGAGCATGGTCACCATATACAGAGCAAAGGGAGTTTAGTTTTCCACTCATCTGTCTCTACAGGGAATATTTTAAGGAGATTAAAGCAATTCACTTAGGGAAAAGCGTAACATTTATCAATTTTATTGACAAGCCATAGACCAGCATGGCACAGAACTAAATTTAATCTGAAACTAATAATTTCTCAATGTTTTAAAGTTATTATAATAGGAATAACAGGACATTTCCTAATAATAAGAACATCTGTAGGTGGTACCATCTAAACCAGGGATTTTCAAACTCCACTGGCATACAAAACCTGTTAATTAAAAAAAATTAATTAATCAGAGGCAAAGCCATAATGAGCAGAAACATCCTTCTGGAAAAACCGAGGTTCCAAGATAAGCTGACAAACCTTGCCTTTTCTACATACCTTTAAAAATGTTGTATATACTCTTGATTATCTTTGAATATAAAGAGGTGGGGGTTTTTGGTCCTTATTTTCTCACAGAACCCCCTCAAATTCTTGGAACACAGTTGAAATACCTTACCTAAATATGTATGTTGAGGGAGTAAAAGGACAAGCTGGAGGAAAACTATTTTAAAACATTACATTATTGAGTGTTAACTGTAGTAAAATCAAATGGATTCACTGCTGTAGATTATGATATTTGACAGCTGTTCTTTTCAGCAATTTTGTTTGATAATAGGAGACCAGTCTCTCAAGAGCTATCATTCTAAGCTTCTTGTTAAACAGCAATGCTGTTCCATCATACCATGACACCATGTTCTATAGCATAGTCCAAATGTCATCCAGTGGAGCCAAAAGATTAAATGAACTCTACAAGAACAATCATTCTGATCATCTGAAGCCCATGAATCCTTCATTAGATAATTGATTCATCAAGAACTTTTGAAGAACGGCAAAACAGCAACAGATAAGGTACTGTTTAGAATTGGATTTTATGTTTAAGAGCCCATTTTAGCTTCTTCCCTAGTGTAATTTGTTGTGTTGTGCATATTTTTGATGTTATGGGGGTAGATTTAAGGCCTTATTGAAGCAAATCTACAGTAGGATCTGCTGCTTTTATAACATTACTCACTATCCCTCAATGCCATGTCTGAGTTGTGTGGGGCATGTATATGATTGACTACTCCTTACATAGCTACTGTATAAGTACAACCTTGCTTGTTTGAATCTAATTGAGCAGTATAAAAGGCCAGACTGATATATGCTACAGTGGGAGCATGTTTATTAACCTGTTCCATGCAAAGTTAGCTAGTCTATCATTTTATTTTCTCACTTTCTAACCAGTGACTTTTTACAGGATTTTGTTATTCCAGTTCTTGTGATGTTTCTCTCTTTCCCCTTGCTCCCTCTATCTTGCATTTTAGCTAGCTATAGTACTAATGCATATGCAAAGATAGGAGTCTCATTTTTGCCCTGCCAGATAGTCAAGTGTCTTATGAGACTTAGACTTTCAAGCCAAAACAAATGTCATCTATAATAGCTTGTGTTGTCTGGTTACAAACAGATTACAAATTTTATTTTGCTTTTACAGGCTACCAGAGCAGAGCTTGTGACACATGGTTACCACATCAAATCTGAAGAGTAGACGAAGACTAAATGAACAATTATTCTGTTTGATTATGTATGAACTGAATTACCACCTTTAAAAAGAGGAAAGCTCTGACATGAAAGAAAACCAGAATCAACCAAACATTAAACAGTTCAATAAAGCATGATATGAAATCTCAACATTGTGAGCCTTTCTTTTTAAACTCTGACAGATGATTTGTAGTCAGATTTTTTTAGACTGAATTGAAGTTGCAGAATCAGAGATAGTATGCAACTGTAAAAGTCTTGATCACAGCTGCACTGTACTCAGCATAGGAGACTATTAGGAATATGGAGCCACTCCTACCTTTGAACCAGCTTTGGTGAGACAATGGAGGGAAATAGTAGAGCTGTGGCAAGAACTTCCAGGTCCATCCATTCTTGTCCAGTCTGATGGTTGCAGTTCTCTGAGTTAAGTCCCTTGAATCTGAAATTGCAGTCCAATTGTAAAAATACCTGATGTGGTCAGTGAGTGATGTGGGTTGCACAATCTCTCCAGATCATGCAACTCACAGGCTTCTGATTCAACCTCTTGTAATCTTTTTATAAGACCTTCCCAATAAAAGAATACAGGAGATGTGTCGAGACATATTTTAATTATGATCAGTTTACTGGTAACACTTGCATTTTCAGGAGCATTTTGAAATCCACTAATATTCAGGCCTCCTGAATTTCTTTTTATTCATTGAGAAGAACATAAAACATAACTTAAACATAAACATAAAAAAAATATGTTTTCATAATTCTGGATACACCTACTATATGTGGAGGTTCAGGTTGTTAATACTTAAAGATATTAAGGATGCTTGTTCTGCTTGTTATCTGTTTAATGCTGATAGTTTTAGAATCTTAGCACTGGAAAAGGAGAGCTAATTTTTATGTTATTAGCTAAATATATATTCATTCTTTGAGGACTGATTTTTTTTTCCCTCCAAGAAGCAGGTAAATTTTTAATTTAATTTTGTATTTTAAAATGATGACTGATTAAATAAATATTTTAATTAAAATAGTTATTTACTATTGAATTTTTATATTTGCCCAACATACATTTACAATGATCCCATCACATATTCTTAGCTGATTTCCAGGTATAAAGTCTATGTGAGTAAACAGTTTCTCATATACATGCTGTCTCATGATTTGTTATACATAAATATATTTCTGTAATACATATATATATGCCTACAGTTTGCATCTTGATAGACATTTGTCGCTGGTGAACAATAAAATCTGGGGAACATAAAGGAGTACAGTTGATTGCTGGCAGCCCACATGTTAGATTCTTAATAGTAACTGAACACTCACATAATAGAGTGCTATATTTGGCTTGTAGGCTTCAGAAACAACCCATACAAGTTATAAAATAGATTACCTCACAGAAAACTGGAGATTATTCTCTCATCATTTGGAAAGGAAGTCATTCAATTTTCGTTCTAATAACCATTGGTTGAATACTAAGAAAATAGATTCCCTGATGAAACCCGCTAGAATAACTAGCTTTCAAAAGTAATATGTAGCCAGACATTCTAAGACCACAAGATTACTATGTATATAAAATATATACATTTAGGGTAATTATGTAATGTTCCATTTATATCAACTATAACATCTGGCACCACTCATTTATAAAAACTATCATCAGATATATTGTGTATGTCTATAGTTCTATTATATCTCCCCTTTCTGTGGTTTCCCCCCACTAAATAGCAAAGAAAGTCAGATTTTTTGGCTGAGCATCGGAGTATATACTACCTTAAATTAACAAAGCACATTTTCCCAGAAAAGTTCAAGAGGAATCAAATCTCTCTTGAACTATTCTTAGTGATCCAGGAGTTTGTATACTGCATTGGCTTCTGAAAAAGTAATTTTTTGTGACAGTGCAATCTTTTAGATACAGCTTTAAACCGAACATTCATACATTTATTTATGGCTCTGTAAGCACAGAATGATTTAGCAAAGCATTCCTACACACAACTGCTCTCTTTCTGGTGTGCTGTCATCCCTTAATCTCTTGTTTGCCAATACATCTTGGACAGACAGTCAATTGTTCATTGATGTGAGATTGATTTCACAGCTACTTCTCACTGTTAAAATGTTTTCAGGAAATCTGTATGTAGTAAGTATTTATGACTGACTTCGGTGCAGCATAAAGATTTCTAGTTTCCTAATACTGTATATGGAAGGGATGAAGTACAAACATGTCAGTCACATGTTCTTTCTTTCTTTCTTTTTTTTAATTAAAAAGTTTTGTAGAAAATACAAACATTTTCACCCCCCCACCCTTCCTTCCCCCTCACCCCCCCCTAGACTTCCCAGAACAAGCACAGGGTATAGCATTCACAAATCAAAAGCCAGAATATGCTAACAAATTGTTACATTTCATATTCTCCCTAGATCCTTAACTCCTTATAATTCAAAAAACAAACATAAACTACTTAAAGTTACTTCATTCATATGCTATATGAATCTTCTTATTCGGATACTTCTTCTGTATGTAATCGATCCATCTTCTCCATTCCAATATATATCTTTCATTTGAATGGTCTTTAAGTTATGATGAAATTTTCGCCATTTCTGCCAAATGCACAACTTTTAATGTCCATTCCTCAATGGTGGGTGGATCTTCCTTCTTCCAGTACTGTGCCACCAGTAACCTGGCAGCCGTTATTAAGTTCAAAACCAATTTAGTCTCTATTACAGTACAATCCATGACTATTCCCAACAAAAAGAACTGTGGTGTAAATTTAATTTTTTTCTTTAAAATGTTTTGAATAATCCATATTTTTATCCAAAAAGCCTTAATTTTTTTACATGTCCACCATATATGAAAATATGTAGCATCTTTCCACTCACATCGCCAACACTTAGGTTGTAAATTTGGATACATACAGGCTAATTTTTTGGGGTCTAAATGTCATCTATAAAACATTTTATAAAAATTCTCCCTTAGATTTTGTGCTTGTGTAAATCTTACATTTCTGACCCATATCTTTTCCCATGTTTCCATCGTTATTGGTTCACCTACGTTTTGTGCCCATTTTATCATACAGTCCTTGACTAACTCTAGTTTCTGAATCTATTTCCACTAGTGCATTATACAACCTTTTTATATGCATTTGACCTTTATCTCTTGTTTGCTTTATCAAATTCTCATCCTGCTGCAAAATACCAATTTTTTGATCTTCTTTCCATCTGGCCTGCAGCTGTCCATACTGAAACCATGTTCTAATAATTCCTTCTTCTCTTAATTGCTCCATTGGTTTTAATTGTAATCTGACTCCTTCCTTATAAAGAAGTTCCTTATATGTAATCTTATCTTGCTTTTGCTCTAAGTTTATATTCTCTATCGCGTTCTGGGTACTGTCCATATTGGTAACTTATCACTTAGTTTATATTTATACTTTTTCCAGACCCGCAATAGAGAATTTCTTAATATATGACTTTTAAAAGCCTTATCTACTTTCTTGTCATAGACTAAATAAGCATGCCAGCCGTAGACCAAACCATATCCTTCAATATTCAATATCTTTTCCTCCGTTAAATTTATCCAGTCTGTAATTGCTGAGAGGGCAGCGGCTTCATAGTACAATCTTAAATTGGGCATTTTAAGACCACCTCTTTCTCGGATATCTTGCATTATCTTTTGTTTAACTCGAGGTTTCTTCCCTGCCCACACAAACTTGTTTATGCCCTTCTGCCATTCCTTCAAATTTTCATCTTTTTTAAGTATAGGTATCATTTGAAAAAGAAATAAAAATTTTGGTAAAATATTCATTTTTACAGCGGCTATCCTTCCCAGCAAAGACAATTGTAGTTTTTTTCCAATTTTCCATCTCCTTTTGTATTTTGTGCCATAGTGGTTCATAATTGTGCTGATATAATTTCATATTTGCAGTCATAATATAAACCCCTAAGTATTTAACCTTCTTAACTACTTCAAATCCTGTTAACCTTTCTATCTCTTCTTTCTGGCTTCTGACCATATTTTTAGCTATTATTTTCGTTTTGGCTGCATTTATTTTAAAACCAGATACTTGTCCATATAAGCAGGTTATATCCATCAAGGCTGTAATCGATTGTACCGGTTGGGTTAAGGTAACAACCAGGTCATCCGCAAATGCTCGTAACTTATACTCATGCTGTCTAATTTTAATTCCCTTTATTGTGTCCATCTCACGTATTTTACTTAGTAAAACTTCCAGCGTCAACACAAACAATAACGGAGACAAGGGACAACCTTGCCTTGTTCCTTTTTCTATATTAAAAGGATCTGTTAAGCCACCATTAACTATTATTTGCGCTGTTTGTTTTTGATATATTGCCTTAATAGATTGTACAAATTGTTCTCCAAATTGCATCCTTTCTATTAATTTTAATAAAAATTGCCAATTCAGTTGTCAAAGGCTTTTTCAGCATCCAAAAACACTTGCACTGCGGGGACCTGGTTGTTCCTTCCCAGATACTCTAATAAGTTAACAATTTGCCTTACATTACTCTTCATTTGTCTATCATTTATAAAACCAGTTTGATCATGGTGAATCATTTGCTGCATAACTGTCATTAATCTATTTGCTAAAATTTCTGTGTTCAGTAATGAAATCGGCCTATAATTTTTAGGATCTGTATCGTCATGCCCTTCTTTTGGGATCAACGAGATAAATGCTGTCTTCCAAGTTGGAGGCACCTCTCCTCCCTGTTGTATATTGTTAAATAATTCTTTCAATGGAAGAATTTCCTCCTGTAAAGTTCCACCATTTCCTCCTGTAAAGTTTTATAATAAATAGCTGTCAGACCGTCCATTTCAGGGGCTTTACCCACTTTCAACTGCTTAATTGCTAACACAATTTCCTCGGAAGTTATCATTTGGTTTAAGCTATCCCTCTGCTCATTTGAGATTGTATAAATATTCTCTTTCTGCAAATATCTATCTATATCTATATCTTTAATTTTATCACCAGTATACAGCCTCGAATAAAACTCTAAGAAAGATTTTTTAATCAATTGTTGCTCATAAACCTCCTTACCTTTATATCTTATTTTCTCTATTGTCCTTGATTTTTACTTTTTCCTTAACAGGTATGCTAACCACCTGCCTGGTTTATTGGCATTATAAAAAGTATTATGTTTTGCATATCGTAAATTAGTTGCCACTTGATCTGCTATCAACATGTTAAATTGACCTTTCAATAAATTGATTGCCTCTTTAATTTTCTTATCTGTTGGATTGACTATTAAAGCCTGTTCCTGTTTACTAATCTCATCTTCTAATTCTTTTCTTTTTGCCCCGTTTCTTTCTATGCTTATTATTGAAATATATCAAAATTCCTCGCATATATGCTTTACTTGCATCCCATACCATTTCCATAGATGTACCTTTTTGTATATTCATAACAAAAAATTCTTTCATAAATTTTTTACACTCTTTGACATTTTCTTCATACCTAAACAAGTTATCATTTAACCTCCAGGACCTCCTAGACCCTTTCCCATGCTCCAATTCCAACCAAACTGGACTATGGTCTGTCAATATTCTTGAGCAAATCTTCATGTTCTTCACCCTAGATAAAAGATCATTAGTAATTAGTATAAAATCAATCCTTGAAAAGGATTGATGTCTGTCTGAGAAAAAAGTAAAATCTTTTTCTTCCGGATTTCTTTCACGCCAAATATCCCTCAGCTCCCAATCATCCATCATCTCCCAAAACGCTTTGGGCAGTTTTGCTCTTGTTAAAACATTTTGTTTAGGTCCCTTCTTATCTTTTTTAATATCCAAGACCCCATTCCAATCCCCCAACAGGATACAAGTTTTATATGCCCATTGTGTCAACTTCGAGTGTAGTAAATTGTAGAAATTTTCTTGTTGATTCGGGGCATAGATTCCAATTACAAGTATTTTTTCTCCTTTAATTAAAAGTTCTATCGCTAAGAATCTTCCTTGGTCATCTGCTTCAATTAATTTAGCAACTAAGTCTCTTTTCAGATATATAACTATACCATTTTTCTTTTCTGGTGCTGCTGCTACATAGTGTGTACCAAGTCTTGCATTTATCAGGTATTTTTGATCTTGTACTCTTATATGAGTCTCTTGTAGACAAATCACATCATTTTTAAATTGTTTGAGATAATGAAATATTTTTCTTCTTTTCTGTGGAGAATTCAAACCATTAACATTCCACGTCAAAAATCTAGTTCCCATCTCTGGGCCCTTGAAGCAACTGGAGCAGATTCTGGTGGTCTTGTCTCAATTGACCTTTAGGTCTTGCTCCTCCCACTGCTTCTATTTTGGTAGATTCTTGAATTGTTCCTTGAGTTGCCATCTGGAATTGTTGCTGTCTTGATACTTCTTTAAGCCTAGCTGTCACTGATCTGGTCTATCTTTGATCCTTGGGTTGCTCTAAATCAATTAACTCCAACTCTTGAATAGCCATCTGAATTTGTAATGGTTCTTCTCCTTGGCCTATCAAAACTCCCCCCTGAACTACTGTCAGGAGCTCTTCTTTTTCACCTTCCATCACATCCTTCTTTCTTTTGCCTTCTGGTGATTTGGGTGATTTGGGTGTGCCAGCCTTTAATACATTAATATAAAAATCTCTTGCTTTCCATATTGTATTAAGCCAATACCTCTCTCCTGAGTAAGTCACTATTAATCCAGCTGGCACCTCCCATCTATACTGTATCTGGCGTTTTTTCAGTTCATCCACCAGAAAAGCATACTCCCTTCTGGCCCTCAAGATCTTAGGGGGGATTTCTTTCATTGTCATCACTTCCTGGCCTTCAACCCGAAGTTTGTTTTGAAAAGTGGCCTGTAGAATTTCATTACGTACTCTCCTTGTAGTAAAATATATCACAATGTCTCTTGGTAAATGTTTCTGTCTAGCAACCCAAGAATTAACGCGATACAGCTTGTCAATCTGCCAGCCCAGATCATTTTTTGACTCCCCCACCAATGGTAACAATACCTCAGACATCATTTCTCTCAAGTTCTCTTGTTTGTTCTCCTTCACCCCTCTAAATCTTAAAGCAAATTCCATATCTCTGTATTGTATCATAGCTACATCATCTTCAGCCCTCTGAATTCTATTCTGAGCTTCTGCTAATTTATTATCCAAAATTACCGTAGATTGTTTAACTTCTTCAACTTTATCATCCACCATTTCAATATTGCCTGCCAAACATTTAAATGTCTTTATAATATCATCCCTAATTTGCTGATTCTGAGTTGCAATCTCATCTGACACAACCTGTATTTTTTCATTGATTTCCTTAATTTTTTCATTAATCATAATAGTAAGTTTCTCTTGTGTAACTTGGGAGGGCTTGTTGTAACATCTCCAACGTTAAAGTCTGTGGATCTGCTGGAGGGGCAGAAGCTTGCAATCTAGGAATGTGAGCTGGGGAGCTGCCAGCACTTCCCGTTCCTTTAATAGGAACAGTCTTTACAGATTTTGAGGCCATTTTCAGTTTAAATTAATTGTTATATTTTATTCAGAAGCCAAAAAGAAAAGATCATCAAAGTCTAAGAATTTTCCCAATCGTAAATTAACGTTTAAAATCCTCCTTCTCTCAGCACAGCAATTCTTTCCAGGCAAGAGGCTGCCAGGGAAATGAAACTTTCTGTAACTTTCCCTTTCTCCGCCCCTCCCTTTCAGGTTTCAATCGCCATTTTGATGCAAATTGCTAACTTGTTACTTCCGAAGGAAGCAATAAGCTTTGGAGTTAAGTGTAAATACTTGCAGTCTGACTTCTCCTGGCTTGTTCTGCCTGCAGCAATTAAAGATGTTAAAAATCCCTCATCTGTTGTCAGCAGAAATGGTTGCGGCTTCTAGCCCGCTAATTAGCGGAGTCTTCCCAGGTCCAGAGCAGATTGGCAGGCTTCTAGGGAGCCCTTGCTCTTCGCACCCCAGGATTTCTCCTAAGGCACTTGGGGGGCTCTACCTCCGCCTGCCGGCTCTTCTCCCTCCCCTTTACCCAGGGAGAGGGTTTTCAAGCCCCAGACAGCTGTTTTTCGGTTGTTCTGGGGCTTTTACGAGACCGGGGATCAGACGCCCAAGGAGGGACATCAGCGAAGTCCTGCAGAGCCACCCGGAAGCCTCACATGTTCTTTCTTATAGATGATTCATGTGGGAATCAGTAAATCATTGCTAATAAAGGCTTATTGAATTTGCCCTACCACTGCTACTAGTTCACACACGTATTTGCCATTTTGTCTAGTAATATAATCCCTATTTCTCCCAATTCTAGGTCAGAACTCTGGAATCTCTACTTTGTATAGAAATTCTTACGGTGCACCTGCTGAAGATATCAAACACAACCAAGTAAGTGGTAAATCAACTTATTCCCTTTTGAACTAAAAAAAAAATCAATTAATATAGCTGCAATAATTTTAAAGACTCATAGTTGAAAAACTATTCAACGTTTCACAGATACGAACTTCTGCCAGTCTATCCTGGTAAATGTTATATTTATCAGTAAATTATGGAAATGCAACTTATATTCAACTATTTACCAAGCAGCTTTATTATTCAGATGTATCAGTACATGGCAGAAACATGCTTACAAACATAATAATGAAAATATGTCTTTATTTGCAAATAAAAGAGAGTGAAAGCTGGGCATTTTCAAAAAGTAGTTTTGAAATCATATGAAGTAGTCTCCTGGCAATATAATTAAACATCTCTAATATATGTTTTTTACATTTTCTGTGGCATATATGTATATAAAAGAAAAATGAGGCTAGGGGAGCTCCATTACTCAGAAAGTTGCTGATGGGATTCTGTTGAAAAGAATGTGAGTAAGTGAAAGATAGAAATCAGTATTAGAAATATATTTTTATGAAAATGGTAAACAGTAATGACATATTTGTGAAAACAGCTTTCAGTGACAGATTGTTTTGTGGTAGTTTAAAGACTCAGTTTACTAGCTTTCAATGAGTAAATTCCTTCACAATTAAAAAAAATGGCTATAATTATGTAAATGAAGACACATAGTGGATTATGTATTTAATCTCCTACTTTTCTAAGTCAGTCTTGATTCTAGGTAGCTGCTAAAACCTGTCCCTGCAGTTTTCTTGGGAACATTTTCAGAAGTGGCTTGCCACTGCCTGTTTCTAGGGCTAACAGAAAGACATCCAGATGGCTTCATGCCTAGATCAAGACTAGAACTCATGGTCTCCTGGTTTCTAGCTCAAGAGCCTTTAACCACTATACCAAACTAGCTCTCACCTCCTACTTAAAAGACAGTCATGTTACCTTGTCCAGGGTATGACCTTTGGGATGAGTATTCCATGTGACTGTGGACTAAACATTTCTGTAAGTAGCTTTCTGGTCTGAAACCATTATTGCTAGCATGCAGCCAGGATATTTTTTTTAATGTTTCAAAAACCTCAGTTTCCACTTTCTTAAATTTCAAATTCCATATGATTGTAATTTTTTTAATTAGAAAAAAATAGATTTTTCTTCTAAAAGAATAATTATTTCCTAAAATCACAAATTATAAAACAAGCAAGCAAACTGATAAGCAGGAAACAAGAAACAGGAACAAAAATGAATGGGTTAAGTTACCATATTTGCATTTTTATACGATACCTTATGAACTTCTCTTATTATCAGCTTTAGAGTTATGTGACATACGAGGATGAAATAAGTAGTAGCAATAATATAGATCAGGGCCTACAAAGGGATGTGAGGTTGGGAAGTGTACAGATGGTCTAAAGTGAGGAGACTTATCCTGAAAGAGTCTAGATGTCTCTTTAAATATGAATTTAAAGATTTAAATAATTTAAATAAATATGTCTCTAAATATATGAATTTACCAATGGACAAGCATTCCTAATATTGTTCACATTCTGCAATCTGAGATCCTCCACCCACAAATCATATGTGTAAAAGTTCAATGTGTAGTCTATTTTACCCCTTTTCTGATGCAAATCTCTGTTAAAAGTGGTTGCAAATGCAAATATAGAGCAATCTTTGGAGAAAGATCAAGCAAAACAGTGACATTCATCCAGGAAGACTAAGATGTTTTCCGTAGCAGCTGAAATGTCGGTAATGTTCATTGTCTGTCTAATAAGTCCCACTGAAGTGGAACCTTGTTCTGCACTATAAGTGACATGGCAGTTTGTTTCCCATCATTATAGTCTTCCCTAATAAGCCAAGACTTCTTATTCTGTTGACAGGTTTCAACACAGCCGGTCCCACAGGAGCCCACAAGAAAGGAATACGAACCATATCAGCCATTTCAAAATTCATCAAGAAACTATGATGAGTCCTTCTTTGAAGACCAAGTGCATCATCGCCCACCTGCCAGCGAGTACAATATGCACCTGGGACTCAAGTCCACTGGCAACTACGTTGATTTCTATTCTGCTGCTCGGCCCTATAGTGAACTCAATTATGAAACAAGCCACTATCCAGCCTCTCCAGATTCCTGGGTTTGAGATTTGGGCAAGAAAAAAAGAAGAGGGCCAGGAACTGTGCATGTGCATGCATATCACAAGACATTCTTTTCCTGCAAATTTAGTTTGTTAAAGCCTGTTCCGTAGGAAGGCCCTAATATTCAGTCTGGAACAATTAAGGTATCTTTAGATGGCTAAAAGAATGGGAAACTAAGCGTGGGAGTGTTATTAGAAAGAGTGGGATGTGTATCTATTTCTGTATCTATAGAATCCTATCTCTTAAATATAGATATAGAAATATACTGGGGGGAGGGCAGCTTTGCAGTTGACCTTGTAATGTAGAGTTTAAAACAAATAGTACTGTACACTGAATGTGGCTGAAGGAAGTTAGGGAAGTTACAACCACTGAAGTGAGTCCAGAGTTAAGCACAAGAAAATGAACAGTTTACAAACCTTATGGGGGACAGCTTCTCACCCTTTGTTTCCTCTCTTCATCCATTGTGAATTTAGGCTTCAAGTTGCATTTGGGATTTCCTCTGTACAGCAAGATGTTTCTTGCCTTTTGTTAATGCATTGTTGTAAAGTATTTGATGTACATTACAGATTTAAAAACCAGAGAGAAAGAGAGAGCAAAGTGCATTGTGTATATTACATCAATGCCACAGTGTTTCTTCATCTATGGTTCTAAATATTGCTTCAATTACACAACTTTGAAATATGTATGAATTTCCAAGGGTAAGGGTGGGTTTTTTTCTTTTTTCTTTTTCTTTTCCTTTTTTCTTTTCCCCAGTATGTTTTAACAGGAGAAAACAAAAACTGATATTTAGCAGTATTGTTCGTTCTGATATGTGAATTTGTTTGTGGCAACTAAAAAAAAAAAGGCATTCAGCAGTTTCTGACAATTAACATTCATCATTCCACACTCCTTGTCAACAAAGTGCTTTTTCACTGCCTAAAATTTTAGATGTAGATATTTGAAATAGATTTTTTTCATTTATACCAGTTTTCTTTATGATGATACAGTGTTAAAAGAAAATAAATTACAATTGATCTGTCATCCATATTTGCTAAGAATGTCTATTTCCAAGATCCTTAATCAAAATATACATTCTTGCTCATGTATGTACGTGTGTGTCTGTCCTCAAAATATGTGCATACTATTTTGTGTGTACTTTTGTGCAGCATAAACTTGTGTTCCATCATGGTGTTGCCAGACATAATAGAATTATGTTTTGTGTATAAGAATCTGGTGGCCTTCAGATGAAATTCATTTTTCACGCTCATACACAAGAAGAAACAGGTGTAGAGGCTTGTGTAGCAATACATTTGGGTGTTGTTTTTGTTGTGTTTCTGCTTTGGGTGGAAGACAGTATTGTAGACCTTTCTAATATTTCAAGCCAAAATGTTCAATGGGAGAGGTTGTTGTTTCCCCAATCTGATAGGGAAGAGATCTATGTTCTGCTGACACTTCTAGTAAGGTAAGGAAAGCAAAGTATAGGAAAGGAAAGGATAGTGGGAAGAAAGGCAGGAGAAGCTATGTAACTTTCATTATTACAGCAGCCCCCTAAATGGAAAATGGCATCTGGGGCATTGCTTGAGATGCTCTGCTGGCTCCAAAATAAACCAGTCCAGCAGAAGAGTACACAAATTTCATTGAAAGCTCAAAACATGGTGGGTTCTAATTTATATCCTAATCTACTCATTCCCAAATAGTATAGAAAATACCAAACACTCTATCAGTTTCCAACACATATCTAAACAAATTTAACAGATGGGAGAAGCCTGGTCTACATGTGAGAAAGATTGGTAAGTATAAGCAATCCCCTGTAGCACTTCAGAGGGTTTTGTAGTCATTCTCTTCCAACCTGTAGTGGTACAACACATCACCTTCATGTGTGAAGGCCATCTGACAACGGCAATAACTTAGATGCAGTATTGCCCATGAGAAAGAACAATAATCTCTGGTTAGCCAAATCATTTGAGGCAGACCAGAAATTGGTAGGAGAATCAGATGTTCGGCTATCCAACTGTTGTTCAGTTAGAGTAGAATTCAATTAACACATACTGCAAAATTAATATGAATTATTTTAATATATCTGGTAATTGATGATCAGTTGAGAAGACCTGCAGGACAAAACTCTTGAGGATGTCATTTATCTAGGCTTCAGGCTAAATTTTGTTTTAAGAAACAAAGGCATTTTTAAATCTATGGTCATAGTTTCAGCTTTTGCAATTTTTTACCTTCAAGTGACTAAATATTTCTGAGTTGTTAACTCAGAGCAGATACAACAGAAACAAAGGCATATCAATAAACAGGATTTACTGGTCTTTTTAAAAAAAGTAACAAGTTACTGAGAATTTGAGTCTTAGCATATAGTACATCCCTACATTTGGTAGTATTTTGTGTAACAGTCATGCAGATATTTGTTTTAAATGAAGGGGTGGTTGGAGCCCAGACACTGTATTTTTGCTCGTTTAAAATCTTGCAAGAACTGGGTAGCAAATATTACACTCACAGCAAGTGATATGAGCTCCCTAAATCCACAGCACCCTCCATTTCTGCTAAGCAACTTCTCACCCTGAAGTCCTCTAGAACTTCAGAAATTATCGCAAATGTAGCACAAGCAACTGTGTTAGTTGAACCCTTGACTATTGATCCTTTTCCAGTCTATTGTGTCTGTCCCATTACTAATATACTGTATAATCAAAAGTCACCAATGTGACAGGAATGGTTTTGGAAACTTGACTGATTTTTTTCCCTCCTGTGAGAATATTGTCCCACAAACAATTTGAAAGATGAAATGTTTTTCTGAATACTTGTTTGGGCTAGGGACGAGTAACCAAGACTCTGCCCTCAATTTGCAAAGGGTCAGAACTAGACCAAAATAGTTCATCCATCACCTCTCATGAATAAGTGCAGGTCATTGTAGAAACCACCTGTGGTATCCTGGGATTTTGTCCAATTGTTGATGCTCAAAAATCTTTGCAGTGAAATCTGTGAACAGTTGAGAAGGTAGTATTTTATTTATGTATTTCTCTGTCTTCTCCAGTCTTATTGCTAGAACAACAGGTGTGTGAGGTAGATTGGGATAAGAGAGAAAATAACTGGTCATAGGTCATCCCAGTGAGTTGCCATCATTAAGAATGGATAAGATGTTAGAAGCAGATCCAAGCTCAATCCTCACAGTCTTAATCCCACAATGTAGCTACTCCACTACATTGTGTCTCTATTTGAAAGGATATAATAATTGAAGGAGAAGGCTTGATAAGGCTTTTCCCTATAACTAAAGGCTTGGTGTAGGGACAGAGATTCAAAGATAGGAATAATAATCATCAAGCTTAGTGAAAAACCAAAAAATATTAAGACCTAAATACAAAGTGAGCTAGCCCCAAGTGCAGACTGGATAAAACATCTCATAAGGGTGTATAACAAACCATATACAGTGGATCATTAAGCAAATTGTTAATAAAAAGTAATGGCTAAATCATGAATAACACTAAACCAGCAGGTCTCTTAACATGGTTTGTTGAATTGTTTTTAATGCTACAGGGCTCACCATGTTTTTGTGTGAGGTTGTGGGGGGATTTCCTATGTATGGGTCATTTTTGTTGGGTTTTATGTGTGAGAGATTCTTTAATAGTTTAGAAGTCTTGTGCATTTTTATTAGTTTGTTTCATTTTTGTGAGGTATTTTGGTGTAGGGTGTATGTTTGGGGGATTTTTGTGGTGTGATTTTGTCTGTGTGGTATGTGTGAGCATTTATGGATATGTATTTGAAAGGGTTTTAGGAGTCAGATAGGTGTTCTTGCCTTGCCCTTTTATTCATTGGACAGATAAAGTAAAAGCAGCAATTTACAAATAAGCCAGAATTCTGGGTTTAAATATCACAATAAGCCTTGATTAAAATGAACCATGGTATTTCACATTGTGCTTAGTTGCCATATAAGCCATGGGTTGTTGCTGGGGGTGAGTTCAAATGTTCAAATAATTTAAAAATAAGCAAAACAAATTCTAGCTAAGCTTATTGTTACGGGCAAATCCTCATACATGTATGAGTCAGGATTACTCAAGAGAAAATTGTAAATGTATATAAAAGGTAAGTTTTTCAAAAGGCACAAATTAGACTGGCACTTGAACCACTAACATTTGAGATAGATTTGTATTTTCTGATTTTTCTGTCTAAACATTTTTAAAACTTTATTGCATTTCATTTCCCATGCCACCTTATTTTTGTCCTGCAGTAGCAAACATATGTACAGAAGGACTTTCAGCAGGGAATTTTAGGATTCCAATGAATTGCCAAAACCATGTTCTAGGTGGGCAAAGCCAGTCCTTCCCTCCTACCCGTCACCTAGCCAATTTTGGTTTTGCTTTGTGCTTTTTTTTTTTTCCAAAAGGAAGAAATGTTACTAAACACCTTCATTCTTCAGTCAAGTAGTAGCTCCTAAAAAAGAGGGATTTAAAAATGTATAAAATGTATTTGCTGTACTGTAAAAATGTTCGGTTTTTAAAGCAAACCATATTAGACTCTTGATCACTTGTGTAGATCTCAATATAAAAATTCATTGTTTTACTAAGATGCTATTTATGATCGAAAAGAAATGGCTTCACTATTATAATACTATCAAAACTGCACTATCAGAAGCAATATTAAGTTTAAAAAGTGGACATTTCAAGAATAAAATATTACTTAAACCATATTAACATTGAAACTATGTTTTGGTGATGTACAAATTCCCAAAAGTTAAATAAATGTTGCCAGGTAAAATGGCAAAAGGATTAAAAATAATACAATAAGAATCAACAAAAAACACTGTTTCAATGTATGTGTTTCTAGCATGTACTGAGATTTTCTATTAATAAATCCTGCTGTACTGCGGAGAACAACCCTTCATAGCAATAGTAATAGCACTTAGACTTATATACCGTCCCATAGTGCTTTGCAACACTCTCTGGGCAGTTTATAATGTTAGCATATTGTCCTCAACAATCTGGGTCCTCATTTTATCAACCTCAAAAGGATGGAAGGCTGAGTCAACCTTTGGCCCTGTCAGGTTCAAACTCCAGGCTATGGGCAGAGTTATCCTTCATTACTGTAGGCTAACCATTGCCCCACTGGGGCGCTGTAGTGCAGGGTGTAAAAAAGATAAAATCAAGGGCATGGATATGCAACAATGCCCTAGGATGAAGGAAAGACTTCATCCATGATACCTGTGATATCTTAAAAGATTAGTAATTATCAATTTCATCAGAGACAAAACACAATTTTTCGGTACTTTTCTATCACCTTCCATCCAAACTATTCCATCCTAATGGGCAGCCTAGGGTATTTAAATGATTAATTTAGGTCAGGGGTGACTGATGTGCCAACTGACTTGCAACATCTGCCCAAGACCACCCAGAACAATCCATGGA
This sequence comes from Pituophis catenifer annectens, assembly GCF_029215685.1. Lineage (NCBI taxonomy): Eukaryota > Metazoa > Chordata > Lepidosauria > Squamata > Colubridae > Pituophis > Pituophis catenifer. Next base: position 88,471,084 of record NW_027256883.1, read on the forward strand.
AAGCGTGATTCATATGAGGTTTATTTTCCATGGAAAAAGGAAAGCATGGTAGTTGCTTAAAACACAATTTATGGCCTAATTGAACAAAAGAGTTTATGTGGGATTAAGTACATTAGACTCTCCCTTCAATAATATTCAATATTTTGGTAATTTCGTTTAGTTCAAAGCACATAACAAAGTTTCTCTAAAAGCACAGAAAACATTATTCTTCTACCTCATCTTTTCAACCCAGTCTTGTAAACTCAAGGTAGCTCAATTAAAAAACACACAAAAACTCTTACAAGCGCTTCATTTGATCCTTTACCCAAAGGCCTTACTTAGTAATCAAGCATGAATTCCTCTCTTGCTGCCATCGTTAAAAGAATGTGACAAAACCTGAATATTTATGAGTAATAGAAAGCTTCTCTTTTATCTTATGTCATGCATATCCCAAGTAGCTACCTTAGAAAAATATCTTTCTTTTTTTTCTCTTTTTTTAAAATAGTACCTAGCTTTTTGCCTCTTGGGACAACTCACTCTTTCTTAGTTTATTGACTAAATCTTATCTGAAGACAGTGTTTGAGGGATATTTTTTTTTACTCATATCACACAGAAGACTCTGCAGCTTCTTCCTCACAAAGACCTGTATGCTCCTGGAGGTAAATCTGTTGAAGGCTGATATTGGTCAAGACCTACTGCTTGTAATCTACCTAAAGTAATGAGCTGGGCCTTGCAAAACTTTGCAGAATATGGTATTAAATGCACACCTGACTGGACTTTTCACCTAATCCAGTATAAGCCCCACCATTATTTAGAGTTGAATTACCAGTAGGTGTTCCTGCAACAGGAAATATTATTCATCAGCAGACATAACTTGCCTAAAGGCAATGGTGAGCAAAAGTCTTGTGGAGGACCAGAATGAGTTTTTTGGAAAAATTGGACAAGTAAGCAAGCAAAATGGGTAAGATCCAACTGTCAGAAAAAAAATGAAGGGACTAAGGCTTTCGAAGATGCTATTTTTTTTCACAATATGTTGGATGAAAACTTGAAAAGGTACTCTGTGTGTGTGTGTGTGTGTGTGTGTGTGTGTGTGTGTGTGTGTGTCAGAGTATTGTTGCAACCAAGGATGAGAGCCAGCAGGCCCAGTTTCTTTCCCTTTTATCTCTCTCAAAGAACCACCATTAAAAAAACTCAGAAAATAAGTTTTGAGGTCATAATAAGGGGTTTAACTTGTAGATTTTGTTATAACTCTTGTTACCTTCCCATACTCCAAAAATTGGCTGAAAGAAGAATTTTATGTCACGGTATCTATCAAATGAAAGATACTATATTCATAGGTACCAAGAAAATATTGGCACAGAAAGCCGTACAAAATAATATTTTGGTAATAATGTTTTCAAAGTGAGTGCATGTATAAGAAATGGAATGACATCTCTGTGTATAAGAAATGGAATATCAACACCAATTGTAACTAATCGCATTCACCTTAAGAGGGACAGACACTTATTTTCATCTGGAACATCCTTCCCTCCCATGTCACCAGAATTTGGCCTTCCCTCTCCCAATAAAAATACAATGGGCTGATACAGTTACAAACTACCTAAATTCTTAGATTAAGAGCATTATAATTAGCAAAGGTTTTAAGGACTGTGAATTCTGGTAATTTAGAATAGCTAACTATTTTTATGGGATCTGAAACATATCAGGGATTGTAATAGTGCCATGAATATACATTTTAACTTTGTAGAGTGCAAAAAAACTCCCATTGTTTCTAACTACTAACACAGGTATCTTGATTTCCACTCAAATTCTTTAGAAATTCTGAGAATTTATCAATCTCAGTTATAATTTGGGTATAGATGCTATTTCTATGATGATGCTAAGAAGCATGTTCTAGGCTACTTTTCAGTCTGGAAAAAAAGCATGGAAAGACCATGCTCTTAATGGGAATGCTCTTAATGGGAATGAAAATACTTTTTGCACATCTACTGTTATTTATAATACTACTAAAATTCTCATTGCCATGACCTTTAACTGGGCAAAATAGTGCATCCTAGGACAATTTTTGAACCAAATTACTTCAAATGGGCTAATTTACAGAATATATTCAAAATCCAGGACCCATGACTTCTGAGGAATTTAAATTTGAGAAGGTTGTGGCTGCTTCAGTGCTGCTAGTGGCTGTTGCAGTCATGAGTTCTTTACTTTCAACACTCTGTGGCAGTTTCCCAGCCAGTTTTGTAATCCCTTGCTCTCTCCTCCACCTGGCAACGGACACCTAGCCACCTGCTAAGAAGGGAAGCAAAGGAAAGAAAAGAGATTTCTGATACTCCCTGTCGGATTCGCACAAGGAAACTCATTGAGAAAGCTGGCAGGAAGTTGAAAATAGCTCCTGCTCTCACTGTTTTTTTGCCCACCTTAATGGTTCTGTTTCTCTGCTTAGGAAACAAAATATTTTATTATTTTATTATTATATTTTTATCCCAGTTTTATTACTTTTACAAATAATTCAAGATGGCAAACATGTCAAACACACTTTCCTTCTATTTTCCCCACAATAACAACCCTGTGAGAGGGAGGGAGGGAGGGAGAGAGAGAGAGAGAATGAGAGAGACTAGCCCAGCCCAAGGTTACCCAGGTAGCTTTTGTGGCTAAAGTCATGATTAGAACTCACAGTCTCCAGCTTTCTAGCAACAGGCTAGACCTTAATCACTAGACCAAACTCTCATGGATTGTCTCGTCATATGCTAAAATGATGGAAGGTGCATCTATTGTGACCACTATACCATTGCTATGTATATATCCTTGCTACGGATGATGTAAGTTATTCTCTATGAATGACAATACAGTGAGGGAGCTCCTGGATATCATGAATTCTACATAGCACTTTACTGCTTTCTGTGTTATAAGGTCTTTCACCCAAAAAAAAATCTCACTGTCTGAGAAAGAGCCTTGTAAAAAAATTGAATCATAGAACTAAGTCCACCCAAACTATTTGGATACACAAATGTGAAGTAGCCTCCCTCAATTCATACCTATTTTAGTTAGTCGCCAAGTTATAGAAACCTGAGTTCTCTAAAAATCCACAAAGACCTTGATTATTTTCCAGCTACAGATCTCTTGCATTTGTGTGATGATATTGTCACCCAAAGCCTTTGCAGAGTCTGCCTCCAAGTTCCTTAACATCAGCATAATCAACAGTAATTCACCACTTCTATATATGCCTTACTGTAGAAGCCAAAGGTAAGTTCTTTCTTCCTCCTTTGGTCCCAAATATTTTTGTACCTTGGCTGATGGTATATTTATAACCTCATCAAGGATAGTGTATTTTCAATCATTGAAAACAAAAGGTGACATGGGTGAGAAAAGGGCAAATTTTAGATACAAAAAATTAAAAATCTTTCTCCAGCTCAGATATAATATACATTGCTGAAGAGCATATTCTGAGTTGTGGAATCATTAATGTTCATCCTGCAACCTAGAAAATAAGCAGGACTCCACTCTTTCAGAATCAACCTTTTTTTCCTGTCCCACTGGGAGTAGTTGATTCATATGAATAGCAAATTACTATAGCAAGCCCAGAGTAATTGCTCAAACAGCTGCAGTTGATTCAAAGTTTCTGTCAAATAAACAGCTATGAATAGCTTTTCCTATATTAAGAATGCAAGATACTGTTGGCTAGTCAATGATACAAGGGATCTCTTGTTCCATCAATTGCTTTTTTGTAGGCTTGGAGGAAACTACTACAATGTCATGAAACATTCTGCAAACTGCTGCAGCATTCATATAGCAGAATTAGTTTTGGCAGAGTTTCCTAGATGATATGGAAATAAAGTTGTTCTACATAGAGAAACAATACTCCCTGCTATCTCTCACTTAAGAGTAGCCAGAGTTTTAATAATCTTATTTGAAAATAAAGCTGTGATCTTGAATTTTTTTATGAATGCCTTTGATTTATAAGGAAATGCTAAGAAAGATCCAACTCTGCCTTCTCAATCTGCATATTAAAAGGAAGCTTTTCTGTGCTGCAAAAAGTCATGACTTGCAGTAAAAGGGTGTTTCATTCAAAGGCATAAAAGAAAGTTGGGGTGAGGGGAAGGAGGGAGAGGAATAAATAAAACAACTAAGTAAGGGTTACATTTTGTGTAAGTGGGAATTAGCATGAGGAGAAATCCTTCTTATGTTCTTCTGAGAATTACCAAACAGCCTATTATCAAAATATATTTCCTCCCCACCTTCGTATCTTGAGAAAATATAAACCATCTGAAGAACCAGCAACAGTTACTGAAAGAACCATTTCTGATCCTTGGATAGGGAAATCCTCCCACTCAGTCTTCTTGAACTGTGATAGAAGAATAATTTCTTCTATTTAAATTTGGAGTGCTTACACATAAGGCTTTTACTATGTATTTGTCCTGACCCCTCAATCAAATTTTAGATAAATCCTTGTTTAACCTATGATTTTCCCTTTAGTAATTACATTTCTTTTTTTCTTTATAAAATAAAATCTGTTAAGGGGGAAAGACAGAATAGTTGTTCTGTCTTTATAGTCCAAAAAGAGACCGTCTCATGGCAATATGTGGAAATGCTACATTTTACATGTAGAGAAGCAAGAAGCAAGTGTGCAGATCACTTGACATCTGGCTATATATTGCAATGCTTTCATGTTCTTACTAAAAAAACTATGTGGACATCTTTATCTTCACAAGATGGCCAATAAAAGAAACTTTCTATTTTGTAAGTGGAAAGCTGAAAATGTACATATACAGGTAGTCTTTGAGCTAGACTGAGTGAAAAGACTGAAGAGCAGGAGCAGGGGGCATGGTTACACCAACGGAAAAAATTGTTTACATTCAGTCTCTAGCAAAACAAGAAGTGAATACCCATGCATGGATTGTCGGAGCAGCAAGTCTGGAAAATGTACATATACAGGTAGTCCTTGAGATACGACCATAAAAGAGCCTTTAAGATCACATCTTGCAACTGTTGTTAAGCAAAATGGTTCACTTAACAACTCCTCTCTCTGATGTAGCTGTTAAACAAATGTGTAGGTCATTAAACAGAATACTAGGTGTCTTATGGGATTAGGGAATCCTTAGGAGGCCCGGTGTAAACCATGAGCAAGTTATGGGAGTGTTGCAGCATTATGCGAGCACTGGGAAGCCAAGGATAGAAGCTCGACCAGCCTTAGCTTGGCCCAGCAGCGCAGTGAAAAGGCACTCCAATCAGGAAGCACAAAATGCCTGGGAAGCATGAAGTGGGGCATAAATCAGCCAGCTGTCCTCCGGCCGAACATCTAGGAAGACTTCACAACAGAGCACAAAGCAGCTGCCTCATGGGAAGTTCCAAAGGGAAACTCCAAATACCCCAGAAACTCCAAGCAAAGTACAAAGCATCCATCCCCCTCCCAACACAACAAAGCCCCAAATGCCTGGGAAGCTTCAAGCCTGCCTTCAGCCCAGCCACCATGCCCTGCCTTGCCCTGCCCCATGCCAACTGAGCATCATTTTCTTTCTTGAGGTCACCTAACCTGGCCCTGGAAAACAAGGATGCTAAAGCTCTCAGCTGCAGAATCTTAAAATGTCCCTTTTCCAGTCATGACCATTTGTTTCTCAAGGACTACCCATACATCCTCGAACTTTGTATATACAGTTGATATAAAAAGTCTAGACACCTGTTAAAATGCCAGGTTCTGAGATGTACAAAATCAGTCCAGGATAAATCACTTCAGAATTCTTTTCACCTTTAATATAACATTTAAGCTGTACAATTCACTTGAAAAGTAAACTGAAATCTTTTAAGGGGAAACATAATAGTAAAAATGTACAATAATGTGTGTGCATAAGTGTGCACACCCTCTTATAACTCAGGATTTGGCTGTGTTCAAAATTAACCAATCACATTCAAACTGATGGCAAATAGTACACACTTCCCATCAATTAAAGTGCCTCTGATCAAGCCATATAAAGTTCAGCTGTTCTAACAGGATTTTTTAATTTTTTAATTTATTTATTTAATTTATTTATTTCATCAAACATGTATTAGATAACAGATACAAGTATAAACATGATTATGAATACATGAAATGGATATGAATAAAAGGGAACATTAAGACAGGGACAGTAGGCATGCTGGTGCGCTTAGGCACCCCCCCTTAAAGACCTCTTAGGAATGGGGTGAGGTCTACAGTAGACAGTCTAAGGTTAAAGTTTTGGGAGTTTGACACTCAGTTCCCTCTTACACTCAGTTTGCAGTTTACACTTTACACTGAGTTTGACACTCAGTTCCCTGTTACAGAAAAAGCCAGGGTCTGCAAAGAGCTTACAAAGCATTAAAGGGATCTCGTTGTTGGAAGGTATCAGTCAGGAGAAGGGTACAAAACAATTTTCAAGTCATTGGTTATACCATGGAACACAGTGAAAACAATCAAGTGGAGAAAATATGACACAAAAGTGACATTATTATGAATTGGATGTCCCTGCAAAATTGATGAAGAAACAAGAATAAAAATGATGTTAACTGTTAACTTGGATTGCATCTTTATGCAACTATATTAGTTTTTATTGTTTTTCCCCCCTCAAAAGTTTTTTATTGTCTTACCTCCTCAAAAATTTCAGTTGTTCAAGTTGAATGGTACAGCTTATATAGCAGTGTTGGCAAACCTTTCCAGCACCAAGTGCCGGCACCGAGTTTCGGCACCGAGAGCCCATGTGCCAGAAACTGGAAGAGCAGCAACCCGATGCACATATGCCTGCCAGGAAGACGATCTTCCAGTTTCTGGTGTGGGCATGCACACCAATCAGCTGGTCTTTGCACATGCATGCACACCAGAAACTAGAAGACCAGGTGGCCAGTGCACATGCCCATGCTGGAAACCGGAAGAGCAGCCGCCCGGTGCACGCATGTGCACCGGGCGGCTGCTCTTCCGGTTTCCAGCACTCCTGCACGCGTGAAGACCAGCTGGCCAGGGCTCTAGAACCCGGAAGAGCAACGGGTGACCGCTCGTGTGCCCGGAGAGATGGCTCTGTATGCCATTTCCGGCACGCATGCCGTAGGTTCACCATCACGGTTATATAGTACGTTATATTACAGGTGGAAAGAATTCTGAAGTGATTTATCTTGATCTGATTTTTTTTACATCTTAAAAACCTGGCATTTTAACAGGGGTGTGTAGACTTTCTATATCTACTGTAATGTATTCTCTGCATAGTAGAGATCATAGTTCCGGGATTTTAAGTAGAGCCAATATTATGCACATTTTCCAAAAACTTTCCATCCTGAAATATCTGCCAATCAATTTTAATAGGTCTTTCTAATAGGGCAACCATTTTTTTTTTAATTATTATTTTCAAATTTAAGTTCCAATTAAAGATTCTCTTCTGCAGGATCTTGAAATTGTTTGTGCCAAGTTAATCATTCATGACATCCAGTTTGCTACAGGAAACTTTATTTCAATTTTCTCCACTTAAATTCAGTAACACCATTACATCCTGCATCAGTAAATCCAGTGATTTCCTTCCTAATTTGTATCTCACTGGCTATGCCTTAGCAAAGCTGCATCATTGGCACATGACTATCTCAGGTAGCATAGAAAACACAAACCTGAATCATAAAACCTCTTCATATATTATAAAATATATGCCCAGGCAAGAAACCTTAATGTAATCCTGTAATCTTGCTGTCTCTTGTACAGAAACTTGTAATCTTGCTGTCTCTGCCATGAGGCTGCTTTCTCCCCATGGACCAGCCCATCCAATACATGATGAAAGAGACTTTGAGAGTTTAGTGGTCTGAGCAATGTCTTTGACACAGGCCAGAACACCTCCCTATTCTAGCTTACATCTTGTGATATGTACTAAGACACCTCTCTGCAGTCAATCATTCTGTCATCAAGTCATGCTTGGGAGAGGGTAGACTCAAGGACAACTACTCAGAAGTTCTCCTTATAATGCCTGAAAAAGTTAAAAAGGAGATGAAGGCCATATCTTTGTGGAGAAAGAGAGCCAGACAACTTTGGAAAATATGCTTGTGGTTCTGATTAAAATTGCCAAAAAGTGATGATCAGTATTAGTGATACTAACAGAAGTGTTAGTATTCATTTGCCAATCTAGACCAAAATAGTCCTAGGAAGATCTGCACTGCTTCTAAGGATTAGAATGTCTTTTCATTGAAATAGTAAAAAGAAAATTGCCCCAAATCATCCTCCTATTTCTGCAGGTCATATCCCTGGACATTAGCCATCCAAGGTGCCCAGTGTTTAGAGAGCAGAAATCTGGCAAGTTCACTGCAGCTGATCCTAGTAATTGCCTTCAACAATAATACATGATAGCATTTTACAAAATAGCAATAGCTTTTCTCAAACTCATTTCACAAAGTGACACATTGCACCATAGCTCTGCCTGAATAAAAAAGTTAACATGATGGTGCAATGTTCTTTCTTCCATTATCCTGGAACCAACATTATTTCCATCAACACTGTCTGCAGTGCTTCATGAAGAAATCTGAAGATGTCCAAACAACAAAAGTGTCTTCTTGGCACATCTTGACCACATCCTTACACTTTCAGGAAGGTAGTATTGTTTTATTTGGAGCAGAGGTTTCAAATGCTTTGGTGTACTCCCCTTTGAATGATTGATGCAGGCTTAATACATATACTTGTTTCCACTTTTGCCTCCATTCATATATTTATTTCATCTTATAATATCCTTTAGGCTCTCAATGTTGCTATAAAACACTTCACATTTTAAGTCCTGCTTTGTGTGAGCACTGAAAAAGCCATAAATTGTCACAGGGTTGACAATACTCATAAAATCCAATTGAAGGAAACAATGTCCTTTGTTTTCACAGCCAGAGGTTTCTTAAAAGCCACCTTAACTTTAATTGAAAGATGGGTCATAATCAATTCTCTAGGAGTTCCTGAAGGTCCAGGCCAACCAAGTAATTCTTTGCTGAGACAACCCCTAATATTGTATAGACATTGAAAATATATTTCTGCTGCAATCAATTTTCACCAAAAATTTGGGAAAATCTTTGAACTGAAGGATCCATATTAGGAAAAATGGGCCTTCTTCCAATAATTTAGTTATGATTATTTTACTATGGTTCTGTTATCTATTGTTACTTTTCCTTTTAAGATTTCAACGGTCACATTTTAGAATCTCACCAATTTCCCTTTATATTCTTTTATTATCAGGACATTAGTCCTTGATTCTCAAATGTCAATCCTACCTGAAAGGTGAAAGGTTTTGATCTGATGGAAGAATTATTCAGTAGAAATTAATCCAGTAAATTTTCTGTAAATCAACAATTATATTCAAGTTCTCAGAGATTTAAACGATAAGAAATTAGATTGTTATTTTTATATCATCGTTGAGCTTAAAGTAGCAACAGTATTCCTGAGGTACAAATTGTATGACAAACTCTTATTAGGGTGACACATCATAGGTTTGTTTTTAATCATGGGGCCAAATTTATATATATCTTTTTAATTGTATTTTAATGTTTGTAGTTTATGCTTTTACTTGGCTGTTCACCGCCCTGAGTCCTCAGGGAGAAGGGCGGTATACAAATTTAAAAATAAATAAATAAATACATAAATAAAAATAGGTGGTTACTTTTTGGCCAACACAATTCTTAGTTAGGCGAAGTCTTGAATTGTAGTAGCTCCTGATATAGTGAAGCTGAATTTTCAGGGTTCTCAATTACTACTGTTCATATTGAATGAGAAATTCAAGAATTCTAGCCTCAATGCATGTGGAGAGCACTAGAATAACTTTTTGTTATTCCAGTTGCATCTAGCAGCACTTTGGCCTGTGAGAACACAAAGAAAGAGAAAGAAAGAGAGAGGGAGGGAGGGAGGGAGGGAAAGAGAGAGACTGAGACTTGCTTGCTGAAACAAGACAGTCCTGTATTGGCACTATTATATCTTCTCTGATTGTCCCTGAAATGAAATAAAGTCAGTTTACAACTCCAGCAAAACTGGTAGCTGGTATCCATGAAGGAAATCTGGTTAAATAAAAAGCATCCACAAAAGAAACTTAAAACAAGATGGACCGAGTATTGCAAATTGGCAAAAGAAAGCTCAGGACCATATTGGTGGAAAACATGCAGAAGAATCCTTCATCCTGCAGTGGATAGACAATGTCTAAAATGATGAAAGGTTTTTCTACAAATAAGAATGGGGACCATAGTTTGCAGAGACTATGTGAACATTTAATAGACATTTGTCTGCAAAATCATCAAACAAAGGCATGATGATCGAGCAAAAAAATTAATCCCAGGGATTTACAGTTGCTAGCCTAAGAAATCAAACACCTCAGGAGAGTAGTCTTCCAGAAAGCTACTTGATGAAGTCTGCAGGTCCAGAATCTGATTCAGACTTTCTTTCAAATCAGATTCCATTACTTTCACCTTGAAAATGAGATTGCTTGAGCACCTTCCATAAACGTATTTACTGATAGCATGTTCAGTCTAACTTTATGAATATCAACTTGTGATTCTCCCATACTATATTGAAGTTCATTATTGTGCCCTTTAAAGTTTAATATGCTTATAGATTTGCAAGAAGATCATCAGAGTAAGCGCCCTGCTGGCTGTACATTATTAATAATCTTGAAGAGATAAATTGAAATGAAACAAATGATTTGTCAAAAATCTTTGTATTTACAAAATAAGAATTACACTCAAACTATTCTCTCAAAGTTGAAGAGTGTGTTTCAAGTACTTTAAATAAATAACAAAGGCATCCCTCACTAGTAGTCCCATTATTTTGCTATTCAAACATTGGAGCAGCAGGACAGAAGTTGTCTGCAAGCAGCCTGGTATTAACCTAAATGCTTAGTTTGAAAGATATATTGTTTATGTTATTGTTTTGCCACTGGCTGACTGCTAGCTAGTAGCCTAAGAAAGCTGATGCAGTGTTTCATCACTGAGAGAGGTGACAGGTGAGTCTTCAGATACCTGCAGATGTCTCTCCAATATTTGAAATGTGACACTCCTCACTGCTTGGAGAAAGTGACAGCCCTCCAGCAGAATCCAGAAAAACAGCAAAATGCATTGTACAATTTAAATTGATTGGGAGGGGAAGAAAATTGTTACTGTTTACAATCATGGAGATGTGATGATATATTCAGGCTTACTGAGTATTTAGAGTATGATGTATTCTGAACTATGTCTTCCTGAATCAGAAATAATCTCAAAAGATATCTTATACCTTATGTTTTAGAGCAAATGCTGATGTTAAACTTCTTCACTTGTCAATACCGAAGCTAGCCAAAAGTCAGTTTTAACTGAAACTCATAACAAAGTATGAGAATGTAAGAACTGTTAACTTTGGGCTTTGTCATACATGTAACTGAAGTCTGTTTTCAGGGGAATTTGGGGGTTTCATTTTTATTATCATAGACTTATTTTTCATAGAACTGGGCTTCCGAGCTCTGTTTTCAGCTGCGACGGCCTCCTGCAACCTTCTGCCAGCAAAAATGGAGTTTGGGAGGGCTGTGTGCGGCCCGCCTGAGTTCCCTTTTCACTGGCAGAGGCACTGCAGGCCAGTCCTTCACTGTTTCCAGGGTGACTCTGTGGGCCAGATCTAAGCACTCTGCAGGCCGGATCCGGCCCCTGGGCCTTGAGTTTGACACCCCTAATCTAGAGTATTGTGTATAGTTCTGTTGCCACATCTCAAAAACGGATATAGTGGAACTGGAGAAGGTTCAGAGGAAGGCAGCTAAGAGGCTAAAGCAGCTTCCCTGTGAAGAAAGATTGCAAAATTTAGAGAGTTTCAATCTAGAAAGAAGATAAATGAGAGGAGATATGATTGAGGTGTACAAAATTATGCATGGTGTGGGTGAAGTGGACAAGCAGAAGCTATTTTTCTTTTCCAAAATAATAGAACCACAGATTGCCTGATTAAATTAAATCCTGGAAGAATCATGCCAAAAAAAAAATATTTTTCTGTATAGCATCTAATTCAGCTGTGGAATTTGATACCACAGAATGAGGTTCTGCTATCAGCTTGGCTGGCTAAAAAAAAAAAAAGGGGGGGGGTTTGGATCAATTCATGACACTCATGGGGATAAATAGCCTTGATGGTAATGTAACTGCTTCTGAAGGCCCAGTGAGCTTACTTTTGCAGTTGTTTGTTCACTATGAAATTAACTACTGGACTGTTTATGTTCTTATGTCATTTTTATGTCATCTTATGTTCTTATGTCATTTAAATACTATTTGCAACATTTTGATTGATTTGATAGCACACAATAGCCACTGATGTATTTGGTGACTAGTCCTATATCCACAGAATCACAAGAAAAAACCACAATAATTTCAAATGCCCTATAGCCATTTGCTTATTATTTTGAAGGAGAAAAAAATAGGAACATTTTTAATCCTAGCTTGCCAGACAGTATATGTAACTAATACCAGCAGAACTGTGGTGCACCTCTGCATCCTAGAAGAATTACACACTGAATACTGAGCAGGAAGCAAGACCTGGAGGCAACTAATTTGCAAAGCAGTAAAGTGCTCTTTGATCCTTGTCTTCCTACTGCTTTCACCTCTGCATGGAGAATTGATCGAAATTATTTTCTTGATGAGCCTGGCAGTGTCCCTGCTGAACCAGACAAGATGGACAATCAAGAAAGTACAAAGAGATCAAGCCAAGGACAGTTCCTATCTCATAATACTTGCAGTTATAGCCTGCTTTTTTGAACATGTCTCTGTAATTTTTGCAACTTCTCCAAAATTTATTAAGACTGGGGATCAGAGGGTACGACTCTGCAAAGTTTCAAAGGGGTACTTCAATTTGACAAAACTTCAATCAAATCACCCCATCAAAGCAAATTTGCAAATCTAAGCAGGAGCCAATTTCAAAGCAGCAAATTGAATCAGATGGCTGCAAAACAGTCATAGATTCAATGACTCCTGGGCTGTTTACAGAGTTCTAACAGATAGACCTAAAAGCGGGAGGGGAGTAAATAGTCAGATATACATGGGCTTCCCAAGTGCTTCTAGTTTTTAAATTTTTACTTCATTTTACTATCTTTGTTTTGTTTTAGTTTATACTTTCAAAGTATATTACTTCATTTTTCAATCCCTCCAATTTAAGACAGCTGGATAGGTTACATAAATCTCATTTTTCATTTCATTGTGAATATTTTAACCACTATGCAAAGCAAGTAGAAGAATGGCTTCTGTCTCTATCTATTTGAGACTGGATCTTGACTCCCACATCATCAAAGGATCTCACTCAGAGCAAGGGCACAAGTGAATCTACTCCTTAAATCAGGGGTGAAATGCTCCCGGTTTGGACCGGCTCGGGCGAGTAGGTAGCGATGGCGGCGGGCAGTTGGGAGAACTGCTAGCAAAAATCCCTGCCCCCACACCCCATGCCCAGCTGAGCCCCACGATCATCAGAGCCTGTTTTTCCTTGTAAATGGCTCTGAGCAGCCAAACTCTGACATCCCAGCTGAGTTGCCTGCTAATCAGGCAACTCAGCTTGAATCACCAGAGCCATGTAAAAGAAAAAAAGGTTCTTTTTTTCTTCCCCCCCCCAGCCTCCAGCTTGCTTACTTAGCTGCTGATCAAATGACATCGCAATCCATGCATCAGCAAGCAACTGAATCTCCCTGCCTGCAATCAAGCTCATCGGTGAGCAGCTCTTTCTGCCTGCCTGCCTTGACTTGTGGACTTCAACTCCCAGCAAAGCTGGCTGAGGAATTCTGGGAGTTGAAGTCCGCAAGTCTTGAAGTTGCCAAGGTTGGAGATCCCTGTTCTATTGGATAAGTTTTTTTCCCTTTGGGAGCTTTAAAAAAAAAAGTTAATTGGGGTTTTTTTAGTTGTTCTTTTTTTAGACCTAGCCATTTAAAGTTTAGGAAGTTTTAAATTTATCTGCTTTTATATAAAAATAAAAATAAAATAAAATAAAATAATATTTGTGCAGCTTTCTGAGATTGAGTTGAGTGTTTCACTCTAACTACACAAACACACAAAATCTCACAAAGCTGTACGTGGAATTTTGTGCGTGTAAAGTGTGAAAGTTGGTTTTTGTGGCTTTTTGTGGCTGTGTGAGGTTCCTGCTTGTTGCAGGGGCCATTTTGGGTCTAGCACAGCTGCTTTTACATTGTGGGTGAGCCAGTTGTGTTGTGTTGTGTTGTATGTGTGTAAAGTGTGAAAGTTGTTTTTTGGGGCTTTTTGGGGCTGTGTGAGGTTCCTGCTTGTTGTGGGGCCATTTTGAGTCTAGCACAACTGCTTTTACATTGTGGGTGAGCCAGTTGTGTTGTGTTGTGTTTTGTAGGTTAAAAAAGGGCAAAGAAGTGACCAATTGACTTGGCCACGCCCACCCAGTCACCTTACCACCAAGCCCCGCCCATTAATTAAGCCACGCCCACAGAACCAGTAGCAAATTTTTTTAGATTTCACCCTGCTTTAAATCCAGTTATCCAGTTCCTTAGCCAAGTCCCTCATAATGAACACATTTGTATTTGCAGATATATATAATTTGAATGTCAATTGTATACGAAAGAGAGAAATCAGTATCTTGGATCACAGACATTAGATAAGTGACCTATTGGGACCCTTATATTAAAACAACATGTTTCATAAGTAGTCAGAATTCAAAAGTTACATTTAACATTGCCCTTTATTTTAATATAACAGTTTACTTGAGATCTGTGTCTGATCACGGTACACTGTAGAAGTGACACAGAAATATGACTCACATTTTTTTTTATTTAATTTGCTTCTTTTATTTTATTTTTACCTACATTTTTACATGTTTTATATTCTGTATTTTGGTATGACCAAGTGGCTAAACAACAATAAAATTCCTAGTCTACTGTACTGACAACCCATCTGCTGATGCCAGAAAAGACTAACAGGAAGAAAAAGGATATCCAACTAATCAAGAAACAATAAAAGAAAAATAATAACGTAGCATGTGTAAGAAACAATGCAGAAAGAATTCCAAGATAAAGTCCCTAAAACACCTTAAGCAACTCACTATAGAATAGAGTTCCCCAACCTTTCCGGCTTTGTGGACTGGTGGGGGAGGAAGAGGAGATATTCCGCATGAGTGGCCAGCAAGCACACATGTGCAGCTCCAATTCCTTGGCCACCATATCTCCTTCAAGGGTTTAGCAATGGACCTCACAAAGCTGGAGGTGCTGCCGACATGGTGAAGGACGTGCAACAGCTTCTGGGCTTTGCGAACTATTATCACCCGTTCATAGTCTGATTCTCCACCTTGCCAGTGCCTCTATCAAATCTGTTATGGAAGGGGGTGAAATTCTATCAAGAAAAAATGAAGCAGGATGCCTTTAACTTCAATTCCCAAAATTCCCTAGCCAGCTAGAATTCCCCAGTCACTAATTCCCCAGTTTGTCCTAGAGCTAAAGGATCACAGGATTTGATAGACATTCTGATTGATCTTGGCCTGGCTTAAAGGTGAGTAACAGTGTAGCAGACAGAGCCTAAAGGGTCAAGCAGACTTCTCTGGCTCTACATGTCAGGAAATGTATGCGTCTGCCAATTGGGAATGTTTGCATAGGTATTCCATTTATATTTCTGCAAATATAACATTCTGGCTAGGGGGCACTCAAACAGCAAAGGACAGAACAGGAAGTCGGATAAACCAATCAGCATGCAGGACACATACCTTACCATAGTTAGGATTTGGGAGGAGTTTGTATTGGTCCATCTGCAGCGATCTGCAACCTACGATTGGCCATCAATCCTTTTGCAGCATAGGATTGCAGTGAGGGCTATCGGCAGATGTGGGCATCTCTAAATCAGCCTTAATTAAATTGCTTCACTCTGACTACAGTCAAGCTCAACCTGCCTCTGAGCTGCTTTACATGCTGAAGTTAACAATCCAGGGAAGGGCAACTGTTATCATCGGCAGCTCAACTCTTGGCAGCAATACACTTTTGATGAAGGAAAGCTGCTGAGAAAAGAAAACTTTAATTTGTAGTGCAATATTATAATTCTTCATTAAAGAAAATATGTGTCAAAACTTGCATGGAGTTCTGGGGTTTTAAATAGTTCATGCTAGCATTAACATTTTGCAGGTGACAGCACATTGCCAGTTTTGAAATTAGTTGTGGGTGCTTTCACAAAATGGCTGCTATGGCTATTTATTTCTCATTCCTCTGGTACTTCCTAGGATGCTTTTACTACCCTAGCATACTTCTGATTTGAAAGGCCAATATGCATATTTCCGCATAGGTCGACATTGTGGTGTATGTGGACACTTTTTTCCCCTCCGGATCATGCAAGCAAACAATTCTTTCTAGCCTTCCTTGCTTTTTCAATATTAAATCTATCTTGAGGATTAATGTCTTTTTTTTTCCATGCACAAAGTTATATCTTATCCAAGTTAAATTTTCATTTTCAAATTTGCATTTCTCTGGCAATCTTTAATCCAGCATAGAAGCTTGCAACAGAAAATGCTCTTTCATTTCTGCAGAATTAATTTCATGTTTTATAGTTGACTGAGCTCCTTTCTCTCCTCTTGGTGAAGGATAAGGAACCTATCCTATCAACCTGTGTTCTCTCCAGTTCAAGCTATGGTGGGTATTTTTTTCATATTTGAAGCTTCGTGAATATAAAAAGCTTGATGCTTTATGTAGTTAAGAATCTGGACTCTTGGGGTTTCAATGCTAATGAATGATGATTGGGTAATATACTGAGATATATAATCAGGGACCCAGAACTATACAGAATCCATGAAAAAAAAAATTCAACGGTTCTTAACAAATTGAAATTTTTAAGGGGAGAATTTAAGAGTAACCATTCTTAATTATGTTTATTATTATTTACATGTAAATGAAGCTAAATTTAGTTTTTGTCCTGAGACCTTCCTATCCTCTTTGAAGTGTAGATTCTGAAATCCCCATTCAAAGATTGAATAAATTTAAAAAGTTGAATGTCTCTGGCTTAGAGAAAGATGATAGTTTCAAAGCACACCTTTGACAATGATGTAAGTCACTGTTTTTCAAACTTGGAAACTTTAGGATATGTGGATTTAAACTCCCATAATTCTGGAATTTAAAAGTCATATATTTTAAAGTTGTCATGTTTGAAAAACACTGACCTAAGTTGTTCAAATGGACAGGCTAAGAAGCCAATCTCTCCAGAAATGATAGGAAAAGTAGTCATAAATAGCTATATAAAGTCCACATATTGGATGTTCCATATTCAAGTGTGAAGTAACACAGCAACTTCAAAGCCCAAGAGGAGGCTCTCATTGTAAAAAAAAAAACCAAAAAAAAAAAAAAACCACCATGTCAGGTTGCTATGCATTTCTACACATTTGCTACATTAGCTTTCTTGACCAAATTTTGAGATTCTCAATGCTGGCTGACCTTCAATGCATGTTTTTATGGAAGTATTTCAGGAAACAATCAACTGTCCATTTGATCCAAAGGAGAAGGTGGGAGAACAAGAATGTTAATGTGTGTGCCTCCAACTGTTTTCTTTTCAAATATATATAATTTTCACAACGTTTTTCAGAAAAAGCGACACATTTAGAGATACAATTTTGTAGACGTTTTGCAATTTACTGAAGGCATCCCTTTTTAGCAACCCCTGCAAATGCACTGCCAAGTCAATAAACATTATTTTTTATAATATCCCAGTTGTGTGAGTGGAGACCCCCTGTATACAGCTTCCCCTTTGAATAAAGGTAGAATGTGTTTTGCTTTCATAGAAGAAAGCAAGAAAGTGAACAGAACAGGGCTTCCCTATTTGAGAGACATGTTAAGATTCTTCTGGGAAACTGTTAATAGGGAAGAGTTGGAGCTGCATTTTCTTGTATTTTGTCCCCTGTATCTCCAACAGAAGGGATACATCTGCAGCCCTGGATCAGTATCTTGGGAGTAAGTCCCCAGAACTTAATGGAACTTAGCTTTTAGTAGATCAGTATAGCTTCAGGAGGGAAAGCCCTTTGAAACCAGGTCTAGGGATAGGAGGAGGAGGGAGTTGAAGGATTTTGTTATTTATATGATTAGAAATGTTCAAATGTTTAACCAGCCAACTTTGTCAGTAGTTCCAATGTTTTGGGACAGAAATTTAAAATATATTGCAGAATATGTACCCTCATTTTCCCTCACTTTGGACTGAATCGCATACTTCCTTTCTGCTATGGAATGGCATTTTGTTATTTCACAAACTGATGGTTGCTTTTCTTGCTACGGATTTTAGAGCAGATTACTGGGGATATAACAGTGACGTGCTTTGATACTGATTTTGGCTAATGAAAAGTAGGATATAAATTAAAGTCAATAAATTCCTGGTCCAGAAGCCCTGCCTTTCTCCACTGAATGCCTCTGCTTGCTGTAGTAGGCCCTGTAGAATGGAAGACCTTCCTTCCTGCAAGATGGAGTAATTTCCTTATCTTCTTCTCAGTCCCTGGCTATTTTTCTTCCTGTTTTTTTACTGCTATGTCCCTGCGCTTGCAGCACAGAAGGCCATCCATAACAAAAAGAGATCTTAACTCTCCAAAAGCAAATGCAGAACACTCGTATCTCTATTCCTTTTGCTTACCTTTGCCATATCTCTCTAGATTTGGTGGAAACAGTTTTGGATAGTTTTTGTGCCTCTTTTATTAGCCATTTCCTTGCAACAGTAGCAGCCTTTAAGCCGCCTAAGGAAGTAAGAAAACAAATAAATGAGGTCAATTACAGCATCACAGATGCCCAGTTGTCCAAAATAGGCCTTGCACCCAATAGAATTTAATTGTAAGAAAATAAGTTAGGGTACCCTCAATCTATCTTAAAGAGATCTTGGATGTGGAAACAGCAAAACTTCCATCCCATAATGAATCCATGGCATAGGTTCCAGAACTGTATCTTGTTTCACTGGATGTGCTGGGCACTGTCATCCCTGAGGGCACCCTAACTTATTTTCTTGCAATTGAATTCTATTGGGTGCAAGGCCTATTTTGGATGACTGGGCATCTACCTGAGCTATATACAATATTTAAGTATATTCAAACTATAAAAGACTGAATGGGCAGATATTTAATCATGAGTGAAGAACTTGTTCAGTTTCAGAAAAATATTGATGCTTAGCTTACAGTATTTACTTCTCTAAAAAAAGAAATGAAAAAGCAGAAAGTGAAATACTGTAGCTGAATGACACTGTTTCTGGAGGGTTAACTTTGTTTTCTGTGATTTGGAGAGGGATAAAGTTATGCTTTATGCTTCATGAACCATGACAAGAATAATCTCCACAAAAGAAAACACATGAAAAAAAATTCCCATCCGATGGAGATGTTTATACTGTATAATTTATAGAGGGGAAATTTGCATGATTGCATGTCCTTTCAACTTCTATTTTATATCTGTGCCCTCCAAGGAACTATTCCCAATGCAGCCTCTGTAAGTAGAGCCCCCTTTTTGTGGATTGAAGGTTGACATTAGCCTCTGACAATTGCTAATATTGTACTGGTTGAAATGTATAATTCTCCATATCACATTTAGGGCTTCCCTTTTTGTGCTTTCCCTGTAGCTTTGTCTGAATATCATGCATGAAAACTAGCTGTGTAATGTGCTCTTTCATGACATGTGACATAATCACACCAATACCATCTGGTGAGGCATGTCAAATGAACTTCATTGCGAAGTATGCATTATAATGGATTTCCAAATTAGTCTCCCTGTTTTATATTCGTTATCAAATTCTTCATCAACAGCATGGTAAATTGTATTAAAGTATAGAGTCTGCCATAATAATCTGAATATACAAGAAGGAGCACTAATTATATGCCCATCAGTTATTGACTGTAGTAAGTAAATTGTTTGCTAAATATGTGAATCAGAAATTTCTTGAGTGGATAGAACCAGTGTAGATCACATATTTGTATGGCATCTCCCTACATGTAAGCATTTGCACAAATTAGAAACTCTTCTCTTTGCGACCTGTCTTAACTTTAAGACTGCATTTGATTCCATTTCATAAACAATGTTACAGGAAAGGCTTAAAAAATGCTGATATATATGTTTAATATACATTAATATATTTGATATTAATAAAATTTGATCTGGCTAATTTTAAAGTAACGGTCCGGTACATCCTTAATATATGGTTTGCTTTTTCCTAGGCTCTTTAAATATGTCCTTTTTTATTACATTCTCTGTAGGTTTCATCTTTAAGCTACATTCAGATGGAGTGTGTGAACCTTTGTCATAACAATGTAATTCATTTTAAACTGTTACTCTCTGAATACTATTGCAAGCTTATTCTCATTTGCTTTAACTCCTGGCTGCAGTTTAGAGTATAATTAACAACAAGTTTCCATGGAGGAAGCAACTTCAAATTTTGTCTTAAAAGTTAAAATTACCTTTAATGACATTCCTGTTTAATACAGGTGGTCCTCGCTTAATGAACAGTCACTTAACTGTCATCAAAGTTATGACAGACACCGCCCCAAAAGCTACCTATGAGCCTCTTTTAAGTTACAACCAGTGCAATCTCTACCACCTATCTCCCTCCATCCACTCACCAGGTCCCTACAAGTCTTGAATGTGCTCCCCACTCCCAACATCACCGATTGCACACTTACCTTTTGAAGATCTCCACACCTCATGTTGGGGAAGGACAGAAGACCACTAGTCCCTGGCCTATGTGGCTGCCCCCTAGAAGTGGCTACCATTTTCAGTGCACTCCCAATTCTTTGTAGTTGTGCTGAAATGGTTGCCATGCAGTACAGGGGCGAACCACTCCATTCTGCTTCTCTAATGTAGTCTGAGCAGTGCTAAGGAAAGCTCCAGAACTCTGGAGATCTTAAAAAGGTAAATGCACAATGGGTGATGGGCAACAGAGAGGAGGCTGAAGTCCTGCCCTGTGGAAAACTGGCGAGAAGAAAAGACCTATGGGGACCCAATGGGGGGGGAGCAAGCTCATTTCCTGCCTCTTGGGGCTGTGGAGACCCCAAGAGGCAGGAAATGGAGAATGGACGTTGGTCTTACCTGATACGTCCGTTCTCTACAAGGAAGAAATGGCAGTCAGGAGTGGGAAGAGACTTGTAGGCTCAGCATAGGACCGAGTCTGCATCAATTTGAATAGCTCCGCCCTCTGCCTTCATTACCCAGTGTTTCGGTGAGGACGAGGATGCAGACCAAAGTGTCTTCCTGCAACGAGAGAGAGTTAGCAAACGACCCACCCCAACAACCAGGCCTCTCCAGGGCGGGGCTGACTGCCGTTTCTTCCTTGTAGAGAACGGACTTATCAGGTAAGACCAACGTCCATTCTCCTACTCTTCAGAAACAACAGTCAGGAGTGGAAAATACCACAGCTGCTTGTCCCTCAGGTGGGAAGAAGAGAGGCCGTAACCATCAGACCAGAAAAACAGCCTGCAGGACCCGTCGACCGAAGGCCGCAGCCGACGAGGCGAAGGAATCCACCCTGTAGTGTCGGATGAAGGGTGTAATACTGGTCCAAGTGGCCGCCCTGAAGACTTCCTCCAATGAAGCCTGAGTAGACCAGGCTGCCGAGGTTGCAGTGCTCCTTGTCAAATGGGCAGTAATGCCCCGAGGAACCAGTAAGGCTTAACACTGGTAGGCCATAGAAATTGTAGCACGAATCCATCGGCCCAACATAGGACCCGTGGCTTTGATGTAGGTTGAAACGAAATAAAAAGGGACTCCGTCTTTCGTAGGGACACCATGTGCTTTATATAAATCCTCAATGCGCGACGGATGTCCAAGGTATGCCAGGATCATTCCAAACGGTGCCCCGGGGACCGGGAAAAGTTTGGGAGGACGAGCTCCTGTGCTCGATGAAAAAGGGAGTTTACCTTCAGGACAAATGGAGGGTCAAGCCGGAGGACCACCTGGTCCTGGTGGAAAACACAGAGGTCCGCACAGATGGAAAGGGCCGCGAGCTCCGAAATGCGACACGCCGACGTGATCGCCACAAGAAAGGCAACTTTAAACGAAAGAAAACGAAGTGAAACAAGATGAAGGGGTTCAAAGGGAGATGCCGTAAGAGCTGTGAGCACCTTGTTCAAGTCCCAGGAGGGAAAGCAATGTACGGTAGGCGGACGCAAATTGGAAGCTCCGCGTAAAAATTGTTGTACAACAGGGTGCTTGGAGACTGAGACAGTAGAACCGTACCCTAGTACCGAAGAAATGGCCGCCACCTGTCGGCGTAGGGTGTTGGGAGCCAAACCCAGTTCGAAATCTTCTTGAAGAAAACCTAATATGTGAATAACCAAAGCCGAAAGAGGTGAAACAGAAGATCGACGACACCAAGCCACAAAGGAAGCCCAGGTAGCATTATAGATTCTAATAGTAGACTGGCGACGGGTAGCCTGAATAGTGGAAATGACCCTGCATGAGGCTGATCCGATCGTTGGGAATAGACCAGAAGGAGGCGACAGAGAGGGACATCAAGTCCACATACCAATGCCTCCGAGGCCATCGGGGAGCCACTAGAATCAATTCCGCCCATTCCTCTAGTAGTTTCCGTAGAACTCTAGGAAGTAAAGGAAAAAGAGGGAAAGCGTATAAAAGTTTGGGCGGCCAGGGGGAGCGGAGCGCGTCTGTGGCCTCTGCATTTGGGTCTAAGTACCTAGAAAAATACCTTGGTACGAGATGATTCGTGGCCGAAGCAAAGAGGTCGACCAATGGCTGGCTGAAACGTGCGACAATCTCCCGGAAGATGCTGGGCGGGAGACTCCACTCCGCATTGTCCAGTTGATGGCAGCTGAGGGCGTCCGCTTTTGAGTTTGCCGCCCCTGAGATGTGGTCTGCACGAATTGAGGTGAGGTGAGATTCAGCCCATTGTCCCAATAACTTAGCCTCCCCCATCAGTCTGCAAGAATGGGTGCCACCCATCTTATTAATGTGAGCTTTAGCCGTCACATTGTCCGAAGAACATGCACATCGTGATTAACAAGGGAACTTTGAAAGTGAAGTATGGCTAAACGAACGGCCCATAACTCCCAAAGGTTAATGTTGAGAGTCCTCTTGGACGGGGACCACTGACCTTGAGCTAGGAGTGGACCCAAGTGAGCTCCCCAGCTGGAGAGACTGGAGGATCCTCTTCGGCTCCCGGAAGGGAGAGGCCCGAGATAAGGCCAGCAATATCCACCAATGGAGGGAGTCAATCAAGACAGGGGGAAGAGCCACCACAGTCCGGTCTGTATTGGAACCAATCTTCTGGTAAGGCAGCAGGAACCATTGTAACTCCTTGCTGTGGAGATGAGACCAGGGAACAATGCCGAAGGTCGAGACCATCTTGCCTAGCAGGCATGAGAGAGAGAGGACCGAAGAAGCTCGATCCGTAATACACCATTGCACGAGGGAATGGAGGCTAGATTGATGATCCGGGGACAGGGAGACTGTCATAGCGACCGTGTCAATGACTGCCCCCAAGTGCTGAAGACAAGTTGCGGGAGCAAGGTGGTTTTTAGCCCAGTTAACCGAAAACCCATGATCCTAAAGTAAACGGATAGTGGCAGATACATCTTGGTGTGCAGAACCCAGGGATGTAGACTGAATTAAAATGTCATCTAAATAAAACTGAAGTCTAATAGGAAGGGAGCGGACATGGGCGGCCAGAGCCGCCATAATCTTGGAGAAAACCCGGGGGGGCGAGGAAAGGCCAAAGGGCAGGGCCAAATACTGATAATGTGCCCCGCGGTAATGAAAACGAAGGAACTGACGGAAGGAGGGATGGATAGGGACATGCAAATAGGCTTCTGCAAATCAATGGAAGAGAGAAAATCCCCCGGGTGAACAGAATCAAGAATAAACGAGAAGGTGTGCATCTTGAACCGGCGGTAAATTACGTACCAGTTCAAGAATTTCAAATCAAGAATGGGGCGCCACCCCCCTGATGATTTACAAACAAGAAATAACCGGGAATAAAATCCTTGGCCGTGCTGTTCAACCGGAACCAGCTGAATAGCATTAATAGTGACCAAGTGACTGATGGCTTCAGCCATAAGAGTTCTACGAATGGGATCCCGAGAAACTGGACAAGAGAGAAAAACAGAGGGGGGGAGATCAAAACTCAATAGAGAGCCTGTGACAGATGGTGTCCCTAACCTATAGGTCCGTTGTAGTAAGAGCCCACTGGGTAGCATACAGGGCCAGCCCAATGGGGGCGGAGTCAGCTGACTCATTTGGACCTGCGGAAGGACCTGCCCCTGCCCCCCCTGAAAGGGACGCTTGGAGGAGAAACGGTTAGGCTGCCTGACCTGAGAATCTTGCGTCTGGGTTCTGGGCTGGAATGATCAATGAAATCGGGATTGATAAGTGGTGTCCGAGGTCTGAAAGGGCTGAGGCCTTGGATAAGGGGCATAACGGGCCTCACTCCTGCGAGAGACCGAAGGAAGGATCTTCCGCCGATCCCTGGTCTCGATGAGAAGAGGTTCTAGTGGGGGACCAAACAAAGAGTCCGGCGAGTAGGCAGACGAAGTCAGTTGCCATTTACTCTGGGCATCCGCCTGCCAGTGGCGGAGCCACAGCAAGCGGCGAGATGTTATAGTGGATCCGATGGTCTTAGCCACAAAATGAGCGGAGATTAAAGTGGCGTCTACCAAATATTCCAAGGATGCTGCAATTTTATTGAGATCCTGATGGGAACGTGAATCCGATGGAGGCAGTCTATCTTGCAGCTGTTTAATCCACAGGAGAATCGCTCGATTGAAAAAAGAAGCAGACCTGGCTGTATGGACAGCCTAGGCCGCAGCCTGATGGGCTTTAATCAAGGTTTTCTCTGCCCGCTTATCCTCAGGTCGAAGGAGGTCCTCTGGAGGGCCTGTAACCCGTGAAGAGGAAACCAAGGCTGCGATCGGAGCATCCACGGTAGGAACCTGGAGAAGAGTGGAAAACGCAGAAGACGATGGGTAGATGCATTTGTCTAGACTGTTGGGTGCTGGCCCAGCCCCAGGCAGAGACCACTGTCGAAGAATAACATCGGTAAAGAGTTTTGGGGCTGGAATTGCCTCCTGTTGTACTGCTGGCTCCACAAACAAGGACGACACAGGATCCGAACCTGGAACAGCCTGAGACCCCGAAGAAGATAGAGCACCCAAGCAGGTGGTAGAAAGAGCTTTAAAGAGGAGAGAGCAGAATAGTTGAGGCCGAAAGAGGCCAATAAAGGCTGGCTGGTCCGGGGCTAAGCCCTCATCATCTGAAAAGTCTACATCTCTTAACTCCTCCTCATCAGAACCAGAGCCTTCCTCTGCTTGGTCAGTGACATAATTCTCACCCTCCAAGACAAGATCCGTATGGCCAGAGTAGGCATGCCGGGCCGGAGCCAACTGAGCAGCCAGTGGAAGGAGATACTGCCGAAAACCCTGAGCCAGCCCTTGCTGAATAGCCCTGGCTATAGTGGTTTCTAAGGAAACCTGAGGAGAAGCGCCCAGAGCGGAAGGTTCAGCCTGAGGAAGGACTTGCAGAGGGGCCGGCTCCCCTTGGGCTTGAGGCCCTGAGGTCGAGGACGATGCCATCTCTGATTCAGGTAAAGTCTGAAATAAAGATTCACTGCCAGGTGGAATGACAGGACCGCATGAGGCCGGGCAATCTGGAGATAAATCTCTACCAGGCTGGATGGGAGGTGAAACCTCAGCCTGAGGTGATAAAATGGCTGCCCGTTGCTGACTTTGCGCCTTGGTAATTACTTTCTCCAGCGCCTTGTGGCGACGGAATTCCTCCCGAGACTGGCGTGGCACTTTGACAGATTTAGAATGCTTCACGGGGGGGGGGAATCATCGAGGGACTCTCCCCTGGATCAGAGGGATGTCTGCAGTGCTTGGCAGCTGACTTCACTGCTGGGCGCGATCGCCGCATGGTGTCTGCCATTACAAAATGGCTGCCGGAGAAATAGCCAAATGAGGAAACTCCCGCCGGCGGCTAAGTGATGCCTTAATTAACTCAATCGGCGCTAAAAACCAGAGACAGATTGCAAAGTGCGGCAGGAGTCCGTCACTAAATTGCCAAAGAACCGCTAGCCGCAATGGCCACAAAAGCGGTTAATAAGCGCAGAAGCTGGGAGACGACTAGCCGTCAATTAGCGCTGTGTCGGGCTGCTAGCCGTTAAAACGCAGCCAAAACATCCTGGAAGACAGCAGGGCTTGATGAAATTCAACCCTTCCAGGAGCTGCCGGCCGGCAGTCCAATGCCGCCACGCGGCCTTCAGCGGTATCGAGTAAGGACCTTCACGCCGGCAACAGTTAACGAAATAAATAAAGAAAAAAACAATTTAAAGTTAGAAGTATCCAAAAAACAGATAATAATCCAAATATCAAACCGCAGTCAGGAGTGCAGGAAGACACGACGGTCCAGCTTGAGACCGAGTCGAAACACTGGGTAATGAAGGCAGAGGGCGGAGCTATTCAAGTTGATGCAGCTATCCAAACAGTGCAGGCTGGTGACCCCCAGGGGGAGGGCCTTCTCTGTGGGGTCACCTACCCTCTGGAATCAGCTGCCCCCAGAGATAAGGAGAATCCAAGACCTCAGTGCCTTCCGTTGTGCCCTTAAAACCCATTTTTTCAAGTAAGCCGGGCTGGCTTAAGGAAGAAATTTTTAAATGTTTTAATTGGTAGTGAGTTTTAATTGGGCCAAATTTATATATCTTTTAATTGTTTTTTTAATATTTGTACTGCATGTTTTTTAATTTTGGCTGTACACCGCCCTGAGTCCTCAGGGAGAAGGGCGGTATATAAATTTAATAATAAATAATAAATAAATAATAAGATGCAGACTCGGTCCTATGCTGAGCCTATGAGTCTCTTCCCACTCCTGACTGCCGTTTCTGACGAGTAGGAGAATGGAATACCTGAGGAGGTAGAGGAGGCCTCAGAAGGCCTGAGACAGGTAGGTCTGGGCCTCGGTTAAGCATCCCAAGGTCTCCCCAACCTTGAGGCACCCCTGCTCTGCTTAACAACTCACATTCGTTTAACAGCTGCATCAGGGAAAGCAAGGGGGGTTAAGCGTGATCATCCCTCTTAACAGCTGCCACCACTTGTAACAGTAACGGACAGGGTCCATTATGGTCATAGGTGAAGAATTACCAGTACTTCTTTCAAACTTCCATAAAATAGCCTTTTAATATCTTTTTAAGTTACATACAGTATGCTGCACTGGACACTCTTCCTGTTTGCTTGTGCCTACAAAATGAAATGCTGTGTAATCAATAATGGTCTGGATGGCAAATATACTTGCATTATGTTCCCCAGTTCTGTAAAGCTGAACTGTATCTTTGGAAGAAGTAGCTTAATAATCTTAATAAGGAGTAGTCTTAATAAACTGTATGCTTTGCCTTAATAAGCTGTATGCTTTGCCTATTATAACAGTAAAATGCCTTTTTTCCAGAATAAACCTATTTGCCTTCACCCCCCTCCCAAAAATAAAATTCTTCAAATCTTTTTATGCATAATATCTTGTCACGTATGGCATATTAAACACATTTATCTTCCCAATGAAATTAGCCATCCAGCTGTGCTCTTTTTCTCTTTCTCTTTACTACTGCAACTAGTTTGGTGTTATACTTCCTCTGTTTGTATTCCTACAGTACCTTCCCACTCCTAGATTGGTTAAAGTTTGAGAAGCTTTTTTTTTTTTAATGACACATTTCATCTCTAATATTGTGGGGTTTTTTCCTGATCAAATAAAAGATGCTAGAGAGGCAGGACTACTGTAGGTTTTCCTATAGGTATGCTGCTTTCCTGCTACCTTCATATCAGTCTTGACTCCTGGTAATTACCTGGACAAGACCCTGCAGTTTTCTTGGCAAGATTTTGGAAGTGGTCTGCAATTGCCTCCTTCCTAGGGCTGAAAGAGAATAACTAGCCCAAGGTCCCCAACTGACTTTGTATGTAAGGTGGGTCTAGAATTCTATTTCTAGCCTGATACTTTAACTACTCTTGCTTTACTAGTAGTTTTAGAACTATTCTAGTAAATCTACAAAAATAACAGCATATACACGGTCCAAAGCTCTCCAGTAACAATACAAACCACATCAGTCATTAACCAACACAATAGTGAACCGACATTCAAAGTGGAAAACCTCCACTTTAAAGGTCTATCCAGTCTATCTAATGAAACTTTGCATTTTTCCCAACTTCACTGGATAGACCTTCAAATTGGAGGTTTTCCTCCTTAATTTAAATTAACATCACCCAATTTTCAGCAGTGAAAAATATGTGAGATAAATAGAAATGTGAATGTCATCAGTCAATCTATAAGCAATAATTTCTGACAAGGATTGAAATAGAATGCACAAATGGCCTAGAAAATAAGCATTTAAGAAAGCAGATATCTATAGTGCCATTCTGTAGCCATGTATACAACAAGGTCATCGGAGATTAATAGAACTGGCAGTTTTGTAGTTCAAGGAAAAGATTTAAATAGGAAGAAGAGATGACTGGCTCTTCATCTTTATGAAGGGCTACCGACAAGGGATGGACTGCACTTCACAAGAATTGGAAAGAATATATTCGGGAAATGACTGGCTCATCTTATCAAAAGGGCTTTAAATTAAAATTTAGGGGTGAGGGGACCAATCTTCACTACTTTTAGAATCTCTTTAAAAGAGCTAATTGTAACAAACTCAGAGAGAGCCTAAAAAACATTCCATGGATAAAAATCCTAAAGGGGAAAACAACTTAAGAAGCATGGGAAACACTGACAAATATAATAAAAGTCCAGTCCAACACAATACCACTGAAAAAACAAACAAAAAGAAATCCAAGATGGAACCATCATGGTTGCACAAAGATTTCTCTGATGAACTTAAAGACAAAAAGGATAAGTACAAAAAATGGAAAGAGGGACACATAACTAAGGCAGAATATCAGCAGATAGCCCAAATCTGCAAAGATGAAGTCAGGAAAGCAAAGGCTTAAAATGAACAAAGACTTGCAACAAAAGGCAAAGATAATTTAAAACGTTTCTTTCAACATATAAATAACAAGGAAACAGTCAAGGAAACAGTCCACTAAAGAGAGATGATGGCAAGAAAATAACAGTATCAAACTCCTGGCCGCGGGCCAGATGAGTCATGTGCTGCCCATGCCCACACCCAGTTTAGTGAAGGTGGGGAAAGTCCCGATATGTCATGTGACACTGCCGTGATGGCGTGAGTTTGACACCCCTGTCTTCACCAAAGATCAGTCCAATGACAAAATACCTTTGAAGCGCCTTCCAGCTTATCTCTACATGACAGCAACCTAACATCTGCATTCATTTCATACTGATAGCTTTTATATTTGTTTAATAAAAAATAGTGGTTCATGCTTTCTATAAACATTGGAAGCAGAATGGCCAATCAACCATTAAAAAATAAAGTAGCCAATCTGTTGAAGCTTGTTTTCAACTACTTCCATATAACATGCAATAAAGTCAGGTTTGACTCAGCTAATGCCATATTAAATGAATGAAAGATTTTACAATCCCACCATCCTCTCTGCAACCACTAAACTGTGGCCCAGACCAACAAATTGTGCTGAGTTATGCCACTTTGCTTTACCCATATCTCCCTATAGGCTTTACTATTCTTGTGCTAATCTTTTTAAAGAGATGGCACCTCCTGAAGTATGGAAGAAGCAATGCAAAGCTCAACTATCCGACTTTTCTCCATGATTTCTGATGGAAAGAAATCTTATGTCTGAATGTACAGCATTACAAAGGAAATGCCAGAAAGTCCAGTTGCCTCTTGAAAAAGAACCTTTGGTACAAAGGAAATACCATACTCACACTAAATAAACAATTTTGCCTCCTCCATCCGCAGGCACACGCATGTGTGCCCACACACACACACAAATTCTGATAAGGAAAGATGATAAATTGTGTTAAATGTGGTATTTGTTTGTTAATTTTTTCTAGTTTGTCTTTCTCTAATAGGTCAAGGTAGCCTAAAGTGGGGGTGAATCTCCCCTAATTTTATCTCAAGCACAGTTCGTGAGGTAAATTAAGAATTGTTCAAATCAATCTGAGTATGACCAGAACTGTTATTCATGGAAGTTCTCAGCTTGTTGCATTCCAGATATGTTGAGTTTCAACCCCGTTAAGAAAAACAAATGCTATCTTGTCAACTACAAAATGCTTTCATTCACACATATCTATTTCCTTTTCCTCAAAGTGCATGTGTATGATGTCATTTTATTTATTAAAAGCTATACTCTCCCTAAAGGAACTGCTCGTACTGGTGAATAATAAAACATAAAAATTAACAAACTGATTAACAAATTAAAATGAGCATTAAAAAGCAATTAAAGAAATAGATTTAAATTGGTTCTTTTATTCCAATACTAAAATATATTCAAAGCAAAGAGATTTTTCAATATGTCTTTCTGTGTATAACTGCTTGACTGTCAGCTACTGCTCTTACAGTTCATGGCTTTCACACAGTTTCTAAGCTCTGTATTTCTGGACTTTAGATACCGCAACTAAAAGGAAAAATCTTTGGCCAAAAAGCTCAGAATTCTTTGACAGACCAGCATGTATTAAGAAACTCAAACTACTGCCATCTACTGTATTTCTTATTTTGCTGCAGAGTGCTTGAAAGAACAAGGTCTGCCAAAATGGTCATTTTATTTTGATATCATTATGTTCTCTTTTTGAACTGTTGATCCCTACTGCACAGAGCATTGGTTGCACATTGGAATTCTACAAAATTGCTTTACTTTGATGCAACATTTGAAAATATTACTTTGTGCCAAAAACCAAAGAAAGCTGTCAGACTTATAGAAATCACTTTGTGGGATTTGAAGATTTAAGCTAGGAAGATAT
The DNA here is from genome assembly GCF_029215685.1 of Pituophis catenifer annectens. Taxonomy (NCBI): domain Eukaryota; kingdom Metazoa; phylum Chordata; class Lepidosauria; order Squamata; family Colubridae; genus Pituophis; species Pituophis catenifer. Next base: position 88,501,800 of record NW_027256883.1, read on the forward strand.
TTATAGGCAAGTTTTCTTTTTTGTTTATTATGATTGGGTTTCTCACCTCATATAAAAACAGAAATGTCAGAAGTGGGGGAAAGCAGGGAGTGAAGAGAAAGCAAGAAGAGAAGAAGATTACTACACTGAAATCTGCCTTACAATTTTTTATGGGTCTACATGAGCCAACTAGGGGGCAGGTGGGGGTGCATTGGAGAACTTGAAAAAGTCAACATCACAAATACAGCATATACAAAAAGGTAAGATTTTAATTATGATGCCACACCTATTATCTTCATTTATTTTTTTTTACACCTTGGAAGTCACTGGTTTGAGCCTTTAAAGGTGGCTTTAATGCACATAATGTGACTCTTAAAGGAGACATGTTTTTTAAGCTCATATTTGCCCAGAATTTCTCTGGTAAGATAGGTGGCCAATACATTTCATAAATAACTTTCATAAATAAATAAATAATAAATAAATAAGGAAAAAAGACAGCTGCTTTAATGATTAGCAGCAAGGTAGTGTGCTATGCACATTCTGAAGCAAATTTTTCTTATTTTCAAAGTCATAATTGGCTCATTTGCCTTAGACACCTAATAACTGAGTAACTACAAGAACATAGCACTCCAACCATGAAAATTTATTACTCAATCAAGCAAAATTATGTTGTTGAAGAAATTCTGAATGCAAATTCTCGGGCAGAGCCAAACATTATGTCACTCTGCCAATCTTTGATATAGTCTAAATCAGTTTTTCTCAGCCTTAGCAACTTTAAGATGTGTGAACTTCAACTCCCAGAATTCCACAGCCACTGCACAATAGCTCCATGTCCACAATGTCAGAAATTGTATACCTGGCAGTTCCTTCATTGAGCAATTATCTTGATTAGCTCAGGAATGCCTTTTGCATGGCCACAGTGTACATATATTGTACATACTGTATATGGCTCCCCACACAAAACTGACCAATACCGTACTTACAGGAAGTAGGGCTATGCAGTGTTTCATGACAACTTATCACTTATTTTACAAAACTATTTTACACTTTTTGGTCCAACGGAAAGTCCCAGCCATTTATTTGCTAAATGCGAACAGGAAATAGATAATAGAATGAGACTATGTAAATAAGACTGGAAGATATGAACTCCTCTGGACCAAACATTCTGAATATGAAAGACATTGCCAGCTGTCATTTGCTGCAGTAAAGTACTTCCATGTTCAACCTCATTATCATCAGTGTACAGAACCTGTGCAGAGTCCAGCCCAGGTGCCTAATGGAGCTAAATTGATGTGGTGAGCTATGCAAATCTATCCAGGTATTATCTTTTCACTGCATTTTACAGAACCCAAAAGACATTAAGTTGGTTGAACCTTTAGACAGAGGGAAAGATGCCACCTTGAGCCAAGAGCCAGGAATTGGAATGACATGAGTGTTTCTGCTAATGGGAAACTAGCCCACCCCAAAATTTACAAAACACAAAGGAAAGAACTTGAAGTGCAATTTGAAAGAGAGAATGGTGCCACAGTGCCACTGGGCACTGATACTGGGCCTGCAAAAAATTGTGGGTGAAAGCGTGCAGAGTAGGTAAAATTGCTAACGGCTCTCTAATGACAATTGAGCTTTGAAGGCTCAAGGATCTAGAGATATGTCAATTTGTTTCAATCCTCCCCTTTAAGTGTCTTGTTTCAGATTACACCATCTGCAAAAACATCTTTGCAAATGTAACATGGATTTCAAGATGAATGAAGGCAAGTTGCCGGTAGGTGCTCTTCTATCTATGAAGCATCATCCTCATTCCATGGATGGCAGTTAGCAGTACTATTTAGTATTACTAAAGTATCTACTGACAGCATGTATTCAAGCCCAGAAATGTGAATTATCTTTCCTGATGGCTATGCTGCTGCTGCATTTGTGTTGGAAGCACCTACCAAGGCATTTCCAAGTTGAAAGGATTAGCTGGTGACATCACCATTACCCAGGAGATGCCCGAGAGGTCTCCTTTCATGTCCTTGTTACCTTTCCACCGAAGTGGTACATATTTATCTACTTGTATTTCCATGTTTTCAAACTGCTAGGTTAGCAGAAACGGACAAATTGATGGGAGCTCATTCTGTGATGCAGCTTGCGCTCATGGGTTTCGAACAGCTGAGTTGTCAACCACTCAATGTTCTTCTAACTCAGCGTCCTAACCACATAAGCCACTGTGGCCTCTCCTGGTGGCTATCAGCAGCTGTTTTAGTAGTTTACAATGAGCCTTGTGTGTCTGAAAGTAAGTTATGGGTTAATGAAGCTCCCTTCTGGCTCCCATAATTCAAACCTGCATAAAATGGATGTTGCTTACCTGAACATCCTTTCTGGGCGCGCTGCTGAAGAATCCAAGAGCGTGGGTAATATCCCTCAGGTAGCCTGAAAACACTGAGTGCATATCACTTTAAATTAACTGTTGACTCCTCCCCTAGGGACTGGCTGAGGCTCAGTTTCTTTCACGAAGGATGTCCTAACCAAGAGTCACGTCCCTCCGGGATCAGGAAGCAGAAGCCGTAACGGGCGGGTTGGATTCTTCAGCAGCGCGCCCAGAAAGGATGTTCAGGTAAGCAACATCCATTCTCTGGCGCGCTGCTTGGAAGAATCCAAGAGCGTGGGATGTACCCAAGCAAGTACTAGATGGGAGGGAAGGCTGAGTGCTCCCGGTTGGCCGGTGCAGAGATGACTGATTGCAAAACTCGCCGTCCAAAGGACGCCTCAGCCGAGGCAAAGGAGTCAACTTTATAATGTCGCACAAAGGGAGTGAGAGATGTCCAGGTGGCTGCAGGACAAATGTCCAGGATGGATGCCTGTGTAGCCCATGCCGCCGAAGTCGAGGCGCTTCTGGTTGAGTGCGGCAAGATTCGTCCAGGCGGGGACTTGCTGCGAAGGGTGTATGCCGTAGAGATGCAAGCCTTGAGCCAGCGTCCAATGGTGGCCGAAGAGACCTTGTGCCCTATCGAAGCTGGCAGGAAGGACACGAATAGCGCTTCCGATTTCCGAAACTGGGAAGTCCGCTTAATGTAGTACCGGAGAGCGTGCCGGACATCGAGGTTATGCCATTGGACTTCTTTGTGATGCCGAGGTTGCGGGCAAAAATCCGGCAGAACTAACTCTTGAGCTCGATGGAAGAGCGAATTAATTTTGGGGACGAAGGCGGGGTCGAGCCGGAGGATCACCCTGTCTGGATGGAAGACGCAAAGGTCTGATCGAACAGACAGAGCTGCGAGTTCAGAGACCCTCCTCGCTGACGTGATTGCCACTAGAAAAACAACTTTAAGTGTCAGAAATCGCAGAGAAATAGAGGACAAGGGCTCAAACGGTGGAGACATGAGGACCTGGAGCACCAGCGACAGGTCCCAGGATGGATATCTATGAACTACTGGCGGACGCGGGTTGGTGGCCCCTCGAAGGAAGGTTCGGATTCTCCGATCCAAGGACAGTGGGCGATTCGCTGACTTAGACAAAACCGAGTTCAAGGCAGCTACCTGTCGTCTCAGGGTATTCGGGGCTAGACCGTCGTCCAATCCGTCCTGGAGGAATTCGAGGAGGGCAGGGACCGAGGCTTTGGCCGGGTCTACGTTGTTCCTGCGACACCAGCGGCGAAAGGCTTGCCAGGTAGCCTCATAGATCCGTACAGTGGAAGCCCAGCGCGAGGCTTGCATGGTGGTAATGACGCGCTCCGACAGGTTGTCCTTTTTCAGGAGGGCCCTCTCAAATGCCAGACGGCCAGTTGGAGCCACTCCGGTTCCGGGTGTAGGATGGCCCCCTGGCTGAGAGAGACCCTGTCCTGGGGAATTCTCCATGGCCGGGATATGGACAGTTCTAGTAGATCCGCATACCATGGTTGTCGTGGCCAGTGCGGAGCGACCAGGAGGACTTCCGCGGCCTCCGACAGGATTTTGCGCACTACCCTCGGAATGAGAGGGATAGGAGGGAAGGCGTACAACAGGCCCCGGGGCCATGGGCATCTCAGGGCGTCCGTCCCTTCGGACCCCGGGCTGGGGAACCTGGAGAAATATCGAGGAAGCTGTGTGTTGCGGGGGCTCGCAAACAGGTCTAGGACGGGACAGCCGAATCTGGTCGAAAGCATCCGGAAGAGAGCTGGGTCCAGTCGCCACTCTGAATGGTCGAGCTGAGTGCGGCTCAACCAATCCGCCCGAGTATTGTCCCTCCCGGAAATGTGTTGAGCTGAGATGGAGAGTACGATCCCCTCCGCCCAGGAAAGAAGGGAGATCGCCTCATCCAGCAGTGGTTTGGAATGCGTGCCGCCCTCTCGATTTAGGTGTGCCTTGGCCGTGGTGTTGTCGGTCAAGACCAGCACGTGCTGACCTTGGATGTCGAGTTCGAAATGCCGGAGGGCTAAGTGGATGGCTCTCAGCTCCAGCCAATTGATATCGTGCTGTATGTCCGAGGTTGACCAAAGACCTTGGGCTACCTTGGCGTGCAGATGTGCTCCCCACCCCAGTAGACTGGCATCTGTTGTCACCGTTACTCTTTCTGGGTCCTGAAAGAAACACCCCTTGGAGATTGCTGGGGAAATCCACCAACGTAGGGATCAGAGAATGGGAACAGGGAGCCTGACCTTCGAAGTGGAATTGCTGCCTTGGGACTTTTGAAGGGGCAGAAGGAACCATTGGAGGGGGCGAGAATGGAGGCGAGCCCACGGCACGATGTTGATGCATGAAATAAACTTCCCGAGGAGCTGTGACAATTGGAGAATGGACACTGTCCGGGAAGACTGGATCTGAGAAATTGCCTTGGCAATGCTGTGAGAACGATCCGGGGCCAGAAAAACGTGGCAGGATGCTGAATCTATGATGGCTCCCAGGTGCTGAATACGATCGGTGGGCTGAAGGTGGCTTTTCTCCACATTCAGGGAAAAACCATGCCGTTGGAGAGAATCTCGAACTGCCTCCAGGTCTCTGAGGGCCCTGTGGTGAGACTCGGACAGGATGAGAATATCGTCCAAGTAGCAGAGAACTCTGATGGGAATGAGACGAAGCGAAGCTGCCACTACTGCAAGGATCTTCGTGAATATCCTGGGGGCGGACGAGAGACCGAACGGCATGGCCCTGTATTGGAAGTCCTGGTTGTCATAGGAGAAACGCAGGAATCGGCGATGTGAGGGCCTGACCGGCACGTGGAGGTAGGCCTCCTTGAGATCGATGGAAGTCATGTAGTCAGCTTGTCTGATGGCGGCTAAGATTGAATGAAGGGACTGCATTTTGAATTTGTGATAGGTAATCAATTTGTTCAATTCTTTTAAGTCCAGGATCCCCCTCCAGCCCCCGGAGCTCTTTGGGACCAGGAAAAATATTGAATAGAAACCTGTCCCACGATGTTCTATGGGAACGGGCTCTATAGCGTGAATGTCCAAGAGGTGACGTATTTCCAAGGACATCAGACGCCTCTTTTCGGGGTTCCTGGAGACCGGGCATCGAATAAAGCGATGAGGAGGGCAGGAGGAGAATTCCAGGGTGAGTCCTAGACGAATGGTTTGCAGGACCCATTCGTCCGTTGTAGTTCGAGACCATTGTTGGAAGAAATGATGCAGGCGGCCGCCGATAGGGTATGGAGCGGAGCAGTCATTTTCCTCTCCGGAAAGGTCGGGAGGCACCTCCGCGAAAGGGACGTCTGGAAGGCTGTTGCCGTCCGGAGCGGTCCCGAAAGGATTGTCTGTCAGACGGACGATCATAGGAGAAGGAGGAGGGACGATAGGTGGAAGCGGTGCTGGGGCCAGGATCAGCCCGAAAGGAAGGACGCTGATTGTATGGTAAGTAGCGTCGATCAGCTCTGCGATAGGAAGAGGGCATGATTTTCCTTTTGTCCTTATCCTCTATGAGGATAGGATCGAGTGCCTCCCCGAATAACCGGGATCCCTTGTATGGAGCTGAGGCAAGCTTCCATTTGGATTTTACATCCGCACGCCAATGTCGGAGCCACAGGAGGCGGCGGGAGGTAACAGTCGATGCCAGAGATCGCGAGGCAAACCTGGTCGCTGCAAGAGCCGCATCCGCGGAATATTCTGTGGCTGCCACCAACTTATTTACGTCCTGGTGGAGGCAGCGATCATCAGGCGGGAGACGTTCCTGAAGCTGGCGGAGCCAGATCAGGGAGGCTCGATTGAAGGAGGCCGAGGTGGCAGCGCGTATGGCCCAAGCCGCAGTTTGATGGGCCTTGCGGAAGACCAGTTTGGCTCTCCTGTCCTCAGAACGCAGGCCGTCCGCGATGTCGTTGGATAAGACTGCAGAGGAAGTCAAGGCTGCGATGGGGGGGTCTATGGATGGTAGCTCAAGTAAATCTTGCAAGCTGGGCGCTGAACAGAACAGCTTTTTGTCAATGCCGTTGGGTGCTGCAAGCGCTCCCGGCTGGGCCCAGGGCCGTTGGACGGTTTCAGAAAACAGTTGTGGGCAGGGAATGAATTCCTGGTCAGGTTGAGGAATGGCGAAAAGAGCGTCATGAGGATTAGAAGTCTTCTCCGGGTCAGGCAAGGACTTGGAAGATGCCAGCTGCGTAGTAGCAATGGCCTTGCGGAGAAGTGCCTTGAAGAGGGAGGGCCGAAAGAGACCCGTAGACGAGGGCTTCTCAGGTGGCTCCTCCTCATCTTCCAAAAGTTCCATGGTACCCGCCTCATCACCGTCAAATTGAGAGTCGTCACTGTGGTCGGACTCCTGTAGTGAGTAGTCCCCTAGTTGAACATCAGGGCAATGAGCTGCTGGTCTGGGAGGTTCCAGAAGGTATGATTGTGAAACCCCTTGAGGGTAAGGGGCCTGAGGTAGGCCACCCACCATCATTCGAGACACAGTGGCTGTAATCATCGCTTGAATGTCGTAATAAGAAGGAGAGGGACCCTCTGGCGGGCGGAGGCCTGCCGGGGTGGGGGTGAACGTAGCCTCAGGTGCCCGTCCAGGATGTGAAGGCTGGTAAACTGCCGTGGAAGTCGAAGGGAGCACAGGCGGTTCAACCTGATGGGGATAGACGAATCCTTGAGTAGCAGGTTCGGCCCCTGGTGGTAGTCCCTGAGAAAGGTCTGGATGAGGCAAGGGGCCAACGAGAGAAGAGGAAGTAGATTCTCCCCCCGGACAGCTGGCAGGTAGTACGGGAGTGGGGGCCTTGCGTTGAGCCATTTGAAATTGACGCTCAAGAGCATCATGGCGACGCTTAGCGGCCTTATCCTCAGCCGAGGATGATTTGTGGCCTTTTGAGGAGGCAGACTTGGACGGGCGTGATGACTTCTTTGAAGTCTTCTTTGAAGCCTTCCCCGACGAGCGGTTAGATTCCTTGGGACGAGGTGGAGATTGGTCTTGTTCCATGTCGGAAGAAAGGTCTGGATCCGCCATGGGAATTGAAATTTGGCCTCTCGTCTCTCTCTCTTTTTTTTTTTTTTGGGGGGGGGGGTTAGATGGAGCACACACACCCCAGCAGGGAAGAACCTTTAAGGGCAGAGAACCACCCGGGCGGGGCAGTAATGTTCCAAAGGTTCAGGAATGTCCCTGAGGCCTGGCTCTGATGCTGTCAAAATGGCGGCAAACACAAAATGGCGGCTGCGCGGGAAATAGCATCCTACGGGCGTCGCCTCCTGATTCGCAGCAAGGAGGCCTCTCCGAAATGATGATGAAGGGCCGCCGGGCTGCTGAAGTGCCCCCGCAGTCGAAGGAGATGGCCAGCTGCGCGCGAGCGCTAAGGAGCGCTCCAAACGCCTCCAAATGGGCCTGCAAGGTGTTCGGGAGCAGGCAGAGCCGGAGCGCTATGGCGGCCGAAGGATCGGGCCGCAGGACAGTCTGCTGTGAGCCTGCGCTGACGAGCACACCCAACGGCTCTTTATGGTGGGCGTGCGATGGCGGCCGATGGATCAGGCCGCGAAACCGACCCCAGCAGCATGCGAGCGCTAACGAGCGCTCCCAACGCCTCTTTGTTGCCGTCCAAGCCGCTTGTAATTCGGCGAAGCTGGGGTGCGTGGGCGGCAGGAGAAAAGGGCCGCGGCAAGATAAAGAGGGCCTCCCGATCGCCCAGTGACTATAGCACGCAAAGATGCCGTATGGAGGCAGAGCTCAGCGGCGAGGGCAGAATAAAGGGCACACAGTGGGCTCGCAGGGATGGCAAGGTGGGATGCAGAGCCCTGCGGCAGATATAGGCCCAGGAGGGGCGTCTGAAGGTTCGCACCTTCAGAACGCCGTTGCCCTTCGATCTAGGAGGCTTGAAGCAATAATTCAAAAACTTACAGTAATGAAGACAGGAAAAAAACAATAAATTAAAATAATAAAATGTACATAAGGATTGCAATGTAGGGAGAGATGTCAAAAAGCACTGGTTCAGGCTGCACTGAGTGAAAGGAACTGAGCCTCAGCCAGTCCCTAGGGGAGGAGTCAACAGTTAATTTAAAGTGATATGCACTCAGTGTTTTCAGGCTACCTGAGGGATATTACCCACGCTCTTGGATTCTTCCAAGCAGCGCGCCAGAGAATAATGTACATCAGGGGTGTCAAACTCGCGTCGTCACTACGTCATCATGAGATGGCCAAATTAACTGATTTAATCAAAGAGAAGAGTACATGTAACTTTGTTTCTATCTGGAAACCATTTCTGGGTTTTGTGCTTGGAATAGGAAAAGAAAATGAAACTGACTTTGGAATTTACTGATTAGACAAGTAATTATAGAAATGAGTAGAATATACTGAGTATGCAATGTAAAAAATTGAGGCTGTAACGTTACATTCATTCTACTGTGCTGAAGAATCAGAAGTTAATGCATTTTCCCCTTCACCCTATACTTCTCTCTTTTCCCCTTTCTCCTTACCCTACTATTTTTATTTTCATTTTATACTTTAATAAATTTAATAAGGTTATATTATTAAGAAGAGTGGTGTGCAATCTGCGGTTTTTTCTGAACTCACAGCTCCTGCCAAAGGAACAGGTAGCAACTGTGGCCAGGAAGGCCTTGCACAGCTTCATCTGGTTCACCAGGCACACTCTTTCCTTCTTTGGGAGGACCTTCAGACAGTCACTCACATCTGGTACCCTTTACCAGGTGGAAGTGACATCTGGTAAAGTTGCCCTTTAAAGTCATTCAGAAGCTTCAACTGTTCTAGAATGCCATGCACAGCTAGAGATGGGCATACCTCAGTATGCAAGATCCAATCTGAGTTGGTCACTGGGAGGTTCAGTCTTCCAGGTTTTTGGACTCATGCTGGAGCCCATCCTCAGGGAACTTCTCTCAGTACCTCAGTATCCCCGTGTAACATCTTGCCTTTGTGAGCTCCACTGGTTGCTCATTTGCTTTCAGATGTGATTCAAGGTGCTGTTTGTTATATATAAAACCCTGTGTGGCACACTTGAAGGACCACCTGTTTCCAATAGTATCTTCCTGACTGATTTGATCTTGCAGGGGTGGCAACCCAGGTTCCTTCGACTGAACAATGGAAACTATCAAGACTCTAGAAATGTGCCTTTTTTTATACCAATACCCCCCCACCCATTTGGAATGAAATCCCCCCCACCCAGAGATTCACATGACCCTCAATCTGCTGTTTAGAAGAGTTGTTAAGACTTGACTCTTCTTCTAAGCCTTTAACTAGGATGAATTAAATCCTCTTGGGTTGTATGTGTCTGTTTCCTTTTTCTGGTTTGATCCAGTCTCGGTCATCTTTGCTTTTATTTTTGTTTCTTATTGCATTTTTAAAATGATTTACATGTGAGCTGCCAGAATCATTCAGAGATAGGCAGCATACAAATTTAATAAGTAAATGTACAGTAACTCGTTGTACTACTTCAATAGGAAATTCTCTGGGAAGTTATTGTGGACTAAGAGATTGTGGAAGAGGAGAACAAGAGAAAAAACACTTAATAAATAAATAGAACTACTATGATATTTGGCAGATCTGATCTGTTCTATAAATAGCTAAATACTTGCCTTTGTTTTAAATTTTACATTTCAGTCTTGTGTGTATTTGCATGTTTTATTGTAATAATTAATTGCTTACCGGTATTTTTAAAAACACAAGTTGTTCTATGGGACAATCAAAAAAGAAAATGAAATTGATTATACTTTGAGACAAGGCAGCAAACTCATATTGGCTGAGCCTCATAGAAGTATTCAAAACATCGATTTTATATGATTTTGCTTTGAATTTCAAACACAAGAGAAGAGAAAGAAAAGGCAGAGAGGCTAGCTTGGTGGCATTTGCCTTTGATACAGCACTTGCTTTTCTGAACAACAGGTCTGTTATGATGCACCCATAAAAGTTTGATGAAATGAGTGGAACACCTCAGGTCTTTGGCCTCCAGTCACTTGAAAGCTCAAAGGTACAATGCAGTGTGATTGGAGATGACTCACTTGCACAAGCCACTGGAGGCATAAACGAAAAGAATACTAAGTTCTGCTGTGTTGTATGATACGAGCTAATGGGTTTGCTTCTACACACAGCAGGGTTTTTCACAAACAATTCAGAAAAGGAGATTCTTGTGATTCTGAGCATCTGTTCTTTTTTAAGGAAACAGGCTCTAGGTTTTCTGCAAGCTGTTTTCTGCTCATTCACTTCTTTCACCCTGCTACAAAATCAACCACAATTTGATTTTTTTTAATAAAAATTATTATTATTATTATTATTATTATTATTATTATTATTATTATTATTATTATTATTATTATTATTTCTGCAAAACAAACCCTACCTGCCCTCACAAGAACTGGGTTGAGACCTTCAAAAAGCTATGACATTGTTATTTAAGCTATGATATTGCTAATTCACAACATTGTAAGCTTCATCTCTTTGAGAGTAAGAAAAACAGCCATTTTGGTAACGGCTGTATATTTGGCAAATACCCAACTCCCAATTGGTATCTCTGTTTCCAGGTGGGTGTTAAAACCTGGCTCTTTCAGGTCTTAAATAAAAAGATGATCAGTTTAAGTTTCCACTTTGTTTCATTCAGAACTCTTAACACTGTTGCCAAGTTTTTTATTTTATATTTCACCACTTGAGAAATGTTTCGCCTCCAATTAATAAAAAAACACAAAATCTCTACATGCAAATAAGCAAAAGCACCAAGACTGCCAGCAACCTAACCATTAGTTTTAATTGTATATTGCAAATGGAAGGAAGTCTTCTCTAAATAATTCAGAGACTAATTCTTGTAATTGAAGAAGGCTCAGTATAGCCAGAGCAAAATCTGAAGCTGAAAGTTAATTTAGGAAGATGGAAATCATGAAGATGGGAGATGCATTTAATATTGCATGGATGCAGATAATATTGAAATAAGATGCTTTAATCTGACACTGTTTATCCCTGGGTTTGTGTTTGTATGTTGTCAGAAGTAACACTTCCAATGTGCTACATACCGCAAGCATTACAATGGTGACAGGTATGGGGAAATATGGCAGGAGATAAAGAGCAGAGTACTCTCGTGGACCATGGAATTATTGTCTTGTAATGATCCATGTTCCAGTTTCTTGATCTCAGCCCCGATGCCCGTCAATGGACTTTCAGTGACTACAGCTTCCAGTTGCTGTTATTAAATGCCAGGTCAGCCTGTAGTAAGGCTCCTGTCATCTGTAATCTGGCTTGTATCACCAAGACCTATTGTAGCTGGGTCCTGAAGTTGCCCTTTCTGAAATCTACCCAGCTGGGTTTCAAGTGTAGTGTCAACTAAAACTCTAGGGCAGGGGTGGAGATTCTTATAAGAGAATATCTTAATCAGGGCTCCTGTTCCACAGATCTCTGGTTAAGAGAATTGTTTCTATGGATCAACTGGAATTGCTGCTGTTGTACCAACCTCTCTGTTGCATTGCAAATGCCTTTTCTCAGCTCCTTGACATCATCTCCAGACTGTCAGTGCTCAGATTTGGGGTGGGGTGGGGGGCTTTAATCTACTTTTCCTGGGAATGGGGCCTGAGGTGGCTTAGAACTTCATGGCTTCCATGATAGGATGCTAGAATTCCATGTTTTCTCCTCTCCTTTTTAACATCTACTGTACACGAGGCCATTGGGTGAACTCATCTGTCATCATAGGATGAAGTATTATTAGTATGCTGATGATACCCAATTGTATTTCTCTACCCCTGGCAAATTAAGAGATGTCATGGCTATCTTATCCCAGTGCCTGGAGGCTGAGAGTCTGGATGGGGAGCCACAAAATTTTAGCTGAATCCTGGCAAGACTGAATGGCTTTGATTTATAGACAAGGGGGGATTACCTTCCATTCCATTCCTGATTGCCACCTTAGGAGATACTTACATTTAACTGCTCTGAATTGTTGCAATTATCAGACATAACTGTAATAGCAGTGTCCCACTTGTCATGGCAGTGAAAAAATTAGGCCATGCCGTATTCGACACTCAATCAAAAGCACAAAATAAGTATATCTATAGCAGGATGGGTGGATCAAAAATGTCAAAAGGATGCCATCAGTAGGGGCATGTTTTACATACCCATAAAAAGGGAGGCTTTGATTACATGGGTGTGGATGTCATTTTGTCATTTTGGACTCTTTTATCCCCCTACACATAAATGCCTCCAACACATTGCAACTTTTTCCTTGAGACTCTCCCCACAAACTGCTTCACCAATGTTTTGGGCAGACAGCTTATAAAAAAGATCCTTGGGCACAATATGATTACTCTTAGCTTCTCAGAAATGCAAAAGAATGGCTGTCCTTTGGCATAACAATGCTACTCCTTATTCCCACTTCTCACATACCAAGCAAACTTAAATCAATACATTGGGGGGGGGGGTGTTTGTGTGTGTGAGAGAGATGTTGATGCTGCCAATTCTGAACAAAAAAAATCAGCAAAAATATCTTAGCTTTGTCCCGGGCATTGTCATCTAGCAACAAGAGAAAATGGAGATGAAAGAGTTAATCTGCTTATATTTTTCCTGGATTTCTTCCTATGCATAGTAGGCTCTTGGGCATGTTGTCAAAAAGATCCTGGCTGTACACCAGACTAAGCTAATCATATATTATAGAATTGTAATTATTTGTTGGAAATTTACTTGCAAAGCTTCTGTGTTCTTACAGAATTAACCCTGTCTTCTAACAGCTAAATCAGGGTGGAATAGCTTAGCCAAACCTCATGGGATTCCTGGCTTTAAGCCATTTCCCTTCCACTGGCAATCAACATGCACACTGTTAGATCGGTGCAAGGCAACAGGCGAGAGTCGTTAGTGAATTCAGCACCTTTTTATTTCCAGCAACATGTGACTGCATTCTGCTGGCTGGGCTGCCGGAGCTCGCCTTTTTAAGGAGCTCCATGCAGACCAGCCGGCCAATGACAGCAGGTTAAATCTCCCACAGTCCAGACAGCCAATCAGCAGTGAGCATGAAACCTTATGCAGATTCTAGCCAATCCGTGGCGAGCATGAAAACTTATGTAGATTCTAGCCAATCAGTACATAACACCCCTTCCCTCCTAAAATGAACAGTGTCCAATCCCCTGCCTACGTATGTGACGTAGTCCTCTAGGTAGGCGGGGAGCGCCGGCTTCCTACTGGACCTCTGCAGTTCACTTGTCCCCAGGATCCTGGCTGCAGCGGTCGAGTCAGGTGTTCTTCCGGCTGCCTGGGAAGGAACCTTCTGGAGTTCCTCAGCCCACAAGTCAAGTTCCAGCCTGGTTCCTTCGGCTTCCAAGACCGTCGCTTCCCGCTGGACACCCTCTATCCCCGAAGAATGGTTGCGGCTCTGGTTGGCAAGTAGTCCCCCTGTTGGGCCTGGTTCCTGCTCGTCTGCTTCCCGGCCGGCGGTTGAGCGTGCTCCTCGGGGCGGAGACCTGAGGTTCTGCGATTGTTGCTCTGGCCCTCCGGTCGCGGTCCAATCACCCTGGTTCCGCAGCTCGGTGTCCCCCAGGCAGTGTCTGAGTTGGTTGATATGCCTCCTCCAGATCCGCCCGTCCTCCAGCTCAATGCGGTATGACTTGGGGCCAATGACAGCCACGACTCGGTCTGCCAGCCAGGTCGGGTACCCCGCATAGTTGTGTGCCAATACCCGGTCCTGTACGTTGAATGCCCATGTGGGCCATGCGGAGTCCAGGGGGGGCCTCAGGAAGGTAGTCCGGGTGGTATCGGTCAAGTTGCAACCTCAGTCTTCTTCCCATCAGCAACTCCACTGGGCTCTTGTTGGTGGTCACATGGGGGGTGATGTGTTGAGTGAGGAGGAACTGGTCGACTTTTTCCTGCCAATTCCCTGGGCCCATTCGGGTGAGGGTTTCCTTGGTTAGTCTCACCATTCGCTCGACCTGCCCTTTACTTGCTGGGTGGAAAGGAGAGATGAGTACATGCCGGATCCCTTGCTCTGTGAGGAATGCCTCCATGGTCTTGGCTGTCAGTTGTGGGCCATTATTGGAAACCAGGACGTTGGGTAGACCATGGGTGGCGAACAGCTGTTGGAGTGCTCGGATGGTGGCTTCTGTCGTGGTTGTCTGTATGATGATCACTTATAGCCACTTGAAGTATGCGCCCACAACAATCAGGAACATCTGTCCTTCTACTTGGCTGCTTCCCATTCATGAGTAGGTGCCCATGGTGGCGCTGGTCGCATCCCCTGGCAGGGTTTGCAGGTGGCCACCCACTCGGTAATGTCCTTGTCCATCTGAGGCCACCAGATGTAGCTCCAGACTAACACCTTCATCCTCACAATCCCAGAGTGGCCCATGTGCAGGGCGTCCATGGCACCCCTCTGAAGCTTTTGGGGAACGACGACCCTTTCTCCCCACAGCAAACAGCCCTTAATGGTTGACAGTTCAGTTTGCTTGCTGTGGTAACTCTTGAACTCCTCCCCCAGGTTCTCTTGTGGCCACCCCCTCAACACCCAGTTCAGAACCTTTCTTAACGTTTTGTCTTTTTGGGTGTGTTCAGTGATGTCTCTGGCGGTCACTGGGCTGGCTGGGTCGATGTTGATCAACAGCACTTGGGCGGTGGGTGCGGGGTCTTCCACCAATTCTGGCAGCGGGCAGCGGCTGAGAGCGTCGGCATAGCTGATGTCTTTACCGGGGCGGTGGATCAGTTCATAGTCATACGCCATGAGGAAAATAGTCCATCTGGTCATCCTCGGGGACATGTATGGCGGGGTTTGTTGGTTACCGGTGAGGGGTCCTAATAGGGGCTTATGGTTGGTTACAATCTCGAAATGCCTACTGTATACATACTCGTGGAACCGCTTGATCCCTGCCACCACAGCCAAGTTCTCCTTATCAATTTGACTGTAGTTGTGCTCAGCCGATGACAGGATCTTGGGGTAGTATGCTATCGGTACTTCCGTTCCGTCTGGTAGGCGATGGCTGAGGACCGCCCCAACTCCGAAAAGGGAGGCGTCACAGGTGATTCGAACCGGCAACGTGTGGTTATATTGGAACAGGACGCTGTCGGATGAGAAGAGATCTTTCACTGCTGCAAAAGCTTGGTCTTCCCTCCGTCCCCAGGTCCACGGTGTCATCGTCCCCAGGAGTTTGTGGAGCGGTTCAGCAATGGTGGCCTTCTGTTGTAAAAATGTGCTGTACAAGTTTAACAGTCCCAAGAAGGCTTGCCGTTCTGCCTTATTCTTCGGGGTGGGGGCATTCTTAATGGCTTTCATCTTGCTGTCGGTCAGGTGAATGCCCGATTCATCTTTTAGGTAGCCACGGAACTCTACCTGTCTTAAGCCAATTTTGCATTTATTAGGGTTCACTTTGAGTCCTTTTTTCTGGAACCTCCCCAAGGTTTCGCACATGTGTTCCATCAACTGGCCTATTGACTCCCCCGATATAAAAACGTCATCAAAGTATGGCACCACCCCTGGGATCCTGTGCAGTAGCCGCTCCATTAGGCACTGGAAAAGTCCTGGGGCTACGCTGACCCCAAACTGCAACCTGGTACATTTAAATGCCCCCCTGTGAGTCTCTATGGTTTGTGCTTTAGCGGTGGCTTCGTCTACGGGCAGCTGCTGATAGGCCTGGGCAAGGTCCAGCTTGGCGAATATCTTCCTGCTTCCTAGGGAAGGCAATAGATTTTGCCCCATGGGCACTGGGTATGCACTCTGCTGGAGGGCCTTGTTCAGTGTACACTTGTAATCCGTGCAGATGCGGACGGGCCCATCTGGCTTCACGGAGGTGACTATGGGAGTCTCCCACACCGTGTGGTCGGTTGGCACGAGGATTCCCTGGGCAATGAGCTTGTCTAATTGTTCCTCGACCTTGGGCCGCAAAGCAAATGGTACCCAACGGGGTTTGAGCCTGATGGGGGTTACATGGGGGTCTAGGTTAAATGAAATGGGTTTCCCCGTATATTTACCTAGGCCCTCGTCGAAGACGTCCGTGAACTCTGCCAACAGCTGGTCCAGTTCGTGGGTGGTTACGCTGTGCAGTCCGGTGATGTCCAGGCCCAGGGGTTTAAACCATTCTACTCCGAGCAATGATGGCCAGTGGCTGCCAACGACTGTGAGCGGCAGCCGGCCCTGGAACTCGTGGAACGTTACTTTGACCTCCATTCTGCCTAGTACCTCCATCCAGTTCCCTTGATAGTCATTCAGACGGACATTTGGCAGCTTCAGGAACTTCCTGCTTGCGGCTGGGTTCAACTTCTTGATTGTTTGCCAGGATACTATTGTAAAATACGACCCTGTGTCCAGCTCCATTTTGCATGGTTCCCCTTCAATGGTCATGACTGCGTGGTATTTCTCCTGCTCATATGCATCTGTGTGTCCCACGGTTGTGTGATGGATTTCTCAGGGAGCTTGGTATTGGTCCTCTCTTCGTCTGTTCCGTTGTTGGCCGGCACTAGGGTTCTCTGGTCTTCCTGATGGGGCTATAGGCTTTGGCTGAAAGAGAATGGGTTGGGTTGCTTTGCAGGCTTTGGCAATGTGGCCCTTTCTTTGACTTTGGTGGCATATTGCATCCCGGAAACAGCAAGCCGCCCTTGTGTGGAAACTCATGCAGCCCAGGCAACGTGGCTGCCTGCTCTCCACGTCCCTGGGGTTCTGCCACTTTTCTGGATACACACGATGGATGGTGTCGTCTGTGTCATCCCAGTCATCATCGTATTTATTTATTATTATTATTTATTATTTAAATTTGTATACCGCCCTTCTCCCGAAGGACTCAGGGCGGTGCACAGCCAAATTAAAATACATACAATACAAAATTTAAAATAATTTAAAACAGAATTAAATCCAATTGGCTTCCCGAAATATTTAAAAACCCATTACCCTTAAAAAACCCTTTAAAAATTTTAAGCCAGCCCAGCTTGCTGGAATAGGAAGGTCTTCAAAGCTCGACGGAAGGTACGGAGGTCCGGGATTAGTCGTATTCCTGGGGATAGCTTGTTCCAGAGGGCGGGTGCCCCCACAGAGAAGGCCCTCCCCCTGGGGGTCGTCAGTCGGCATTGCTTGACCGACGGCACCCTAAGGAGGCCCTCTCTGTGGGACCGAATTGGCCGGTGGGAGGTTATCAGTGGCAGAAGGTGGTCTCGCAAATAGCCGGGCCCTAAGCCATTTAGGGACTTCGGTTGACCAGTCGGGCTCCCGGTATGTGTGGTGTACCCCACTGGTCTTCCTTATGTTTGCCGCTGAGTTGTCTGATGATTCTGCAGCCCAGGCCTCCTCAACAACGTCCATGAATGAGGTCCCTCATCCCCAGGATGATCCGGTCCTTCATCATTTCTTTGGGATTTATGAACTCGCATCTGGTAGTGATCTCCCGGAGGCTGGCCACAAAATCATTGATGGTTTCTCCCTCTTGTTGGCGCCGGTGGGAAAACTCATTTTGGCTGACCATGGGGGCAGCGGATGGTGCATAGTGGTCTTCCAGGGCACATTGCAGGGTAGCCCAGGCGACAGTCACCACATCTGCTGGGGCGATCAGCGTCTGTGCCATTTTGTAGATCTTGGTGCTGCAGTAGGTCAGGAATAACGCTCACTTCCTGTTGTCTGGCTTGTCCTGGTTATCGTTGGCCCCCAGGAACATTCTGAAATGGCCCATGTATGTGTGCCAGTCTTCTGTCTGCAGGTCAAAGATCGCTGGGGCTGGCGATACTTGCAATGCCATTCATGCAGGTGGTCAGAGGTCCTTGTTTCAAGACAGCTGCATGGTTCACGAGGAGGTTCTCAGGTCCCTTTTGTCCTTCATCGCCAGTGTTAGATCAGTGCAAGGCAACAGGCGAGAGTCATTAGTGAATTTAGCACCTTTTTATTTCCAGCAACATGTGACCACTTGAGCTCCCAAAGCCTGAGATGTTCCTTCCCCAGCTTCCTCTTCTTCTACCCCACAGGCTGACTCTTCTGGATCCCCCCCAGGGCAGTCTCCTCCCTTCTCCACAGGGAACCCATAAGAGTCACGGCTTTTTCGGCTTTCTTCAACATCATGGAGGAGTTGTAAAGCCTGCGTCATCATGAGGCTTTCCTTTTGCTCTTGCAGCCACACTGCCTCTCTCTTGCGGGGTCTGGAGCTGGTTACTCCCTGGGGGGGTCCTTCCCAGGTCCGGCAATCTTCCTACTCCTCTCGACCATCTAGCTTCCTCAGGCTCCTCTCTCAGTCGGAGTTTTTCCATCCATTCTGCAGCCTCTTTCTCTGCTTGAAGTGTAGTTATCATAGAACCAGATGCTCTCATCTGGTCTTCTTCACTCTCCTGGTCCGACATAATTTGTTGTCAGCCCCCTCGGTGGTTATCCGGGATGGCTGGAGATGCATTTCAGCTTAATGTCAGGTGTGCTTCCTTCAAAATCCAGGAAAGAATGACCCAGACTCCATCATTTATAGAGACAGGTACTTTTACTAGAAATGAAGTGAACGCAACCATGGCTAAGCTGAAATTAAAGCAATAGGCGCGAAAAGTGCATATAGAAAGCATCCCCTCCCACTGTCCATCGTAAATCATCCAATCCAAAGGTCTTCCAGGGTCAGGTGGAAGCACATCTGGCAGCGTCATCAATCAGGAATGCCACGACGGTTACCCGAAAGCCACTCCAAGGATTCAGTTTTGTTTCTTCCGAAGCCACGCCCTTCCTCCAGCACGCTTCCCCCCCAAGCTCCCTAGCTCTCCCCCCTCCCGGTTCCCGGCAGCCAAAGCAGCAAAAGCAGAGACTGACATCTGCGATCTGCCGGCTGGGCTGCCAGAGCTCGCCTTTTTAAGGAGCTCCAGGCAGACCAACTGGCCAATGACAGTTACCTCCTCTGCTATTTTGTCTAACGACATCATTGGAGGGTCTTAGGATGGAGGATCAGAAGTCAGAGTTGTCTCTCAGAAAAGCCCACCAGGCGGCTGCTTGGGTCATTCGGGCAGCCTCTTCTGCCTCGTTTTTTAATAGAGCATCACTTATTTGGCTCAGACAATTGCACAGCCGCATACCACCAGAGGCAGCACGTTTACATCAAGATATTAATAAGGTGGTGGCTGCCACTGAATATTCGGCAGACGCATCATTGGATGCAGTGAAGTTTGCTTCCAGGGCATTAACTTCAGCTCTAACCATGCGTAGACTTTTGTGGCTTTGTCACTGAAAAGCTGATAACAAGTCAAAATGGAAACTTGCGTCTGCTCCGTATAAGGGGTCACACCTTTTTGGAGAAGCTTTAGATCCAGCTTTAGTGGAAGGACGTGATAAACAAAAAGTACTTTCTTCCTCTCAGCGGAGACCAGATCACAGGTCAGCACCCTACTCTTACCGTCAGCCCTTTTGTTATTATTTATTTTATTTTATTATATTATATTTTTATACCGCCCTTCTCCCACTGGACTCAGGGTGGTGAACAGCCAAGAATAAAAACATCACTTACAAAATTTAATTTTTTTTAAAAAAAGAATTAAACAAATTTTGGCCCAATAAATTTAAACACCCCAACTAAAATCAATTAACAATTAAAAATATCTAAGGGGGGGAGGGGGTTAAGCCAGCCCGACTTGATGAAATAAAAAAGTTTTAAGGACATGGCGAAAAGCACGGAGATCTGGGATCCTACGTATCTCCGGGGGCAGGTCGTTCCAGAGGACAGGTGCTGCCACAGAGAAGGCCCTCCCCCTGGGGGTTGCCAGCCGACATTGTCTGGCCGACGGCACCCTGAGGACTCCCTCTCTGTGGGAGCGTACTGGCCAGTGGGAGGCTATCGGTGTTATGATTCTAGACCCACTGGGTCCTATTACCAAAGATCTTATCCCCAGGGATTTTACCAGCACTCTGACCGTGCAACATTCAAGGATCGGGGCAGATGCCAGGCCCAGTCCAAGAGATTCTTTCGTGGTACTGGACAAAGGGCATTCCGTCGTGGAAAATGACCCCCAGCCACCCCCCCCAATTAGTGGCCGTCTACAACACTTCTACCGCCAATGGGACTCTGAATCAGTGGATGCTTGGATTCGACGAACAGTACAGTTCGGACTAACTCTGGAATTCCTCTCCAAGCCCCCAAACAGATATATTCAATGCCCGGTTCCTCGTCTCCAAGTAAAGAAACAACTCATGGAGGACGAGATTCGGCATCTTTTACACATCAAAGCTATTGAGCCAGTGCCAAGGACCAAGGAGGGGAGGGGGTTTTATCCATCCTCTTTCTGGTTCCGAAAAGCTCGGGGGATTGGAGAGGGATATTAAATCTCAAACCATTAAATCAATTTATATTGTACAGGCAATTCAGGATGCAATCACTCAAATCAATTCTGGCATCAGTTCGACAGGGCGATCTGCTACAGTCGGTGGATTTAAAGGAGGCGTATTTACATGTCCCAATTCACCCAGGACATCGGAAGTTTCTGCACTTTGCGTATGCAAACCACCACTACCAATACAGGGCCATGCCGTTCGGTCTATCGTCGGCACCAAGGACATTCACGAAATTGATTGCAGCAGTAGCAGCATCTGTCCACCTTGTCCCAATCCGAATTCTTTGCTATCTGGATGACATTTTGATTCTGTCGTCCAGTCCATCGCAGGCAGTGAAGGATGCCAACATGGTGATTCATACCTTCCAACATGGTTTCACAATCAATCTAAAGAAGAGCCACCTGCAGCCAACCACTCGAATAGTCCACCTTGGAGTGGTGATAGATTCGGTCAGGGGCCAAGTATTTCTTTCGCCAGAGCAACAACACAGTATAAAGGAGATGGTGTCATCGATCTTATCACAAAGATTACTCCTGCTACTGATCCTCTCCCAGTTGTTGGGGAATATGATCTCTACTCTATCGATTGTGCCATGGGCCCGTCACCATTCTCGTCCCTTACAATGGTTCCTGTTACCATTCCAGAGACGGGGAACCAGCACTTCCCTCTCAAAAGTGCAGATACCATCTCAAGTCCGTCGGTCTCTCCGATGGTGGACGTCATCGGCCTTACTAAAGGGTTGTTTCTTTCAAGAACTCAACCACACCAGTCAGAATTGATAGCAAGAGGAATGACAGGTACAGGAACCCAGCACAGTGGGGACAGAGCCCTCACAGCACTTTGCTTCGCCAGACTCGGCTTTAGTTCAGTACCTGAGCCTGTGGACAGCAAATAAGGCTTGTCAATTAGTGCTTTTACAATGCAGCTGCCGCGACTGACAGTTGAGCTGTCAGATTCAAAAATAGCGGGTGCGAGCTGAAACCGCTCCTCAGCGCCACTGCGGCTCAACAAGGAGGCTAGAAATTTGGCGTGAAGGCTTCAATTGCCCTCTCAGTGCCGCGAAGCCAGTTCCTGAAGTGGAGTGTGACCTGATTATTCAGGCAGTGACTCCAAAGCCGCTCAGAATGATAGGGCTGCGGGGCGGAGCTGATTGATTCGGCAAGCCGGTAACCAGCCTCACACCAGCGGCAAACAAACACACGGAGGTGCCTCAGGAAGCAATCTCCAGCAAGCTGCAAAGAGAAATTGATGGCGATGGAAGTGGTCTGGAGCCCCAGACATGCTAAGAACACCGCCAGCAGCTGAGGAGAAGCTTTTTAACAATCCCCAATCCACAAAACGTTGCGCAGCCCTACTGGAACCTTAAAACAGTCCACAAATCAGTTTAAAAGTAAAGAAAAAATTATAGACCAACAGAAATTACTCCAAAAAAATATCTGATTAAATCAGAGAAATCTCACACCAGTCTGTTCAGTAAGACTGAGTGAAAGACTGAAGCAAGGGGCGTGGCCAGACCAACGGAAATAGATTTGAACACCCAGTCTATCAAGTTAAGAACAAGTGAATACCCATGTGGATTGACGGAGCAGCGAAGCTGGAAAAATTGTTTTCTCCCCAGTGCCAATTGGTTTTGCAGTCTGCCCTACTTCCTCTGCCACAATACTGTTGCTATGTTATGTTAATGGTACATACAGTTGCAAGAAAAAGTATGTGAACCCCTTGGGATTACGTGGAGTTTTGCATGAATTGGTCATAAAATGTGCTCTGAACTTCATCTAAGTCACAACAATAGAAAAACACAGTCTGCTTAAAATAATACTACACAAACATTAGATGTTGCCATGGTTTAATTGAACATAACATGTAAACATTCACAGTGCAGGGAGGAAAAAGTATGTGAACCTTTGGACTTAATAACTGGTTGACCCTCCTTTGGCAGCAATAACCTCAACCAAATGTTTCCTGTAGTTGCAGATCAGACCTGCACAACGATCTGGAATAATTTTGGACCACTCCTCTTCACAAAACTGTTTCAGTGTAGCAATATTCTTGGGATGTCTGGTGTGAATCGCTCTCTTAAGGTCATGCCACAGCATTTCAATCGGGTTGAGGTCAGGACTCTGACTGGGCCACTCCAGAAGGTGTATTCTGTGCTGTTGAAGCCATTTTTTTGTTGAATTACTTGTATGCTTTGGGTCATTGTCCTGTTGCATCACCCATCCTCTGCGGAGCTTCAGTTGGCGGACAGATGGTCGTACGTTTTCCTGCAAAATGTCTTGATAAACTCTGGAATTCATTTTCCCATCAATGACAACAATCCGTCCAGGCCCTGAGGCAGCAAAGCAGCCCCAAACCATGATGTTCCCTCCGCCATGTTTTACAGTGGGAATGAGGTTTTGATGTTGGTGTGCTGTGCCTTTTTTTCTCCACACATAGTGTTGTGTGTTCTTCCCAAACAACTCAATTTTGGTTTCATGTGTCCACAGTATATTTTGCCAGTAGTGCTGTGGAACATCCAGGTGCTCTTTTGCAAACTTCAAACGTGCTGCAATATATTTTTTGGACAGCAATGGCTTCCTCCGTGGTGTCCTTCCATGTACTCCATTCTTGTTTAATGTTTTCCTTATTGTAGATGTGTCAACAAAAATGTTAGCATGTGCCTGAGATTTCTGTAGGTCTTTAGCTGATACTCTAGGATTCTTCTTTACCTCATGAAGC
Organism: Pituophis catenifer annectens; assembly: GCF_029215685.1. Classification (NCBI taxonomy): domain Eukaryota; kingdom Metazoa; phylum Chordata; class Lepidosauria; order Squamata; family Colubridae; genus Pituophis; species Pituophis catenifer. The sequence goes on from NW_027256883.1 coordinate 88,525,080, forward strand.
ATTCTGCGCTGTGCTCTTGCAGTCATTTTTACAGGACGACCACGCCTAGGGAGAGTAGCAACAGTGCTAAACTTTCTCTATTTGTAGACAGTCTGTCTTACCGTGGACACATGAACATCAAGGCTTTTGGAGATACTTTTGTAACCCTTTCCAGCTTCATGCAAGTCAACAATTCTTGATCGTAGGTCTTCTGAGAGCTTTTTTCTGCAAGGCATGGTTCACATCAGACAGTGCTTCTTGAAACCAGTAAACCCAAAACAGGTGTGTGTTTTTAAAGGGCAGAACTGCTGTCAGCAACACATCCAATATCATCACACTGATTGGAGTCAAGGTTGGCTCACTCCTGGCTCCAATTAGCTCTTGGAGAAGTCATTAGGCTAGGGGCTCACATACTTTTTCCTCCCTGCACTGTGAATGTTTACATGTTATGTTCAATTAAACCATGGCAACATCTAATTTTTGTGTAGTATTATTTTAAGCAGACTGTGTTTTTCTATTGTTGTGACTTAGATGAAGTTCAGAGCATATTTTATGACCAATTCATGCAAAACTCCACATAATCCCAAGGGGTTCACATACTTTTTCTTGCAACTGTACTGTAACTTGCCTAAAATTATCCTGTGTAGTTCTGTAACCCTTTCACATATTATTTATGTTAAAGGGTAAATCTCTATCTTGAAGTATAATGTAGAACAGGGATCACCAGGCACTGATCTGCAACATGCCAGAAACTGGTCTGCATAAACAAGCAAAGTCCCATATATAAGATACAGGCAGCACCAGAAACCATGCCTCCTCCGGTCCCTAGAAAAACCTCTCTCCACGGAACCGGTTCCTGGTGCCCAAAAAGTTGGGGACCACTGATTTAGAAAGTACAATGAGAAAAGCTTTTGTGAGATACAATCCAGTCCTGATCTAGAATGCTTGGAATCATATGGATGCTGATTATTTGTTCAATTGTACCCAGAAAAAGGATAAATACAAATGCAGCAGCAGCAGTATTATAATTGTTTCTTTCAAGGCAGCAGGAACTCATCTCTTTAGAGAAAGACAGCACTCAGCTCTAGGACACAACCAATTTCCTTTGGTTACCTTGTATTAGCCATGAATGGCAAGGGTTTAATAAAAAGTGACCAGGCTCATTGCTCTATTGAAATACATGGTGTTTTCCAACAGGCTAGAATTCCAGGCTTCAATATGGAAGAGTCTCAAAGGATCCTCATTGGTTGTGGGTCTCAACAGGCAGCATCTGATTGGTTAATCTGCTGAAAGCTCTAGGATGCAAATATCTGATGGGAAAAATTAGAAAAGTTGAAGTTTGGGAGGCCCAGTTTTTCTTTTATTTTGGATTCTGAAATATTCAGAACAATGCAGTTATATATGCTGACCTTTTACTGCACCAAATGGCAGTAAAGCAAGGAAAGTTTCCTAGCTGGGATTATTATTGCAAATAGTATTTCTTTCTTTCTTTCTTTCAGGAAGTCTGAGCAATAATAGTAGATTGCCCTGAGAGATTGACCTTCAAATGATCCAAATCAGCTGGACTGATTCTGGACACTTCCCTTCTCTAATCTGCAGAATTTGTTGTATCCAAGAAGAAAGCTCAGAGCCACCTGCCCTCCTGGATGTCTTCCCTGCATTGATATTGCACCAAGAGCAATAGTGAATGGACGTTGGTCTTACCTGATACATCCGTTCTCGTTCAGGAAGGGAAGTCAGTCAGACTGGGGAAGGACTTCCTCTATGCAGCATTGATAGAGTCTTGCCAATCAGAAACTCCACCCTCATGGCCCAGTGTTTCGGCGAGGGCGTAGGCGTAGACTGACGTGTCTTCCTGAAACGAGAAAGAATTAAAAGCACCCTTCCCCAACCGACTGTGAGGGCCGGAACCCAGGGGTGGGGCTGACTGACTTCCCTTCCTGAATGAGAACGGATGTATCAGGTAAGACCAACGTCCATTCTCCGAAGGAAGGGAAGGCAGTCAGACTGGGGACATACCAAAGCTGCATGTCCACCAGGGCGGGAACCACCGGCCTGAAGACTTCAGGAGGGAAGAACGGACTGCAGGACCCGGCAACCAAAGACAGCATCCGCAGATGCGAAGGGATCCATGCGGTAGTGGTGAATGAACAGAGAAATAGAAGTCCACGTGGCAGCCCTGCAGACCTCTTCCAGAGGCGCTTGAGTGGACCAAACGGTGGAAGTCGCTGCGCTCCTGGTTGAATGAGCCATGATGTTTCGCAGGACGGGCTGCTTCAATTGCTGGTAGGCAGTGGCGATAGTAGCCCTGATCCATCGTCCTAAGGTAGTACTAGAGATGTGGGCCTCCACAGTATCTGGTTGAAAGGAAACGAACAACGCTTCTGTTTTGCGAAGTGGAGCAGTCCGGGCCAGGTAGATCCGCAGAGCCCTGCAGACATCCAGTCGATGCCACGAGCACTCCAAACGATGCGTAGGGTGAGGGCAAAAATTCGGGAGCACAATCTCTTGTGCCCTATGGAATAACGTGTTAACTTTAGGCAAAAAGGCCGGGTCGAGGCGCAGGACCACCCTGTCCCTGTGAAAGATACAAAGGTCACTGCGGGTGGACAGGGCAGCAATCTCCGAGATCCTGCGTGCCGAAGTAATAGCAATGAGGAACGAAACTTTAAATGATAGGAAACAGAGAGAAACCTGATGAAGCGGTTCGAAGGGAGACGAGACGAGTGCTGTGAGAACTTTGTTCAGATCCCAAGTAGGGAAACGATGCACAGTAGGAGGGCGGAGATTGGTAGCTCCTCAGAGAAAATTGCGGATGAAGGGGTGATGGGACAAGGAGTCCGGAGAACCGCAGGAAAGGACTGAAGCCAGAGCTGCCACCTGACAACGGAGGGTGTTAGGAGCTAATCCTGCTTTGAAGCCAGCTTGGAGGAAGGAAAGGACTTGGAGGACAGAAGCCGAGAGAGGATCGACCGCCGAACAGTTACACCAGGAAACGAAGGAGCGCCAAGTAGCTCCATAGATTCTGGTTGTAGATGGGCGGCGAGCGGCTTGCATCATGGTAACCACCGGAGGAGGGACGTGGTGAGCTGTTAGGAGACGCCGCTCAACCTCCAAACGGTCAAGTGAAGCCAATTGGGATCCGGATAAGTGAGACGGCCCTGGGTCAGCGTCACTAAGGAGTCCGGTATGCGCTAGTGAGGTGCTACAGAAAGGGACAGCAGGTCCGCGTACCAAGGGCAACGTGGCCAGTGCAGGGCGACGAGAATTAGATCCGTCTTCTCCGCCAACATCTTCCTGAGTACACGAGGGATGAGGGGAAGGGGAGGGAATGCGTATAGAAGACCGGGAGGCCGCGGGCAGCGGAGGGCATTGGAATCCTCCGCCTGAGGGTCCGGGAACCGTGAGGAAGGAGGTGATTCATCGCCGAGGCGAACAGGTCGACAACCGGGGTCCCGTATCGACGGACAATCTCCCGGAAGAGGGATGGAGAGAGGCTCCACTCCCCGTGATCCAAGGGAGAGCGGCTGAGGGCGTCCGCTTGTAGATTTGCCGTCCCGGAAATGTGGTCCGCCCGGATGGATGACAGATGGGATTCGGCCCAGCGGCCCAGCAGAATGGTCTCCGTAAGCAGAGCCTTGGAATGAGCGCCCCCCATTTTGTTTATGTGCGCTTTGGTTGCCATGTTGTCTGTAAGGACTAGAATGTCCTGGCCCTCCACCAGAGATCGAAAGGTGAGAAGGGCTAAGCGCACGGCCCGCAATTCCAGGTAGTTGATGATGTGCTGTCGATCCCGGGCAGTCCACTGGCCCTGGGCCATGTGATGGAGCAGGTGAGCCCCCCAGCCAGTCAATCTGGTGTCCGTCGTGAGGACCAGTCGAGATGGTTCTGTGTAATTGCTCTCCTTCGAAATTGCCTCCGAGGACCACCATTGGAGGGAGGACAGTACCGACGAAGGGAGACGGATGCGGGCCAGAGAGGTGCTCCTGCCAGAGCGCTGGTATGGGAGGAGCCACTGCAGCTCCCTGCAGTGCAATCTAGACCAGGGAACAATTCCGAAAGTGGAAACCATTTTACCCAGAAGGCAAGAGACTTTCAGGAGGGAGACAGCATCCGCAGTCCTGCATTGGCTAATTAGGTCACGAAGAGCAAGCTGACGGTCTGGGGAAAGGAACATCCTGGAAGTGACTGTGTCAATGGTGGTTCCAAGGTGAACGATACTGGTGGAAGGTGAGAGGTGGCTTTTGGCCCAATTGACAGAGAACCCATGGGATTGGAGAAGAGAAAGAACGGTGTCAAGGTCCTTGGTGGCCGAGGGAAGGGAAGTAGACATAATGAGGATATCGTCCAAATAAAATTGGAGCCTAATGGGAAGGGATCTGATATGACCTATGAGGGCGGCCATGACCTTGGTGAAAACCTTCAGGGCCGAAGAGAGACCAAAGGGCAAGGCTCTATACTGAAAATGGGACCCCATGAAATGAAATCGGAGAAACTGATGGTGGAAAGGGTGAATCGAGATATGGAGGTAGGCCTCCGTTAAATCGATTGAAGAAAGAAAATCTCCCGGGCGGAGGCACTCCAAAATGGAGAACAGGTTGTGCATCTTGAACCGGCGATAAATTATGTACCAGTTCAGAGCTTTCAGGTCCAAGATGGCCCTCCATCCCCCCGAGGACTTAGGGACTACAAAAAGCCAGGAGTAGAAACCTCTGCCCTGTTGAGCGGGGGGCACCCTCTGAATAGCTCGAATAGCCAAGAGATGGTCAATGGCTGAGGAAACCAGGGCCTGCCTCTGCGGGTCCCGAGAGATAGGGCAGGAAATAAAAACCGGAGGGGGTGGGCTGAGGAATTCTAAAAGAAGGCCCGAACGAATAGTGGAGAGGACCCAGGCGTCAGACACAGAGGAAACCCATTGAGGATAGAAATAGGACAAACGACCCCCTATAGGAATATCATTCTGGGACCTATCTGCCTCTCCTGGCGAAGCTTCCCCGCCCTCCCCGAAAGGACCGGCGTGGTGGGATACCACCCCCCGATCTAACCTGGGAGTCAAGATGTTGGCTTCGAGGTGGGGCAGGACGATGGAAGCGTGGCTGGAACGAGCTGGAGTCAGGAGCACGAAAGGACTGGGGCCGTGGATATGGAGTGTAGCATGAAGCCGACTGTCGAAGTTGAGAGGGGAGGATCTTGCGCTTGTCCCGGGTTTCGACCAGTAGAGGTTCCAGCGGGGGTCCAAAGAGGGAGCCAACAGAGTACGGGGCTGAAGCAAGCTGCCACTTACTGCGAATGTCTGCCTGCCAGCTCCAGAGCCAGAGAAGGCAGCGGGACGTGATGGAAGAGCCAAGGGCCCTGGCTGCGAATCTCGTAGCATTGAGCGTGGCATCCGCTGAGTACTCCAGAGCGGCGGCTATCTTATTGAGATCTTGATGAGCCCTGAGTTCTGAGCAGGGCAAGCGGCCTTGCAGTTGCTTCAGCCAGAGAAGAGCCGCCCGGTTGAAGAAGGAGGCCGATGACGAGGCACGGATGGACCAAGCAGCCGCAAGGTGTCCCTTGACGAGCTTCTTCTCTGCTCTCTTGTCCTCCGGACGGAGGGAGTCCTCGGGTGGGCCAGTGGGATGGACCGGGTTAGTCAAGGCGATGATGGAGGGGTCCACTGGGGGAGGTTGTAGAAGGTCGGCCAAAGCCTGAGCCGAATTATAAAGATGTTTGTCTAAGTTGTTGGGGATGGGACCCGCGCCAGGAAGGGACCATTGTCGGTGGAGTACATCAAGGAAACATTTCGGAGCAGGAACAGTTTCGGGCGCCACAGTAGTTTCCGCGAAGAGAGCAGAAGCGGGATCCGGTGGTGCAGGAGTGGAGGCAGTAGGAGGAATCTCACCCAGACGGGTGGTGGCAATGGCCTTAAACAGCAAGGACTGGAACATTTGTGGGTTAAAGAGCCCAATAAATGGAGATTGATCTGGGATCAAGCCCTCATCGTCAGGGCCGCATCCGGGGCATCCTCCCCGGGGACACTTAAATATCACTCATTTTTAATCTTCAAACGCTTGCCTTCTCCCTCAGCTTTTCTGGGTATTTACTTAGTAAGCACCACATTCATCCATATGCTAACATATTCATACAGTATATATCAGTGCCCTTCCCTTCTCTCAGAATTTCTGAGAATTCCACAATGATTTTCTAACTGGTACATATGCATGATATAATTACATAATTATATTTTCATAATTAGCATCAATCCTTTGTAATAATTACTTCTCAATATCTAAATCCACCTGGCCTAAAATTATGTTGACTCTTGCAACCATTTTTGCAGCTTTTATTAGTGATTAGCATAACAAATGATTGATCTAATTGACTTTTAAGCCTGCTACTAGTAAATGTTTCTCTCTGAAAGCAGATTGCATTTTGTTCAGTGTAAATTGTTTTGTCTGCACCTGCTTTTCTCTTCCTGCCTGAGAAGCTACATTTCTATCAGAGTTAATGAGATTATTTCCCTTAGCAAGTCTCCCAGACATGACTGTCACAGTATTGTCCTCTAGCTTCTTTTGCACCCTCAGTAAAGTGCAGTCAGTAGCATGAATGGCTTAATATTGTGTCTTTGGTTACTTTATTTATTTATTTATTTATTTATTTATTTATTTATTTATTTATTTATTTTTTGCCAAGATGTATTTTATGACAGATACAAGTGTAAACATAATTATAAATACATAAAAAGGATACGAATAAAAGAAAACATTAGGACAGGGACGGTAGGCACGCTGGTGCGCTTATGCACACCCCTTACAGACCTCTTAGGAATTGGGTAAGGTCTACAGTAGACAGTCTAAGGTTAAAGTTTTGGGGATTTGGGGAAGAAACCACAAAGTCAGGTACTGCATTCCAGGAGTTGACAACTCTGTTACTGAAATCGTATTTTCTGCGGTCTAGTTAGGATCAGTTTATCATGAGTTTGTATCTATTGTGTGCTCTTGTATTGTTTTGCCTTGGGGAACACCATTGTTAACAGGTGCAGGGTTAGATAAGGTGTTCCCTATTTTGATTACTTGCTGCCTGTTTGATAGGAACGCAGCTATCCACTTATGCAAGAATCCAGAAATGCCATAAGATTTTAGTTTTAGAAGTAGTTTGTTGTGTACCACTGAATCGAAGGCTTTACAGAAGTCTATATAAATTGCATCTATTGATTTACCCTGGTCGAGTTTTGAAGTCCATACTTTTTTGCAGTGTAATAGTTCCAGATTGCAGGACAATTTTTTTCTAAAGCCAAATTGCTTGTTAGAGAGTAGGTTGTTAGTCTAAGTAGAGGGTAATGGATCGGTTTATGATTTATTCCATGACTTTGCAGGTGACACAACATAATGAGATTGGTCTGTAATTATCAACTAGGCTGGGGTCACCCTTTTTGAAGATAGGGATGGCCTTGGCTAGCTGGTTCTGAAAGATATTTCGTAGATTATGCTAAGTGGTTCTGCTATGGTGGTTGAGAGCTTCTTTATGAAGTAGGCACATAATCCATCAGGGCCAATCGATAGAGATGGTTTTAGGTTGCATAGTACCTTTTCAACGGCATCTTCTGTGAAATCAACATGTAGTAGATCATTGTGAGTAGTTGTAGTACGATTGGGAAATGAGGGGCATGAACCATTGCTGTTTACAAAGACTGAACTGAAGAATGTGTTGAAGAGGTTGGCCTTAACGGTTTCATCATTACAGTCTTTCCCATTTGGTTCTTTTAGTGGTGGAATGGATCTTGAGTCTTTAAGTTTGTTGTTTACAAAAGTGTAGAAGGCCCGGGTGGATTTAGTGCATATTATATTTTCCTCATTTGCTGTGATAACTGATGCATTCTGACTTTATCTGTCAACATACGGTTTTGTAGTGACTTTTGAAGTTAGCTACGTAGCCAGTTTTGTTTTTGTGCCAAAGAGGGGGGTTTTTTTGGTCTGAAGTTTCTTTATTGTTATGGGTAATTTATTTTTCCTGGTTTTGGGGGTTCTTAGTCATACGTATAGTTTGATGATTCTTTTGATTTCTTGCAAAAAAAATTGTTATAATGGTCTTCGGCAGTGATGTAGCCAGTGAATAGAGTTTGCCAATCAAGAGATGAAAGGTCATCAATTTATGAGATCAAGTTGGCTTTTCTAAAGTTATATTTTGGGATTCCATCATTATGATTGTCTATGTGAGGATGTAGGTTGAGATAAAAGTCTATCATGCTATGGTCACTGTTGGAAAAGAGTTCTTTTATTTGTAGTCCATAAATTGAATTTAAACTGTTGCAGAAAATGAGATCAAGGCAGTTGTTGAGTCTAGTGTTATTAGTTACTAGTTGATCTAGTCCCAGATTAGTTACAGCATTGTACAGGATTGCATGTATGGGTTCAGTTGTACATTCGTTTAGGGTCCAATTAATAAGAGGTAGATTTAGGTCACTAAGAAAGATAAGAGGGTGTGGGCAGAAGGCTGCCCATGTTAGTAGTGATGTTAGTTTGTTCGCATGTACAAGGTCGTAATCAGGGGCTGTTGTGGCTCCATTACCTGAGCCTGTGTCATCGGCAGGAGAGGACTCTGAGAGTGAAGGAGAGGAGTTGGCAAGGCCTTCCTCTCCAGGACCCTCCTCTTTGGCAATGCCTTCAGTGTCCACCGAAGGGCAAGAGATAGGGCCGGGGCCAAGCACATCCACACAGCCACAGGTGGACAGTGATGAGAGTAATGAGTCTTGGCTGGATCCACGCCAGCGTTGCAGAGATAAGTGCGCACAACAGAAGAGGAGGTGTGCCAGAGATTAGGCTGAGTCACTGGACCACACCCCACAGGGTATAAAAGGGAGCGTGGTGGCCAGTCAAGCCTTGTGACGAACAAAGCTGAAAGCTTCCACGCCATTCTGCATTGCCGGACTTTTGCTATAGACTTTGCTGGATTATATTTGGACTTGATTTACTCTGTAATTATTGAACATTTTACTTTGATGTACCAGAAGCGAAGAGACGTTATCTCTTCGTGAGTAATAAACTCTTGGCAGGCAGCCACTAGATTGCTGCCAAGTTCCGTTATTATAAGGAAAAGGTTTTTGTCGGCTGGTTTGGTTTTTAACTCTTGGACGTCTGTTGGTGTGTGTGCGTGTGGGACGGGGACAGAACAGGGGCTCTGTAACAAAGTATGAAGTGAATTGTGGTGTTTAGGGAAAGGTCGCATATGATGGTCTCAGGAACCTTGACATAACCTTACACAACCTTGATCTGGTATATGGTAAGTAGTCCCTAGAAGTACTAAGTAGGGATTACTTCTTGTTGAGAAAAGCACATCCTATGCAGAAAAACTAAACTCTGAAAATGCTGGCTTACAGGAAGGCATTGGAAACATCACAGTGGGCTGTATACTCAGAACAAGCATACAGTAATAGCCTCTGATGGTGTTGGCATGGAGGAAGCCTTAGCCAATGTCCACGCAACAGATGTTGCTATTTGCCTTCGCAAGCAGTGGGCCACTTATTTGCAGCAATCATGCTGACAATTCTTGGCTATAGCAATCCTATTACTTGTTACATCTATGTGAGAAGGCATCTATCCTTTCTAGAAAAAATCCATGATCACATAACCTCCTTTCTGAACACGGTTCTAAAATCTCTCATAAACATCTATTTCATTCTTAGTCAATGAAGATATTCTCAATTCCTCAATCATTCTACTTGATCTAGATCCTTTACAGCAGAGTTCCCCAACATTTCATGGTTGGCAACCCGGAGGGGGGAGGGGGCAGGTGTTTTTACACATACATGGGCACATGCGAATGGGGCTGCAAGCATGTGCGTGATGCCAACAGGGCCATAAGGCAACGCTAATGCCTGCACGACGCTCTGTGATGCTAGTGTGAGGGGGGTGCATGCACACACATGCACTGGCAAGCCACTCAAGCAGCCTGATGGCCAATAAGCCACGACCCAGTAGTGGGCCACAACCCACAATTTGGGGATCTCTGCTTTAGGGGCTTGGGGGAGAAAATGGCTGTCAGTCTACTACATTGTCAGTCATGGTTGGCTCTGGAAACAAGGTGTCTCTCCTGCTGTAGTAATTTGGACATTTAGTTGTTTCCAAAAAAGAAAGATGCCTAAGAATTGATTCCAAACTGAGATAGCATCTCCTATTTCCAATAATTTCTCAAAGCATGTTCTCCTCAAAAATACCGGGAATGATTTGCTGAGTTAATATACATATTTGGCATTGTTACAGCATGGTCCTGGTAGTTTCACAGAGTGGCTTTAATAGTTGGCACAATCATTGACAAAACATCCATTTACTAAAAGGCAAACTGGTTAATTTGCATTCTGATCCTTGACTGATCTTTTCCCCTAACTTACTATTGTTTTTTCTGTAGTCAGGTGTAATTGTTGATGTTACCTAGAAGCTGGTATTTTTCTTTATGGCATGCCCATTTCCCATTTATTAATTAAATCAAGATATCTAAAATTCCCAATTATATGGGATAGGGAGAAAATGAATGTCAAGAGATTATCTGCAGGCAAATAGTATTTACAAGCAAGCTGGGCAGGAAGAATCATTTGTGGAATGTAATATAATGAATATGCAAATTATATTCAACTATATATTTCTACTTCAGACTGAATAAAACACTCAGTGGAAGTCTTGATGTGATGCCTGGAGGCTGTGAAGGTCTGAATGGGAAGAAACAAGCTGAGACTCTACTCAAGCAGGATGGTGTGCCTGTTGATTCAAATACTAACCATTTTGGGGACAATATTACCTTTAGCTCTCACTGGGGTTCTGGTTCCCCCAAAAAAGTTAGTGCACAATCTGGGATTGTGGATTGGAGGGTCCTTGTCCAGCTTCAATGCTTGCAGCTGTTCCTGAAAGAGTAAACCCTGCCAATAATGATTCATGCCCTCCTTGCCTCACATCAACTTCTATAATATGCTCTACATGGGACTGCACTTGAAGACCATTTGGCATCTGCAATAAGTCCATAATGCTTTGATTTGAAGGCTAATTGGGACAACATGATATTCCCATTTAATATTTACTGTGGAAGCTGCATTGATCGTAGCTTGCTTGGGGCCCCAATTTAAGGGACTTGTTGTCCCTTTAAAGTCTTGGGGCCTGAATATCTTGGAGTCTGCTTAGTCCATATAGAATCTGCCTATCCAAGGCTTGTTTGTAGAGAGTAGAGTTTAAAAAAGGAAGAGACTCAGAGCCACACATTTTCTACAGGACCTCCTGTCCTATGAAATATCTTTTTATCAGAAATAAGATGTGTGCCCTTCCACTTGATATTTAGAAACACTGTAAAAATCTGGCTATTTCACAGAGCATTTGGGAAATGGATCATGTGTGTAAGCCTCTGGACATTGGCTATTCTGTAATTATTGGATCTAGCATATGACGACTGTGTTTTAAAACATCATTATCAGAAGCATCATATTTGTTGATCACTGTTTATATTTATACTGCATTATATTTGTTGTGAATCATTTTTGACCCTGGATGATTAAAGCAGCACAAAAGCATCAGAAATAAATGAACAAATCTGTCTAGCTGATTTCTCTCTGTCTAGTATTGGGCATTCATTACAAGTTATAAACAATTTTGACTCCTGATGACAGCAATTGCTAAACTGAGGAAGAGATTGAGAAATTTATAAGGAGCACTTAACAACAGAGAAGATTTTTCCAAGGTCATGGTTTGGTCACTTGTGTGTATTTTATAGTCATGAGTTGGCATTTGCTAGCAATATCTCTAACCAAACTTTCTCACATTGCAAGTGCTGAGATTTTAAAAGTCAGGGTTCTTTGCCAAAAGCATAGAAAAATTTTGTACACACAATCCTGCTTTGTAAATAGCATCTTAGGGAATAATTTTTTTAAAGTTATTTGTTCTAAAAGCAGCTGCAAATTCTGAGAGAAAATGATGGAAGAAAAAGATGGCAAGGATCATTTGAAGATATGAAATATGCTGGCTGCAAGAGCAACTTCATTTCCTATCTAATTTGGCCTCATTACTGAGAAATGACTTGGGCTCAAATATAAAATCCAGGATTCTGGATATTAATGAAACCACCAAATTTCTAATTCTAAGGCACCAAGAAAACATGACTTTTCAGAGTGGGAAGTATTGCTAAATTTTAAATCTGACTTTAAACAATAAACATATGGGTGAAGATGGACTGGTACAAACCATAAATGATTTTTCCATTGAGAACATTTCCTTCTAGGTTTGCTTATGCCTGTCCACCTCACAATGCAATTAGAACAGTCTATATATTTTATCTTAGAACAGATAAAATATGGTACAATATTGTGAATGCTCAGAAGCATCACCTTGATCATCACAATCCCCAGGCATTCATTGGAAAGATAAGCCAATGAACAAAATGAGACACTCCCACTATTGAAGTAACACCAAACCTGATTATTTCACCAAGTAATGTGGGTTGGTTGTTATTTTAATTTAATTTAATTTAATTTAATTTAATTTCGAATTTATATACCGCCCTTCTCCCTGAGGACTCAGGGCGGTGTACAGCCAAGATAAAAAACATAGAATACAAATATTAAAACATTTAAAAATATATATAAAATTTGGCCCAAAAAATTAAAAATCGCAGACTAATTAAAAGAATTTAAAAATTTTAAAAATTTCTTCTTAAGCCAACCCGGCTTGCTGAAAAAGATAGGTTTTCAGGGAACGACGGAAGGCATTGAGGTCCTGGATTCTTCTTATCTCCGGGGGCAACTGATTCCAGAGGGTGGGAGCCCCCACAGAGAAAGCCCTCCCCCTGGGGGCCACCAGCCTACATTGTTTGGCTGATGGCACCCTGAGGAGGCCCTCTCTGTGGGAGCGCACGGGTCGATGGGAGGTCATCGGTAGCAGCAGGCGGTCTCGGAGATAGCTAGGCCCTATGCCATGGAGCGCTTTAAAGGTGATAACCAACACCTTGAAGCGCACCCGGAAGACCACCGGGAGCCAGTGCAGCTCGCGCAGGAGTGGTGTTACATGGGAGCGCCATGTTGCGCCCATCACTACCCGCGCTGCTGCATTCTGGACCAGCTGGAGCCTCCGGGTGCTCTTCAAGGGGAGCCCCATGTAGAGAGCGTTACAGTAGTCAAGGCGAGAGGTGACGAGGGCGTGAGTGACTGTGCACAGGGAATCCCGATCAAGAAAGGGCCGCAACTGGCGAATCAGGCGAACCTGATAAAAGGTCCCCCTGGTAACAGCCGTCAGATGTTCCTCCAAAGACAGCTGCCTATCCAGGAGGACTCCCAGATTGCGAGCCCTTTCAGTGGGGGCCAAAGACTCGCCCCCAATAGTCAGTGATGGAGTCAACTGACTATATCGGGATGCCGGGAGCCACAGCCACTCAGTCTTGGAAGGGTTGAGCCTGAACCTGTTCCTCCCCATCCAGATCCGCACAGCCTCCAGGCACTGGGACATCACTTCAAGGGCATCATTGGGGTGGCCTGGGGTGGAGATGTACAGCTGAGTATCATCAGCGTACTGGTGGTATCTCACCCCAAAGCCACGGATGATCTCGCCCAGTGGCTTCACATAAATGTTGAACAGAAGGGGCGAGAGGACCGATCCCTGCGGCACTCCACAAATGAGAGGCCTCGAAGTCGACCTCTGCCCCCCTGCCAACACAAACTGCGACCGGTCGGAGAGAAAGGAGGAGAACCACCGTAACACGGTGCCTCCCACCCCCAACTCTTCCAGCCGGTGCAGCATGATACCATGGTCGATGGTATCAAAAGCCGCTGAGAGATCTAATAGGACCAGAACAGAGGAATAACCCCTGTCCCGAACCCTCCAGAGATCATCAACCAACGCGACCAATGCCGTTTCCGTGCTGTGCCCAGACCTGAAACCCGACTGGAACGGATCCAGATAGGATGTTTCCTCCAGGAATTGTGGAAACTGTTGCGCGACCACACTCTCAACAACCTTCGCAATGAAGCGAAGGTTGGAGACAGGACGATAGTTAGCCAATATTGCTGGATCCAGGGACGGCTTCTTGAGGAGAGGCCTCACCACCGCCTCTTTCAGGGCAGTGGGGAAGTGACCCTCACTCAAGGAAGCATTAATGACGCCCTGGAGCCAGCCTCGTGTAACCTCCCGGGAAGCCAGTACCAACCAGGAGGGACACGGGTCCAGTAAACATGTGGCCGCACTAAGTCTCCCCAAAATCCTGTCCACATCATCGGGAGTTACAGCATCAAACTCCTCCCAGATAACATTCTCAAGACTGTTCCTCGTCACCCTGCCCTGATCTACCCAGTCAGAGTCCAAATCCCCCCGGATCTGAGCGATTTTGTCATACAGGTATTGTCCGAAATCCTCCGCCCTGCCTTCTAAGGGATCCTCCCGCACTCCCAGATGGAGCAGGGCGCGGGTCACCCTAAACAGGGCGGCCGGACGATTCCCTGATGACGCAATAGAGGCGGAAAAGTAGTTAGACTTTGCCGTCTTTATCGCCACTAGGTAGGCCTTAATATGCGACCTTACCAGTGTTCGATCAGATTCAGCGAGACTGGCCCTCCAACCGCTCTCCAGGCGTCTTTTCCGGCGCTTCATTTCCCTCAGCTCCTCAGTAAACCAAGGAGCCGCACGGGATCGGCATCGGGTCAGAGGCCGCAAAGGCACAACTCGGTCCAAGGCCCCACCAGCCGCCCGATCCCAGGCGGCTACCAGGTCCTCGGCCGAGTCATGTGCTAGATCCTCAGGAAATGGCCCAAGCTCCGTCTGGAACCTATCAGGATCCATCAGGCGCCTGGGGCGGATCCATCTAATTGGGTCCGCCTCCCTGCGGCGAGGGGTTGCGGTTCGAAGATCTAGGCGAAGGAGTGAGTGGTCAGTCCATGACAAGGGTTCCATGTCTATATCCCCTATAACAAGACCACTCAACCACTGGCCAGAGACAAAAATCAGATCCAGAGTGTGACCTCCCCTGTGAGTAGGGCCATGAACTAACTGGGTCAGGTCCATGGCCGTCATGGAAGCCATGAACTCCCGAGCCACCTCAGACGTTTCACCGACAGATGGCAAGTTGAAATCACCCATGACTAAAAGCCTGGGTGTATCTACTGCCACCGTGGCTATCACGTCGAGTAGCTCAGGAAGGGCTGTTGCCACGCGGCAGGGAGCCAGGTACGTAAGCAACAAGCCCATCTGAACCCCACGGCCCCACCTCACAAGGAGGGACTCACATCCGGCTATCTGAGGCACAGTGGTCTCCCTCGGATCCAGATCCTCGTTAATAATAACCGCCCCTCCCCTGGGCCCTCGGCTGATGGAATGCTCTGAAGCCTGGTGGGCACATTTCAACCAGAGGGACGCCACCCTCTGGGCCCAACCAGGTCTCCGTAATACCCGCCAGGTCCGCTCCTCCCTCTTGTATAAGATCGTGAATGAGGGGGGCCTTATTAACCACGGACCTGGCATTGCATAACATCAGCCGAAGGCCCAGATCCTGAGTATCTAAGCCACCTAGTCTCCAAGAGGAGCCATGGGGACCGGGGCAAGCAATTGCTCTCAAACAGCGAGTGCGAGCCCCCAACACATGATATGGTCCCCTGCTCCCGCCATATCTGCCCCTCCCATCTACCGTGCTGATGGTACAGACCTCATAGGTATCGTCCCCCATCCCTTTCCCAGTCCCTCGACCAACACCTCCCAAATCGTTACCCTGTGCCGGGCTCGGCTCTGACCCTGGTGGATTTCCCCCCCCCATCCCCCAGAGTCTTCTTCCCAATTTCTCTAGAAAGATCATTACAAACCCCCCTCCCAGAACCCCTTAAAATCTTAAAAAATTTCCCTAAAAAACCCCACAAATTCTTCCTTGCTCCATGCCATCTCTCTGGACTCCAAAGTCCGTCATCGAGATAGGCCCTCGATAATGTGGAGGGCCAAACCTGCGAGTGGGGAGAATCTCGCAGGGCGAGGAGTTCCGACACCGAATACATATAATCATCAGGGGAGACAGAGTCCAAGGGAAGGGAGTACCGCTGATGTTACAAACATAGGGGAAAATTCTAGTCCATGGTTAGGCCATCAAGCCCATTGTCCTCTCACGACAATGGCCAAGGAGGTGCATATCCTTCGACCCCGGAGGTCGATATGACTCTCCAATGGGAAATGAATTGGCTTTTTTTCTGTACTGAGTCTGATTTCCATTTGTGTACATGCAATTGCAATGTAGGGTTTGTGTTTACATTTAGTTATTTAATTATTTGCTTTTCATCCCTAACAACATATCTGAAGACTTAGGTTATAAATTATAGCAGGTTATAAGCCTGTAAATAAGTAATCAGCTTAGTGATATATCTAACCCATACATCAAATGTGCTAATTTTAAAGCAAATAGTAGAATTTACGGATTATAATAATATGAAGGGAAGATCTTAATGTGTCCTCATTACCTTTGGAGAAAAGTTGGGATGTGAATTTGATTAATTAATAAATCAAATATCATGAATATTCCCTAATGCTTTAAGTAGGAGGAATACATGATTGTGTAATTGTGGCCTTGAGACGGAAGTGTAAAGGGGGGTTGAGGGAGAAACAAAATGATTGTTCAGTCCTGGGAAAATAAAAAGTTTAAGAGACTCAAAACCCCATCTTGAGCTTATCCTTAAAAGAGGGGCAGTGAAAATTTTGGCTTTCAAACACTTGTTATTAACAAGATTATTAAATGAATCTGGCTTCTCCATTGACTTTCCTAGTCAAAAGGTCGCAAAAAGGAATGACTCTGGGAATGCTCACTAAATGAACTGTTGTAAGTCGAGGACTACCTGTATGGACTACCTGTAACAAGCATTGCTTGTTTCCAAATGTTTGCAGATTGATATTGATATCAATCTGATTGGTCTGTAGTCGAAGACTCTATAGACTACGGACCAATCAGCCTGATATCAATACCTGGGAAGATCCTGAAAAATGGACTGCCACAGAGAGGAGGAGGGTCCAAGCTATTTTCCAAAGCACCTGAAGGCCAGACAAGGAATAATGGATGGAAACTGATCAAGGAGAGATTCAACCTAGAAATAAGGAAAAATTTTCTGACAGTGAGAACAATCAACCAATGGAACAGCTTGCTTTCAGAAATTGTGGGATTTCATCACTGGAAGCTTTCGAGACTGGACTGCCATTTGTCAGAAATGGTGTAGGGTCTCCTGCTTGGGTGGGGGAGGTTGGACTAGAAGACGTACAAGGTCCCTTCCAACTCTGTTAATCTGATAAATGAGATCTGACAATCAAGCAACAGATCTGCAAACATCAATGATAAAGATATCCTTCCCTAACTGAATATAGCACCTATAAATTGCTCTCAACTATTATTCCGATTATTCTTCCAATTATTTTAATTTTCATATTGTATGTATTTTAATCCTGGCTGTTCACCGCCCTGAGTCCTTCGGGAGAAGGGCGGTATAAAAATTTAATAAATACTAAATACTAATACTAAATCAACTACCAAAAAAAATGATACAAATTATAGGCATAACCTGTTTGCTGAAAGCTTTTCTCACATCCCTTTAATCCTTTTGGCCTCTCACTTCAGAATTTACAGACCAGATTGCATTTTGTGGCTGCCACTCTTTTTAGTGCCATGTAAACAATTTTGAGTGTTGGGAAACAGGCCACATCCAGGCAGATCCCACTGCATCAGTGCTAAAACATATTTAGTGTTAATCTCAATTGGCCCAAGGGAGAAAAATAATTCTTAGAGAAGGGTAGGTACCCTGCAACAAGCTACATTTGGCAGCTATCTTGGGGGGGAGAAATAGCAACAAAACAACAAAGGCTGTTATTTTATAGGTCTTTTCAGTCAGTTAGCATATGTTATCCCATTTGAGACTCTTGGCCCAGCTCAGTCCTGTCAAAATATTTCATTTCTTGATATAGGATATTCCAATGAGTATAAGAAATACCATTTTTTTCATACCTTACCACCTGCCAGAGAAATCCTATGAGCCCTATTGGAGGAAAATCAGATATAGAAGGGGTGATTGATTTGACAAGATGTGGATTATATTCAGAAGGTGCCCTTTTCCTCCAGGGTCTACAGCAGCTAGGAACACATTAAAAAGCAAATACAAACTGCTACTATGAAGTGTGATTAGCCCAATACTAAGTCGCCAACTCTCATTTGGCTCAACTCTAATCTCCCATAGCTAGTAAAAATCTGTATGGTCAAAGTCTAATGCCCTAAGACATATTGTAGTAATGATAAACCCTCAAAGACTGCTTTGCCTATAATTTTGTAATTGTGCTTTTCATAAAGCAAAGTGGCCTAGTTTATTAGTAAATCATAATGACTAGGTTCACACATTCTAAGCTAAACACAACAAATTATATTATGTTCTACATGAAATCAATTACTGGTTGAGCATCCTTATCTAGGGATGAAAGAAAATCCATGGAATTTGATTGCAGTGAAATGCCTCAAGAGCCACACAAATTCCTTATCAACAAAGAAAACAGAGATACATAAGATCCACTAGTGTTTGTCATACTTCAACCAAAATTCACATAAAACGTGTGGCTATCTATAAAGGATGCAAACCGAAGAATTATGACTTTGGAAAAGTTATGAACTTAAAAAATAGCATTTAGTGAGTGAAGATGTCACATTTTAAAAGTGTTCAGCTGAAAACAAAACTAAATGTATCAGGAAAAATCACATAGGACAGCAAATGCTGATTTTTTTTTTCCTTAAAAAACTGCTTGCAAAAAAATTCCTAGAGTAGAAAGTAAATACAGACTACACTAATGCAGACTAGATGCTGACCAATTCATAAATCTCTACCCTTATTGCATAAAGGCAGGACAGGTAGATAGATGGAGAAACAAAATGTGAGGGAAATGTTACTCCATGGTCACTTTGCATGCACAAATACCTCATAGGTTCCTATCTGTATGCTCAGTTAAAAACACTAGCAAAAGTATTTTCATTACATACAATTGCTATTTTCAAAATATCTGATTACTATTTTTCAAATTTATTATTTGTAGACTATATATTTTATAAACATGATATATTATTTTCATCCATGTTAAAAACATTCCAATTTATTAATTTATAAAATGACTACCCTGACCCCATCTATTCCTTTGGGAGAAATTACAGATAATCCTTAATTTACATCCAGAATATGTACATAAATCGTTGTTGTAAATCAAGTAAAACCCAATTTTACAATTTTTACTGCAGTTATTAAGTAAACATGATCATTCAGTAAATCCAGCTTCCCAATTGGTGATGGGGGGGGGTTGTTTGTTTTTTTGTTGGAAATTGGCAATAAAGATCACAAATCATGATCATGACCCAGATTATTGGAGGCAATATTCTGACATTGTAAACTACCCAGAGTATGCTGTAAAGCATTATGGGGTGGGAAACAGAACCTATTGTTTTTACAGAAACTAGAAAAGACATGCTAGTCTGTGAAGAAACTATATTGTATATATTTCTAATCTCATGAGCTAGGCTGAAACTTGGAAACTGTTTGTAGAAGCTAGGATCAGAATGCTAAAAACTGATCTTAAGCAAAATTTGCTGATATAATAGTTACTCTAGAGACAAACCCTAGGAACCAGTACCATAAAAGGTAATTTGTAAATAAGGGCAGGGGGTGATAGAATTAATGCGATATGTAATTGGGGCGGAGATAATGTATTTACTTTAGACCAGTGGTTCTCAACCTTCCTAATGCCGCAACCCTTTAATACAGTTCCTCATGTTGTGGTGACCCCAAACCATAAATTATTCCTAAAACCATTGAAAATATGTGTTTTCCGGTGGTCTTAGGCAACCCCTGTGAAAGGGTCGTTCGACCCCCCAAAGGGGTTGTGACCCACAGGTTGAGAACCACTGCTTTAGATGCTTCAGATAGGCTGTGACGGCCTGAGTACTAAGCTAATGAGGAAAAGGTGGGAGGTAAATTTACAAAGGCAATAGGGAATATAAAGAAAACACATTGATGATTTAAGGTGTGTCCACTGTACCTGTGTTTGCGTGGTGTACCCTCTTTGCAAAGTAGTAAACAAAATCATCATTGTTTTCTCTTGGGAGTTTTGGCTGGTGTTTGTTTATTTCAAAACTAGACAACAAATCCCACACTATCATGTGACCACAGGATATTGCAACCATTCATAAATTGAGCCAGTTGCCAAGTGCCTGAATTGTGCTCATGTGACTACATGAACAGTGTGATGGTTATAACTGCAAGTACAGTTATAAATTATTTTGCCCAAGACTGTCATATCTTTGAACCATTATTAAATGAATAGTGATAAATCAAGGACTACACCCATATGAAAATAATGTTGCTTTATACCTGAACAAAGTAATATAATTAAATGAACATATCAAAGGATCTGCAATCTTTTATTTACAAAACTAACCACTATCCTCCAGTATTTATCTTCCCATACTTCTATTATCTGGGGAAATATTTTTATTCTACACATAGTCAAATCTTTTCTATCTCATCATCTATTATGATTCCAAGCCAATAAAGGCCTACATATGGTAGCTTCAAACAGTTCTTTTGTGAATGAAAATATTCAACTACTTCAAGAATTTCACTTTAGACATCTCTATACCATTTTTGACAATATGTTGCTTTCTTTTATTTTAATTAATCATATTCCATAAACTGCTGAGAATGTATTTTTTTCAATCTTGGAGTTATAATTCAAACATTCTGTCTGCTTTTAAATCACATAACTAAATATGCATTACATAAATAATACTATTATAAAGTTCTCACCTTGTTTTACATGAACTTCAGATTATGTATGGTTTTACTGAAGTAACTTTCTCAAGCAATATATAACTCTATTTTCCTTAGAAAATGCAACACTGATTTTAATTTGTTTTCCTTCCAGCTTACATGAAATCACAGAGGATTTCAATTCTGTGGGGAAAGAATCCTGAAAGCATTAATTTGGAAAAATAACACACTATCTACTAGGTGCCTAACTATGATGAACTATCTGTTCAGTAGCATTAATTGTTCTTAGGCATGCATGTACTTTCCAAGAAAAATGGTTATCAGTTTGAATCATCGGATTCTTTATTCCTTATGAGTAATTATAATTAAGACATTATCTGGTACTTAAAGTTTGCCTGAAAATACATTTTCTGCTCTCTGCTCAGAACAAAAATAACCTGGTTGCTAAGAATCTACAACCTTGCCATCTATTGTCCATCATGTTTTCTACATGAAGAAAAATGAGTTGATATTACAGCTTCAGATGAGAGAGAACTCAAAGCCTCCACAAGGCATAATTTATAACCAACTATTTCAGTTCATGTTCTTTGAGACAAAAATGAAAGGAGCAAAGTTCTGGATCTCTGTTTGATAAAACATGAAACAAAGGTAACATAAATTTTAAATCAACTATCAAATACTTGAACGGAAATACAATAGTAACTACCTGGTGGACTACATTTAAAACAAACAGATGACTGAAGCTGCAGACAGGGAATAATCTGAACAGCTTTATATACCACCAGCTTTAACATTTGGGCTTTCATCTCATCTATATTTTGGTTCAGAAGAGGATGAGCTTCATCTGGCTGATGAAGTCAAATAGAAGTTTACTGATTTTTGCATTTTGCAATTTTTTCTGTGCTATATTTTATTATGTCAAAGATCACCCTGGAATTGGAGGTATTAGCACTAGTATACAACCTACATGGAAAGAAAAGGATGCTGTAATTCAATGGCTAAAATCTCACAAGGCTTTGGAAAATTGCTTAGGTTTAATTGCAAACTACTCCCAGGAATGTCAGAATTGTATAACTTCTGATTAGCAAATTTAACTCCATTTTTGCAACAGAGAAGAACTTTTCTTTTCACCCTAATAACAAAAATGAACAATAGTTTGACTAAAGTTGTTAATCAGCTTAAAGAGAATTTTAGAACTGCTTAGTCTGTAAATATTACCTCTCTAAGTCCCATTGTAAAACTTTGTCTAGCCTTAAATTACAGTATAAATTAACTCTAAGGAAGAAGAAACAGAAAGCTACAAAAGATGAATGCACCAACTTATCCTATTAGACAAAAGCACACCTCCCTCTTTTGGCATATCGCCAGGACAGGCTCAGCAGACAAATCGAGAAGTCTGCTAAACATCCTCATTTATTTTGGGAGGCACATTATAGGGCCCTACATATTGATAATGATTTGACATCAACACTTTGGACAGCCGATCCCTGGTCACCCTAACTAATAATGTCACTTAAGGCTGGGAAGGCCCTGAGAAACGTCTTACCCAAAGTGATTGGTGGGTCCTCTTGTTGATATTTTTATTTTGTAGTCCTTAATTATCTAAAACATCTAAACAACAAACTTCAGACATGAGTAAATTGGAAGGAATAATAAGGGATGAATGAACAGAACTCAGAGAAGGCCGATCAACTATAGACTATATTTTAGTATTGTTCTAAAATTTGTATTCACAAATATGTGCACAATTTTAAAATATCTTATTTACAATGTTTCTGGACTTCAAATCTGCTTTTTAATTCTAAGCTCTTTAGAGTCTATGGGACAAGCTCAAAACACTAAAGTAGACAGTTATTTTATTTTGATAAAATAAATGTAAAATTCTCATGGGTACAGGACCCAAAAACCAGGCACCCTTAAGGGAAAAAAATCTGAACCACCTGCCAGTCATTTGGAAATGGAACATCAAAGCCTGGATGACTTCTGACATTTTTGGGGACTAATTCAACTACTTAATCCTGCACTAGAACATTACCTCAGAAAAAAGACCTTTGCATTCAAGATTCTACTACTATTAGATATCACATTTTTGTGGAGTTTGAAAATGCTCACCAAAAGTCCTTTTCGTGCCATAAAACACTACTTCTGTCCTCCAAGACTTGATCAGGAAATTGTAAACACTTTCAAAAGCCATTATACCCAGGAGCAATGTGTGCCAACATCTAAATGCAAACCCTGACTCTACAATGGACTGAAGACTAAATAAAGTAGGCTAGGATAAAGTTTCTCATATTACAATAAACAATTGCTGGACAAAAGCAAGGCCACAGTGTGTGACCAATACTTAAGACATTGAAGGTGTTAAAGAACACTTTTTTAAAAATGTGCAAGCTATTATGAGTTTGCTGTGAAGGATTGTGGCAACAGCTTTGATGACATGCAGCAGGAGGAGGATGTTAAGATTTTAACAGAAGACACACTGAGTTTAGCATTGAGGATTAGAATGGTATGGCTAAGGATGGCCAAAAAGATAACGAAGATGATACTAGCAATGCTGCTGCTCCTAAAGTAGTCTTAACCAACATAGCAAAACTTGAGAAGTGGATTACATTGCTTAACCACCTTTCTAAGGAAATTCAGGTGTTGGATCCCTTAGTGAAATGCAGCCTCAAGTTTAAAAGCCAATTTTAGGATTCTTTTTGTCAATACATGGAGCTTTCAAAAGAACTGTGATGGAAATTATACCACCAATGGTAGTGCAATTCTTTAAACCCATTGAAAGGTAATCTCCAGCAGCACAACCTTCAACAAGCTGAGGGATGGCCAGCAGAGGAGGAAGTAGCTGATGTTGGAGATACCAAGCTACCTTCACTATCTCCATCATTCAGCCCATTGTGGCAAAAAGGGTTTGTTCTTTCAATAAAAGTTATGGTCTTATTGCCTATTAAAGTTCATTATTTAAAACAAAATACTGTAAATGTTGTATTGAATGTTCCTTATTATTGGAAACACAATAGGTTTACAGTAATGGATATACTGAAAAGGATCTTTAAGAACGTAACCCCATTTTTCCTATAGGATTAATGCTTAAATAACTGCAGTTTCCATTTTCAGCAGAGTTTTCAAGACCGTAATCCCTCTATGTAACAAGGATTGAGTATATTTTTAATGCTTATATCTTTCCTTTTTTTATCAGTACCCAGAGCCATCTGACAATACTTACATATTTATCCTTTTCTCAGACTCCAAACCATTTATACCTCAGATCATAACAAAATTCTGTATAGCAACCATGAAAATCAGGCATCAGTGAAGAGTCTCCCACAGTTGTAACATACTTTTATTTCAGCTACTAGAGTTGCCTATATTATTCTACTTTTATTAAATGTTTTCAGTTATATCTTTTATCTCTGGCCTTTGGCTGTAAAAGATTAATGCATTTGTTCATTATGTCAAAGTATTACAGAGTATCATATTTTGGATCTGGCAAGAAAAACTGTTCCCTTTCAAGCATTTAGAGGTCAAAATCAGCCTTTCCAAATTAATTCCATTAAACACACAGAGAAGAAAAAATAAATATGCAGCTTTTATCATCAGGGCAGCCCTAGATTCACCATTAAGTAAAATAAGCACCTGCTTATAGCATTGAGGAAAATGGAGGGAGACCAGATTTTCCCCTACTCATCTTGCTCTTAATTTTTTCATTGCCATACTTTACTTTAGTCAACCTTTTTGTACTTGTCTTTATATGCTACATTCAACTTTAATCTGCATTATTTAAATTTTTTCTTGGCATGGTGAGTGACTAAAGTTTAAAAGTCTTAAGGTCTTGTCAGTTAAGCAAGGGAAGGGCCAAGTGGCACAATTGTTGGGTGTGCTTAGAGCATCAGTTAAGTCTGGCCCTGCTTTAGAAAATTTTCAGCTTGGATTTCATTTCAAAAAATGAGTGGCCAAAGGTGGTGGGGATATCTTACTGTACTTTCTTTTTTTTTATTGAAATTTATTATAATACAATACAATACAATCAGTCAGACAGTGTTACTTTTCTACACAGATTAGATCAATTCTTCCTTTATGTTTCATAGTTCCAAATTCATATATGTATCTTAAAATTTGTATTAATTTTCATCTATTTTTTATTCGATTATCAATCCACCTGTACCAATCATCCCACACCGTATAGTATTCTGTATCCTCTTTTTCATTTAGTTCTAACGTTAATTTGTTCATTTCGGCACATTCTAAAACTTTCTGAATAATGAGTTCCTCTGGTGATGTATCCTTTCCTTTCCAATATTGGGCATATGCTATTCTTGCTGCAGTGAATATATATATAATTAAATATCTTCTTTTTTTTCCATATTTAGTCTTTAGTATTCCCAGGAGAAATGTTTCAGGTATCAATTCAATTTTTTCATTAGTTGATTCTTGTAGCCAATTTTGTATTTTTCTCCAATACCTCTTCGCTTTGGGACAGGACCACCACATATGAAAGAAGGTACCTTGGTGATATCCACACTTCCAACATTTGGGGCTTATATTTGGATAAATTTTTGCTAATCTCGCGGGCGCTAGGTACCATCTGTATAACATTTTATATTGGTTTTCTTTGTATGTTGCCGCTTTTGTTAATTTATAGTTTCTATTCCAGATCGTTTTCCATTCATCCAAATTTATATTATGTCCAATATTTTTGGCCCATGCTATCATTGGCTCTTTTACTACCTCTTCCGCCTTGTCAAACTCTAATAAATAATTATATAGTCTGGATAGTATTTTTTTTCCGGGCCTATCAATAATTTGTCTAATATATTTGTTTCCACCTCAATACCAAATTCTTCTGTATCTTTTTTGTATCTAGATTGGATCTGCAAATATGGCCACCAGTCAATATGTATTCCCTGCTTGCCTAGGGATTGGTTACTTTTGAGGTTTCCTTGGTTGTCTAAAAGCTCTTTATATCTAATAATTTTATTGATCTCTAATGTATCTGGGTATATAATGGCTTCCATCGTCAATAGCCAGTTCGGGATTTTCATATATTGTTTTCTTCTAATTTCCTCCCATACTTGTATTAGTGTTTCTCTTATGTCTACGGAAATATGTTTTAGTCTTTTTCTTTTTATTCCACAGGAAGGCATGCCACCCTTTTTGTAGGTCATGTCCTTCCAGAATTAAGATTCTTTTATTTCTTAAATTAACCCATTCCCTTATCCATACTAGGATTGCCGCTTTGTAATATATTTCCCATGCTGGGAGTCCAAAGCCTCCCCTGCTTCTATTATCTTGCAATGATCACAATTTAATTCTTGCTTTTTTTCCGTCCCAAATAAATTTCCTAATAATTTTATTAATTTCTGTAAAAAGAATTTGTCCAAGATAACGGGTATCGTTTGGAATAGATATAATATTTTGGGCACGATATTCATCTTTATTGATGCTATCCTGCCCAAAAGTGATAATTGCAGTTTCCCCCATTTTTCCATGTCGTGTTTTATTTTTTGAACCAGAGGTATATAGTTGTCTTATTTTAAAGCTGAGCATCTTGCTGATATCCATATCCCTAAATATTTAATTTTTTTTACTATTTGTAAGTCTAATTCCTTTTCTAATTCATTCTTCTGAGTTTCTGTTAAATTTTCCACCAGCATTTTGGTTTTCCCTTTATTCAATTTAAATCCAGCTACCTCCCCATACCTTCCTATTTCCTCCAATAATCTCGGGCCTGTTTCTAAGGGTTCCTCTATAATGAGTACTACATCATCCGCAAAAGCCTGTGCCTTGTATTCCTCTCTCCTAATCTTTAAGCCTTTTATTTCATTGTTTTTTCTAATTCTATTTAATAAGGTTTCTAACGTCAAAATGAATAACAATGGTGACAGTGGGCACCCTTGTCTTACACCTTTCTTAATTTGAAATGTATTCGTCATATCCCCATTTATTATTATTTTTGCCCTTTGTATTTTGTAAATTGTTTCTATCATTTTCTTAAAATTAGTTCTGAATTTCATTATTTTAATTTGCTCAATCATAAATTGCCAATTAAGATTGTCAAAAGCTTTTTGCACGTCTAGGAATACAAGGGCCATTTGTTTTTCTGGATGGGCTTCATAATATTCAGTGATATCCACAACTATTCTTATGTTATTCCTTATTTGTCTATCTGGTAGGAAGCCATTCTGATCCGGGTGTATAATGGAATTTAGTATCCTTTTCAGTCTTTCTGCAATTATGTTCATGAAAATTTTATAGTCTGTGTTTAAGAGGGAAATCGGTCTATAATTTTTAATTTGTTTTTGGTCTGTATCTTCTTTTGGAAATAATGTGATGTATGCTTCCCTCCATGATTCTGGTATTTTTGCTTCCAATAGGGCCTCATTACATATCTCCAATAGTTTTGGTGTTATAATTTCATCTAATTTTTTGTAGATTTCTCCTGGGAGACCATCCGGGCCTGGTGTTCTCTTAATTCTTCAATTGTAATTTCTTTGTTTAACATTTCTCTCTCCTCCTCTCCTATTGTTGGGATCTTTTCCTCCTTTAAATATTCTTCAATCTTTTCTATTAATACATCCTCCTTATTATAGAGCTCTGTGTAATATTCTTGGGCTATTTTCATTTTATCCTCTTCTTTGTTCTGTAGGTTTCCCTTTGTGTCTTCCAATTGTTGAATGATCCACATTTTTTGTTCTTTCTTTAATTCATAGGCCAACCGTCTGCCCGTCTTGTTTGCGTTCTCAAAATAATATTGTTTAGATTGTCTAAGTTTATTTGCTGTTTCCTCCTGGTCTAATATATTCATTTTATGCTTCAGTACTGTCAATTTCTCTTTAACCATTTTGTCTCCTGGGCTTAGTTTCTTTTCCGTGTTTCCAATTTCTTCCTGGAGAGTGTTATGTGCCTTCCATTTTTCTTTGTTTTTATGTGCATTGTATGTTATTGTTATCCCCCTTAAGTAAGCTTTAATCGTATCCCATAGATTAGTTAGGGAGGTATGTTGTTTTTTGTTTTCTTTAAAAAATAATCTCAGTTCTCCCGTTATCTTTTCTATATATTCCTTCTCTCTTAAAACTTGTAGATTTAGTCTCCATCTCCTGGTCTTCTTTCTTTTTGGGACCCTCCATTTTACTTCCAGGGGATTATGATCTGCCCATATGTTAGGATTAATTTCTACTGTTTCCATTTCCAATCCCAATTCTTTGTTTGCCATGAACATATCTATTTTGGACCATGATGTTTGGGGGTTAGAATAGAAAGTGTAATTTCTCTCATTTGGGTGTAAGGTCCTCCAGATATCTGTTAAATTTAGTTCTTCTGTCATATTGAAAAAAGTTTTAGGTAATCTGTCCCTTTTTTTTCTATTGTCTTTGCCACATTTATAGTCTTTTTCTGTGTCTATTATTCCATTAAAGTCCCCCACTATCCAAATATTTCTGTATTCCATTTTAATTATCTGTTCATGTAATTTTTTATAATATTCTCCCTGATTTTTGTTGGGTGCATAAATGACTACTAATAATATTGGTAAATTTCCTCTCTTTATTTCCATCATTAATGTTTTTCCTTTGGGATCTACGTATTTTTGTTCAGCGACAATCTCTCCCTTAATGTATATTGCAACCCCCCCCCCTTTTTCCCCCCTCTAGTGCTGTGTAAACTTTCCCTAATTTACCATATTCCAGGTATCTTTCATCTTGTTTCCATATGGCATATTATATCAATGTTTTGTTTGACTAGTTTTGTGAATATCTGTCTCCTCTTTTTAATCTCGTTCAATCCGTTTACATTAATCGATAATAATTTCCAATCTTCCATTTTTGGGGGGTTTCCTAACAAGGGTTAATATTTATTCGTCCTTGTGGCCCTTTGTGTTCTTGGTTTTTTCCCTTTTGTGTCTCTATTCTTTCTTTCTTCTGTGTCTTTCTTCTCCAAAGGTCCTTCTTTAGGGTCTCGTTGGTAAGAGGTATCTTCTTCCTGGGTTATCCTCTCTGCTTCTTTCTTGCTACTTTGTTCTTTTTCCATTCCTATCAGCCGGTCTAGGAAGTCTTGCATTGTCACTAGACTGTCTATCTTATTTTTTTCCCTTGCCACGTGATTAGCATTCCTTCTGGCAGTGCCATCTAAATAGGATATTTCTTTTATTTAGTTGCATAGCAAGGAAGCGGTAGTCTCTTCGTAGCTCCCTTACTCTCCTGGGGACTTGTTTCAATAGTATGACCTCTTTCCCCTTGTACATCACGGGTCCTTCTCTGGTGATATTGTATAGGATATCACGGACTTTTTTTCCTGGTAAATCTAATGTGGACCTCTCTTGGTAACTTATGCCTTCTGGCATAATTTGTCTGGACTCGGTATACCTCGTCCAATTCTGTTATTATTTCTTGCTTGTCCCTCTGTAGGGCCTCTGCAATTATTTCCGCCATTATCTATCCCAGATCTTCCCTTTCCCTTCGGTTACGTTCTGAAATCTCAGGTAAAACGCCACCCAGTCCATTTCCAATTGTATGATGGAATTTTCAAGTTCTCTGTTCTGTGCCATCAGTTTTTGGTCTACCAGTTTCCTTTCATTTTGTTCCAATTTGGTTTCTACATTCTTTATTTTTTGTTCATTTTTGTGGATTGAATCTTGGATGTCATTCACTTTGCTGTCCAAAATCTGGATATCTGTTTTCAGTTCATTATGATTACTGGACAGTTTCTCCTGAATCTTCACCATCATCTCCTGTATTAATTTTAAGGTGGTTTGCATGGCCTGCATCGTTGGAATTACAATAGATTTTTCCATCTTCATCTGTTCTTCTGTTGACTGTTGAGTTGAGGGGGCCGCCGTGGTAATTGTTGCGTTTGATGTAGTTTTCTTTCCAGTCTTTAACATTGTTGTGGAAAGACTTTTCTTTCAGTATCCTTCTCTGATCTCCCACAATCCTATCTATATTTTTCCAAACTATCATCCACTGTTATTACCTGTTTGTCTTATTCTTGTTTTTCTTATCTTTATTTATGTTAGTCTATAATGTCCGACTAATGATCTTCCAGTATTTTAATCAATAGAGGCTGGTATCTATTAACTTATGCCTTATATTTTCTTATCTCTTCTATTCTTATATTTTATATATTCTAAAATGACATATACTCACTAATTAAGTTAGTCAGAATAATCTTAAAGGTAATCTTAAATTTCTATGCAATAAAGTCTATATTTAAACATATAAATAATAGATTAAATCAATCTTACTGTACTTTCATGAAACTGAGGAAATACACATAGTCATATGGAAGAGATAAAAGATCAGTATCTAATATTACCAAGGTGAATCACTGCCTTACCAAGTTCTCCTCAGCCGTGTATAAAGGCAAAAATAGAATTGGGATAACATTATCTTTATTGCCTTTATAAATCTACAAAGAAAATGTATTTGATAATTTGTAGACCACATTTCCTCTAGAAGCTCAAGTTGGCACAACCCTCCTTTGATCTGAGAAATAGGTTAGGCTGATTGTTCCAAAATGTCAGAGATCTTTCACTGTTGAATGTGTACATGAACTTGGTCTTAATCCCACCCAACCATGACACTCAGCTTCCTTCAAGATATTTAGGGCTTTTTAACCTCAAATCTGTATTTTAGAAATGATTTTTACCTATTTTATGCACATTTGAAGATCTTTTGAGGTTTTAACAGAATATTTGTTAGGAACGATCTCATTCCTTGTACGTTTAAATATTTTCAAAGCCACTAAAATCAATGTTGTTAAGGATGCCAAATCAGAGAGATTCAAGGCAGTATACAGAATTAAATATAATAAAAATAGAAGACCAAATATAGAACTGCTAGCACACTGGGGAAACAAAAAAAAAATCCACTTCTATAATCATTAACCATGTGGGATCACAAATCAAGTCTATCCTCTTTCATCTGATGATGCACTCTCCTTTCATCTATACTTTAATTCTGCAAACTAAGATTTTAGAAAGTAACTTCTATACTTTATTGTATAGCAGCATAATATCTGTCCAAAAAGATTAATCTCTTCTTTCTGGATTTCTGATTACCTTTGCTACTGAAACTTATATGTGAGACTTGGAATAAACATTTAAGATCAAAATTAGATGGTAGTTTCATTTTATAAACAAAGTCATTCAAGATGCAGCATGCAAATATGAAAAAATGTTCCCTTAAAGTCAATAACATAGCACCATCATTAGCTGCAATAACTATCACTAAATGCTTCCGTAGTTTATCAGACTTTCATATCATTATGTAGGAATTTCAGCTGATTTCTTTGTGGCAAATTGCTTCCACTCGGTAACATTCCAAGAGTTTTCAAGCATGAACTGATTGTTTCAGATCCTGCCACAATATTTTGGCAGAGTTTGGGTCTAGATTTTGACTTGGCCATTTTAAAACCTTTGCAGCAGACATGTCCAATCCATGTGCCACAGGCTGCATGCAGCCCTGGACAGTTAGTAATGAGGCTCCACATGATCATAATAAAAATATTTTAAAAGGTTGGTTATTTATATACATTAACTATATTATATATTTTATACACAGCTCAAGAAAATTCCTCTTCACTCAATGAGGCCTAGGCAAGCCAAGTTTTGAAATCCATGCTTTATATGTTTACATAACCTTTTCTAAACTTGCTAACATGTCTGCAATCCTTATGTTGTTCTATTACTCTCTCATGCTTTAGCTGATTGACAAATGGCCTCTTCACAATACTTTGATATAAAGCACGATTCATTCAGTGGCTAAGATATATAGAAATTCAGAAAATCCCAAAGGGTGGAATACTTTATTACAGAACTATATAGCATCATGGCATATCTGATTTAGAAATGTAAAGAGGACAACTTCAGTGTAAAAGCCTTGCACAATTAATATAGACGTCCAGGTTACTATGACATCTTGGCTTCATTTTTTTTAGCCCAATACAATTTTATAGCTCCTATCACATTAGCAAGTTAAGATGCAACAGTAGGTTAAACAGTTACCAACTATACTGCCTTCTGCAGTAATTATTTACAGACTACAAACAAGCAAAAATGAGCAAATAGTTCCCCAATCTTTTATTTCAATTCCAATCTTTTATTTCATTTTTTATTTTAAAGAATTTTTATTTTAAAGAATTTATATGCCAGTCCAACTTTACCAAAAGTTGGTGGCTAGTAAAACTAATATTCATATTCTTGTTAAAGTACATATTCTTCAGCAGCCTTTTAATGTGTGTTTAAAGATATCAAAGTATTTATCAAGATCATGACCTTCAATTTTAGGCTTCTGAAATGATTAAGCACAGTACCTTTATTCTTATCTATTATATATATTCTACAAATGAGAACAGGAGCAACTAAGTATTCTTGCATTTATCACTGTTAAAAGTGCTGGGTAAACAAAACAATTCGTCTTTTCTTGCCCAATTCCTTTTCTTAAAGATGTATGGACTTATACTTACAAATTTAAAAGTGTTTCTGAATTTTCTTTTTGTGGTTTCTTCCATTTTTTAAATAGCTTAATAAAAAAACATAATATTTTAGTTTACTAGTATATAAGACTAGAAAGAAGCTTCTTGTCCTTATGTGCGTTTTATAAAAACTTTAAAAATCTAACTTTAAATTGTTTTTCTTCAATAAATCCTATTTTTCAAACAAGTTTATCAAAGCAGATATTATAAAGAAAGGCATTAGAAATTATAACAATTAAACAGGTCCAGTTTGTTCTTCCTAGAGATCCTCTTTATGCCAATAGAAAGAAAATTGGAGAAAGAAAGCAGCTGACCAGTAAAGATGGATGTTATTAATAAGGAAAAAAGTCTTCTACATTTCTGATAGGTAGGCATATTGTCTTTATGAAATTTAGGTTTTAATTGTTGTGCAAGTCTAAAAAATCCCAGCTACTACCTTCCAGGTATCTGTACCATTCAGAGTTTGGGCAGTAAAAATAAATGTTTTGAGGGTGGCTTTTGCACCATGCTGCCTTGTTAATATTTGCTGGGGATATTGAGAGAAATTCATTGTGGCTCATAAGCCCTACCAAGCCCTACCAAGCTGTTTTATTATCAAAATGGTATATACAGATAGTCCTTGACCTATGACCATAATTGAGGCCAAAATTTATGTTGTTAAACGAGACATTTTTAAGTGAGTTTTGCCCTATTTGATGATCTTTCTTGCCACAGTTGTTGAGTGAATCATTGCAGTCAGGGGTGGGTTCTACTTACCTTTACTACCAATTCGCAGTGAGAGCACTCGTGTGCATGCGCTTCTGCGCATGTTTAGATGATTCATTGTGTTGTGGCAGGTGGGCGAAGCCTCCCACTGGTTTTATTACCGGTTCTATAGAACCAGACAGAACCGGAAGCAACCCACCACTGATTGCAGTTATTAGCAACATGACTGTTAAGTGAATCTGGCTTCCCTACTGACTTTGTCAGAAGGTGACAAACACTGATCACATGACCCCAGGACACTGCAACAGTCATAAATATCAGCCAAGCATCTGAATTTTGATCATGTGACCATGGGGCTAAGTCACCTTTTTCAGTGCCATTGTAACTTTGAACAGTCACTAAACAAACTTTTGTAAATTGAGGATTACCTGTACTTTCAAAGCAAGGTGCAGGAAGTCTTAATACAATTTAAATGTCCCAAGGCTCTTCAGAATTGAAGGCTTTCCATAAATCGGTGGAACTTCCAACCTAAGCTGGAAAGTTATTTTCTGCTTTTGGGGGTGGGAAATGCATAAAATACGAAGAAAAACTCCCTTAAAGAAATAGCCTATTCAGTCCACCTTTCTATTCCGGAAAATACTTCAAGGAAGGGGTCAGTACTCCGATATAAACTCAGCAGCCTTCTTCTCAGCATGATATACTTTCGTCGAAATAGGAGGCTCTTACACC
Source organism: Pituophis catenifer annectens (assembly GCF_029215685.1). Taxonomy (NCBI): domain Eukaryota; kingdom Metazoa; phylum Chordata; class Lepidosauria; order Squamata; family Colubridae; genus Pituophis; species Pituophis catenifer. The sequence goes on from NW_027256883.1 coordinate 88,558,714, forward strand.
TACTGCTAACAGCTGTTGATTTTAATTGCCCGAGATTGCCCACTCCTTATTTTTTACCTACTCTCTCTCATAATTCAGCCAGTTTACGCGCAATCTCCCAAACCTCATATATATTTGCAGTTGCCGGTGGTGGTGGTTTTTTTAAACCCAAAACTGGGTTTTGGGGGTTCATGTCTGGTTTCTACGGTTATTTTAAAATACAATGAAATCTAGGTTTTTTGATACATTGCATTAATGTATCAAATTATATGTATTAAATGGGTAAAATGATTTAGCTTAAAACTGACTTGTGTTTTTGGTAATCGGGGAGGGGGGGTGTTGTGTAGAATCTGAGTTCATTTGAGCGCGAAATCTTGCTAGGAAGTCCACTGGCCAGCTCTGAAAATAGGTAAAAATAATTTCGCTTGAAACTGACTTATTGTGCTTTTTTGTTTTCTGGGATTTTGTGTAGAATCTGAGTTTATTTGAACGCGATTTTTTTTTTTTTAACGAAACTCCACTGGCAACCTCAACACATTGGCTGCGAGAAGCGCAGGAAGAGGAAGGAGTAAAGTTCCTCCTCCTTTACCCCAAGCTATGACGACAGAGCCGTGCGCAGCGCAGCGACGGGGAGTAGCCACGTTGACAAGTGAAGCTACACGGAGGAGGAGTGTCTTGCTTTGGAGTGAGCAAACCTACCAGCTGCTGTCTGTCTTCCGTACTGGATTCGCGACTGCCCTGTTGGCGGCGGCGGCTCTAGAGCAAACTATGTCTTCGCCGCCCAAAGTCAAAGCAGAAACCCGCGCCGGACATCCTCCCGCCGGTACAGCTGCTACTCCCGCTGCCCTTTCCCTCCGCTCTCCTTCCGCCACTTCTGCTTTGCTCTGCCTCCTGTGGGAAGTTTATGGCGGGAGGGCGCGCTGGGGAAGAAGGGAAGCTGATAATGGGGAAAGATCCCACCTCTCTGCCTCTGTGGGCGCTTTCAAACTGAGCTTGGGTTTTGGGAGCTTTATAGTCTGGATTCGACCCCTTCTCCCACGTTAATTGTTTCAGGAGGAAGACAGCAAGTTTTTGGGGGAGTTAAGTCTCGTTCGGGAAAGTAGTTTACTTTTGAGTAAACAGGACTGCGCGATCCTATGTCAGTACTTATTTCTAAGGCGGGGATTCACTCGACGTGCTGCAGAAAAGTATTAACGGCTCAGTTTTTAAACGTTCGGTAGTAACTGCCAGCCGCCTTCGTTTGAAATAACAGAAGGCGAGGGGGGAGGGGGGTGATGTTTCTGTTAGGCTTATGGAATGTGTTGCAAGTCTCCTAAGAACCAGGTTGCCCATCCCCCTCCCGGTTGACGTGTTAACATCGGGCACGTGTTGCGAATTGAGGCAGACTGTCGGAACCACGAGAGAGATCCTGTATTGGGGCTCTTTATGGAAGGTCAATACTTCAACCCGTTATTTTCTCTTTCCTCGTGCAGAAATTATGATACCGCAGTCACATAATTAAGAATTCTTGAAATGAATGCTGATTTTATATGTGTGTGTGTAAATGTGTATGCTAGGACATTCTTACTGGTTTTTTCTTGCATATTTCACTTTGATTTAAGGTAGCATGCCTAATACTGGGATTGTGTGAAGAGGTAGTTACTTACTTCAAACACCCAGAAACAATATCTACTAAAGAACAAAAGTGCAAAAAAATCATGTTTAAAATAACACTTCAGGAGCAAAAAAAAAAATCATTTTAAAAGCAACACATCAAATGCAATGAAGTGATTATTCCTTATTAGCCCTTTTTAAAGATTGTTTTAATTTCAATAATGAAATAAAATTAGAATAAAAAGGGGATCAAATCACAAGAGTTTAATGATGCTAACCATTGCTAATGATGCTAAGGAGCCTTGGTGGTGCAGCGGACTAAAGTGCTGTTAAGTAGCACTTAGCTGCCAGCTGCCTGCAATTACTGCGAGTTCAAATCTCACCAGGCTCAAGGTTGACTCAGCCTTCCATCCTTCCGAGGTAGGTAAAATGAGGACCCGGATTGTTGGGGCAATAAGTTGACTTTGTATAAAAAAAGAACACAGCTTAGGAGGGGCCGAAAGCCCTACTAAGCAGGTATATACAAAAGTATGAAGGCTATTGCTTAACGCATTGTAAGCCGCCCTCAGTCTCTGGAGAAGGGCGGCATATAAATTGAACCAATAAATAAATAAATAAATTCAGATGCTGATTTTTTTTCTGTTAAACATCAGGACAATAATCATATTCTTCAACTTTCTGCAATGTACTGTGTAAATAAATAGGGAAATATTTTCAAGTTCTCCTCTCAAGTACTTTGAAGTTCAGAAGTACCAGTGAAAAACCAAGTACTTTTTCAGAGTTTCTTTAATTGACTTTGACATTTTCCTGAGATATGTTTATTTGCAGTCAGTTTGATATAGTGGTTACAGTGCTAGCCTAGAAACCAGGAGACTTTGAGTTTTGGTCCCGCTTTAGGCATGAAAGTCAGTTGGGTGACTTTGAGACAATGACTTTCTCTCAGCCCGATCCATTTCATAAGGTGGTTTGTTGTAAGGAAAATGATGGGGAATACTACATATGTTTGCTGTCTTGAGTTACCTATAAAATAATAAAGGTAAAATAAAGATGTAATCTAAATAACAACACAGTCTGGAATATTGATTAAAGGTGCTGCACTAGGAGCAGGATAATCCAATTTCTAGTCCTCCATTAGGCGTGAAAGATGCTGTGTCTCTGGCCCAGCCACTCTCTAGGAACAAAGTACTGGCAAATCATATTTATTTATTGTAAAAGGAAAAAGAAAATTAGGAAATTGTTTCATATGCTTATTTTGTAAGTTGCCTCACTATGAGACAATTTTTTAAAATTAATATTTATGTAAAAGTCCATGTAACTTCTCTGTTTTAGGAAAATATTCCCTATATTTATAGATAATAACAATAGCACTTATACCGCTTCATAGTGCTTTACAGCCCTCTATAAGCAGTTTACAGAGTCAGCTTATTGCCCCCAACAATCTGGATCCTCATTTTATCGACCTCGGAAAGATGGAAGGCTGAGTCAACCTTGAGTCGGTCAGGAGTGAGCAGTGAGTTAGCCTGCAGTACTGCATTCTAACCACTGATCCACCAAGTATTCTGGTTCCTCTTATTTAATTTTTATATAAATATTTGGGTCAGGAGTATCCTTTAAACTGTTAACCTTCCACAAGCTGAACATTAATTGGTAAACCATAAAAATACAAAATTAAGTTGTTTTAATTAAAACCATAGGTGACAAATAGATGGGAAATCTAATGAACAAGGTTTTACATCTATTTCTCCACCATCTACATAAAATACTATATTGTATACAGTGCACTCAGAATTGTTACTTCTATTTTTCAGTATTTGCATAGAAGGTGTGCTACTGTGATCCCAATGCTTTAAAAGTGTTTGAAGTTAAAATGTTATTTTGGTTGCTTTTTGAAGTGTAGATTAGTAGTTATAAGGACTGTTGTGTATTAAAAATAGCACAATTCAAATTATTGCTCCATCCTTTTAATCGTGGCAGTACAGCTAGAAGTGAGTTTGTATTTCCTTGGAAACATAGGCTTGGCTGGTCTTTTTTCAACTTTTGGTTAAAACTTGCCTTCATTCCAGTGGGTTTAGCTTGCTAATTTTAGCTGCTAAATTTAAACCTATGTGGAGGAATCACTAAAAAAACAGCCTCAAACTTATGTTTTTTTCTTTGAATTTCTCATTGCTTTAGATCCTAATAATGCTTAAAAAGTTATTAAACAAACTTGGATCTAAAAACAAAGGATCAATTTATGCACCCATTTCTATGTCAGGGTTCCTAACATTAACTTTTACCAATACCTCAACCTTTCTACTGTTCCAATGTTGGAAAATTGGGCTTTTTACTTTGACCTAGTTTACTCTTGTTCCATCATGTTAAGTATCCTAAAACTTTTGTTCTTCATATCTGCTCATGTTCTTACGTTGTCCTGTCCTTTTTATCAAACTTTTATTTGTGTACTTCTATCAGCATAGATAGGTTTTGCACTGTGGTGTGCACTGCATAGTATTTGGAGATATAAGACAAATGCAGTCTGGTATAATGGTTTATTGCATGTTTTGGATTTTAGTCTTAGAATTTTAGAAATAGACCCTTACACATTGTAGATTTATTTATTGGAGGTCCTTGTGCTTATTTTAATTTAAGAGTAACAACTTTTCTTGTCTTTGTGCAATAACTGAAGTAAATTCCATCTGTATATTATAAAATATCACCATAATATTTTGTACTGTGACTAGGTACTAGAAGTCAGTGTTAGAATTTGGGAGCGGAAGGGATACAGAAAAGAAGCAAGACACTTGCTCCCTGACACTTTGGAGTAGGCTGAAATTATGAATACTCACATAGGAATATTAGAATCTGTTTCATATTGACTTCCTAAAAAAACTTTGTTAATCCATGGTTCTTTAAATTTTAAATAAATAAAAGGATCCTTTCAATTGCCTTTTCCATTCTATAAATGAATTGTCAGTCCTGGTGTGCCTGGCGGCCCAGGGCTGCCATTTCAGCAGGGAACTGAGAAGCCGGGATTGCCTTTTATGCGGGGACCCAAAAACGACACAGCCACCGTGACGCTAAACCCATCGAACTGAAGAGCCCACACCAGACCTGTTGGCACTGCTGACATCAACACCGAACAGCTGATGGGCGGCTAAAACCAAAATGGACACTTGCGTGCATGCTCACTGAGTATGGCTGACAATGGAATTCTGCTGGCCTCCCTGCTCAATGTCTACTGATTCGGTTTAGGGAAGAATAGAGGGTGGTGCGAGTGTGTGGGTGGCTGGGCAGGGCTAGGGAACAGTTTAAAATGGTGGGACAGTTACTGGACGATTAGTCCTGACTTTGAATTTCCTGTTGATGGATGTCAGTTCGTGCCGGTGTTTGTGAGGGAGATAAAAAATACTCACTTCAGAACTGTGTTTGGGGAATCTCAGACATTTTAGTTAGTAGGGGCTGGGCTATTTCATTTAATCTAGAGGTAGAAGAACAAGACTAGATTTCTTCTCTGAAACAATATTTAATAACCCTTGAGCTGAATTCATTTATTACCATACAGGTAGTAAGTCCTCAACTTCATTTGATGATGGTTCAAAGTTACAGTGGCTTTGGGAAAAGTGACTTATGACATTTTAATTACAATTGTCATAACACCCATAGGGTCACATGATTGCAGTTTGGACACTTAGCAACTGACTTGTATTTATGAAGGTTGTAGCATCTTGCAATTATGGCATGGTGATTTGTGATCTCAGATGCTTTCTGACAAGCAAAGTCAATTGGGAAAGTTAGATTTGCTTAATGATCACATGATTCATTTTAAAAATTGCATTAAGAAATTGGGTTTAATCACGTGATGACTCACTTTATGACCACATCAACTTAACACAGAAATGTATGACCCAATTTTATGAAAAGGCTAGGACTACATGTATCTGTTTGCAACGGAAACAATTGTCTACATCTTTTTGTGTGTTCTGGGAGTATAGTATAAATGGGGGAGGATTCAATCTTTTGTTCTGCAATGGTAATGGAGTCCAGGATCCTGGTGATCATACATATTTGTTGTACTAAAGGTGAGAGTGCTGAAAGCTGTAATTTGTCAACACGTGGAGAAAATTCACAACCCTGCTGTGAATGAATAATTAGAGACCCCTCCAATTTGAGAGGGAAAAGAAAACTTTACAAATGGCTGCCTTTCCAGAAAAAGTTTGTACAATAGGTTTAAGTCATTTGCAATAGATTTAAGAAGGATCTTGGAAGAGTTTTGGAATAATATCAGGTATCTATCAGTCTGAAGATCTGATAGACTTTTCAGCATGTACACGCACATCAGATTGAATCCCTAAATTGATTCTGTTAGACAATTCAAATCCAAATCACATTGATGCACTGAATAATGAATTCAGAAGGAATCTTAACTGTTACATGCAAGATCTTAAGTACAAACAAGTGGTTTGCAAAAGCATATTACTCCTTTTGGCACAAATCCTTTACTAGAAGCTTAATTGAATGCATCACTTTACAGCTTTTGTACATTTTTGCACACAGAAATGGAAAATGTTTCATTATTTAATACATGGACTATTAAAACTCGAATGATCAAAATTATCAAAATCTTTCCCTGCTTTTTAACTCTATGGTTCTCAGTCCTGTTATCTAAATTTATATATACTGAGCCTGGATATGCATGTCTCTGAATTGATCAGCAAAATAATCTTCCTATCTTTTTGGCCAGGAGCTTCTCAGAGATAGTGATTGTGTAAAGAAATTCCTAAGTTTTTTTTTAGGAAAAGCATTGCTATCGGATCAGTATTGAGGGATATTTCCAATGCCTTCTGACAAAAAAAAAATATTGTGCAATTTTATTTCAGGATGTGTAGATGTAGCCAGTGTTATTTTTCATTTCAAACTATTCTGGTCATTCACTTAATTAATTTCTGGAATTAATTTCTGGAATTAAAAAAGTTACATGTTTTTCATCTTCAGTCTAGTCACCGTCACAGCCAGCAAAATACAATTGATGCTTTTGGGGGGAGAAAGTTTCAGCATAGATTTTAAAGTATCATAACTTGTTTTGGGAAAAAGTATTTCTTTGCAAATATCTTTAAAAATCTGATTTTCCCTAATTGGCTTGCCAGGACACTTATTTGTTGAACTCATTTTAGCAATTTGACTCAGTAGGAGTGAGGTTGAAAAGAGCTGAAAGGCTATAAATTCAGGGTTTGGAAACCAAGAAGAAATATAGTGAAATAATACTGTAGTAGTATAAAGAAATCTTTTGTGCAGAAGGCATGATATTAGCCTCTGCATGGTGTGAAGTTAAGTAGGTACATCCTGAAAGAGGTTCACTAAACTCCTCTGCTATTGGAACATAATTTTTAAAGTGAAAAGTACCTATAAAGTGATGCTTTTATTGATTTATGTTTTGTTTCATTTCCAAAGACCCCATCAACCACAATTCCTTGGGTAGAACCTTTCTAACATATGTTCCCTCAGAAAGTATTATGAAAATAATTTACCATAATTTGTTATACCATTTTTACATAGCTCTACACAATATACATTTTTGTCAGTGCCATACCTGATGCATTTTTATCCAAATGTGCACGCATGCGCGCGCACACACACATAATATGCATTTTCAAGTAATCATCTACAGTAGTAACTTTCCCTTATCCCAGATAATGTGAAATTTAAAACATAAATACATTTGTTTAAAGTATAAATGGACTAGAAGTCTGAATGGGAATATAAATTCATATCTCAAAGTATATAATGTTATATCAAATAATACAATGGTTATGAAAGTTCTCAGGATTCTTTTGTTGACCCTATTCCTAGCTATCATTTTAATTGGGATGCTGTAATTGAATTAAAGGTCTTCCACAAACACAAAGACCTCTGTTAAAAATTTGTAAAGATTTAGGCATACAGTAGACATTGAATCAATAAGTGCTAGATGAATTTAATCACAATCACAACATTAAAATGACATAATTTTAATTTATGAAACTGTTAACCTTAATATGTTCATTGTATCTTTACTTATCTGATGGATTCTTTACCTCATCTTATTTTTCTCGTAGTCAAAGCTGGTGGAATGAGAATTGTGCAAAAGCATCCACATACTCCAGATACCAAAGAAGACAAAGATAAAGATGATCAGGAATGGGAAAGTGGCACCAGGTGAAGTATTATAAATAAGATACATGAATTATAATCTGCATTATCCTGTTTCAGCTTTCATGTGAAACCAGAGAGTTCTAGAGAACAGGAATTATGACACTTTTTTAAAAAAAATATTTTTTAAAAAAATTCTTTTAGTCCAAGGCTTATCTGTGACCGTATTTCAGCAAATAGAGTTGTTAGTAAAATGTGCAGAACTGGAAGTAAGAATTGGGCATAGTCTGGGACCACAATAATACATGCACTAACAACCACTTTAAACTCAATGTAAATAGTTCTAAATATGATTTCTGTAATAGAGTTGTCAAAGTCTGGAATACCCTACCTGATTCACTTGTCTCAGCTACAAATTTTCACAGTTGGTCACAAATTGACTTCCGTGGACCTTACTTCATACTTAAATGGTCAGTGGAGGGAGCGTGCATCAGTGCACTAAAGTACCTATCGTCCTTGTCATTGTATTTTTATTTTCTTATTCTTGTTCTCGTTTTTGTTGACAAATTCCAATAAATAAATAAAAAAAAGACATAAAATGTCTAAAAACTTGCAGTATCTGTAGTTTCTCTATTTCTTTAATGTAGTGGCACAGTGGTTAGAATGCAGTATTGCAGGCTAATTCAACTCACTGCCAGGAATTCGAGCCTCACCCACTTAAGGTTGACTCAGCCTTCCATTCTTTCAAGGTCGGTAAAATGAGGACCCAGATTGTTGGGGGCAATATATTGATTTTGTAAACTACTTAGAGAGTGCTGTAAAGCACTGTGAAGCAGTATATAAGTCTAAGTGCTATTGCTATTTAAAGTATTTTGGGCTCATAATTTATCTGTCCAGAGTAAATTGTGATTTTGGAAGAATTACGATATGAGCAGTGATAGCATGATCAAAATCTTTCCCTTGCATACCTGCAGTCATACCTCTGCAAAAGTTGAGGTGAGTTTGAAATGGTACAACCCTCTGAAAGATTTACTAATGAGACATTGTGTCCATCATTCGAAAGAAAAGCATGAATACAGGTAAAGCATCAGGAGATACAGAAGAAGCAATGTAAATACTCACAATACTCAATGAACTTGCTCTGGTAGAGCGCAGAGATAGTGAAAGCTTTACAAATTAGGTTTGTAAATGGCTGTAGAACTTGCAGCTTTCTAGAAGTTATGAATCTATACTCCTCAACAACCGTACCCAAGGTAGCCAACAGTTAAAGATGCTGGGGTTGTACTTCTTCAACATTTGAAAAGCCATAGATTTCTCAAAACTTACTTTGTTGGAAAATACATATAAAATGAAGAAATAAGATCTAGAATAGTGTATAATCTAATAACTCTGTCTAAGAGGTTGAATATGAGCATTTGCCTAAAGAACCTCACTGCAAATTGTTTGGTAGAAAATTTGACTAGATTCATTTGTTTTCTACATTTCTTACATTGCAGCCATAATAATGAAATTATGCCCACTGTAATAAAGTAGAAAAAATATGTACAAAAGGAAAATATGATTTCCAATGTGCCTTCATTCTTTCAGTAAATGTTTAGTTACTAAAAGTTTTGCTGAGTAAAACTGTATGAAGGGAGCAACTTAGAAGCTGATATAAGTTATTTTTTTCCTGATAGTAGTTAAATTATCCTTGACAAATGTCAGAAACCTATCAAAGCAGCATATCTTGGCTGAAGGAAAGTTCAACCAATTGCTGTTCTTCAATGAGGTTTCTAACATTCTGCAGAGTCATACATGAGCATGGCTGGTAAACATTGGATTGGATACAAGCCAGCCAAGCTGTAACTTGCAGGCTTTATATTACCGTATTTTTCACACTATTAGACGCACCGGACCACAAGACGCACATTAGCTTTAGAGGAGGAAAACAAGAAAAAAAATCTGCCTCTGCCTCCCAGCATCCATCCAGTATCCATCTGGCTAGCGTCCTTGCAGGAAACAGTGAACAGCCTGGTCAGCTTCAGCACATTATCACAGCCCCAGCAAATGGTTCATCAGGGCTCTGCTCCATTGCGCCCACCACTGTCAACTGAGCTGAACTTCTGCCGTTGCCGGAGACCACTGGAGCCTTCGCTGCCAAGCAGCTGATTGGCAGTTGGATCGACCTCCCAGAATACTGCCAGGGCTGCCATGGCTTCAGTTAAACATTGTTCAATCTCTTCAATGGCCACGGCGGCGATCCCCGCCACCTAGAACAACTGATTGGCGGTATTCCAGGAGGCCAATCCAACCGCCGATCAACAGCGAAGGCTCCAGCATTCCCCGCCAGTGGCGAACAGTGGCAGCAGTGACAGGCAGCAGTTGCTGCTGCCACACCAACCCCTCTCCCCCCCCCCACCGCAATATTCACTCTATAAGACGCACAGGCATTTCCACCCACATTTTGGGAGGGAAGTACATCTATAGTGTGAAAAATATAGTATATTGCAGCTGTATTACTTTTCTTGAAGTCTTAAGAGTCATTTAATAATACACCAAAATAATTTAGTGCGATTATTTTTCTTCTATTGTTAAATCTTTTCTGAGGAAAGTCAAAGACTTTCACCAACCAGATGCTGGTTTAAAGTGCTCGGATACTGGCTTAAGGCTGTTTCTCCTTACTATACACAGTTTCAGTTTCTGATGGTAGCCATGTCTTTTATGATGCAACCTTCATATTTCTTGCATTTAGTCATATTGACAAATAGGCTCAGGTTTATCAGTTGACATTTACTAGAAGATAACAAGGGGAAAAACCAATATAAAAAATGCTCATTTGTGTACTCAAAATATGAGATATATATTTTCCTTTGTAATTCTGAGAAAGTTAAAACCGTTGTGCTAGATTAAGCCAAACATCATTTTGGTCTATCTCTGACAATGGTCAGTTCAAGTATTGTGAGGAAATTCATGAACAGTACAAAAATGTCTACAGATGGTCCCCAACCATTTGTTTTGCAGCCGTTTGAAATTATAGCGGACCTGAAAAAATTGATTTATCATCCATGCCTGAAGTTATGGCTTGGTAGCCTGACCATACTTATGACCACAGGAGCGCTGCAACTCCCATTACCCACTTGTTTCCTCCCAATTTATGCCCTTTTGGCTGCCCTGCACATTGGCAGCCATAGCACCAAAGCTCATATTGAAATACTGTAGAGGCCAGGGTGGGCAACTGTGGCTCTTTTACAACCTGTGGACTTCACCTCCTAGAATTCCTGAGACAGCTTGGCTGGCAGTTGAAGTCCACAGGTTGTAAAAGAGCCACAGTTGCCCACCCCTGGTAGAGGCCCTTCAGCAATTTGGTAATCAGTCACCCCCAATTTCTTCTATTGAAAATACATATGCAGTTTCCCAGTGTTTTGTGATCAGTAATAGATGAAAACTAAGGTAGGTCTGTCCATTCCCCTCATTTTACAACTTTTCTTGCTAAAGTGCTAAGTGAATTAGTTAACAATGTTACTAACTAACAATTAGTGAATTAGTGCAATTGTTAACACAGTTGTAACAGTTGTAAAGTGAATCTGACTTCCCCGGAACACTGCAACCATTGTTATGAGCCAGTTGCCAAGCGTCTGAATTTTGCTCATGTGACTGTGGGAATGTTGCAATGGTTGTGAGTGTGAAAAACAGTCCTAAGTCACTTTTTCAGTGCTGTTGTAACTGAACAGTCACTAAACAAATGGTTAAAAGTCGAGGACTACCTGTACAGGTTGTCCAGTACTTTTCCTGCTTAGTTATAGTAAATAAGAAGGACATTATATATTGCAGTGTCAGTTTTTACAGAGGTATGTAAATATATTTTTTTAATTACATGCTCCTCTCAGATGTAGCTTTTTATATTATGAATTGTGGCTGAATTGTGATACTTGTTTAAATGCAAAAAGAGGTTGCATCATTGAATATTATTTTTGCTTCTAAATGATAGAGCAAAAAATAATTTTAGGTGATATAGCTCCAGAGTCAAATTTGTCCTTCTCAAATATTTTACCTATATTCTCATTCTCTTTCTCTCCTACATAAATGCTTACTTGAATAAAAAACAATTTTTTGCTTCAATGCTTTTGATTTCATTTGATGATTTTGAACAAAACCTCTGCTTTCATAGGCTTCCAGAATAATCTTAGTTATTTAAACATTTTAATATATTGTTGAAATTCAGTAGTAGGATACTGTAGATCATGTTCTAAAAACTTATTAGCATTTAATTACATTTTAAGAAAACAAGCAAGCTTGACTGCCTCAGTTTTTGCTTACTGATTGTTCTTTCAAGAATGGTCAAGGCTACATTTGGTCCATATCTGGTTGAGTGATACTTTTTTTTTTTTTGCAGTTGATAGCACTCTTAGAAACCATGTCAGTTTGGAAATAGAGTAATGAAAAAATTGATGTTACCTGTGTATGAACTGATGACAAAATCTGGTTGCCTTACCCAAAAAGTTGATCTCTCTTTCAGAATTTTTGCTAAAACCAGAGAGGGAAATGGTATCAAAGAACACTTTCCCCATGTATCAATATTAACATTAACTTCAGGAGATCTGACAATTTTATGGTGAAAATCTGAAATGTTAATTGGACTACATTCCAATCTATTCAGAGTGGTATCTAGCCACAGCTGAATTTATAAAGCCCAAAATATATTTAAATTTTCTTCTGACTTGTTTTACACTCATTTTTCATGATTAGTTCTAATAATTATGGGGCAATTTCTTCATAAGTGCTGTTGAAATGAATCAGAGGTACACGACAGCCCAGGAGATCACATACACAGATTCCATTTATTTTAATGGCATTTGTGCTATGGATTATGACCATTGTGCTTAATCATATTTTCATGGGTATGAGGCTGAGGCCTGCTGTTACAGCAGTGGTTTTATTAAATACAGTAAAAAGGTAGATGTCGGCAATGTTCCACTAATGATTACCATTCCCTCTGCTCTTAGTTTAGAGGAAACAAGATTCTTTAATCCCTTTTGGAAAAGACACCTGCTATGGATTCTCTCTAATGGTCATCAGTCTGACAGTCAATCCATCATCCTCCCAGAACTGATTGCATGGAGAAGTATGCATTTTACGGAAGCTTTCTGAGCATTTTTCTCCTTACATTCCTATCCTCTTTACTCCTGTATATCTTTACTGTAAGATGGGCTGGGTTGGTTTTCCATGCCACTTTGGGAGATTTTCTGTGTAGAAGCAAGATAGAAATATTTTCAGTCAATAAGCAAGAGAAGATACTTCTGCTCTTAATATTTTTATGGCAGTCTTGATAAATGCAATAAAAATTGCATTAATTCGTTTGTCCTTCTAACCACTAGATCAAGTAATACTTAAAATCACTAAAAATAGCAGCATTTAAAAAGTAAAATAAGGTTTAATATGCAGATGCAGGAGTTAAAACATTTTGAAATATTGTATGTTTTTTGCCAATGTCTCAATTTTTTGTTGGGGAAAAAAATTAGTTTTTTTTTATTCCCTTCTAGAAACTTCTGGTTTAACACAATAGTTGATGCATTAAGCAGTCATATTTATCTAAACGTTTTAATAACCATGTATTTTTTTATACAAAATGTCCAATATTTGAAGAATATTTTTGCAAATGCAAGAAAACTGCTTTCTGTGCTTTTGTATGCTTGAAATTCTATGTCTTTTTCAAAGTTTCAACATTCAATTGTTTTTGAGAATTCTTTGCAGTACCAATACACTCACAGCACAATGCCATTAGATGGTTTCTTACCAAATATGCTTATTGGCCCTGCCCTTTGTAGCACTAGTAGAAAACAGCTTGCTTGGGAATGATTGTAAATCTGCCTGCAGGGTAGTTTGGAGAGCAACATAAGAGATTATGTACCCACGTCAAATCCAAAACAAATCACTTAATTATGTTCTGTTTTGGTACTATCAAATCTGTCAACAACTTGTGGCAGCTTACAACTGACCACAAAATGTATGTACTACAAATAATTAAACCATCGACAGAAATTAATGTTTATTTGTATCAGAAGCATCACAATTAAAATAAGGCAACCTATATGACATATTTTTAAAAAAATTAAAATATGTACAAATTAAGTAGATCTTGCCCAGAAACTAGCAACATTAATTGTGTTTTGTCACGCTACTATGAGATCCTCAAATGTACACTGATCGGGGCATAAAGGGCAGATATTCATATGGTGTTGTCTGCATGTCACCACAGAAGCAACCAGATAGCCCCATTTGTTCAGAGTGTCTCTGGATCTTGTTGTACCCGTGTGCAGTCTATACAACGATTTCCATACTTTCCAGCTTTCATCAGACCCAGCTGCCAGCTCCTCCATTGATTCCATCCAGTGTTGATTCATTGTAGCTTGCCATAGATCCACTCTCCTTTCAAATTCTTCAAAGTCTTTGGTCAACCTAAGGAAGCTTTTCCTGGATTTTAATCTCTGCTGAGCTGGTTGTAGGCCATAGATAAGGTGTTGTCTAAATATTGGTGATTTGAGTCTCTCTGTATGCTGTTGCTTCTCTGCAAACAGCAGATAGGGCAATGCCATCTAGATGGTAGATCTTAGCTAGACAGGTAGGTTTAAGGCATCCAGTATTAATACTGCTAGCTTCATTCAAAGGAACATCTACTTTCCCAGCATGTGCTGATTTAAACCAGACTGGGCAGGCTTATTTGCCTGCTGAGTAGCAAACAGCTGTTCTCTTAAGGACCCTTTGTTTGGCACCTCAGCTAGAGCTCATTAATTTCCTGAAGATGTTATTTTGTCCACTGATCTTCAGCTTAGTGTTGGTACAGTGATGTTATGGCCCTATCTAGAGTGACCTCTAAATATTTAGGACTATGACAATGCTCCCATAATGTCCCTTTCCATATAATACGCAGCTTCCTAACAGCCTGCTTATTGTGAAGAGGGAAGGCACCTACCAGAGGTTTTGCTGGATTTGGTTTTAACTGGTTATCACAATTGTTCAACCTCCTCAAATGTTTTACCCTATACAGCCATTGCTTGATCATCCGCATACATATAGTTGTTACTACCTTCAGCGAGCAACTGATCATTGGTGTAAATATTAAAAAGAATTGGGGCCAATACACTACCCTATGGAAAGCTTTTACTTTGGTTCCTCCATTTACTTCGCTGTGATGACCCAGAGCTGGGCACGAAAGCAACACAGCCAGAGTGAAGGCTTAACTCCCTTTTATTGCTCCAACTTTTCCCCCCAAAGTTCCCACAGTTCACTGTAAGTCCCAGAGTAATGCTCCAAACACACCCATGTACCTCCACTAGTTCCTGGCTGCTGTGAGTCCAGAGAAGCAGCCTTTCTGAAGGCAAATCAGGAATCTTGATTCCAGGGAGTCCTCGTTGCATGGGAGGGGGGTGTCACTGGGGCTGCAGCACAACCCGAAAGAGCTGTGTTGCTGAATACTTGCCCACAGCCAGCCCAGGCAAAGCAAGGCAAGTCAAACCCAGGCAAAGCAAGGCTAAACATAGTAAGACAAGGTGGCAAGATGTCGACAACTGCAAGCGTGGCTCAAAAAAGTCAACACTTGTTCCTGACAAGCACCTTTCCCCACAGCGTCCCTTTAAATCTTATTCCCCAGGTAAGCCTTGTGATGAGGGGCGGGGCACCCTCTCCCCCGACCTCATCAGTTCGCCCTGTGCTGATCCCGCCTCTTCTTCACCCTCCGCGCTCCAGGATTGGGCGGGGAGGCAATTGCTCCTTCCCAGAGCTCCAGAGCTCCTCTGCTCCGCTGCCTACTCTTTCTCCTCGCTCAGTCATCCTGCACCCTCTCCATCGCTGACCACCCCTCCAAGGCCAAGGGATCTGGGACTACCTCGTCCTGCTTCCCTGGTCGCTCCTCTCGAGCCAGAGAGGCTGCTCCATCCTCCTACATTGGCCCCAGCTCTGTCTCGTCCTCGGAGCCAGGCTCAAAGGGGCCATGACATTCACCTTCCCTGGAACTCTACAAAAAAAATACATTTCTGAAACAGATTCCTGATGATATTTGTATAAGTTTAAAATCTTTAGTCATATCAAACGTTCTGCTTCAGTCTTCTAAAATTAATGGTATCATATGCAGCCATGAGATCTATGAACAGAGTTCCTGTTATAGTGCCCTTTTGAAATCCATCTTCAATGTATTGGGATAAATTCAGGAGGTATGTGGTGCAACTTTTGGGGGGCAAAATCCAGCCTTCTGTGGTATGAAAAGGGGTTCTATGGCTACAGTGAGAAAATTTTGTATCATTCTTTCCAAGATTTTTTAAGTATGGCATAAGAAATTGAACAACCTAGAAGCATCCAAAACAGAAAGTAATTAAAACTATCTATCTATCTATCTATCTATCTATCTATCTATCTATCTATCTATCTACCTACCTACCTACCTACCTACCTACCTACCTATCTATCTATCTATCTATCTATCTATCTATCTATCTATCTATCTATCTATAAGCAAAAACCACTCACACCGTAATCACAAAATCTCCAGAACCGTAAAGCCTACAAACTTGAAATTTGCCACTATGCTCCTCTTGGCTTCTAGGTGCTCACTAAGAAAAGATTTTTTTGAAATGCATTAGTATTTCCTATATTATTATTAACATGCTCTGATGTCAAGGAGTTCTACTCCCCCTCCCCACCTGAAAAGAAATCTGTTCCAAATGCAAAACTCAAGCAGAAGAGAAGAGTTTCATTTTCAGTTTTACTTGGACAGCAGGAAGCAGCTTTAATACAGAACACTTGAGCTAAGCCATGGCCAGGCTCCTTCCTGTCTCCTTGATCACACAGCAAATACTGTTTCACTTTCTGAGCAGCCCTCTGATGCTAAGGAGTTCTACTCCCCCTCCCAACCTGAAAAGAAATATGTTTCAAATGCAAAACACAAGCAGAGGAGAGGAGTTTTACTTTCAGTTTTTATTTTCACAGCAGCAAGCAGGGGATAGGATAGGGGAGGCTTCTGTGGGACAAGCCTGGGAGAGAAGGGGATAGGATAGGCTTCTGTGGGGCAAGGCTGAGAAGGGGAGAGGAGAGGCTGATCGTAACTACTCATTAATTTTCAAGCTGTAAGTGTTGATTTATCAAATCCCATCACATAGTTTCGTAGCGAAGCATCTAGTAAATTACATTGAGAAAAAAATTAACAAATCAACTATAACAATAATATGGCAAAAGTTTTTGCATAAATATCTGATTGGGTGTGTCTGAACAGACAAGAAAAAAAATGGAAGAATTTGCTTCTTATTTTCTTCTTTGTAAAATTCAGTGATAAATTCATGTGTGATACCAACCTGGCTTTGTAGGCTCAGAAAGTTATTTTAAAGAAGATGAATAATGCATATTCAAAATAATGTAGGATGGAATTGTCACATAATCCATTTACTGAAATGCCTAGCATTTATCTGCATATTTTAGATATGCTTCCTAAATATATCCAATTACATTTGAAATAAAAAGAATATATCTAATATATCCAATTGTATTTCAATTGGAAGATCTTCAGACATAACTAAACATCTGAAGCTATTCTGATCTTAATTTATAGCAGAAATACCTTGTTGCCACACTAAGTAAGCTATGGGCAACTATATCTTAGCTCTGTGCTTGGGGCTATAAGGTAGGGATATGGAGCATAGCAAGAAAAAGGCGTTGTTTATATATAATGCAATATCCAATGTGATCTGTTTGCTCTTATTCAGCTGACAGTACAAATGTTAAAAATATTTCATTGTGTGCCTGTTTTATAGATCTTAATTTGTAATCTGTTTCTTTTCATGGTGACGTGTTTTACAAATCGTAACCTGGCATTTTAACTAATAATTGCTAAAAGTGATTCAATATTTTCAAATTAGTTATTGTTTCTTACATTTCAAGCCTTACATTATAAATGGTAACTATCAGTGCTCTTGAAATATTGGAACAGATTTCAGCTTCACCCTCCAAGAAAACTACTACTTTAATTTCTTTTAAAAACTAGAGCTGTAAAACTATCTACTTAATTACTGCTGAATTTGTTAAGTTTATGCTTCTGTATAAAGATACATAGAACATGTTTAGCACATATGCAGTTGTTTTATAGAGAACATATATTTAAAATCAGCTTGTATATTTAGGATGAATAAATTAAAAGATAGAAAAACAATTCACAGTAACTGAGATTCTTCTCTGTAATTTCTTTTGCTTCCTTGATCCACCCCTTTTACTTAGTTTGCACTCTGGAAACAAATGTTGCCAAATCAAATTCCTCCATTTGTAAACTCCATTTATGATCAAAAATAGAGAATTCAAAGTTTTTCATCCCTTTCCAAAAAAAATTTCAGCACATTTGTGTTTTCTCTATCTAACTACTCCTAAGCAGCACGCTTAGCAATTGAATGGACATCTAATTAAGTAGGTTAAATTCTTCAGTTATCCCACCGACACTGAAGGGCATGCCACTAGTAAATAAAATGAGAACAAACTGCAGTTCCTACAATGACTGATAATGTTATCTAATTTGGTCATGAAATGTCTGCAAGAAAACAACCAAGCTCAGAAAGCACCACGGACTCCACAGCATTCTAAATATCAGATAGTTTTTATTTTTTCCAGAACAGGAACTTGCATTAAAGAGGCAGGAGTTCTGCTTGATGGCCCTATTGAGGATGTTTTCCTAGATTAAGTGATGAAGTGTGAAGAGGGTTTTCAGTAGGATTTATTTGAAAATGAATAAGCTTACTTGGCTTCAGCGGCATGTTCACATCACAGAAAATACTTCTCCAAAATTATATCTAGATAATTATTCTTAATGTTACATATTGTATTATGGCCAAATTATACTGTTAGTTTCACATAATGGCCACATTTATACACATTCCACTTTGCAGTATTAATTTATAATTAATGTAATAGCTGGGCTTGCCTCAGTTTTTCACAAAGGAGGATCTACCCTCATTTCCTATCTTTCCTCCTCCTAATATAAAATGTTTGAATAGAAAGTTCATGTGGGATAAATAGAATATACTCTGAAATTTCAGGTAGAAGCAGTTTAGTTTGTCTTGCTTTAAGCCAGGGGTGTCAAACTGGTGGCCAGATGTGTCATGCGCAGGCCACACCTACCCCAGCTCCGCAAATGGGAAAAACGTTGTGAAATATCACGTGACAACGTGACGCAGCAAGTAACACCCATGTTTTAAGCATACACATACCTGAGTAAATATGATTTACATTAACTCTGGGATGAAATGAAAAAAAAAAGATACAGCATATTAGAAATGCTTTGCTTCATGTTTTGCAGATTTGCTATAGAAGTTTGTAAGTGAGATACCATTACATACAAACATAGAATTGGTAATCAGCACAAATCTCTCCTGTTTGAAAATTTCGGTTCTTTTTAATCAATGCTAAACATTTCTTCACCCTTTTTCAATCAAGAGATTGAACTTTATCTTTTGAAACCCTGAAAAGGTCAGTATGATTTTACTTGGTAATTTTTAATTTCTTTCTGAAAGTAACAAAGTTTATTGGATGATGTGTATTAAAATTACAAAAATGCTGAACTAAAATAACCAATAGATCAACTTGCCCGCAATGGGTGGATTTCAACTCCCAGAATTCCCCGGCTAGAATTTTGGAGATTGTGGTCTACATTTCCATAGAATGTCCTGGTGTGTAAGTTGAGGAAAACTACATTAGAAATTTGCACAAATCTAACATTACTGTATAGGTTGAATTATGAAAAGAAAAGGGGCGTTGGTCCTACCTGACACGCTCCTTCTCGTTGGGTGGAGACAGCAGCCATGCTTGGGAGGTGACTCATTCGATCAGATTGGAAGACTGAGCCTGTAAAATTTGACAAGTCCCGCCTCTGTTGCCAGGGATCCCAGCTTTTGGTGAAGGCAGAAGGAAACAGGCTCGTCGTGTGGCAGAGACGTTCTTGAAGAGTACCAGAAGAGGAAAAACAATACCCTAAAGACCCAGACTGAAAACGGGTGGGGATGGCTGCTGTCTCCACCCAACGAGAAGGAGCGTGTCAGGTAGGACCAACGCCCCTTCTCCATTAAGGGTGGAGACAGCAGCCATGCTTGGGACATACCCAAGTTCACAGTGTTAGGCAAGAGAGGGCTCAGTCTGGGCCAACGACTCTCCTCCCGCAAGAACCCTTTGTAACACACTATGCCCAAAAGCTGCCTCCTGTGAGGCAAACCTGTCCAACTTATAATGCTTAACAAAGGGGGAAGGAGAAGTCCAGGTTGCCGCTCTGCAAATGTCTACTAAGGAAGCTTGCGTAACCCAGGCCGCGGATGTTGCCGCGCTGTGTGTCGAATGCGCCGTCAGCCTTGCCGGTACAGGAGAAGAGCGAAGCTCGTAGGCAGTAGCAATCGCCTGGTGAATCCAGCAACCGATGGTAGATGAGGATACCTTAGAACCTAAGGAAACAGGAAGGAAGGAGACAAACAAGGACTCCGAATGACGGATGGCCGCCGTTCTGTTGAGGTATATCCAGAGAGCCCTCCGGACATCCAACTTGTGCCACTTCTTGTCTAACGAAGTGGTTGGGTGAGGACAAAAGTCTGGAAGAATAAGTTCCTGTGAACGGTGAAACACAGAGTTAATTTTAGGAACAAAAGTAGGATCTAGCCTTAGGACCACACGATCCGCATGGAAGACACATAAGGCGCTTCGCATCGATAGCACTGTGATTTCCGAAATCCTTCTAGCTGTTGTAATCGCCACTAGGAAGGCCACTTTGCAAGACAGAAGCCTCAGGCTGGTAGACTTCAACGGCTTGTACGGTGCACCTGTGAGAGAAGTCAAAACAATAGAAAGGTCCCAAGTGGGGTACCTATGTAACACTGGTGGGCATAAGTTAGAGGCTCCTCTGAGGAAGCGGCGAATCAGAAGATCCTGTGACAACAAAGGAAGGGAGCCATAGGTTAGGACCGACGCGAGAGTCGCCACTTGTCGGAGAGTATTGGGAGAGAGACCCTTGTCTAAGCCGTCCTGCAAAAACATGAGAACTTGAACTATCGAGGCCCGGATGGGAGAAATGCCGTGTAGGTTACACCAAGTAGAAAATGTCCGCCAAGTGGCTGAGTAAATACGGTCCGTGAATGGGCGCCTAGATGCCTGAATGGTCTTTATGACCGTGGCAGGGAGATTGTCTCGCAGCAGCGCGTCCCACTCAATCTCCAAACGGTCAGTTGCAACCACTGGGGGTCCGGGTGCAGTATCGCCCCTTGAGATAGGCAGTCCACAGGGCAGGGAAGTCTCCAGGGGGGAGACACTGACAACTGCAAAAGGTCGGCGAACCACAACCTTCGCGGCCAGTGTGGAGCTAGTAGGAGCAACTCCGCTTGTTCCTGTATGAGTTTCCGCAGAACCGTTGGGATGAGGGGAATCGGGGGGAATGCATAAAGCAACCCGTGGGGCCAACGGGAGTGCAGAGCATCCACAGCCTCCGCCTGGTGTGCCGGAAATCTCGTGAAAAATCGTGGAAGTTGGGAGTTCGTTGGCGATGCGAACAAATAGACCACTGGAGTGCCGAATCGGGATGACAGGACCTGGAACAAACGAGGATTCAGGCGCCACTCTGCGTGATCAATTAGTTGTCGGCTTAGCCAGTCTGCGCACACATTCAACTCCCCTGATATGTGTTCTGCCCTCAAAGATGCCAGCCGACGCTCCGCCCAGAGTCCCAACCTCTTGGCCTCCCGCATAATGGCTCTAGACCTGGTGCCCCCCTGGCGATTAATGTGCGCCTTTGCCGTCACATCTGTAAGCACTAAGACGTGGGAGCCGGACACTAGATGTTGAAAAGCTCAAAGGGTTAAATATACTGCATGTAACTCAAGCCAGTTGATGTTTAGTGATGTCTCGAGTGTCGACCAAGTGCCCTGGGCCACCTGATCTAGACAATGGGCTCTCCAGCCAAATGCGCTGGCATCAGTCGTAATCACCAGCCACCGCGGTTCAAAGAAAAGGCAGCCCCTAGAAATGGCTGGAGACCGCCACCATCTAAGGGACGATAGTACCTCCCTGGGAATCGGAACCACCGTAGGTGAAGTGCCCTTGCCCACTCTTTGAAATGGCAAAAGAAACCACTGGAGGTCTCTGAGATGCAACCGGGCCCAAGGCACAATTGAAATGGCCGAAACCATTTTACCCAGCAACTGGGAAAGGAGCAAGGGAGATGCTCATCTGGTACATTCCACCCGAGCCACAAGATCTTTTAAGCTATCTTGCCGTTCACTAGATAAATATACTCTGCCCTCCACCGAATCAATAACTGCCCCTAAATGTAAGATACGTGTAGAAGGGGTCAGGTGGCTTTTCTCCGTATTTATGGAGAATCCATGTGAGGCTAGGGTCTGGATTGTGAGCTGCAGGTCCAACAGTGCTTGCTGAGGGGAACAAGCAAACAACAATATGTCGTCCAAGTAACATTGAAGACGAACAGAACGAAGGCGAAGAATGGCTGCCAAAGCGTCCAGAATTTTGGTGAAACAACGGGGAGCCGAGGAAAGGCCAAAGGGTAGGGCCCTATACTGAAAGTGGGCCCCACTGTAACAAAATTGTAAAAACTATCGGTGGGAGGAGAGAATGGGAACATGTAAGTAAGCCTCAGTGAGGTCAATCAAACAGAGGAGATCGCCCCTCTGGATGCCGTCTAAAATTGAGCGCAAGGATTGCATTTTAAATTTGCGATAAATCATGTAGCGGTTCAGTTGTTTAAGGTCCAGAATGGGTCTCCATCCACCCAATGACAGGTACTAAAAACACTTGGGAATAAAACACCTGACCAGCCTGGTCACGCGGCACCCGTTGAATAGCCTTAATGGCGAGGAGGTGCGCGATAGCTGAGGCCATCAGGGCCTGACGTTCGGGGTCACGAGAAGGTGGGCAGGGGAGAAAAGACACCGGAGGAGTGGAGAGAAATTCTATAGCCAACCCAGATCGAATGGTGGCTTGGACCCAGCGATCAGAGGTGGAACGCTCCCAGACCTTGGTGAAGAGGGCCAATCGTCCGCCAATGGGAGCTTCCAGTGAAGCATTAGCGACGGCGTCGGATGGAACGACCTCCTCTCCCTCAAAAGGGCTGTCTAGCTATGAAGGGTCTGCCCCTGGAATATCTATCATGGGAGCCCCGCTGCCTGTGGGCAAAATTACCAGTAGAACGAGGAGTACCCATTCCCCCGTCCAGTCCACGGAACTGCGGTCGTTGAGGATAAGGGGTGAAACAGGGCTCCCCCCGACGGAACATTGCAGGCAAGACCTTCCTTTTGTCTTTTGTCTCAATCTGATAGGTCTCCAAGGCAGGACCAAACAACTTCCCCCCCCCCCCGAGTAAGGCACAGAGGCCAAGCGCCACTTGTGACGGGCGTCAGTCTGCCAGTGCCATAGCCAACGAAGCCATGGATTTGGAGGCGAAGCGCGCTGCGTTCAGGGTGGCATCAGCGGAAAACTGCAAGGCCGCAATGATCTTATTCAGGTCTTGCTTTATTCGGGTATCGTCTGGGGAAAGCGTGTCCTGAAGGTGGCGAAGCCACAATAATGTGGATCAATTAAAAAAAAGAAGCGGTGGTAGCCGACTTAATGGCCCATGCCGCTCCTTGATGGGCCCTCTGTAACACCTGGTCTGACCTACGTTCATCGGGGCGTAGCCCCTCATCCGGATCACCGGGAACTGAGACGTTAGAAAGCAAGGCTGCAATTGGAGCATCGATAGTTGGTACCTGTAGAAGGTTGGCCAACTCAGAAGCCACCAGAAAATTTCTTTTATCTAACGAGGACGGTGCCTGGGGGGGCCCCAGGAGCCGACCACTGTTTCTTTATTATGTTGAGAAAGAGAGGAGGGGGAGGAATAGAGGCCACTTGTTTCGCAGGTTCAGCAAACAGTGGATCCAAAGAACCCTGTGAGAAAGATGAGGTGGGTTCTGCGACCACCGGGCCAAGTTGTGCCGTATTAATAGCTTTAAAGAGGAGAGATTTAAAGAGGGCTTGAGGGAAATGTCCCGTAAAAGCTGGTTGGTCTGGTAAAAGACCTTCATCCTCCGAAAGGTCAGGCTCCTGGGACTCAATGTCCGCCAGAATAGAAGACTCCCCCGCCTCAGAGGGATCCGGGGAGGCAGATGCTGCGACTGATATCGCATCCTCATCTTATTCTTGCACAGGAGAACGAGAACGGTATGAATGCAACGAAGGTTCCTGGTACGGGGGTAAGTATTGCGCTGAGAGCGATTGCTGCATGGCACTTGCGATCATCAATCGCACATCCTCTGGTCGAAGGCACTTATGACCGTGATCATGAGCCGGCCCGGCTTCATTGGGAGGTCGAAGAGGGCCAGAAGGAACTGTAAGGTCTAAGGGGACCGAATGGTCAGGACCTATAGGGACAGTAGCGGCAGACTCCCCAGGTTGAGAAACTGGGCCCCACAAGTCAACGATGCAAATTGTTGCAGGACAATCATGCAGGGAAACTTGGTCGGATACCAAAGAAGGAGACTTCCTGGCTTCCTTGCCCGATGACTTCGGAGCTGTCATCTTTGGGTCCAAGGAACGCTGCCCAGTGGTCTTAGCAGGGATCCCCTGCTGTCTCTTATCTTGGCACTTCTCCACATGGGAGGAAGCTGATGAGTGCTGTTTAGATGGTAGAGGGAGCGTTCGATACAGCTTTCGAGACAGCGGCACCAGGAGCCGTACCAGGCATGTCCAGGGGAACAGGGACAGTAAAATGCTTCGTCTTGGCCGAGGCCTTGGGCATCGTGCACGAGTCGCAACCGTGAAGTTGCAAGTTAACGGGGTGTGCGTTGTTAGAACCGATCACCCGGTGTAAGCCCAGTGATAAGGACCGCACCCTTACGGGAGACTTAAATCCTATACAAGGTAGTGCTTTAATCAATACAGGCAGCCAAGGCCAGGCAGTAATTATAATGACACCAAAATATGTTAGAAGGCAGAGACTACTGCACTAGTAAATGAGGGAGCATAAAATCTCCACACAATGCGAGGCCAAGTAGGTGTAGGGAACATAAAAATTCCACCCCAGAAAAGCAGCGTGAGGGCAGCAAGCAGGGGAGTGCAATAGCTCTGCAGCGATCCCGAGTAAATTCTTGTTCAAAATGGCCGCCTGTCAATCAAAACACAGGAGCACTGGGCTCTGCAGCGATTCCGAAGGAATGCCTGTCCAAAATGGCCACCTGCCAATCAAAACGGGGGCGCGAGGCTCTGCAGCGATTCCGAGGGAAAGCCTGTCCAAAATGGCCGCCTGTCAATCAAAACGGGAACGCGAGGCTCCGCAGCGATTTCGGGTGAATGCCTGCTCAAAATGGCCGCCTGTCAATCAAAACCGGGGTGTGAGGCTCCACAAGTACGGAGACGGCCACAGAGTCTTCAAAACCAATTAAGGAAGGGGAAAGGGCTTTAAAATCGGCCAGCAGATAACAAGGCAAGTCAAGACACACACTGGAGATCGCAAATCTCCTTCACAAGTCAAGGGCAGTAAATGGAACAAAATGGCATGCCGGCTATATTGTGGAGCTCTGTGATGAGAGGGGCCCAATATAGGGAGCGTTAACACTCCACCAGTTGCCACGATATGTTTAAGTAGAGGTAAAAAACTGACTAAGCAGGGAAGGGGGCGCGAAGTTCCATGATCCCTTCAGTCAGGGGAAAGTTGTTAAAATCTGATTAGAAGGGGAAGGAGTTAACCTTTTCTACCCCCACCCCCCAGCAAACCAGCAACGCTGGTTGCTGAGGTAAGAAAAGGGTAAAAGAACCAGGCAAACTCACGAAAGAATAGTCCAAGAGAAATCCGAGTCAAACCGAAATATCAACCATCTGAAAAAGAGAAATAGGAAAATTAGTAAAATTGTCAGAGACAGAAACCACACGACTGTCCAGTCTGAAGGACTGAGCCAAAAGCTGGGATCCCTGGCAACAGAGGCGGGACTTGTCAAATTTTATAGGCTCAGTCTTCCAATCTGATCGAATGAGTCACCTCCCAAGCATGGCTGCTGTCTCCACCCTCAATGGAGAGTAGGACGTTTTACCATATTTTAGAATACACTGGTTGGCTGTGTATAATGGAAGCTATACATCAGTCTGTGTGCCACTGTTGGGGAATGCTTTGCTAAATGCATAATGTCTAGTTAATAATATAGTATAATGGAGTTGGAAGGGATCTTGGAGATCCTGCCCAAGCAGGAGATCCTAAACCATTTTAGACAAGTGATTGTCTAGTCTCTTTTTAAAAGCCTCTTCAGTATTCTTACACCCACCTAATATTTTCTGATGTGAAATATTAGGGTCGCTAGATGCTGGCTACAAAAGGAAAGGAAGAAATTGAGTTCCATTCCAAATACGTTTTTTTTTTCAATTTTTTTATTATAGGAAAATAGGGGAGGGGAAGGGAAAGAGGAAAAAGTATAGGATAAACAGGAAAAGGGGAAATCATTGACTTCTAACTCTTTTTGGTGCAGTAGAATACAGTGATAAGTTCATACGATCTCAACTTTTTACTTTTACATAATATATACTAGTCATTTCTGTAACAACAAACGTATCTAATTAGCAAAACCCAAAATGAAAGTTTCATTTTTTTTCACCTTAAGCACAAAGTCCAAAAGCAATTTCCAAGGAGAAACAAAGTTAATTGTTTTTTTTTTTTTTAATCAAAGCAGTCAATTTAGCCATTTCTACTAACTCCATCAACTTTTTCAGCATTCATTCATTGTTGGAATCGAAAGTGTCCTTCCATTCCCTTCCAGATACTAATTCCAAAATAATCATTAAGGCTCTGTTGTCAAAGAAGGAAGATGAAAATAATTTTTAATTCTGCATCTATCGTAGTTCAGATGGAAAATGGATTATATTAAAGTTATTTGGATATGTTTTGCTAAAGAATTGACAAGTGAGATGCCCATAGCTAATTGGTTTCAGTTGAATGTATTTGGATTCAGATTCATCTACTAATTTTAACTGAATTCCCTACTATGCTTTTCTTATTACCTATCATGCAGAATAATGTGAATTGAGAAAATGGATCATGGGTGAAAGAATAATTGAAAAGAGAACCAGTACATGGTTTCAAAATGTAAACCACATCAAGATTAATGTAGATAATTTTTGAGTAAGTCATTTCTCTACATGACATTTATAACTAGTATGGAAGAAGACTGGAAGTGTTCTCTGCATCCTCTTGAAGAGTTTATCTGTCCTCACAAGGTTCAGCATATTAGTTTTTATTAGTATATTATCTGCACCTCGACTTCTGATAGAATCCCACAAGCCTGTTAACTTCTGTACATAATAGAGCTGTCAAGGTGCAGCCTGGAAAATAATCTTGTCTTTTTACAGATACTGAACCCATTACAATTTTGCCTGTCCTTGTTCTCTTTCGTTTTGTTTCCAGTCCCCCTGCTGTAGAGTAAAACGACACTCTTTTCAATTCCATTAAGTAGGAGGAAATCCTAAGTAATAGACTGGAGGAGAAAGCAAGTGAGAACTTTCTCCTTTATATTATGGTGACCCTAATATGAGATAAAGCACCCACAATATATTTCTTCATCTATCCCAGACTACATATCTATTCATCTGAAATCAAGCTGATGAAAAAAGTTTTGTCATATAGTATGAAAGCAAGTAAAGGTAGTTTTTGACAAGGTGTCACTGAAGCTAAAACTTTGCAGAGGAATAATTTTAATTTTATAATTTTATTTTTATGTGAGAAAATTCAGAGCTGGCAGGATAATGTTTCAGTGCAGAAGGCTGAACTCCCTTTCAGAGGCTCAGATTTTAGTGACTCCCTAAGTTTAAGACATGGGCAGGCAATCCTTGTGTTCTCTCTCCTTTTGGGAGGGGGAATTGGTCCTTCAGTAGCCAACAATATTTAATTATTTTAATCCATTATTCAAGTGAACCGGAAAAAAGCAAAAACTTAAAAACTTCATCCAATTATCTGATGTAACACTACTTCTGAAAAATAAGCTCCTGGTCTATAAAATATATCTAGCCCTTGAAGAAAGTAGAGTCTGGAAAAATTTCATCAGTGTGACACAGAGGCCAGACTGAAAAAAAATAGTTTACTTCTACATATTTTATTATTAAGAAATATCTAAAACAAAGAGCTGGATTGCTTTTACTTACCTGTGAGCTTCAAAGCAATTTTTGTGTTGAAGCTAGCTTAACCAACATTTGATGCCCTTAAATGCTTTGTACCATCCTTTTATTACAATAGTTGTGATAGCTTTCTCTCCATTTTTCAAGAAAATACTCTAGCTGAAATTCAATTCTGAGAGTATATAGCAGTTGTGGATATATAACTAGGTAGAATAAATATTGTCCATTGAAATTATTTAGTCCGAGGCAACGTTTTGATGCCCTGGAACAGCATAAACCTTTGGAATCGGCAATAATGATGCAAGATTATATCATAAATGAGAGAAGACAAAAGATCTGGGGAACAGGGCTTGTTTTGGGAAAGAGTTAATTTTTGTTTTTTTAAATCATAGTAATGGTTTATACTGTACTTTCTGTGCTTCCCACTTCAAATTCATTTAAATGGTGCTCAGACACGAATTCAAGGATAGCACAAAAAAATAGCTCTCCCACGCTTGATTTTTCATTTCATAGAATCTTTGTCCTAATAAAATGTTATACCATATAAGAAAAGTAGCAAACTTACTTAATCTTTTTAAGTATTAAATTAGCAGACAAATGTGACATACTTTGATGGTCACAAAATATTAAAACAAGATGCTACCATAGTTATCTACCATAGTTGTGGCTAAGACTAGCCCCTTCCAAGTTGATGAGCTTCCACCCTGCTCTTAGATGTTAAACCAAGGTGCTTTGTCTGTCCAGAGGGCCTGATATGCAAATACAGTGTGTATATATGAGTCAGTATATGTTTTGGGATGATGGAGAGACTATTTTTAAGGGGGAAGGGGCAAACAGTAAAAACAGCACAAGCTCATAAATAGGAAGCATTTTTTCACATTTAATTAAAGGGTGGAAGGTCTGGATAAAACAAGTTTCAGTTGAGAAATATCATTCCTGGAGATACTGTTGCTAAAGAATACAAGGGATGAGGGTTTACTGCTTCAGTATATCTTCATATACAGCGGGGCAAAAAAATTATTTAGTCAGCCACCAATTGTGCAAGTTCTCCCACTTAAAAAGATGAGAGAGGCCTGTAATTGACATCATAAGTAGACCTCAACTATGACAGAAAAAATGAGAAAACAAATCCAGACAATTACATTGTCTGATTTGGAAAGAATTTATTTGCAAATTATGGTGGAAAATAAGTATTTGGTCAATATCAAAAGTTCATCTCAATACTTTGTTATATATCCTTTGTTGGCAATGACAGAGGTCAAACGTTTTCTGTAAGTCTGTTGCTGGTATGTTGGCCCATTCCTCCATGCAGATCTCCTCTACAGCAGTGATGTTTTGGGGCTGTCGCTGGGCAACACGGACTTTCAACTCCCTCCAAAGGTTTTCTATGGGGTTGAGATCTGGAGACTGGCTAGGCCACTACAGGACCTTCTTACGAAGCCACTCCTTCGTTGCCCGGGCAGTGTGTTTGGGATCATTGTCATGCTGAAAGAACCAGCCACGTTTCATCTTCAATGCCCTTGCTGATGGAAGGAGGTTTGCACTCAAAATCTCACGATACATGGCCCCATTCATTCTTTCCTGTACACGGATCAGTCGTCCTGGTCCCTTTGCAGAGAAACAGCCCCAAAGCATGATGTTGCCACCCCCATGCTTCACAGTAGGTATGGTGTTCTTTGGATGCAACGCAGCATTCTCTCTCCTCCAAACATGATGAGTTGTGTTTCTACCAAACAGTTCTACTTTGGTTTCATCTGACCATATGACATTCTCCCAATCCTCTTCTGGATCATCCAAATGCTCTCTAGCAAACTTAAGACGGGCGCGGACATGTACTGGCTTCAGCAGGGGGACACATCTGGCACTGCAGGATCTGAGTCCCTGGCGGTGTAGTGTGTTACTGACGGTAGCCTTTGTTACGTTGGTCCCAGCTCTCTGCAGGTCATTCACTAGGTCCCCCCGTGTGGTTCTGGGATTTTTGCTCACCGTTCTTGTGATCATTTTGACCCCACAGGGTGAGATCTTGCGTGGAGCCTCAGATCGAGGGAGATTATCAGTGGTCTTGTATGTCTTCCATTTTCTAATTATTGCTCCCACAGTTGATTTCTTCACACCAAGCTGCTTGCCTATTGCAGATTCAGTCTTCCCAGCCTGGTGCAGGTCTACAGTTTGTTTCTGGTGTCCTTCGACAGCTCTTTGGTCTTCACCATAGTGGAGTTTGGAGTGTGACTGTTTGAGGTTGTGGACAGGTGTCTTTTATACTGATAACAAGTTCAAACAGGTGCCATTAATACAGGTAATGAGTGGAGGACAGAGGAGCCTCTTAAAGAAGAAATTATAGGTCTATGAGAGCCAGAAATCTTGCTTGTTTGTAGGTGACCAAATACTTATTTTCCACCATAATTTGCAAATAAATTCTTTCCAAATCAGACAATGTGATTGTCTGGATTTGTTTTCTCATTTTGTTTCTCATAGTTGAGGTCTACCTATGATGTCAATTACAGGCCTCTCATCTTTTTAAGTGGGAGAATTTGCACAATTGGTGGCTGACTAAATACTTTTTTGCCCCACTGTATACAAGGGAAAGGAATGCTTCTTGTGCAAAAAATCCTATAGTGTGTATCCTTTTCTGCTTTTTGATGTACTAACTTAACACAGTGGTGATGGTAGGATTGGGGGTTAAACATTAGTTATGCAGAAATGTGTAGTCGAAGTGTTAATTGATTCCCTCTTCCTTTTCAATTCCACAGGTGTGTGAGTGTGTACACTGTAGGTGATTGAACAGATCATAAGATGCACAAACAATAGCTAGATATATCATTAATGTTTATGAGGGTTTAACAAGTTTATAAATAGTCTATTTCCCAGGTACTTTTGAGGGTGACTCAATAGGATGTTGGCATGTTAAGGGAGCATTTCAATGAACTGCTATTTTTACTGACTAAAAAAAAAATGTCATAGAAAGCCAATTATTATGGATGAGAACAAGTCACATCTCTTTTTAGCATTTAAATTTTTCTGAGCAGGCAATTTAAACGAGGCTATGTCCTTGTATTGTAAGCATAACATATGAATAGAATAATCATTCTATTGATATATGATATATCATGATATATATTATCATGTTATATAATGTAGATACGATCAAGAAATTCAAGATGTCTATATACTTGCAAATGTGAGAATAATCTATGGCCGTGATGGTGAACCTATGGCACACATGCCAGAGGTGGCACACAGCGCTCTCTCTGATGGCACATGAGCTTTCACCCCAGTTCAACCCTGCTGCACGTGCGTGTGCCTCCTGCCGGCCAGCTGGTCTTCAGGTCTCTTCTGTGCATGCTCGGGGTGTGGGGTGCATGTGGGGGGGCCACACGTGCATGTGCAGGGCACATGCATGGGGGCAGAGCACATGCGCGGGGGCCGCATGTGCATTGCATTTTGGGGGTTTGGGTGCGCGCGCTTTGGGCACTCGGTTCAGAAAAGGTTAGCCATCACTGATCTATGGCTTCTGCCAATGCCTTACAGATGATATATAGTATAAATTGAAGTAGATCTGAATTGAATTGTTATCTTTAAAAACTAGTAACAATGTCCCAGCAGTCTGATAACTAATATAGTTTAAAGCTAGGACATAAAATTGTCATCTTATTTCTCACTGCCATGAATTCTTTCAGCACTATCTTTAGGATAGCATTAATACAGTGACTTTAAATTGAAATCTAAGAAAACCTTCTTGGAGGCATGTGTATTATTTGTATGACATTTATATAGTGTATATATCACTAAAAGCTAGAAACAAGCCAAACCAATCATCAGTTATCAGATGTCTGTAAAAATAGGTCAACTTTGTTGCTGCAGTGGAATGCTGCACTCTTACCCTTTGAATGCAGGATACTTTACCACAAATGGAAATGTTCTGTTATCATTCTTGAACTCATGCTTCTTCTAAATCTCATGGAGAGTTCCTTTGTCCTAAAGACAATCCCACATTGTTTAAAAACCAAAGAGTACTTGCTAGTCACCTTCATGTCTGAAAATACCTAAACCTAGTATCACATAACTCATAAAACTAAACCTTGATTTCTCAGGGATGATTCTTGCATGTACCACTGTTTTGCTCACATTATTATAGCAGCAAATAATGAGTAGCCTACATAGTCGTCTGTCACAAGAATAACACTGCAGGCTGAACCTGAAGCACAATACTTTTTAACAGTATTAGTTGCACAAGCTATTTCAGAGTGCCATGGTGGCCTAGAGGTGAAGATACTCACCTTCCACTCAGAAGGTCGAGAATTCAATCCTAGGTAGTGGCAGATGTTTCTTTCCTAGGCCACAAAGAAAAAAATATCTGCTGTGAATTCCATGTGGGCATCCAGTCAATAAACATTCAGCTCCATTTTGTCACTCCAACTCTACCCCAAATTAAGGGATTACAGAATTGCAAAAAGGGAGTTACACAAACTATTTGAATTTGTCAGGAGTGATTAAAATGGATGAAATAAATACATTGATGTTGTTGTAATAGGAATATTGTGAATAATCAAATGCTTTCCAAGTAGCAGTAAAACATTGGTTTGACAAACTGTTAGAACACATTGACAGGATTAAAAAGATTGCATCAATAATAAAGGATGCTTTTCACCCCTTATTGTTGAAAACCTAAGTTGATGCAATTTTGCATTTTAGAATTCTTAAGGAAATATAGGGCAAAACTATATAAAGCCTTTTATAGTAGAATAATCTATAGCAAGACATAGATTCTTGAGACTTATAGTGAATACTGAATCAAATTTAATACATTTGATGTTG
Organism: Pituophis catenifer annectens; assembly: GCF_029215685.1. Classification (NCBI taxonomy): domain Eukaryota; kingdom Metazoa; phylum Chordata; class Lepidosauria; order Squamata; family Colubridae; genus Pituophis; species Pituophis catenifer. The sequence continues at coordinate 88,591,333 of NW_027256883.1, forward strand.
AGTTTTGCATAATAAAATGTTTTATTGTGCAAAGTGAAATTTGGTTTGAGTTTTTTTCATTTTCTAAAAATGAAGGGGATTTTATATTGTAATGGAGATTTTTATAAAAAGACACTCCTATGATATCCTTTTGCTGTAAAAAATGAAATATGGGGAGTGAAAAGAAATCTAAATCATCCATTATTTATTAGTACTTTTAAAATCTACAGAACAAATACATGCAATCCAACACTTACATTTTCCCAAATGTGATGTAAATATAGAAAACAAAAGTACATGTATAAGTTCATGCTGTATTAGAAACAATTGCTTAAAAGTAGATATTAGGAGACATGTAGATGAAAATACATGCAGTTAAGATTTGGAAAAATATAAATAAGCAAAACTGAATTTAGTACCATGTTTCTCCAAAAAGAAGGCTGGGTCTTATTTTCTTTTGACTAGGATAGGCATTCTTTTTGGAGGATTCTAATTATTAACTCACGTCGCGGCAGTGGCACCGACAGCCCCGCCCAGCAGGAGCCCGCTGCTGGCCCATTTCTACTGCGGCCACTTGTCGCCACTCGCATGCATCGCCCCGGTCTCCATTTTGCCTTCAGATGCCTTCCAGAAAGCCCTCTGCAGCCAATAACAGAGCTTCAGATCGATCCAGAGTTCTTATCGGCTGCAGATACCTTCCGGCAGGCATCTGAAGGTGAAACAGAGGCCAGAGCGATGTGTGCGAGTGGTGGCATGTGGCCGCAGAAGAAGCAGCTGCAGAAGAAGGCGAGGTAGGTGTCGGAGTGTATGAGACCTGTTAAGTAGGGCAGCTCCATCACCACCCATCCCCACCCTAGCTTATTTTTTACCTGTGTGCCTCACCCCACCCCCTGCATCCTGGGGTGAGCAGGGTCTTAATTAGAGCTAATTTTGTGGGTGGGGCTTAATTTGATTGCATGCGCTCAAAAACGTGATAGGGTTTTTTCAAGGTGGGTTGTCATTTAGGAGAAACACGGTAGATTTTCTCATTTATTTAATATGATTATTTACTAGTGCTAGAACTTCTTCCTAAATACAGGCTAACATACTAGGGACCTTAATTACATACCCTACTGAGAAGATTGATTATTCAGGGATGACAAATGGAGTCGTCCTTTCCCCAAAAATGAAACTTTATTTGAAAACACAGGCATTATTGAAAGATGATGCAAGTTTCCAACATTGCATATAAGTAAAGAGAAATTGGCTCAGTGGGGATGTGCAAATAGTGTAGCATTTATCATATCCTCCACTGGGCTGAATAAAAGAATGATGATTGGGGAATGTTTAGTATGTTATAGCTATGTGAAACCTGCCATCAAACTGTTGGACTGCTTGCAATAGAAGAAGGGAAAATTTCATTGCTATTAAACCTGGATCTTTGGACTACTTGCTCTGTGGGGTGATGAGAGTTATAATTCAGCATATGTGTGTGCATGCTCAAGGCCCTTAAACCAATGACTATGTTAAAACTTTCTTCACCTTGTATGCTAGCATTTTGTTTTTTACTTTAGAATGGTGCAAAAATAATAGCCATGGTCTTTTTTTTTAAGGGCCTCAGGGGTGTATCTATAAGTATACATTAATTCTTCAAAAGGCTTGGGGGCACATTATTTGCAACTGTGCAACTTTATTTAGGAAAAATAAACTGCTTACTTTTATTCAGTTTCAAAATCTTGAAGGTTCATCAGTGCCATCCTGTGGAAAGCTTTGTAAATGTGCAGTTGGGCTTAAACTGTTAGGAAAACAATATTGCATGTTAATAAAATGCTTGACATTGTGTCAGTCTGCTAACAAAATCTGAGCATTATAAGAAGCAAACAATAATTAAATAATGGTCAGAAATCCAAACTGTTGTAGTTTTAGGATAGCTGCCTGCTAGAAAAATTGTACTTCCCAAATGTAATATCAAAAATTAAAGAGGAAAAGTAAGTAGAATCTCCCCATTGAGAGCACCCTATTGAGATTCTTCATAACTGCATCAAGGCAAGATTGTGTATTTTTAAAATATTAATTTGCAACTCCTCTGTTTTTTTTATGTAGCAGAAGACACCAGTATTGATCACTTCACAAAATCATTTCTGCACATATGTAAGATGGGAGTTGTGGCCACCATCCACATTTTCACGAGAGGGTAAAGGCAGCAAGCATTCTTAGGTGCCTATATTTCAGTTATTATCATCACACCTTTAGAATACCCAAGATCAGAAAGAGGCTTTCCTATGACTAAGCAAGTAGTCATGTCCCAGGTTCAATAGTAGTCATCCAGTATTTTCCTTGCAGCAACAACACTGCAAAGTGTTGCTGCAGCTATAGAAAACACAGACCTTCTTTAGGGATTCACTGACCACAGATAAAGCTAAGCAGTAATAGAGAGTGTTAGCATACATGCTTCCCTTTCTCCATTCTGTGAGCCCAGTTGTTTGTGACAAAACATGTGGTACAAAGATCAGAAGCCGGCCAGCACATGCAACCCTATCTTTGACTGAAAATCTTGCTAAAGTTGGTAAAACAGATCGTTGTCCCAGAGCTTTGGATTTTATGAGGATTATTGCTCAAATACACACAAAGTACTTAAAAAACACTAAAGGGCTATATGAAATATTATAGATGAGATCTAATAATAATTAAGAGTGACTGCATAGAGACCAAGACTGTTAGATCTTTTCTTTAGCTTAAATGGATTTCTCAACTAATCATTTTTCTCGGAGATTTATTTGTAGCGTCAGTAAACTGCATGTTTAATCCGTTGTGTTATAATACATTAGAATTCTGTTATATGGGATTAAAAATAAATGAAACCCTGAAAGAAACCAGTGTTCAGCAGGTTGTTTCATAACAGTGTATGAGTGACATCGGAGTTAGTGCTTGAAAAAAACAAGTGCTATTTTCTCCTCCATATGTTAATTGCTAGAAAGAAAACTCTTTGCCTATCTTAGATAAAAAATATTCTCTCTGAAATGTAACAAATTATTAGTGTTTTAAAAATCAAACCTGTTACAATTCCATATGATATTTCTAAAAGAACATGTTTTATTAAAGCCTTGACAACAAAATTTTTTAAAACCTTGACAACATCTTCAAACCAACATCTGTCAAAGCAGCCATTATAGCTTACAAAATACTGGGCGTGTAAGTTACACTTTGCATTCAACAAAAGCAGAGTGTAAAACATTTAAAACTGAAACTTTATTTCTTCATCCTAATTATGCCCCTTAGCATTAGATAAGTGAGAGAGAGAAGATCACTGCCAGGTTTTCTCTATCCTTTTTTATTTTTAGCTGATATTTATGATAGATGGTGTTGTGGATATAAGACTTTGGTGCTCCTCTTAAAAAAGAAATAGAAAAACAAAATGCAGGCTCTGTGATTAGCATTGAAATGAAGCAGTCTGGCATAAATACTAAGAGCCTGCTTTTAATAAGCTTTCAGTTTGTTGCCATTTCTAGTAATGTATCTTCAGGGATCTCTGGTCATCATAATTATTTAGGGACAAGCGGTCAGAACTCCAGAGAAGTTTTGACATTTGGGAAGAATGAGATGTCTTTTGAAAGTATGCTTTTTTTTCTTCTCAGATGATCAGAGATCATTTGTATTTCTTCCAGGCTTGCAACTTGTTGGCATGATATTTGATTTACCTGCTATCCTAAAACTCTTTTTTATATGTTTATATTCCAGCTTTCTTTAAACAAAGAAAACTCATAATGGCCTATGGGCCTCTTCATCTCATTGCGATTTTCATTCTCATAATAGCCTGTGAAGGAGTCTAGGCTTTGCCCTGTGGAGTTTATATTTGAGTCTGAATTGGAAACCATTTCCCTAGTCCCAAGTTTGATACCCTAAGTGTTCTCTTGAGCAGGCTGATTGGCATCAATTAAAAAGCACTAAAGAAAAAAGAGATACCCATGAATCAAGTTTTGTGGACATGTCCCTTTAGTTTTTTTAACAGCAGTGTTGTCATCTTCCCATATATTTTTGCTGTCATCCCCAGATTAATTTACAGTCTGATATTTACAAGTAGTCACCTTTCCAAGTAGTAATCAAAATGTTGTTTGCTTACTCCTTTAATATTAATACAAAGCCTGGTTGCCTGGACAGAGTTGTGTATTTGCCTTTTTCACGTCATATGTGACCAGGCAAGTATCAATTTCCAAACCTGTTTTAGCTGAGAGCAAAATGTCACAAGTGTTTCCTTTCTGGTACTCTCTGGTTGTATAAATTGATACCTGGCATATATTCCAATTAGTAAAATGTTGTCTGTGCCTGCCAAGGACCATAGACGTTATTGTCAAACCTCTGTGAGGGCCAGTTTATTGAAGATTCTTACATGCTCTCAGTCATATGCTACCATTGCAAGCCCATAGCTGCCTAAGCCTTAGGCCTCTATTTAAGCCAATTTATCAATTTATTCCTCAGCTCAAATTATGATCACTTGCCATGTTGCTGCCCCCTGATTTTGTGTAGTTAGCTTTTAGCTTGAAAAAAGAGCCTTGGTACTACAGTGGTTTAAAGCACCCTGTTATTAACACAGCTGCCTGCAATTTACTGCTGGTTCGAATCTCTCCAAGGCTCAAGGTTGACTCAGCCTTCCATCCTTTCTAAGGTAGGTTAAATGAGGACCCAGTTTGTGGGGGCAATAAGCTGACTTTGTATAAATATACAAAAGTATGAAGGCTATTGCTTAACGCACTGTAAGCCGCCCTGAGTCTCCGGAGAAGGGCGGCATATAAATCAAATTAAAAAAAAAAAAATAGTTTCCATATGCACGCTTACTAGAATCAAGATCATGTGAAGTATTAATAGCACTTTATAATGCCTTGATAAGGCCACACTTGTAATATTGCATCCAGTTTTGGTCACCACGATGTTAAAAAGTTGTTGAGATTCTAGAAAGAGTGCAGAGAAGAGCAACAAAGATGATTAGGGGACTGGAGACTAAAACATATAAAAAACTGTTGCTGGAACTGGGTATGTCTAGTCCAATATCTCAAGGGCTGCCACAAAGAAGAGGGAGTCAAGCTATTCTTCAAAGCACCTGAGGGTAGGACAAGAACCAATGGGTGGAAACTAATCAAGGGGAGAAGCAACTTAGAACTAAGGAGAAATTTCCTGACAATTAGAACAATTAATCAGTGGAAAAACTTGCCTCCAGAAGTTGTGAATGCTCCAACACTGGAAGTTTTTAAGAAGAGATTGCATAACCATTTGTCTGTGGGTTAGGGTTTCTTGCCTAAACAGGGTGTTGGACTAGAAGACTTCCAAGGTCCTTTCCAACTCTGTTATTCTATTCTAGTCAGAGAGAAAGATATTCAAACTAGTGTCTTTCCTGCTATAGGTAACATCATAGCAATGATTATTCTTGGATATATTGGTAGATAAATGTATTTCGGAATGATTGTCAGAAAATGTTGTACTCAACTTTCATGGTTCATTGGAGAACAATGAAAACTGAAAGGTCAGGGGGAAAATATGTGAGGAAATCATTCAAATTCAGATTTGCTATTATAAAGCCTTTCAGAAAATGCCAGAGCAGGCAAATCGTGTGTGAAAACTAAATTTCATGTTTTATTAATACACTGTCTGCTACTTATTATTCTTTATTTTCTTCATGTGTATTAGATGCTTAGCAGATATTCATTCAAGAAGTTTGCAAAGCAAAACTGTGCTCTAGAAATGTCATAATTCAGTTCCTTAATTTTTGTGTTGTAGCTAATTAGAATAAATCCACTCTTTGAGAAGATACCGCCCCTCCCCCCCAGATATTTGAAAAGAGACTGGAAAAAATGCAAACCCAGGTTATTTTGCAACTTGAAGCACAGTCTGTGGCCAATACCTTTGAAATCTTTCTACATAATAGAAATTACTTACTATCCACAACCAAGCCTGATCTTGTTCATTCATCTGCTTCTCTTTCCCCATGGTACTTGAAGCATATTGTTTCTCCTACTGCTTGCTAGGTCTGGTTGTGTTTTGAAATGAAGATAAATAGAATTAGAAGAGCTTATTTACTACAAGTACATTGTAGCCTGGTGAAGAGGTCAGAGCAGCTAATACACAGTTCCCAGGTATATGAGCTTTAACAGGTGGCTTTAAGGGCCTCGTGTATTTGTGCAGTGGAAAAATGGAATTGGAAGTGGTGAGTTAGAGAATTGTATGCCTAAACACAAATTAAGCACATTACCTTGTTAATTATGTTACTTTTTTCTGTTATTTGATTAGCCTAACATGATTAACATAAGATAGGAAACAGGAGACACATTGCTACATTTCCCTTTGATTTTCTAGAAATGTCTGAAGGTAGCAATAGTAACTACCAAACCTGCCATGAAGATTCTGTTTTTTACACTTACTGGAGTTAAACTCTACTGAACAACTTAAAAAGAAGGGATGGAGTGAAGAAAAAGGAGAGGGAGAGGGATGATGAATATTGTAAATGTAGAAGGAGTAGAAAGATGGTGAGCCTGGTGGCTCAGCAGACTGATGGCATTGTGATTAACACCAGCTGTCTGCAATTACTGTAAGTTCGAATCTCACCAGGCTCAAGGTTGACTCAGCCTTCCATCCTTTCTAAGGTTGATAAATTGAGGACCCAGTTTGTGGGGGCAATAAGCTGACTTTGTATAAATATACAAAAGTATGAAGGCTATTGCTTAACGCATTGTAAGCCGCCCTGAGTCTCTGGAGAAGGGCAGCATATAAATCAATTTTTTTAAAAAAAAAAAAATGGAGAAAAGTCCCTGTCAGCTAATTCAATTGCCTGTTAATCCTCCTCACTGATAATACACATTTTCTGTTTGACATTGAGTTCATAAGGGTAATGGCTACTGCTCTTGTATTAGTGACTGGAACTAGCCTACATATTTATTTCAGTTAAATTAGAAGCAAAGTAGAAGACCCTACTGTAGGTAATGTTAGTGTTGAACTCCTGAGAAAAACAGTACATGGATATGTGACAAACCTAAACCTAGCTCATTCTTAATATTGGCATTTATAAAATTTGCATTTGGCTCCAGTTATTAAATCTTGAAGTTCTTGTGAAACAATCAGTTGAAGGAGAGTAACAAAATAAATCCGGAGTGTCAAACTCAAGGCCTGAAAGCCAGATCTGGCCCACGGGGTGCTTAGATCTGGCCCATGGGGCACCCTGGAAACAGCAAAGGACTCTGTCAGTGAAAATGGAGCTCCATTTTTGGCTGCGATGACCTCCTGCAACCCTCTGTCAGCGTGGCCCTTCCAAGCTCTGTTTTTGCTGGCAGAGCATTCAGGCCACCACATGAGTGATGTCAAGCTGGCCACACCCACCCTGGCCACTTGTTCCCCGAGATCAAAAACAATCCTGATGCGGCCCACAATGAAATCGAATTTGACACCCCTGAAATAAATGGATCACTGCTGTAACTGTAACTAAGAGCCTTGGTGGCGCAGCAGACTAAAGTACTGTTAAGTAACACCAGCTGCCTACAATTACTGCAAGTTCAAATCTCACCAGGCTCAAGGTTGACTCAGCCTTCCATCCTTTTGAGGTAGGTAAAATGAGGACCCAGTTTGTGGGGGCAATAAACTGACTTTGTATAAAAAAAGAACATTGCTTGGGGGGCCCCGAAAGCCCTACTAAGCAGGTATATACAAAAGTATGAAGGCTATTGCTTAATGCATTGTAAGCCGCCCTGAGTCTCTGGAAAAGGGCGGCATATAAATTGAATGAATGAATGAATGAATGAATGAATGAATGAATGAATGAATGAATGAATAAATAAATAAATAATAAATTGCCAGCTATAATTGTTATTGTTGTAACAATCATGCTCTTCATTATTTTAATTGCCACAGATGTTTTCCAGTGTGCTGCTCCTACAATCCATAAATAGATGAGTTTTATTCCTCATGTCCTGACAGCAACTGAGTGAAATTTTTACTTCCTTCCTTCATGCTCTCACCATGCCCACTTGTCCCATGGTCCTCCAGTCTTTTTTCACTCAGTCGCTGACAAGACTGTGGTGTTCCTTTGTGCTTGGTTTAACAACAATTTTTCTAGCTACCGTTTAGATCATTTATTTTATTTTTGATTATTTGGATCACGAGAAGAGAGCGGAAGATCTGAGCCTGCTGCTAAGGCGCACGCGGTGGTCCTGGGGCTCCAGGCCGCCCCGCACCTTGCCTGACCACCCGGTTAGGAGCATCCGGTTTCTGACCCTTTGGGGCGGATCCGCACGGGCCTGTTAGCTGCCGGTGTTGGTGTAGGGCTGCGGGTGAGCTGGTTTACCCTCCCGCACCATCCCATCGCTCTTGCTAGTTGGCAGCTCCGGAGTCCCTGCACGGTCACCATGCAAACTCTTGATGTATTGGAAACCTTCGCTGTGCTGAGAAGCCTCGTTGCAGAGAGCCTGCGTTCCCGCCTCACCATTGCGGCCACCATTTTTGTCAATGAACTACAGTGGCCGCCATTTTGTGATCGCGGCGGCCGCCATTTTGGATTTTGCTGCAGCCGCCATTTTGGGAGCCTCCGTATGTTCTGCACCAGCAGGGAGGCGGGTGAGCGAAGTGGCGTGTTTTGGCCAGATTATGGCCAGCGCCGGTGGGAGCCTTTGGTGGCTTGTATTGTATTGCTTACGCTAGTGGAGGACTGTTATTTAAAGGATCGCCAGGCGGCTGGTCTCCTCCCACTCTTTCACAGGGACAGCGTGTGTGGGAGGGGAGTTGCAGGAGTTGGATGCTTTTTGGAGTGGTAACACCCTTGGTGGTCCATACCCCACTCTTACGCCCTTAGTTTTCCTCAGGAATCTGCCCTTCAGATCTACTATACCACATGGCGGATTCCTCTTTGTCATCTGACCTGGAACATGAGGCCAGTCCACCCACGCCTCCCAAATCCCACAAGACTATGTCAGGCAAATAGACTGCATCATCCAGCCGTAAGTCCCTGCAACCCAAGGCCTTGACTGCCCTAGAAAAGGATGCCTTTTTTTTTTAATTTGATTTATATGCCGCCCTTCTCCGGAGACTCAGGGCAGCTTACTATGTGCTAAGCAATAGCCTTCATCCTTTTGTATATTTATACAAAGTCAGCTTATTGCCCCCACAACTGGGTTCTCAATTTACCTACCTTAGAAAGGATGGAAGGCTGAGTCAACCTTGAGCCTGGCGAGATTCGAACCTGCAGTAATTGCAGGCAGCTGGTCTTAATAACAGGGTGCTTATGGCGCCACAGGGTGTTAGAACGCCAGTACAACAAGTCCAAGCAGACTGTACAAGCATATCTTTTTTTTTTATTGAAAAGTTTTACAAAGAAAAAAAAATTTCCCCCAATATTCCCCCCACCCTTTTTCCCTCCCCACCACCCCCACTCCCCTTCCCCCCTTCCCATCCCACCCACCCAGACTTCCCAGAACAAAATACAGGGTATTTCAGTTAACAATCATAAGCTAAATTAGTCTAACTATTCTTTAACTACCTAATCCCCCCCCTGAAACCTTAACTCCACTATGGATAACATAATACTTCTAAAGTAAAATTTAACATTCATTCATAAGCTATTTGATATTTTCTTGTCTGATACTTATTTTGAATATAATCAATCCATCTTCTCCATTCCGATATGTATCTTTCTTGTGTATAGTCCTTCAGATATGCTGAAATTTTCGCCATTTCCGCTAAGTTTGCTACTTTCAATGTCCGTTCTTCAATAGTAGGCAAAGAGTCCTTCTTCCCATATTGCGCTACCAACAGCCTAGCTGCTGATATTAAGTTCAAGATCAGTTTAGTCTCTAATACTGTACAATCCGTCGTTATTCCCAATAAAAACAATTGAGGAGTAAATTTCAACCTTTTTTTCAGAATGTTCTGCATCGCCCACCAAATTTTTATCCAAAATGCCTTGATTTTCTTACAAGTCCACCATATATGATAATAAGTTGCATCATCAGATTCACATCTCCAACATTTAGCTTGTAAGTTCGGGTACATACATGATACTTTTTTAGGATCTAAGTGCCATCTGTAAAACATTTTATAAAAATTCTCTTTCAGATTTTGTGCTTGCGTAAATTTGACATTTCTAACCCAAATCTTTTCCCATGTTTCCATCATCACAGGTTCCTGAAAGTTTTGTGCCCATTTTATCATACAATCCTTAACCAATTCCGTTTCTGAATCTATTTCCAATAAAGCATTATACAACCTTTAATATCATCTGACTTTGATCTCTAATCTGTTTTACCAAGTTTTCCTCATTTTGCATGACACCAATTTTTTGATCTTCCCTCATCTAGCTTGAAGCTGACCATACTGAAACCAAGTATAAATTATCCCTTCTTCTTTCAATACATTTAAAGATTTCAATTGCAGTTTACCTCTTTTCATAAAAAGAAGCTCTTTATAAGTAATCACCTCTGTTTTTTGTTCTATACTTATATTTTCTATTGCATGTCTGGGATTTGCCCATATAGGTATCTTGTAGTTTAGCTTATATTGATATTTTTTCCAAACCCTAGTCCAGTTGGCACATCCCATCTGTACTGCACTTGTTGGTTTCTCAGTTCATTTACCAAAAAGCGAAAATCCTTTCTGCTTCTTAACATTTTTGGAGGGATCTCTTTCAGAACCACCACTTCTTGTCCAGCCACTTGAACCTTATCCTTGTAGGAAGCTTGTAAAATGTCGTTTCTGATCCTCCTGGTTGTAAAATAAATCACCACATCTCTTGGTAACTGCCTTTGTCTTGCCACCCAAGAATTAACCCTGTAGATTTTATCAATTCGACTTGCCACATCATCTGGGCTTTCTTTGATTAGCCTTGCAATTGCTTCTGCACAAATGTCCTTTAAGTTTTCCTGGCTCTTTTCTTTTAACCCTCTCAGTCTCAAAGCAAATTCCATAGATCTGTATTGTAGCATTACCAGTTCATCATCCATCTTCTCTGTTTTAGTCATAATGCCTCCTACTTTGTTTTCCAGGTTCAGGTTGGCTTCATTAATTTCTTCCACTCTCTCTTCCACCTGGATAATAAGTTTTGACAATCCTGAGACTGCAAAAACAATATCATCTCCTATCTCATCATGCTTTACTGCAACAACTTCTTTAATTGACTTTATGTCCTCCTCAAATTTCTTTAATTTCCCTTCCATAATTACTGTTAGGTTATTCATAGCTGCAGCCTGATTATTCATGGCTTTCTTTATAAATTCTTTAAGTTCATTAAAAGAAGCCTCCTGGCTCTGTGAATCAGCCGGAAGTTATGCTTTCTGTGTCACTACTGACACAACTGGGGAACTCCCTCCGCCTCTAGGAGCTCCTGGCTTAATTTGTTTAGAAGCCATCTTTTAAAAAAAAAAAAAAACTTTTTTCCTTTCACAGCCACAAAATCCCTTGAACAGTTTTCAAAAGCTTGTAATTTATAGTCTATGATTTATCAAACAAAATAGTCTTTTCTCCACAAGCTCTCAATTTCCAGCAGCTTTAATCCACTCTCAAAGTGCAAAGTTCCCAATAAACACTTTCGTTTCTAACTTTCACCTTCAGGCGCCATCTTCAAAAAGATTCAGTTAGAAACAATGTAAATCCGGAGTTAAGCACAGTTACTTTTAAAGCTTGTTCTCCTGTTTCCACTCTGCCTGCGCTTGTATTCAATCAAACTCACTTTTGACAGCAGGATTGGACGTGGCATCTGGCTCTGTTTAAAACAGAGTTGTCCTGAATCCGGAGCTTCTTAGTGGGCTGACCGAGGAGCTCTCACCCTCCAAGCCTCTGGAATCCTTCCAGAGGACTTTCGGGGAGCTCCACTCGCACCCACCGGCTCTCCTCTCCTTCTCCCGATGGAGAGATTTTTAAGCCGTCAGACAGCTGATTAGCGCTGTCAAAACGGCTTTTACGGAATCGCGGGGCTGGTAGTCCGTCAATGACGCCTGCAGTGCCAACTGGAAGCCCGGACAAGCATATCTTGAACTGGATACACAATCTCCCTAACTCGCTACACCGCTTCAGAGGCCCACAGTTCAGGGCAAAACTCTACCTGCCGAGATTGTTGCCAGGTGACTTGGCTGATTCTAGACCCCCGCTGGGCCTTTCCAGAGGTGTTTCCCTCTCTTTGCCGGATGTCTAGCGGTTGGGTTAGCTGCATCACATACTCCTCTTCGGAGACATCCAGAGGCCACATTTACGCCGACTGCTGTGGGGCTCCGCGTGGCTGAAGGTTGCCCATCAGGGAGCCAGTTGGATTTTCAATCCTTGCTATCTACGGCTTTGTCATCTTTGTTGGCAGCTGGCATTCAGCAGGCGACTCACCCGCCTCTGCAATCCTTACCTATACAAAACCTGGCCCAGACTCACCCGTCTACGAGGGCCCATTCTCCACCTCACAAAGAGTCAGCCTCTTCCATTGACTCTGAACATGGGGAAGATTGCCCCGAGGATATTGAGTTCTCTGAAGATGGCCTGTTACCAGATGCCCCAGCCTTTACAGGTCTATTCAGACCGTCGTTGCTCAAATCTCTTACACAATGCCCGATTAACAACGAACCTCGGAAAGAACGACACTCCTTTCAGCAAATCTCAGACACCATCAGGGCCTCATGATTCGCTGTTTCGCCTGTCCAAGCCTGTCCCCAACATTTTTCAGAGGTGATTCGCAATCCATGGACTCAGCCTGGGTCACTAACCACACCCAACAGTCAAGACAAGAGATTGTATTGCGCTGCTCCTGAACTGGAAGAGCTCCTTGCATTGCCCTCTGTGGACACGTCGCAAGCCTCTCGTCGACATCCGTACTTTCGACGGATTCAATGGATGGGCTCAAATAGAAAACCGAACTATCATTTTGAAAGACGCACCAGGCGGCTGCCTGGGCAATCAAAACAGCGATTGCGACATCATTTTTCAACAGGGCATCACTAATCTGGCTATGGCAGCTTCAAGAACGGCTTCCTCCTGAGGAAAACAGATTGCACCAGGATATCAACAAAATTGTTGCCGCCACCGAATATTCGGCGGACGCCTCCTTAAATTTTGCTAAGTTCATATCGCGGGCTCTTGCCTCCGCTGTGACATCTCAATGCCTCTTCTGGTTCCGCAGCTGGAAGGCGGACGCCAAGATTAAATGGAAGCTGGCTGCGGCCCCATACGAGAACGCCAGCCTTTTTGGGGACGCTTTGGACCCTCTCTTAATCGAGGATAAGGACAAAAGCAAAATCCTTCCATCCTCGTACTGCAGGCCAGAGCGCCGTTACACCCCATACTCACAACAGCAGCCCTTTCGAGCCTTCTCAGGACCTGGGGGGGTCTTTCTCGCAACGATCATCCTTCCAAGGTGGCAGCCGTTTCCCGGATAGACAACACTTCCGCGATCGTGGCAGGTCCCAGTCTTCTGCCCAAAGGCCAACTACAGGGTCCAGATACAAGCCTTTTTGCAGGGGCAAGTAACACCCGGTCGTCGGGCCCCATCGGCGGTCGTCTCCAGCTCTTTCACCGCCGGTGGGAACACTCAACATCGGACACGTGGGTTCGCCACACCGTCACACATGGACTTTCGATTGAGTTCGCCGGCTGCCCCCCACAGAGGTTCATTCATTGTCCGATTTCGTCCTCGCCTGACAAGAAGCTCCTAATGGACGAGGAGATTCATCATCTTTTGACCATCAGAGCGATAAAACCGGTTCCCTTGGATCAGCACGGGACCGGCTTCTACTCGGTGCTGTTCTTGGTCCCCAAAAACTTGGGGGCTTGGAGGGGGATTCTAAATCTGAAACAACTGAATTGGTCCGTGTGCTATCGCAGATTCAAAATGCACTCCCTCCGGTCGATACTAGGGGGTCTGAGAGAGGGGGACCTCTTACAATCTGTGGACCTCAGGGAGGCATACCTGCATATACCGATTCACTCCTCCCACCGTCAGTATCTGAGGTTTGAGTATGCGGGCAGCCATTTTCAATACTGTGCCATGCCCTTCGGACTCTCCTCTGCCCCCAGAACCTTCACCAAGTTGGTGGCAGTGGTGGCGGCAACACTATAGGCCATCCCAGTTCGCGTCTTGTGTTACTTCGATGACATTTTGGTCCTCTTCTCCTCTCTGACCCAGGCGAGCCACGACATGGAGCTAGTGATGTCCGCCTTCCAACAGCACGGGTTTACGATCAATCTCGACAAGAGCCAATTGGTTCCATCCACCTGGCTCCTCCACCTTGGGGCGGTGATAGATTCAACCAAAGGACAGGTGTTCTTGTCACCGGACAGAGTCCAGAGCATCTCAGAATCGGTTTGCCAAGTGCTTGTCCAGAGATCTGTTCCCCTGCTGCTCCTGTCGCAACTGCTGGGGAGGATGGTTTCATGCTTTGCCATCGTTCCCTGGGCTCGCAGGCACTCTCGCCCATTACAATGGTTTCTCCTTCCCTTTCAATGGACGGGATGCAGCACCTCGACCCACAAGGTTGCCCTACCTCCTCAGATTCGTCTCTCACTCCGCTGGTGGACCTCGCCTGCCCTACTTCGAGGCTGTTACTTTCTGGAACCGGACCGTCTGGTTCTGACCTCGGACGCCAGCCTTCATGGTTGGGGCACGCACCTCAATCAGGTGGCGCAGGGTCAGTGGTCTCCGTCCGAGAGGCTGAGCAGCATAAACCTACTGGAACTGAGGGCGATCCGACTGGCCCTTCAGCATTTTCGACCCACGTTAGTAGGCTGCCACGTCTTAGTTCTCACAGAAAATATATCGGCCAAAGCACACGTGAACCGGGAGAGGGGCACGCACTCCAGATCGCTGATGCTTGAGGCAGAAAGGCTGTTCAGTTGGGCGGGATGTTACCTCCTCCCTATCGCAGCAGACCACATTTCCGGGGTAGTCAATGTCCATGCAGATAGACTAAGCAGGGAACAGATCAACCCTGCAGAGTGGCAGCTTCACCCCCTCCTATTCCGGGAACTCACACTTTGGTTCGGGACTCCGGTCATCTATCTGTTCGCCAGCCAACTGAACTTGCAACTTCCGTGGTTTATGTCCTGCTATCCAAACCCGTTGGTGGAGGACTGCAATGCCCTTCAGT
Organism: Pituophis catenifer annectens; assembly: GCF_029215685.1. NCBI lineage: Eukaryota > Metazoa > Chordata > Lepidosauria > Squamata > Colubridae > Pituophis > Pituophis catenifer. Next base: position 88,606,380 of record NW_027256883.1, read on the forward strand.
GCCCGTGGCCATCAGGCCTGCTGTATGCATTCCCACCAATTCCCCTCATCCCGAAAGTCATCTGAAAACTGCTTGCCGAAAACGCCGATCATCTGGTGGCTCCCAATTGGCCACGCAGGCCATGGTACGCCGATCTCGTCCATAGGTGATTCCTCCACATTGGATCTCTCTATGCCAGGGGGTCATCTGCCACTCAGAGCCTCAGTGGCTCCAGTTGACCATCTGGCACTTGAAAGGGTCATCATGCGGAGGGACCACCTGTCAGACGAGGTGATTGAGATGATCCAAGCTTCTAGATAGCCGTCAACTTCCTGTATTTATGAAGCATCGTGGAGGGCGTTCTGTGCCTGGTGTTCCAAACACCAGGTTAATCCAACATCAGCTGAGGTTCTGGACGTTCTCGAGTTTCTCCAGGCTGGTTTGAAGAAAGGGCTCGCACCTTCTACGTTGCAACGACAAACCGCGGCTTTGTCCACCGAACTGTCCTGCGCACCCTATCAATCCTTGTCACATCACCCACGGATTAAAGGGTTTCTCCACAGTGCAACGAATTTATGCCCACCTACGGTTCATCATTATCCATCCTGGGATCTCACGCTGGTTCTACAAGCGCTCACCGAGCCACCGTTTGAGCCGATGGGTTCTGTCGCTCTCAAGTTCCTGTTGTTCAAGGTGACTTTCCTCCTAGCCATCACATTGGCCAGGAGGGTTTTGGAACTCACGGCTTAATCCGTCAGGAAGGATCTCTACATCTTTCATGCCAATACCCTAATCCTTTGTCTGGACCCTTCATTCACGCCGAAGGTGAACTCCCTGTTCCACCGGGCCCAGGAGGTCATCTTGCCGGACTTTTGTCCATCCCCTCAGCACCACCATGAACATCATTGGCACAAGCTGGATGTGAGGCGGGCTCTTCGTCATTACATTCATCGCACCGCTTACTTTAGACAGACTGAGGCTCTTCTGGTTTCGTTCCACCCAGCATCTATGGGCTTGAAGGTTTCAGCCTCCATGGTGGGACTGTGGATCAAGGCCTGCATTTCCTCTGCATATGAACTCAAGGCCAGGGCCCTGCCGGGCAAGATTCTCCCACATTCTACTCGTAGCGCGGCTACCACAGCCGCTTGGGCTGTGTCTAAGACACAGGCTTCTGTCTTAGATATCTGTCGGGTGGCTACATGTTCGTCCATTTCACCCTTTATTCACCATTATAAGATAGACACTTACGCCTCTGCCGAGGCTTCGTTTGGCAGGAGAGTGTTACAGAGCGTCCATGTGGACCTGGGGTCGGGGAGCAGTCAGCCTCCTGCCCAGAGGACTTAAGCTTGGGTATATCCCATCTATGTATTGTAGGAGCAGTGCACTGGAAAACAGACGTTGGCTTACCTGAACGTCCCTTTTCTGGGCGCTGCGACTACAATCCATTCCCTACCCCTTTGGCTTCCTGCTCCAGGACTGGGGTGGCCTGCTCTTACTGACTTGTATATACAGTTCTTCTCATCTATCAGGTGACTGTGCCTTTGTGACAAAAGACTGGAGGATCGTGGGACAAGTGGGCGTGGTCAGAGCACGAAGGAAGGAAGTAAAAATTTCACTCAGTTGCTTTCAGGACATGAGGAATAAAACCCATCTATCTATGGATTGTAGTCGCAACGCCCAGAAAAGGGACGTTCATGTAAGCCAACGTCCATTTTTATTCATATTTGTGTAGTGATAAACTCTGTAATAGTTTATAGTTTAAAGAAGAAAACTTCTATGGTTTGCAATGGTACTTCCACTTTTATTCTTCTTTCAGTAATTTTTTAAAATCAAAAACACCTTAAAATAATCCTGTTCAGATCACTCAGATATTTCCCTCTCATGCACTAATTGATTAAGCATGAATAAGGTCAAGTAGGTTGCATATTAAGGCTGTTTTGAGCAAATTAATTTCTAAGCAAGTCTATTTTGAAAGTTTGATTATACCTTTCAAATGTCTTAATTTTGCTTTATGGCTTCTATCAAATCAAATTGAGTATATTACTAAATGTTCCCCTTTTATTTTCCAGTCCACCTAAACCAACTGTGTTTATTTCTGGTGTAATTGCAAGGGTAAGTCCTCATTTTCAATAATTTTCAGCTTTTCACTGTGAAATATGAATTGCACAAGTCTGCTACATTTTTTTTTATCAATGATTTTCCTTACCAAGGATGTTGTTTTTGTTATACCAGATAACATAATTCAATTGTATAATTCCCATTATCTTGGAAAAGAAAAATACTTTTTAGACATTTTAATAGGATGTGAATTACCTCATGAGTTACATATTTAAAAATACTACTAGTTGAATTGTAACTCACTTTTTTGTTTTTTACAATTTCAATCCCCCCTGTCTTTGTAAATGTTGTCAGGGCAATATATGTCATTAAAACATTAATAGAATGCATAGAAAACTGGCAGCAATAAAATTATCAGTTTTACAGTTAAAGTTGGAAAATGAAAAGTAAAAATATGTATATTGGAACATGAAGGAAAATAGTTTGTATTTTTCAAAACTTAGCTTGATATCCTGGAGGGCTGGAAAATTTCTAGTCTGGGTTGTGAAACTAATAGAAATAATGCCTAAAGGTATATTTTGGAAAATAGGGAGTTCTTTCCCAGGCACTGAAAATATAACAAAGTAAATTATAGGAGAACCTTTTTTTCAAAAACGAGTGTAGTCTTGTAGAATCTTCAGGGCCCCTAAGTCTGTTACATCCTTACAGCATAAGAATGTTGACTGAAAATGCTTAGGCTTATGAAAAATACACCCAACATCTGAAATGTACTAGGAACAGACAAATTGCATTAGATTTGAATATGTGAATATAACTTATTCACATAACTACTCAGCAAATATTTTTATTTGCTGAGTAGTTATGTGAATAAGTTATATTTCATTCTGAAAGAAATTGATTTTTCTTGCTTACACTATACCCAAGCATGGCTACAAAATCATATATTAGCTTTTTAAGTTATACTTCATTTATTTCAATGTATTTACTTCAAATGCAATCAGATGTGTAACTGCTATAAGAGCATCATTTCATTTAAAAAAAATAATAAAGCTTCAGTTTCAGATGCAAATATTAAGCACACTTCAATTTCGACTTTTGTTTCAAAAAGCCCAGCACACTGCCCAATATCTGAAAAGACTTTACTGAACGTTATAGACTTTAATGGATTTAGAATTTGCAGTATTTACTGATTCATTCAGGCATAATTCCTATTCTAAACAGTTCCCACTAATATAGTATTTATTTATGGAGGCTGAAATTGATCAAGTCCAACAATCTATTCACAAACATGCCTTATGGATTTCTAATAGGCTCATGCTGATATACACTAGCTTTTTGAAGCATTAGTGTTTGGGAGACAAGGTGGGACAATAATTTGATGCATGCTGTTTAATAAGCAAGAAAAATCAAACTTTTACAGGATTTGCAAAGCTGACTAAATATTAAGATCTGCTAGAAGGATTGATAAATGCTGCTTCAGTCACTAACCAGAATTCTGCTACCCAAACACTTTTCATGCTTAATATAGAAGGATGCCACTGTGGCCTTCTAAAAATCTGCAACAAGATTTGAAGGTTGTTGTAGCCTGTTTGAAGCTATTTGTACAGATTCAAAAGTTCTTAACTCCAAATTCCAAGAGTCTGAACTTCAGACAGAAAACCTGAAATCAGTAAGCTAAAGGTCATTTCGGCAAAACTTCAGTTATTCTTTAAAAAGGTGAGAGACTAATTGTTGATATGTCTGTGTGATGTTTTTAATGCTGATGTGTTTATTCTTTAATCAGGGTGATAAAGACTTCCCTCCAGCTGCAGCACAAGTGGCCCACCAAAAACCACATCCTTCTGTGGAAAAACTTCCTCCCCCACAACATGTCAATCAATACATCCATCAGCCCCGTAAATGAATCGCCTGTCCCAGACCAGCCATGGTGTTTTACAAATGGAAAGATTAAGAGATTTCTACTACCAGATCTTTTAAAAATGGGTATCTCCTGCTTTTGCCTTAATTCCTATGGTTTAAATGGTTTAATGAAGGGGAGGGGAGAGTAGAAAGAGGGAAAATCACTTAATATGTTCCCATCTGAAAAGCAGAGTTTTCTGTACTGCCAGTGAAAAATGTTACGTTCATAGCAATGCAACACACTGCGGATATTTTAGGTTAGTAATTTCTTGGGATAATTATTTTAAGCTTTTTCTATTCTTGGGTATTGGCATTCCAGGAACACGTTAAGGAAGTTGTAATGGCTTAAAACTTTTACTTGCTCTTTTTTAATGAATTTTTTAAAAATGTATGATTCAGATTTCATTTGGATTGTTCTTGTTCTGTTTTTAAATGTGTTTCAGGAAGAACTAGCTGCTTATATATATTTTTAATGAATAATCTGAAATGGCAAAATTTATCTTGCAATATGTTGTCTTTTAAGAGAATGATCCTGCAGTTCTGGCAACATAGCCAAACGTTCTGATTATAGCCTGGTTCTCTGCATTTCTTTCCAGATTAATAGAAGAATGAGCAAAAAATTAAAAGATTGTATAGATCTGCTTGTTGCTTAATTTTTAGATACTCCTGAGGTTTCGGCACTTTTTCACCTTTTCAAAACGGTTTTTACATATGCAGGAATCAGATATGCAGTCTTTCCTACAAATAAAACTGTCGATTACGGTACATGGAAAGTTGGCTGAAATGTTTTTTTCCTGGGAATCTGTATGTGCAAGTAGTTCTTCAATGAACCATGAATGAATATTCAGGTTTAAAATGCCCTGTGTCTACCTTACAATCAGTGGTGGTATTCAGCCGGTTCTATCCAGTTCAGGTGAACCACTAGCGGTGGCTGCGGGAGGCTCCGCCCACCTGCCCGGACATCATCACATCCTGTTTTTGACGCTCTACGCATGCACAAAAGGTCCTGCACTTGCGCGGAGGTAGCGAAGATAAGTGAATACCACCCCTGCTTACAATACTATGGATCATATTTAATTTTTGAAAGTTTGATATAGTTATACACTTATAAAGTTTTGTGCTAGGTGAATCTGGTGAAAGCTGAAGTAATGTATGTTCATGAGCAAGCAGTGTACTTGCTTCTTTTTCATAGCAAAGAATACCGAGGCCAGCTCTCACGTGATAAGCAATCTCAGATTTCAAATTGCTGCTGAAAAATCTGTGTCCCTTTGTCAGATGTATCTGTTATGTTCAGTGGAAACTAGGTGAGCAGTAAGACACACATCTGAATGCAAACTTGCAGTAGCTATATGTGAAGAGTATATTTGCTTAACTGGAGAAAGAAGTAAACAATGTAAGCTACTTACTGAAAGATGGTCATGCATACACAACTGTATTGCAGTGGCATAATTTTAAAATCATTCCGTGCTATATAATCAAATTTCCCTTACTTTTTTATAGATACTTTCATTTTTAATTGATTAAAGTACACTACATCCCGTTTCAATTTTCAAACAAGCCATTTTAATGATTTTCAGAAAAGTTACCTGTTAATGTATCATTGTTATAAGTGTTTTCATTCCTTTTGGGCTTAGGGCTTACTTTTAAAGACCACATGAGAAAGTAGTAAGAAGGAATTTTCATAATAAACTTTTCTGGAAATGTTGCTAAATAAGAATCTATAATTAAGTTATTTTGAAACAAATAGAAAATCACAACAGGATCATCTTGATTTTTTTCCACACCATTAGTAATAGGTAAGACATTACCCATAGAAACTTTGCAAAATAATAAAGTTTATTTTCTCAGGGTATCTTATATACTATATGGTTTCTCCACCTCAGATGCTTCTCACTTTGTCATTAACCAGATAGGAATCCCAGATAAATCCCACTTTCACACATGAACAAATATTTTTATTTTAGTTACTGACCAGAATTGCAAATAAATATATATTAAAAATAAAATAAAAGTAAAACAAGATAAAATATTACAATTAGTAGATTTGTCCATGGATAATCAAAGTCTGCCTAATTTTACAATATAATGAGATATAGCTATATTTAAGGAGACTGAATCATACTGCTCTGATAACAAGAACTATAGATAAGAATGATCAGAATTTTCTGGGTATTTTACCAGATAAGGAGTTATAAGGTAAATCCTTGTAGAGGTACAGTAGAGCTGGACATGAACTGTCGTTTCAACAACCCCTTGTCCACAGGGACAAAATCTTCACTCATGGAGGACTTTTTTGTATCAATCCTCCAAAACACAGCCCTATTGTTGAACACTGATAGATATCCAAGAAATACACCACTGTGTGTGCCTGCAATCAGAGACTATATAAGCAGTTTAAACACCACCTAGAGAAATGTAGTTTATCTGCCACATAGAGTAGTGCTTCAGAGATTTTATAAATCTGGTTAAGCTGCTTGCCTGCAGGCTATTCTATATGGCTAGTAAATTCCATGTGAATTAAAGATTGTAGAAGTGCTTAATTAGTCCCAACTCCCAAAAAGTCTAATGAAAGTTAACAACATGGTGTGAATTTATAAAGCCTGGCAGTGCAATTCTTCACATTTCTCCTTGGAAACAGTCCTATTTATTTAAATGTGTCGTGTTCATGTAAGTGGATGTAAGATTGCATTAAACTAACTGAACTACTGAATTGAATTACTGTCAAGGAAAGCCTAATTTACCCAGTTGGTTATTAGAACCTTCTGTGCAATGTAATCATTGACATAACCATATTATATTAAGTATAAATAGTCTTCTCTTTAGAGAACATGGAATGTTTTTTTGGTTTAAAACATGATAATGCAATTACAGCAGTAAGGTTATAAATTGCTTAGTAAAATTTGAACTTTGCTTTAAACCAGAAAAAAAGTGAAAGTTAGATGGATGTACTACTAGACATTTCTCCCCACTGCAAAGAATTGAAAATTTCAATATCCTGTAAGAGAAAAAGCAAAAAACCCTCCAAGATAAGTTAATGCAAATAGGTAAGGTAGCAGCAGTTAGAATTGAAATACATGTAACTTTTACAATAATCACAATTAAAACCCTTTAATCTGTTACCATTTGTAATACAGAAATAGTTTCATAACAGGTATTGTGATTGCTGCCCATGAACCAATCTGCAAAAAGATAAACTAACCAATTTCACAAACAGGACAATTAAACAAAATTCCCAAACAACTCTTATAGAACAGATAATTCTGTTCTTATTCTGAGGCCATGGACTCAATAGATAGGAGAAAAATCTAATATTTGCATACTCTTCAGTGAGTTAAGTCTCTTGGCTTGAGTATTTCATCCCAAGCAGGCAGGTATATTTCTTCAACATTGGAAAAGTTGCAATAATCACTGCATGGTTGCTGGTGTGTTGACTGAAGAAAGGAGCATCTGTTTCTGCTTCATTGCATATGAGTGTTAATGCCACAGTATCCAACTTTTTTAAAAAATTGTCCCATTAGAAATATTTTATTGGACTCTATAAATACCAGCATTTACAGCCCAACAGGGGAATGAGAGCCAGTATTTTACATACAGATAACAACCAAGGAATAAAGATAGTATTTCAATTTCTTAATTGTACCCCTGAAACATCGGGCCAATATCACAAGTAACTCAGCAATCCAATATGGTATTTTACATGCATTCTGAAAATATCTTGATAGGCACAGTTCTACTAATCAATCCAAAGTAGTCGACGGACCCATTTTTGACTTGCTTTGCAACAGTGTCTACTTCATGCTACGCATGCTTTTGGATCCTGTTGATGTAGAGCTTTCAGAGTACTTTGAAGACTTACTGCATTTTCAATCTACCTGGAAAATATTCACTTGGTTAGAATGTTTGTTGGTGGAGCCAGGAAACATACCAGCTAGCAACTGTTACTAAGTCAATTCAAATATGTGTAAGTCCATCTTCTGGCTCCTCTCTGATTCAAATAGTGCTGAATGGAATGTTCTGTAGCATGGCTTCCCAAACATACTAGCGTGCCAATCACACTATTCTAAAGTTCACATGACTGGACAAGCCAAGGAGAAACCCATGCCAGAAATAGGACTCGAGGCAAGGAGGCATATAGTTACCATTTCATTCATATGCAGTCACTACTGCTCTAGCAATTGGAATGAACATCAGTGAACTGTAGAAAAATGGATTATGTTTGGAGAATGGAAAGATCAGTCAGGTGTTTTCCAGCACTTTCCCTTCATACTTTGGTAAAAAAAAAAAGACTCCTTAGGTAGTTGTGGTATAACAATTGATGACATAGGGGTTGATTTTGATGTAGACTTCAAGAAGATTCCATACAATCTGGTCCAGTTTATGGGCAATGCACTTGATGAGATTTAGCAATCCTGATACCGGCCTCATGAAGTAAACTAAACTCCCTTATCAGGGAGATGGGCAGCATATAAATTTAATAAATAAACCAGACAAGAATCACAATCAGATGAGTAATTCTACTTTATTGTAAAGCTACATAGACAGAACTTTGCTTTTTCCAAAGGGCAACTGGACTTTTAGGGGTTTTTTTCTTTGAAAATGTTTCACTTCTCATCCAAGAAACTTCTTCAGGTCCAGAACTGAAGAGAAATACTAGCCTACAGTATTATGTAAAAGGTCTTTTCTGATAGGAAATTATATTCTAAATCAGTTACAGAGTCCGTGAGTTGGAATCACAATTTGATAGCTATTTTAAGAGGAAATGATATGTTGCTGGAGCTTCTACTGAAATTACTGAGCAATCCAAAAATTGCGGGCAGCAATACTACAGTCCAATAGGAGAAAATTTGAATACCTTTCAAGATGCTATCTTTCTGATGCTGCTCAAGCAAGTTTTCCATTTTGTTAACTGGCATGGCAACAATTTAAAAATGCCATGGCAACAAGAGTAAAAAATCAACTTTTTAAAAAAATCAAACTTCAGTTCATCTGTACTGGTCCCAAAATTTAAATTCCAAAACACTTCTAAACTGGGCACTGAAATTGCTAATTCAAAAAAAACTCAGACAACTAAAATCGTGGCACTTATTGAACCAACATATATAGTCGTACCTCAGGACTCCACTGCTATAAAACTAAGTAAATTTGATACTCAACGCATTTTTATCAAAAATATCATCTTGATACTTGTCATTTAGTACTCGACGTGCTGCTATAGGAATGGGAACTACCGCAAAGGGCGGACAGGAAATTGGCCATGCTGGAAAGATCACTGACATAGGAAAAGGGACAGACAGGAAGTCCTTCCTGGCCTAAACAAAGGGTCATATGCTCAGTCACATGCTTTTTTGGTACTTATTGTTTTAAGTACCGAGCTACCACTATTGGAGAAAATTACAACAATAAAAAAAGATTCAACTTCCTAAATTACTATCTAGCTTTTAGACTGCCAGTTTCCTTCACAAAAGAAATTGTAATTTATAAAATGTGTATTTAACAAGGAAATGTCATGTATAAATTGAAAATTATATTGTAGTACCTCAAAAGAACAGTTTAACATAACACATTTTATAGCCTTTCAATGGAAGCATATTGCCTTTATTATGTTGAAAGTCCTATTTAAAAATGGATACAATAATCACATTTATATAGTTACGTTCTGGGTGTAATCCAGTTTAATGAGAAAATGATTAAACTGCCAGGAGGAGATCATCCAAAATCTTTTTTTGAGGTGTATTATTCAAATCGGATGAAAATGGTGCCCAAAATTAGCATCATGCCCTTCCCTAAGAGGACACCAGTCTTTCCCAGTGAATTAAGAAGTGGTGTCAGCTCTTTGAGATAGGTGAAATCCAGAAGCAGACTCCACAAGCACTACTGGAAGGATATGAGGGCGATCTGGCTGTGGCACTATTATAACACTTATTTTATTAATAAAGGGCATAGTAAGAATCCCGAAAGCCTGACAGATTCCTTCTTGCTCCTCTTACACCAAAGCAAATCAAGATGGAGGAATCAAGCTTTTTTCTCACTCCTCTCTTCCAGCACTGCACTGGTTTTTAAGCCAATAGCTGTTGAATTCATTCTTCAAAGCCATCTCCAAGGTCCTCTACAGTTGGAAAAAGGCCAATCTATACAGATTTAAAAGCATGATCACATTCATTCTCACTAACAATTTAGGATTACATTAGATACAATATGCAAACTGTCTATGATTCTAAAACTAATATGTTAAAAAATATTGTGTTTTATCATCGGCTAAAATAAATATGAATAGTATCTGATAAAGATTTCTGGAATGCAAATTTGGATTTTAAACCATGTATGGGAAAAGAGCTTGGGAAAAATATTATATAAAATAGAAATACTCTATGAAGGCAAAAACTTTAAGCTGCGTTTTTGGAAAAATCACCGACATCTTCAATAAAAATGTGAAAAATCTATACTTTAAGAATTATTCCAAGATGTGAAACTCTAGAACTTTCTGTCACATTTGTTGAGAGTGTCCAGACATCCCATACTTTTGGAAATTAATATTTTAGTTAGTAAAACTAATTAGTGATTTAGTTTTACATTCTTTGTGTAGCCTATTTAGCATTCAATATCCTATATGTTATATGTCAGATATTACATCTTTTCTATCCTGCTCTACGGAGTAGAGAGTTGGTCTCTGACAGAAAACCACTTGAAGAAACTAGAAGCATTTGAAATGTGGATTTACAGACGGCTGTTACATATAAGATGGGTTAACAAAATCACAAATGAGGAGGTGATAAGCCGCCTGGGAAAGCAAAGGGAAATAATCAAAGCCATTAAAAAGCGAACGTTAGAGTATTTTGGACATGTGATGCGACACCCAGAAAAATAGAGCATCCTTCACTTAATCCTCCAGAGAAAAATTGAAGGCAAACGAGGCCCAGGCAGAAGAAGAACATCATGACTTCAAAACCTAAGGGACTGGTTTGGACAAAACTCGGCAGCACTTTTTCATATGGCTGTTGACAAAAAAATGCCAGCTTTGGAAGCCTTGTTGTCAGCTTTGGAAGCCATATTAAGCCGGAAGCTTCCATGCTGCCATCTTCTCATGTGGGAAAGTAGGAGGGGAGTAGAGGGGTGGTTAGTAGATATAATAGCATTCTTCCTGTCGGTCAAGGTCAGGGCGATCCGGCATCTGGAGAAGGAGTGGTCGGAGTGCTGAGTCGAGATGCAATGGACGTTGATTGGACAGCATGTGATCGACTGAAGAGTGAGGGGATGGTTTGGGGGGTTTTGATTTACTGAAGGAAAACCCGGACCTTTCAGATTCGGGTTTTCCCAGATATGCCAGTTTACCTATTCTAGTAAAGAGAATTTTGGAAAATGCTTGCTTCCGCGTCTTTACTTGGAGTTGGGGTTTTCTGGAACGCTGACACCTTCACTTAATCCTCCAGGGAAAAACTGAAGGCAAACGAGTCCCAGGCAGAAGAACAACATCATGGCTTCAAAACCTAAGGGACTGGTTTGGACAAAACTCAGCAGCACTTTTTCATATGGCTGTTGACAAAAATAGGATTGCTAACATGATCCCCAACGTCCAATGACAGATATGGCACAAGAAGAAGAAAAATCCTATATGTTAGTATCATACACACACACACACATATTGCTCCTAACATATATCTAATACTCCTAATTACTCAACATATACTCTTATTTTCTATCCTGCCTTTATTATTTTTTATAAATTACTCAACATATCCAATCTTCCGCCTGTTTCCCCACAACAAGTGAATTGGGCTGAGAGTGACTGGCCCAAAGTTACTCAGCCAGCTGTCATGCCTAAAAGGACTAGAACTCACAGTCTCCTGGTTTCTTTAATATATCTATATAATATATCTATTAATATCTAGCTAATTTTAGAATACAAGATAATAGAACAGGGCAAAATAGAATAGGATAATTCTTTATTGGCCAAGTGTAATTGGATACACAAGGAATTTTATCTTAATTTGTGAACTTTTATAAAAACTTCCTTTGTACTAAGCCTTGTATTTTGAGTTTAAAAAATAATTTTAAAGGGCTTTTCTACATCTAGTGATACTAACACTCCTGATTCCAATGTTACTGAATGTACATCTAATATATAAGATTGCAGTATAATATCCAAAGTTGTCATCCTTTTATAAAGCTAAATTGCACAAAAACAGAAGTAATACTATTTGTAATCTACTTGCTCAAAATTCTGGCAGATTCTCAATATTTAACCAGAAGATTAGGCAATAGTTGTACAATCAGAAAATCTTCATCATCCTTCAAAATTGGTAACTGAAGCCTCATTGGAGGAAACTGGAAAGTTTATTCAAAAAGCATCTTCAACAATAGAGGAGAAAATAACTTTCATATGTATTATACTACCGAACAGTATAATCACCATGACCAATAGCATTTCCTGTTTAATATGCCTAATAATATCTATTTTGCCCCTGAAGAGAGAGATGCCACCAGATAAATAGCTTAGGCATGTGAGACATACTAATTTATTTAAAATATTTATATAGCCACTCATCTCTGGGCAGCTCCAAATCAACAGTTAAAAATATCAAAATAATTTTGAAAACAACATCAAAATCATTAGTACATTTATCTATTCAGACCAGCTAACACGCAGAAAAGTTACTGCATTTAAAAAATGAGTCTCATTTTAACTCAGTTTTATAAAGTATAAAAAATAAAGCCTCGCTTATTAGATCACAGTAATATAGGTTTCTTAACCACCCATAATAGTACAAATATCATTTTTTTTCTGTTTTAATCAGGAGGCCCATTGTCTACTAGATCTTTAATCTGAATAAATCATTTGATTGACTATTTAGGGAAAGGCTGGGGGCGCATCCTCTATCACAGATCACTAATTACTTTGATAGTTATATTAGATGAAAACTCCATCAAACACATGAAGTATACCAATCTCACAAGATTCTCTGATCCATATTAAAAGATACATAAAGTCATAGGTCTGCCCTTTTTAAGCTTTTTCAAACAGTGATTTCACCTTTTACTGCCAGCAAATACTTATGTACCTTAATAGGCTGGCAACACAGTTCCTTTATCTTAGATTTTAGTTGGCTTGAGGCATTGTCTGCAAACACTAGCATTTTATTGCAGCAATATAAAACTAGATATCAATTATTCCAAAACTAGCTTCCTTTATTGAGAGGCACATTAATTGCACTCCTAATTAGTAGATTAACAATAGCATACCAAAAAAGATAAGGATTTCATACATGTTGGAAGTATCAAGCGCAGATAAGGAGGAGGAAACAAGAATATTATAAAAGGCAGGAATGAACTATCATGCTTACAAAATAATAATGCAGAATTCAGGGAATTAATGTCCCAAAGCCAAAGAGAAATAAAAGTAGTAATAGAAACATAGATTTTACCTGAAGTTTAGATGATTTTCCCCAAAAATCAATTTGAAGATGTCTGTGGAGATTCTCAGTCATTTAGGTCATGGTTGTCCCAAAGGTGCTTTTTCAAGAGGCAACTGGACTTTCTGGTTTTTTTCTTTGAAGACGTTTTGCTTCTCATCCAAAAAGCTTCAGCTCTGACTGGATTGGATTACAGGTATATTTTAATATATCTGTAATGAGTGCAGATATATTAAAATATCACTACAATGGCCTCAGTAACTGCTATAGAAGTTGAAAAAATAATCTCACAACAGATGGCTGGAAAGACCACAGGAGATGGCATACTGCCATCAGAAATTTTTAAAGTCTTCCCCGTTTGGTGAGCTTCTCTGCTCACCTCCATTTACTTATATTAATGCCAGGGGGTGAATCCCTCTAATTTAGAGAAATAGTGCAGTAATTCCAATATTTGAAAAGGGAGATTCCATAAAACATGCCAACCGTTGCCCCAGAAGTGGTACAGAGTATATTTTAAACAGATTGAACGATTGGGTGGATACTAAACAATATTTCTGGGCCATTCTATAACCTTTCTTGCCACCATTGTTAAGTAAATCACTGTAGCTGTTAGGTTACTATCATAGTTGTGAAGTATATCTGCTTTCCTCATGGATTTAGCTTGTCAGAAGGTTGTAAAAGGTGATCATACTGCAAGTCACAAATACATGCCAGTTCCAAGTCTCCAAATTTTGATGACATGATCATAGGGATGCTGCAACAGTCATAAGTGTGAAAAATGATCATAAGTCACTTTTTTCAGTGCTCTTGTAACTAAAGCATTCACTAAATGAATGCTTATAAGTTGAAGACTACATGTAAATAGTTAAAATTAGCAATGAACTTTGGAAGATGCTTTTGTTGCAGAAATCAGTATTACCTCAAAATTCATGTATGTATGCAAAGGGCTCTTCATTTTAATTCCATTAAAGTATTTCAAGCAGGATTGGTTAATTAAGGAAAAGGTTAAGGGAAGGAAATTGGATTTTTTTTAATTATTCCAAATACGGCTCTCATATGAGGACAGTGTTTCATTTTCCTGATTTTCAGGTTTGTCAATGGAGATAGATATTGACTTTTATTCTTCAAACAGAGTTGGAAGGATCCTAAAAGGTCATTTATTCTGAGCTTCCACTTAGCACAGGATCTGCTAAAGTATATTGGACAGATGACGATCCAGGCTGTTCAAAAATCTCCAGTGAAGAGGAATATAGCATTTTAATGAAATAACCCCTATCACCAGCTGACAGGTCTTACTTCCAATCCAAATTAAACAAAAATGAATATCCTGAGATGGTTGGTTTGTTTACAGTACAGATAGCCCTCAACAATAGTTCATTTAGTGACCGTTTAAAGTTACGACGACTTTGAAAAAAGTGACATCATATTTCACACTATTACAATATCCCCATGGTCACATGATCAAAATTCAGATGCTTGGCAATTGGTTCATATTTATGATAGTTGCAATGTCCTGGGGTCATGTGATATCTTCTGACAAGCAAAGTCAATAGGGAAGCCAGATACACTTAACAACTGTATTACTATCTTAACTGCAATGATTCACTTTACAACTGTTGCAAGAAAGGTTGTAAAATGAGGAAAAATTCATTTGACAACTGTCTTGCTTAGCATCAGAAATATTTGGCTCAATTGTGACCATAAGTCGAGAACTATCTATATAGAGAGCCGAGGTGGCGCAGTGGTTAGAGTGCAGTACTTCAGTTGATTGTTAGCTGCAGTTCGGCAGTTCAAATCTCACCGGCTCAAGATTGACTCGGCCTTCCATCCTTCCGAAGTGGGTAAAATGAGGACCCAGATTGTTGGGGGCAATATGCTGACTCTAAACTGCTTAGAGAAGGCTGTAAAAGCATTATGAAGTGGTATATAAGTGCTATTGCTATTGCTATACTAATAATAGATTAAGAATATTGCTATAAATTCTCAATTTATATTCTCAATGATCAATAAAAAGATTATTGTATCTGAAAAAATGAAGTCATTACAACTGTTAAAAATAAAAGTGAGTGAATTCTGATCAACTTGCATTTTAGAAAAATCTGAATAAAATATGTAGCCATATTCCAGAAGAAAATTGTCAGAGCCAGACCAGTGACCTGTCTTCGCTTTTAATATCCCTTTTTTCTGGAAAGGTTCTCTTCTTGAGATTAGCTTGATCCTAATTCTGCAAGTTTTTTGGAAGCTATTAAGGTCTAGCTATAGCAGAAGGAATGATTTCTCTCTGATCTCTCTGCCATGAGGACTGTGATTAATGTTCTGTGCTTTGATGCTGTCAGAGATTATGTCCTTGCCTTGTTTTTGTTTTAATCTTGTTATTGGGTATGGAGGGTAAACTGCTCAGGGTTGAATGCAATTGGAATATCCTACCGGTATATGTCTTAATAAGAAAATGAAATTCAAATTGGTAGAATTCAGAAATAGAGTATATCTAGTCATCAGCCAAACAGGTGCTAATGCTTTGTACCAGAAGAACCAGCCTGCCATAAACTGCCCAATCAGAAAAAATCTCTCAATCTCTCTCTCTCTCTGCTTAATCCAACAAATGCCTTTGACATGAAAATTAGAACCGATTAGGACTAAACTGAAACTTTGAGAGATGAGGACAAAATAATACAACAAAACTCAACAAACAAAACACAACAAACAAAACTCAAGAAATAATATACTCCATAATGAAAGCATAATTTATTGTTTTATCAACATATAATATGCTGACACAAATGGGTTATACCCTTCAACATTACTACTGAGCTTCATCCCTGAGTGAATACAGTGGTACATTTCAAGCACATTTGTAATTTAATTTGCAATAATTAAATTGCAAATTCATGTACCTGCTTATTGCAGTAGATTGATTTGGAGGAAGATGACTTTGTGATTTTATATAGAAGTGTGTTATATTGGCTCTGAAGAAAATACACCTTTTATGTCAGTTTACCTGAGAACCATTTTGCTACTGGCACCTAAAATCTCATCTACCAATTACAAAATAATATCTGTTTCAAAATTTCATCCATCTCCTTATAGCATGCCCTTAAAAATTAATATATGTTGCTTGCTTGTTATATGAGTCGTAGTTTTAGCTGGCACAGAATTGACAAAGGAATGCAAGCAGGCACTTTGTGATAGCCTTGCATACATGGAACAAGCATGTATTAACTATGGCTGTAATCCTGTCAGGAAATAATCCCCTCTGAACTCAGTGGATTTTATTTCTGAGCTAGGACGGATTGGATTGGATTGGATTGGATTGCATTGTAAAGTATTTTCAGTTCAATGCAGAGTGAAAACTCCCTTCTGACAGATATTGCCCTTAATTGTTGTTAACCCTATGAGGTATTTACCTGAAAAGTGATTTTTTTACCTTTTACCAAGGGATTGGTACAGGTTGTAGGGTTTGAGAAACGAGGTATTTATCATTCTAGTTCTTAAAGCTGATTCCTTACTTTTGAGGAATAACATGCCAGAAAGTGTAAGTGCAGTGGAATTACCATTATAGCTTCCATGACTGTTGCACCTAGCTAGGTGACAGGACCTGGCTGACTGTGTGATTTAAAAGAGCTAAGCAGGCCTGGTTAATACTATGATGGGAAACTACCAAGAAACCTTTGGGAAAGTAATATCCTGCAGGCAAAACAAACAGCTCCTATCTGTTTGCCAGAAAAGCTCATGAGGTCACCCACAGTCAATTTGAAGAATAATCTAAGATTTTAAATGCTTAGCAATGCATCCAGAAGAGGTGGTTATGTGTTAAATATGTGTTTAAAAAGTCTGGAAAAAATATATATTTTTATTCCTTCTCTTTAGTAATAAATGCAATTGTCACAATTATTTTTGGGCTCAGTTTTATAATAGAAGTTGATCAAATTTTAAACTGAATATCATACTGAAAAGTAATTGAGGAGGTTTTTGTAGAAATGGAGTAAGTTACTGTAAAATAAGGTGAATTTTTATTAACTTTAAAAAAGATTTGTTTTTCAGATTAGCAACAAACCAATAAAATACTTTTTACCAAGAGGCAACACATCAGGTGTCATTTGCTTCTTTCTAGTTCTCAAAATTAATTCTATATGGGGGTTTTGTTTTGCCAAATTCCCAAGATTTTATATACTTTAAAAATGTTTCAGACTGGCATATGTTCTATAGGCCAGCAACAAGCTGAGCCTCTGTATGTAGGGGGGAAAAACCCTTAAAGCATATTTAAATCTCTCACATATCCTGAATAAGAAATTTATGTCATCTATTCCTTCTTTTCTAATTCTCTAGATACTCCCTTGAAAGTCTACTTTTTCTTAATTATTGCTTTGTGGTTATTCATCAAGGATATTTCTTAAACTCTCTGTGCCTTTCCCTACTACTGAATTAACCATCCTTCTAGGCATAAAACATGCTGGTTGTATTGCCAATCTTTCTACTGAATCTCCCACTGCTACCAAATAGTGTTGTCCTGATCTGAAACTGCACCATTCATTATGGGCAAGATTTTTGGTTCTCCTCTCCTGGATTTGCTCCCCCTTCAGCACTACACCCATCATGTAGGACAGGGATGTCAAACTTGCGTGTCACATGACATATCACTTTTTCCCCCTTGGCTAAACAGGGCGTGGCCAATATGTGATGCATCCGGGCTGCGGGCCGCGTGTTTGACAGCCCTGATGTAGGATTATATCCACCAATCAGAGCACAGCAGCATGAACAGGGTGGATCTGTTTGAGCGATTCTGCTTGAGGTCTAGAGACTCACTTCCCATTTGGCCATGTTCCAAGGTAAAACTGTGAAATAAGGGAAGACGCCAGGACAGAAGTAACCCCCCCAAGAGGAAGGAGGTAGATAAACCTTACCATGAGTGTACAACCAGCCAGGTTGTGTGGAAGAGAATGGAAAGTGAGCAGCTGCTGGGCAACCACTTTTCTTATTTGTGATGTGAAAGTGGGGAGTGGGGGTAACAATATGATATCCGTGGCTAATAGAACAAAAGCTAATTTAGCATCTCTCATTTTGTAAACTCTGCAGAGCTCCTACATCTAAAAATCAGATTCCCTTTGATGCTACTTCAGAATACAATAATATGAAATTGAGCAAAGCCCCTTACTTTCCCCAGATAAAATAGTAGAGATCTGTTCTCTCTACCTTGTTGGAAGCTTGGAACGAAGTTGATTTCAAAAAACAGGGAGTGGAAAAGCAAGAATATGAAAAGAATTCTGCTAAGAACTGCTAATAGGGTGTGCAAATCCTGAGAGAGCAATTGCTGCATCAGAGGCTGGCAAATGACCAGAGGAGTCTCAATGTTCTGTAACAGCCCCCTGATCAGGGGTTATTTGCCTTCACCTCTCAAATTCTGAATAAGAAAGTAGCACAAATTGTATATACCTTGAAACAAGGCAAGATAGTATTGACTTAAAGAGAAAAAGACTACTTTTGTATCAATACACTTTGTGACAATTTAAGATTGCTTCTTCACCCATGGGCTGGGGCAGGATGAGGATTCTGTCCTGTACCCCAGGGAGAAGAATTTGATATTTAGGACATGGTACTTCAGTGCTGCTGTAAATTGTATATTTGAGGACATGGCCTCTCTATTTGGAGTTTAATCGTATTGCCCTTTACTTTGGGGAGGATAATTGTTAAAATTGTAGAAAAATAATATTTTCCATACGTTAACCTTGTTCATACAGTTGCCTTGCATTTCTTAAATCTCTTAAAACAAGTGTGATCTTCTGTTTGATCTTCCTTTTCTTAAATTTATATAATATACTGTGTACTGGTACCACCAGCAATTTGGCTTTAAGTCCTTTTTTTCTGAAGAGATGGTGAAGTGGGCTTCTGTAAAGCTTCAGCTTTTTTCTTTTCTTCTTCAGCCTTCTTCCTTTTTTCCTTCAGCTCCTTATATCTCCATTTGGGAATCTCCAAGTAGGTCCCATCATTAGCATTACTTTTCCGTTGCACTTTCTCCGGCTGGAAAGTAGGCCGAGGTGCCTTACTTATGCGGACTCTGGGGATGACAAGCCCAGGGCGAACACTGCTTCTTCTTAACAAATGCAGTGGTAACAGGCTGGCTTTCCTTCGGACCATAACGTTGACTTGGGGCATATTTAAATGGAAAGGCTGCAGGCTGGCCCTCCGTTCCTTCGTTTTGGACACTAGTGTAATTCTGGAATTCTGAAACAGCTTCTTATAGCTGTTAAAACGTTCCCTGTTCTCCAAAGTTTGAAGTTCTTTAGCTCTTTGTTTCCTAAGAATTTCTTGTACAGCTGGCCTGCGTTTTCCTACAGCAGGAGGACTTTCAGGGCACACAGTCCTGCAAGCTATGGCAATGAAGGAGCTTCTTAAACTTGTTGTTGTTCTAACCATGTGATCAAGGACTCCATCTTCTTCAGGACCGTGGAAAGTTCTGAAGTCTACAATGGATCTCAAAGTTTCTGAGATCTTCTGCAAGCAAGTTTTTGAACCTGTAGCCTTAGCAAGAAGTTCTTTCAACTTTGGCCATTCAAGCAAATATTGATCACAAAATTGCTCGGCACATGGCTTATCCATAAGTCTCTGTATAAGATATGCAGATTCTATTCGTCCTGTGAAACATGCCCATTCCAGAGGAGTGAATCCACGACTTGGATCTGTTGCATTAATATTTGCTCCTTCAAAGAAATAAAAGAGAGAGAGAAATTAAGGTGTATGTGTTTTAAACTGAGGTTGTAAAACTTATAGTTCTTGATTGCTATTGTTAGCTATCATGGTTGATAGTCTGATAATAAGGTTTTGAGCTATGCTAAATTGTTTAGAGGTTTGAAGTACAGTACTGATATACTGCTCTGCATAACATTCCATTAATATTGTAGTCTTCCGAAAATCAACATAATCAAAGTAGAATGAAACAATCACTGATTAAAATTAATTTTCTTAAAATAAGGAATTCAAATTACAACATTGACTGATTACCTCATTTGCATTCACCAACCATTCTCTTACACACAAAAACATAGAAGTACCCACATGCAATCATACAGAAATAGAAATTCTGTGCATTTAAAAAAATCAAATATTTCAAGAAATCAACCTCTCCTAATCAATGGATAATGTCCAGGCTGACCTGGAAAGGAATCCATGCTTTCCACTGGCAGTTTCTACAGTCATTGCTCATTCTTTTCACCAGCTTGTTCCAGTCCTCAGTGAATGAAAAAAAAAAATCCTTTCTCAATATAAGGTTGAGAGAGAAAGAAAGATTTACTGCCTTGCCTTTCTCATGGTTGTTACTCTAATATAAAATATAGAGATGTGCAAAATGTATTTTAGTATTCCAAGCATGAAAGAAAACGTGTTTTTCAGAAGGTTGATTCCAGATTGGAACAGAACTCTAGGAATGGGTAAAAGATTCCATACACAGAGACAGGTTAGACAGTATTGGAGAGTTCATAGTTGGACCAAAATACACATGTCTTTTCTATGAATGGACCTGGAGCTTGCAGAGATGTTTTGGGGTATCACCCTTTACATATTTTTTTCTTGATAGCATTTTAGATGCCACTGCATGACACCATGCTAACGTCCTTAGACGTCTCCTGTTTTTCTTTCCTGAAACAATTGTTTACAATCCAGTATCACTTTTCATAGGATTTTTCATCCTCCTTGGATACAATTCTCCTACACAATGTCAAGCAATTGTATCCTATCTGCTTCTTCATTGACTTAATCAGAATTTGCTCTTCTGAAGTCTAATATAGGTAGTCCTAAATTAATCACAGCAATTGAGATAGGCAATTCTGTCACTAAGCAACTTAGTCATAAAATGACTCAGTTATTAAGTGATGATCAAACACTCATGTGATCATCACATGATCACACATTACTTCTGGCCAGGGGTGAAATCTACTTACCTTCCCTACCGGTTTGGAAGTGCACGCGCTGTGCACGTCACATTCATGCACGGACCCTCTGCGCATGCGCAGAGGGTAAAAAACAGGTTACTTCCTGGTTAAAATCAGGAAGTAACAACGACCGGGTGGGTGGGCAGAGCCTTGCGCTGCTATCACTACAGGTTCTCCGAACCACCCGCCACCATCGTTACGGTTCGGCTGAACCAGTCCAAACCGGTAGCATTTCACCCCTGCTTCTGGCTTCTCCAATGACTTTGCTTGTTGGAAGCTAGATATGAAGATCACAAACGGCAATCACACGACCATGAGATGCTGCAGTTGTCATAAATGCATATCAGTTTTGAATTTCCCAAATCATGATTACGTGACCATAAGATGTTACAATCACCATAAGTTTGAAAAACTGTTTGAAAAATTACTTTTTCAGTACTGCCATATGTTTGAATAGTCACTAAACAGGGCAATCACTGACTGAGGACTACCTGTAGATAGATTACATTCTTTTCAGTTTTTCCACCTCTGGTCTTCATTAATTCAAGGCTAACAATCAAGGTAACAATCAATCTCTTCTTTTTGTTTAGAAGGTGCTGTAGGCTTTTTTGATAACAGAGTCTAACCTAAGCAGCTTTTTCAATGGCTGACAAAAAGATTGAGTTTTATTTTAAAGGAATTTATTTTAATGTTTTAAAAATCTCTCACCAAAATGTATTTTATTTGTTAAAATTGCTGCCATGTAACTAACAATTTATTTACAGTGTGACACACTGCTTTTGAATTCATTGTAAAGTATAATAATTGATTTGGTAAAAAATTGTCAGGAAGAAACACATTTTGCAGTGAAGAGACAGCATTTAAAAAACAGCATAGTATTTAAATGAATACCAACTGGGAGACCTGCTTGCACACACTTTCCTCCAATATAAATCTGCATTGTTGCTAGAGACCAAAATAAAGAATGATCAAGAGAATGAAAATGTTAAAGCTATAATGAATCTCATTAAAAAGAAAAAAAGAAGAATTTGTGATCTTTCTTCATTCAAAGCACAATGCAATGGGAAAGAAAACAAACCCAACAACCTCCAAAATTCACTTTAAAAAACCAGACACACAACCAAAGGACAAACAGAACGGATATTTGCTATAACAGATGGTAAGTCTATGAATTTAGGTTAATCTCATGAATGGTTAAGAGATTCATTTAAGACTGTATCAGACTATAATAAGAACAAGTGAAGGATACATCTAAAGCTACACCAGAAGCAACTGGCTTATGCAATGACTTTCCCATCACTGTTTCTTGCCTTTGTGAATGTCAGCAAATAACTATATAAAAATATAATATCAAATATTGTGGCACTTCCAAATATGATGAAAAGATTTCCTAATTTTTGTTTATTTTGTATTTTTTTAAAGTCAATTTAGTAATAAAGTTGATTTCCTATAGAACTGCTTCAGGTTCTCCAAGAGCAGCAGGGTATTTACCTGTAAGTGAAATGCTCTAGTCATTATATTAGATTCTGGAAATGCATGAAACATTTTTGAAAAAGTGAAACAAGTTGGCATTCCTGCCCCCTCCCTTTACCCACAGAGGACTAAGATAGATCATTACTTTCCTATACAATTTTTTTTCAGCATTGCTGTGAACATTATAATGACAGGTAGTCTTTGATTTACAACCACAATTGGGACCGGAAATTCAGTCACTAAACAATGTAGTTGATAAGCGAGTCATCATGTAACTGGATTTTATGACCATTTTTATTGTGGCTGTGTTAAGCAAATTACCATGGTTCTTAAGCGAATAATGTGATCATTAAATGAATCAAGCAGTCATTAAGTGAATCCAGTTTCCCCAACTGATTTTGCTTATTGTAAGCTGGTTGGGAACATCACAAATCATGATCACGGGAATGCAAGATGCAAGCTGGTTGCAAAGCACCTGAATTGCAATCAAGTGACTGCAAGGGTGTTGCAAGAGTCAAAACGCTGAGGAGAGGTTGTAAGTCACTTTTTTCTGAGGCTGTCATAACTTCCAACTGTTGTTAAATGGATGGTTGTAAATTGAGGATTACTTGTAACGGGGGAACATTAGTGGTGGGAAAAGAGCACAGTTTGTATAATAGCACAGATGACTAAAAGCATATAGTTATATGCAGAAACTGCCCCGTGATCTTCAGTGTCTATGAATTTAACAATTGAGTGAGTGGCAGAAAAACAGGAATCATGTTCCATGTGCATAAAAAGCAAAAGAAAGGAAAAGAAAGAAAATCTAATTAACTAATAATACTAAATACTATTAAAAATCCATGTAGTAGAGAACAGAACACTTGTAGAAAAGACACTCAGAGAAATTTGTTTCTGATGCTAAGACAGGATGACTAGAAGATTAAGTTCCATCCTGCTTCTATGTGTTTGCTAAACATCTCAGTTTTAACAGCTTCCATTTTCCAGGAGACTAAATTTTCTTGTTGACGAGATTAAATATGCCATTTTTAATAGAGATTTAGTACAGCGATTTTCAAGTTATTGTTGGTTAGAAATATATGCTTTTATTTTGCACACTCCTCTCTCCAAATTTGGCATAGGGATTTTTCACAGAAGGTACTCCCACTGCAAATTGCATGTACAGTTTGTAGAAAACTGTTAAATGCTTATTTTATTATTTTTACAATTTATGATATACAGCAAAAATTTTACATAATTTAGCTTTATGATTGAGATTTATCCTAAGAAATATAGTGGTAGAAAACAGCAATATAAAAATGGATTGATTTAATAGTAAAACCACTGAAATCATCGGGAAACTATCATGATTAATTTAAATTCTATTGACTTCAATTTAAGTAGCTACGAGTACTATATTCTATGTGCTGATCTATGACTGAATAAAGAGTAGTTGATGATGAATGGTTTCAAGAATATGACTGTGGAATTAAATCCTACATTTACTGTACACATTTAATAATTGCCAACAAAACCTACTCTGAAAATAAATGGAGTTTTTCATTGAGGATAATGTACAACAATTCAATGGGAAAGAAAACAATGAAAAAAAGAATTATGTATACCTGCTAATATTAAGGCTCTGGCACATTCACTTCGGCCTTGCATTGCAGATTTCATGAGTGCAGTAAATCCAAATGCATTCCTTTTCTCAATATCAAGATCAGAATAATAGTTGAGTAAATATTGTGTAATGTTAATATGTCCTACAAAAAGAATAAAAATTATCTATATAAATAATATTAGTTTCAAATCAGTATAAATATGACATGGTTAATTTTTGTAGGATTTTTTAAAATTATAATATGCTAAGGCTCAGAGGAAATTTTCCATTCCCCCCCCTCTCTAATATACGTAAACAAGTCTTATATTTAAATGCCAACTGAAACATAAATGGCACAGACACTAAGATATTCATGGAATGAATGAATGTACCCCACTTGTTTCCCTTATCTGAAGTTACATTTTTTTCCTTCAGAGTAATTTTTTCTCTTCCAGAGCCATTAGCCCTTGAACAATGCTGAAGGGAACACAAGGTCAGTTCAGGGACATCGAATTTCCCCAAACTTATGCTTCATTCTCAGGTAAATGAAGCTTAAGGAAATGCACAACAAGGACACCTCCCACTGACTCTTACCAAGCAAATTCCTGCCAGACTGCTTAGCACAGGGTTCCCCAACCCCCGGGTCAAGGACTGGTACTAGTTTGTGGCCTGTTAGGAACCAGGCTGCACAGCTGGAAGTGAGTAGAGGGCAAGCGAGCAAAACCAAAACCAGTACCACCACCCCAGTCTATAAAATAATTGGATTCTGTGAAACTGGTTCCTTCTGCCAAAAAGGTTGGGGACCGCTGGTTTACCAGATATGCCCAATCATCTGACAAGGTTTTTGGGGACTTACAGATGGCTGCAAGAAGCAGCTTGCATCCTATGAACTTCCTTACATTATCTGTTAATAAGCCCTCTGGAACACAATAGTAAATAAACAAGAACTAAATTATAAAAGGCTAAATGTTAACTAAAGTTACTTATACAATCTTATCTATGGTCAGAAATAATTTATGTGGCAGCCATCAAGAATTCCTCTATAGATACACTTTCTATATTCTTGAAAGTATCTCCAGATATTTATTAGGAATAGGAATGCTTATATACTAAACTGTTTCACATTAATATCCATTACCTAGTAATTACAGTTTAACAGGCATGGATCACATTTGCTCAGATAGCAAGAAGTAATTGATTCAGAGGTCAAAAAAAACCCCTAGGTTATTTTCCACACTAGTCTGAACATAAGCCTTTTTGGGTAAAGAGTATGACAGGATGGAGTATACAGTGGCAGAACAGACAACAGAGCAATTAGATAGCATATATTTTAACAGAAATACAATAATTGTTGCCAAATTTTATAAGCAAAATGTTGGGTTGTCTGGAGAAATGGATATATTTCTGATTGATAAATGGTTTAAACAAAATCAGGGTAGCTTGAGAATGTTGTTATTCAAGAGTTATGAAGTGAAATTTGATATCCCTGTATTAACAATACAAGACAATGAGGATTATGTTTCAAAATGCAAGCTGAGCTGCATATGAGATTTTCTTAAAAGATCCCTTCATAACTGCCATAGGAAACTCACTAAAGTGAGCTCCTTCAGAATCTTGGAATAATGATTTCATAAAATATTGTCCTGGTCAACATAAACCGATGATTCCCAAAGACAATCTTTAAGTAAGGAAGACTATTCCATTTCATCTTCTGTATCCAATATCAGTTGCTTGAGTGTTTTCTTTGCATTCTTGAAATCCAACATCAGAAGGGCATTGCTGGAGAAAATATAATTCAGTTGCTGAGGTGGTGATCATTTCCGATGTAAGTTCAAAACCAAGTCCTTTGGCAAAAAGATCACTTTTACTAATACATGCATATATTTAACCAGTTTTAGCCTCTTTGTATGTTAAGAACTGCATGAAGTTATCTTGCAGTTATTTTTAAGCAGACTTTCTCAGTGTGGTACTTCACTGTGGAAGGCCCTCCTCCCTCCTGAAATCTGTGTATATTTGTTACTAGAAGCGCCTTTTAAAATTTATCCAGGCTTTCCTTGTTATCACCATGATACATATGTGTCCTTCCCCACTTTAAAATGACATATGCCATTTTTTATTCTCTTTTATATTTTGAGTGAGAGTCCCCTTTTGGTTATTCTATTATGTGCTTGTTGCCATGTTATTTTTTATTTTGTATTTGTTTATTGTTATTTTATTTTTTTTAGTCTGCTGCCCAGAATCACACTGAGTTGGATGGTCTTATAAATACTGCAAATAAATAAACATGATTTTAATTAACCATGTTAATCAATGGTTTATATTTCTAATGAGAGGCTTGGGGATTTGTTATAATGGGAAGAATAGAGATATCAATATTTATTTATGTGTTTGTCTTTAATTTTTTTAAAATTTTATTTATTTAATTGTCTTACTGGCCATATATTATAGTTCTCCACATAGATCTTGACTCCTGCAGTTTTCTTGGCAACATTTTCAGGTGTGGCTTGCCATTACTTTCTTTCCATTGTAGAGAGGGAATGGCACCAAGTTGACTTAGTGCCTAACATGGGACAAGAACTTCTGTTCTCAGACCAGTATCTTTAATTACCACACCAAACTGACTAGAGTTCCAATTTTCAGCATGGGGAACAACATTTATACAAAGGATATAAGTGAAATGATGAAATACATAAACTTGGAAAACAGTATTCATTCTTAGAAATAGTTTCAACAAATCCTCAACTATAATCTTCATTTGAGGACTGGTTTTTGCTTGCCTGTATGTAGGAAATGTATGTATGACAAGGGACATCTACCACAGGGAAAAATTATGGATGCAGGGGAGTTTATAGGCTGAAGGGCAATTAAACCATCAAGTCCTTGTCTCCAATCTGACAGAACAAGATAAACCTTTAGTGCCATTATTCCTCATTCAAAACATTTTTCTAACTTGCCATTTGTCTGGTTGATCATACTGTTACCCAGTATGGGAAACATCACAAAAGTAGCTCATTTACTGTAAATTATAAAAAATATTCCCTCATTTTATTTTGCAGTCCAGTTAGTCTCATTTTACTTTGCAATCTATGGTGCATGTCAATCAAAAGTATCAAGGAAGTTTAAAAAGAAGTTTCATTTAAACAGGTAACTCATCTGCTAATCTGTTCAAATTTTTAAAATCAAAACCTATCGATCACAAAATGAATATAAAAATCATTTTAATGTTAATTTATAATTTATATGTCTTAGTTACTAACAATATGGGGAATGTCTGCAGCATCATTAGCGATATGACCAACAACAGGAATTATTTCTTTTTTAGTAAGTTTTCTAAAATATTCGATAATATCCATTCCTTTTCATTCACATATATGTACAGACCACATAAATACTAAAACATTAAAGTCACATTCAAATATGTTAAATAAAATACATTGTTATGTAGAGGAGTCTGAGGAATTTATATAAACACAAGAAATATCAGATGCAACATAAGAAAGGACATACTGCACTACTATTAATGGGTGACAGGAATGAGAAAGCTGGAGAAATGAAGGAATCTAAAATTAAAGGAAGATTTGGCTTGGATAAATATAATGCCAATACAGGTTAATAAGGTTTTCAAATAAAATTGTTTATTGCCAATGTTTGCTTCAAGCAACATAAATTCCGATTCTATATATGGACATCACTGGATGGACATCTAAATTAAATGAACTATATAATAATAAATAAAAATTGAAGAACAGTCTAATCACTAGAATAGTTCAAAGTATAGACTGTGGGAGAGATTATCAACTATTTTACTAATAGAATAATAAAAGTATGCTGAAAAAGATTAAGAAACAGACTACTACATATTATAAATATAGTATAAGGGGATAGACTGTCAAATACGAAAGAACCAGATGCAGTTAAAATATCAATTAAACAATTCAAAACAGCAAGATGAGAATCAATTAACATATGTCAACAAATATGGGGCAAAATGATGTAGTCTGCAGATTGGAAGAGATCAGTCCGCATACTTTTAATGAGAAAGGTAAATTTAAGAGAATGTTCAAATTACAGAATTAGTACACTAATTGCTCATCCCAACAAAGTTTTGATTACATATTAAAAAATATAGAGTGGAAAAATGCCAGTCAAGCAGATTTCAGAAACAACAAAGATGAGAGAACATAAGATGGAAAATAGATAATAAGAATATACCAAAAAAAACCCATATTGCAAAGCCAATCCAGCTTCACAATGCTGCATATCATACTGACCATGGCCTTTCCAATAACCACCCTTGTTGTCTCAAACAGGATCCTCATCAGTAAAGGTGATTACCTTAACACGTAGCAAAAAAGATACCTCCAGATCCTTTCCATCTACTAGAAAATGTTTTGTCTTTTAAAAATCCAAGAGAAGAAATAGGCAAGGACTAGGAAAGAACTTTGGATGAGTTTCTAATTAGAAGGAATTTATTAAAATGCCACTTAGAGTAGCCCCACGGCGAGATTGGTGGCAAATAAATTTAACAAACCAATAAATTTAGAAATAAAAATCTGAAAGAGCCAAAGGAAGCAAGTGGGAATCTTATGCTGCAGTGATCCATTTATCTCTAAAAAATAGGTGGCAAATTAGTGATAGAAACACTGTGTATAGATTCCTTTTATTTTGGCATAAAGCTATTTATGCTTTATGATCACTATGATCACTGATATTTATAAGTAAACTCAGGGATAATATGGCTTAGGTAACAGACAAACACCAATTTACAGTCTGTTCTGAGTCTTAATATTTTTTTGCATCTTTTTCCCATTGGAAATTCTCTTGAGAAGCTGTGATTTGTACAGTTTTATTTTTCCTTTTTCTACTACTGACAGTTGTGCATGCACTATATAAAATTAAAAAGGAATGCTTATCTTTTTTCTTTTCCTTTTAAAAATAAAAGTAATTTTGTTTAATCTTGCAAATTTAATAATGTAATTTTGTAATTGTAATTTTGTTGACCACAACCTTACTGCTGCAGGAGACATGCCTTTGAATCACTGACTATAGCAAATCTTTCAAATTCCCTAGATTGTGCCATAGTGTAGAACAGGAGTGTCAAACTCAATTTCATTGAGGGCTGCATCAGAACTGTGGTTGACCTTGGGGGGCCGGGCAGGCATGGCCAACCAGGTGGGCACAGCCAGCTTGATGCCACTCCCCAAACTGCTAGCATGTTTCCTCTTCGTACTGGGTAGACTGGGCCGAAGCCACACTGGCCTGATCTTTTCTCTTCGCATTGGGTAGACCAGCCGAAGCTGTGCTGGCCTGATCTTTCCTCTTCGCATTGGGTAGACCAGGACAGCCCCGCGGGCCAGATCCAACCACATCACAAGCCGGATCCGGTCCGCAGCCCTTGAGTTTGACATCCCTGGTGTAGAACATATTAAGGTTAGTACTGTAATTATCAGATTATTCTTCTTAGGCATTGTTACACTGAACAAGAAGCTAGTGTCAGAACAGAATTTGGAGAAACAGTGGTTTCAGAATAGGAAAGGAAATGGAAAAGATATATATTGTCCCCATATCTGTTTAATGATGTTGGAATGATAACATTTAAGGCAACTTCCCTAGGTTTGCCCAAAGGACCTGTGATAGTAAAATGGAAATGAAACGCTAGTGTTAAGTATAACAAAGACAAAACAGCATATATGGTGTAATGGTTAAGGCAGCAGGCTAGAAATGGGGAGACAGTAAGCTCTTTAGCCACCTTAGACATGAAAGTCAGCTGAGTAATCTTAGGCCAGTCACTCTCTCAGTCTTAGGAAGAAGGCAAAGGTATGCCACTTCTTAAATCTTCTCAAGAGAACTGTAAGGACCAGTCCAGAAAGTAAGTGTGGGAGTCAACCCACACTTGAAGACACCAAATAAATAGTAAAAAAGACAAAAATATCTTCAACTTGCAGGTTTATTGTTCACGATACAGAAATGATAGTACAAACAAATATTTATTATAAACAACCAGTAATATTAAGCATCAGACAAACATAAAGCAAAGACAACTTTGAAGAAATGATTATACTGACATTGTATAGAACCAAGCTCTTGGATTGCACACAGCATTTTTTCCCATCTATGCTAGATAGTCTTTTCTATCTTCATGTACTTTTTATATTTTTTTCTTCAAACACAATGAATGTCACTATAGCTGAACTAAGCCCATACTATATAATGAACATTTTTCTTCCAATGAGATTTTCTACTTAATTATAGGACGTTCATCTCCAGAAAGAGACTAGCAGCACCTTTTCCAATTAAAAAAAATATTTAAAGGGATAAGCATTTGTGAGTTTTTCTGAGTTAACTGTGGTTCATGAAAGTCTAAGCCTCGTAGTTGGAAGAGATGGAACCACATTCCTTCAGATACTTTGGTATCCAGGACAAATATAATTTTCCTCAAATTTCAGTGTTCCATATAGATTCAGGAGCAATCCTTGAACTTGACCTCAAAGGCATATTTGTTAGTCATGGGGAATTTTTTTAAACCAATTTTCCAAGTAAGTCTATCAAACTAGGCCATCCCAAAGTAATGAGATAGTTAACTGGTTACATACTAATCTCCAGTCTCCCAAATCTATGATAAATGGAAAAAACTAGATTTAGATAGAGTGTGTTGCAATTCTATATCCATACTTAATTGTTCAAGAGTCTTCTGAAATTGTTCATATTTCAGGATAACAAGAACACTAATGGTAGAGCAGTACCAAGCAACTGCTCCCATGAGTCTCTCTTCTAGTCCAACTGATTTTTTGCAAGAATTATTAAAGGGGGCCAAGCCCTCTGAATAAAAGTTTACCTAAAAACCAGATATCACTAGCCAAATTCAAAATTCCATCCTAGACTGCAGCCCAGATTTGAGTCGTGGCTACATTCATCATACATCTAGGAAGCTGGAACAGTGTTTTCTATTTTTTTTTAACTGAATCAAGAAAACAGCAATGTAGCTGAAATACAGGCCAAATTGAGATGTGCCAAGGAGTTGTGTTGGACAATGGGGCACACATAATTTCGTGGCAGGGACAATTCTCAGACTGCTGCAGCACTTTTCTGCACTGTCAACAGAGCATGCATAATTCCAACTTTTCTCTTGCCCAAGAATGAAAAACTAACTAGAGCTTTGAAACACATCTTCATCTCTATGCTATTATTACTCTGAATTAGTTAGCTGCTTATTTTAGGTCTCTTGGCAAGTGCTACAGAATCTTGATAACTGAGCTAGAATTATCAAAATAATGGGTAGAAAATGGGAATTGAGATAAACTCAGTGCAACAGTAGCACGTAGCATGAATGGCAGCTGCTTGTCAGGTACCTGTGGGGGGTGGAAATTCATTTCATTCAAATGCTTGACTATGTAAACGTGTAGCATATAGTTAACTTATTGCGTTCAGGAGGCACATGGGTATTGGTGTGCTGATAAATATTTAACAATTGGATCTGTAGCTCCATTGCCGCTGCATGCTGCTAGGTGCTAAACAGCTGATTGTGCAATAGGCAGGGGTCTCAGGTCTGCTTTCAACAGGCTGGCTAAATTCTCAAAAATTTAACAATCAGCTCTCACAAACTGGTACAAGCCAGTTCTACCACACCACTGCCTATGAAAAAGTAATCTGGAGGATATGGCTGCTGGATACTCATCCATGGGCTCATCTCCAGTGTTATATATAGAAATCCCACATTATTTTTGTTTTTTATTTATTAGGTTTACATGCTGTCTTTCTCTCATAAATTATTATTATTATTTATTATTATTTATTGAATTTGTATACCGCCCTACTCCCGAAGGACTCAGGGCGGTGAACAGCCAAATAAAATACATATAATACAAATGTTAAAAAACCATTAAAATACAATTAAATAATTGGCCCGGAAACTGAAATTTAAAACACCCCAAATTCATAAGACAAATTTAAAATTTAAAAATTTTTAAAGTTATTAAAAAAAGTTTAAAAGCGAGGTTAGGCCAGGCCGGCCTGCTGAAAAAGTAATGTTTTAATGGCACGGCGGAAAGCACGCAGGTCTGGGATCCTCCGTATCTCCGGGGGGAGCTCGTTCCAGATGGCAGGTGCCCCCACAGAGAAGGCTCTCCCCCTGGGGGCCGCCAATCGACACTGTTTGGCCGACGGCACCCTGAGGAGCCCCTCTCTATGGAAGCGTACTGGTCGGTGAGAGGCTACTGGTGGCAGAAGGCGGTCTTGTAGATATCCCAGTCCTAAGCCATGGAGCGCTCTAAAGGTGGTAACCAAAACCTTGAAGCGCACCCGGAAGACCACCGGGAACCAGTGCAGCCCACGCAGGAGGGGGGGTCACATGGGAGCGCCCTGTCGCTCCCATAACCACCCGCGCGGCCGCATTCTGGACCAGCTGGAGCCTCCGGGTGCTCCTCAAGGGGAGCCCCATGTAGAGAGCATTGCAGTAGTCTAGGCAGGAAGTGACGAGGGCATGAGTGACCGTATTTAATGAGTCCCGATCCAGAAAGGGACGCAACTGGCGAATCAGGCGAACCTGATAAAACACCCTCCCGGCCACAGCCGTCAAGTGCTCTTCTAAAGACAGTTGTGAGTCCAGGAGGACCCCCAAGTTGCGAGCCCTCTCCGTGGGGGCCAATGACTCGCCCCCAATAGTCAGTGATGGCACCAACTGACTATATCGGGATGTCGGAAACCACAGCCACTCGGTCTTGGATGGGTTGAGCCTGAGTCTGTTCCTCCCCATCCAGATCCTTACAGCCTCCAGGCACTGGGACATCACTTCAAGGGCATCATTGGGGTGGTCCGGGGTGGAGATGTACAGCTGGGTGTCATCAGCGTACTGGTGGTACTTCACCCCGAAACCACGGATGATCTCACCCAGCGGCTTCACATAAATGTTGAACAGAAGGGGCGAGAGGACCGACCCTTGTGGCACCCCACATACAAGGGGCCTCGGGGTCGACCTCTGCCCCCCTGCCAACACTGGCTGTGACCG
This sequence comes from Pituophis catenifer annectens, assembly GCF_029215685.1. Lineage (NCBI taxonomy): Eukaryota > Metazoa > Chordata > Lepidosauria > Squamata > Colubridae > Pituophis > Pituophis catenifer. The sequence goes on from NW_027256883.1 coordinate 88,639,704, forward strand.
GTCAGAGAGGAAGGAGGAGAACCACCGCAACACGGTGCCTCCCACCCCTAGCTCTTCCAGCCGGTGCAGCATGATACTATGGTCGAAGGTATCAAAAGCCATTGAGAGGTCTAATAGGACCAGGACAGAGAAGCAACCCCTGTCCCGAGCCCTCCAGAGATCATCAACCAATGCGACCAATGCCGTTTCCGTGCTGTACCCAGGCCTGAAGCCCGACTGGAACGGATCCAGATAAGATTCATCCAGGTACTGAGGGAGCTGTCGTGCTACCACACTCTCAACAACCTTAGCAACAAAGTGAAGGTTGGAGACTGGACGGTAATTTGCCAATACTGCCAAGTCCAGGGAAGGCTTCTTGAGGAGAGGTCTCACCACCGCCTCTTTCAAGGCGGCGGGAAAGACACCCTCACTCAGAGAAGCATTTATAATCCCCTGGAGCCAGCCTCGTGTAACCTCCCGAGAGGCCAGCACCAACTAGGAGGGACACGGGTCCAATAAACATGTGGCAGCATTCAGTCTACTCAGTATCCTGTCGTCTTCGGGAGTCACAGCATCAACTCTTCCCAGATAATATTCTCAAGACCTGCCTCCATCCTCCCCCCTGAATCTACCCCGTCAGAGTCCAGATGGACTCTGAAATCACGTAAAGTGGTTAGAATCTGGCAAACCTGTATCCAATGACAATATGCCAGAATAGGCTTGAATCCTTGTTCTAATGCTAAAAGCCCCAACTAATGATACAGTGATTCCTTAAAATGATAAAATGGATTTGCGCAATACTACCTGCACCCAGTTAGTAAAACTGATGATTTCATATTTTTAAATATTCTATTATTATATTTAACAATATAAAATATTGTATTTTGAGTGGGAAGTAGCTAATTCCTTTTATAGAGTCAGTGTCAGGTCAGACGATCAATATTTTGCATATGCTCTTCAGGAAGGATCACTTTGAAAAGTAAACACAAAGAAATTAAAACGAAAACAAACAAACCCATTCAGTGGGAAGATTTTCTGGACCACTAGGTCTATGTTTCTCTGTTAGTGTTAAAAAAAGACCAAGAACATTCAGGCTTCACGCAGGGTTCTAGAACCGTTGCCTGGTTTGGCAATCAAACTGGTGACCAGTTTGCATGAAACTGGTAATCTTGCTCAGAAAGCAATAGAAGGAAAATGTATTTATTATTTTTTTAAATTCTTGGTAGATCTTGGCACAGACATGGCTATAGACTGACCATGAAGGATCTTTAAGACGCAACAAGAAGGCTTTCTCTCACTCTTCCCCTCTCTTCACAGAATTTTAGTCAGTCACACCAGGGTTTTAGAATTAAATCTATGCTGGAGCTAGTCTGGCACTTCTGTATTCTCCATGAATTTATTATATAGACCCATAATTGAGCTTTTATTCAACCTGGAGCAATAACTGACAAGTTTCAGGAGGAACTGAGCAAATAAGTAGCATCTCTGCAAACCTGGGCATTATATTTAATCCCCCCAAAATCGAGCTGAAACACACTTAGCACATAAGGAATAAGTTTCTCAAGTTTTCTTTCAGGAAAAAACTGAAGGATAATTTTATCAATTATGCTCCAAAAACAGGACATCCTAAGCCCTTCTTCAACATCCTCAGGCACCTGCAAAAGCTGGAAGAGGCTTCTTCACATGAGCAGCATCCACAGAAGCTTCGTCTGGTTTTGAGGGGAGCCGCTGGAGAAGCTGCTCCTCAGTTGAGAGGTGCCTTCTCCAGTAAGACTTGCCAACACTGGAAGATGATTCAGTGCAGGTGTTCTTCCTGTCCCTTTTCTATTTTTTAGAAGTGTCAAGTGGGAGACAAGGAACTTTTTGGCAGTGCAAAACACTTTATCAAGGCAAATACAGGTAGTCCTCAATGTACAACAGTTAATTTAGTGATTGTTCAAAGTTACAATGGCACTGAAAAAAGTGACATGACCATTTTTCACACTTACAACCATTGCAACATCCCCTGGGTCATGTGATCAAAATTTAGATACTTGGCAACTGACTCATATTTATGACAGTTGCAATATCCCAGGGTCATGTGATTAACTTTTACAAAATTCTGACAAAGTCAATGGGGAAGCAAGATTCACTTAATAGCCATGTTACTAGTTTAACAACTGCAGTGATTCACTTAACAACTGTGGCAAGAAATGGGGCAAAATTCACTTACTTTGCAACAGAGATTTTGGGCTCAATTGTGGTCGTATGTTGAGGACTACCTGTAGTGGTGTTGCCTCTAGGGCACAACAAATCTTTGTGTTAACAGTAAATTGCTTTTCAGAGGATTATTTTATATAGGTTACTAGAGATTTAGAATGAGAGAAAAGTCTCTGCATAAATTAAATCTTACATTACTTTGGATTATTTCTGTGGAGCTATAGGGAGGTACCATTTTTACTGATAGCTTACTACAGAACAAATGGGGTATAATATAGTTACTTCTATTTTTTTAAACTATGAGAGAATTATCTAAATGCTACTTATTTAAATTCTCATTTGATTAGCCCAGGCATAGGTGGAGTCACAAAGGAATTAATACTAATAATGACAACATAACCTGTGCCCACTTTTGCAAAAGACGAGCCTTGCATTAAATGATAGTTATCCTGTATCATATTAAGGTATTTCTTTAACTCCACTTTTATTAGCAGCCATTATGCTATATTCAGGTGACAAATTTTCATGTAAGCAGCTGTAAAGGGGCATTCAAGATCTAACTGGAAAAATGCCTTTAAAGTAGAGTGGGCAATCCATGATAAAAGTTCTGGGGAATTAAGACTGGAGGTTTTAAACTGGGAATCACCAGAATATGCACAAAACCTGGCACCAAACCACAGTAGGCTCAACAGCTCATTTTGAAAACTTCGATGCTACTGGGAGCAAATGATCCCCTTTGCAGTTGGTTTTGTTTGATTGTGACCTGACCCACCAAGTGGATATTTGTAAATTGAAGACTAGATATTTAAATGCCTTTATTTGCTAGGAGCGGTTATTAATTTTCCATATAAAGGTAAAGGTTTTCCCTGTCCAGTTTTGTCTGATTCTAGGGGGTGATGCTCATCTCTGTTTCTTGGTCAAGGGAGTTACTGTTGTCCGAGGACACTTTTGTGGTCATGTGGCCAGCATGACTATACACCAATGCACACAGAACGCTGTTAGCTTCCCACCGAAGTGCTACCTATTTATCTACTTGCATCTACTGCTAGGTGGGCAGCAGCTGGGGCAAGTAAAGGGAGTTCATCCTGTCCCACAGTGCTTGGGTCTTGAACCCAGACTGTCAGCTTTCCAGCTGACAAGCTCAAGGTCTTTAATCACTGAGCCATCACACCCCCTTAATTTCCCATACTTCGTGAAAAGCAGCACCTTTATTTTTCCATAGGTTATTTTCAATCCTATAATTAGGCAATGGTCAGCAAAAGCCCGAAGATTACAATTTAAGTGTGGGAAACAATATCTATATCATCAGTATAAGTGAGCATGGAAATTAATCCCTGATTTTTGAGGGTGTGGGGTGAGATCCAAATTTAGAAAGGCACTGATTGGTTCCCTTAACACTTTAATGGAACTATTACCTGGGGAGTGGTGCTGTTGAAGGTAATTTACATCACATTTAATCTGCACAGAGTGGCCTTGGGTAACACTGTAATTAGCTGCAGAAGCCAGCAATCAATAAAGAGTTTTTGCCATCACTGCTGGGGGGCCGCAGGGTTGGTGTCAAATCAAAAACTGCCTTCGTATCAATAAAGGCAGCCTAGAAGTTCTCTCTGGGGAGAGGCTTGGCTATTTTTTTGGCAAAGTGTCACAGAGTGATGCCTTGATTAAATATTGAAAAGCTGGGTTGTTCTACAGCTAAAATCTTTCCTTGGATCTGGCAACCCATCAGTTTTGTGTATTAATGCCTAGCATGTATTTTACTTGTTGTGCTGAGCAATCTAAGTGGGTGATAACTGCCTGGCTTACACTGTCTCTCCCTTTAAAAATGACAAAGCCTGATATTCATTGGTTCATCACAAGGACCACAATTACAAAGCGCACTACTGAACATAAAAATTAAATGAGTAGCAAATATTCTTACCTGCCTGAGCCGCTGTAATTAGAGCTGTATTCCCTTCGTTGTCCTGCCAGTTTACATCAATATGAGGACACTGTGCTAAGGCTATTACAATATCCACGTATCCTTGGTAACAGGCAACAATAAGGCCAGTCTATAAATAAATAATAAAAAAAGGTGCAGGTTAAAGTGTAGTGAGTGCAAAATACAAAGAGCTATTGGATGGGCAAGGAAAACTTAAATCTAACCAAGACCTAAAATCTCAAGGAATAGAAATAGATTCGTGGCCATACTTACAAATTCAGACAAGGTATAAAAAAAGATTTAGAAAATTATGGCTTCCAAAGAGAACAAGAAGAAATGGATAAAATATTATTAGGGACAGAGGAAAAATGATAACCAAAACCTACAATTGTCTGTTAAAATTTAAAATGGAGGAGGAAACAGTGAAAGAGACGATAATTTGGGCCAAAAATTTCCCATACAACATTGAATTGGAACATTGGGAAAAATTATGGGAAAAAAACTATAAATTAACGATGTCAGCAGCTTATAAGGAAAACATATACCAAATGTTTTATCGTTGGCATCTACCCCTGGCAAGGCTCCCCAAAAGACCGGCAAACAGTTGGAGGTGTAATTACGAATAAGGGACTTTTTATCACATGTGGTAGATGTGCCCGAAAGGTAAGAGGTATTGGATGGAAATCAAAAAATGGTTAGAAGAAATTACAGAACAAAAAATTGAGATGAAACCAGAACTGTTCTTATTGGGTATCATAAAAGGAAATATAAGTAAAAAGAACCAATACATCATACTTCACATCATAACAGCAGCCAGAATTACATTTGCCCAGAACTGGAAACAGAAAGACGTACCATCTAACACAATGATAATAAAAAAGGTGCTCGATTGCGCTGAAATGGATAAATTAACCATGGTGTTAAAAGACAGAGAGGAAACAGAGTATTATAAGATCTGACATATTGGTGTCAACTAAACTTTTGTAGGTAATGTATTTATGAGAGCAGGAATCAATTGCTTGGTGACAATTGAATATTATACTCTAGTGAATGGTGATGGAAGAACCAAAAACAAAAAAGGTTTTTTTAGAAAATTATACAGCTTGTTGAATATGATCCAGGAGGAAAATACTCTTCAGGTGAGATGGATGGATGGATGGAAATTAAATAAGTTTAGAAAAGTAGTTGAGCCATTCAAGGACTCAAAAATTAATGAGAATTGTGAGCCATTTGGTGAGCAGAAAAACTGGTTTCAAATAAATATTTCAAGCATAAGTCTACTTATAAGTACACCTGGCAAACAATAAATGTACATTTTAAAACCACGATTGATGTGATTATTTAAGATGAAAGACAGAGAGAATTTTGTACAGTGCTTAGATGCATAGTGGAAAAAAGTTTTGAACATGGCAATTATTCCAAACTACAAATGACTCTACAAATCACAGAATCTGTATCATGTTATTAGGATACAGGCCTCACCTTTTCAGGTTCATTCAGAATATAACATGTAAATTTATAAGGGGGGGGGGGAGTATGGATTGTGATGTCACAAAACACATGTTACATACTCATAAAAACTCATACATGCTCATAAAAACACTCATAGTAACCTAACATCCTCTCAGCCCAAAGACCTAACTGCCTTCTCAGCAGCTACTTTCAGACAGACCCTGTGGAAGATCACTGTTTTAAGTCCTCTGAAATGAAAATAGAGAGAAGGACAATATGATCTCAGCATAATGGTATGGTTTTTGGAATTATAAAATATTTTGCAAGGATCAGTTGCTGAATGTGATGAGAATGATATATGGCAAAAAAATTACAGCATATATTTATAATATATACAACAACAAGGATACAACGAGAAAGTTAGAAACAAAATATTCAGGCACAATGTTCTTAGTCGTTTTCTTTTCTCTTTGGTAGATAATTTATCTTTACATAATAACATTTGGCTGTGAGATTAAAAATGCCTTTCTTTTTCATTAAAAATAATGTATTTTATTCTTTATTACCAATTCTTCATTGGTAATATACCAAGCACTAATTGTATAACTTTTGTACTTCTCTGTCCACTTACTAATATTATCTCTGTATCAATGTTTTTGTTTTATTTAAAAAAAAACAAAAAGAATAGTATATGATAGAAGTAAGCATGTGTGAAAATGTTTAAATGAAGACAGACAACACTTGGTTGTTTAATGTATTTGTGGCTAAATACATTTAAAAAAAGATCAAAATTGCAACTGACAGAAAAAAATGGAGTGAATAACTGATTATAAATAAATAGAAAAAATAGAGCAAGAAGATGAATATCTTTGTCTTATTAAAAATAAGAAAACAAATGAAATGATAAGAATGAACTTAAATGCTAGTAAAAAGATACTGAGCCTTATGCAAAGAATGTTTGTCAAAAGAAGATGTCTATGCTTTTGCCCTCTTTGTTCTTGGAAATGTGAATTGGATATGGAAGAATACTGTGTTTCCCTGAAAATACGCCCTCCCCCAAAAATAAGCCCTAGTGAAGGGGTGGGCGTGGCCAGCACAAGTAAAGAACAATCGGCACGAAAAAGCTGGCGGGATTTTCCTGCAGCCTGTCCTATCTTTGGGATCGCAGCATAGACACACATCCCCAAAATGCTCCATCTGAAGCCTTCAGCCTTGCAATCCTGCTGCAATCCCAAATAAAGAACGATTGGCAGGAAAAAAAGGGGGGAGGGATTTTCCTGCAGCCTGTCCTTTCTTTGGGATCGCAGCACAGATGCCCCTGTGGGACTACGGTAAAAACACCTTCCAACTTTGCGAGATTTTTTTTTCTTCATGAGAAGTTAGAAAGTCTGAACTACGAGTATTTTTATTTTTTTTACCAACAGATTACTTTTCTTGTCCTGAACGCGCAGCAAAGAATGGAGCTGGAAAACAGGTTAGTGAAGGGATGGGGCTGCCCTGGGGGGGGGGAGAGGGAGGGGGAGGGTTTGGCATGGGTAGCCTGGCTGAAGGGCCTTCAGGTAAGCTGATGCAGAGCCTTGGGGCAGCTCTGTAGCCCCTGCCTTGCTTTGTCCTCCACCCACCGCCTTGCTCTCTTCTTCTTTGCAACATGCAGCCCCTCACAGTAAGGAGAATTGCACGCAATTCTTGTTACTGTGAAAGGTTCCACGTTGCTTCTGGATTAAATTACAAAACAAATGTAAGAGTGATTGAGTTGAGAGGAAGGAAAACACCAGAACACCAGTTAGCTAGAGATCATTACATCTTCAAAAAGAAATACATAACAAATTTAAAAAATCAAAGACAGCATGAAGCTGTGTAAAGACATGTTATAGACAAGGATTTTTTTTACAAATGAAATGGAGAAGGAGAGGTTTTGATATTAACAAGATATAGTTATATTTCTTTTTTATCTTGTGTCTCTACTTGTTTGTTTTTTATTATTTTCTTATTCAATTTTCCTTTAAGGTAAAATATAAGACATAAAATCTTCAAGTTGAACTTTATCCCTAGAGAGTTCAAAGACAGAGACATATAATTTCTTCTGCAACAATACAAAAGTCATTTTAAATTGTCTTCTTCAAGAATATTTTTCTTCAACTTGTCACTCATCCTGGTATTACTGGTAGACCTCTATGCAGGTATTAACCAGACAACAGGCCAGTATATATTGCCACAGCATTGTATTCCATAGATCATGGTAGATTAGACTTAAATGGAGTATGAGATTTTAACAGAAACAGGATTTATTTATTTACTTAAGCCTTTATTTATTAAACCCACTCCAAAATACTATACATGGATAAGATTTTAACAGAAACATAATTTTATTTTATTTTATTTATTATGGTTACCTACTCCATAAAACTCTGGATGGTTATATAGGCCAAAATGAAATTTGAGTAACCAGTAGTGTGCTCAGTGACTTGGGAGTTGGTGGATACTAGGATACTGAGAACAAGCACAGTTTCAAAGCCAGAGATACTGATTTTTTTTCTTGCTTTGTTAACTAGCATTATGTCATTTTTCCAAATTTGAATTCAAAATGTCTTTATCTTTCTAAAGCCAAGATCTTTGTAATAGGGGAGAAAAAAAAGAAATACAATTGCCTAAGGTCGAGGACAGAAGTTAGGCAAAATAATCTCCTGGGTCCTATGGAAACAGGAGTTGACCTTGGGAACAAAGGATGGATCTAGTTCGAGGACCACTCTGTCTGGATGGATAATACAGAGGTCGGCCCTAATCGAGAGAGCCGCGAGTTCCGATATGCGCCATGCCGATGTAATGGCTACCAGAGAGGCCACTTTAAGAGTGAGCTAAGTGACGCTCGTGGTACGTAAAGGTTCAAAGGTGGTTTCAGTGAGCGCCCGTAGAACCCAGGGCAAATACCAAGTGGGATAGCGGTGAATAACAGGGATGGAGGTTACATGTGCCACGCAGGAACCTGCGGGTGAGTGGTGGTGAGACAACGGCACTCCATCCCTGGGCAACAAGATCGTAGAAAGGGCTGCAACATGGGGCTTGATGGTATTGTGTGCCAGACCCTTCTCGAGGCCAGCCTGTAGGAAGTTGAAGACCTACGGAACAGAAGCTGAGACAGGGTTAATGTCGTGCGCAGAGCACCAGGATATATATACCTGCCAGGTGGAGTTCTAAAGCCGAATGGTAGACTTCTTCCTGTCTGCCTATATGGTCCAAATGATGTTCTCGGAATAGCACACCGTCCTCAGGAGCCCTTCAAGAGCCAGGCAGTCAGGTGGAACCACTGGGGCTCCAGATGGCTGATGACCCCCTGGCTGAGAAATATCCTCCCCGGAGGGATCCTTCAAGGGCACGACATGGAAAGAGCGATCAGGTCCGAAAACCACGGCCTCCGCGGCCAGTGAGGGGCAATCAGAATTACTTCTGCGCTCTCTGCTATGATCTTGCGAATCACCCCCAGGATCAAGGGAAGAGGGGGGAATGCATATAGAAGGCTGGGAGGCCAGGGGCAGCGAAGGGCATTTGTTCCTTCCACTTCCAGCGTCGGATACCATGTGAAGAACTGAGGAAGGTGTGCATTCTGAGGGGATGCGAACAGGTCTACCTGCGGTTGTCCGAATCGGTTGCATATGTCACGAAACAGGTCGGGGTGGAGTCGCCACTCGGACGCATCCACCGTGATCCTGCTCAGGAAGTCCGCTTGTGCGTTTGACTTTCTGGCGATGTGTTCCGCCTTTAGGGAGAGGACGTGCAGTTCCGCCCATCTCCCCAGATGGAGGGCCTCCTGCATCAGATGTTTGGACCATGTTCCGCCCTGTCGGTTCACGTGGGCTTTCGCCATGATGTTGTCCGTGAGAATGAGGACGTGGCACCCCCGTACCGCCTGGTGGAAATGTTGGAGAGCGGGATGGATTGCTCGGAGCTCTAAGAAGTTTATGTTGTTGTGAGCTTCCACCGGAGACCAACGTCCCTGGGCCACCTGGGAGTCGAGGTGGGCCCCCCAGCCATAAAGACTGGCATCTGTTGTGATTGTGACCTTCTGGGTGTCCGTGAAGACGGACTCTATGTCCAGGGCTGGAGACGTCCACCAGTGCAAGGATCGGCAAACTGACAGGGGAACCCTGACTTTGGCAAGGGAGTTGGAGGTCCTGGTTTGCTGATGTGGCAAGAGGAACCATTGGAGTCCCCGTGCATGGAGGTGGGCCCAAGGCACTATGTTGATGCACGATGCCATCTTCCCGAGCAACCTTGACAAGGTGACAAGGGGCACCATTGGCTCCAGGAGGATTTGACGGATGAGAAGCCTGAGATTGTCTCTCTTCTCCTGGGAAAGGAATACTTTCCCCAATCTGGTGTCGATTATGGCCCCCAGATGAGTCAGTCTGGTTTCAGGAGTCAGCTGGCTTTTTGGGAAGTTGACTAGAAACCCATGGGCCTGCAAGGCTTGCAACGTCAGGTGCAAGTCGTCTTGTGCTCTTTGAAGGGAAGGGGCCTGGATCAAGATGTCATCCAGGTAGGCCTGAAGCCTTACCCGGACAGACCCGTAGATGAGCAATGAGGGCTGCTAAGATTTTCGTGAAGCAGTGTGGGGCCGATGCCAGACTGAATGGCAAGGCACGGTACTGGAGGTGGTGACCCGCGTAGCTGAACCGAAGGTATTTACAGTGGGCCGGCCAAATGGTGATGTGAAGATAGGCCTCAGAGAGGTCTATGGAGGCAAGGAAGTCCCCGGGACAGAGGCCGTCCAAGATGGACCTGAGAGAGTTCATCTTGAACCTTCTGTAGACCAGGTGGGAGTTGAGGGCTTTTAGAACTAACATCGCCCTCCAGCCCCCAGAGCGCTTTGGTACCACGAATAGGATTGAGTAAAACCCATCTCCATTGGTCCGGAGGAACCTCCTCTATGGCCTTGATCTCCAAAAGGTGCTGGATAGCCAGCTCCATGAGACTGCGTTTGTGGTAAACCTTGGAGACAGGGCATGGCACAAAGTGGGTCGGGGGGCTAGAGAAGAACTCCAACAAGAGGCCGAATTCGATGGTGTGAAGGACCCAACTGTCAGTTGTTATGACGGCCTATTGGTCTACAAAGAGGCTCAACCTGCCTCCTATGGGAGAATTGTGGAGCGAGTCATTTCTGATGACAGAACTGGCGATTGCCCGTTCCGCAAAATGGCCACTTCTGGGTTCCAAATTATTTGGTTCTGTCCCAAAAGGAACTCCTATCCTGCTGTCAAAATTGGCCCTGTGTGAAAGCCCCAGTTCTCGCATCCGCTGAGAACTGGGCCGCAGCTATAATCTTGTTGAGATCCTGATGGAGATGGACCTCCTGGGTGGGTAGCTGGGCCTGGAGCTATTGCAACCACAATATGGATGAGCGGTTGAAGAATGAGGTCGCGGTTGCGGCCTGAATCGCCCAGGCAGAGGCCTGGTGAGTCTTCTTAAAGGATAGATCAAATTTCCTATCCTCTGGCCGTAGACCTTCGGATGAGTCCCCTGGGAAGTATGGCAAAGGGGATGAAAAGGCGGCTACAGGGCCGTCCACAGGAGGTACCAGTAAGAAGTGCGCCAGTGCAGGATCCCTGTTGTAGTTGCGGCAATCCGCTCCTCTGGGGGTGGGAAGAGAAGCTGGGCTGGTCCACTGCTTCTGGATGACATCTATGTAAAGCCTAGGGACATGGATGAGGAGCTGCTCTGCCACCGGTTCTGAGAAGAGACCGTGGCTAGTTCCCTGAGTGGAGTCCGAAGCAGATGGAGCTGGTCGGGACACTTGCAGGCCGGTCGTGACCTTGGCCTTATACAATAAGGACTTGAAAAGCTCCTGAGGAAAAAGGCCAGTGAAGGCTGGGGTGTCAAGAAGAACACCCTCATCATCGGAGAGGTTGGGTTCCCACCGAGCCTCCTCCTCCAAAAACATGTCAGTACTGCTCTTTGAATGTGCAGGCAAGTTCTGAGGGGATCCTGTCAGACTAGCAGGTGGCGAGACATGTCACTGGCATGAAAGAAGCTCTGAGGCCAAGAAAGCTGAACAATGCTACTGGATGCCTATAGCAATGTCCTTGGTGATAGCCCTTGTAATCAGGGATTAATCAGGGACTTTAGGTCAGGTGTGATCTGAGCTGGTTGAGGGTGAGGATCCCGAGTAGTAATGGAGCAAGCGAAGGGATCACCTTTGGGATGGTCTCCGAAAGAAGGAGGTGTGGTAGTTGGGGAGAGCTGGTCAGCTCTCTCAGGCGACAATGCTCCAGTCAAGTCCTGGGTAGCAGGCAGATCCGGCATGTGGGTCATCGATCTGTTACTGCCTAAGGTGTGAGCATCGAGGATGGCCTGCTTTTTCTCCACCTGGGAGACCTGTCGCTCCAAGGCCTTCTGCCGTCTCTCCAGGTCCTTGAGCTCCGCTTTAGAGGGCTGCTGGGCCTTGTGGCCATTTGCAGACTTAGAAGAAGCCTTCCTGCCATAAGAGGCTGAAGCCACCTTACTGGTTGTAGGCTGATCCGCCATCATAAACTGCAGGGATAGATGGCGCGGTGGTGGTAGCTGTGCCTGGGTTTGGACTAGCCAGCACACTGATAAGAAGCAGGCCAAAGGGCAGCTTTTCCAGGGAGAACCTGGGAATTGCCAGCTCCTAAAAAGCCCCCCCCCTCCCGTTGGTGCTGAGCTGCCACTAGGCACAAGGCCTGATGGACGCTGAGCATCGATGGTCTAAGTGCAGCTGCCTCGAATGCCGGTGGTGGAAGTGGCCCTGTGTGCGGTTGATGGCCTCCACGTGGTTCCCAGAGCGCGCACGGTAAAGTGGAGCTAGCGCTATAGAGAAACGGGCAGCAATAGCACCAAATCGCGCTGCTCCTCTATGGCCAAGCAATCTGCGGGAGCAGCGGAGCTGTGATCCAAAGGCCGCACCACAGTTAATGACCATGCGTGCACAGCTCGCTCGATCGTGATGGCCGACTGAGAGTCCCAGTGGTGATAGCAGCTTGCCCTGAAGAGCGCCGCATGGCGCGGTTCCTCAAAGCGCCTCTCAGCTGATAGTCAGCAATTTAAACTGTCCGGGGGGGGCATGTGGCGGCGTTTTCAGCCAAGGCTCGCAATGACAATAGCTGAAACTGAATAGGTGAAAGAAGAAACCTGAATTCCGGTGGTCGGGAATGAGTTGAAGAGAAGAAAACTGCCAATATGTCTCATCAGATGAACTGAGTCAAATAAACTGGAGTCGATGGAGGTATATGGAAGCATAGCCATAAAAATTATGACTCAGTCTCCAGGCAGATCAACTGTATCAACCCATTCCTGAACCACTCCACAGGCTACTGGGAGAATAGAAAACTTAGCATATTTCTTTGGCTTACATTTAATCAGCAAATCTAAGGCTGATCTGCAGGACTTAATTGTACCTCTATTTCCCAAAGGGAACAGTAGCCAACATTGTCTTGTAGGCAACTTTACACCACCAAGATGATAGTCTCTGCCTTTCTTTTCCTTCTCCATGTCAGACATAAGTTTTCATAAGCTACCCTCTCTACCTTCCCTGCTACAATTCACTTCCCTAGTAGAGAAATGCCTCCACTTCAATTGGTTGTGTCCTATATGGCAGGTACATGTCCTCCCTTCCAATTATTGCTCACTCCACCTTCATTCTGTTCGGGGCTGTTGGGCTGTCTCCTTGAAGAAATATCAACCAAGACACATTCCTTGATTGAAATGTGAAGCCCGGTGATTTGGGGAAGAGTTCTGTCAGCTGTCCATTTTCTTTCCTGACCCAATAACTATGGGGTTTTTATTTGTTTAACTGGTCCACAAATAAATGCACCAGAATAGAACATGTCAACAAGAAGACTGAGGGTGCAATAGGGTTTCATATAAAATATTTGTCAATGAAAATCACGTATCTTCAAAGACCTGCCTACAGAAAGGAAATCATTTGGTACTTGCTTTCTTGCAGGTATGAGAGAGATAAAATCGCCGAGGAATCTATAAGCAATTGCTCTAGTTTGAAATAGGTATTTTTATTTTAGCTATGCCAGATGTATTCAGATATATCCAGAATTCTTGAATTTCATGGTCTTAAATGTCTTTAAGGCTTGTTGGGATATCTGGGACAGTATTTTGTCTTTAAATCATTCTCTGAGGCAGGAAGTATATATTTCTCTTTCATCAAATGCAGAAGTCTATTATATTAACTGGGAAGGTTTGTTTAGAATATTTTATTCACAAAATGAAATCTTTAGTACAATTCTAGTTAAAGACTTAGAAATTTTATTTTTCCAACTTCTCAAAAAACACAGTGGATATTTAAGTGCAAAAGTTACATTTCGTTTCAAAGAACGCGGATAATATATTTTCTTTCAAAAGATAAAATATATCAAACATCTTTACAAATATTTACTTATTTGAAATAGATTCATGGAAGGAAAGTAATCATTCCAGCATCCATTGTGTAGCTGCTTTTAATGCTGTTCCTCCTGCAAGTTTCCAAATCTAATAAACAGAAGAAATTTATAACTTGACTTTCTAGATTTATGGCCTCTCCTGAAGCTGTTGTTCCCAGATGCTAAAGAACATAGATTATATTCTTCCAAATTAGCTGGCAGCTCCTTCCAAAAAATTATTTATGTTTCATTTGCCCTGTACAATCAATTGCTTTTACTTATAGATTCAGTCATATTGAAACCTAAATTAAGTTTGCAGATAGTGCTTTCTCTGATATATAAAATAAATAATTTGCCTCAATTCATCATTAATAATCAACCTGTAGAATTAGTCTATTGTACTTAATTCACTCAACAGATAGCACTGCCATCAATTACTTGTTTGATTTTCCTGGAGTATAAATTCAAATTCAGCCTTCTCACCAAATGTCCAGCAAGTTGCTGAGCATAAGAAAACTTGGAATTGCAATTGCAGCAGGACTTGAACAGCAAAATGTCATTCAAGTCCTTATATTCTTATATAAAGACTTATATAGTCCTATATATTCTTATAATATTAATGTAACATAGATTTTTCCCCTGGTGCTTAGCTTAAGTTTTTGTTTCCTATTAATGCAATAATAGCTGTGAAAGATACCTGCCTTAGCTGTCCTCATATAAGCTTATTATACAATATTAAATAAGAGAGCCTTTATTTTTATTTGAGATTGGAAACAGGCATCACGTCTCTTGATCCTCCCCCCCCCCCCCATATATTCCCACAGTACAATTCACTGAGATAAACCAGGCAACAACTTAGTTGAAACTATCCCTGGTCTATCAAGATCAGAAATGGGCAGTGTTTGGAGAGTTCAAAGCTGTACAGTATTTTGAATTATCAACCTTTGAGGAGGTGCTACAGGGTCCACTGCAATATTATTACTATCTTGCATGTCTTACCTTAGTAATCTTCCCTCTAACCTAGAGTTTCCCAAATCCTGAAATGTCCCTATCTTGGAAAGATGCAGGCAGGAGTGCAGGGAAAGTGTGAATAACTTTTTAATTGTGTACACTGTTAAAATCAATCCATTTTCCATACTGTTTTACTGTACTGTTTTCATTGTTCATTTGTGTTCATTTTAGTATTTGTATTTTTAGAGGAAGTGTATTTTTAAGATTACACTAAAGAGAGGTGTGATGGAAAAAAGTTTAGGAAATCTTGCTCTAAACAGGGCTATCTCAGCCTTAAGGTAAAGGTAAAGGTTCCCCTCAAACATGTGTGCTAGTCGTTCCTGACTCTAGGGGGCGGTGCTCATCTCCGTTTCAAAGCCAAAGAGCCAGCGCTGTCCAAAGACGTCTCCGTCATGTGGCCAGCATGACTAAACGCCAAAGGCACACGGAACGCTGTTACCTTCCCACCAAAGGTGGTCCTATTTTTCTACTTGCATTTTTACGTGCTTTCGAACTGCTAGGTTGGCAGAAGCTGGGACAAGTAACAGGCGCTCACCCTGTTATGCTGCACTAGGGATTCGAACCACTGAATTGCTGACCTTTCAATTGACCAGCTCAGCATCTTAGCCACTGAGCCACCACGTCCCTTATTATCTCAGCCTTATTGGGAAATAAAAGAAGTATAGATAAATAAATTTGATAGCACCACTTCCTGACCCTTTAGCACTGAGGTCTTTGGCTAGAAAAAGCAATCTTCTCCCTTCCTGTGCACAGAAAAAGCCCCATCTGACAAGAGATAAATACTATAAATCACTACTTCAAAAAACAAAAAGGGATGTAAAAATTCCTTTCTAACTTTACTCACACATCAAACATCCAGTTGCAAATTATTTTTTTATTATTATTTTATTTTATTTTATTTTATTTTATTTTATTTTATTATTATTTTATTTTATTTTATTTTATTTTATTTTATTTTATTTATTTTATTTTATTATTTTATTATTTTATTTTATTTTATTTTATTTTATTTTATTTTATTTTATTTTATTTTATTTTATTTTATTTTATTTATTTTATTTTATTTTATTTTATTTATTTTATTTCTATACCGCCCTTCTCCCGAAGGACTCAGGGCGGTGTACAGCCTAATTAAAAACACAAAGACAGACAAAATTTAAAAATAATTAAAATCATTAAATAATAGGCCCAATTTATAAAACCCAAAATTTAAAATCCCATTTAAAATCAATTAAAATCTTTACATTGATAGCCCAGCCTGGCGGAACAACATGGTTTTGAGGGCACAGCGAAACACAGAGAGATCAGAGATTTTACGAATTTCTGGGGGCAGATCATTCCAAAGGGCAGGGGCTCCCACAGAGAAGGCCCTCCCCCTGGGTGTCGCCAGCCGACATAATTTGGCCGATGGCACCCTGAGGAGACCCTCTCTGTGGGAGCAAACTGGCCGGTGGGAGGCTACTGGTGGCAGAAGACGGTCTCGAAGGTATCCAGGTCCAATGCCATGGAGTGCTTTAAAGGTGGTAACCAACACCTTGAATCACACCCGGAAGACCACTGGGAGCCAGTGCAGCTTGCGCAGGAGGGGTGTCACGTGGGCGCAACGAGTTGCGCCCATAACCACCTGCGTGGCCGCATTCTGGACCAGTTGGAGCCTCCAGTTGCTTTTCAAGGGGAGCCCCATGTAGAGAGCATTGCAGTAGTCCAGTCGGGAGGTGACAAGGGCGTGAGTGACTATGCGCAAGGCGTTGCGGTCCAGAAAGGGCCGCAACTGGCAGATCAGGCGAACCTGATAAAAAGCCCCCCTGGCCACGGTCGTCATATATTCTTCTAAAGACAGCCGTGCATCCAGGATGCCCAGATTGCGGGTCCTCTCTGTGGGGGGTAAAGACGCACCCCCAATAGTCAGCGATGGCACCAGCTGACTATATCGCGACGCCGGGAACCACAGCCACTCGATCATCCACCAACGCGACCAATGCCGTTTCTGTGCTGTACCCCTGCCTGAAGCCCAACTGGTACGGGTCCAGATAGATAGCTTCATCCAGATGCCCGGGCAGTTGTCGTGCCACCACACTCTCAACAACCTTCGCCACAAAACAAAGGTTGGAGACCGGACGGTAGTTGGCTAATTCAGCCGGGTCCAGGGAAGGCTTCTTGAGGAGGGGCCTCACCACCGCCTCTTTCAAGGCAGCGGGAAAGGCACCCTCACTCAGAGAAGCACTTATAATCCCCTGGAGCCAGCCTTGTGTAACCTCCCGGGAGGCCAGTACCAACCAGGAAGGACACGGGTCCAATAAACATGTGGCGGCACTAATCCTACCCAGAACCCTGTCCACATCCTCGGGAGCCACAGGATCAAACTCCTCCCAGATAATATTCTCAAGACCTACCCTCGTCTCCTCCCCTGGACTCACCCAGCCGGAGTCCAAATTATATAAAAGATAAGAGTTTTTCCTAACACAGACCACATCTGAAAAAAATTCTCTGAAAAATATACAGACTAGTACAAGATTCTGAGCAGTTCACAAGATCTGCTACCAAAATAGAAGCAACCCTGATATACAGAGGTACCACTTTTCATAAAATGGACGTTGCTTACCTGAACGTCCCTTCTCGATGCGCAGCTGGAGAATCCAAAGCTTTGGGTAGTTCAGTAGTTGGGTAGCCTACACTGAGTGTGTTCCTTTAAGAGTTTCTCTTCAGACACGCCCACTTGCTCAACAGAGTCCCAGTTTTGTTCACGAAGTAAGGAGCAGTAGAGCGTAAGGAAGAAATGATCAGCAGCCAAGCTGGGTGGGTTGGATTCTCCAGCTGCGCATCGAGAAGGGACGTTCAGGTAAGCAATGTCCGTTCTCCAACGTGCAGCTTGGAGAATCCAAAGCTTCGGGATTTACCCAAGCAAGTTCAGACAGGGGGGGAAACTGGCTGCGGCGCATCGTCTGAAGAGTTGCATACAGCTTGGAGCACCTGGCGGCCAAAGGATGCCTCCGCCGAGGCAAAGGAGTCCACCTTGTAGTGCCTGATGAAGGGATTTAAGGATGACCAGGTAGCCGCTCTGCAGATGTCGGAGATGGAGGCATTAGTGGCCCAGGCGGCCGTGGTGGCGGCGCTCCTGGTGGAGTGTGGAAGGATTCTCTGGGGAACCGGTCTGTTCCGAGCCGAATAAGCCCTAGAGATGCAGGATTTAATCAATCTCCCAATTGTTGTTGAAGAAACCTTCCGGCCCATGGAGGTGGGCAGAAAGGAAATGAAGACCGATTCAGATTTCCGGAAATGCTCCGTTCGTTTAATATATCTGTGCAGGGCCCGTCGGACATCTAAGAGGTGCCAATTTGCTTCCCGAGGATGTCGAGGTTCCGGGCAGAAGTCCGGTAGGATCAATTCCTGGGCTCGATGGAATGAGGAATTTTCTTTAGGCAGAAATGAGGGGTCTAGTCTCAGTACCACTCGATTTGTGTGAAAGACACAGAGGTCGCTTCTCACGGACAAGGCCGCGAGTTGAGATATACGGCGAGCCGAAGTAACTGCGACCAGAAACGCCACCTTGAGTGTTAGAAAACGGAGGCTGATGGAAGCGAGAGGCTCAAATGGAGGATGCATGAGGGCCTGAAGGACCAGAGTCAAATCCCAGGTCGGGTAGTGATGTATAACAGGTGGGCGCAGGTTGGCTGCCCCTCTAAGAAAAGCGCGAATCGTAGGGTCCTGCGAGAGAGGAAGTGTTGCGGAAGCAGAAAGGACAGTACTTAGTGCAGCAACCTGGCGACGAAGAGTGTTAGGCGCAAGGTGCTTGTCCAGACCTTCCTGTAGGAATCCCAACACTTCAGGAATGGATGCAGACGTTGGGTCTAGGTGGGATTTGGCACACCAGAAACAAAAGGAAGCCAAGTTGCATTGTAAATGCGGCACGTAGACGGCCGCCTGGATGCCTGAATAGTGGGAATCGCATTGCTAGGCACGTTGACTCTCCTCAGCAAGATCCTCTCAAGCGCCCGGCAGTCAACTGCAACCATTGGGGATCTGGGTGCAGAATGACCCCCTGGCTGAGGACGACCCTGTCTCCTGGAATCCGCCATGGCCGTGCCACCGATAGGTCCATCAAATCCGCAACCCAGGACCTCCAGGGCCAGTGGGGTGCGACCAGAACGACGTCGGCCCTGTCTGCTATTATCCTGCGGATCAGACGAGGAAGGAGTGGTAGAGGGGGGAAGGCATAGAGGAGACGTCTGGGCCAGGGAGAGGCGAGCGCGTCGACTCCTACCGCCTGGGGACACTGGTACCGAGTGAAGAACCTGGGAAGGTGTGTGTTGTCGCGACTGGCAAATAGATCGAACAGAGGCATGCCGAATCTGTGAACAATCTCGGCGAACAGATCCGGGTGAAGACGCCACTTGGCGTGGTCCAGGTGTTGGCTGCTGAGCCAGTCCGCTGTGATGTTTGTGGTCCCGGCAATGTGCTCCGCTGCTAGGGACAGGACATGCGCCTCCGCCCAGATCAGAAGCAGAGTCGTTTCCTCCATGAGTGGTCCCGAGCAGGTCCCCCCTTGGCGGTTCACGTGCGCCTTTGCTGTTACATTGTCCGTGCGTATCAGGACATGATGCCCTGACACGATCTGCTGGAATCGTAGGAGGGAGAGGCGAATCGCGCGGAGTTCCAGCCAGTTGATCCCTTTGCGGCGATCCTCTGTTGACCACGTACCCTGGGCAACGTGAGAGAGAAGATGACCTCCCCATCCCATCAGGCTGGCGTCCGTTGTCACCACCAGACGTTGTAGATTCTGAAAGTAGCAGCCCTGCTGTAGACTCTGGGAAAACCACCAGAGGAGGGACATTGAGACGGCCAGCGGGAGGGATACTCTTGCGGTGGAGTTGCTTCGTCTGGTCCCCTGAAAGGGGAGGAGGAACCATTGGAGCTGGCGGGAGTGAAACCTCGCCCAAGGGACAACGGACAGGCAGGATAGAATTTTGCTAAGCAGGCGGGACAGGAGCAGCAATGTCACCCTCCGAGAGGAAAGGACCTGGGATGTTAATGACTGGAGACTGGAGCACCAATCCGTTGACAGGAACACCTGGCCCTTCACTGAATCTATTACTGTCCCGAGGTGAAGAATTCGACTAGTGGGCTGCAATTGGCTCTTTGGAATGTTGAGGGAGAAGCCATGATGACGAAGACAGCGACACACCACTCCTAGGTCTCGAGAGGCCCAGGCTGGGGAAGAGGAGAGCACCAGGGTATCGTCCAAGTAGCAGTGGAGCCGAACCGGATGCTGACGTAGGTGGGCTGCCACTGCTGCCAGGAACTTCGTAAAGGTTCTGGGGGGCGGAGGAGAGGCCGAAGGGCATTGCCCTGTATTGGAAATGCCTGTTGTTGTAGGCAAAGCGGAGGTAACAACGATGGGACCGTCGTATGGGCACGTGGAGGTACGCCTCTTTCAAATCGATAGACGTCATCCAGTCCGATGGTCGAATGGAAGCCAGAATCGAGCGGAGGGACTCCATTTTGAACTGATGGTAGATGATAAATTCGTTCAGCCTCTTGAGGTCTAAGATGCCCCTGTGACCCCCCGACGCTTTGGGGACCAGGAAGAAAATTGAGTAGAAGCCGGTCCCGCGATGTTGGGGGGGAACCGGTTCTATGGCCTGAATTTGGAGCAGGTGATGGATTTCTGCCTCCATTAACTGACGCTTGGCTAAATTGGACGAAAGAGGGCATTGGACAAAGTGAGAGGGGGGACGGGAACAGAACTCCAGGGTAAGGCCCAGATGGATCGTCTGGAGCACCCAGGTGTCCGTCATCAAAATCTCCCATTGGGAAAGAAAATGAGTCAGACGGCCGCCAATGGGGAGGTGGGTGTAGTCATTTTCCTCTTCTAAAGGCACGGGAGCCTGTACTTCGGAAGGGCCGCTTGGGTGCTGGAGCCCTTCGTCCACGGTCTCTGAAGGAAGATCTATCAAAAGAACGGTCGAACCCTTGAGAGTAGGACCTGGAAGAGAAGGACCCCGAAGGTCCGGCGTCGGTCCGAAAGGGCTGCCTGGTGGAGTAAGACGAAGGTTTTCGATCTGCTCTTTTGTAAGAGGATGGCATTACCTTCCACTTATCCTTGTCCTCGACAAGGATGGGGTCCAAAGCTTCTCCAAAGAGACGGGAACCTTTGTATGGAGTTGAGGCGAGGCACCATCTAGACTTTGCATCAGCTCTCCAATTTTTAAGCCACAATAAACAGCGAGATGTAACGGATAACACCAGGGCGCGCGAAGCAAACTTTGCGGCATTGAGCGATGCGTCCGCCGTATATTCTGTAGCCACCAGTTTGTTAACATCTTGGTGGAGTCGTGAATCGTCAGGAGGGAGGCGCTCCTGAAGTTGGCGGAGCCAGATCAGGGATGCTCAGCTGAAGAAAGAAGCCGAGATGGCCGCCCTAACAGCCCAGGCGGCCGCATTATGCGTACGACAAAAGGTAAACTCAGCCTTCCGATCCTCCGATCGCAGGCCATCGGCGACGTCGTTGGAGATCACCGAAGAAGCAGTCAGATTGGCCACAGGGGCATCCACAGTTGGCAACTGAAGGAGTTCCTGGAGGCTGGGTGCCGAACAATACAGCTTTTTGTCCAGACCCGATGGGGCCGGCAAGAAGGAGGGTGTGGACCAGGAACGTTGGACCACCTCGGAAAAGAGCTGTGGGCACGGAATGAAGTCTGCTTCGGGCTTGGGCGCCATGAACAGGGCTTCATGCTGTTGAGAAGGGTCCGGTTGATCAACCTGTGGGGTCGGATCTGCCAGTTTTGTGGTTAATTTGGCTTTGTGTAGAAGGGATTTAAATAGCGAGGGCCTGAACAGGCCAGAAAAGGCCGGTTTTTCAGGCGGCATATCAGCATCATCGGATAAGTCCATATCCAAAAGGTCGGCCTCGTCCTCCTCCGAAGACGAGTCCCCGCCGTGTCCGAGGTCTGGATGAGAAACGTCCACATGTGACATGGCGGATACTGGTAAAGGGTCGGTTGGGATGCCCGAGGCAGAGGTTGAGGAGGAGGATATTGTGGTTGAGGCCAGGCAGCATATTGCCCTGGATGTTGGGATTTTGCTGCCAGAGTGCTCGATACAGTCTCGGATATGATCTGTTGAATGTCATAAGGGAAAGGCGGTGGAGCCGACTCCGTGGCTCGCAACTCTGCAGCCGTGGGGGTAAATGTCGCCTCCGGCTGAGCCCTTCAAGTTTGGGAGTTGTTACACGAGAGGTCCACCGGTCCCACGCACTGGGACGGAATTGCCTCAGAAAAGCTGCTCATGTCAGGTTGTCGAATCCCAGGCTGTAGAGGTAGGTGGTCAGCCTGATGGATGGGTTGATCACTGGCTTCAGCCATTGGCGATAGCGGGACTGGTAAGCGCGAGAAGGAAGCTTGATTGGACTGCTTGCGTGCTTTTTCAAATTGTCGTTCCAGAGCCTTGTGCCTTCTGGAAGCGTCCTTGACTGCAGCGGAAGAAGATTTGAACCTCTTTGACGTTGAGGCGTCGGACGAAGATGAAGGATGCGAAGAACGTTTGCGAGACTTCTTACGCTGCCTGTTCTGCTCTGGGTGCCGTTCAGGAGAACTGTGAATATCCTCCAGGTCAAAAGAAAGGTCACGCTCGGCCATATTTGATAACAATGGGAAATAACAATGAATGTATTTGTCCTGTTTTTTTTTGTCTTAAATATTAATTATCAATTAATACAACAGAATATTTATTAATTTTCTATCTACATTTTTTTTTTTTAGACAGGTATGAACTGAGGCTCAGGTAACAGAGGGAGAGCTGAGTAAGCGCAGCAGGTAAGTCCAGAAAGAACCGGGGGAAAAAACAGAAGGTATTGCCTGAATTTGCCAGCAAAGTTGGTAAACGGCACCCAGCAGTTATTTGCGCATGCGCGAAGCAGTTACTAGGCAGAAAATGGCAGCCGTTAAATCCACTTGGTCAGAGACCGAAGAAATGGCGCAGGGCGAGAGCAGCAGATAAACTGTTGAGGGACTTGAAAGCGGATCTCTTGGTTTTCCACTCCTCTGCTGATGGTCAAACGATCAGGCTCGGGAGGGAAGTTAACGAGGCTCGTTAGGCGAGCAGGCAAGGCGGCACGAGCTGTCAAAGTTCCAGCTCCCAGCGCTGAGGCGGGTGAAAATGGCGCGAACAAGCTGGAGTCTCCAAGTGCCACTGCCAAGACAATTGAGGGCAATTAGCTGAGGCGATGATGCAAGGCACGCAGCAGAAGCCTCCAAAGCACCCAAGCGCTGCGTTAAAAGGGTCGGAGCAGGGAGAGAGACCGCTGTGATGATGATGGCAGTCCGGCGATCGAGGGCTCAACCAGAATGGGCCGCGGCATTGTCCCAGCGCTCCTCAGGCGTGCGATCACTCAGAAGTGATCCAAACGCCGAAGTCCAGTCCAAATCAAAGAGAAAGTGCCGCTGAGAGCAGGGCAACAATCTCAAGCCGCTCAGAGTAAATAATAAGGTTTGAAAAGGGCAGGGGCGGTGTTGCCGGCAGGCCGGGAAACCTACCCACACAGCGGCGGCTGTTAAGTGGGGTGGGAGATTCAAAGAAGTGGCCGGGCTTCCTGTAGGGCAGGAAACTGCCACGGATGGCTTGCCTGAGGCAGCAGTCAAAACTCACCCCTGGCAATCAAACGAAGAGGGAAAAATCCACAATAAAAAGAAAAAAAGTGAGAACTTTAAAGAATCCAAAGCTTCAGGAACAATAGTTTGGTAGAATTCCAGAGAAAAATTCAGACAGTGTCACAGGCTCAACTGAGTGAACTAAACTGGGACTCTGTTGAGCAAGTGGGTGTGTCTGAAGAGAAACTCTTAAAGGAACACACTCAGTGTAGGCTACCCAACTACTGAACTACCCGAAGCTTTGGATTCTCCAAGCTGCGCGTTGGAGAACATACAATTTTGTGCTGCTATGTGAGTGTTCTTATTGCTGAACCACATCCTCCCATTAAGCCAATCAATGCCATGTTAACTAATGGAAAGGTAGATATAATACTATTTGGGGGAATTGCAAATTGTTCTTCATAGAAACAGAGAAGGATGGGAGAGATGTTGGAAAATTACCATGGTTGTTTGACTACAAGAAAAAAGTGGTAAATTGCAAGAGCTGAATGGCAAGGCAAGGCAGGAATTCTTGCTCCTGCAGTTCCAGTTGTTCCATACAGGTTTTTTTTTCAGGGCAGAATCCAAATTAATATTATATTGGTTAACATTCCTAAGGTCCAGTCAAATATAACAGAACTACAAGAACACTAAGATTGGCCTTCTAAAGCACTCCCGTGTGGAAGGTATCAGAATATCAGGAACCCAACAGTCAGAACTTACCTCTACACTGTCTTTACAGAAACCAAAATAGATCACCAACTAATAGGAGCATAATGTCCTGCAAAGTACTTAAGAACATAAGGGCTTGGTTCTTATTAAATCAGAGTGCTCCTTGAGAAAGACTGGTCTATTCAGGAGGAAAGCCTTTGAGTCTCTCTGGCCTATTCCAATTTTCAATTTGGAAACCTTATATCTGAAACCATAGCATCGCTTGGTGTCACTTCATGCTATGATTTAATACACAGCTACACAGAAGACATTTGGCCTCACACCTCATTTCTTCTTCACTCTTTAGCAACCTCCATAGAGTGCTAGTTTCTGTTTGCTGCCAACTCTATAGTTCCTCAAATAAGTTCTTCTCCAACAGTATTTTTATCTTGAAGGAACATTATTTTCCTTCAAACCAGGTATTTAGAGTTTATATTCAGTTAGATTCTACAAATTTGCACAATTACGTTGTGAGGAAAAAGGAGAAGATGGCAGAAATTGTCTTCTTAATTCATGGTTCCTATTACCATCTGAGCTGCATATTCCTCTTTCTTTTTTACAGACATCAAAATCAAATCTCCTAAA
The DNA here is from genome assembly GCF_029215685.1 of Pituophis catenifer annectens. Taxonomy (NCBI): domain Eukaryota; kingdom Metazoa; phylum Chordata; class Lepidosauria; order Squamata; family Colubridae; genus Pituophis; species Pituophis catenifer. The sequence continues at coordinate 88,664,567 of NW_027256883.1, forward strand.
TTCAACAACTTTCTGCTTCTCAGTCATCCCAGAGTCCTAATTCTTGGATATAATTATCCAGGAGATATATAATGTCCATAAATAAGCAAGAAAGAAAAGAAAGAAAAAGAAAAGTAAAAAGAGGTATAAAATGGCTTCCAATCTTCTTTTCAGAAGTTATAAAGTCCATAAAATCCAGACACAACAAATATAGCTATTCTCTTTTCTTTATTCAAGCAAGTTAATTTTGCTATCTATGCAAATTCTGTCATCTTCAGGAGCATTCCTCCATTGTAAGTACTTTAGAATCTTTCCATCTCTGTGCATATAATAAACTTGCTGGAGTTACCATATATAAGAACAATCTTCCATTGTTTTTTCCTATTTGTCTATCCATTAGTCCTACTGGTAACAAAAAAAAGTTCTGATTTCAGTCTTTAAAAGTATTTGTATTAGGAGATATAATATTAATGTATACTATTTGGCTATCTTCCACAAAAAATATATGATTCTACTGAAATAACAAATCATGTATATAGAAAATTGGTATTTATCTGAATTTCTCAGAACTTTTCATAAGTTCTTCCGCATGACAACAAACAAAACAAACATTGCAATGCTCAACCTTTACCAGATGTCTTTAATAAGCATAATTAACTATTTGCTTACAGTGGTGCAGATGCAGAGTTTTAAATATAAATACATTTCATATTTAACAATATGGTTCTATATGCTTTAGAAGATCAATATCTTCTATGTCAAGAAATCCTCATCTATACATTTAAAAAACAAAGTAAAAACAAAAATACTATAACAGCAGAACCTAGCCATAAAACCTTAAAAATAAAATTCCTAAAATCCTTTTTTAAGATGAACAACAGATGGTCTGTGAAGTATCTGAGATGTTAATATTACATAGTTCAAGATACCAAGAAGCAAAAGTAAAAGATATCACAGACACTTGTTTTTTGCTGGTTCTGAATAAAAATATTACAAGGAATTCAATAAAAACAATTCTACAGTATATAATTGTCACTTTAACTTGTTTAATCTGTAAACATAAATCTTTGCCACCTATCATCAAACAATGTTGTAAAACAATGCTCTAAATTAAGTCTTGAGAGATTCCAGTTCATTTACAGACTTGGCTATGTAAACCTAGATTACTCTGATTCAATTACTATCTCTCAATCTAACTTATTTTACAGATCAATAATGTAGGAGATAAAGTAATATTATACCGCCTTGAATTCCTTAGAGCAGGGGTGGGCAATTTGCCCACCCCTGCCTTAGAGGAATGGGCCAAAATTGCTACACAAGAGACTATCACAAATTATAAGTTTTTCATTGCTCTAAATGATGCCTTCAATACTGAATTTAATGCTTTTTTATTTACACCAAAATTACATATGTTAAATGGTTTGGTTTATGAAAGAAATAATAAACCTTGGTATTAGGGCTTCTGATATTCAGTGGCTGAGACATATAAATCTTCAAAAGGGATGAGATATCTCTGTGTAGAAATTAAAATTAGTCAGGACTGTGTACAACACAGCCAATTTAAAATTTTAATTCCATTTTAATATCTAACCCTATTTTGTTAACATTTTGATTCAAAGACTGAGTTTTCTACCACTGGTAAAAATGTCAAGTTATAATTATATTTCTTGTTTGCCTACTAATGTGCAAAACAATCTTGCCTCTGAGATTTCATTGTGTTTCCCTCTCTAGTGTATTCTTCACAGGATTACATTTAGCCTCGGGTTATTAATGAGAAAATGAAAAACAGTTTTACCACACTTTTTTTTTCTTTTAAGAAACTTTCTACATTAAGAAAACAGAAAACAAAACATTATAGTGATCAGCTCCTAAGACTCTATGAATAGACTATCTATTCCCACGGATATAACCATAGTAAAACGCTGCAATCAAAAACAAGTATTTATGAAAACTACAAACAGTACAAGGATTGCACCTGTATCCTAACACTAAGTTCCCTTTGAACTAAATACAAACAGCTTTAAAATATTTAAATATTGACTTCAGACAATCTATTTATTGTTATTTTAATTAGTTATGCCGATTGGAAATGACGTGCTCCAAATATTATTAAGTCAATGTGCAGTGCAAAGAGTTGAAATGGTTTATGTCTTACTAGGTTCAATTTAGCATTTTTAAAATATTATTTGGCACTAAATACTTCTGTGGGAGAATATATATAGGCCTCTTCCACAGTATGCATGTATTGTCTCTCTGTGCGTACATATCCAGGTACAGTTTTTTTCTGGATAAATTGTCACATTTCACATTTTTGCCAGGATCAGTCTCCAGGATCACCACTCATGAGGTGTTCTACCACTAACAGGGAAATTAATATTAATTGGCGTGATTCAGTATGCAATTACCCTAGAGAAAATTAACTAAGGTATACAAAATAAATTGCAATGATGCAAAAAAATGTAATATGCTCCATGAAGTCACAATGCAACCCGCCCTTTTAAATTTACATCCTGATATAAACTGCAAATCACATATAGCTTACATATTCATCATTTTCCTCTTGAATTTTCCTACAGATACCCCATGCATCAAATACAGCAAGATTTCTACAAAGGTTTCTACAAAAACTTTGTAGAAAATACATGTAGAATTAACATTGTACAAATCTGCAAGGTACAGCCAGGTCTGTAAAAAAAAAAAAAACTAATACAAGAAATTAATACAGAAGAACACAAATAAAATGCAGAATAATGAAAAAGGAGTTGCTTGAGGAGACAAGAGAATAATTTGTATGAATAATACAGGAAATTAAAGAGATTAACTGTTAACCAGAAAGATACAAGTTTTAGCAAGTCCTCTGGGAAAGATTCATAATAAACAGATAATCAAATTTTCTTGGCATTCTTTTATAACTTCAACATAAAAGAACATGGGCAGCAAAAGACTTATTTCCTCGATTCCTCAAAGACAAAATTATTCATTGAATGAAATGTTGTTAAATCAGCCTGTAACAAAATCAGCCTGTTACATTAGCATATTAAAGCAAACAAGCACCATAAATGTACAGTATTTGCATTTGTAAACCGTTAATGTGTGCAAATTTGAGGGACTCTTAATCTGAAAGTTTACATAAAGATAGAAGAGAGCAAGACTTATCAACTGCAGTTCTCAGATGCTGTAATAAACCTAGAACGGCTAAATTGACAGCTCTTATTAGAGAAAAGAAACTGATCAATTTTAATGATGATTGGAAAAACCCCTTTGGACATTTTGCATGAAAAAGCAAAAAAACACAATTATCATATACTTGGATTTGATGATTAGAAAAAATAAGAGAAAAATGGAAAGTTATGTTGTAGCCTTAGAGCAGGGGTGTCAAACTCAAGGCCCAAGGGTCAGGTCCAGCCCACGGGATGCTTAGATCTGACCCATGGGCCACCCTGGAAATAGCGAAGGATCGGCCTGCGGTGCCTCTGTCAGTGAAAACAGAGCTCATGAGGGCCGCGCACAGCCCTCTCTAGCTCCGTTTTCACTGGCAAAGGGTTACAGGAAGCCGTCCCAGCCGAAAATGGAGCTTGGGAGGGCTGCACATGGCCCCCCTGAGCTCCATTTTCACTGGAATAGGGTTGCAAGAGGCTGTCGCAGGCGAAAACGGAGCTCAGGAGTCCGTTTACGCTGGTAGAGCGCTCAGGCCACCATTGGCGCCCAACACAAGTGACATCATGCTGGTCACACACACCCCGGCCCCCCAAGATCAAACACAATGAAATTGAGGGTGACACCCCTGCCTTAGAGTAAGAGGTTAATTTAAATTTATGCTTGTAACTGTTGTAAAGGAAAATCAGAAGCCATTTATATTTTCTTTCTTTTCTTTCTACACTTTTGCCTTTTTTGTCTTTCTTTCTTTACTCATTTTCTTTTTCTTCGTATTAGTTGGTTAGTTTTTAATCTTTCATGTTTAAAAATTTAACAAAAGTATCAAATGCTGTAGCACAGGGATGTCAACCTTGATTTCTTCAAGGGCTGGATCAGCATTGTAGTTTTACACTGCAGGCCGGGAGGCAGGATGGATGCCTCCTGCAGCACTTTACCAGCCAAAAAGGGACATGGGGGTCTGCGTGTGCACCCCCATGCCTCATTTTCACCCTCCCCGGCCTCCAGCAGCACTCTGCCAGCCAAAAATGGGCCACGCAGAGGCCTCCCGTTTTTGGCTGGCAGATTGCTGCAGGAGGCCAGGGAGACCGAAAATGAGCCACACGGGGGCCGCACATAGTCTGTTAACTCCCTGGCCTGCTCTTGAGTTGCCATAGGCCAGGGGGGATGGGAAACCGGCAAAATGGCACAGCAGCCAAAGACAAATGCACATTCCACGCTTATCTCTCTCAAGGCTGTATCCCAGGGTTACCTACAGCAGCCGGAGGGAGTGACCTCTACAAACTGTGAAATTGCTCCGTTGGTGAAGGTGATTGATGACACACCCTGGGGGGAGGGGGAAACAGGGTCATCATTGAAGCGTAAATTATATAAAGTCATAGCTGGCTTCACTTGGGAACGTGCCTACATGAAGCTCCTAATAAATAACTGGATTTCTTTTGAAGCTTGGCTCAATACTCATGATTTAATTAGGGCATCTGTCAGAACCCTGACACTGGTTTTGCTGTCAGAGGCATGGCGGGCCAGTCCTTTGATATTTCCAAGCTGGCCCCATGGGCCAGATTTAAGCACCCCGCAGGCTGCATCCTGCCCACAGGCCTTGAATTTGACACCCCTGCTAACAACTAGGGCAGTGATGGCTAACCTTTTTCTCGTTGTGTGCCAAAAGCGCGAGTGTGTGACAGCACATGTGCGTGCCGGCACCCATAATGCAATGTGCCCCTCCTGTACATGCACGCACGACCCTCCTCCACGCTCCCCTCGCCACCCCGTGCATGCGCACATGACCCCCCGCACCCCATTTTTGGCCTAGCAGGCCTCCCTGCAGCCTCCTCGGCCCAAAAATGGGGGGCACAATGTGCCCCCGCGCTCTCCCCTGCCCCGCACATGTGCGCGTGACCCACTGCGCATGCACATTCAGATTATCTCCTGCATGCACCCTGCACCCCCCGAAAATCAGCTGGCTGGCAGGAGGCGTGTGCGCGCATGCATGGTTGAACTGAGCTGGGTGATGGCATGCATGTCGGCAGAGAGGGTTCTGCATTCCAGCTGTGGCACACGTGCCATAGGTTCGCCATCACGTAGCTAAAGTATGATAATACTAATTCTCCAGAGAAAAATTTAGTATAAGAATCTTTTTTCATAACCAGCTGACAAAGGACTGAGAAAGGTTTACTTGAATGTAACTACAGGAAGATCTCACAGGCGTCAGGGTATTTCTACAATATATTCATTCAACTGATTATATGCATTATATAATCAGTTTTATATAATGCATTATATCAACTTTCAACTATGTGGGCATGTCCCCTACACAAAATGGAAAATTCAGTGTCTCTATAAAGCATCTAGATTGAATCTTTTCTAGAAAGTGGAAGCTAGAAATCAATATTAGAATAGTCGAAACTTGATTAGGTAAGTTTGGATGCATAAATTTTAAAATAGTCATTTGTAACACAGAAAGAACCTGTCAATTGCCTGCTTTCACCATTCAGAGTCTAGGAAGATATTCCATAATCTTTAAGGTTCGTTCACTTCTGTGAATTTTTGTAAATTTATGCATCGTAAGTCCTAAAAACCATTACGTGGTTCAAAATAAACTAAGCGATAGCGCTGTATCACTGGCAAGAAATAATAAATTCTTACAAAAGACATCTTAGTAAAAATGCAACTCACAAATCAAAGAACTGAAGATGGTTGTTTAGAAAGAAATCAAAAGGGGGTTAGAATGCAGTCCTCTCTACTGGCAAAAATAGGGCTCAAGATTTTACTCCTTCTGCCCACATGTAGCATGGTTCAATGTTGGGTTGCAGAAAAACAATTATTTGTGGAGGTTAATTTTATTATGGAGAAAATGAGATCCATTTCTCTGCTGGCTACCTGAACAGCAATAATGATCCACAGCACAGTGGTTTGATAGCAATGCATTATAGGCAGATTTACAAGATGGGAGGCTGTATTATATGTAGAATGAAGTAAGCATTTATACACTTATAATAGTTATAATCAAAGTTATGTACGAAAGACATATAAACAATGACTGGAATTATATATCTCTATCAATCCATCCATCCATCCACTCACCCACCTACCAACCAACCATCTGCTATACAACTTCCTTTGTAATTATTGTTGTATTAAAAGAATGTTAACAATGTGAAGAATGGCAATGATTGGGTAGCTTTTATAGTGGCCTTCTTTGTGGCTGAATCCTTGCTGAAAAAAGTAGAATATAATAGCATGTTTCCTATATTTCTTTATACTTATATATTTATACTTACATATTTTTTCCTCTATTACCAATCAGTCAGGAGTCCAGTTTAAAAACAATAAAATCTCACACAAATGACTTAACAATTTAATATATGAGCTCAGAGTTAACAATTTGATATATACCCCCGACACATATATGAAGCACCTCACCTATTTGCTTATAGCCAAATTTATTTTTAATTTTTGGGGGGTTACTAAAGTCATTACAGAATTGTATGTTGTCAAATATGAATGGAAATATTGATCCCAGAAGCAATGGTTGCTACTTGGAAGTTAATCTGCATCAGCATTTCTCCACTTAAAACTTAATGGAGCAGCTTGTCCCACGTTTGTGCAGTGGCGACTGAGAAGCAGCTGCCATTTTACCCCTACTCACTTGTGGGCAGGGGCAAAATGGTGGTTACAAGACAAACTGCTCTATTTAGTGAGGATGAGTTTGTGGGGCCTGGATGAGTGGGAATCAGGCCTAAGGCCAGCAGGAAGCCATGGGGAAAAGGTAATTATTACAGGGACCTGGGGGCAAACAGAGGTAGGGGACACTGCAGCATATCTGTGGTCAGCTGTAAGGGCGAATGATTATGGGGGCACTGTAGCAGCTGTAACTTTGGGACTGGGCTTAATTTGCTTTTGGTGTCCTCTATAATTTCGAACATTTAATAAATGTAGCCTATTTGTCATATTTTAGTCCTGCCAGACGGCTATGCTTCACATAATGGAGACAGCATTGCCAAGCTGCAAGGATGTTAACATTAGCATTAAAAACATATTTGTATTTTAGAATCTATGAAGAGTTCGCTATAAGGAGAAAAATATTGAATAATTGTGAAGGGAGTCCATGGTTTCAAAATGCAAAAAAAGGTAAGATAAAGTTCAGCACCTTTCCATTTGAAAGCATACCTCAAAATGAACAAGATGTCTTCTCACATATTCAAAACATTGACTCCCAAAATACAACCTTCAAACATGAGAAGGCAGTGTTTGTTCGAAATGTAGGAAGAGTTAGCAAAAAATGCCTTTAAAGGGACCAATTTTATTGATGGCTTCTGTGATGCAAATGTACACATTGGAAAACATCTCAATATATTACTGTCATAGCAGAAGCTGTTTCAGCATCATTGGATGATAACTGGTAATTTACCAGCATGAATAGAATATATGAAAATTATGAGAACAAAAATCACTACACGGGGCTTCCTGCTGCATTTATATTGTATTGCTGTTACAATAAAGCCTCTTAAATTGATTAGCTTAGTTGATGTGATGTGGTACAATGGAATTCACTTGCTCAGGCAGCTGAATGGTTTTCAACAAACAGGCAAAAAAGTGCAAGAAATCAGTTCAGAAGTAGACCCACATGGAATGGAGCTAAAGATTGGGAAGACATAGAAAAGACAGAGAACCCTAAGGCAAAGAAGAAAAATGGAGTGTAAACAAGGGGACAAAGAGAAATCTGAACTGGAGGGCAGATGAAATACATGGTTCTTATATAGAACAGTTTAATGGTAGAGTTCCAAATCTAAAGTCCCTCCCAAAAAAAAATAGAAAGCTGGACAGTATCAATCTTTGTTTTTGTCTAATTGAAACATGGAGAACACTAACAATCAACTTGTGCTACTTCTGACTGACAAGCACTGGAGCAGTGGCCCCCAACTTTTTGGACACGTTTCGTGGAGACATTTTTCTATGGACTGGAGGAGGGGGCATGGTTTTGTGTGCTGCCTGCATCCCATGAATAGGGCTTCGCTTGTTTGCGCAGACTAGTTGCTGGCAAAGAATATTATTCTGTCAATATGCTGAGAATGAGTGGGCGCGCTAAAAAAAGTTGTCAATGGATAAGACAGAGTGGAATAAAGAAACAGGTGTTTTCATTAAGAGGGGATGGATCACATGTTCCTGCCTTGGATTTTCATATTTTGAGCAAAACAGATGAATATCTTCGCTTCTATTTTTGTAAAACTTCTGTTGGAGGCTGGACTGGAATCATTTAGATCAGTGGTTCTCAACCTTCCTAATGCCGCGACCCATTAATACAGTTCCTCATGTTGTGGTGATCCCCAACCAGGGGTAGGTTCTAAATTTTTTTACTATCGGTTCTATGGGCGTGGCTTATTTTGTGGGCATGGCTTGGAGGTCATGTGACCGGGTGGCCATGGCTATGTGTACAGGGACTACTCAGAGGGCTGAAAAAAGTCATTTCTGACAGATCCTCACACTTTTGACTGGTCCTCACACTTATGACCATCCTCATATTTATGCCCATGCAGCATTCTTAACAACTATGTCACTCATTTCACAACTGCTTCTCTTCACCATGGTGATAAGATAGGGCAAAAACATAAAATGTGAGGACAGTCGTAAATTCGAGGAATGGTCAAAAGTGCGAGGACCAGTCAAAAATAACTTTTTCAGCCCTCTGAGTAGTCCATGTGCACAAAAGGACTACCCAGAGGGCTGAAAAAAGTGATTTCTGACAGGTCCTCGCACTTTTGACCAGTCATCATTTATGCCATCATTTATCTTCTAGTTCAGAGATCTCCAACCTTGGCAACTTTAAGCCTGGCAGACTTCAACTCCCAGAATTCCCCAGCCAGCTATGTTGGCTAGGGAATTCTGGGAGTTGAAGTCCACAAGTCTTAAAGATGCCAAATTTGAAGATCTCTGAGCTAGGGCTTTGGGGCCAGCCTTTGGGGAGGGGGTCCCATTCGGAGAGACCCCCTGCCTCTCAGGAAGCATCAGGCCCAGGCAAAGAAAGTTGCCAAGGTTGGAGATCTCTGGACTAGAAACCTCCAAAGGTTCCTTCCAACTCTGTAATTCTGGTATTGACAAGCAAGCACAGTTAAGCTACTTAAATCCTACAGAGCAGGGGTCCCCAACCTTTTGGACCTCAGGGACCACCAAGTTCATAATTTTAAATTTCGCAGACCACTAATACGAATCCAGTGCACCACTTGCTGAAGCACCTGGACTCCCAGTGACGGGATAGGGTCCTTCATGCACTCTCCCCCCCTCTTTCTCTCTCTCTCCCCCCTCTCTCATTCTCTCTTTCTCTCCCCCCTCTTTCTCCCTCTCTCCCCCATTCTCTCTCTCATTCTCTTTCTCTCCCTTCTTTCTCTCTCTCTCCCCCACTCTCTCTCTCTCCCCCTTCTCTCTCTCCCTTACTCTCATTCTTTCTCTCCCCTTCTCTCTCTCCTCCACTCTCATTCTCTCTTTCTCTCCCCCTTCTCTCTCCCCCACTCTCTATTCTTTCTCTCCTCTTCTCTCTCTCCCCCACTCTTTTTCTCTCTTTCTCTCTCCCCCTTTCTCTCATTCTCTTTCTCTCTCCCCCCTTCTCTCTCTCCCCCACTCTCTCTCGCTCTCTCCCCCTTTCTCTCATTCTCTTTCTCTCTTCCACCCCTTTCTCTTTCCCTCTCTCTCCCCCACTCTCCCCCACTTTCTCTCTCTCATTCTCTTGCAGGGGGCCGATCTGGTGTCTGCAATGGAGAACAAAATCCAGCTTCTTCTCTCTGCTGTAAGTGCAGCATCAGGATTCCACCTTGGTATATTTGCGGCGCAAGGCAGCCCTCGTTTCCTGCCGACTCAGAGCGGTAAACAGCGTCTGGTTTGGGGAGCTGCTGGATTTTGCTCTCCATTGCTCTCTCAGCCCCCTGCAAGCTCTCATTTCTCGAGAAGCCCAACCAAAGTTTCCCGCACCACTTCAGGGAGCGCTCCTCGAGAGACAAGAGCTTGCAGGGGGCTGAGAGAGCAATGGAGAGCAAAATCCGGCTGATCCCCGAACCGGATGCTGTTTACCGCTCCGAGTCCCAAGCGGCAGGAGAGGAGGGCTGCCTTGTGCCGCAAATATACCAAGGTGGAATCCTGATGCCGAACTTACAGCGGAGAGAAGAAGCCGGATTTTGCTCTCCATTGCAGACACCAGATCGTATTGCACCACCTGCAAAAATGCAAAAATTTCCAAATGTAGCCCTGCCCTCTAACAGCCCTCCTGATATTCAACTGTTGTCTCTCAAGGAGGATATTTACTTGGCCATCTTCATGCTTGAAAGGATTCTACAGTGTAACAGCAGATGTCTCCCACCTTGGCAGCTTTAAAACTTGTGGACTTCAACTCCCAGAATTCTCCACAATTCCCCAGAATGGGCTAGGTGGGAGTTGAAGTCCACAAGTTGTAAAAGAGCCACAATTGCCCAGCCCTGGGCTAGGGTAGGCTGACGCCGCGCGGGTGGGAGGCGGGGCAAGGTGAGGTGAGATGAGCCAGCAATTTAATAAACGGTTCGGTGTGCTGCAAGGCCAATAAATTGCAAAAAAACACCGAACCGTTTGTTAAATTACTGGCTCGCCCACCCCTCGCCCCGCCTCACCCCCACTATTTATTGGCAAGGGGCGGGGCGAGCCAGCAATTTAACAAATGGTTCGGCCAAACCACCTAGAACTGGCAGAATCCCACCACTGGTTTGTTTCCCTCTAGCCATCAGCTGGGACTCCGGAGGCAGCAATAGATTGGGAGTGGGCTGGGTAAGCGAACGGCGACCGGGGATCCAACAGAGGCAGAGGGTGAGGGTGAGTGAAGGTGTGGGGGGGGGCAAGAGAGGGCTTTGGCGACCCCTGTGAAATGGCCGTTCGACCCCCAAAAGGGTCGCGACCCCCAGGTAGAGAACCGCTGATTTAGATGAACTCGTAAGAAAATCCAAAAACTGAGAATAGTACATAGTCCTCAACTTACATCACTTCATTTAGTGACCGTTCAAATTTACAACTGCATTAAAAATGTGACTTATGATCGTTTTTCAGAGTTATGATCTTTGCAGCATCTCCATGATCATGTGATCAAAATTCAGATGCTTGGCAACTGGTTCATATTTATGACCCTTGCTGTGCTCCAAAGTCATGTGATCCCCTTTTGTGACCTTCTGACAAGCAAACTCAATGGGGAAGCCAGATTGACTTAACAACCGGGTTACTAACTTATTAATTACAGTGATTCACTTAACAACTGGGGCAAGAAAGGTCGTAAAATGATGCAAAACTCACTTAACAAATGTCTCACTTAACAACATAAATTTTGGGCTCAATTGTGTTTGTAAATCGAAGATTACCTGTATTGAAGAAAGTTAAAACACAGCACTGAACTAATTTCAGCAACTATTGTATAATGAATTATAAACTACTCATATCTATACTATAATGTTCAAATATGCTTATTTTTAATTTTTTATGTTGCCCTACCTAATGAAGAATTTGGCCTCCTTCCTTTTGGATGGATTAACTTCTTTTCATCTGTTCTGTTTTCACAAGAGTCAGAATTATTTCTCGCCAATTGTATGGATTCATTCACAATTCTACATTATTAATCTGTAAATATGAAGAGGCAGTTGTCTGCATGCAATTCAGAAAGGGGGGGGGGCTGAAGGGGCCATTGGTTATGATTTCATCCATTTCAGTTCTTGTGATACATGAAAGAGGCATTTGAGGAGTGGACCATTGAAAAAAGTGGCCAGGAAAAAGCAGTTTGGAAGTTGTACTGGTAGTGCTTGACTTATGACCACAACTGAGCTCAAAATTTCCATTGCTAACCAAGTTAAGTGAGTTTTGCCCCATTTTATGACCTTTCTCGCCACACTTGCTAAATGAATCATTGCAGTTAAGTTAATAAGACAGTTGTTAAAGTGAATCTGGCTTCCCCATTGACTTTGCTTCTCAGAAGATGGCAAAAGGTGACCACATGACTCCAGGGCACTGCAACCTTCCTAAATATGAACCAGTTGACAAGTGTCCAAATTTTGATCATGTTAGCACAGGGATACTGCAACAGTCATTAAATGTGAAAAATGGTCATAAGTTTTTTCAGTACTGTAACTTTGAATGGTCACTAAATTAATTGTTATAAGTAGAGGGCTACTTATATACTACAGGGAGAGATCGGGGAGTTAAGGATTTGTAGAAAAAAAGTTGTTAGTGCGAGATGCTTTTTAATTAGTATTCCTATCATTAAAGTATTAGCCTCGGAGCAAAAAAAAGGGGGGGGGAGAAAAGAGGGAAGAGGAGGAGGAGGGAAGAAAGCAATCACTAATTCTTCTCGGATGGCTCCAAAGTACAGGTTCACACGCTCGAGGCTTATGGGGAATGAGCATATTACAATAAGATTGTAGGGCAACAAGGGGATCAATGGATGGGAGTGAAATCGCTCTCCTGAACACCGCACCCGTCTTCCTTTTCCTCCCTCACCCAGGCCCGGCAGTGCTAAGCGCTGCGCCCTCACCCGCTTGTTGCGGTCCGTCTCCTTCACGTCCTCCTCCTGGAGCCCCTCCCGGATGAGCGCCCGCACGACGGCAGCGTTGTTGGTACAGCAAGCGCGGAAGAGACTGAGCTGCTGCTTGCTGTCGGAAAGTTCCGATTCGTCCTCGTCGTCGGCCTCTTGGGGCGGGTAGAAGGAGTCGTCTGAAGCGATGCTCCGCGTGTCCGGGAGGTCCGAGAAGTCTTCATACTCCTCGTCCTCCTCCTCATCGACCCATTCCTCCTCCTCCTCCTCCTCTTCTTCCTCCTCCTCCTCGCCTTGACCCTCTCTGCGCGCTCGCTCTGCGGGGATGGTTGGGTCAATCCTGCCGCTACTACCGGCACTCACTCCCCCCTCCGCCTTCTCGGCTCCCGGCGTTCGGAGTGACCCTGCTTGCAGCTGCTTCTCTGCGGAGGGGCTTCGGCTTTCTCGGCCCTCTTTCTTACCCCCGGACAGAAGCACCATCGTCGCTTCCCGCTAAGAAGAGCGCGAGGTCCTGAGCTTTCGCCTCCTTGTAGCGCTTATCTCCCGAAGCCAAAGGGCGCCCGGGTAGTCCTCCCGCCCAGTTGCATAAATCTCGGCGGATAAACGCGAAGATCCAGAGGGAATGTCCAGGAGGAAAGAATGAGGGTTGGGTGGCAACATACAGTCACCCTCCCATTTTAGCTGAATAGCCCTGACCATTCACAGCAAAGTCACACTTATCTCCGGTGGTGGTGGTGGGGGGGGCACCCTCTATACAGTAGTGCGTAAAGAAGGCGGGGTGGGGAGAGGAAGATCAGTGTTAAGTTCACAGCACAGTAAAAGATTAGACGGGGGGGGGAGTCCCTCCGTGTACGCTGTACACATACACAATAGAAAACGCATCTCAAGGGAGAAGATAATCCACCGCAGGTACCACCTTCCGATGGGGACGGCGGGGTGGGGGGGGAAGGACCCGGTCCTGCCTCAATGGACTTCCCGAAAACTTTCTTCCGTACAATTTAACTGGAATCTTGATACCACGAAATTCTGATGGAATCTACCCGTCCTCCCCCAATCGTTCGCGGAAATCACCCTTCACCCCCTGCGAAAGTCCTTTAAAAGCAAGCCTTTTAAACGTACGTAAAAGTAAAACAGCGGGAATGGGGATTTCTTCTCACATATATTGGAACCGCAGCAAGGCACGTTAAGACTCAGCCTAAGGCTTCCCAGAATTCTAGAGAAGACGATTCTTGTCCGAGTCATCGGATAGCGTTCAAGCATTACGCTTGCTGCATCTTCCTATCTGCTAACGCTTTCGGCATGTCACGAGATGCCTGCCAAGAGTTTTTCCAACGGGGGAAACTCCAGAGTCGGGGGTTTTTGAGAAGAGGTTTTTTATAAAAACCACCCAAGCAAGTGATTTGCTGGCAAACAGCGGCAGCAATTACTTGCTTGCTCGTTCCCATCCTTATTCGCTTGGGGTGGAGAATTGGCAGAAACTCGACAGATGCTATCTATAATAAAAGAACAACAATACAATTTAGAACTATCTGACTTCCAATTGCATAAAGTTTAGACATCCTCGGCACCCTCGACTAAAAAAAAAAAAAAAAACAATTCGCAGGCGGAGGTGTAAATCAAGTGTTTTTCCCGCCGGAAGAAAAATCGTCGTTCGAATTTCTCCCACAACACTTGCTTGCGGCACTGGGAATAAAATATTGCCGGAACATTCGTCAAAGAAAGTTAGTTGCATTTACAGTTTTATTGAAGCTTTTGCAAAAGCTGAGAACAGTTTTTCCATATCGCCACTTCCCTTCAAACAATCCTACATTTTTGTAACCTCCTTTATCCATTCAAGGTCGATAAAGGGGGTCAAAAAGAGGCAGCGATTACCAATACAGCCACCGATCAATCCTATTGCGCAACATTGCAATAGGAATCTTATTGCACAACAAGTGAAGAGGGCAGAGAGACTTCAGAAAAGTCCTGCAATCATGACTCCTAATCGGATCAGCAGAAGATGAAAACTCGAGTTTAGCATGTTGACATCAGGCACATTTTTGCAAACCGATTTACATGCAGCTATAATCCATGTTAGTACAGAGATTGTATGCCTGAGACCCAAAAAAAAAAAATTGTAACCAAGAAGCCAGCCATAAGACTTCTGAATACCTTCAGTTCCCGAGCTTTTCCATCCGTTCTTTGCACTGCAGAACTTTGCCAAAGGATGTGTGGCTCATTTAGCATTTTATAGCCCTAACCTGCCTCACACTCAGGACAGCAAATGTGATAAAAGCAAGCAGGATAAATTTTTAAAATAGGGTTAAGAGGGTTATTTAAAATAATTTTGAAAGGATCCCATGGAACTTGCAGAGAGAATGGCTAAACTGGGACGAAATACGAATGCCTGCACGTTTATAGATACAACTTCAATGTTTAAAATAGGCGGCTAAGAAGCTAAGGAATGGAAAATCCACCTGCTAATAATCACTCTGCCCAGAAAGTGACATGTAATGTATTCACATCTGAAGTAATAAAGGCCTTTAAATCATGGCTTTAATTATGGAAAGGTTAATTCTTTATTAAGCCTGATAAAGAAGCTGGAATAGAGTTCATGTGCCTTGTAGCATTTTTTAAATTAAAACAATAAAGAAGCTACAAGTGTGTAGAACTTTTCTGAAAGACAAACCATCTGATTAAAAACTTAAGAGGAACAAATGGCTTTGTTGCAAGATAGCTGTTTCAAGCACAGCTATTTAATAGGATTATAGTTTTAGGTTCCAGTAATCTGTTCTACTCATGCTGCATTTGAATGATCTATCTTTAGTACAGCCCGTCAGTAATCCAGTAGGTTTTTCCTGCAAACTGGCATAGATGCTTATTTTCTCTACTGCTCCTCAGAAATGACGGAAAGCAATTCTCACTAATACGCACAAAGCAGTACTGTATTCAAGAAGTTGCTGAACTGGGATCAGGCAATTATTGACATTTAATCAGTATCCCCTTGAAAATATTTGATGGAATATAATCACAACTGATTTCAAAGGAAATGTGGGGGGAAATCAGTACTTGGGTTAAAATTCAACATGTCAGGCCAACAATTCCCAAACTGGTCTGCTAGGAGGTCAATAGCAGCCTTTTCAGATTTAGCAGACTGGGCCTACTTGTTTCTGAGCCTTTTGTTTCTTCCTGTTGACAACAAGTTCAGCTGGCCAAGCCAAAGCCTCTTGATAACTCTGCTCCCTGCCTGTTAGCCGGCCAGACCTTTTATTTATTTATTTATTTATTTGTTTGTTTGTTTGTTTGTTTGTTTGTTTATTTATTTATTTATTTTGTCAAACATGTTCGAGATAACAGGAATAAATATAAACATGGATATTAATGCAGGAAATGAGTATGAATAAATGGAGACAGTAGGACAGGGACGGAAGGCACGCTGGTGCCCTTATGCACGCCCCTTACAGACCTCTTAGGAATGGGGTGAGGTCAACAGTAGAGAGTTTAAGTTATGGGGGGTTGAGGATGTAACAACAGAGTCAGGTAGTGCATTCCAGGCATTGACTACTCTGTTGCTGAAGTCGTATTTTCTGCAATCGAATTTGGAGGTCTCTATCTGAGTCCTGCCCTCTCCCTGCTTACCATCAGTTAGCTGTTTCTTGAGAAACTTAAGGTCTGAATGGTGGATATTCTCTGTTGAGACTCCAACTTCGGAACAGTCCCCATATGTGAGGAAGGTGGCTCCTACCCTGTTTCCCCCAAAATAAGTCATCCTCTGATAATAAGCCCAATCAGGCTTTTGAGCGCATAGCAATAAGGCCAAGCACTTATTTCAGGGTTCAAAAAAAAATAAAAAATAAGACAGGTTCTTATTTTCAGGGAAACATGGTATTCTCACGGACTTCCAGAAACGTGTGGAAAAACCTGACTTTTCCAAGGGACCTTTGGAAGATTAATTCTGCATGGAACCATCAATATAATAATGCTTTTACATAAATTGCATTAATATTTGCAGCACTGTTGTTTTTGTTCTATAATTGGATTATGTAAAATGCCTCAGACAGTAAATTGATCCAAAAAATAAATTAATAAATAGGGTATGTGGCCAAAAAGAGGGTTCATTGAAATGTGTAGGTGATAATACAGATAGTCATGTGAATATTAACATTCAGAAAACTGATAATAGTGACCTAAGCCTTAAATACATTTACTGATTCTAAATACACATTTGCAATGTTGGACAGTATATTTGTTCTAAAAATTGGTAAGGGGTACATAAAATACTTAATTTTTGATTTAATTTTTTGCTGCTGATTTTAAGAAAAAGGCCCTTAAACAGGGAGGCTATGGGAAATTATAGATAAATGCAGATATTGCAGATATCTTGCCAAACAACATGGATTTAGATGCTAACAAAGTTGAAAATGTAGGTGGGGTTGAATTGGATGATCACATTTCCCAAAGGTTTATTTTATGATCCATGAATGTAGAAGGTTTGCCTGGACTTGTTACCAGGAGTCATAAGTGACTTGAAGGCACAAAAAAGAGTAGTATCTAGCTACAGAGTTTTGATAATTTATTGTTTCTATTTTTTCTTTAAGTAAATCAAATCACATCTACCAACTGGATGGGAGAGTTGTTCGATCCATATAATTCTATAAATGCCTTCAAGGGAGACATATGTTTAACAATTAAATGAATGCCTAACCTACTGCATTAAATGAGATTCTCATAATTAAATGTCTTATTTAATAGTATCTTTCAAAATCTATTTGATGGAATATATTTCAATAAATCGTGATGTTAATAATGTAAATTTTCCAAAGATCTGTTAGCAAACAAATAACTGTTCAAATAATTCTGCTAAATCTAAAGCAATTCATTCTAGCTAAATCTGATAGTACGCAAAAAGGGCTGTGGAACTGTTTCTTCCTTCATTTATTTTTTAAATTATATATTTCAAATTTAAATATATTTAAATTTATTTAAAATATTATATATTCAGATAGCATGCTCTAGTTACTATATATTATTTAAAAATTACAACTATGGTATTAGATTTGTAATCCACTTTTATTTTCATGTGGTGAAACCCAAAAGATCTTTAACTAACAATTATTTCTATCAACATGACAATTCCATGTTTACCTTTTCTAGTTATTTACGTGTTTTCCTAATCTCAAAAGCCCCACACATTCTAATCACCTTTAAGATTTTAAAGTAAAAAGTGTCTTTTTTAAAGTCTGCCGCTACATGTACAGTATTGACTTTTTTTCTTCTTCTGTTCAATTGTGTCCAGTTCTCACAGCTATCTGGACAAATCCCTGCAGTTTTCTTTGGAATATTTTTCAGAAGTGGTTTGCCATTGCTTCCTTCTTAGGGCCCAGAGAAAGAATGACTAACATAAGTCACTTAGCTGACTTTGTGCCTAAGGTGGTATTAAATAACTCAATCTCCAGATTTTAGCAGATGCCTTAACTACTACATCAAAATGGCTCTCAATAATCAGATTCCCTTGTATAAAACATATAATAAAATATTCAAGTAATAGACCACTTTCACAGTGCAATTCTTTATTTACTCAAGTAATTCCCACTGAGTTCAAAGTAAGATTTTAGGTGTATAGTGTCTTTTAATGATGTTAAATTAGTGAGTAAAATAATTATTTTTTCTGCCTCCTTTGCTGACATCTGTTCTTGAGTAGTTATATACTGTTCAGAAAAACATACCACAGGATATATTAGAGCTGTAACTGAGGAAGAGAGGAAAATTAATGGAAATTGGCAAGCCCTTGTCCAACAACACTGAGTAGGCTTGTCTTCTATCAATGTTAGATTCTCAATAGACTCATATCAGAGATATTAGGTGATATTCTCCTCCCTCATAAATTAAGTAAAAAAAATTCAAATGTAAATATGAAGCTTTTAATGAGGTGGAAATAATTGAACAACAGGCCTGTAGCAAAAGATAGAGTTTTGAGGGAATTTCTAAGTATCATCTTGTTAAAACAGAGATGATAAAAAGAAGAAAAAGTCATTGCCAAGTGTTTAAGCCAGGGATCTCCAACCATGGCAACTTTATGACTTGTGGACTTCAACTCCCAGAATTCCTCAGCCAGCGCATGCTGAGGAATAAGTATACCTGCTTATCCAAGACAAGCAGGTATATCATATAAGCCAGGCAGACAGCCATAGAAAGGAAACTCCTATATCTCCGATACCTTGTCCCTACAAGGAATCAGAGTGTTTTGCAGAACCAGCAGCAAGTTTGATAAAGTGAGACAAGCCTTCCTGACAAAAGGCTCCTTGATGGATCCTTTCTTCTATCCGAAGGTGCAGGGACTCCTATCTGAGAGTGGTGACAGGCTACAATAGAACCAGATAGCCAGAAACAGCCGTTTTACTTTCCCACAATGCTCCACATAAATAGTACATTTGGGCATTCTGGGAAATTAAAAAGATAACCGGAGGGGAGCAAAGAAAATTTATTAAATATTTGTCCTTTTCCTTTTATGTTTCTGTAGTTTATTTTATCTTGTGTAAATTGTTATTTTAACAAAAAATTATATTAAACAACAACCTGTCATATTAAGTACCAATATTTCTTTTTCTACTAAGATAAGGAAAGAATAGATTCATTACTACTCTTACTTGTATCTATGACGCATGCAGCATTTCCTGCTAACAATAGAGATATAATACTTGTCAAGTTTGGGATATTTTAGCCCATATGCAACAGGTGCAAAAAGAAAAAAAGTCCAATTTTATCTCCAGCATGCTTACACAATTTAATGCAACCTAAGATTCCTAAAAGTATCTTGCAAACCAAAATATCAGTGCCTACACACTTTTAGGAACATCTTCAGCATGTGTACTGAAACCAAAATAAATTGGACCCATGATGCAATTTTATAAAGCTTGAATTAAATAAGCCTTTGCCTCTCAGACTTGCAATGAAAAGCAGAGCCCTTGCTCAATTTTATTATGATACAAGTATTGTATTAAGAGTTGGCTCAGGGGAGTATTTTGAAAATAAGTCATACAGTATAAAAAACCTCATTCAAAATTATATGGTGATTTTGCATCCCGGAGAGGCTCTTGGATGCAATTCTACTGCAGGAAAGGTCCCCCTCCCCAAAATAAAATATTCTACATAATAAGAAAAGAAGCAGAATAGAATATTTCATCTAAAGGAAAAGGGGGGGGGAATCATAACAAAGGTAGAAAAAGCCCCAGACTTTCGTCCACTAAAACAGCCTTCAGGCAAAGTTTAAGGAAACTAAATTTCATTCATAAAACAATGTATACACTGTAAAACCAAACTTGGCTAAAGTGATCTCCAAATTGACAACAGAATAGAGCAAGGACTGAAACTGACTATGCAAACAAGATGACCTCATCTGCCACAATAGAAAATCTTACCAACAATTAAAATACTATGTCCAGTCTAAAGAACACAGAAGGAATAAATTTTCATACAAATACCAACACACCAATAACAAAGAACTCAGAAACATATAAAAAGTCACTAACTCACAACCCCAATTTGCCACCTTCCCCCAGGAATCCATGCTATTGTCACTGTTGTTACTGGGCCAAGAAACAGAAACTCTTTCCAACTGCAGCCTGCCTTGAACTTATTTTTCCTTGCGTTTTTCTCCTGGCTTGGAATAAGACAGGGACCAGATTGAACTTCCAACACTAATATAAAATTTCAAGGATATCTGATACCTCAAAAAGGCTCAGCAATAAGGCAATTTCTAACATTAATTAAAATATTTACTGCAGAATATGTTTATTTCATGAACACCCAGCTGATTACAAACTGTATTTGCTTCTTGATATAACAGGCCTGTGGGTCGGGCTGGGGAAGGGGGATTCTTCAAAGTGAAATATAGGCAGCTTTAAAAAAAAAAGACCCATATATTTTATTAGTGTCAATATAAATTATATGTAATTTAATAACTGAATTGCCCCCGGAATGAATTGCCCCCGGAATGAATTGCCCCCGGAGATACAGATGATCCCTGACCTACGCGCCTTTCGCCGTGCCCTCAAGATGTTATTGTTCCAACAAGCTGGGCTGGCCTAAACATGAATTTTAATGGTTGTTTTAGTTTTTTTTAATAATATTGGGGCCAAATTATTTAATATATTTTTAAATTGCTTTTAAATTTTTTGTATATGTGTGTTTTAGTGTTGGCTGTGCACCGCCCTGAGTCCTTAGGGAGAAGGGCGGTATAAAAATTTAAATAATAAATAAATAAAAACTGCATGTTCCCTTACATTCTGTTGATTTAATAAAAAAGGGCACAATGCACAAAGCTCTTTTGCTGTGCTAATAATCCTTTTTCCAATGCATGCAAACTTCTCTGAGTAAATACCAGGCATTCCACAGGTTGTGAGAGAGCCAGCATGGTGTAGTGGCTTGTGCTGGTGTACAAGCTGGAGACCTAGGTTTTACTCTTCTCTTAGGCACAAAATCAAGCTGGGTGGCCTTGGGACAATCACTCCATATCAGCCCTAATCAGCATTAGACTCTCTCATCACATCATGCATTGAAAACTTTGCTGTGTGAACTTAGTAAATGCAATACAAAACCAGTGGAATTACAACCCAATAGGAGAAATGTTTAAGGTCAACAACAACAACAACATTCCATTGCTTGTGCAAACTATTTTGTTCCTTGAAAGAGAATTGCATGATCATTCTAACTATTCACAGCCTCACAAAATCTCCTATGTTGAAATATATCTTTGATTTGGCTTTGGAGTGCATGAGTATGCATGCTTTCACACCCACGTACACTCCTGCAGTTCTGACAGGCTTTCAAATTGCAAGCTGCCAGCTCCAACATGTGAATCAATATCTCTCACATATGATCTTTAATATGCACTCACCCAACCCTTGCCCCCAAATCTGGCTTCTTCAATCATTCCCTCTTTCCTGCAAAGAAAATGTGGGTCCTTAAAAGAAACAAAGTGGAATTCCAGGAACACAGAATAAGAAATTGGGAGTTTCATCCCACCCAAACAACTATGATAAATGTCCTGAATTATCCCAGGAAAGCCAGGACAAATCCAAGGAACAGTTCACTTTGGAATCCAGGGGAGGTGATGTTCAATTTCTAATTTATTTTGACTGTATTAGAAACTTTAGTTTCTCTTATTTGTGTCTGTAAAACGTAACAAAATGTCATCAAACTGGGATCAAGATTTACTTTTCTCATTACTATTTCTTGGGAACTGTCCTTCTGAGACTACTAATTGAAGAACGATCTTATAGTCTCCTGAGAGTGGTGCATATATTGCTTTGCCAATCAGATTTCCTGTGTTTCAGGGTTTGTTAAAATAAAGCTTGACTTTGCTTAACTATATGAGATTTATTTAAAACCCAAAGGTGAGAGGAACAATTGAGACTATTACTTACACACCTTCATTTACAGGACCTAGAAGGCTGCATTATACAAATTATTTCATTTTTCTCAACTTTACCCTATCATGACCAGTAAAGAAGAAAGATGAGAAATATCCGATCTCTCAGAATCACTGGAGTTAGGAAGAATTTATTATGTCTAAACAATAGCATGGCAATCTTTATTTGGAGGAAAATCAAACAAATTTTATTAGTTCAAGAAGCCCCAATCTTCAAAAGCAGGTTTTGGGGAAATAATAATGACATAATAACCAGCATTTTTCTTCAGATTGAAGTCATAGATGTTGATTCTCTTCTATAAAATGTTTGGACTAATTGGTGTATTTTTTTTCAATATTTAGTTTTCTCTTCAAAGAGATTTTTCAAAATGTTCTATTAAACAACTAATTAGGCAATCTATTGTTTCATTATGTAGTACTGTATTCTGCTAAACTCCTTTAGCTCACTGAGGTTCTTGAGAACTTCTTCAGGTGGATCAAATTGCAGGTTTCTCTATAACCTCCTTTTTAATTCAATCTCTTAAACGTCTGGAATTTATCTGCACTTGGATTGCTACTAAGAGGAACTCCAATGCAGATTGCTATTTTGCTTTAAGAAAACAATCCCTTGACAGGTGTGGGGGTAACATTTCCAGATGTGGCCAATTCTGTTCATCTGTCAACTGCTTTGCCTACATCTGCTGCATCCCCATTTGGGAAATTACAAAAGCATAAATATTATTCTGAAGTAGCAAGGAATCTTTAATATATTTTTCAGTGGCTATTGTAAAACAATTAAACAAGAACAGAAATTAATTATCCTCATCAGTAATTAATTCTGAAAAAAGAATAACAATTTCTTTCCAGGCAGCAAGCTAGCTTTATTCTTATTACAAATTGTTTCCAGTTTTCAGGTAATGAAAAGCATAACATTAATTTGAACCTGTAAATAGCATTTCATGGGTTTGAATAAATGATTCTCAGCAGACTTTTAATGAATGTGCAGACTATGTTGTAGATCTGCAGATTTCTTTATATAGAATTTAGAATTCACACCCTTTCTCTTCTATTTACCTAATTTTTTGATGTGCCATTGCTTTTCAGTTTATCAGTTACATATTTCATTATTCCCACCCAAACATTCATGGATGTGATACAGTATCCTGCAATAAGAGCTATCTATATATTTACCAACTGAAATCAATTCCACTGGATTTGGAAACAAATTACAATTCCACTGGAAATTAAATACAAAGCAAGGATCTAACTAGATATTACAATTGTGAAGGATTAAGGTAGAACAGTTATAAATGTTGATTCTAAATCTATTTAGCATTTGAAACTTTGCATTGTTTGTAGAAATAAAATAGAAACCAGTGTTCTGAAGGGTACACATTATTGAAGAAACTTTCTCAGAAAAGGCAGTCACCCTACATTACAGCATTTTGTGCCAATTTAGGGGAATTTCCACACATTCCTCATCCTTCAAACTAGCTGAAAGCCAGTCGTGATTATTTTCACTTTTGTTGACAGGATAGAATAATGCTATGCCAGCTAAACCTCTACAGAACAATTCAAAGAGAACTGTACTGAGGAAAGATTTCCCAAGACAAAAAAACCCTCAGAAGCTCTGCAGAGCTGTATCATTTCAACTAAAAAAAACCCCAGTTTTACTCCAGTGTCAAATGAGCCTCAGCCAAGCCAGTTAAAAATTGGCTTAGCCGATGCTGTATAAAATACCGTAATATAGATTCAGAACTGATTTGGAACAGGCTTAAAGATTTCATTTGGAAATGACAAACTTTGCTTTTTAAAGGCAATTCTACATAAAATATGTGAAAGGCAAGCTTTAGACTGAGATGCTAGAGTTGCCCTTGAATAAATAGCTCAGGACTGAAATGATCTCATTATGGATTGAAATGATGTTGTTGAGACCAATAATACAAAGGATTTGGGATAATCATCCTTGGGATAAGAATAGCATTAGGACTAGAATTATTGCTCATGAGATGAAATACCCAAGACTAGACCCGAAGCAGTGGCATGCTTCGGAGCCTTAGTAGCGCAGCAGACTAAACTGCTGTTAAAGTAGCACTTAGCTGCCAGCTGCCTGCAATTACTGTGAGTTCAATTCTCACCAGGCTCAAGGTTGACTCAGCCTTCCATCCTTCCGAGGTAGGTAAAATGAGGACCCGGTTTGTGGGGGCAATAAGTTGACTTTGTATAAAATAGAACATCGCTTGGGGGGGCTCTACTAAGCAGGTATATACAAAAGTATGAAGGCTATTGCTTAATGCATTGTAAGCCGCCCTGAGTTTCCGGAGAAGGGCGTCATATAAATCGAACTAATAAATAATAAATAAAATAAATGCTGGAACAGCATGAGCTCATGAGAGCCAATTGTTAAGTTTTTTGGTTTAGTGGAGCTTGAGGTACAGCAAAAAATATAATCCTAAGTAATTGTAAAGAAAGGCACTCTTTGATTTTAAAGAATGAATCTAGTATATGAATTAGTTATCTATTTTTGAAAGTCTTTGTGCTCTAAAAATGACAAGATGTGGCATTATTGCTTAACACATTGTAAGCCGCCCTGAGTCTCTGGAGAAGGGCGGCATATAAACCGAAACAATAAACAATAAATAAATAAATAATTATGCTACTACATATATAATCCTGATTTAATAAATGCGACAAATTCACAATCAAAATATGGAACTAAAATGGAGCTAAAATTAAATATAAAAACTAATCTAATAACACACATTTTGAGGGAGCCAAAGGATGGTGCATGCAAACAAGTGCTGTTTAATAATATAAATCACATGAGAAATTAATACTTACATTTAAATATAATAAAAAAGCTCATCCCTTCACTAATAAGGTCTGCCTTAGGAATTTTTTCCTGACTCATTCAGCTGGACTTCAAAGATTATCCTTCCATCTTCCAAGAGATTCTCATGTAACATTTAAAACACATAAATATTGTAGCTAATTAGAATGTATTTAGCTAATTAGAAGGTCATACATTCCATCTCATTTGTACTGTCGTTAGGTTTTCTTTTCAAATTCATTTTATGCCTGATATATAGTTCATGCTTAGTTCTCACTTATTTCATTATCAGAATATTTATTTATTTGTCAGATATTACAGAATATCAGTAATCCATCTTAGTAGTTACTCACAGCTCACACTATAGTTGTTATTCACAACTCATAATCGGAGTGAGTTTCCATTACTTCCTAAAGACATTTTCTTTTCATATAACTCTTCATATTGTTCTTTTTGTATGCAGAAGTGCAATTTCCTCATTTCCAATTATCAAGTACCCTGAGTTTATGACAATTGAGTACAAGTATATTACCCCCGTCAAAAATACTATAATCAAAATAATATAATTCTCCATCTGGTGCACTCCCAATAGGTTGGCACTGTGACTATATATAGATATCCCAAATCTCTTGGTTTCTAGCCTGGTGCTTTAAACACTAGCTCTCTTAGTATTATATTATACACTGGTATGATAACATATTAATTCATATCTTCTGTTTGTCATGGCAATATGTGCTGTGCAACTATTTTTGATTCTCTCTCTCCCTGCACCTCCCCCCCATTACGATCTAGAATTGAGTATAATTTGCGACTATATTGCATTTTTAACAGGATGCATTTAACATTCATTGCCTCTATAAATGGGTGGGGAGGGGATCTAGGAACTGAGCTTAAACAAGAGGCTTGTATGAATGAGGAAGAGAAATATGATTTAAAGAGAAGCAATACGTCATCTTTTTAAAAATACACTTTTGACCATTAATTTGCTTTCATTTATAGTCCAACGAGAAAAAACTGGGGGGGGGGGGGTGGATATTAAGCATGCACATTGGTTAAGTAAAAAATGGTTGCATTCAGTTTCAAAAGTCTATAGAGAAAATATTGATGTGCTATTTTGAGCATGTTTCTCTACGGTTAAAGGTACCACACGAAAACAGAAAACAAGCGTTAATTTTATTACATAACTAGTGGAACTACAGCCATTTAGATCGCAGAAAGAAAAGACTGAGCATTTAATGCATCTGAAATGCTTGACTTGCCAATGACCATTTTGACTCTACTCGCTTGTCTCACTTGCACTAATTTAGTCCTCCAACACGAGATGTCCATAAGAGGGCGATCTTCTGTTTCTCTCGCGGTCGGGCGTAGCGGAGAAATATCACGAGATTCCACCGCGAAATATCGCGAGACTCCACGGCGGAATGTTTTGAAACCAGGCAACTTCGCTTTGCTCGAGGTTTCTTAATTATTGAAGTTGCCTTCGATTTAAAAAGTGCTTTTTTAAAAATAAAATAAAATAATGATCGATGGTCTCCTAGACTCCTTCTCTAAAAACGATTCTCTTGACCTAGCGAAGCTTCCAGGTTCAAAGTAGGACGTTACTTTGCCAGAAGTGAAGATGGTGTCGCCTCTGAATTTGGGCGAAATTGAAGCGAGAGTGCCCTATTCCAAAATGGCTGCCGAGACAGACAGTCCGGTGGAGAAGCGTCTTCTTTCGTTTCCGCTGTGGTTTGGGACCCCGGTAAGGTTCTCTTCGAGCGGCGTCAGATCAGGGTCCCCAAGGGAGCTGGGTTAACCCTCTGTCCGGGGAACGAGGAAGAATGGACAGTCAGCAAGAGCTTTTATTCAGTTACGTGCACCAAACACTTTTTGAAAAACCTCTTATAGGGTTGGCCTGCGCAGATCTGGTCTACCCTGAAACAGTTAGAATTTGCTGCATCCCCTCGAGTGCCATCTAGGGATCATTCGGATTTTTTGCAACTGAAGGCAGTTCTATATTGGGGCCTCTTGTGTGATTTTTGCAATGATTAATGTTACCATATACACAACATAGAGCCAGTTTGGAGTACTGGTTACTACACAAGGTTAGAAACCAGGAGTTCTAGTCCGGCTTGTGGCATAAAGCTGGTTGGGTGACCTTGGGACAGTCACACTGTCTCAGCCCTAGAAAGGAGGTAATGGGCAAACCATCTCTCTCCACACCAGAGGTCTTCAAACTTGGCAACTTTAAGACTTGTGGACTTCAACTCCCGGAATTCTCTGGGACAATTGGCTGGAGATGGCTGGAGAATTCTGGGAGTTGAGGTCCACAAGTCTTAAAGGGGCCAAGTTTGAAGACCTCTGCTCTACGCATACATACACACACAAAAAAACAACAATAGGCAGCATGTAACTAGGAATGGCTGATGATGTGAAAACTAAGGATAGGACCTAGGTAGTACTACTTAGATGGAACACCAGGAATCATAAGGATATATATAAAGTAAACATGGAAGACAAACAAAAATTCCTGGAATTTAGCAGTGGCAAACCATTTATGTATTGCTGCCAAGAAAACTACCTAGATTTTCATCAGGAGTTCAGTTCATCTTAGAAGAAACATCTGCTCAGTGTTATCTTACAGAGGAAAAGAGAGTGAGAGCTAGAAATGCTCTTGAACATTTCATTTATCTAGAAGTGCTGGAACTTGCTTTCTTTGTTTTCTGGAAGATAATTCTCCTGCTAGTTTTAATATTTATTTTTAGATTGTGCCTTCAAGTCATTGTTAGCTCCTGGCAAATGCCCGGACTAGTTCCTGCAGAAATTTTGGAAATGGCTTGCCATTGTCTTCTTAGTGCTGAGAGTGAGTGGCCAAAGGACACCCACTGGCTTTGTGCCTAATAATATTGTTAGCTCCTGTTTGCCCTACAACAGCAGCCTTGTAAGGAAGATTGGGCCTAGAGAATGATTGGTCCAAAGCTTTCATGCCTAAGGAAGGGTTACATCTTACAGTCTCTGGGTTTTAGTCTAGCACCTTAATAATTTCATCAAATGAGGCATGGGGAAAATGAAAAATTGAAAATCATGTTTTATTGTCAAACATGTCTACTATTCTAAAGTCTTACCACTGTGCTTCATGCTAAAACCTATTTTCTCCTTTTTCTCCAGAGTGAGAAAGTGACCTGTCCTTATGATGCTAATCATCAAATGCCTAAATCTTCCTTGGAGAAACATATGATATCCTGTAGATTGAGGAAACTAGACTATTCTAAAGAGGAAGAGGTAATGCTTTGCTATTTTCCCCCCTTTTAAAAAGGTTATTCATATTTTGAGGATGGAAAGAAAACATTTGCTCTTCTTTTGAAAACAAGGCTGGCTTTAGATATTTGAAATGGACACCTGTTAGATGGACACCAGACTATTTTCCCCTAAAGTTGTTACTGCAAAAATCTGTTAGAACTCCATTAGCAAATTAACACAGATACTAAAATCAAAGTCATGGATGAGCAACTTGAAGGCTATTCTACCCACAGCTCATTGAGACCTCCCCACCCCACCCTGTTCACTTTCTCCTGATGCTCAGCTGATGGAGAGAATTTGATAGCTGCGAATGATAAATTTTAGAAAAGACTTCCAATAGTCTCAGAAACTTGCTTCTTCCATAAACCAAACTAATTTGGTATATTGTGATTCACTTTTACATACAGACAAATGGCAGAACAATTATAGCCAGTGTTTATTTTGTTGTTCCCTTTGGTTTACTCTCTCACAGTTCTTTTACCTCATTCTAGTATTTCTGCTAGTTTCAGAAAGTGTTTTCAATTATTTTTACAGATAAAGTTTTACTTTAAATACTTTCCACAGTTATATTGATAAGGTTATTGCAATATTAGATAAGGCGTAAACATCATGCATTCTGTAGATACCATTATACTATCATAGTGCCCAACGATCTTGTCTCACCTTTAAAATAAAATAAAATAAAATAAAGATCAGTAAAATCAGTTTGTAACACAGTCTTTACTGGTAAGAATTTCTTTGTTCCACAAAGGCCACACATGTTGGCATATAAAATTAAAGTTCTACATTGCTTAAAGTGGCAATCTCTTCCTTGCAAAGCCATCCATATACCTGTTTTGGACATTTTTTTTCATGTTTCCAACCTTCTCATTTTAGGAAGGATTGGTGAGAAGTTGGTTGCCTTGCACCTTCAGAGGGATCTGAATGAAATGGTATTCTAGTAGATTTCAGGGTTGGGTATGTGACTGAAATGGCATTGGTTGCATTTGTGGATGGTCTCTAGATGGAACTGAATGGTGGTAGTGCAACTGTCCTAGCTCTGCTTTATTTCTCAGTGGTTTTTAATACCATCAAATGGACTGGCTCCGGTAGTTAGACATTTGGGACAGTGTTGTAGTAGTTCTCTTCCTTCATCCAGGATTGATGCCAGTAGGAGAGAGGTCTACCCCACAACACCTCTTGTGTGGGGTGCCACAGCTGCCTCCCCACTAATATTTAACATCTGCATGAAGCCACTGCATGAGATCATTTGTTGACACAAGTATCATCATTATCACTATCATCAATATGCTAACAATGCTCAGTTGTATATCTCCACCTCTGTTCAGACAGGAGGTTCTGCCTTAGTGTCTGGAAGCTGTGGAGTCTGGATTGGGAAGAACAAGTTTGAACTCAATCCCAGTAAGATGGTGGTTTTAAGTTTTAGGACTGCCTGGATCTAGAGAGTTGTGCTGTGCACCAATGTGAAAAATTATAAAAGGAGTGAGAACTGGACATGATTCTACTACAATTTTGGAGCTGGGGTGCCAAATCTTGTAGATGATTTATGAGGATGACTTAGGAAATTATTTGATCAGGGAAATCCAGTACAGTGGGTTTGTTTATCTGCTACTTTTATCTTTTTGAATATTATCTTATTGAATATTATCTTATTTCATCTATTTTCTATTAATTTCGAGGCTGGTGGCTGATCAATTATACTTCCATTTGATAATATTATTTTACATATATTTTGCTTCCTAGGCTGAAATGTATGATTCTACTTTTTTCTATGACAAAGGCAAAATTCCTAAAGTTCAAATGGGTGAGTATGAATGTGATAATAAATACTAAAGTACAGTACTGAAATGTAACATACTAACAAATGCTCATTCATATTTTTAGAAGCAAGAATAAAAACATCAGACCAGATCTTGTATCTGCTCTCAGTTTAAAACGTTGATGCTATGCAGAGATGAAGTATGGATATATGTTTAAGAGCTGTCTACAAGTAGTCTTCAATTTACAAAGATTGCTTAGTAGTTGTTCAAAGTTACCACAGATCTCTCAAGGTTACATGTCAGGGTTCCAACCGATGCCCTAATTAAATCATAAACCTCGAGCCAAGCTTCAAAAGAAATCCAGTTGTTTATTAGGAGCTTTATGTTCCAAGTGAAGCCAACTCTGACTCCATATAATTTATGTTCAAGTTCTGACCCTGTTTCCACCCTCCTCCCAAGGTGTGTCACAAAGCAATTTCTCAGCCGCTGTGGATAACCTCGGAGATGGCCTTGACAGAGATATAGCTGGAATGTGCTTTTGTTTTGACAGACGTGCTGCCTTGCCGCAGCTGCAGAGTTCATTTTCCCATCCCCTTTGCCTATGGCAACTCAAGAGCAGACCAGGGATGCCTTGCGAGTTGACAACTAGGAATTGAACACACACGTCCCATGACTATGCTGAGCATTTTGGATGGCCTGCATTTATAGCTGTTTGCAGCATCCCCCAGGCATGTGAGCCATGATTGACAATTTTTTTGCTGTAAATTGTTTACTTCTGGTTTCTGGCAAAAAACAACAACACTCATTGTAGGTAATGAATATGCTTAATGACTGCAGCATTTGTTTAGTAAGTATGGTGATTCACTTAACTATTGTCACAAAAAAGGTCCTAAACTCAGATGTGGTTACATCAAGTTGCATTTTTAAAATGCTTTTATTTTCAAGGCTTGGAATCAACTTCTACAGGTGAATTTGTGGAATTATTTGTATTGTAAAGAGACAATTGTTGATCGTTTTTTATAACTTGCTTAACAATGATAATTAAATAAGATACAATTAGCTGCATCATAATAAGTGAAAACCAACACCCCAATCAAAAATAGATAAATAAACATTGTGGCTTAACACGATATATGAACAATGTTAGTTTGACTACCCCAAGACTTATTTTTTTCAAAATCTGTAATTTTTGATTCTCTTGATTTTATAAGATTCAGCAAGTCTGGAATACTAAGAATGACTATAGAAAAAGAAACACATGATTTCCAATGATACAGATTTCTGAGTATATTGTTAACATTGCTCATTACTGCAAAATTATAGTCTCTTTTTCAGGCACTACATTTAATGATTACAAAAGTATACTTATGTTACGGTGTTATCTTTTGTTTTGCTACAGACAAAGATTTGCAGTTTGACATTATTAAAAAAGCCATGGCCAAAGAGTGTGGAAATTATTGCCCAGGTAAGTGAAAGCTAAGCTTTGTCACTGGGGAGCCCACAAACATCCACTTGGTATAGAAACTATGGTACTGACTGAAATTCTAAACACAAATTTGATTTTTATTTACTTGCCTTGCATATGGTGAATAATGGTCTGATATAAAGAACTCTTGTTGAATATCTCCTTTGCTCTTCTCTGGGAACTTACTAAAAACATTTGCTTTTATAGGGCTCAGTCACTGTTTTGCCTACATGCCACCTAATTCCTAACTGGGAAATCATTCCCATTGCCAAATGCAAAATGGGGACTTTGATTTCAAATACACTATTAGCCCTGCTGGGACAATTAGATGTACTATAAAAAACAGCGAGAAGCCCAGTTATGCATATACAGTATACAATATACAAGAAAACTATGTTCCCTAAAAACTGGGTGTAGTCCCCAATCCTCAAAAAATTGCTGATGAAATATAAATTTTAATATGAGAAAGGAGGAAGCTTAATAACGACATGGGAATAATTTTTTATTTGAATGTAATATTTATTTGGTGTTACTCACTTCTTAGTTTTAACTCCCATTTTTCTAAGTGTGAGCTCAGCATCACATTTAAAGGTGCAGTGCAGTCTTCACCCCACCCGACAAATTACATCTCACATTCTAAAATTATGGGCGATTCCTTTTCCTAGCCAATTTCCAGTTTGTCCTAGGAGTAAACAGCCTTTTTGATTCTAATTATAGTAGTAATAGGTCAAATGAAGTCAGTAGCTTCATGGAAACTCCACAAATAGCAGTCTATATCAGGCCACTTGCCACATAAAACTTCAGAACATTGCTAACTGTGTTGGTTTTGATTGATAAATCCAAACTGTCCTCACATTTTAGGAACTTATTCATCTCAGCCTGCGGAAGTTCCACAAAACCACAAGCGTTACGTCTGTGATCTGACCCAAGCTGACCGCCTTGCAATTTACGATTACGTCCTTGCAGAGACAAAGAACCAGAGGTCAAGATCTCAAGCAACAGAAAATGACAGTGATCTGTTTGTAGATTTGGCAGCAAAAGTCAACCAAGGTCTGGAAGAAAAATTTACAGCTTTTACATCTGCTTTTTTATATTTAAAAATTACAAAACATGTAAAATGTCTCTTGCTGAGGGATCCTTTTTTCTGTTAAAATGGGATGCTAATAGTATTCCCTGTTTTCTTATAACACTGGCATTCCCAGATTAATGAATTTGAATTAAAATTAATGGGACAGAAATTGGCCTGAATTGCACTCAGTAGCTATTGCCTGTCATTGGCACCAGGTGATCAACCCCTTTCCTCCATTGCTGAGACAGATTGCTGTCACAGCAGTGACATTAATTTGCTTTATTTGTTATCTTGAAAAACCCCTCCTAGTAAAAGTGGTCTAGATTACAGGCATTTGCTGAAATTATCTATCATATATAATCCTCATTTTTGTACTTATATTACTGAATACATCCACTGGAATTATTGTTTCTAAAACCGCATGCTTTTTTCCCTTTTAGATGATGGCCAGAAAGGTCCAAAATCTCATCTTGAAATTCTTGCAGAGATGCGGGATTATAAAAGACGGCGGCAATCGTACAGAGCTAAGAATGTTCATATAACAAAGAAATCCTACACAGAGGTCTATATGATTTGGGAGTCATATTATCTCAAACTATTTTCTTCTTACTTTAAAAACATCTGTATATTTATTATTTATTTATTTATTTATTTATTTATTTATTTATTTATTTATTTATTTATTTATTTATTATTAATAATAAATTATTTAAGGTATATGAAATACCTTAAATAGGCAGGAATATTTAAATTCTCCTGTTTTCCAAAAATATTGTTGAGTTGAGGCTATCAGTGTGTAGATGCTGTCATTGTAGATAATACATTGCAATAAGTTAAATTTGCCTGATCTTAAAAAGTTTATAACCTTGAATATTTGGTGTCAATTATTGTAACATTTAGATTTACTGCAGTTCATATTTTTCCCAGTTCAGTTCAGTTGGGATGGTTAACTATAGCCAGCACGTGGCAAAAAAAATAGGAAAAATATTTGGATGGATAAATGAAGTACAGGCCTAGTGACCATCTTTCAAACACTTGTTTTATAAGTTATTTTTAATATTTAGTTCTTCATTTGCAGATATTTACTTTCTCTTTCAATTTACGCATTTTAATTGCTTAAGATAATTATAATGCATTAACAATATTAACAGCTACATTACCTTTCGATACATTTTTTCCTTTGTTTTATATTGGGACAATTATTTTACATAATTTTATAATAACTGGAAAACATTAGTAGCCAAAAGGAGAGAAATGGGTTGAAGGAATGAATGTAAGCAAAGTACACATAGACCAGGAGTGTGAAACTTGCATTATCATGGCGTCGTCCTGTGACATATCACGACTTTTTCCCCCTTCATTAAATCGGGCGTGGGTGTGGCCAGTGCGTGATGCATCCAGCCCGCAGGCTGCAAGTTTGACACCCCTGACATAGATCTTATTAGTGACATTGTGCATAAGGCAGCTTTCCATATGATTATTTAGCCTGTTCCGGCATACCTTAATATTTTATCTAATTTCAATATTTCTGAATACTCAGGTAATCAGAGATGTGATTGGTGTACACATGGAAGAACTTACCACTCATTGGCAGGAGGAGAACAGAAATATTGGGGTTCATGAAGATGAAAAATCCTCTTTTTCAGCAAAGTCTTCAGGAAGGTATGATTATCATTGCCAAATCTTTGCTGTTTTCTAAATTGGCAGTAATTTTAAGAAATCATACTTTTTGTTCCTCTGTTAATTCAAACAAAACTGGAATTACTGACTTGCAGATTAGGTCTGTGTATCATGGTATTGTGCTATATATACCCAGTGTCCAATACAGTTTACTTTCACTCTTTCCAATGCCTATTTCCTTTAGTGATGTTACTGATTTTATATTTTGTAAAAGTTGTAGAACATCTATTCCTTTATTGCTTAGAAATGGATTGTTGACCAGTTATTGACAACAGATAAAATTATCGTTTGATAGTTGTGAAAATAATCAGAGAAGTTAAGAATGCTTATGTGAGAAGCAGGGCTTTGTTTAAATATTGTGTCATGGCAAGTGGCAGAAGCAGGTTGTCTTTCCAAGCACAATGGCATTCAGAAAGCAGGGTTAAATATCACAGTTGTTAAAAATAATGGCTTCCTCCTTGCAATATTTTACAGAAAGATTTTTCATAATTCAAATTTTATTAGAAAAACAACTTTATTCACTGTCTAGCTTCCTAAGCGCTGTCATCTTTAAATGGAAATACAACATTCAAATAAAAGTAGGTAGCAAACAATACAGAGGTAGATATTTCACTTTATTTCCCACTAATTCTAGTGCAGCTGAGATCCGACAGCAATGGTGATGCAGTTGGGCTATATTTTGAAGCCCAGTCCTCTCTTACATGATTCTGTGCAGCTAATTGTTATGTCATTAGTGGCAATTTTCACCAAGAGAAATTAGCATTCATTCCCTCCCCCAACATTAATGATCAAGACCACTGCTACGATATAATTACTGTCTTTTCTTTAGTAAAGAAGAGCGAAGATCTGCATCAGCTGATTCAAGGCAGTCTTGTGGAAGTTCAAAAGATATTGATTATACTCGACATAGGAGGAATTCAAGTAGAAGTCCAGGCAGACGGAAAAGAAGTCGAGAAAGAGAA
Organism: Pituophis catenifer annectens; assembly: GCF_029215685.1. NCBI lineage: Eukaryota > Metazoa > Chordata > Lepidosauria > Squamata > Colubridae > Pituophis > Pituophis catenifer. The sequence continues at coordinate 88,699,661 of NW_027256883.1, forward strand.
AGAGAGAGAGATTCCCGAAGGAAAAGAGATAGGTAAGTAGTATCTTTGATATCTGACTTGTGTTGAACTAGAGTGATATTACATCAAAGGCTGGGATTGTAGGACATGCTTAAAACTTGTTTACATTCAGTGTTAATTTGTAGGAAAGAATTTCATAGTGATTTTTTTTTTTTAATTTGATTTATATGCCGCCCTTCTCCGGAGACTCAGGGCGGCTTACAATGCGTTAAGCAATAGCCTTCATACTTTTGTATATTTTATACAAAGTCAGCTTATTGCCCCCACAAACTGGGTCCTTAGAAAGGATGGAAGGCTAAATTTTCATCCAGCTATTGGCTTTAAGTCTTATACTTGCCCAAGATATTAAATCAAAAGATGTATCAAATTAGTAATGATATCAGAATCAATTATAAACTCAACCATATACTTTTTAAAAATAAAAGTTGATTTCATAATAATCAGCATAATCTAAAAGAAATAACAATATGGAATTCTATATATCATAATTTCTCCTATTTCAGAGAAAGTACTAAAAATATCCTGACATAAAATAATTAAAAATAAAATGAATTTTGAAACTCCCCATTAGTTTCCTAGGTTGACCAGGTTAAAATAAACTACTATTACATGAACTTACTCCTGTCTTTTTACTTCAACTGGCCTATAACATAGGCAGTGATTTTTTTATATAAAAAGGGCTGTTGGGAATACATGGATTATGAAGTGGTGTAAATAAAACTGAAGACTTAGCATTGGGTTCTGTTTTAACAACCAAATATACAGAAAGAGATGAAAATATTACTCGAAAGTAATTGTGATCTTATAGAAGTATTTTCTTTAGGATTTATAAGCAAAATACAGGTAGTCCTTGATTTACAACAGTTCATTTACTGACTGAAGTTACAACGGCACAGAAAAAAGAGATTTATGACCATTTTTCACACTTATGACCACTGCATCATCCCCATGGTCACGTGATTTACATTTGGATGCTTGAGAACTGATTCACATTTACGACGGTTGCAGTGTCCCAGGGTCATTTGATCACCTTTTCTGACAACCAAAGTCAATAGGGAAACCAGATTCACTTAACAACAGTGTTACTAATTTAACAATTGCAGTGATTCACTTAACAAATGTAGCAAGAAGAGTCATAAAATGGACAAACTCACTTAACAAATGTTTCATTTAGTAACATAAATATTGGGCTCAATTGTGGTTGTAACTTGAGGACTACCTGTAACTTTTTTTCCATAAAACCAGGGTGAATAAATGTAGCTTTTAATAGGAAATTGTTTTATTCCATGTAGGATTAAATCTTAAATGGTAGAAAGTTTTTAAAAATAAGTCCAGTTGCCTCTTCAAAAAGCACCTTTGGAACAACCATGACCTGGATGACTGAGCATCTCCATAGATTTTTAAAAATGAGTTCTTTACTAGTCTGCCCAAAACTGTTCTGTGGCCTGGGTAATTTAATCTACTTAGATAAATTGCTAAACTATTTAAAAAAATAATGAAGCATGCAATATATAAGCAACTGAGTTGTATGAATGTGAAGATTAGCTCTGTTTTGATACTATTGTACTTTGGGGGTAACTAAATCAATTAGTTGTCCTAATAATGCTGATTAATATACACAGTGTACAGAGTAAGATATTACTTATATATTACCATATTAAAAATAGCCATCATTTGCTCTTGTACAACCAGTATTATATAGGGTGTGTTCACACAACCAAACTAAGCCAAAATGTGATCTCCTTATTTATTGCTTAGCTCAGTCATTGCTTAATAACTGGTTATTTAACAATAATTTGAAATTATGAAGGCCTTGACAAGGGTGTTTTACAGCCTGTAAAAAATTGTACAGACTATTGTAAAATGTCATTCCACCCCACATTGTCACAGAATCATGATCTGGGTGCCTGGCAATGTATTTGCACTTAAAACTGTTAACAAATGCCCCATGATTGTGTGATTGTTGCTTGCAATATTTCCTGCTGGCCTCCCCAGAACATCAACGAGGAAGCTGGCAGGGAAGGTTGTGGATTGCTGCAGCCTACCAGGAGGATTCTGTCATCTATGGGGGTTGGATAAAAGAGGTCCCTGCCATTTTGTGCTTGCTTGGATTTCAGCAGCTGAAATTCAATCATGCATGGAGCCCAAAATCCCGCTTTCCCATCCCTGCAGAGAGCTCTGCAAAGGTGGAGAAAGAAGGATGCTCAGCTCCATGCCTACTTGTCCCTTGGCAGCTGAAATCCAAGCACGGACAGAACCCCAAATCCCTCCACAGGCACAGAGTCTCTGTTCACTTAACAGCCCATGAGATCATTTAATGACCATAATGAGGATTGTTGGATCATGGTCATTAAGTGAAGCAGTCAGGTGGGTCATTTTGATTAACAACCCCTTCACTCGATAACGAAGACTCCATTCCCAATTGTGGTTGTTAAAGTGAGGACTACTTGTATTATAAATCACGCTTTATATGTTCAAACATTCTGTGAATCTGGACAGTTTATTTAGTAAACTGTATTTAAGTAGCTTTTAGCTTGTACTATAAGAACATATTCACCATGAGTGTTTTGATTGCAAGAGAAGGGATAGAGTTTTTTTTATCTTCTCTATCTCCTTTTTTGTATATTGGTGAAAAATAACAGATTCCCCTCCATTGGAACAAAGAACAGTCTCAGGAGAAGGGAGACACTGAAAACAGGAGAGGGAAGAAATACTGTAAATTAACTAGCCTTTATACTGCTCTGCTTCGCACTTCTGTGATCTCTCTCTAAAAACTCATTCATTTTGTGCAGTCCAGTTAGATTTAAGATTAAAGGGGAAATAGTTACAATAGTGCCTCAAAGATTCTATATTCTAAGTAGCTGATGAAAAAGGTATCAAAAGATAAATATCAGCAAATGCAGCAGTATGTATTTCAATTTCATTTCAGTATGCATGAGCATTATAAGGATAAACCCTAGTTTCATGAAAATATGATTTTTTTAAAAAAAGTAATAGCGGAATAAGCTCTAACATAATACTGGCTTTCATTTTATTTCAGAGATGAAGGAAAGCATCATAAAAGAAGAAAATAATACTTGCATTTCTATTACAAGAGATGAGGCAAACCAAGTTGTATCTGTTTAATTAACATATCTCACTGACAACTAAGATGTTAGCTACTTTAATAAATATCATTTGAAATCTCTACCACACTTGTAAACTGGATATATGCCACCCAGAGTCACTTTGGATAGTGAAAAGAATGACATAAAAAATTAATAAATAAAATAAATACATTGCTTAATTATTCACATAGACAATTACCACTCTTTAAATCAATTGTTGTTGGTTCTAATATTAAACTATTCTTAAAAAACATTGATTTTAGTAACATTCATCAAAATATTCTGCCTTTATTTTAACAATAAATATATTTTATTGTAAAAATAAAAAATATTATTTATAGTACAAATAAATTTTTACTATAAATATCTGGGTGACAAACATATTCAACACCTCCTCCTCCTATTGTCACCACAACACCCCTGTAAGATGGGTTGAACTGAGAGAGAGAGAGAGAGAGAGTGGCCCAAAGTTACTCAGCTGACTTTCATGGCTAAGGTGGGATTTGAACTTCTACTTTCTAGCCTGGTGCCTTAACCACTAGACCAAACTGAATTATTTTGACAGTGCCAATAAATATATGATGTTCAGTGTTATCACGATTTTGCAGATAGTGAATTGGTACCATATGTATATTCAGACATTAGGAAATAAAAATAATGGACAGCCGTAGACCATCATTTTTCATTTATATGATTGTTGCCCAGACATTATACATAAGAATCTCAAGCACAGAAGGAGAAATCTAAAAGATACTTATTAAATTCAGGGTCTGGAAGGAGCCCTGGGAGAACTATACACTTGATACTATATCACTTACAATATTATCTTCACTGAATGGATGGCATAGCCAGGTTGGCTCTGGAAATAGAAGTCTCCAATTAACTGCTTACTGATTAGATTTTCTACTCTAAATACTGCTTGTTGAAGGAGCAATCAATAGTCATAAAATACCATGATCTGATTTCAGACAATTAGGTGGTACACATTTTATTGGTAGTTCACAAACTGAAAAGCACATTAGAGATTACATTAATGAAAACTCTAATTTTATTACACTATTTGACATGACATGTTATGTACTAAAAATTTGTTACTCTCAAATATTCCTGTTTTAAGGCATCAATTTTACAGTGGAGAAATCTGCAGTGCCAACCATATAGTCCTTACGTGCCCTAAATGAGAAAATAATTATTTTCATTACTATTATTGAAGGAACCAATATTATGCATCAAATCCATCTCACCCCACAGGCATGCAATTTATACATGAAGGAAAAATTCTAAATTTCTTTTGTTAAATAAAATACATTTCTATCGTACAAGATAGACCTCCAATCTGTAGCTTAACTTGATCTCCAACATCTATAACATCTAGGTGCCCAAATGAGGCAGGAAAACAAAGACAAAAGGAGAAACTAGTAATAAGATCCTGTCTATTCTTTTAAATAAGATACATTAAAAGGTAAGCTGTATTGACAACATCCAGCATTTACAAAAGTACATTTAAGGTGGATAAAAGCCTGGTTTTGCTGCCCCTTCATCTAATCAATACATGTAGAATAAATAGTATATAAGAATTAGAATTTATAAAATGATTTAATTTTGTATTAAAGATCCATTATCAGCTCAGTCCGAAATAGTTTTTCTGAATATCGCCAAATTTTGTTACACTGTATGCAGACTTAGGCACACTAAGCACTGATAATCCATCAGTAATCACAATACATTATTTTGTCTGTTTTTTATTTTTATATTTTATTATTACTTTTAATGCTTTTATTTGCAATGCTGGTCTGTGACCATAACAACAATTGATTGACAGTTAAAGACTTAAAACAGGCCAGCACAACATGAAGCCTGCCAATGTTTTCCAACAAAGGAAATTTACAGCCCCTGCTACCATCTCAAAAACATGCTGCTCAGAATGTCCAAGCTTTGTTACTGGTTTGCAAGGCTCCAGTTTTATTAGCCATAGAACAGCTGCTGGCACTCTTAAGCATTCCTTTGTGGCCCACAAGGATTTTTCATTTATCAATGTGGCATTTTCCCATCAACAAATTGGGCATTCCTAATCTACATCAAGATAATAATTTTCTTCCTTTGATTGTCTCACTATTCTCCCGAGTTTTACTTTTCACCTTCAACCATGAAAGTTTGAAGTTTGTGAATCTTGGTTAAAGATTATAGTATAGATATAAAAAGGTAAAGGTTCCCCTCGCACATATGTGCTAGTTGTTCCCGACTCTAGGGGCAGTGCTCATCTCCGTTTCAAAGCCGAAGAGCCAGCGCTGTCCAAAGATGTCTCCATGGTCATGTGGCGGGCATGACTAAATGCCAAAGGCGCACAAAACGCTGTTAAAAGTGGTCCCTATTTTTCTACTTGCATTTTTACATGCTTTTGAACTGGTAGGTTGGCAGAAGCTGGGACAAGTAACGGGAGCTCACTCCGTTATGTAGCGCTAGGGATTCAAACCGCCGAACTGCCAACCTTTCTGATCAACAAGCTCAGTGTCTTAGCCACTGAGCCACTGCATCCCCAATATAGATACAGAGGCATCCTAATTTGTGCTGTAAAAGGAAAGTGAAAATTGTATTTAAACTTTGCATAGCTTATAGAGCAGGAAACACTGCACTGTTACTGGATTCTCCTTTCCCTATTACACTTCTCAAAACTGCTTCATAGAATTAGAGGGCCCTTTGGAGATGTAAGAAAGGATTAGTGGAGCACTCTGCCAAACTGATATAGATTTTGAAGTCTCTTCTCATGATCAAAAGGTTCTAGGCATTTGGAGTGAAGTAAGAGGAGATAAAAAGCTGCTGTTCAGTTTGCGGAGGAGAGGGGGGCACAAGATTCATATACCCATTAATACTTACACTTGTTCTTTAAGAGATTTGAGAAAAGACTCAGATGCTTCCTCTGTTATTTCGTCATCTAAGCTAGCCAAGTAGGAATAGAGAAATTGAAAAGTGACATATGGAATACGGGCTGGTCCACCCTCTGGATCATGCGTCAGAATTTCACATGCATGCTTCATCGAACTGAGCAGGGTCTAAAAAGTGCCAAAACAACAAGCAAACAAGTATACCTTAGAACACAAGGCAAGTACTAAGATTCACTTGTAGCTATTCTAATACTGTATGTAATCAGACTCATAGCGTTTTTCCACAGAAATGCAGAACAAAAGTAAAACGCTACCAGGGCAGCAAATGTGGAAAAGTAGCACAGTTCTTTATAAATATGCACATAATGAAACCTGCATTTATTTCAGTTTTCATCCCAGGTGCATTCACAAAATAAAATAAAATAAATTGCGAAAGTCTATATAAAATACCCAGAAATACCACTTCAAATATTATGCAGTTCTTAGTGAAAAGCATGCAAATCATCCAGAGGTTTTAATGCATGATGATTGCACATATTTAGTGAGGAAACCAGAATGTTGGTAATTTCTCATCATGGTTACAGCAGAAAATGGCACATATAAAACTCCATAGGGGATTTAAGTATTTTTCCTTACCTCTGCATGAGGTTAGTTCTCCATAATTCACCAACAGAAAACATGCTGACACTTAGGAAGGAATTTAGAATGATTCTCTTCCATCAGGCTTTTGGATTTTGATCTCGATCTATTTTATTTTATTGTATTGCTGGCTAGATACATTTATTAATTTTATCCATTTGTTGCAAATAATGTTCTATAGCTTTGTGTTTTAATGGCTATAATCTGTCCATAACTTTATGCTTGGGATGGCAAACAGATCACACAAAACATTTTTAAAATCTCATTTTCAGTCAAAATGAAAATCATAAAATATTTAATACAAAATGCTAGCAAACAGGAATCATTCTGTTTTAACATTATATTATTCATTTATTTTTATTTTAAATTTGTATTCCATCTATCTCACCATCAAGTGATTCTGGGCTGCTTACAATAACATAAATAACAGAATAAAACAATTACTGAATCTGCAGCATGTCACCCAGTGGCCCTATTCAGGATCACCTGATCCTTCAGGTGATCATTTTAGGGGCAGCACAGAATAATTTGTTCAACACCTGATGGACAAAATTTTAATGGTTTTACCAATTTGAATGTTAAGTCACCCAGAGTTGCCACTAGACAGGGTGGATGGCGCATAAATCTAATAAATAAAATAAATTGAATCCATGTCATAAAGGGCTTTAAAGATGAAGACCAATATCTTTTTCATCATTTTCTCTAAAAAGTGGAGATAAGAGTCTGGATGGAAATTGTCCAGGAAGATAAAAGTCTAAAGATGATTTTTAAAGGGATACACCAAGGCCTCCTGAAAAGGTCCCAGGAACATCCCGTTGCAGTGTTGCATTTTTTCACTGCTTAGACACATGGCAGTTCCCATCCTGGAGGTTTTCACCAACTAGGAGGGGCAATGATCTAGATGGCAGATTGTTGTGCTGAGAGCAGAGAATCCTTCCACTTCACCAGATCCAGCAGGACCAAACTGTTCCCAGGTAACTAGGCAAGACACTTGCAGACATCTCCAAGGAACTTGCTCCACACTTATACTCCAACTGGGAATGGAGCCAAGCAATTTTGTCTGCCAGAGGTTCCTTAAATTCCTCCACATGGCCCTGAAGATGAACACCCAAGCCCTCCTTCCCCAGGAGGGACCAGGTGACCCTGACTAGGACCACCAGATGACACTCTGTAGATGCAGTAAGAGCAGAGAAATAATACTGTTACCACTCTTACCACAAGGTAGTCCTTAATAGTAACTCTGATCCATGTCCAGTTGGATTGATGCCTGGTTTTCCTCCAGTGATGCTCTACATTTGTCTTGGTTCTTTTATATTAGTTACCACTAATAAAGTGGGTTTCTATTAAATTCCTCTCAATTGTGAAATTCAAGGAATTTGGATTAATATATTGCAGTTTAGATAATAAAAACCCCTAGTATAGATAGTCCTTGACTTGCAACCATACTGGAGTCTATCTATCACAGTCATAAGCAGTAGTGGGATTCTGCCAGTTCTAGGCGGTTCAGCCGAACCGTTTGTTAAATTGCTGGCTCGCCCCGCCCCTTAAGTTAAGTTGTGGTTTGGAGGAATATATGGGAGAAATTATTTGGTTTATTATTATTGGTAAATATAATTGATTTGTAAGAAATTGTATTGCATGGAAATAATTGGAATATTCATGTTCATATTAATATACAAAAAAGATAGTTATATAACTAATTGATTTATATTAAAATGTTGAATTTATATTAAACAACTGTAATATTACATAATTAACCAATGTGAGGATGGATATAAAAATAGATGACAATGAGAAGGGGTATAATATAGAAGAGAAGAGAAAAATTGAATTTGATTAAGATTAGAGATGAGGATGAAGGGTAATATTGGTTTTTTTAAAAAATAGATGAGGAATAAATATGGCAAAAAGGAAATATAGAAATTGTAAATTTAATTGAAATGATTAAACACTGTTTAAATTTGTGAACCGGCCAAATACTCTGTTCAAAGAAAATAAATTGTATGTTTGTTTGTGTGTTTCTAATTATTGCTATTTATTTATATTTGTTCTCTTTTATTCTTTAAAGTTTAACAATTCATTCTTTATCTTAATATCTTTATATTTCTTTGGGGTTGCCTTCCTTCCATTTCATCTTTTTTACTGTACAGCAATCTTTCTCCTCAAACCTACCACCTCTCTCTTTTCTTTCCTTCTTACTTTTTTTCCCACCCCCCGCTTCTTCTCCTCCCTACTTCTTCTTCCTTTCTCCTTCTCCTCCTCTCTTCCTCCCTCTCTTACCCTCACTCCTACTCTAATTTTCCTTCCCTTCCTTCCTCCCTTCTCTTCCTTCCCTCTCTCTCCTTCTTTCGTCCATCTCTCTTCTCCTTCCTTCATCCCTCTCTATTGCTGTATCCTTTTGTGCATATGGATTACTCAGAGGGCTGAAAAAGTTATTTTTGACTGGTCCTCGCACTTTTGACCAGTCCTTGAACTTACGACTGTCCTCACATTTTACGTTTTGCGCCCTATCTTGTCACCGTGGTGAAGAGAAGTAGTGGTGAAATGACTGACACGGTTGTTAAGAATGTCGCAAAGGGCATAAATGTGAGGATAGTCATAAGTGCGAGGACCAGTCAGAAATGACTTTTTTCAGCCCTCTGAGTAGTCCCTATGCACATAGCCACGCCCACCCAGTCACATGACCAGCTAGCCATGCCCACCCAGTCACATGACCAGCTAGCCACACCCACCCAGTCACATGACCAAGCCACCCCCCCAACTAAGCCACGCCCACTGAACCGGTTGTTAAAAAAATTGAATCCCACCACTGGTCATAAATCATGATGGGCTAAAATGAGTTGGTCATGTGACTGAATCAATTTCACAACCTTTTTTGCGGTGGTTAAGTGAATGCTATGGTTAAGTGAATATCACAGTTATTAAGTGAATCAATAGTTCACTATGGCTGTAGTTTGAACTACAAAACTCGTAAAATGTGGTCATGTGACTGCAGGACACTGCAAAGAGCGTAAATGAAGCTGTGCTGCCGAGCTCCCAAAGTTCAGTCATGTGACCTGGGAGAGGTTTCCATTGTAACTTTGAATCAGGGTTGTAAGTAACCCCAAGATAGGTCCATCAAAACTTTGAACAGTTGCTAAATGTGATTTTCAAATAGAAACAAAATTAAATATATTCTCTTCTTTGAATAAAGGAATCAATTTAACCATCTCTGCTTTAGTTGCAATATGCTTCCGGATTTTGTACTTGCAATAAAAAAAAATGAAATTGATTTTGTTTTTGCTGATTAGATAGATTTGTTGTTATAAAAATGGTTAGCATGTACTATTGTGTAAAAATAAAAAGTTGACGTAATGTTATTATCTTCTACTGTGCTAAAGAGAATTGGAAGTCAATGATGTTTACTTTCTTTTTCCTTCTCTACCCCATATTACCAATAAAAATGTGACAAAAAAGAATAGTCATTAAATGGAACTGGTACTCTGAAGAACGAAAATTTAAATGATGAAATAATTCTGAATCTTTAAGTGCATTTTCCTGTTTTTTAAAAAGTAGATTTATCAAAACAAAGGATTAAATAAATTTAAAACTTTTTAAAAATCATATCTATATGTGTATGTGTGTTTGCATACACCCAAATGTCCATAATGCACATGATTTTCTACGTTTTAAATTATGCAAATGGTGAATTCGATCTAATTAATATTGTATATGTTTCATGGGTCCTATCTTCTGAACCTCAAACTGTTTTTTAAAAAAATTCTCGTAGTTATCTCTTCCTTATACATTTAACCAAAATTAAAAATAAAAAATTATCTTTAAACATCTCTACTATTCATTTCAGAACAACAACAATTCTATACAAGAAAGACTTTTATATCTTACGTACCCCACCAAGAGCACTACAGCCAAGGGCAAAAAATTTCATCCATTCTACTCCATCTTCAAAGGTATCTAATTGAAGAAGATTGCGTAATTGTTCTACTGGTAAGCACAAAGTCTTCCACTTTTTATGGAGATCTATTAAATCCACAGTCTTCTTTTGAGACAACTGTAAAAGCATATACATCATAAAGAAAATATAGGAAAACAAAATTAACTGTTAATTAGCTAGTTCAAAAACTAGTTGCTATCAGGCAGACATGACTGTGTGCCTCCTGGTCACGAACAACCGTGACCCATATGGAAATTGGTAGCACAGTGGACTAAAGCACTGTTATTAACATCTGCTGCTTGCAATTACTGCAAGTTCAAATCTCACCAGGCTCAAGGTTGACTCAGCCTTCCATCCTTTCAAAGGTAGGTTAAATGAGGACCCAGTTTGTGGGGGTAATAAGCTGACTTTGTATAAATATACAAAAGTATGAAAGCTATTGCTTAACGCATTGTAAGCCGCCCTGAGTCTCCGGAGAAGGGCGGCATATAAATTAACGCAAAAAAAATAATAATTGCCAAATAGACTGTGCGCCAGGGTAGTAAGATCAAAGGACAATCTTAAGAAAATGGGACTTTCCTACAGAAGATACTCTGTGTGAACGTGGGGAAGAACAATCTATCTCGCATATACTACGGTGCATACAAGCCATTCAACATGTATGGAGGAAGACCTCATTTGGCAAGAGAAAATGCTGTCAATGTGACCTGATATAGGTGAATGTCATTTAGTTTTAATCCCATTTATTTTACATACTTTTTAACATGTGCTATATTTCTTTGATTATTTTATATTTATTTTACTTGCTCAGTGTTGAATGTTATATGTCTATAATTTGAAGGTGCTTTTGCACGGATAAAGAAAAGCTAGTCCAAAGAAAAATCATTTTAGATAGTACAGATCATTTAAAAATCTAGTGTTATTGTAGATTTCAGCTGTTTAAAAAATATTTTACCTGTTTATGCAAAACTTTAAGGAGGCCAGGGGTCAAACCAGTATCATTTTTCTGTGTAGCAACTGGCATTTCAACACGGTCTTTCACAGGAAGAGGCTCTCCTCTTGACAAAGCATAGAAGTACCTATCATAGTGCCATACCAAATACCGAAAGACAGTTCAAGTTAAAAACATGATGCTTAATGTATAAAGTTTTCAAAATCAATACCACAGCTTACACTAAGTGGGAAAAAGTGTATTTTCGTTTACTCCCTTCAGCTAGGGTGTGACAGGGATTGATCAACTCTTGCTCTCTCAAACAGCTTTCTGTTTAAGTGGATATATTTCCAAATAAAATAAAATAATGCAGCTATCACCATTTCTAGGAATACCTCTGCGGGCTTAAAAGCATTTTAGAACACTCAGTGTATCAGGCTTTTAAAAATAATTTTAAAGATCTAAGCATATTTTAAAAGTCAGGTGAGACAGGAGGCTAGGTGGGCACCTAAACAGCTATCTGTGAACAGACTAATGATATTGGATGTCTGTGGTGCTTTGTGAACAGTGACATAATTACTCTGAGCACAAATATATTTCTAAATGTGTGTGTGTGAAGTCTTCTTAATCAAGACACTTTACTTTGGTTTTCTATTTACCCATAAGACCATTGGAGAACATCACGGGGTTGGGTCCTGATAGCTGCTTTGGTAAATTGTTTCATAATATCTGGCAGTTCAGGTGGAACATGAATCTGCTGTGCACAGAACATAACATCTGGAACAGGCATGGTTATTCAAGGTCCCAAACTAGAATCCTATGAAAATTAAAACGAAACTGTTCATTAATTAATGTATTCTAAAATAAACTCGAGATGTACAAAGGTATAATATATGTTAATATTCTTTAGCACATACACTTCACTTTTCATATTATAACAGCTTATTTTGAAAACAAGCATAGGCAGCACCTATTTATAACTGAAATATGGTTTACATACGAACATAATTTTAAAAAGTCTTCTGATGATAGATTTGGTAGCCAACAAATAGTGATAGCAAAAACAATCCCAACTCATTTTCTGGTACAAAATTAACAACTATATTAGGCTACATCCAAATTATGAAAGCAAACATTTGCTTGCATCAAGGTATTGTTCCCACGCTTTTAGCCATTTGCACATATTACAAATATTTTCCAGAGCAATCTTTCCAACTTTCAGATTATGGGATGGGAGGGGAAAAATAAATATAATCCACTATAAATAGGTGATACATGCTTTGGTGAATTAGAATATCACTTCATAATTTGAGAGTGGACTCCCACATGCACTTGTTGCTCTGCCACAAATTATTTTGTATGTGTTCTAGTTCCTTTAGTCTATCTTCCCATACCTGGCACTGATTACTCTCTTCTTGTTAAAAACCAGGATTCTGGTAGAACTTGTCCAGACTAACAAATTATATTAAAATGCACAATGTTTTGTATGCCTCACTTCATTAGAAACAACTTATTCCTGCTAAGGGCTATACACTCTCACTTCACTGTTGCTTAAATCTTAAAACCCTCTGGTGAGTAGCCAAACCTAAGTGCAACATGGTCCAGAATTCCCTACAGGAATTCATCAATCTGAGATCTTTCATTAGTAAGATGAGATTGCCATACATCAGTAGATACCTGCACCACCTAAGCTACACTGTTTGTTTGTTTTTTGTCATTTTTGTGATCTTTTCTGAAGCAACCAGCAGTTACAGTATTGTGTACAGTACTCAAAAAAATCTGCATGTTTATCTCTGTTCCATGTAAGTCAAACTCTCTCCCATTTGTTTTTCCTTACCACTATAAAATGTACCTTGAAAATAAATAAAACCTGGGAATGACGACTGCAATGATTTCTGATAAATCAGGTTTTAGATATGTATTTCATGAAATCAGAATTCTTATATTAGAATAAACATAGATTTAGGTTCTGCATATTAATCAAATGATTCTCAGGGCATTTAACAAGAAATATATTGTTCTTAACAATACTGTTTTCCAGGAATAATATCCAGAGCCAGAAATTAACATTTTTCTCTTCTGAGGAGTCCTTGGTGCTCTCTGAGCTTCATTGTTTTCTTGCAGACATTTCTTGCATTAGCACTGATGATGTTACCTAGTTTGGATAATGAAACGTCTGCAAGAAAACAAAGGTGCTCAGAGAGCACCACAGGACTCCTCAGGTACAAATTTCTTTTATTGATTTTTCTCTTCTAATATACAATCCAAGTATCTACTAGACTACAGTGTGTTACATACTGCTATTAGTTTAATGCAAAAGTGCAGAACATAACACTCAGCAGAATAATTTCAATATACAAAGTACTAAAACTACAATTAAGTGTTCGTAGCAGCCTTCCACATCATCTTTGGCCTAGGATATGCACTTTCTCTAAGGTGAATGGGATGAGATTGATAGTCTAACATGGTTCTTAAATATTTTGGTCTCAGGACTCCTTCATATTCTTAAAAATGTTTGAGGATCCCAAACAGCTTGGGTTTATGTGGATTTCTCAGGGATCCCCAGAGGTCCCCAGACCACACTTTGACCACACATTGATCTAACATATCTAGGTTAGAGAAAAAAATTAGTTATAGAACCTGGTTTATAGAAAATGCATTTTCTGGGACATTATGTGTGAGGAAAAGAAGCACTGTAGCCAAATAAGATGATTTGGAGGACAATTACAAAAATACAAAAGGCCTTATAGGGCTCCTTCTTGTGAAGAAGGACCTGTATTTACATATAGACATTTGTAAATCCCACTCTCTTAAGCAATTGTTTTATTAAATACTGATGCATCCAGATATTTTTAAATTATAGTCATAAATGTCTATTAGGCTTCTATTTTTTGGTACTGCTCATCTATTTAAAACACTGCTAGCCTAAGGCTCCCTTTTGTCTTTTCGGTGAATAAGATTAAGACACGAAGTCCAGCCTTGATTGCAATTACTGCTTAGGTTCTTTTAAATATATATTTTACAGTCTGCCTTGTAATCCATACAGTATTCATAACTCATTGTGGGGGTAGCAAGTGTAATTCTGCTTCTCAGATTTGTATTCAACAAATGCGTTTTCAGCTGATCGCTTGATGTAACTAGCAGTAAATATTCTGGCTGGACTGGAGTGAGGGAGTCTAGAGTTTAAAAATCCTCTCAGGTAGGAAGGTAACTTTTAGGGGGGAGGGGTGTCAGTCATCCATACGTATATACACCTCCTCTCTCTAGTTGCAACCTATCTCAGGATTGTTATTCAAATAAAATACGATGCTAGAAGCGGGACATCATAAAAAGCTATCCTAAGCTCTCTGTAGAAAGGGGAGCATAAACGTACAGTACCGCAAATGAAGCAGTATCCCCAGCTAATACCCCACCCCACGCTTGAAACGGGAGCTTCGTCCCCTTCCTCCGGCTCAAGTGGCTCTTCTGCTCTAACGGCTAGTTGGTGTTCAGCGGCAAGAAGCTACGGAAAGGACAACTGGTGGAGGCACCGCCACGCCAAGGCTTCGTTTCTCGGCTGCCTCTCGAAAGGTCTGAGCTAGTTAGGTTTCCATGGCAGCGCGCGCGTCTCTGTCTCGTAGCAACGTCGGAAAGGATCGAGAATTGACAACCAAGAGCCGCCGTTGGTCATCCTATTCCGCCGAATCTCTATGGTAAATTCTCTTTTCCCACCTCCCGCACTGGAATTTACAACAGCTCTCGTACTCTTTAGTTTCCTGCGGCCAGCGTACTTTACGCACCCATCTGAGTTAACGTGAGGCCGCGCGACCCTTGATGACGTAGCGTAGGCTGAATACGTCGCGCCCTCGAGCAAGCGCCGTTAATATCGCACAGCGCTGCCTTCGAAACTTCTCAATATTTGAGGAGCTTGTTAAAAATTTGCTCTGGGATAAACTTTAAACCGCACTTTAAAATGCTGCTTAATTTTTAATCTTAAAAAGGAGAGTGTAGATAGAAGTAATATACACGGTAATTTTTTCAAAAGGAGCCATAGAACACTTTTAAATATTACTTTTATTATTAAAAGTTTAAAAGTATTTATGCCAAAGATTATACAGCAACATATGGATACCAGATGTTGGATATTCTCTTTGGTTAAATAAAGGGCCACAACGCAACACAGTTCAGAAAAATATTTTTCTACTGGAAGTTAGAAAGCATGCCACTTAGTTTAATTCTCTGAAATGCTCATAGAAGTAAATTGTACAGGAGATATTTTTCTCCTTCAATTAAAAAAAAAAACCACCTCCATATGGAAAAAGGGATGCACCTGTATATATGTCTTCTCTTAACAAACAGCAAAGCCTACCTGAAAGGGAGATGTGCCTGTATTAAAACACCCACTTCCAGACCTACAAGGAACTAGAAAAGGATTAGAACTGTGCAATACTTGTTAAACTGCGGGCCAAATACTTATGTACCATAGCTACAGAAACTTAATATTCTACTGGAGCAATAAATACTTTTAAGAAATCAAATTGATTACAAATGAAACAAAGTGTTAAGCACAATTGCTAATTTCCAGCAACTTTGGATAGATAACAGATTTTCTAATAATATTTTCCTTTGGCAGATTTAAACACGTTTTGCAATTTACCGGTAATCACAGCAGGCAGAATCAATGTTTGGCATTGGTAGGATTTGTATGTAAAAGCAAAAAAGGCACAAAAGTATATACATAAAAATATAAAAAATAATGAAGTGAACTGGAACAAAATGCCTCTGTATGTTACATAGAAATGCCAGTTTGTATCACTGAAATAGAATACAGTATACAATTCATCTTTTGGGCAAACCAGGACATGTTAAACATTTTGTACATTATTTTAAGTCAACAAATACACTTGAAGATGATCAGATATAAAAGAAATGTTGTAAGGCAAACTATTTATAATTACTGTTAAATAGTAGCAAAAAGAAAACAAGTACCAATACTTTTCTTAACAAATTTTAATAATCATTGAACATCAGGTTGTCTGGGATAAAAACACGAATTACAAGTTACCGCATTTCTGCAAAATGCTACAGGAAGAAGCACAGCATTGCTGGCAATATCCTAAAGGAAAGACTGGATTACTTTGTCTTTTTTAAAAAACAAAGATGTCAAGAACTAATTTTGTGCAACTGAAAGTTTGTCGCTAGAATGCTGTAATTGTGGGCAAACTATGCTCTTGCACAAAATACTGAAATTGTAGTATTTGCATTTCCAAAAGAAATAGATACAAAAATTCACAAGTAAGATCTGTCTAAAGTACAGACAGTTAAAAGCAAGTGGGGGATTTTGGCTATCTTCTCATTACTATGTTTTTTAATGAGAGCAATGTCAAAAAAATTTAACAGCATCAAAATAAAAAAAAACAATCCTTGTATTACTCAAAATGCCAAAATTGAGGTAATGCTCAAATTGTCAGTAATGGAAAAAGAGCACAACCCCATTTCTACTGTATTTTAGCAGTGTGCATAAATTATTGGAAATCTAGACTCCAAATCTTCACCCCCATCCTAAAATCATAGAACCCAAATAACTCTTTTCAGTACAAAAACATGCTGAAGACAGCAAGCTATTTGATAACATAATTTAACTACATTATATTCA
This sequence comes from Pituophis catenifer annectens, assembly GCF_029215685.1. Lineage (NCBI taxonomy): Eukaryota > Metazoa > Chordata > Lepidosauria > Squamata > Colubridae > Pituophis > Pituophis catenifer. Next base: position 88,716,807 of record NW_027256883.1, read on the forward strand.
GGGGTGCAGTCCTGAGTGGTAACACAACTGCATAGCATTTTCTGAATACAATAAATCTAAAAACTTTTCGCCATTTTTGAATAGGATATTGCATTTTCAAGCACATAAAGAAATTGAAAGGTTTCATATTTCACCTTGTGTTTCAGAAGTAACGACATTAAAATATATTATTATTACCTGCAGAAAAGAATTATACATATAAAAATAACTTGACTTGGGGGATACTTTTGGTACAATTATTGTAAAAATCAACTGATTCTTTAATGTTTCTGTTTCTTGTTCTAGCTGTTAATACTATAGTATTTAGATTCCCTCCCATATACACAAATTCATAAATCCTTCAGAATTAATTGCCATGCAGAATGCTGACCATTTCTAAAATTACAGATACTCATTTTTAATAAAAGAGAATATGAGCTCCATGGTATGCTTTGTGATTTTGGTTGTAATAAAGTTCTAGCAATTCAGAAAAGTGTTGCATTTTTTATCATTTACTTTTCTGTATTTGGTAAATAAGCCAGATAGCCGTTTCTCCTATACTCCAATGTAAATAAATCTTTGCACATTTCAATTCATAACACAGGAAATATTGGCATACACAATGGAAATAAATTCTTACACAAACCTCTCAATTTAGGTATTTTATGCCATTTCTTGTAATGAATTTTAAGTGCATAAAATTTCATTAAAATTCTGTCTTCCAGTTCCAAAAAATTAATGCTTCACAACCAAGCGATTAAAATTGTCTGAAGGAGAAAATTTGTCCTGATCCATTCTACTGTACAATATTACAAAGGAAATCACATGAAAAAAAAATAATCAGGCAATAGAAAATGTACAACAGCTTTGATGTTATACAGAAGTATTTTTTAAAAAATCAAATGAAATTCATGTTTTCTTATCACAGCCACTTCACTGTTGACTGTAATGGTTATTTCATTTTCATATCCTTGATAAGCTAGCCATTGCTATAAAAATGCAATTGATTCTTTTGAAATATATATCTTGCCTACAGCAATATTGTTTTGTGGCACATATGTCAACAGAACAGCAATCCAAAATAAAGTGACAACTAGATTTAATAAATTAATATTCTTTAAAGATGTACAATGAACATTCATTTTTAATCCAAGGTTTTAGGGTATTGGGATATTGCTATTTACACATTTACAGATCTCAGTACTGGTAAATTCAGAAATTGCAGACAGTACACAGCCTTAACTGCTATCTGAATGCCATGAGAAAAGAAACCAAAATTAAAATATAAAACCCCAGCTGAGAAAATAGTTTGGAAATACCCAAATAATAATGACCAGTCTATGACAAAGAACACAAAGGCAAAGGAAGATCAAGTAATTCCATGTGACCATTTCTATTCTTGTGAAGACTGAGGAGGTGACGGTGATGTCCCTGGTTTCCCAGTTTTTCGTTCATAATTCACAAGTCGTTGCCCAACAAGATATCTAGGATTTAAAAGAGGGGTTTTTTTTAAAAAAAAAAACAGTATTCATTTCAGTTTGGTTCTGAAATGAAACACTAACTGAAGGAACATTTCTTCACAAAAGATACAATTTCACTGAAGTTTTTAAAAAAGAAACTTCCATTGTTTTCAAGGGATACAGGAAGGCAGCATTACTATTGTAATGTAGTCAAAACACAATAAACACAAATTCTATCACTGCACAATTTCAGGTGCTTATGAGTGATACTATGAATATCAAAAATTCTGTCCATAGTTCCCAAGTATTCCAGCTTCCTAAATATTTAGGAGATTGTCACTATACTCTGGCATTAATAAATCTTGACTAGGATACTTACTTATCATTTTTAATATGCTCATAAAGGCGCTTGAACTGACGGACCTGAAAGGATAAGATTCCCATCAAAACTACTACCATGAGTAGAAAAGGATAAATCCGTCGTTGTACTAAATTTTGCATCTCAGGAGTGACACCTGTAAATAGTAATAGAAAAACAATGAAACTAAAAATTTGATTAATGCAAATTCTAAACGTTTCTATTACCAATGTGAAATTTTAATGTTAATTAAGTTACCTTTTCATTTGTAATATAACTATAAATATAAACAATTATAAAAATATTACATTTCAACTAATGCATTCTTTTAAAATAAAGGTTGTATGTTTATCTTTGTTAATGCCATTTACATATTTTGAAAAAGCAGTTAATATCTGTGGCATATTCTCAAAAATAAGAAATTGTAGTTAACTGAAAAACCCAACAGCTCAACAACTAGTCTTTTTTCTATTCATTCAAAATTGATTCTCTACTATTTCTTCCTTACTATGCATTCTTGGTAGTAACACCAGGAGCTTTGTGTAAGATCCCATTTGCCTGCTGAGATCCAAAAAGGCAAACAATACCATTTGCCTTCTTTATATGAAATTACTTAAAAGTTTTTATTCCAAATGCTAATTCTGATTAGTAACAACAATAAGGTTATCAGGAATTGACAACTGGCATATATGCCTAATGAAAACTTTAAGGGGAGGGTCACATATATAGGATCCATAGGTCAATCTGCTTTCCATACTGGTATATCAGCTACATTCTAGACTGGTAGTAGTGAACAAGTGAAGCAGGCTGTACTATTCACTGATGCCAGCTATGCTTCCACTCTTCAACTTCCCAAAGGAAATTCAGCAGGTTCTTGGTCACCTGCTGGCCAAATTCATAGAAATTAGAACTAATAAAACTATGGCTTATTTGAACCCTATTTTATATTGAATTTCATATTCATTCGTCCCAAACTTGCTCCAGATTCAGAAAACACTTGCAAACATGACAGGAGCACAAAGTACTTTTCTATGTTCTATGAACTCTCATTTCAATAATCTACTTAAATCAACAGATGAAAAATAACTTATGTGATTATTTTGGGAATGGTACAGATATGTTTATGTTTTGATTACTGAACTTATACTACTCTGTAATAATTTTGATTATAATGCAAATATGACTCCGATATAGCATCAGTTTTTATAGCTTTAATTTCTTGAATATACTTTTTGAGTTTTTAAGCTAAACATAAAATACAATAAGTATATTGAAACTATTGATTAATGTGTTAGAAAGATATGGATATAGTTGATGTATCATTCATATAAATTGCACTATATGAAGATTTGATATTTTTATATAATAATGATGATAATATATTTCCACTGTAAATCTTAACTGAATGTATCGTCCAAGTATGAAATCTGCATTGCCATTTGCACTTACCTAACAAAGGTGTAACGCCAGAAGCTACAATATAAGGTACACAAAGAGAAAGCAGTAAAACTGAAATAACAGGTGCTGCAAGCTTTTGTATTATAAAGTGTAAGTCAATATTTCGAATTCCATTTGCATAAACCTGAAATATAAGATTAAAGATATATGAATAATGATTGCCCAGCAAGATTATATTTAGTGCAAAGCTTATATTCATAACTAGAAGACACTGTCAACGTAAACACAGAGATGAGAGGTACATTTTATTTTTAGTTATATTGATTTTGGCCTCCAAATTCAGGGAATATATCTGATACACAGGGACAACTCAAGGTGGGTAGGACCAAACAAACTGGTGGTAGGAAATTCAAGGATGCAAAATGGATTTAATTTTATCTTTCTAGCACCTAAAGTTACCTAGTTGGTCAGCAAACTTAAATGGCATGATCTGGGGATACTCTGCAACTACATAATAGTTTGAGGGGTAACAAATTATACACCACTGTTTTTTAAAAAATACTTATTTTTTTCTTTCCTAGGGTTCCTATCAGAACTCTAAAATGGGCTGAGAAATAATGACTGTGATAAGCTTCCCAGAATGAGGGAAATATTTCACTGACTGAAAGACACCTAAACAAGGCCATAGTAATCATGAACGAAGTTAAGGAAATGAATGATTACCATTTAGTTGATTTGCAAACAGAATACTAAAGTAAGTGATTCTTCCTCACTAAAGCACATATATGCCTGGGAGATTAGAGCTATGTGAAAATTGACCCATATGGAGGGACTAATTGTTAAGATGTTCTTCAGACCCTCCTTTACTGAATGGGAAGCCTCTGCTAGATTCCATTGTTTTCCATGAATAGGGGAAAAAAAATTCTGTTTACAAAATACAAATCTGTATCCAGGCCATATAATCGAAGTTAATTTAGCTACTAATATACTAATGCTCAATTCAAAATGGACCACTTTGTCTTATATACATGAACATTCTAATAAAACAGACTATTTTCTCAAAATTGTTGTCTTTGATGTAATAGGCCGAGTGACTGATTTTCATCCACAGAACAGTACAGGTAGTTCTTGACCTTACAACCACAATTGAACTCAACATTTCTGTTGCCAAGTAAGACATTTGTTAAGTGAGCTTTGCCCTATTTTGCAACCTTTCTTGGCACAATTGTTAAGTGAATCAATGCAGTTGTTAAGTTAGTAATTCAGTTGTTAAGTGAATCTGGCTTCCCCATTGACTTTGCTTGTCAAAGGTTACCAAAGGTGACCCTGAGACACTGCAAATGTCATAAATAAGAGTCTGTTCTCAAGCGTCTTAATTTTGATCACGTGACCATGGGGATGCTGCAACAGTCATAAGTGTGAAAAACAGTCTTGCCCCTTTTTTCAGTGTCACTGTAACTTTGAACGATCACTAAATGAACTGTTGTAAATGGAGGACTACATGTATTTTCTCCTTTCCTTTTTTTTTCCAGGATATTACATGATCTTCCAAATTGGCTCTGGAGCAGAATTCACGGATGTGCAAGAGAAAAAGATTGCCCCCACTCAGTTTTCTGAGAAAAGCAATTCCAGCTAAAAAGAAATGCCATTAATTATATCATACATTGATATATTCCATCAATATTCTGGTCACTAAATCAAACAAGTTAAATATTTCTGACCTGTTCAATGACTGTTTTCAGCCACCATTGTGGCCCCATTAAAGTTATGGCAGCAATTATTTTAGCATGCAGAACACCAAGGGCCCAGTCCTATTTAAACAAAAGCAATTATTGTAGTTATTATTTCAATACAGAGCATTTTCTCAGTCTAATTAAGACTTAGTAAAATTAGGAAACAGACCTTGTGTGAAACATATTTATCTTGTATCTACATCAGCATAAGAATGTAAATTCAGAAATCCTCATAAAAATGACTTTTCAACTTTTGATGAAAACCCACACGGAACATCTATCTGATTTTACCAACTTGCTACCACTTATATTAAAGTTGTCCGGATTAATGAAGTTATTGATCCTATTTATAGTATATTTCTATATAATACCTAAAAGTGATTACATAGGAGGCTACTGTATATAAATAGAGAAAAATCCCAATCCATTCTAACACTGAAGATAATGAAATGTCTGCAAGCAAACAACCAAGCTCAGAGAGCACTAAGGATTCCACAGGTAGGATGAACTGAACACAAATATGTAAGCAGGCATGTACAGAAACGTATGGTGAAAAACAGCTAAACTATTTTATGAAAGAATAGAAAGCAATTCTCTAAGTCTATTTTCAATATTATTATTTCTGTATGTTTTGAAAGATACATTGATTTAAGCCTAAATTTAGGATCAGAATGTCTCAAGAAGAGTATTATCTGAAACAAGTAATTTGGCACTTAGAAGTTTTCTTTCAGGGTTAGCCATCACATAAAATGGATAAAGAGCCAGAATGAGGTCTTCTCAGGTCTGGAATCTAGGATGTGAAATAGCTTTGAAAGAAGGTATATTTTGAATAACGCAGACTATTTCTTTAAGCAGACTTTTTTAGAACCTTAATTGCATTATATTCTTTGCTGCTTTTAAAACTCTACATTTTAACTGCTATTGGTTCTCCTTGCTGGTTTTAATTTTTAGATCATATTTTAATTTTGTAAGCTATTGCTTTCACAAGGTAGACTTTCTATGTGTCTCCCTTCAATTACAGATTAGCAACTTTAGAAGCTGCAAGAACTGACCTGCCAGGGGTAGAATAATGGGGTCTGATCCAAGGGAACTCTTAGAGGAGCAACAATGACTAGCTCAAACAAAAGTCCAAGCAAGAGTGGAACTACACCAGCCAGCAATGCAGCAACAATTAATGTCTTCATTATCTAAAGAAGAAAAAAGTTTCATTTATTGAGAATAACATAATATGCTGTTTTTAAATAGACAAGTGGGTATATAAATATTAAAATCAAGAGGAACTCAAACATATATAAACTTGTGCAGATGCATAAAATCAGATTTATAAGAGACATATTTTTTACTTAAATCAGATGTGTGACAAAATTAGCATGTCAGCTGGGTGTCAGAGCAATGGCATCATGTCATCAAAGAGGGCACAGGTTTCTGTTAATGATTTTTAAAATTTCCTTTTCCCCCTCTGTATTAAGCCTACTGGAGATTTACGATTAACAGTGACCCAACATTGTGAAGTGATTTCTGTTGAATTTCAGAATTCACTCAGAAATTCAGCAAAAGAACTCCATTCTTTTGTATTGTGGTTCAGAGAGGAAGAGTATCCAAGCAAACTTGATATTTCTTGATGCTCTGCCCTTTTTTGCCTTGAAAATTAGATAGAACTGAAAAAATACAGACCCAGTGAGATGCCAAAGAGTTGAAAAGTATCTCTTTTGTGCCTGTTGTTGTCTGTTGTCTGTTCATCCAATGTTTTTAGATTATTTAAAAAAGATTACAATAGTTCTTGTTTAATGACCAGTTGCTTAATGGCCGTTCAAAGTTATGACGGCCTTTGAAAGGGTGCTTTATGGCCTGTAAAACACTCCTGACTGTTGCAAAATATTACATCCCATTACATCATTGCAATCTGGATGCTTGGCAACCTGTTCCGATTTATGACTGATTGCCAAGCACATTATGATCACATGATCGCCATTTGCAATCTTCTCTACCAACCTCCACAGAAAGTGAATGGGAAAGCTAGCAAGGAAAGTTGCAAGCTGCTGCCACCTGCTGAAAGGATTTTGTCTCATTGCTGGAGGATGGTTGAAAGAGCTCTGTTCAATCTGTACCTGCTTGGATCTTGACAGTCAAAATCCAAACAGACATAGAGCTTAAAATTCTTCTCTCCCTGTCTCTGGGGAGCTCTCCAAAGAAGTGGAGAGAGAACAGACCTGGGGAGAGAAGGAGCCCAAGCTCTGTGCTTGCTTGAACCTCAGCAGCCAAAATCCAAGCATGCATGGAGCCGCAAATCCCTATCTCACCATGGAGAGCCCGCAGAGGCAGGGAGATGATTGTGCGTTGTAGCATGATTGTGCTACAGGACAGAGTTCAAAATTCCTTTCTCCTTACAAAGGCTCCACAGGCACTTAAAAAAAAATAAAAAATAAAAACTATTTTCTAGTGTTTTTTCAATATTTTAATTTTTTTCTTTAAGATTAAAGATTGTCTTGTTAATTATATATGTATAAAATAAATAAGAAAATTAAAAGTGAGAACTGTTTTTTTCTGATGCTCGACTGGAATTCTACTAACTGGTAACAATAATAAACTAGAATGGAGAATATCCATTCTAGAATAAACTAGAATGGAGAATATCTATTGCGGTTATGGCAGATTGGTGACCAGAAGCATTAACCATTCATTTAATGGTAAATGGATATTCTCTTGTCAAATCCATATTGGCACTGATTTTGTAAATGGGTAGCTTATAAGAACCTCCAAAATTATACTCTCAGAATTCCAATAATATTGTAAATCCTTGCATTCAGACTCTGTTCTTTTTCCAATTACTAATATTAGTTTTCTTCTGTAGCTTTCCTGTTTCCAATGAAACATTTGTTAAAATTATAGCATGATCCAAGAGACATGGTCTCATTGCATCTATTGCATTCTCTTCCAAATAAAAATAAATAAATAAATGTTCTAACAACTTACCATGAGGGACCATTCCTTTACCTTCTGAAAAATCACTTGACGTCCTTGTGGCATCCAAGCAACAAGTACCGTCACAGCCCTAATTGTTAGCCAGCAAACATACAGTCCACAAGCAGCTGTATATAATTCATGGATTTTAGCAGTTCCTGTCCAAAAAGACATCAGCCAGCGGCCAGCAAACACTAAAAGCAAAAAAAAAATTAATTATTGCTAGTAAGAAAACTTTGTATTATCTTATGGTCATCAAATAATATGGATCCAAAAAACTCATTCCATAAATATAGTGGGTCAGTCCAGTAAGTTGTCGGCTGCAAACATTTAATGAAATTGAAAGCAATTTCAATACCTGGGGGTCCATTGTTTAATAAAGGAAGGGATGTATGAAATCCTAGTAACTTATTGTAAAATTACTTTTTATTGATCCAAATAGTATGTATTACAAGGGCATTGCACAGTTGCATTACACAAAAAAACAATGGATGTTTGCAAAAACACTTGCCACTTTTGTACTATGTTGTCAGTTTCCTCTAAAGTCAAAAGCACACCCAGTTTTTTTCTAGGAAGCTGAATTGTATACGAGATAGATTATTTATATAATTCGGTATATTATTGATTTACAAAGCTCTTGGTGGTTTGCAATAAAAGCAAATTTAAAATCCAAACATTTAAAGTAAAACAAGTAATTAACATTAGCCGTTAAATTTAACAGCTAAAAGTCTGAACAAGAAAATGTCTTTTGAAGGCCTTTTTAGAAGCCAATAAAAATGTTGGGCCCCTCAACTCTGCAAAAGCAGCATTCCCAAGACTTGGAGTGGCAACACAGAATAACTTTGATTCCAACTTGCCAATAAACAAGCAACTGTGGGTGAAACAATAGATGCTGAGATTCATAAACAGGCATTCTCTAATATAACTTGGGCTGGCATTTATGCCTGAAGAAAGACTAGAATTCAGTTTCTATTCTAGCACCCTAACTACTGAATTTATTGGTTTCTATCCTTTTATTTTTACAACTAACTTAAGGCAGCAAACATCCAATACACCTTCCCCACAACAACAGCCCTGTAAGGTGGACTGGATTAACAGAGAGTCATTGGTTCAAGGTCGCCCAAATGGCTAAGGCAGGATTAGAACCCATGGTTTCCTGCTTTCGAGTCTGGTGCCTTAACCAATAGATCAAATTGACTGTCACAGTTGTTGGTAAATCATCTAAATCACTGTAGTCATTGCCTCAATTGAGGTAAGTAGATTTCAAATTTAAGAAAAATTCTCAAACAATGTATTTGCTTCTTATGAAAGAATATAATCTGATTCAAATAGGCAAATGGACTACCTCTCTGGAATTATGGTCCCTCATAATAAGCACCTCCATTTTGTCTGGATTCCATTTCAATATTTTTTCTTATCTTGTTATTGATTGCAAATACCATTTTCTGACAGTGTTACAGAAAAATAGATGCGGGTATCAATCAACATATTGAAAGCACTCAGCTCCAAATTTCTTGATGATTTCCCCCAATAATTTCATATAGATACCATGTTTCCCCGAAGATAAGACCCTGTCTTATATTTTTTTGAGCACTGAAATAAGTGCTTGGCCTTATTGCCATGTGCTCAAAAGCCCAATTAGGCTTATTATCAGGGGATGTCTTATTTTGGGGAAAGAAGGGTAGTGCAGAAGATTGAAAGTGAATGGAATCCTTAGACACAATTTAATAGCTCCCATCTGAAATAAAAATTGCCTCTGACCAATATTATCAAGTCTGACTCTGAAATAGGAATGGAAATATCACAAAATCATGTCTCCTATTTCCAAATTTCTCAAGGGTTTCAGAAATATACCATCATTAATGGCACTTAGAATTGCTAATAAATCAAGGAAAATTAACAGAATTACATCGCTGAACAGAGATAATCTATCAGATTGGCCAAGGTAGACTTAATGCTGTAGTCTTCCATGAAACAAATATGAAATAGATCATGGAATCTGCTTCTTACAGGACTGATTCGATTAAGTAGTCACCACACTTCCCAACCATTGTAGGTTAGAAATCTGTCTATAGTTGTGCATCTCTGAGGGTTCAAAAAGAAGCATCTTAAGAAGAGGCCTCATTGTCATAGAAAGCTACACAGAACAACATGCAAAATTAATGAAAAATTAAGTGACCAAAATGGATATCTTCTGTTGTGAAATTCATACCTGGTAATGTAAGGCAGATAAGACTTGCAATCAGGAGTGTTATACACATGAAAATGATCAGCAAAAATATCTGAAATATAGAAAAAGAAATGAATTTAATACAAATATATATATGTATGAAAAACAGTATTATAGAAAGTGATTGTTACCTCACAAATCTTACGGTTATATAGTGACAAATAAGCCCTATTAGTGTGATTTACTCTCTGGATAGGATACCTTAATTTATAAATCAAAATTATATTTGATTTTATGAATCAGACCATTAGAGTTTGTTTCATAAGCCATAACTAAGCAAACCATGCTTAGTCTATTGTATGATTTTAGCTTCCGTGTCTGAACAACTGTAATGATCATTTCTGGTTATCTGAAAACCCAGGGCATAATTTCTAAACTTTATTTTAATCTTCATTAGTGCAATTTCAGCACTCCATTTCTACCTATTATATTTTCCCAGCATTCAAAGAATCAAAGTAGTTTTGATTCTTATAAAAAGAATGGCAAATTTCAAACCTTCTCAGAAATATATAGACATACTGATTCACACATGATTACAAGATTAAGATACTTTAAAAGATGGTGTATGCTTGTTTTTGTGTGAGAAACCAACATGAACTACTTAAATGCTATCTCAGCCTATGATTTTGTTAAGAGGTTGTCTAGATTTTTCCAGCCCAGTCCTTACAGTCCTAAGACAGAAATAGTAAAGGTAAAAGTTTCCCCTATCCAGTAATGTCCGACTCTAGGGAGTAGTGTTCATCTCTGTTTCTTAGCCAAGGGATCCAGTGTTGTTCGAAGACACTTCCGTGGTCATGGGGCCAGCATGACTATATACACCAAGATGCACGTAACACTGTTACCTTCCCCCCAAAGTGGTATCTATTTATCTACTTGCATTTGTATGCTTTTGAACTGCTAGCTGGGCAAGAGTTGGGACAGGTAACATGACCTCATCCCTTTGCGTGGTGCTCAGGTCTCGAACCTGGGCTGTCAACTTAACCCACAGTCTTAACTGCTGAGCCACTGCACCCTTCAAGACAGAAATACCCCCTTTATAATTGTTTCATTATATCCCACAGAAAAAAGGCCCAGCCAAGTGAGAATATTGTATCAATCCTATCACAATGGGATTCAAAGTGAACATAAGTCAAAGAGACAGATGATATTATACCCTCTTAAAATTACAACCCTAGGTAAGAAAAACACAGAATAAATTAGACAGTAATTAATTATTCTAGGTATTAAAATAGCCTACCCTGAGTGGGAATTTTAAAGGCCGATGATAAGGCTGAAAACCAACAGGTCCTCCTTGTTGTAATATGGCTTGGTGGGCTGCATGCAGACCTTCTCCTACAACTGGAATGGCATTATTATTGCGAGCTGGTTGGTTATTAGGTTGCTGGTTTGCATTGTTTTCATTCTCTTCCTGGTCTCCCAGTAAGTAAGAATGAAGATCCCTAATACAAGATTTAATAGTATTTAATTGAATATATTAACATGAAAAGAATAAGAATGGCAGTAAGCAATAAAATATGAATATTTTCATGGCAGATTCAAACATTATATTCATTTATTTATTCAATTTCTATAGCCACCCATCTCAAATAAGTGACTCTGGACACCAAAGGTGTCATCTTAATTAAGTGGAATGTTTAAAAGAAGCATTTTAAAACAAACAATAACAAAAAAATAAGTAAATGAAATGTATGTAATATCAGGAAAGTATCCCCCTCCGCTTTATTTTGTGCTTCAAGTCAGTTACTCCTGGCAATTGCATGGAAAAGCCCTTGCAGTTTTCTTGTCAAGATTTCAGAAGTGGTTGCCACTGCCTGCTTTCTAGGGCTGCGTAAGGGTGACTGGCCCAAAGTCACCCACTTGCCTTTGTGCCTAAGGCAGAATTAGAACTCCAAACAGTTCTCCCAGTTTCTGTCCTGATGCCTTAACCACTATACTAAGCAAAGACATTATCAAAGAGATAAACACATGAGATTGCTGCAACTTCATATTTACTCCTTAAAATCAAAATAACTAAAGATGCCTATGTCTGCAACTGCAGCACCCCACAGGATAATACATGACTATAGCCCTTAGTATTCAAGGAGTTTTCAACAACAATTGAGCAATATAGGCCGAGTTATATTCCATTTAAATTAAACAAAATATTGCTTTCATTAAGTGAAAGTAAATGAAAGTTGCTTAACCTTTACTGGGCCAACCTGAAGTCCAATACACAAACCTTACAGGTAGTCTTCGACTTACAACCACAAATGAGCGCAAAATTTCTGTTGCTAAATACATCTTCAGAAAGCAGCTGGTTTGTTGCTCATCCTTCCCACACAGTGGAGGTCATGTGGTGCCATCCTGAAAGCAGGTGCCATTTTGGAAGGAGCCACATTGCGGCCACTCTGAAATTGCACCCACTTGCAGGATGGCACTGTGTGGTCTCCACTCTGTAGAAAGACTACACACAGGGGAAGCTGCTTCCCAAAGAACTACCACAAAGGTGATGGTCTATGACGGAAGGGGGGGAGGAGTGTGTGGGACCCAGCAGAGTGGGAAGCAGGCCTAAGGCCTGTGGGGACCCAGTGAAGGGAGAAAGTGGAGCATAGGATGCCTCAGGTTTGGTGGAGGCCTGAGCCAGGTCATGTGTGAGCTGGGGAGGTACTGCAATCCTAGGCCTCCCAGGGCCTCTCCACTCAAGGTACCCCATCTGCAACAGGAAAAGCAGGGATGGGGGGGGTCATTAAGCAAGCCAGTCACATGGGTGCCTTGCTTAAAGATTGTCCAAACTGTGACCATAATGGACAAGCTCCATTATGGTTACAAGCTAAGAACTACCTGTACTTATCCTCAATGTATATTTTAAAGGAATAAGACAATTTCTCTCTTGCACAAACTTAAAATATAATAAAAATGCTGCATAGTAATTTATACTGCTTCATTTTCAACACATGCTAAGGAGACAAACATTGGACACTCAGCTTCAATTATTTAAGTAATAGAAAGTTTCAATCATTTGAAAGGACTGGACTCTTCACACTTACAATAAGTAGCCAGCAGTAACAGTCCATCCTCGTACGAGCCCCTTCAGCCACTGCCTTGTGTGCCCTTGTTCAAGCAAAGCTGGCAGAACCACTTGAAGCAAAAGTAATTCTAAGGAAAGTTCACTTACAGGAGCATCACTGTGGGAATAAAAGAAGCTGACATATTTAAAAACAAACTCACTGTCTTACTGATGCAAGTCTAACTGTACTGATGCAACTATATCATTAGTTGCATTTTTTCTTAAACATTGTTAATTGTGGGCATTCCTTCTGAGGCAAAATTAAATTAAGTGTTGCATGTCTCCCCCATGACTAGCATAATTCATATTACAATACAAATCATAACATGTAAAAAAAATCCTCCAAATGATAGCCAGCTCATATATATGAAAAATTTATTTTTCATGAATAACTGTTTGGGTCAAATATAATGTTAACTATTCAGTGAAAAACTTGGGTTTCTTGTTTTTAAGATTATGAAAGAGGAAACAGATATTCACATATTATTAAATCCACATTTTAACATCCATCCAAACTAAATATTTATTAGTTAGTTCACAATTATATTACCAGCAGTTCATTTCAAATAAACATAGAATGTTAAAGTCAAAGAGTATCAGCTATGGAATGAAAGTTTTTCTTACCTATAGAGCATTACATTATATGGTAGAAAATGAGGCAGCAGATATTTAATAATTCGTATAGGAAGCCAAAGCATGAGCAAGACAATTGAACCAAAGACAATCTGAAACAACAACAATAAAAAAAAACTCTGTATTAACTTTTCTATTTTTAGCTTCAATTTAAAGCAAATTAAAAATGAGCATAATTCATACTACATGTTTGAAGATAGCAAACTTCTTTCCCCTTTCTTAACTTCCATTCTTTCATTACCATATTTTGCCCTGTCTTTAAAATAAAAAAAATGGTTGATAGATTTTAACATAATCAAAATCCTATGCTAAATTGTAATTTATTCTTTTTAGAATTTAGAAGGACAAGTTTTAGCCATACTATCCTTTGCAAACAATGTTTAGCAATGGACAGAAACTAATTAAGAAGGGGAAAATGCAGATGCACAGCGAGTTTTCTCTAAGAATTTCAAAAACTATCAAAATCCAGGTGTTAATTTGGTTATTTGTAAGTGGTCTGCTCATACACAAAGCCACATTTATGAACCAGTAAGAGTTCAACTATAACTATTTTGACGTTGAAATCACATTCTCAGGTTCCCTTAATTAAAAAAAAGTTAATGTGAGACTATTCATATAAAACACAAAAAATAAGAGGTCAATATAGTGTATACATTGTTAAATAACCTTCAGATGTGGATTATATCGAAAAAATTGAAATTATCTATGACAGCTTTTGTCAAGTTCTATTAGTGTAAGGCACAAAAATGAACCAGACTGCTGGTGATTTAGAACACTTTTCCTTAGAATAATACAAAAAGACAGTAATAAACACATATTTATAAACCATTATTTATGATTTCAATTTCCTATAGATTCAATCAAGTAAATCAAGTAAAAGTATCATCAATGCCTATTAAAATCTGAGAGTAATTATAGTTTGTTAGTTGACATGCTGAGTATAGGGGAAAACATATTTAATTATAAAAAGAACCTGAATGCACAGTTATTTGTTACAATAAGGAAATTAACACTACAAAGAAACTGGAAATGTAACTTTACCACTGACAAAATAAACCTCCTGAGATGTCTATAAATGGGCAAGTGAATCATTTCTTGAACTGGATTAAAATCTGGATCATTTAAATTCCTCAAAAACCAGAGGACACCAGGTCTCAGTACCTGAAAAGGAAAATTAACACTTCAATGTTTTGAAATTATTTTTCTAATAATTTAATATTCTAGAAACCCGTAATGCTCCATATTAATTTTCAGTATAATTACAGCACCCTCAATCTGTTGAAAACTAGTGAGCCAGTTTTGCTGCTAATCAAAGATACAATGTTTTTGGAAAGGTTGTCAGATGATTCTGATGTAAAAAGCCTGCTGGTTGAATGCCATCTTCAGGAGTTGGGAAGCACTCAAACAGCTGAGGCTGACTCCACTAAGAAACATTTGGAACAGTTGGGTCATGTGTTATATATCCCAATCCTGAGCAGTCACACAGTCTCTGATTGAGTCACAAACTTCAGAAAGCTGAACAGAGTTGCTTGGTGTATTTCTTCATAACAAGGCAATAGCCCCATACAGTAGAAGGTAACCACTATGGCAGCTCTTCAATGAGAACAATCAATCCAACCTAGATTCTTGTATTCATGTCTTGTAGCCCATATATCCTGGACTTCTGTTTCTCTGATCTTGGGCCAATCAATAACCCTCCCAAGAAAGTTTGGATCACGATCTTATCATGCTACCCTTTTGCTGCTCTAACTTTGGACTTCTTCACAATCAACCTCTTGCATTTCTGTAAACTAGTGAACAAGCATACATGCCTGTTTTGTGTGCCATTGCCTGTTAATTTGCTTGTAATACAAAGTAACCTACTTTGTAAAAACAGAGTAAACTCAGCTCTATGTGCATGGTTGGTCTGGAAGTCAAGTTTTCAAGAATTCCCTAACACTTTTGGATTTAGCTTGGTCCAGGATTCTCAGAATTTCCCAGTTGAAACTATAGTTGAGTCTGTCCATGTAGTGTGATATAAAGGAGTTTTCATTGTGTTTTCTGATTGTTAGTTGGTGTTCATGGATGCGCTCTGATAATTTAATCCTAACTCCCTCCAGCAACCAACATCCAGATAAACACAGATTAACACCACAAATAATCAAGCAGAAACATAATTTAATCAAAAAACAACCAAGGAGAAAACTACACTCCCACTAACACTGGCAGGGCAATGTATTATATATAAACAGGAGTAAATTCACACTCACTAGCACTAGTTGGGTAACAAAACATCTGTAAGCAAACAACCAAGCTCAGAGAGAACCAAGGAAGACTCAGTTCAATCCTCAACTACATAAATTCTTTTTTATTATATTTATTTTAACAATGATGCTGTAGTTGTGGGAATAACTATTTTGCTGATTGGCCAAAAATATTTAAAAGATCAATGCAACAAAGCCTAGCAGAAGTTTGACAATTTGGAGAAGTCTTACAATAATGGAGCGGGCATCTGAACAAAAGATTGTTTAAAAATTTATGATATTCAGTGTGCAGTGTTTTGCAATTATCATAGTAAGTGCTGACAATGAAAGCAAGCCAGCAAGCTATTTCAAAGGTTCCAGGGTTTCATTAACGGTATGAGGGCAAAAAAGATAATGGTAGATACTTCAATCAAGGCTAGTGGCACTCTACACTAAAACTAACCACCCAAGAGCTGGTTACCTGGTAATTATAATTTTATATAAATCACTTGCAGTCTTAAAATTCTAAGCTATGACAATAGCAGTAACAAATGGAATATTTATCAAATGTCACTGACTCAAAGCTTTTGCATTTCTTGCCAATTCCAGATTAAAGATCTACCTGATTTGCTTCAATGTTCATTTACATTTAATTGGGTGGGAAAAGAACCACTGATAACAAAGTAGTACTTTTTTCTCTCATGTCCTCTAGAGTTTTCAACATGTCAACCCCCCCGCCCCCACCGAGGCAGCTTTAAAATGATGGGTAATTGATTATACAGGGAATGTCCCCATTTAATACAATTAACTTGACTATCTCCCAAACTGAACAACATTCAGAATTTGATCTTCCAAACCTTAAAATTCTTTTAGGGTACCATAATATGATGTTGGAAAAATCTATTCTTTTCAGCTGCAGTACCCAATTCCCATTTAAATTAGGATAGTGCCTGAGTTAAAAGACATTTGAAAAATTTTATATATGCAGGTGTTATGTCTATTTTACACTGTGTTGTAATTGTTTTAATGTCTAATGTAGCCCATGAAAATATACGTGCATATGAAATAATAATACAACTACTACTGCATCTCGCTCTGAAGCTTTGTATAAAGGCCCATAACTTACATATTTTAAAAAATATACAGTTGAAATTTAAATAAATACAAATCCGGTACATATACAGAATCTGCTAGCTCCTTAGTTTAGAGCTCTACAAACTGCTCCCTTCCATCTGGCAATTTAAAAGTTTGTCTCTGAGCTTGTCTCTATCCTCCCTGCCCCCCACCCCCCGCCTTTTCTCCTCTCCTTATCTTTTGTGCCCTTTCTTTTCAGAGTGTAAAACTGTGTGCTGGGATTTTCTTGTTTTTCTCATCTTAAATAAACTGGCTTGGGAAAATGTTCAATTGAACATGATACTAATGGTTTACACAATTAAATCTGCATAGTATTTAGCCTGATTATTCCTGATCTCAATATATTCTGGCATGAAAGGCTTATTCAGATTGTTTGTTGATGAAATAATACAGTTGTCCTCTATACATTTTTAAAATTTAGATTAATTTGAACATTCAATAGATTTTTGCAAAGACACAAATGAAAAAAACTTTTATCATTTAACACCCAGGTTTTCAATGTATTTTCAATACTTACTTCTCTCAGGAGGAGGATGAAGGATGCAAAATAGAAGACATATACCATTCCGACTAGCCAATGTAGGAACATTGTAGTGCCAGGGGCAGACTGAAAGCTTAATTCTCTATCCTTCAAAGTAGCATCAAACATTTCCTATGGAAAAGATAGCAATGATATTTTTCTGCCTTTCAATCTGGGAGCGACTCAGAGCTTTACAATGACAAAAACCACAAACCTTTCCACATGTTCTCATAATAAGAAAACACCTATAGAATATCCATTATGACACTGAATGGTCTATCAATTATTTTTCATAGAAAATTGCAGCACTTCATTGTATGTGTATACTATAAATCTATAGTAATAAACAATCTTCACTATCTAACAGCTAGACAAAATCTTAAAATTAAATTCCAATTTAAAAATATAACCTCTTCAATTTTCCAATTCCAATTTATAAATACAGGTAGTCCTCGACTTATGTCCACAATTGAGTCCAAACTTTACGTTATTGAGGCATTTGTTAAGTGAGTTTTGCCCCATTTTATGACTTTCCTTGCCACAGTTGTTAAGTGAATCACTGCAGTTGTTAAACTAGTAACAAGGTTTTTAAGTGAATCTGGCTTCCTCGTTGACTTTGCTTGTCAGGTCACAAAAGATAATCACATGATGCTGGGACACTGCAACCGTCATAAATATGATCCAGTTGCTAAGTATCTGGATTTTGATCATGCGACCATGGGGATGCTGTGATGGTTTTAAGTGTGAAAAATAGTAATGAGTCACTTTTTTCAGTGCTGTCGTAATGTTGAATGGTCACTAAACAAACTGTTGTAAATTGAGGACCACTTGTATAACTTATCTCGAGCAAAATTGTCACTGCAAAATAAAATAAAGCAATGGTTTCCCCCAAAATGCTAGTCTTACCAGCGAACAAATGTCCAGCCACCAGCCACAGATCAGAGGGAAAACACCTATTTCTACCACCACTAATAAGGACACCTGCAAAATAAAAGTCAGATAGTTGTTTGTATATTCACAAGTGCTGAATATTGACTAAATTCATATTTATTTTTAAAACTTTCTGCCTACAGATTCAATTTTATTAAATATCTGATTTTTAAGACTTTCTTACCTTGACAACTATATAGCACACACCAAGCAAGCGACGTGATCTCTGGAATTTTACAAGCGCTGCCACACCCTATATAATATGGTCAAAGAAATAGGTATATTTCATAGTGTAATATTACTTTGTGGATGAGAGTGTTAATTCACAGGAAATCATTTCAGTCAACAGGACATTCTGAACCCCACACAAATAGAGTAGGTAATCCGCTGTGCTTCCAATACTCCACTACAGAGGGAGCCTGATGCTAATAATCTAAGAATGGAATACAATTAATTGGTCTTTTCTACCCCAAAATAGATAAAGCAAAATCTGCTAGTAGAGTGACCAACCAATGTTCAAATGTTAAGATTTATACAAGTATTTAAAAGGATACATGACTGACAATTAAAGAGACTGCCAGCAGCACATAGCCAACGATGGTTGTGATCAGGCCTTCGAAATGAGAAGCTTGAACCTGAAAACCATAAACAAACATACATCAAATAGACCACTTTTTAAGAAGACCTATAAAACATTGCACATACATTATGAATCGACCATCAGATTTTCTATTACATGTGTATTTCATTTCTAAATAGATTTTAACTTTAACACAAATTTTAACACTAATGATGCTATTTATTATTTTAGCTGACTGAACACTACACAATTGCTTAACTATTTGATTAACCGGTTAATCAAACAGTTATAAACAGATGCTACATTTATATCCTGCCCTTTTTGTAGAGAAACTCAAGTAGGCACACATAGTGTTCCCTTCCTATTTTCCTTCCACAACAAACCTGTGAGTTGAGTTGGGCTGAAAGACAGTGACTGGCCCAAAATCATTCACTGGACACTACGGCAGAGGGTAAACTGGATTGAAAATCCCAATCAATATTCATTTGACACACCACCAATAATCATAATCATCCTCCCACCCAAAGTAGCTTAGTGAAAGATTTTTATCAGGTAGCAATGTCCTTTCTCTGGCCATACCATAGTTTGTGGCTACCATTTAACATTCCCTTTCCCAAAATTCCTGGAATGTGCAGGTAGTATGGGTTTCAGAGGATTATTTGCGTTTCAAAAAGGAATAACTTCTTTCCTTATCTTGTGGGGACAAAAATTCTGTCTATAAAATACCTATTATGAGAAAAACTGGCTGCCCTCTCACCTATATTACAATTTTTGCAGAAAGGAAAGCTAAAGGAATCACAGATACATTCCTTCCCTATGTTTTTGGTGGAAGTTGTGCTTGGATTTCACACCGGATAAAAATCACCCTTCCTTTACTCCAGGAAACATGGGTAACCAGTAGGAAAGAAGGATGATTCAGTTCATAAGTAAAACTTCTGTGGGATTAACAGAATCACTTACATATTCTTCAAAGCCAAGCCCAACTATAGAGAAGTGTCCGATGTGATAGGGGCAAAATGCTAGGAGAGAAAGAAATTGGTGACAGATGGCTCTTTTTGATAAATATACATTTTAAAACTAACCATTAGGTAATAAATAGATGTAAATAACTGGGTTTATAAATTTGCTATATAAACATGGCCCACGTTATGCCAAATAATGATTTAGTGCAAATGAAATGAAACAATTTAGTGCAAAAACCTTTTCAGCCTGTGTCTTGTTTTGTTATTTGAATTAAACAATTCTGGTCATGATTAGGTGTAATTGGTTAAAAACAAGTCAACTTCAGAATTAAGCTGACCATAATTACAATTAACCATAGTTCTCAATTCAGAAACTTGATGAAATAAAAGCAGAAATGAAAACTATCAGCCTCTTCTAGACAACAAGAGCCATGAGCTGAAATCTCTGTGTGGACCAATTATATTTGGGTGAAAATATAATTATTCAATAAAACATTTGATTAATACTGTCTGGATTTTATAGATTTTGTAAAAAAAAAAAATGGCCTCAAAATTATTAGTTTTCATAGCAAAATTATTTTTCTATGGCTTCAGTTTGCATGGGTTATAATTGGCATGTATTAGAATAAAAATCAGATGCAACAAGTAATGGTATGAGCACATTCATGGGTAAAAAAACCATTTGATGCTCTATGTAAAATTATAATTATGCAGTCACTAAATTGCATGCAGGCCTACTATGGAGTCAGTTTCCTTTGAGAAACATAAAAAACCTACTTCTTTTCCTAACAAAAACACATAACTAGTAGTTAAAATTCATGGAGCTCTAGCATAATTTGTACCATATGAAAAATTATTCTGAAATAATTGAAAATGCAATAACTTACCAAAGACAAGTATGAATAGTGTGTTTAATGATACCACCCAAAACACATGTTCCTGAAGAAGTAGGGAAAAATGAAAAGTAACCATACAAAACTAACTGATAAGCAATATTATCTTCTATTGTGTTCTTGTCATTCTGCTATTAATTTCTTTTCTAATTTTTCTACAATGAAATGTAGGGTTTTCTGCAATAAAATTTTTATCTGTAGGCTGTACATTCACATCATCACAAGGAAGGTTAATGCATTGTATTTGTTCAATTTGTATGGCTGACCATCTCAAACAAGTGACTTTGAATGGCAAACTATCATAAAATTAATTAAAACAATTACAATCACCATACAAAAAGAAAAAGTAAAAACATATAGCAGTTGAGAATTATTATATTCCATGTATGTTAGCAAAGCTAGGAAATGGACCCTTTCAGACACTTGAGACCCCAAACCTGGGCATACAGGCAGTTCTTCAAGGCCTTCTGAAAGGCTGACAGAGATGGGTCCCTCCTAATAGCTGGAGGGAGAATGTTCCTGAGGGCAGGCAATAGGCAAAGAAGATATACCAAGAAAGACAAATATCTCTTGGCTGACACGACTCAGAGTATGCCCATCCTGCTAGTAGAAACAACTGGGAGAAGATGGTCTCTCGGGTAACTTGGTCCCAAGTCATGAAGGGCTTTAAAGGGGAAGTGCGCTCAGAAACACACTAGAAACCAATGCTGTTCATGAAGTAATGGGTATTATATATGCCAAGTAATTACTACCTGCGCAGTAAATACGTCACACAAACTATTAAGGTATTTTTTTTTTGGTAAAAACTTGGCATTTCTAAAAAGTATGTGGTATATTTAGCTGACACTGTACTCAAAGATTTAACATATATGAATTCTACTTGCTAGATAAGAATGGCAGTAATAACAATAACCATTACAATTCACTTACCAAAAAAACTAGGGATCCATCAAGTCCAAGCATCTATAAACAAGAAATAATTTTGAACATTAACTAACATAGCCTATATTATAGCATTCAAGAGGCTGCTAAGTTTTAAAGAACTATTTCCCAACCTGTTCTCAATTTATTGGAAAGGTGCAAAAGTTAAAGTGTGTTAAAAGCGACATACACCGTGCTCAACCATTAATTATGGTTTTTAAATAAAAATGGCTGAGTTCACATATTATGCTAATGGCTCAATCACTGTGAATTAGTACAATATGTGCAGCCAATATATGCTGGTCTCTGACCATAATAAAAGTTTGTTTTGATGAATCTAATATTTTTACAAAGTATCATAGAAATGCATATCTTCTATTGCTATTTTCAACTGGAACAGCAGCTTCAAGAATTAGAGAAATAGCAAAAGGGAAAAGGATACTTTATAAAGTTATATTTTACAATTTTCACACTTTAAATTGTTTCAGGACTTTTTGCAAAGTATATTTTCTCTTTTAAATATGCCCTTTTTACCAACAATATTCTTTGTCTTCCCCAAACTGCTGTTTTTTTTCTACTAAAGGAGTGGGGGAACTCTGTATTATTATAGGTTATTTTGTATCAATTGTAATATATGGTTTGATCAATATAAATTGGAAGATGAAGCTGACAAAAAGGATGCAGCATAGAAAACCATCCTCAATGCCAAGCAGATTAAGCTTTTCAAACTGTTTCATGACTACAGGGAAAAAATATTTCTGAACGTATAGGCCATACTCACTCTCTCCCATGTAAGTTCTTCTGCTGCTCGATCCCATTCCAATGCATTCCAATTCATGTCATCTACACAGAGTATCAAAATATTTAACAATAAGAAAAAAAATTGATATATTTGCTATATTCTTCAAGGAGAACACTACTCATATTTGCTCCAGGCTTGGACAGTTCTAGTGTGATGGTTGGGTAACATATTGTGATGTTATTCAGGATATGTTTGAGCTTCTGGAAACAGAGGAATTGGAAAGGATTGTCTGTTCTATAAACACTGCTACTGTACATGTGATCTGTGGACCCTTACTTCTAGCTCATCTAGGCAGGAAAGGTGTGTGTGAACGATCCAAAAAACTGAACTTTCTCTTCTTGGACAGAGAGTATGCCACTAGCATTGATAATGTTACCCAGTTTGGATTAATGAAACATCTGACACCAACATCAGAGAGGAGCAA
Organism: Pituophis catenifer annectens; assembly: GCF_029215685.1. Lineage (NCBI taxonomy): Eukaryota > Metazoa > Chordata > Lepidosauria > Squamata > Colubridae > Pituophis > Pituophis catenifer. The sequence continues at coordinate 88,739,993 of NW_027256883.1, forward strand.
GGACCCGTCATTTCAACCCTGCGCTACAAATATTCTCCTTTATTGATATGCCACCTGCCTTGGAAGAACACTCTGGCTTGAAGAAGTGATCCCTCTTTCCAGTCCTACTGGAGAATGTTCATCCTATTTCCATATACTTCCCTTTGGGAAGAAAGCTGTTGAAAATGTACTGTTTCAGCTGCAGAGGATTGTTGATGACATGGATTATCTTGGAGCCATTTTGACTGGATTCAAGCCTGAGTACAGAACAGAAGCAGCACTCTTGGGACCCAGTGGGACCTAGGGGTTGGGAGCTTCCCCCTCTTGTTTCTATTAGACTACTTCACATACTTCAGTATCACCATGATACATTATTGAACCACCTATAAAATCAGTCTGCTGGTGGTTCTACTCAGTGCTTATTGATGGGGAGCAATTGAGCAGATAGTTTCCACCCCTGCCTGGGCCAGAACTTGGTGTCTGAAAAACGTGAGGGTCCGCATGGATAGAAACAAATTTAAGATTTAACCTCAGAAAGACAAAGTTACTATTTATCCAGAAACATCCTGATCTGTGAACATTCCATTATTAGTTCTGGACAGAGTTGCTCTAATAAAGTGATCCACACTTCCGCTAAAGGAGGTAGAAACTCTGACTGGAAGCTTTGACCAGGATGCTCAGTCTACAGTGATTCATATCATCATCACTTATACAAATTACTGCATTATAGTCTATAAAGAAATATAAGTTCACAAACTACAGTTGGAACATAAGATTGCCAAGCTACTAGTAGGTGACAGATGCTCTATAAATATTATACCAGTTCTTCAATTGCTGTATTGGTTATCAACAGCTTCCAAGTCCAATTTAAAAGCACTATTTTTGATGTAGCCAATCTTATATGGCTTGACTACAGAGGCTATAATCTCCAGAAATAATCTGCCTGATCCATGCCTGCCTGCAGAGTGTGTATGATTAGGGAGGGACCTGTCCCTATGTAAATTCAAGTGCAAACTGTCAGGAGACCTTGGCAAAGAAATATCTGTAACAAATAAATAAATGCAGGATAACAAGCTATACAATTAAATAGTCCTCTTATAATAATATGCAAGGAAGTACAAATATTTTGGTAACTATAAAGGTGATCTTTTCAATGTTTAGATATGGTCACCTGTTTACCAGAATTCAATAGAATAATTATAATTATCAGAGAAGTCTGAAACTTATTTTATTTGCTGTATTGTTACCGTAATACACTGTGCAAAAATGCACAAAATGATGCTTTTAAAGTATGATAATTGTGTTTACTAATATTATGTGATTTGAAGAAAAAACAAAGTATAAATAATCTTTGAAATTATTATTTTTTCATTAAAAAAAAGATAATACAATTACAGAAAATGGACTTTGGGGAGAGATTTATAAATATCATAAAAACAATATATGACAGACAATTTGCTAAGATAATGATGAATGGAGAAATGACAGAAAAAATCAATATAAGGAAAGGGACTAGACAAGGCTGCCCATTATAACCATTATTGTTTATTCTGACTCTAGAAGTTCTAAATAGAAATATTAGACGAAATGATGAGATAAAAGGGATGAAAATTATAAAAGAGCAGTATATATTACAAGCGTTTGCAGATGACCTGGTATTTATTATAGAGGAATCACAAATAACAGGATCCAAATTACTAGAACAGATAGAAAAATATAGAAAAGTTTCTGGTTTGAAAATAAATAAAGATAAAACAAAAATTTTGGTGAAAAATACAACAGAAAAACAAAACAGAGAAATAAGAGAAAAGTTAGATATACAAGTCGTGAAGAAAGTTAAATACATGGAGATATATTTAACTTCAAGATGTGCAACAATAAAGGAAGAAAATTACTACAAATTAAGACAACAAATTGAAAAAGATTTAGAAAAATGGAAGAATCTTCAAATATCACTTATGGGACAGATTGCATTGATAAAGATGAACATATTACCAAGATTGTTATTTCTATTTCAGACAGTGCCAATTGAAATTGAAAAGACATATTTTCAATATCTGAATAAGATAATGAGGAAATTTATATGGCATAGAAAAAAGGCAATAATAAATTTGAAAATGTTGCAAGATACAAGGTCACGAGGGGGATTTGGGTTACCAAATTGGGAATTATACTACCAAGCAGCAACATTGACATGATTGAAAAAATGGATTGAATTAAGAAATATAAAGTTGTTAACTTTGGAAGGGCATGATTTGCAACTAGGTTGGCATGCTTTTTTGTAGTATGGTAGAAATAAAATACATACATACTTTCATAGACATTATAGAAGAAATGCATTGTTATTGGTTTGGAAGAAGATTAGAGATAAATATTATATGAAAATATCAATATGGTTCTCAATGAAGGAAGCTTTAATACACCCAAATGTTTTTAATTTTGGAAATATTGTTAGATATAAGGATTTGTTAACAGATAAGAGGGAATTGAAAGAGAAACAAGAATTGGAAGAACAGGGGATTGAGATAGATTGGTATATGTATATGCAGATAAGAACAAGTTATGAAAAAATGCTAAGTTACATTTGGAAAAGACTGAGTTAGATAGGATACTCACAGAAGAAAATTTAATATATTTTTTTTAATAATTTTTTGTTATATATTGAATTGGAGGAGGAACAGATGAAAGAATGATAGCTTGGGGAAGAAATTTTGGACATTCAATTGAGCTTGAAAAATGGCAACTATGGGAAAGGAATTATAAATTAACAATGTCCACCGCATACAAGAAAAACCAATATAAAATGTTTTATAGATGGCATATGCCACCGGAGAAGTTAGCAAAAATGTTTAAAGATAAATCAGCGAAATGTTGGAAATGTCACCAACTACCAGAATCTTATTATCATATGTGGTGGACATGTCCTGAAGCAAAAAATTATTGGAATAAAATTAAAATTTGGCTGGAAGAAATGACACAAATACGTATTGAATTTAAACCAGAGTTGTTCCTATTGGGTATCCTACCGGATAAAATTAAAAAGGAATATATTTATTTGATTATACATGTAATAACAGCTGCATTTATTTTTATTGTTGGTTGGAAAAGAGATATAAATTATTAATTTTATAACTATGTATAAAAATTTGATAGTAAGAAAATAATAATAATAATAATAATAATAATAATAATAATAATCCAGAAGTTACATCCAGAAAAGTGAAGAACCAATGATTAAGGAAGTAAATAAAGGAGGCCTTTTAAAGACAACTAAAACAAAAGCAGAATATAAGAAAGAAGTAATTGAGCAGCGAGCTGAAAATTGGAAACACAAAGCTCTGCATGGCCAATACTTGAAAAGTATTGAAGGCAAAGCTGACCAGAAACTAACTTGGAACTGGTTAAGATCAGGAGTACTGAAAAAAGAAACAGAAAGCTTTATTTTGGCAGCTCAAGAACAAGCCCTAGCCACAAACTGTATGAAGGCAAAAATTCAACATGTTACCACCAACAGCAAATGCCGCCTCTGCAATGAAAAAGAAGAGACAGTTGACCACCTGATCAGTGGGTGCAGCAAAATTTCACAAACTGACTACCTACAATGCCATGACCGTGTTGCTAAAATCATTCACTGGAAATTGTGCCAGAAGTTTGGATTTGAGTACAGCAAAAACCACTGGGAACATCAGGTTGAGAAAGTTTTAGAGAATGAGAAACTCAAGATCTTGTGGGACTTTAGGATTCAGACTGACAGGCACTTGGTCCACAACACACCTGACATAACAATAGTTGAAAAGAAAAAAGTATGGTTCATTGACATTGCAATACCTGGTGATGCACGAATTGAAGATAAGCAGCAAGAAAAAATCACAAAGTACCGGGACTTACAAATTGAAGTTGAGCGACTGTGGAAAAAGAAATCGTGTGTTGTCCCGATTGTAATTGGAGCCCTCGGAGCAATACCCAAAGGGCTACCCCGCTATTTAGAAATTCTAAATTTGCCGGACTTGAACATTTTGACTCTACAAAAAACCACCTTACTCGGAACAGCTTACATCCTCCGACGATACCTTAACAGTTCCTAGGTCCTTGGTTAGGACTCGAGCTGCTGAGCTATTAACCAGCCTCAAAGGCTGTGAATCTCACTAAAGATTAACCAATAAATAATAATAATAATAATAATAATAATAATAATAATAATAATAATAATAATAATAATAATTTTATTTCTATACCGCCCTTCTCCCGAAGGACTCAGGGCCGTGTACAGCCTATTTAAAAACACTACAGGAATGAATTTTTACAGTGGATTGGATGACGATTAAGATAGAAGAAACTGTTGGAACAAGAAGAACAAAAAGAAAAGTAGAAGTCAACACCGAGATGTGACAGGAGAGGGATGATTGATGTTTTAAATGTTTATTTGTTTTATAAAAAAAAAATCTTTTTAAAGAAATTATTATTTTTTCCTAGAAAGTAACCCTTGCAATAAATGGGCCACAATATATAATCAGTATACCTTGTCCTCCATTGTTTGCATCTGCTGCATCTTCAACTACAACATCTTCTTCATCTTCATTGTCTTCTTCTTCTTCATCTGGCTGTTCTTCTAGAATTTCTGGATTTTCACCTACAACTACATTCTCAGCAGGCTGGTCCACAGGCTGATCAAGTACAGCGTTTTCAGCACCAGCATTTCCTATACCCTGAGCCTGAATGCAAAAAAATCAACAAAATTTTAGTTGAACTAAGATGATGTGCTGCACTTTATCAATGAAAATTGTTCGGATATTTTAAAGAGCAAATCTAGAAACAAGCTTCATTGAGTGCCGCATCAGGGTTGTGGGGTCAGGTAGGCGTGGCCAGTACATTACTTGTGTCAGGTGCGCCTGTGGTGGCCCGAGCGCTGTGACGGCCTTGTGCAACCCTCTGCCAGTGAAAACGGAGTCCAGGAGGGCTGCAGCTGGCCCTCCCAAGCTCCATTTTCGCTGGCAGAGACACCGCACGCTGCTCCTTTGCTATTTCCAGATTGGCCCCATGGGCCAGATTTAAGTACACCGCGGGCCGGATCTGGCCCATGGGCCTTGAGTTTGACACCTCTGCTATAGAAAGATTCTTAATACCTCAGACCCAGCTGGGAGCTGATTTGGTCTAATGATTAAGGCTCCAGGTTAGAAACCAGGGTACCATGATTTCTAGTTCTGCCTTAAGTTTAAAAACCAGCTGAGTGACTTTGCACTAGTCACTCTCTCTCATCCCAGAATGTCAGGCTCAGGCAATAAACTAATTCCTGCTGCAGCCAATGGATCAACACTCAGTTAACCTGAAAAAAATGTGATCCTGTACTTGCAGGAGAACACTAAGGGGAAAAACAAATGTTGCTATAGGGAGATTCTTAACACTTCAGCACAGAGGTATTCTACACCTCCATCTATAGTATGAAAAGTAGATCCTAGACTGATGTCCCCCTGCTTTGTTTTGCATACATTGCAAAACAAAACATTTGCATACATTGGTGTCATATTACATGCAACGTATCAATCAGCTGAGTATAGGCTGCAGGAAAGAGATCCCTATAGCCCATTAGTTGTACTAAAATTACTCCTTTATTTCCTAAAGGAGGAAATAACCGTAATCTGATAAAGGCCGAGTAACCAAGTTTCAGATGTAGAAATTATTCTGGATGATATAGTACATGTGTTTTCATATATCATCAATCTGTTTGAAATCTTCAAAAGTTTATAAGACTGGAAGCCTCTTCCTTGATATCAGATCAGAAACCAATGAATTTCTGAGATGGACTGGAGATTTTCCATAGCTATCATAGGTGATCCTGTTGAGGCTTTAGTCATGCTGCCAGAGTAACAACACAAGCCATTGACATATTTTCTCCTACGTGCCTTTTTCAACCTAATAGAAACCATAAGGCATTGTAATATGCAGTAAACCAATTCAAGTGGGACATTCAATTCTGAGGGATCAGGAGTTGTAAATTAAGAATGTGGACAAGATGCTTGAAACTTTCTGACTGATTATTTACTGTCAATCTGTTCATCATGGGTGTTTTAACTGCTGGTGAAATGGCCCAGATGGTACGTCCAGACTACAATAAATGTCATTCAATAACTGTATGAAGTCAGTAGGAGGAGTCATCAGCAGACTGGAACAAGATTTAATTTACAGTGTCAATGACACCAGCTTTTCATCTGTTATACCAGAATCAGAAAGGGCTATGAATATTTAAGTCAGTGTCTGGATCATGACAAGTAATTTGAATCTTCTAATAAGATTGACGAAGATTGTTATCTGAAGAAATATGGTTGATCACTTCAGGCATGAATTAGAAGCCTCAACACTTGATATCATAATGCACTCTGTAAATCATCTGAAAGCTATGGATAGTAAACCACATAGCTGCAAGCTTGCTCTATGGTACACTTAGTAGAAAAACTGCATTAGCTACCACTTTTATGCTAAGGTTAATCTAAAAAGTAAGTCTAGGAAATCTGAAAAAATAGATGTTCTTTTATTTTAGGAGCAATGGATACCATCTGGAAGTGTTCCTGGTAACATAGCACTAAACAACCAGTTCTTCATTTAGATCCATAGATTAATCTGCATAGGTCATTATAGTCAAAATGTATTTTAATCCTGTAGAGTGCTGTGAATTATTACATGATGAAAGGTATGTAAATATTTTAAATTTGTTTTAAAAGTAAATGTGCATTTATTCATAAACTTTGTTATTTCAAAATAATGTAAAACAAGTCTGAATTTGTTTTCCCAACAGCGGAAGTAGGTTGTTCATAAAGCTGCTTACTGAAGCTCATTCTTATAATGATAAACCATGAATTAGTAATATGGTTAAACATAGCCTTTCTGTGACATTTAATAAGCATAAAGAATAAAGCATCAGTGTTCAATGTCGGTATAAACATACCACTCTTTGGATTAACCTCAAGTCCTAAAGTTTGTGCTAGAAAAAAAATGTTTTATGCAACAGATTATATGAATGGATCCAACATGTTTTATAAACACTTCCAGCTGTTTAAAGATAGGAAAAAGAGACAGAAAAGGCTTACATGTATCAAAAAAATTCAAACTGAAAGTTACTGCATATAAAGTAAACAGCATGTTACCTCATTCTGTTGCCCAACACCATTAATGGCTTGCTGCTGATTCTGTTCTAGCCACTGTGGTGCACCTCCATGGACAATTTGTTCACGTAACCATACAAGACTGATAAACGCACAGAGTGTGCATGTCACAACAAAACAACCTTGCAAACAGTCTGCCAATAAATTCTCCCTGTTGAAGAAATATTCAACACATTATACAATCAGTTGACATACTGTAACCATTAGTGGAAATCACTGCTGTTGATTGCCTCTACTATCAAGCACCCATAAGGAAAAAAAACATACTTTGGTAGCTTATAGCTATTTCAGCTTCAATTTATTCTATCCATTTCCTTACAAATTAGTCTGCCATTGCATAAAAGTCATTATCAGCAAGTTTCCCTCCATAGAATTTTATTCTATTTTATATTAATAACCATGCTAATTATGGTTATATCATACCAATTAAAATAAGAACTCCTTACCAATTAATTTTCTACAAATAATTAATATCTATTTATTCATTATTAAATTTATTTGTCGCCCATCTCCCTATGGGGCTACTCTGGATTGTTTACAACAGTAAAATGTAAAATTATAAAATATTATAATATTAATATTAAAGTATATATTAAAGTAACATTAAATTAATACATATTTATACATCCTAGTGGTTTTTGTATCTGACAAATAGTGCGTGCATACAGTATAAAATTGGAATTAAGACCACAAATCTTTCAGTTACTTTCCCCATATTATTGGACTCCAGCATTATTAAATAGTATTTCCTTTTATAAACATTTTAGACTGAACTGAAGTGATTTTTAACATCCAGCTTAATGTTTGAAGTCTGACTCTTACTTTATTTACAATTTAAAATAATGGACTGATATTTACCACAAGATTAATGTGGCTTATTAATATTAAAATATATATTAAAGTATGGTTAATTAGATTGCTATTCAATATTAATTCATTGGGTTTTATGTGTGTGGGAGCTTTATAATAGTAACAGAGTAACAGAGTAACAGAGTAACAGAGTTGGAAGGGACCTTGGAGGTCATCTAGTCATGCAGGAGCCCTGTACTAGAGATTCGAACTGCCGAACTGCCTATCTTTCTGATCAACAAGCTCAGTGTCTTAGCCACTGAGCCACCTAGTAATGTTAGAATTGAAGAATTATGTTGCATTTGTAAGTAAAGAAGCCCAATATGCTTTTCTCAAACCAAAGAAATACTATATTCATATACTTTTCTAATAATACAAAGCGAATAGTGAAATTTCATAGTATAAGTTGCATTTAATATGTAGCAACAATTTTATACTGAATTACACAACAGGGATACTAAGATATACAAATGAGGTATCAGACCATAAAAGAGAAGAGTGACCTGTAATTTAGAAGCATAGATGAGAAAAAAAAACTTTTTTGTTAATACTTACGTTGATAACATATCTAATGGCAGCGTCAGTAGTGAGCTCACAGAGCCAGTAAACAAGCACTTGTAGATACGGCCTAAAGAGCAGAGAAAGTAAATAAAATTCTTGGTGAATATCTTGAATGTTATCAAGATATAACTGATAAGAGTATATTTGGCAGCTTCTTCAGGGTTATCTTAACCAATACTAACAATGGCAAATCTCACAGCATATCTGAGGAAATGAACCAATTCAAGCTAAAAAGAGCAAGACATATGTTTTCCCACACAGCAATCTTTACTCTTTAAAATTGGATTGAGTTATATTTATGTCATGTTCCAAAACTGAACACTTAGATACTTAAGGAAATCTGAATCATGTCAGACTATCCACCTAGTAACTTAATCCGTTTAGGTTTGTTTTTTATTACCCAATTAACAATAGAAAATTGCCTCTGAAGTTTCTGGGACAACACATACTATACAAAAATTAAATATTCAATAACTAGTTTACAGGAGAATTAAGCTGCTCTATATAAAGATAAATAAATCAAAACATAAAAACTAAGATTGGCATCGCAATGTGCTGCTTTCTCACAGTTTGGTCTAGTGGTTAAGGCACCCGGTTAGAAACCAGAAACCCTGAGTTCTAATTGTGCCTTAGGCATGAAAACCGGCTGGGTAACTTTGAGACAGTCATTCTCTTTCAACCCATCTCATTTTACAGGGTTGTTGTGGGCAAAATAGGAGGAGGAAGAAGTATTAGATATGTTCGCCACCTTGATTTATTTTTAAAAATAATAAAGACGGGATAAAAAACCTAAAATATAGATAAAACAAAAATAGTCTTTTCTACCACTATTTATGATTTTAGCATGACTACTAAAAAACAGTAAACTTAATATTCTGGAATGCTTCAGAAGGCAGCTTAACACATTTAAGTGTGGCCCTGTTCTTTGTGCAAGCACTAGTAACTCTTGAGGCTATATAGATTAATCTTTGAAGAATTGTGCATGCAACTCTAAGCAACTGCCTTTTCTTTAATGTATGGTCTGATTTTGCTGATAAATTCACTTCCTGAAAGCCAACCAAAAATACGTTTTTCCTACTGCCTTGTACTGCCTATGTATATTGTATAACATACTTACATGCTGTAAGAGGTACAACTCCTAACCATGCAAAGGCCACAAGAGTATAGTGAAACCAGTATCGTATTGCTGTGCCAATACTTGTAACCAATCCTGCAAATATATCTTGGATTGGCAGCCGAGAAGGCATATCTGGAGAATAAACTTTAAGAAAAGGAGGAAACCATGAAACTTTTATTGTTTTAATAGAACTAACATATAACAGAACTGCTCTTAATAATGTATATGACATAAATAAAGAATGGCTAAAATTAATGGGGAGAAAATCACATTGGAAAGTTATTTATACCAAGTTGGACCATTAAGTAAATTACAAAATTAAGTATTTTTATTACTATATTTTATATAGGAAAAGGAAAAGGAAAAACTGCACACAAAGAAATGGAGAAAGAGGGGAGCGAAAAAGAAAATTAAAGCATTAACTAGCTAAATGGAATTTATCAGCATTATAGAATTAGGTTAACATTTCCAATATTTCATTAGTTTTAAATGTGAATATACTGCATCATTTTAAAAATTATAAATGATTGTTAAACGCCAAGTAATATATGAATATCAAAAACAATAGTTAGCACAGTATAAAACATGTAACATTAAGAATAACAGTAGTGCCTATTCAAACAAAGAATTTATGTTAAGAGAAATCCACATTTTGGATGTAACTCCAACTAAATCTATATAAAGATCTATAATCCAAAATCAGTTTCCAACATAATTTAAATTCTATGTCAGGTTTACTTTTGAAATACAAAGTTATTTTGGATATGGAGCAGCACTACTGGAAGTTAATTAGCCGTTCTTCAACAGAAGAAATTGTGCCTTCTTTCCAATAGGAACCACAGAATATCGTTGTAGCATTTCCCATGTACAAACCCAATATATTTTTGCAGGCATGTAGTTCACTAATATTAAATTTAATAATAGTAGGTTGGAAGGGAAATTCAGCTTTTAAAATTTAAAAATGCTTTATAACGTTCTATTATAAAGTATTTTCCAAATTGCTTACAACATTGCCACAAAATATGGAAATAATCCAACCTGCTCATTACACTTCCAACAATATGCAGAGAATCACTATTATACAGAATGCAAGAATTGGGTATTAATAAGACAAAAATAAAATGTTTTGAGGCTTTCTCCTTGCAATGGTCAAAATCATCTGATTTCAAATAAATCCTGCTATTGTAAAAGAACTGCCTACAAAGAGACTTGATAAATTTAAAAACTTATAACACAAAATTCAGAGCATTTGCTGGGTCTCATTTAGAAATTGTTGGTGAAATTGAACTAAGTAAAAATTAAAATAGGTGAAGAATTTAGGTAGAAAAATTGATATGTAACAATGGGAATTTCAGTGGAAAAAACATTAAATTCACACTGGATATTGTGCTTAGGGAAAACTAATATAGGTTGTTTTGTCATTAGTATATTATTCCATTATTAATTGCTAAAATAATTCATTTTTAGTTTAAAAAACAGTGGTCAAGCAGTTTAAAAAGCACTGCTCTATGATTAACCCAGCTACTCAGAAATTCTGGGTTGTACTGGTTGCAAGAACTGGAGGCAACCAGGTCTTTCCAATGAGTGAACTTCTTTATGCTTTCCTCTTCATGAAAATAAAAATTCATAATGCAGCAAGAAATATGTCTGGACTGACTCTTTCCCTGTATTTATTCCAAATTGGCAATACCCTGATAATTATTGCATTGTATTTTATTTAAAAAATTCTGTCAGTATACATCCAAAAATATTTGTGGAGGTAGCCCTCCATTTACAACCACAATCGAGCCCAGTTGCTAAGTAAAACATTTGTTAAGTGAGTTTTGCCCCATTTTACAACCTTTCTGGCCACAGTTGTTAAGCGAATCACTGCAGTTGTTAAGTTTGTAACATGATGGTTAAATTAATCTGGTTTCCCTGTTGATTTTGCTCATCAGGAGGTTGCAAAAGATGATCACATGACCCCAGGACAATGCAACCATATGAGTCAGTTGCCAAATGTCTGAATTATGATCATGTGATCATGAGGATGCTGCAACAGTCGTAAGTGTGAAAAACAATCATAAGTCACTTTTTTAATGGCACTATAACTTTGAATAGTCACTAAACAAACTGTTTTAAGTCAAGGACTACCTGTATAGTCCATCTGGGAGACATGCTCCCTCAAGGGAGGTCATCCAGTTATGGATAATATAAACAAAGTTAAACAGCTACTTGATAATACACAGAATTCAGCATTGTTAACAACGAATGATAACAGTTCTTCAGTTTCAAACAGAAATCTTTCACAGCCCCTATACAGAGATGCAGAATTAAACATGGACCTACAGCAATAAACAAACATGTTATCACAGAATATGGTCCTTCCACTGACTCAAAATAGGAAGGATGGGTTTCTGCCCAGACAAATCAGTCTTGTAAGCTTAGAGGTTAGAACTTAGAGGTTAGAATAATAAATCAGCCATTAAACACTTAAACTGAGAGAGAAGACAAGATCTGTATCAGCAGCACAAGTGTTCTCATCCTGTAGGTTGCTGCGAGTGTTGTGTGGGCACTATGTTGCCGTGAGCGCTGCATGGGCACTACTGTTGCCACCCCATTTGCATTGTGCGTGCTCACGGCCCCGTTCACACATGTGCATGTAAAGACCCCTGCCTCTCCCCCCGAGCCACCAACCCAGAAAGGTTGGGAAATTCTGTCACAGACAACAGGACACAGCAAAATGTAACAGAAAGTGTAATTTGTATTTAGGGTTGGTAAACATTTCCAATTCTTTTATTATCTTTCTGACCTATACTTCCTTTCATTGTCTGTCAAACAATGAATACGTCAAAACATATTAAAGGTATACATTTCTCCTGTTCACTTGTGTCCGACTCTTGGTAGTGGTACCCATCTCTGTTTCTTAGCTGAGAAAGCCAGCATTGTCTGAAGGTATTTCCATGGTCATGTGTCCAACATGCCTAGATGCTGAGGCACATAGAATGCTGTTACTTTCTTACCGAAGCAGTACCTATTTATCTATTTGCATTTGCATGCTTTCAAACTGCTAGGTTGGCAGGAGTTGGGGCAAGTAACGGGAGCAAAGTCTGTCGTGCAATGCTCAGGTCTCAAACCCACTCAGCATCTTTAACCACAGAGCTATCACGCACCCTATATGACTGTTAACAGATTATCTGTTCTTTCAAAGGGAGCAAGAACTTGAGTTATATTAATGCCAAAGTTAAATATTTCATTTTCATTTTCAAAAATGCACTAGTTTCAAATTGCTATTTTTGTAGAATTCTGGTTTTTAGCAGCTTCATAAAAAAGCCAAAAATTACTTCTCTACAAAACTAATAAATGTGGGTATTTGGTCTAGTGCAGGGGTGTCAAACTGGTGACCTGTGGGCCGGTTGTGTCACACAAAGACCACGCCCACCTCGCCTCTGTGAAGGGGAAAAATATCATGATACATCATGTGACGCCAACATGACATGGCACGTTTGACACCCATGGTCTAGTGGATAATGCATCAGACTGGAAACCAGGAGACTATGAGTTCTAGTCTCACCTTAGCCATAAAAAAACCAGCTGGGCGACTTTGAGCTAGTCATGTTTAAGAAACAAGAAAGAAAAGTCTATGGCCTAATTGCATGTAAATCAGATAGTATTTGTTTTATTTAACTGTGACTTATTTAAGAACCTAAATGTAGCATCAAACTACATCAAAACATATAGCTCCCGCAACAGAGCAAAATAGAATACCCATTTCCCAAGAGTAATTATCAAATTTACCTAATAGGTAGACTATTTTTCTACACAACTATCTGGTGTTCAGTGCTAAGAACACAAAAGAATCGCTAAAAGTTCAAATCATTGAAATAAACATTGCAGTAAAACAGCAAATGGTCTTGATGATTAGTTTAAAGATTAGCCTAAACTTGGGGTTGTCTTAAATTTTGGACAATCTTTCTTAGAGGCACATAACAATATAGGTAGTCCTCAACTTACAACAGTTCACTTAGTAACCATTCAAAGTTACAATAATGGCACTGAAAAATGTGACTTATGACTGTTTTCAACAGTTATGACCTTTGCAGCATACTCATGATCATGTGGTCAAAATTCAGATGCTTGGCAACTGGTTCACATTTGACCATTGTTGTGTCCCAAGGTCATGCAATCCCCTTTTGCGACCTTCTGACAAGCAAAGTTAATGGGGAAACCAGGTTCACTTAACAACTGGGTTAATAACTTATCAACTACAGTGATTCACTTAATAACAATTGTGCTTGTAAGTCAAGAACTACCTGTAGTAATTCTCTGAAAACTATACAGATGCTAAACATAAAAATCTACATTAAAAATCTGTCCCTATCTTTAAAAAGACAGCATAAACAGCCTGATCCTTATAGAAAAAACATATACGCCACAAAACCCCCTCAAAACTTAGAAAGTCATATCCTTACATAAAGCCCATGAAATAGACAACACATGTACACCATTAAAGAAAGAAAAACATATAGAAACCTATAGAAAAAGACCTACAGAAACCTAGAAGCAGAAAACAAAACACTGCTTAGATCAGGGGTATCAAACTCAAGGCCCAGGGGTCAGATCCAGTCCAAAGGGTGCTTAGATCTGGCCCTTGGGGCCGCCCTGGAAACAGCAAAGAACTGGCCCGCAGTGCCTCTGCAAGCAAAAACAGAGCTCAGGAAGGCCACCCGTGGCCCTCCTGAGCTGTTTTCACTCGCAGAGGATTGCAGAGGATTTGGTCATCGCAACCAAAAACCAAGCTCGGGAGCCTGTTTTCTCTGACAGAGCGCTCGGGCCACCACAGGCACCCCTGACATGAATGATGTCAAGCTGGCCATGCCCATCCTGGCCATACCCACTCTGGCCCTCCAAGGTCAAACAACACTGATGCATCCCTCAATGAAATCGAGTTTGACACCCCTGGCTTAGATGGTTAGGATATCATCTGAAGACTGGTAAAATTAGGAGCAAATAAACCATGAATTGACTGAAAAAATCATGATTACTTTGGATCTGGTCTGTTGAAATGATCTTGAATCAAATAAATTGTGACTTAATATTCTGTTCACTGGAGTATGAATGAAATAAAGAAAAAGGAACTTCTGTTTTCTTCTTGGCCTTCCTATTGCTTTTCTTTCCTTGCAGCATTTTTCCCGTGGAGAAATACAGTAATGATTCTTCAAGATTTCCCATCATAATGAATTAGAAGTTTGCAAATGAAGTAATTATAACTTAATTTTTTAACCACATCTAATAGCTGAATGACTCTAATAACTAATGACTCTAATCTATAAATTGGTTAAAGCCAGTATGACTTCTTTATGTAAGTACAGTGGTGGGTTGCTCCCGGTTCACAAGAACCGGTAGTAAAAATTTGTAGTAGTTCGGAGAACCAGTAATAATATTGGCTGGCCACGCCGCTCACTTACCCCGCCCACCTCATCAGATGCTTTTTTTTTACTTTTAAAAGCATATCTTTGTGACATATCACATAATATATGTTAGAAGATATTTGTTATATATTTATGTATCTATATTTGTTAATAGAAAGATTGCTTGAAAAGAGAATTATTTGTGATGTATGAACTGCCTCCCTGAGCTAAACCAAGGCAGTACAGTGATACCTTGGTATTCAACTGCCTTGAGACTCATAGAATTTGGTACTCAACACATTTTGACATGAAAATATTGTCCCTGTATTCATCATTTGTTTGGTACTCAATGCCCAAGCTAAAACATGTCAGTGTCAGCTGTCTTGTGTCTCAGTATATTATTCCTTATGGGAAAAATTTGCTTGGTACTCATCATTTTTGGTACTCATTGAGCCTCCCAGAACCAATTAACTATGAGTACCAAGGTACCATTGTAACACCATTTATTCCAAGGGACTGCACTGACTTGGTTAAAATGAAACCAATTACAACATATGTAATTTCACTTCTTGGAACCAATTATTTGAATTTTCCAATCTGGCTAAATAATCCTTTACAAGAAACATAAACCTTAGAATAACTATTTCATGTACACATAGTATATATTCATGTCATATACTTACTTGGTGTGAAAGCAAATCTGTGTTTACATAATTCACAGTATTCTTTTCTGCTGTGTTTGAGCCATTGGACTAAGCTGCAATTAAAATATATGGTAATAATGGATTTACAATGTTAGGAAAAATACATAATATTCAAGAGTTCAGAAACTATTTAAGAATTTTTAAAAAGGAAAATAGTAATATATATTTTAATAACTCAATTTATATTTTATAATTTCATTATAATGTAAGTACTGATTTTCTTCAAATACTTTTGTTAAGAATGAGAGTTTTTGAATTGAATAAGTAAGTACTGGGCAGTGCTGATTAAACCAAAGTATTAAAAGTATTTTTTAAAATATAAATGATTGAGACATTTTGCTTAACTTGAGATACAGTGCTGCTTTAAAAAAAAATGTTTATAAACCTGTTTGAATTTTAAAATGGGTTTGTGAGGCTATACTGAATCTTCAATATTTCTGAATAAATATGAACTAAGAATATAATACAAGCCGTCAAACAAACAAAATCATCCCAAGAACAAGGTGTGTACTATTTCAAGAGGTCTCAAAGAACCCCAAACTAACATCCAGGGGTCTTTCTTGCCTTGGCAAATGTCAGTGTTCATGAATAGAAAAAACAATGGTGTGTGTGGCAGGGTTGCAAAAAGAAAGTCACTACTCTCCCATCTGTAGTTTGCGAAAGACCATTTAGACAAACGAGAAAGCTTTTGGAAGAATGTTCTGTGGACAAATTAGACCAAACTTTTTCCGCTTAAAACGTTTAAGCAACATTACATTAAAAAATTAACAAATTAGGGCATAAAATAAACATAAATATTTAAATGAATATATAAGCAAAATAGAGGCTCAAAATGCATACTGTTATGATTATTTTTGTTTTGAAAAATGAATTCCTCTGTAGTAATAAGCTACTGTTTTAGATCCCACTAAAAATTACTTCTATAACTGATGCTACACCAAAGAAATCACCAAGCCTACACTTTGATCCCGGCCAAGATAACTCATGGCAAATGTAACAAAACGAGAAAACAGAATATAAAAAATGCATATAATGGAAACTTTTATTACAAAATGTATAAAAATGCCCATTAATCATTAATATATTACTCCAAAGGACATTTACAGAATTCTTGCATAATTTCAATAAGAGGATTTAAATTGTATAAACAGTTTGAATTCTGATCTCATATCCAGAATATGTTTTCATAATTAAGCATTTTCACATGTAAAAAAATATTTAGCCCTTTAATAATATATTTTTCTTTAGTTTCTTGCAGGAAGCTTTGGAAGCTTTAGTGAACCCCAACTTTGAAATGATAGGAACAAAAACTCTTGATAAGGTTAGCCCTGCTGGGAATATCAAAAAGAGCTTTTTAGCTAAGGGTAATTCACAATGGAAATGAAGGAAGGCTTTGAAGGTACAGTAAAAGATTAGTCAATTCATCTGAAAGGAGGAACTCCAAAATCAACTTGGAAAGTATTCAAAACATGAAACCATACAAAGGAATGAAGTAACTTAGATATTCATAAAGGACATCGCTAAATTAATTTTATAACCCACTAAGTGACAGGATTATTTCTAGCAAAATTAGTGGATATCCAGTGAACATGAATGTTAAACAAGTATATGCTACTTATACAATGTAGCATACTATAGGTGCAAGAGTGAAAGACATTGAAGAATTCTATGGCATGCTGAAAGAGGTGCTAAACACATCACCAAAAGGATGTATGATTAGTTATTTCCAATCATAATTGGTGACTGAAAATGTTGGGAAAATAGAAGGTCCTAGAATTATTGTAAGATCTTGATTAAATGGATTCAATAATGCAGGAGAAAGAATTTTGTGAAAAAAATATTTCTTAATATTGACTACTTCGACTCTACAACTATTATTGTATTATTTCCTAGAGAAATACTAGAATCAAATAAACTACCTAATAAGGAAACAGAAGATGGAGAACTGCATTCCACTTTCAGAGGCAGATTATAAAAAAATACCATAAATTATGGGGTCAGTCGTGTAGGTTTGACTTATAAAATTAAAGTGAACCAGCAAGATTAAACCTGAAGAGTACATAGTAAAAATATAAATCAGATTAAGAACAGATTTTGAATACTTACCTCCATCAGAATCGATGGAGAAATTATGAAAAGTGAAACAAAAAAAAAAATTATGAAAGGGAAAAGATCCAAGTGAATTCCAACGTAAGTTATCATGTTAACCAAAGATGGAGATAGACTTGGACAATAGAAAGATGCATTGAATGCAGACTTTCAACATCAGCCAAGGAAGTTGAAGGAAAGCTATCTCAATCTAAAACATCAATAGATACATGAAAATGCCAAGAACAAAGGGAAATCATAGGAAAAATTGTACTTAAAATAGGAATAATCAAAAATAATTATTAGAAGAGAGTAAATAAAGGCAAAGGATGTAAATGAAGTCAGAAAGACTAAACTAAAAATCTTTACAAATCATACTGAAGAATGATGAAAGCACTTTCAGGGAGATAATATATTAAATAAGCAACTCTAGAAGAAACTGAGGCATTATCAATTAGCTGAAGAAAAAAGCCAGGTGTAAATATAACACCTTCTGAAACTGTAGAGATAGTTAAAATGCTAAAGATTCTATGAAAACAAGCATGGTGTGTGTTTTTGTGGTCTTGAGATTGGAAAAAAAAATGTACCTTAAACTTCATTTAACTGACAGTTTGGGAAAAAGGGATGTCTGTTACTCCCAAATTTCCATTACATATGAAAGTATGTCACTGTTGTCTAATGTTGTTAAACAAACAACAGAAATGGTGTTTCCTAAATTTTACAACACATATATGGATGTGTATGTATATCATAACATTACAGTAAAATTGATGTAAATTTGACTGCTTCATCCCGAGTATTTTGTATACATGAGCCTCTCTGTTGTTTTAGTATGGTATCCAAATGAAACTTGATCCACAACATCAAAGTCTACTAATGCGGTTCCATTAAATCAAGATTACAACTTTCAGCTATGCTGAAAAGGGCAAATGCAAGAGAATGTAAATACTAAGTCACTGGGCTAATTTCTTGCACAAGTAAGATTTAGCTTCAGAAATTCTAAATAAAAATAAAATCATGCCTATCTATACAGAAGCATGGCAAGTTCAAAAAAGGCAGAGAGCCATGAGATCAAATAGGTAATATAATAATGAAGACAGCAGCAGATTATTAAAAAACCTTGAATACATAGATCATGCCAGAATGTGGAATATATTTAGGGTAATAGAACATCTGAAGAATCATTACAATAAGGAAGAAAATACTGTAAGAACTGAATTTGAAATGATAGTAGTTCAGAAAATGAGAAGTAGCTAGAGACAGGAGATATGTTGCCCCTTTATCTGTTTAACTTATAAAGCAAACAAGCAGTATTGT